>NC_062216.1:143691578-144941578 GCF_902686445.1 Sciurus carolinensis
CTGGAGGAGGCGAGTCACTCAGGGCCTGCCCTGAAGGGTTGCCTCTTCCCTGTGCCCCCACCCACTCTATGTTTCCTGACCCTGCCATGCTAAGTAGCTTTCCTCTTCTGGACCCTCTTCTCTATGATGGGGCCAGAGCATGGAGTCAGTCATTTATGGACTGACATCTCTAATCAGTGAACTACAAATAAACCTTTCCTCCTGCAATTTGTTCTTGTCAGGTGTTTTGCAAAATGCAAGATGCAAAAGTTGACTAAAACAGTACCAAACCTGCCTGGAGTGGATATTTTTGGCATACTTCTTTCACTTGCTCTCAGTTGTTTGGCTTCCTGGCTCTCTACCGTCCTCATGCTTCACAGTTTCTCCCCTTTCCTGCCCTCAGAACCATTCTAAAGTTATCCCTTGCAGCACCTCCTGTAAAATGACCCTGAGCATTCATAGCAAAGGTCTAGACAAGCAGTTCTCCTGGAAGTACATAGGCAGCAATCTTGCTTTTCCTAAAGTGACCTATTCTACTGTTTCTAGTGACCTATGAAAGCATCCGTTGTGGTACTGGGAATGAACAGAGGGCCTTGTGCATGCTAGGCATGTGCTCTACCACTGAGCTACATTCCCATTCCAACACCCATTTTCTTAATAAACACCACAAAACCCCATTTCTCTATATCCCCATCACCTACCAGAGTGCTTATAACATTGTAAGTGTGAGAGGCTATAAACAAAGTCTAATCGTTTTGTCCTCATTGGATGCCATCTCTCTCTATTTTGGAAGTTCACAATTATGGTATAAGCAAACAGAAAAAAATGTGGGGGGAGAATCTTGTGAGACAGCTGTGAAACTAGTTAGTATTAGTCTCTGCTCTAATAGGCTCAGTACATTTTCCTCTATTGGAATTTGTGTTTACTGTAAGTCACTTTCCACCTAAGAAAATCTTATAACAAAAAGGCAATGACAAAATGTTTTTTATAATTTTATTAAAATTATGTAGTAAGTAGAATTTATATAATATTATCCAATTATTTTTAAAAATAAGTAAATGAATTGAGTATTTCACTAAGACGGGAAATTAATTTCCTTGAATCTTCCTGCTGATCCCAGTCCAATATTGAAATATTTTGTCATTTAGGATTATATAGTTTCTATCCCTGATGAATGTCTGCTCAATGTTACTAATGGTGAATAAAACTGACTTCAAGAATTCTTTCCCAAACTCTGGTTGCAAGCACTTTGGTAAGAATACAGAGAAAGGACTCCTTCTCAAACTTTGTGTTGCTCTCCAGACCATGAGACCTGAGACCAGGAATGGTCTTTGTTCAACTGGTTAGCATGCCATAGGTGCTCAATAATTGTGCATCTGTGTCTTACATAATCTGCGGAATGAATAAGAGCTCTTTAAAGAAAAAATAACTTGATAGAAAGATTTGTTTGTTCTTTTATGCTTTACACTTTCATTAACACCTTGATTCTAAAACTTATATAAACTGTGGGAAAAAGAGTTATTTTTTTCCTATTTTATTTGTATCTCTCTTAACATAATTTGGGCACATGGTAAATGCTCCATTAAAACAAAACAAAACCCAGCAACAAGCAAACCACACACACATATGCACACAAACTGATTTTAAAAATAAACTCTTATTTTGCTTTTAAGAATATGTTAAGAATACAGAATAGCATGAGTGAAAAAAGACTTTTAACTTAGTTCCATCACTACTTGTTTTAATCAGTTCTTCACTGCAGTAACCAAGAGACCCGACAAGAATGATTTTGGAGTAGAAAAAGTTTATTTGGGGCTCAGAGTTTCAAAGTTCAGTCCGTGGATCGTTGACTCCATTGCTCTGAGCTCAAGGTGATGCAGAACATCATGCTGGAAGGGTGTGAAGAAAGAAAGTAGCTCAGGACATGGCAATCGGGAAGCAGAGAGAAGATCCACTTACCAGGGACAAAATATAAACACCAGAGACACTTCCCCGTGTCCCACCTCCTCCAGCCACACCCTATCTGTGTAGAGCTACAGCCCAGTTAATCTATCAATTGATTAATGTACTGATTGGGTTAAGGCTCTCATAACCCAATCATTTCACCTCTACACTTTCTTGCATGGTCTCACACAAGAGTTTCTGCAGGTCACCTAATATCTACACCATAATATTACTACTTCATCACTCACATGAGATGGAGTTGTTGGAAAGCAGGGGAGAATATTAATTTCTACATATATCAGACAAATAAAATCTTTTATAGCTACAGGATTCAAACTTGTTGACATAAAAATAATGGAATAAAATATAAAAATAATAGGGTAAATTAAGGTGAAAGGTAAACGTAAATCTTTCCATTTGTGTTATACATTTTTATTTGTATGTGTAGAGGAAACACTTTGTCATATAATTTTTTTATTTTATTTTTTTACAGACTGCATTTTGATTCGTTGTCCACAAATGGGGTAACTTTTCATTTCTATGGTTGTACACCATTTGTTAAAAGTTGGAAAAAAACCTCTAAATCCAATCCATCTTTTACTAAAGTAAAAGTATTTCACTTATAGAAATAGATGTTTCACTTATAAACCTAAAAATTCTATCAGGAATCTGACACAGTTATTGATAAGCCTGTGCCTACTGCTAGTGTCTTCTGAAATCACAAAGTTTTTAGTATATCAGAGTTTTCATGTTGATAAATATCAGTCAGTAATGAGACCTCTGAATTAAAGGACAAGCACAACCAAGCAAGTCAATGGCTATGAAAATACCAAAAAGAGGCGATATTAATTGAGCATTTACTATATGCCAGATTCTGTTCTCAGTATTCATAAGATTAGTTCACAAAATTTTCACAGCAGACCTGAGGGAAATACATTTATTTCTCTGACTCAAAGGCCAAATGGGGTAGGACAAGAAATTATACTCACGTAGTCTGGTGCCAAAAAAACATTCTCACCACAGGGCATGCAAACAAACAAACAAACAACAAAAATGTGTCTTTGAAAACATCTGCTGCTTTCTTGGTCGACTGAGCGGAACTGTGTGCTAACCAGACTGTACTTCTTTAGTAGTTCAAATTGAGGAAAGTTTCTGGAACTTAACTTCATACCATGATTCAATGTCAATCACAGCAGACTTTATCCTGCTGCCCCCACAATATATTTCTAACTCAACTTCCATCTGATTGCCTTTGCCCTACTCACATATATACTTGATTTTAGTTAAAACATGTTTTCCACATTGTCACAAATGCTGTGATGTATGACTGAGAGTTTTATGGTATGCAATGGAACATGGGTAGAGTTACTTTTGAGTGGTCATTATGGCCAAGACAATCTTCTTACTACACTAAGCTACTCCCAGCTGAAATCAGTATGATAGCAAAAACAACCAGTTCTCTGCTTACAGCAGACTTTAACACTAAAAACACTCTGATCTCAATTTATATTTTGCTTTATCACAAATATTATCAAAATTAATTTGAGGATTTCATCAGGTAAAAATAACTAAGTCCAAACCCAGTGCCTTGTAACACTTTATGGCAAAGCACCCCAAACTAATACCTCTGGATTATATTCTCATCTTATGGGATTCTAATGTGGGCAAGCTTCTCCGTCTCTGACACTAAAAAAAGAGAAAAAGTCTTCATAATTTATTAACCCTTGAAAAGAGCACCTTATGAGGTTAAGGCTTCTGGTGCTGAGATAGAAGGAAGATAAAAAAATCATATTCATATTCTTAATCATTGAATTTCAATTTTATTCCTGCATTCTCCGCATTTCATAAGGGCATTAGTGAAAGAACTAATTTTAGAGCTATTGTTTTATTAATATGCAGTATTACAAGAGTCAAATATTTTGTGCTAAATCAAATGTGTTCAGGTAACTCAATTTCTATGTATGTCTTTAGATAGACTCCATGGTGGTAATTAAATGATACCATCTAAAATGGCTTATCTTCAACTTATAGGTTCTACTTACAGATTGATTTTCTTTGAGAAAGTTGTATTTCAGGCTTTATTTCCTTTTAAATAACTAAGCATCTGTAAACAAATTTGATAGGTATTAATAATACTTTTGGATCAATTGCCCTAAGAACTAGTATCAATATAATCTTCACTATTGAAAAAAATGGATCTTAAACTTCATATATTGCCTCTTGTTTGCTTATTCAAACACACTTGGAAAGTACTAACTTTTAAATTAAAACAAAAGTTAAAATTCCCCTATTTCTCATTCCCTATTTATACTACTAGACCCTAACCAGAACCAAACAAACTCAATGCCCTATTACCATCAAGGACTTCATAAAACAGAAGACAAATACAAAACTAGATTGCTTGCATATGCACTATAAATACAAGATAACTTTTTCTCAAAATACTGGATGTTGGTTTTGGAATCCACTGATAAGTATTTTGTTCTTAAAATACTGTAGTGATCACATTCAAAATTGAGTACGAGTTATAAAATAATTTGTAGACATTTTAACAAAAAAGCATAAAATATGAACAAATCTATTTTAAACTAAAACGTATCTAAGATCTTTAAGACATATAGAAACAAAAAAAATGCAAAAGTCTCATCAAGTCATGTTTCTCATTTCCTAGAAAGTTCTTGATTTTATTTAGGCACACCTTAAATTCTGCATTTGTTGTAACTTAAAGATGAGAGCTTATCAGAAAGAAGAAAACAGCGTACATAAATGCAGAATCTTTTACATTGTTCAACTTTAAATGTCAAGTACCTAATAGTGTTTGACACAGAGTGGACCATCAAAAAAATTAATACTCTGTTAGATAGACAAATATATGGACAGAGAGTGATTGAGTGATTGATTGATGGCATTCAGATCATCAATAAATCCAGTTTCTGAATCTCACCTCCTCCATTCCTGGTTTACTGACCAGATGATCTTGGGGAACAAGTTATGAATGATCTTTTTCTCTATCTTTAGGTGCCTAATATCACTTACTTAACACAGACCAGTGAATAATGATGTCCATAAAGATATCTTTTAAACTTGGAAATACATATAAATATCATATTTAGGCACATAAAATATGCCCCTAAATATCCATACATTCCCAGATTAATATAAACCATCTAACACAACATGACAGTTACTCTATTTTTTGTGTTAGGTAAAAAGTTAACTGAGAAGGACAGAATTTTACACTGGCAGGACAAGCAGAGAATTCATGATCCATTCAAGTGCTTGAACTGAGAAGCTAAAGAACTAAATGGTATCATACATTAAATTATTACAAGAAGCTAATTAAGGGACTTAACTAAGTCTAGGAAAGCATCTAGGCACATCAAAAAATGATTATTATTCGGAAACAGGTAAGAACATAATTTGAATACAACATTCAGAAGAAAAGAGTGCATTTCCCTCACAATCTAGGATATACTGAGGACTTTAGAAGAGATAGTAGGAATCTATTTATTACTATGCATCTTTTCTCTTTTCTAAAGACCAGCAAAACCTGTCACTGTAACATGCAACTTGGTATACAACATACAAAGAACCAGATGAGATTTTATAGAGAAGAAAAACTTTAAAAATAAACACAATAATAATAATAATGTTTATCTGTCTCAGACAAAGGACATGTTTGTTTTATAAAGAAGGCAGGGATCTTGGCAATACATGTAGCATCACACACATTTTACCTCTGCCATGCTGCACCGAGAGTCCTTCCTAGGGAGTTTGTGGCAAAGGGAATTGCTATGATCCTACTCGTATTCTCTTTCAAGTAAATAAAATAAAAAGCATAAACTTTTTGTCAATGAAATGCATTAGTCAGGTAGCTACCAGGCAAATCCATATTGTACAAATTGTTTAAAAAATAAAAAGAGCTAAGTCGTTTAACATTGTAATCACTGCCAAAGCAGTCCATTTGTGATCAGAGTGGCTAACACTGACAGAAGTACTCATACATGCAAGAAAATAAAATTTAAATGTCTGGAGTGTTCATTGGCTGAGTTATGATTTTCTTTGGTGTCAACAGAATGATATAAATAGGTTTTTAGAGAACTATGTTTGGAAACAAATGCTTTTCCCTTGGTCAAGATTGATCACCTGGAATATGACAGTAATTATCCCTGAGTTTTTCAATTCTACTTTAAAGTACTTAAGGGGAAAAAAAAAAAAGAAAACAAACTTCAGTTCAAAGAAGTAGATCACAATTCTTTGAGTTTACATTATCAAAAGTTCTTGATTCCTACTTTGAGGTTTTAACAGTCATAGACTTTACCCACACAAATTTCTCTAAGAAGAAGAAGAAAAAAAAAAAAAAGCTGTAAGTGTAAATTTGTAATCTTTGGAGGTTTGGTTGATTATATATGCTTTGACTGAGACAACAAGCTCAATTCTTTAAGATTCCATTAATACGCATTTGACATTTCCTCTAAGCTCAGGTTTGTTCAGACCGGAATTGAGTGGAAGAGACAAATAGAACAACAATAATGTCAAGAGCTGCCAAATAGGACTGGGCTAGTAGAAGATAACACACGTGTGATATGGCTGAGAAACCCCAGAAGCCCTTAAGCACAACGTGAGCACCTCAACTCCTGATTTCTAATTATCAAAATTATTGGTTTGCAAAGGCAGAAATATTCAGTATCAAAGAAAGACTGAAAATAAACCTGAAAAGTATAAGCCTATCAAAATCTGATGCATGTCATTATTCAAAAGTTTTATTGCTATAGGAGTACAGGAGATATTATTAAAATAAAAAGCATGTTAAATTAAACAGCACCAATTTACATTTTTCTGTATCTTTGTTTCATACAGAACTGCATTGAACCTTAAAATAAAATAGTCTGCTACTTTAAACCATAAAAACTAGACGACATCTGAGGAGTTAAAAGTATTTTTGAATTGTTCTTTCAGTAGAAGTGAACATTCTCAGTCAATTCAAAGCTTTTAGTGTATCTGATTCTTCAAGATCCCTGTCAGATTCAATCACCAATATCCACAGCAGCTCAACAGCTATAAATGTATTTGTTTTGCTACAATATAACAAGGATCCTCAGATGCAAATGTCACTATTGACAAATGTTTAAATGGTGTAGAGCTTTATTTTCCGTATTTAAATATTCTATCATGCACAAAACAGTATTGTTACGTGTTCAAAAGCAGTTAATGCAGCAAATTGTTTTTGTATCTCTTCATAAAAGAAAAAAGAATCCCCTACACTGTTCTTTAAAATGATTTGCTATTAACATCCTCCGGGTTAAAATGGTAAGTATGAACACAAAGTACACTAAGTTCATTTCAGAAGCTCAAGCTTTTTGCTCACTTGGTAAATTTTGTTTTTCCTGTATAGCCACAACTTTGGAAAACTGTCCCAAAGAACTATCATTTAAGAATTAGAAACTTTGAATCATTTCAAATTTATAACAACACTACTTGGTGGACTATTACTACTTCCACTCTTCATTATTAATGGCAAAATAAAAGAAATGAAGCAGAGAGGTATACATATACATGTGTTTTTAAAACTCCTCATTCAAAATAGTGATCCTATCGCAGTTACTTTTCTTTTTCTAAGAAAAAGATGAATTACCTGCCATTCATTTTGCACTGCAAATTAGTTTGTCAGGTACACATAAGCAAGCTTTTTCAGTTCCTTTTGCTAAATCCACACTTCCTTTTCATAATGTTAAACATTGCTCTGACTAAAAGCTTACCAGATAGTAATCCTGCTCAACCCTTACACTATTTCCGCTGTTAGACACATCTACCTTTATTTCGAAAGAGAAGGTAAAACCGAACAGGATCTTACCAGAGACAGAGAAAACAATTCGTTCAGCTAGATCCAACAGTGCTGTGTGCAGCGTGGCAGCGTGAGTGATCCTTGGGCCTCACACAAAAGCGAGATAATTGGCTCTCAATGAAGAGATGTAAACATCCATCATAATGGCACTGGGGCTGAAACTGAACGCTACCTCAGCTGTTCTATGTACTCCCGACTGGAAGATGATGTCACAAACATCAACTGGGTGTACTCTCATTGGCTTCTGTTACCTGGAATCATATCTTAACCCTAAACTGTCAGCTGCAAATTGAAATGCTCATCTCTGAGTGTAATTTCTGCTGAAAAGGAGAGTGAAAAGTCATGCTGAGTTGCTGGAGCATCACAAACTGAAAATTCTGCCCCTTAAATATACTAGGACCTATTTGCCTAATTAATTAATTAATTAGATTTGTAAAGAGCTGTATTCCTCAAATGCATCTTATTAAATAATAGTACTTTTAAAAGGTATTTCGCAGACTGAATATTAACAGAAAAGATCAATACGATCACAACATCTGGAATTTTAAATTTCCTAATTACTTTTCATTGATTTTTAACAGTACCACCCCATGAGATTTAAGAAAGTTGTTGAGAAAAATTACAACATAGACAATTGTTCAACAGAGGTTTCAATCAATTTGATCAGAGCAGCCATCTGTATTTTTAAATCTTCTGATAAAAATACAAAAATGTTAATGTATTTTATTCCTGGATTGTTAAAGAGTATCTCCAAAGTTTTGTGTAATAAAGCTTAAAGTGTGAGATATTAAAAGCATGACATTATTAAAATAATAATGTTAAATATAGGTTTTTGCAAAGAGTAATTTATAAGTCACTGGATCTATAGACAATCCCATTTCAGTAATTGAAAGCTACTTTATGATATAGTGCTGTTCTCCTTGAACACAAATGGGAAATAATTATCCGTCTCTTACCTTCTATCTTGACAAAAGTCCCAGCTTTCTCCCCAGGCTTACATCCAGTGGGAGAGGAGGATAATGGGCTAAGCTGGTTGCAGCTCTTGCTGCCAGAGGGACAAAACTACAATCACCTTGAAATATACCCCAGCTTTCCCCACCAAAAGGAGCTGTCAGCTGCATCACTGTGAGATACAAGAATTACCAGAGCTATTCAATGACCAAGCTCCTTCTAAATCCAGTGCAGCCATATCCCAGGGCAAGCCCTTTGAAAGCTGTGCAGCTCAGCATGCAAACAGTACTTGCACCTGGGAGAGAGTGAGAAAATTCTCTTCATCCATCCCCACCTTAAGGGAAAGGAAAGTCAATCAACAATGCACTTGCAGGTCTTTATGTTGGTTCATTTCCTCCTGCATAATGGATTCAGGGAAAATGCTTGTTATAATTCCTTCACATTTTTAATGACAGTAAATTATTTTTACTGGATGGCTTCAATAAGAGTTCTAAAAGTTGATAATAATGAAAAGAAACTTTCATAAATTATTCATTCAAAAATTTCCCCCAAGTTCTGGCTCATATGACTCTCAATTTATTTGACTGCTCAACTGCAAGGTGTGACATAGGGGTCTGAATTTTAGATTGAGGTTCAATATACCCAACCTCCATCATGTACTGTCTGTTAGAAGTTTGAGAACTTAACATCTTTTATATACAAAATGAGAATGATGGTGTTACCTACCATAAAAGTTGATAATAGGGATAAGATGAAGCAGTGTATGGAAACCTGTCACATAAGACAAAAAGTACTACCAAATATAAATTACAATTAATTTTACAGTTGTTATGCAGAAGATCAAACATGTTCATTTCAAAGACAGCCTGTGGATTTAAAATATGGAGTTAGTTCAGGGTCCTCTAAGTATTATCTTAAAGTTTATTATCTTAAACTCTTAAAATTTTGACTAAGAAATAATGTTGCAAATTAGCTTGATTTATAACACTGATGTGCTTAGTGGTCTTTTTTTCTTAAGTTGTTGCCCCTCCCAGAATTATTCAGACTTTAATCATATTAGTCAAGTGTAAGATCCTAGACTCCAGAAAACTATTTGTCAAAATGTACTTTGGGCTTACATGACAGACACTGTTCATTTATTTCTGCCTAAAAACATGGGAGTTTAGATGGAAATGTGCATAGAAAAAGATTCATTGCCATGCAAAGTGACACAAAATTAAATTACAGATCAGAAAGATGAATTTGGACAATGGGAATTTCAACCGTAGATAAATGATAAAGCTAAGATATTATAATTGCTAAAAGGATATGTCATTGGAGACAATAATTTATAAAATATGCTTCTCTATTCCATCCTTCATATAAAATTTTAATGACATAAATATTTAATACCAGAGATAGATAACTAGCAAAATAAGATTATATCCTGTTGCATGTAGAAAACATGCTGATATATGTGCAATTCAGTTAATTTTCTAAGATAAATGTATATCCTGGTGATTTTAATACACACAAATTATAATCTTTCTTACCTTTTTTTTATTTGTTCAGGTGCTACAGCGCTGTATATAGTAAGTTTTTAAAAATAGGGAACTGTGAAGATAGGGAAATACAATACCCCTTGTGCTCCTTTGGCATTTTGTTATCAATTTTCCACATTGTACACAAAATTCATTAGTAAGTAATTATCACAATACAGAGCCCTAGTTCTGTGTTATTAAAATATAGAAATAAGATATTTAAAGAATTCAGATTTCAGTGCTTAAACAAGATGAAAATTGATCAATGAATCAGTAAAATTCTAACCAAGTTCAACTACTAAATATGAAAAGAATTTCATGTTTAAAATCTAAATCATGTTAAAATAGTAAAATAATTGGAACATATTTTGATTCCTAGTGGAGTGAATCATGGAGAAGGAAAATGTACTAGAAATATTCCCTATTAATATTAGTCTATAATATGAGTGAGTCCTCAGCCCATACATTAGAAAATCAATTTAAATTTTATTGTAATTCCTTAGGACTGAATTTATATTTCATTTAAATTATTACATGTATAAACTCAGGGAGGTTTCAGATAAATATTAGAGAGAACGGATCAGACATGAAAATCTGTTAATTAGAGTTGTATTTTATACATAAAGGCAGAAAAGTACATTTTCTTACGGTGGGTACTAGTCATTAAAAATGAATGAAGAGTGGAAATTTTGAAGTTTTTAGTCATCTTTTGGTAGTGTTTCTTTAGGAAGAGCAGAGACACTGAAGGTCAAGGCCATTCAGTAATTTATTGCAGAATGTCCTTTTGAAAAGTCTTATAATACTTGAATATCAGTCTGCACATGTATCTGAGTTAAAGCCAAAATTAAGATTGTGTGCATGTGATGTGAAAATTGATAAGCCATAAAAATGCTTACTACTCTCATAAAAAATATTATTAAGAAATCCAACTTGATTGCATTTGTTAAAAAAAAATCCAAAAGGTAGAAATGTCAAAACATTAAAGGCTTGCAAGAAAAATACAAGGATGGTGTCATTTCTTGAATATTCTTTTTAATGTATGCACCCAGAATTATAGATATGTAGAATTGTGAAAAATCTCCAATTTCATAAAAGGAAAATATACATTAAATTTTAGAATATATCTTACCAGCACTGTCTCACTATTTATTATATTTCTCCAACTATATAACCAGCAAGCATTTGTGAGTTCCAAAGAATATAAAATATTTTAATGTTATAACATGTAAAGTTGTACAATACAGGGGGATACCCCCTCAGGAGTTAATGTAGAGTGGATTTTGTTTTTCCTTTTGTTCTTTAGTAAATTTCAATCAGTGAACAATTTCTGAGATAAAGAATATGGAATCTATAAAAATGATTTTGACAAACCAAGTAGAAGACATTTTATAGCTCAAACCAAGTACATCTCAAATTTATAACTATACTTCCATACTATATTGTTCCCAGGAGCTAAAATCATTGCAGTATTTAATTGCCTGACAATTATTTCTGTTATATCAATTTTGTGGTTAAACTAATTATTTATATTATCAAAACAAATCAGCACTAGAGGCTAATTAAACTGGAGAAACCATCCTCCAATATTTCCCAACCTACATATTAATAAGGTTTAAGCTAACACTAACTTCAGAAGAAATGAACATGTCCTTCAGGTGATAATATTCTAGAGAGAACTGAGGAATGTAAAGGTGTTTTAAGCTGCCGTAAACATGATGACTTACTCTGAATCCTTAGATGTGTCAGAATACAGACTTTCATTTGCCTTGCAGCTAGCCCATTACCTAGTTATCCACAAGATGGCAGCTCTGTTTATTTGACCACTAACACTCCATATACTACTTTATCCTTTCCCAACAAAACTTAATATCTCAAGTATATAAGTAACTGATGTGTATGAATCCTCAGAATGAGGTAATTTTTCAGTTTAAGAGGAGTAAATGGTGAAGGATAGATATCTAAGAAACCTTACTTAAAAGTAGTAGTTATTTTTTAAAAAATCTTAAAATGCACACTTCAAAACATTATATTTTTTGCTAACAAAATGCCCAAATGCTTCATTCCTAAATTTATTTGAGTTTAGTCTATTTATAAGAACTGGTCTTAATTTTCTTTCAAAAAGACTTATAATCCTTACAAAAATACAAAGTTGTTCAAAATAACTGTTGTGTGCCAATGATAGCTCACTAGAACAGTAAGACATATCTAAGAGTTATTTTTTCCAGCTAGTAAATTCTGACTTAACCCCATAAGAATATCTTTTTATTGACCTCACTTGAATTCCCTTTTTATATTTAGTCATTTTCTCTGTCACTCTTTTCTTTATGTCTGTCTACTCTAAATCTGTTGTGTGGCAGCTTCAGTTTATTATTTTTATTTCTGTTTTGTGTGCAGATAAAATTTTGAAAATGCTGAGACTTATTAGGGCATTTTCTTCTCAGGAATGAGTGGTCCCAATATATTTAACTATGTTTATACATCAGCAAATTTTACTTGGAGAAAAAGGAAATAATTAAATAAGTGTGAAGAAAGGTTTCCCTTCTTCTCTGTTAAAGAAATAAAAATTCTTAGACAAGAAAGTTAGAAGCTAATGCTATTTTAGTGATTCAGTACCCTGTTTTAAAATGAAAACTGAAAACATTAACATTTCCTTGAAGATATCCCAATTTAATATAGTCTAATTTATTTGATTAGGTTTCCTTCAAATGCCATGGTTAATCTTTAAGAGACCTAAAGATTGGTGGAGGCAGGAATTTGCTTTTTTATCATGTCTCTGAATGGCTATATCTTTTGAGTTTTAATCAAACTACTTTTGTAAGAATCTTTGAGAATGGAAGATGTCTGACACTGATGTATGGTCCTCCCTAGATGTGAACCAAAGGTTTTGTTATGCAACTTCAGATTTCATTAAAATAAATAAAAGTGTCCAAAAAGCCTAAAAGGAAAGCTGTAAAAAAAATAAAAGTGTACTATTTTATGTTAAGCAATAGTTTGGAGAAAGAATAGAGAAAAATTGAATTTCCTTTCTCACCCAGGTGATGATACATTTTATTAGTCCCCATGTGAGTGAAGATTTCTCCTGCACATAATCTGGTTATGCCTTTTCTTGCTACAAAACATTATGGAATCTCATCCTAAATGCCCTACATGACTAGTTCCCTTTCTCAAAGATCTAAGATGCATGTAAACCCATTGACTCAGAGGATTGGAAGATGGAATGGAAAGGAACTAGGATCTGCATTTGGGTAGGAATGGTTCCTGTGAAAACAAATTCTATGGTAGCAATAATAATCTATATTTTTTTAGACAAATCTATAATATCATATAACTCTATTCATAAACTTTATATCTGAGATCTGCTTTAACTTTCCATTTCACATATTAATTATACTTGTTCAAATATATACAAGTACAGATAATTTCAGGATTAGTCATTAAGCATCTTCTGAGAATAAAGTGGATTATAATTCATTCCTGAATAAGACTGAGATAACACTTCTTTGTTGAGTCTTCATAATGACTTGTATGTATCTCTTTATCTACATATGTATAGACAAATGAGTAAATGTAATGAAAGGTTTTAAACAAATACATAACAATTATTAATTATTAAACTTCTTAATAACATTCTAATGAATTCTTAGAATTGTTCTATATGTCAAATTTAGTTCTATACCTGTAAATACTCAGATTATTTCTTCTTGCATTTAATGATAGGTATATATCACCTATGTGTGTGTGTGTGTGTGTGTGTGTATATATATATCTTTATGTTATGATTGTGTTATGATGATCTACCAACAGCATTATTCTTCAGTTCTTCCTTTAACTCTCACATTATTTCAGCTATTTTTTAGGGATTTCTTGTCTTCAGCAGGAAGGACTAGTATAACTTTTTAAACATTTTCCAAGCTTTGTTGAATAAATCTCCTTTAAATTTTGCACCTCATTCAATTTCTGTTATTAGCTGATGTTATTTAATTTATCTTATCTCACAGTTTATCTGGAAGTATTCAGCGACAGTGTACAACCATGGGCCCTGTTCCCAAAATAAAATTTAAAAAATGGCTAGATGGTCCTTTAGCCATTTATTAAGTGGTTAAATTATAGCCATCACTTCAGGACACTATAGAGAGGCAACAGGAATTGATGATCTTAGACAAGATCTTGGTTTACGTCCAGCAGTTCATTATTCAATGTAATCCATGAACTCATCAAAGGTAAGTGGTCACACTAAAGGCTATCAGATCTTTATACTTTGTCAAGACAAATCACAAGTGGGTGCAACAGAATCCTCTGTGATACAACTGGCATATTTATCTATCATCTCTATAAGTCCATGTTTGAAACTGTAGATGTGGAAAATGAACTAGCTTTCTCCAGGTCAAGTCAGAAAAGAAAAATCAATAGGTAGACAATGTGAAGATGTAACAGGAATTGTTTGTTTTCTGTCAGATGATACCTGTAACTGGTATATTTGTTTTACACTGTGACTACCAAAGGAAAAAAACGGCTTGTAGGTTAAAAGGGAGATATTTCCACCTCTCCACCAGCTTGAATTCAGAATTGGTTAAGAAGATGCTAGAAATGGACACATTACTATAAATGTATTACACATTTTTTAATTATAGGTTTTGTTGGAGAATACAGTCTCACCTTCAGGAACTGTGTAGTCTTTAGGATCACAGGATCTTATTAGTGCAGACTATAGCTTGGATGAGTGTCCTGAAAGGTGCATACATCAAGGCTTATTTGCTAGTCTGCTCTATTAGAAGGTTGTGGGAACCATTAAGAGACTGGGCATAGTGGGAGGAAATTAAGTAACTGGAGGTGTGCCCTTGAAGGGGATATTGGTATCCCAGCCCTTTCTCTCTCTCTCTCTCTCTCTCTCTCTCTCTCTCTCTCTCTCTCTCTCTCTCTCTCTCTCTCTCTCTCTCCTTCATGTCCCGGCTATCCTGAGGTTATTGAGTATCTTCCTCTGCCATCTTCTCCTGCCATGATGTGTTGTCTCATCACAGTCCCAGAGCAACAGGGCTGACCAACCATGAACTGAAATCTCTGAAACTATGATTCCAAATAAATCTTCCCTCCTTAGAAGTTGAGCTAGCTTAGGTATTTTGTCACAGTGATGAAAAACTGACTCACTCAGTGCCACGAATTCTAGATCTTAGACAGAGCCATCCAATCAATGGCTTTCTCCCATGGATCAGGGTGGGATCCTTGAGCCTCTCTGCTGTGGGAGTAGAAGTGGGTTTGGAGTACACCCACTTTGTGCCAGGCTACACCAAGTCTACTAAATTTTTCTCATTCTCAAATAAATAACTCTTTCCGTCAATACTGTCCCTGACACAGAGTTAAGTCTTTTTATTTCTAAATTACTCTATTTAAAACCCTACCTCATCCTGTTTGGTCTTGCTCATACAATTAGAAAACAATCAAAAACACTGCCTTACATTTCACTCTATGTAAGGTATGCCCATAAACCTTAAAATCCAAAAGCATGGCCTTGATCAAAATTATCCTTAGGCGCCCAGGTCCTTCCACAGTGATTCATCCCACAATAGAAAGTTGTTTTTCTGCTTGTGTGTAATTAATAAAGTCCTGAAAGAAAACATATTTCTATATTGAATATGAATGAAAAAGACTCACATTAAGGAATATCCTCATGTGATTTTTTTAAAAAAATTCTGGTTTCTGTGATGCTGGGGATTGAACACAGGGCATCATGCATGTTAGGAGAGTGCTGTACTACTGAGATATATCCCCAGGCTTCTCTTCATGCAGTTTAAAAACACTGGCAATAAAAAGAAGACTCTGGGAGTCTGACATGAGAAGGAATCTAGTCATATAAGGAAATCCTGGAATCACACCATTACCAGACTTCTCAACAGCAAAACTGAGAAAGGAAGTAAATGAACAGTAACTACTTACAAAGTTATTTTCAACACAGAAATTTATACTCATTCACATTACGAAATAGGTGTGAAGGAATAAACCAATGAAACAATATATATATATAAACCCACGAAAATATATATTCCATTCCCTACCCTTTTTTGAAAAGATACTGCAAGATTGCAGCATATACTCCATCAGAGCCATGGGTAAAGCAAGGAAAAAGGAAAAGGCAGGTTAAGAAAATAAAGACTCTAACACCTGAAGGGACAATGGGAACTTTCTAGTTGACAGTGATGAAAAGGACTCTTAGGATATAATAGCAGTGAGAAACCATAAGGGCAATCAGTATAAAGTAGAACACAGGTAAGTGGTCTCTTGGAAAGATATTTGAATAAAAAGTGAAATAAAAAGAAATAAAATGGACAGATTATTTCATGTGTTTGAACACATTTAAGGGTGCTTTATTTTTCTGAGGAAGTTTTTGAGTCTACATTACACAGAGGTACATAGAACACTAAGCAAACAAAATAAAACCAAAACCAAAACAACAAAACCCACGCAACCAATCAAACAAACAAAAAATTTGGCACTCACTATGACAATAAAATAAAATAAAATTTAAAAACTAGAAGATTTTTTAAAGTGAGGGGATTTAGTACTACCATTACTAATACTACTATAAACATGAATACTTCTTTAAATTTTAATTGGTAACATAACTACATTGGAAGGATAGGAGAGATAAAAGACAAAAATACTTCATATTTTTAAAAAATTACTAAGGAATCAAGTGTATGGTTGGTTGCATATGCTTTTCATATATTCAACAGATACAATACAGGATGCTTGAAGTTAAACCTCACTCTCCCGTTCATTAAGAAATTACTTAACATCTGAGTGAATGGATACTTCTGCTTTTCTTTTTACCAAACTAGGGAAATTCTGTGATCTGCATCATATAAAGGACCTAGCACTTAATAAATGGCCAACAGATGTTAGCTGTGAATTATGACTTATATGTTATTTCCACATAAGTCATCTATACAACTCAGGGTGATTCATTTAATGCCTTAAAGAAGCATGTTTGCCTCTAGTATTAAGGATATTTTAAAAATCAAGTTTATTACTGACCGACTTAACCATAAAGGAGTAAATTTTAGGTTGAGTAGCATGAGTAGAATAAAATTTTTTTTCCATGGCTTTACATCCATGGACCCTGATTGAAAACATATGGCCCCATATCAAAACAAATTTGACACTATAGAAGAAAGATCTTATTTTGATGATGCTTCTGTATAAAGCTTGAATTATCCACTGTAGAGATGATTTTCCTATTTTTGCACAACACTTAAAATTATAACTCCTTAATGAATGAACAAATTTTGTAGAGAGTATTGAGAGAAAACTAACCAATTTTAAAGTGTAGACTTTCATTTATACATTAGTATTACCTCACTACACCCAGGTATAACCAAAGGACAAATACTTAAGTTATTGGACTTAAGTTATTAAGACTCAAGTTAAATCTGATAAAATATGAGCAGATAAGTGGAATATTGAATTGAAATGTTTAACCAATAATAACCAATAAATAAATTTTTAACCAATAGATAGTTTTGCAAAGACAGAGGTGGTGCTAGGATAGTTAAAGACACACAGAAGGAAGATTCCAATTCCCCATAACTGACTTCCATCACAGATTTTATTGCTTCACTCCCTTGCTCCCATTAGGCAATGGATCCTATATTTCACTAAAAGTAATAATGTCCCTGTTTCTTAAAATACCATCTTAATTCTAAACTGTCTCTCAACATACCCTCCCCTATTAGGCATTGCTGTTTTAGAACATTATTTAATTGGTATTTGATACAGATACAACCATACCCTAGTCAGACACCTAAGACCCTTTTCTCTTCTTTTTTGAACTTTTTCAAAGTAAACTTGAATAATCTACTAAATGCCATTCCTAACAGAACTCATGCATCTAAAAGATTTTTAGAGCAGAGTATGTTTCTATAGGAGATCATAAAGAAAACTAAGTTATTATCCACGATTATTTTTCTTGATACTCCTCTGATAATAGAATTAAATTAGAGCATACAGTGTAGATCAGAGCTCTGGGGTTCAATAATTGCCACTATATGTCATCATGAGATGGAGCAAATTATTTACCTGCTATAAAGACCATTGCCTAACTTTCTCTGAGATGGAATCATAACTGCAAGCAATTTCAGTGAGTTTTTAAAGTTATCAAAAAGAGAAGTCAATTATGAAATGTATTTACATCATTATTTAGCTCTTGTTAATTGCTAATTGCTTAGGAAAGAGATGGATTTCCCCCCAAATGACATAGTACCTTTATAAAATAAATTATATTTGAAATAGGCAAAAAAGTAACTAGATTTTTCTCACTGAAGTAGAAGGCTAGTTCTCTAAACAGCATTTATAACTACTCATAAGTATTCAACAGAACCAGGAGGGACAGTACAGCATATGGTAAAACGAAATTGTCTGATAGCAATAGCAACTGAAAACAGTTGTAGGCAGTTATAAATAAGTGTCTAGCACTTTCTCATGCAGCGTACCAACTCATTAAATATGTACCAAATTGATTTGACATTTGAAGAATTAGTGAAAATCTGCTGCAGAACATATAAAAATTGCATTGATTTCATTCCCATTCATTGAATCAACAACTATTGATGATGTCATAGATGTCAGACATGGCATTAATTGGTATGATACAAACATGAATATGACTCATACTTCAATTTCAAGGAACTCTCAGTCGAGGGAGAGTTTGAAATATCAAATAAAACATTGCAGACCAATTTTCTTATTGATCAGGTAAGATAAACGTTTTTAAGTTTACCTACAATGCTAAAATGTCAAATATTTCCATTTCCTTCTTGAATTAATAAAAAAAAGTCCAGCAAGCTATTAGATGCAATTTCCTGAGAAAAGCAACTTTTAAGATGTACAATAATGTCATGAGTGATACAGACCAATATTTTGCAACCTGTGTATCCATAGTACTCTATTGATTTTCAATATGCACAACCAGGACCAAGAGGCATATCAAGGCACTCAAGTACCTTCTGAATCATCTTGGATTGATTAGATGTAATACGGTTCATGATTAATTGAGATTATACCAGAGGTGTGCTGCACTTTAGGGTTTCACTCTGTGCTGGAAAGGAGTGGGAATCACCGTGAATGGGACCTGTAATATATATGAAGCAAACCTTTAACATCGTATCCCACCACCTCCTACCATCTTTAAAATCCTTCAGAGGTTCTAACTGGGGGAAGGGTATTATATTAAAATGATTTAGAATGTCCTCTGTGTTACCAGTCTTTCTCCTCCTACTTCTCCTTAGCCTTCTTACTCATTCTTTTGGATCTCCCTCTTCTCCATCACAAATGACAGAATTAGTGCCATTTCTTGCCATAATTTATTTTGCTACAGAGTCTGCTAACATATCCTGACAGTTCCTTCTAACTGGAATGTTCGTAATGAATTCTTCTTTTCACACAGGTCCTTGTTCTCATACTTGAAGCCAACTGAATCTCCTATCATACACTCATGATCATGTTGCATCCTTTAGCAAAGGCCCTTTGCCTATGTTTTCTATGCTGTCTAAATATCACTGTATTCACTCCATCTTCCTCTTCATCTAGATTTCTATAGTCATTCCACATCAGCCATCACTTTTTCAAGGAAGTTATTTGGGCCTTGTTAATTAAAACACCCCCATTATATTCTCTCATAGCCTAAGGACTTTATTTTATTTATCATAATTTATTTATTTCTGTGATTTTTTTAAATGATTGTATCCTCCTCTAGCATATAAAGTCCTTGGAAAACAACATTTTTTCAACTTTTATTTTCTAGGGTAGGCACTCAATAAATTTTTGTAGACTAATGTCTAGATTGTATAGTAGACCACACAAACTATGCATATGAGCTTAAAGTCTTAGGGATGAGCTTAAAGTCTTAAGGATAAATTAACTCTTTACCTTTAATTTTCTAATTTTTCATATCTTCTGTATTTTATAAGCCTTTCAGAAAATAATTTCTATCTGATGTCAGAATTAGAAAAAAAGACATTTTAATATATTTACTAGAATTTATTAAAACGTTTTATTTACTTAAGCTTTCATACATTTTTATCCACTGCATTCCCATAAGGGGTTTTTCAGCTTTATTCTCACATATAGTTATGCTGTTTGTGATACCAGTGTTATTGGTTTAATTTTTTTTTATTTATTCTGTAAAAATATTAACTTTTTCCTTACTATACATGGGTGGATTTTTGTTTTGATTTGGTTTAAAAATAACTTGAGGTTTTGAAAGAATCGCATAAGTTGGAAAATAAAATCACAGATCAGTGATTGGGTCTAGATCTACATGTTTTAGGGATGCCAAATAAATGTCACTGAATTTTTTTTTTTTTTTTTTTTGTACTTGGGATTGAACTCAGGGGCACTCAACCATGGAGTCACATCCCTCGCCCTATTTTGTATTTTATTTAAAGACAGGGTCTCCCTGAGTTGCTTAGCGCCTCGCTGTTGCTGAGACTGACTTTTGAACTCACAGTCCTCCTGCCTCAGCTTCCCGAGCTGCTGGGATTACAGGTGTGTGCCATCATGCCTGGCTTACTGCAATTTTTAAACAAATTTTTATATTTCTCAAAACTATATAATTCAAACCTGTCTTAATTCAGAGCTAACTTCTTAAAACATTTTGTATATGCATTAAATAGTATTACCTCAGTGAAGGGGGATAAATAAACAAAAATATAATTGAAAGCAATAAAGGCATCGAAAAAAGTAGAAGTCAATCGGTTGACCTAGATTGGAAAACTTATCAGTACAGAGTAGAAATGACCATATTTGGAGAAAATTTGGACTTTTGTTGGTCTTACAAGAGAGATGATTCAGGCCAAAGAACTGTTGAGGGTTTTTTTCTAAGATGAAATTCACAGTATTTCACAGATATATCTATTACAGATAGACATATAAATCCTGAATAACTGTGACATAATTTTTCTCATGAAAATGTGAGTCACTTAGTCACAGTTGGATAGACACTGTTTCTGGTGGCTTTAGAATATGTTGGAACTCATGGTGACATCCCCAGATCCTAGTGTGATTGACTTTGACATATCAGGGATTCCTCTCAGAGAAGATGCTCAGGAGCTTGTCAGTCAACCCTGAACCACAAGTTCTTTTTAGCCATAAGGAAAATGTTGACATTAGTCTTGCAGTCTATTGAAATGGTTGTTGGGGGCCTGAGAAATAATTGATTTCATTATCTCCTTTAGAGGACATATTTGACAGATGTGAAAAATAAATTCAGGATTTTTAATCAACTAGTTTAAGGTTCTATAGCTAAAGACATCCTTATTTGGAAGTTAGACC
Source organism: Sciurus carolinensis (assembly GCF_902686445.1). Classification (NCBI taxonomy): domain Eukaryota; kingdom Metazoa; phylum Chordata; class Mammalia; order Rodentia; family Sciuridae; genus Sciurus; species Sciurus carolinensis. Next base: position 143,713,140 of record NC_062216.1, read on the forward strand.
TAACTGCCTCTGGCTCTCAAAACCCTTTTTTGGGGGGTGGGGAGTGGGGGTTACTGGGGATTGAGTTCAAGGGCACTTGACCACTGAGCCACATCCCCAGTCCTATTTTGTATTTTATTTAGAGACCGGGTCGCAATTGAGTTTCTTAGCACCTCCCTTTGACTGAGGCTGGCTTTGAACTTATCCTCCTGCCTCAGCCTCCTGAACCACTGGGATTACAGGCATGTGCCACTGTGCCTGGCTAAAACCCTGTTTTGTTGTTGTTGTTGTTGGTGGTGGTGGTGGTGGTGGTGTTCTTATATATTTCTTACCTTAGGTTCAGCTGGCCCATTTGAAAATTGCTTAGCATGTCAAAATATTGCTCATGTAAATAGGAAAAAATAGTCTTTATAAAGACCTTAACATACACAGTGGGTCTTTTTTTTTTTTTTTTTTTTCCTTCTTCACTTCAGTGAATGTATATTGCAATCTTTGGGTATTTTTTTTCCCCTCTTTTAAGTCTGTTGTCTATCATACTTTTAGTTAAGGATGGAGAGATTTTTGAAATGTTGATAAAAAAAAAAAATCACTACAGAGAAGAAACACCCTTACTAAAATAGTTTGTTTTATAGGCTTAATTGGTGTTGTTGCTCAAATAAATGAAAGAATAGTAACTACATGTTTTCGTTCTATCATCAGTAACTTCATTTTATTGTTTCATTTCTTATCAATAAGTCTTATTTTCCTAAAATATTGTATTTGAGGAAAAATACAATGACAAATCACTTCTTAAAAATAATATGTATATAAATTTTTAAAAGCAAGGTTATTTTTCTTATAAAGCAAGTAGAAAAAGCAGCATAGTTCCCTCTCCCATCCACCACCACCCTTATACACAAATACCCCCATTTCCTTTGTTGTGTGTTGTTTCATATATATATATATAGTTTTTGTTCTTATGCGATATTAAGTTTTTAATGACTGCATGTCATTTTTTGAACCCCATGTCATGTTTTAGGCCTTTAGTGAATATTAACGAGGTCTTCAGATAATGTGTAAAAAAGAAATTTACAGCACAACAGTCTTATATGGTGTCTCTTTGAAAAGACTTGTTTATTTATCTTTTATATTGTCAGGTGACTCAGAATATATTGAACATGTCTTATCTTACCTGCATATTTTTCTCTAACATTAGGCTACATTTTAATATATTTTTATTTCTATTTATTACCAAGAAATACATAAGTAAATATTTTTTTTCTGATTTTTTTCCCTGTAGGGACATTTAGTTCTGGTTTTAAGCTCTACTGACTCCCCCTCCCCCCAGTGAAAACTTTTTATTTGAATTTTTAAAATTTTTTAAAAATTTTATTTGTTCTAATTCGTCGTATATGATAGTACAATGCATTTATACATTTTGACAGATCATACATGGAGTGTGACACTAGTCAAGAATATCTAAAATTAACTACAATCATGAAGTAGAACCCTTGTACATTCATTATGATGCTCCATTGTAGGACAAAAGCAATTTGACAGATTACCTCAATTACAAACTCTCCAACTAAGGTTTTCGCCTAGTTTCCAGTTGTATTAGAAATCCTTGTTTCTTTGGCTTCCCCTCCTTTTTCTTTCTTAGAGGAACTGACATGAAAAAGGCAGTACCTCTTCATGCTAAATGATCTGACCCTCACAGAGGCTCATTGGCTTATAGATGGACAGTGGAATCTTGGAAACAAGAGATAGTGAAATTTAGTCCATCAGAATGGCAGAACTGCTCAAGCGTCAATAAAGTCAATACTTTAGAAGCTTCTCTGATTCCAAACTTCCAGGTAGTGTCACTGAACACTTCTTGTCCTTTCATATGAATTATGCAGTTTTTACTGTGGCAAAATATACAAAACATAGAATTCATTGTTTTAATGATTTTCAGGTGTATAGTTCAATGGTATATAGTACAATTATATTATTGTACAACCATCCCTTCATAAAACCTTTCATTTACCTATTTGACTCTTTGTACCATTAAACAATCACTCCCCAATGCCCTTTTCCCTGAAGTCCTTGGAAACTACTGTGTCGTTTTCTGTCTCTGTGAATTTGATGACTGTGGTATCTCAGTCATCAGATGTAAGGGGGATCACACAATATTTTGTCCTTTTGTATCTGGTTTATTTCACTCAATCTGTTCAAATTCCATCTGTGTAATCGCATGTGTCAGATTTCATTTCTTTTTAAAACTGATACTATTTCATTACTGATATGGGAGACATATTTTGTCTATCCATTAATTCTCACATGGACATGTGAGTTCTTTACATCTTTGGCTACAGCAAATGATGCTGCTATGTACATTGGAATACTGATGGCTGGTTGCATCTGTGTTTTCAATTCTTTGGATATTTTTTTCAGAAATGGAATTGCTGGATGAAATGATACTTCTATATTCTACTGTTTTAGGAATCATCAAACTATTGAGACATATTATTTAGAAAAAAAAAGCTTCTTCAGTTAGATACCTAAGAGTTTATTTATCTTTGAAACTAAACAATAGATCAACAAAGGACCTAATGCAATGGGGATATGTAAAATAAATCTTTATATTCATTGCACAGGTGGCAGACAGAGGACCTGATCTCAGGTTAGACTGGTAATAATTCTCTGCTGCATGAAAAGCAACAGAGCTCTTCTTAAATGCAAACTGATGTCAGTTAATCATTTCCTTTTTCCCTGACAAGGCAAACAAAGGGTGAGGTAGGAGGTTTTTCATAGTCATCCAAACAGGAAATAGTGGTATAGATACCATGTCAGCAATTAGGACAAAGAAATATTTGAAACTAGAGTTGGCAAAATTATTTTCCTGGAAGTAGCAATAGATGGCATAAATAAAAATAAATAAATAAATAAACAAACCAGAATGCTCAAGTAGTTTTTTTAATTAAATCCTGACTTCATTATTTACCAACTCTGTGACCTGGGCAAGTTTCCTAAACTTCCTGTGTCTCCATTTCCTCATTTATAACATGATCATACTACTACTATCTACTTCACTGGTATTTGTAAGAATTAAATGAAGTAAATAATATTTTTTAAGAACAACAGAACATAGGGAGAACTAAACAAAATTTGTTAATTAAATATATTTGGAAGAGAAAGACATCAATATTACTACCCAGGTTTATGACAAAAAGATTGAATGGTATCATTTTTCATGATAGAAGGCAATAAAAGTTAAATTTATATAAGGAGCATGTTGAATTTGCATGTGAGATACATAAGCTGAAACTTGGAGAAAAATTGCGATACAGAAGCATGAATCTAAGAGATAGACCAGACCTGGAGTCAAGACTTGGAGTCTTTATATGTAATCTAATGTATAGATTACATATAAAAACTGATAATGAAAAATTATCTTCTCACATGAGAGCCTAGTAGTGAGTCCCCAGACTTCCAAAATACCATTTAAAAACAAATAATTTTAATCTAACAAAAACTAGGTTCACTTCTAAAGTTCAAAAATATCAGTAATTATTTTCACCTAAGGATATTCTAGTCTTCAAAAGGTGGCTACCATTCAGACAACAATACACAGAAACTTCACATACTCTGGCATTGTGCAAGATATCACATTAAATATAAATACAAATTAACAAAATATAAAGCAAGGGAGGGGTCAGTTCTCAAATGACATCATTGTTGTAGAATAAATCACTCAATGTAGATTTTGCTGGGATTTTGCACCAGATAATCATGTAAAAATGGGACTAGCTAAGGTAAGCAAGAACTCCTTGGCACAATTATAGTTGAACTGTTGCAAAAGCAGTTTTGCAGGGCCTAAATAGAGGAAAATCTGTATTTGCATGAGATCCTTGGCCATCCTCTGTGTGTATTATGTACCCAGACTTGCTGTAGTCATCTTATTAGAGTAAAAGAGAAAAACAACACTGGGGTCAGCTGTTTGCCTTCAAACTTGCCAGGGCAGAATACGTAAGGTGACTTGAAAATCAATTTCTGCCTAAGAGTTAACACCATTCTGTGAAAAGAGGAATGTGAGAAAAGTGAACATTTACAGAATAACAAAAGCTCCTCTTGCAGAAAACGTTCATGTCATCAAACCACAAGGATTGACTGACGTGTACTTTTATGTATGGTGAGGGACTACATAATGTTGGTATGGCGACTTGGGGAACTTAAGTTGTTTAAAATTAAGAAAATTGCTCAAGGAAAACAAAGCAAACCTATAGCCAACGGTTCATCTATTTTGATTTAAATTACTATGACACAACGTGTAACATTCATTACAAATATTACCTGCCACTGACAATTCAAATATCAATACATAATTTCACAATCCTCCAGGCCAAAAATCAATCTGATGATCTTAATGATAGTGTACAGCAAAATGGTTTGGAATAAGGCTTCTGGAGTCATTCTGATAAAGGTTCAATTTCCACATTTCCCATCTCAATCATTGTGTGAACCCCCATGCTGGCTCCTTTATCCCTTTAAACTTGTTTCTTGTATGGAATGGAGTCATCTCATAGGGACATTAAGCAGATAAATGAAAGAATGAATATGAAGCAATTAGCACAATGCACAGATGTGGTAGTCAGAAAGGCCCTCAAGGACATCCCTGTCCTAATCCCTGGAACCTGTGATTATGAAATATTACTTGCCAAAAGGAACTTTGTAAACCGATTCAATGAATGCTCTTGAGATGAAGATATTATTCAAATTATATGGGTTGGCACAATAAAATGAGAAATGTTCCCATAAGAAGGAAGAATGAAAGTTAGCTGGAAAAGGAATGTGAGGATGAAAACTGAGGTTGAACTGGAACTTGCCCTTTGGCCAAGTAATTTCAGGCAGCCACTGCAGATTGGAAAAGGCAAGGATTCTGTCCTATAGTCTCCAGAGGTAGTATAGCTCTACTGACTCCTTTTAGATTCATGTTAGTCGGCTTCATGTTACTATAATGAAATGCCCATGAACGTTAACTTAAAAAGGGAGAAGGCTTGTTTTGACTCCTGGTTCTAGAGGTTCCAGTTCAAGAAGTGAAGTATGCATTGTTTTGGTCCCCTAACAAGGCAGTACACTATGGAGAGAGCATGTGACAGAACAAAGTGGTCACCTCTTCACCAGGAAGCAAGAGAGGAAGAGAAACAGACCAGAGTCCCCAGTCAATCCCCATCAAGGTCATGCCTCCAATGACCTAAGGACCTTCTACTGGGTCCTACTTCCTAAAGGTTCCACCATCTCCCAATAATGCTACCTTAGGGACTAAGTCTTTGTCCTATGAACCTTCAAAAGACATTGATCAACCAAACTATAGCAATTTCTGATTTTTAGGACTGTGGGATAATAAGTTTGTATAGTTTCAAGCTAGCAACTTTGTGGTAATTTGTTACAACAGCAAGAGCAAATTAATACACTACCATAATAATTGGTAAATAAATCCTAGCTAAAAATATTGAAAAAAATACTGTTGTATAAGATAAGGGGCCTATGTTTTAACAGAAGGGAATCTATCACAAATATGTTTAAATACATTTCTATCATCAAACGTAAACATTTAAAAATATAAAAATGTGTACAATGAAAAGTAAAACTATCCTTTCTATTGTGAAATATGAATTTCAGCATATATCCTTTATATGTCAAAATAGTCTACCCTGAAGGTTATTTTATACATAATTTAAGGATTTGTAGGAATATATTTCCAGTTTTCCTTCTAGACTTTTGTGGAGTTTTTGTCACAACTTGGCTCTCTCCCTCCTCCACCTCTCTCTACACACACACACACACACACACACACACACACACACACATCAATTGGCTTCTTTACAGGCATAGATAGATGGATATATCAATCTGTATATAGAGGTATCATCATAATATATTTAAAACTCATGCAATTAACTTTTGAGAAATGCTGAGAAATGATTTTTATAAGTACTTGGTATTTGCTACAAATTTATTATGTTAGGTACCCTCCTTTTTTCTCCTTTTTGTATAGATTCTGATTTCCATATGATATCATTTTTTTGTTTAGACTAACGAAACTGCTTCAACATTCATATAACGGTAGACTGCCTATACAGATTCTCTAATCATTTGTTCACTAATAGACACATTTATTTTGCTTTTTTGTGAATGATATTTGATAGAAACTATTTCTGATATTTCGACAACTATTTCTCCCATTAGTTTTTAATTGCTTTATTTATTTTTCTAATGAAAAAATAATTCCAAGTTATCATTCTTCCCTTTGGAATTGGGATGTTATCTTCTGCCTATATTTAAAATAGCTTTTATATTTGACTTTCAGTACTTTCATGTGCTGTAGCTACTCATGGCTTTCTGGCTTTATGTTACTTGGGGTTTGTTGTGGTTCTTTACTCTGCAGGTTGACGTGTAACCACCTCTGCTACATGCCTGACTTATAGTGATTCCTCTTAATTTTTTTTTTTTTTTTAGTGGATGGTGATGTAAAAGTGATAATACAAAAGCAATATGTATACTGTAACAACCGTATTTTGATATTTTAAATTTGGATCTTTTCCCAGACTAGCAGTATGGCGTAAGATACTCTCTCCCAATGTGGGGTAGTGGCGATGTGCCAGACACTTAATCATAAGGGTAAACAACTGTGTACCTCTACAGTGCTTTGTTGCTAAGCTGTGATGTTCTGTAGGTTAGGTGCATTAAATGTTTTTTTTAGCTTATTTTTTTTTCAATTTATGATGGGTTTATCAGGATATCATACCACTGTTTGTCAAAGAGCATCTGCACTTATTTATTTTTCTCACACATTTGCTCTTTCTCCTCTGATATCTCAATGATACAGATATTAGACTGCTTCATATTTTTCATTGGCCCTGAGGCACTTTAATTTTTTAAAATATTTCTCTGTGTTATCAGTTTCAATGATTTCTATTTTAAAATGTTCAGTATGAGAAATAATTTATTCTAAAATAAGCTTTCTTCTGTTAATCTCACCTAGGGCCTTTTCCTTTATCATCCTGAATTATTATAGTTTTCAGCTTTGAAATTCTCATTTAGGTTTTTTTTAAAATTATAATTATTTCAGTAAGATTTCTGTTAATTCTTATTCATATTTTTTCTCAATCTCCTCATTTATAACAGCAAATATATATTTAAGCATAGTAATTCTGACATACTCATCATTTGTTTCTAATAATACTTTTTTCTTGGTTATGAGTCACATTTTGTTTCTTCTGTTATCTAGTAAATATTTACTGTACATTGTAGATTATGGATTTTATTACTGAGAATTTGATTTTGTGTGTGTTCATTTATGGTACTGAGTTTTCTTCTGTCAATAATAAATGTATTGATATGTCAACTCAGTATATTATTATCTTAAGTCTTGTTTTTCAGCTGCATTTTTGATTTGTTTTGTTTTGATTATTTTTCAGTGTGGTTCTAGAGTAACCTTTATTCTAAGATTATAACAACCCTTCTACAAAGACATTGTTATATAGTATTTTACAGGAATCTTGATGAAGTAGTTAGGGTTTTCAGAAAAACACTCTGGTTTGCTCTACCTGGTGTGAGTTGCAGCAATGTGAAACTAGATCAAAGCTCTAAGCAACAACTTGCAGAATGTTACCTTGGGCATGTGCAGCTCAGTATGTGGCAAAGACATAAAAGCAAACCTATGCAAAGTCCTGGAGATTTCTTTCTCTATAAACCCTGCATCATAAATTTGAACCAACTCACTATGTTCAACTCTTGTCTGTCTCCTCAGCACAGTGAGGCCAGCATCCCTTACTTGGTCTACAACTCTCCCTCCTATTCCATGATCAAGAAGGTTCCGCCAGACAGGAATCTGATGTCATTGTAAGGTTCACCTCCTATATTCCTCATAGTCCTGTGTTATCTGTTTTTCCAATTCCAAACACTATTGCTCCACCTGTTTAATCTGGTCTTAGAATAGTTTATAGTGAAAGAGTTATTAAATAACAGTCTATCAGGGTAGAACTGGAAATGGCATGTTTATATTATGCTATGCTATAATAAACACATATGTATATTATAATATATACTGTATATAATACATATATATGAATCAATATGTATCTTATATAAAAAGTCATTTCTAGTATCACATTTAGAAATTATTCTTCCTTCTCTGAAATACTATATGAACTAGGAAACATTTTTATTAATACATTATAGTTATACATAATAGTAGTGTTCATTTTGATATAATCATATATCATGGAATATAATTTGTACCATTTAAGTCCCTAGTGCTTCCTCTTTTCCTCCCTCCTCATCCCCCTATCTGGCTTCCTCTTCTCAACTGGTCTTCCTTCTATCAATTTATAGGTTTTTTTCATTTGCTTTATAGATACACATAAAGGTGAAATCACTATGGTATATTAATGTGTGAACATAGCATAATTTTGTCAATTTAAAATTAGGTTTAAAAATCTAACATCTTCTTATAAGAAAGGAATAGGAGAAGGAAAAATTATTTTAAACAGGGGCTTAGTTTCTTGGTAACTATTATTTTCTATTAATAGGATTAAATTAATAGATTGAAATAAAAATAACTCAGGATTTAAAATTCTTATGCTAATCCTGATGCACTTATCATGAGTATCGCATTGTTTGCTGGTTATTTTTATATTTTCAGTACTACAAGTTACAAATGCATTCTGTTTTCAACTATATGCCAAGAGCATAAATACTTGAGCTTTAAAATGACACCCAGCTACATCTCTATTTGTCTGAATAAATGTCTGTATGTGATATGTTTATAACTGTTGCAACACTTCTTTTCTTCACCCTGACAGTTCTGTAAAGATACAGTATATCACTATGTGGAATTCAAAGCATGTTCAGCACTTCCTGCTAAGGCACTGTTACTTCAAAATGTTTACAATCTGATCATCTGCTGCATGTATTGAATCTAGTATAACCAACATTACAAGTTCCACTGAACTTTATATAGCTGAAAGATATATAGACAAAATTTTCTGAAGAATTAAGTGAGCTTAAACATAAATGTTTTTATATCATCTATGCTGAATTCAGTGAATGGCTATAAGTCCAAAAAATATAATTGTGAATAAAATAAAATACAAAACACAACTACTCAATCCTGAGTTGGAAAATATTAAACAATGATTTATAACAGGTTATCTCTTTTTAATATAACTTTAAAATATAAAATATACAGAGAAAGCTAATAGTACGTTAAAATTAAAAAATGTTCATTAGTTTCTTGAGTTAAAGCAAGAAAAATAAAGTGAAAAAGTGTATATGGATATATACTTAAAAGTGAAAACTGTGTATGTGTGTGTGTGTATACATATATTGTTGACCCTTCAAGAATGTGAGCATTAGGGACACTGACATCCCATGTAGAAAAAGATCTGCATATAATTTTTTGTGTTAGTCTCAGTTTTCCATTACTGTTACAAAATACCTGGGAATATCAACTTAAAACAGGAAAAGTTGATATTGGCTCATAGTTTTATAGGCTTTAGTCTATAGTAAAGTTGGTCCCAGTGCTGACCAAGGTAGTATATCACAACAGGAGCTCATCACAGAGAAAGCCCCTTCATCTCAAGGCCAGAATGAAAGACACACAAGAAAGGGTCAGGATCCAAATAACACTTCCCAGGGCATATTCAATGAACTAAGCTTATTCTACATGGCCCTGCATCTAAATGGTTCCACTGTCATCCAATAGCGAAAATGTAAGGACCAAGCCTTCATCACATGGGCTTTGGGAGGACATTCTGGAGCCAAACCTTTACACTTTTCATCCCCTCAAACTTAACTAATGGCCTGCTGTTTTTTGGAAGCCTCGATGGCAATACTGACACTTATTAACACATTTTAATGACATATACCTATATGTATTATATGTGGTGAAAAATATGTGAGAAACTTAAGAGATCACATTTTACTATGATACACAATTCACTGGACAGACAAGTTTGTTCACATGCCACATAGCATTTAAAGGAAATAATCATAATGCTTGTCCTCATCATGGTAGGAATAGAAGGTGGTTAAGAATTAACAGGTTGTACTACAGTTAATTTTATACAGTATGATCTAATACTGCATCTTTATGCTTACATTTCTCTCATCTGAAAATGGTATCCTGTATGTTCTCTGTCTGTGAGTCTACATTTTTGATAAATTTTGACTTTTAATAATAGATTTGTATATATTTTATGGTGGCAAATAATATAATAGACTATTACCTATACATACTTTATGCATTCATGACATACCTGTATTTTTCTTAATTGTTGTTACTTCTAGGCTCTATGGTTTGCAAAATTTTTCAAATTATTGCAGATCTCCAAAACATGAATCCTCATATGAGTTAATTCCTGAAATCCAAATCCATATTGCTCAAGAGTCACAATATACTCCTTTTCCCTTTACTTTGAGAAGATAAAAAGTAATTACTGTTGTCCTTGCAAGTCACACCTCTAGAGGCACCTCTCCTGGTAATGGTGATTTTTTCCTATTTATAAGATCTAATACAGAATATTTCTATTTATAAGAGAATGAAGTTTAAACTACTGTGAGAAAACTTTGTAAAATTTTACCCAGAAAACAAATACATCTTTCAGGGGAAAATGTTTTATAATTCTCTTTACCCCTCATCCTTATCACCATTTAATTGTATTAGAAATCCTCTTACTATAAACCTCTGATTAATTAAAAAGTATCAATGGAATAAAGAAACCATGAAAATCATATATGCATCTATTAAAAATTGTTTTGACATAAATCACATAAGTGTTTATTACACTTTCTTTTCATTTCCATTTTATAACTAAGCCTTTCTCTTCAGGGAATACTCTGCTGATTGGAGTTCCACACAAGTTCTCTCATCTTCTACCAAGAATATGCTAAAACTTCCAGTTTATTTTAATTTTAAGTGAATGAAAAAACTAAATCATAAAATCCCAAGTGCATAGATCATCTAGATATTCATTATATAGCCACTTAGTGAAATATTAATTTCAGCAACTGAACTTTTTTCTAAATATTAGACTAAAATTCCATAGAAACAAATTATATTCCTTTTATGGTCATATTTTCTTTGTCTGTATGATATTCATTAAAATTTGAAATTGTTATATCCAGAATATCTTGGACAAACAAGCTTTACATGATGGCAGTATAGACTGTCAGAGACCAGCCTCAGTATCAAGCTTTTTGACCTCAGATGTTTTGTTATTGCAATAAAAGATGATGATTAAGTTAGTGAGTCAATTTCATAAAGACCTGTTAAGAGAGCTGCTAGTGCACATTTAATGTGCATTTATTTTGTTAATTTTAGGCTTTCTAAGGGTAGAACTGTTTCTAAGGTGACTGTTATGTTCACCTCTGTGGCTCCAGAGTTCAGCATTTTACCTTGCAAATAGTAAACAATCAACATACACATAATGAAAAACAGCTAAGATCAAGTCACAAAACACATGTGTGTGCACACACACACAAACACAATTCAAATAGAATACAAAAAATTCACCTATACAGGAAATTAAACATTTTAAGAGCTATTCAATCATCAGAGGGAAAACATAGGAAAGGATAATAATATAATTGATCAGAATTATAGGGAAAACATTCAGCCTTTGGTTTTTGGGGAATGGTTTATTTCACTTAGCATGATATTCTCCAACTCCATCCATTTACCTGCAAATGCCATAATATTATTCTTCTTTATGGCTGAATAATATTCCACTGTGTATATATACCACAGTTTATTTATCCATTCCTCTGTTGAAGGGCATCTAGGTTGGTTCCACAATCTAGCTATTGTGAATTGAGCTGCTATAAACATTGATGTGACTGCATTACTGTAGTATACTTATTTTAAGTCCTTTGGGTATAAACCAAACCAAGGAGTGGGATAACTGGGTCAAAAGGTGGGTCCATTCCAAGTTTTCTGAGGATTCTCCACACTGCTTTCCAGAGTGGCTGCACCAATTGGCAACTCCACTAGCAATGTAAAAGTGTGCCTTTTCCCCCACATCCATGCCAACATCTATTATTGTTTGTGTTCTTGATAATAGCCATTCTAATTGGAGTAAGATGAAATCTTAGAATTATTTTAATTTGCATTTCTCTAATTACTAGAGATGTTGAACACTTTTTCATATATTTATTAATCACCTGTATGTCTTATTCTGAAAGGTGTCCAGTTCCTTGGCCCATTTATTGATTGGGTTCTTTGTATTTTTGGTGTAAAATTTTATAAGTTCTTGATACATTTTGGCAGTAAGTGCTCTATCTGAAGTGCAAGTGGAAAAGATTTTCTCCCATTTTGTAGGCTCTCTTTTGAATAATTTATTGTATCCTGTGCTGAGAAAAAGTTTTTTTAGTTTGAGTTCATCCCATTTATTGATTCTTGCTGTAATTTCTTGTGCAAACCAAAGGCCGAATGTTTTCCCTGATAAGTGGATGATGATATATAATGGGGGTGGGGGAATGGGGAGTGAGGGAAGAATGGAGGAACTTTAGATTATGTAGAAAGAAATGAGAGGGAGGTGGGATATGAAAAATGGTGGAATGAGACAGACATCATTACTCTATGTACATGTACGATTACACGAATGGTGTGAATCTACATCGTGCACAACCGTAGAAACGAAATGATGTATCCCATTTGTGTACAAAGAATCAAAATGCAGTCTGTAAAAAATAAAAAGATTATTTTAAAAAATTGTAAAAAAAATTAGAAAAGGATAATATAATAATATTTGAAACAGGAATGATAGTACAATTTTTTTGTGGTGCTGGGGATTGAACCCAGGGTTTTGTTTATATGAGGCAGGCACTCTGCCAACTAAGGTATAGCCCTAGCCCTTACGAATGCTAGAATAAATATATTTGTACATTGTTCAAAGAGTACATTTATACATTGATTCTAGAATATGTGCTCAAAGTCTTAATAAAATTAACATACCCCAAATTCTAAGAGAAGTGTAGAATTGTGTACAGATATTTTCTGCAGTTATTTTCATGTCAGTAAATCATTGCAAACTGCCTAAATGTCTAGAAAAGATTGATTAAATAAATAAATTTATAGTCTATTCACCAAAACATTATGCAAATATTAAATCATGTATTCAAATACCATTAAATGATGTGAAAATACTTAAAATATAAAATTGAACTGTGATTTATAAAATTATATGTATTATAAAACATAACCATACCATACAAAATAAACATAAACTAGAAAGGATTTATCTATTTTTGGGTGATGAGGCCTTTGATGTTTGTTTTCTATTTTATTTTTCCTATTTCTCCTCTTATCTATAAGGATCATGCTGCCTACAGTTCACGGCAAGAATGGTCCTAAAAGCTTTTCCAATTTTAATCGCTGTTTCAGTTTTTTGTTCTTCAAAATATCATCAGAAAACTAATCTCAATTATTACATTTAGTGAGGTAAAGAGATTGTGTGAAGTTTCATAACATTAAAATACTAGCTAGCATTATTGCTTAAGTTTGAGGGTGTCATATATGACAAAATGTTAGCAATAAAAAGAACATTAGAGATGTCCTAATTAAAATCCCTTCACCAGTCAGTAGCTATCACTATTTCCACATTAAGCTTTCAATGAAAATGTGTTCCAAAATTGGCACATATTTCTATTTGCTTGAGAAACAGCAACTGAATATAAAAAAATAATACAAATAATGGGCCAACATTCTTTACACTAACAAGCATTTACATTTTAAAATTTGGCAGTGAAGTGAATATTTATTAAGTATAAAGCTTTTACAATTGACTATTAATGGCAGTTTGAATATACTTTATAAGCCCAGAGTGAATTTTTCAAAAGTCATAATTATGGAAACATAAAATCAAATATATAAAAATACCTCCCTGGGCCATTTATTATTAAAGTTTTATTTTGCCACATTATGGTTTTCATTTGAGATGTTTACTACTGAGGCAGTTGTTTTCCTGAGTTTACAGTTATGCTATGTAACACAGTGTCCTCTGCATTACTCTGGGAACATAGAAATAGGAAATTAAATGTGGGCTCTAAGGCCCACCTATAAATAGTACGAAGGGGATCATCCATGTTTTGTTTTCTCCTTAAAAAGAGTCAGTGTAGGTCATATGTTAAAGAGAATGGGGTTAGTAAATGGAAGGGTACTGACTCTGTAACTCACTTTTTGGGTAAGAGCTGCCTAGGAAAACTAGGCAATCAGAGATATCTGTGCTGGACTTTGCATGAGAAATGGCACAGAGATTTTGAAATTATTTATAGCAGCAACTATCATTAATTATACCTAGTAATACAGAAAAAAATATGTTGAAGTTAGTTGCTGATATAATAAAACTTAAGAAACATAACAGCTTAGTAGTGAGGCAGCAGATGAGAAGAAAATGCATAGAGTAGATAGGTCACTTTGTAATTGCAGTGACAAAAAATTAAAAACTGTCACCTGCAGTAACTTGGAAGTCAAACCAAAGCTTACTAAGATTATAGTACTTAGAAAATAGATACCAATAGTATGCTATTTTATTGATGGTTTTAGCAAAGTATTATAAGAAAGATATGAGGTCAGAAAATAACAGACAAATTTAAATTAGGAATGAAAAGGAATAGAGAAATTCAGAAAAGTAAATAGGTAAGAGATGGGATTTAAAAGACTTTGAACAAGCAAGACCCAGAAGATGTCTCAGCAGAACAAAGTGATTTAGGCTTATGTCAAACATCATATGGGAGGCATATGTCCACTCAACCTTGATAGCCTCAGGTTTACCTGACTTTAGATTGAGATGGGGAGATGCATGGTAGAAGAAAGCAAATAAATTAAATATACTTGAGATCAACATCTAGTGATTCTGGCTACTTGTATCTAACTGGAATCAAACAGATTGCCAACTTGTTAAATAATTATTTTGCCAAATAGTCACAAATCCAGATTAAAAGGTTTTGACCCTACCATCTGTAAAAGAATTCTCAGCCATGAAATGGTTTCTGTAAGTTAGACAGCAAAGAAATATTTATTTACAAATGCTTACTTTAGATACAGCTCTGGAAGATAAGCAGGAACAGCACTCAATTAAATTGATTTTCTTGACAAGGAAGCTCCTCCCAGGAAATATAATCAGGTCTAAAGGAAAACCTTTATTTTCTCTCTAGGAAGTGGGACTTCACAATGTCGACTAGCTGGATTCTGTCAATGCCAAAGATTAATGACCTCTTTGTGCCTCCTATTTTCCTGTTTTCCAAAGGAAAGTTGTAATTCGGTTATTTTGACTCTGTCAGTTAGTATGTGTATATTAAGGATCAGGGAGAATACATGGACTTTTCATTTACAGATTTCAGAACTATGAATAGAGTTCTACAGGTGGGCCTTTTGGAGGCCAAATGTCATCCTCCAGAAGTCCAGAACAGAAACTGGTTAAGTGATTGGGCACACTTTGTCTCATTGCGGGAGTAGAGAACATGGGAGAGCATGAAAGGAATATTGGGTGACCAACCGGTAGACTGTAAGACACTGCTGCACATTTAGAAAACCGTTTCCATTTCTTTCTGGATTCACAGCTAAAGCTGTTTTTCTGTCTACATTTCAGCTAGCTAGGGATCTTATGACTAATGTATGTTTGTAAAATCCTCAATATTCACTCCCTGCTTTATCATACAGATGGTGGCATTTGAAGGTGTTAGAAACTTGTGGTCATTACCCATGGTTAAACTCCTCAGGAAGGAATGAGTTATAGATAAACCTTATATATACGAAACCACCAAGATTTTTGTTGTTACAGTATTTAAAATTAACAACTTTATCTAAGATAGGTACTTTTTATCATAAATAGTTGTAATTAAAAATTATTACATTTCATGAAAAAATCTAATATTAATTTTCAGAAAAAATAGATATCACACTTTAGCTATCAAAGTATAAAAATTATTTAAACTTATAAACAATTTGACCATTTTGAAATTTTTTCAAAGTTGTCAGCCTTCAAATTTTTCAAGGCCTATTATTTAAAGAGCAAGAAAACAATTCCTCCATTCTTTTTTCAAAGAAGAGATTTTGAAAGCTATTCCATTTGGCAAGCACTGATTTTCACCTATTTTCCTATTTTCCTCCACAATGCAAGTAACACAGAACAGTCTATGTGAGGATTTTAGAGAAGTGATTATAGGTGACTGTCTAGAAATAATTAATGATAACTTCTGGGAAAGCTGTCATAGGTAATATGATGCCTTTAAATTAATAACTGTTTAGATTGCTCATATTGTTTTCCACAAAGACTGCTATTCCACTCTATTTGACCTTAATTGGTATAATTGATAACAGGTAGAGCTGGGAGTGCCATTTTAATCATGTAGGTACAGCTTTCCTGACAGAAGAAAACAAAATAGCTGCTGTGAGTTATCTGTTATTAGTGGGGACACAGAAAGGCAAGAAAAATGACTGAGTTTTCCTAACCTGAAACTTTGGGACTTTTCAATCATAACTGGAAATTTACTAATGGGTTTAAAGTGTTTGTGTTAACCTCTAAAGAATGAAGGAAAGTTAGTTGATATGTTATTTCCCATAAAGAAAAAATGAGAAAATTATTTGGATTACAGTTTAGAAGTATGCACAAATTATCAAAGAAGAGAACATTTGAAAATGTTCTAAACATTAAAGCAACCTCTGGTAAAAAGACCATTATGATATACATGTTGTTGATTTTGGTTGAAAGTGAAGCATAGTTATATATGGATTTATCTCTTTTCTTGCTGATTTGAACTGGTTGTTCACCATGAGTGTATGAGAGAGAGGAAAAAGGTTGGATGTTCAAAAGAAAACAGAGAGCTATTGTATGTTTTCTTTTATTTCTGTGATAAAACAGTGAATTAATAGTGAATGTCTTGAGCCCTTTCCCTATAAAATGTTGCTTAATTATTATGAGGTAATGCTTTGACTGTTTCAAGAAAACCCTTCACCTTTATCATCATTTTTTTTTCATATTTTCCTGTTTAAATCTGCTTTTTAAAATAATTGGAAGGCAAAATTCTTTTTCACAAGAGGATCTCAGGGTTTTCACTTTCTTTGGCAACAAACAATGCTTACTTTCCATTGAAGAGTTTGAATTCTGAATTTTGAGGAATTTCGTACTGTGTTTGTGTGTGTGTGTGTGTGTGTGTGTGTGTGTGTGTGTTTTAAAATGGAAAATATTTTCACTCTGTAAACACAATTTTTAACAATTGGGTCACTTTCTTTTTGGGGGGCAGGGCTGGGAATACTGGTGACTGAACTCAGGGGTGCTTAACTCCTGAGCCACACCCTAAGCCCATTTTATATTTTATTTAGAGACAAATAAATCTCTGCTAAGTTGTGTAAGTCCTCCCAAAATGTGGAGGATGGCTTTGAACTCACAATCCTCTTGCAATCAACTTGCAATTCTCTTTCTGTTCAGTGCATAAGAGGGTAAACAATCCATATTCCAATATTTTCCGAATTTTCTCCTTTAGTTATTTTGCTCTAAGTCCTGGCTAGAAAATAAACAAACAATAATCTCCAACTATGTAGTATTAACTCCAGCCAGGTAGACAGAGACCGTGACAAATACTGCAGGATAGAGAGTGGTGCCTGGTTCATAGCACTTCTGAGATTTAAAACGATAATGCTATGCAGTTCAACTGTATCTCTGACTTTTATGGAAGCAATTTTACTTAGCTCACCATCAGCTAGTCAAAACACCACCGGTATTGCTGTTATCCTTGGGACTCCTATCTTTATCTGTACCTTTCTTTTTTCTGCCTTTCTTCAGTCAAAGGGAGAAAAGTATCAGTCACACTCACTAAAGGTGCTTTTTCTTCTCAACCTTTGTTTTTTATTGGTTTTCCTATTCTGAGACTTTGCTTCTGAATTTATTAACTTCCTGTCTAGCACCACATGCCTTTGCAACTGCACTCACTTTTCTCTGCATGCAAGAACACCCAGGGCCTGACTATTCTGAAAAATGAAACCAAAGCACCAAAACGTGTTTCACGTTACTCTACTGCCTTTTTCTCCCAGTGTGGTTTTCTCCCTTTTGCAACCATACAAAACTGTAACAGTGACAATTTACATTCATGGCCACCGTATTAGTTCTAGCCATTTTTTCCTTAACTGTATAAATCTGACTTCCAAGTGCATCACTGTAATGAATTTGCCCTCTCTGAGCTGCTTCTATTCCCTAATTACAGAATCTCATGGTCTTTTCTGGGTTCTCATTTCTCAAGGCCCTTACTACACTCACCAGTTTGCACCTTCACCCTCTTAATGAAACCCGCTTCCTCCCTGCATTCTGTCATTGTGCCCTATATTGATCATCACATTTTTTCCTATGTCCTCTTCTACTAATTCGTCCTTCTTGCATTTCATTCTCATCTTACAAAACGCTGTGTTTCAGTTTGTTGCAAACACACTGATTTTATGTTCTTATTCCTGAATTCACAGATTATTTAGGTTTTAAGCATACTACAAACTGTATTTCAAGGTTCTTGTATTTTCCTCAGAGTTCCAGGGTTGTAGTCCCAACGTGTAATCAAATTCTCCTTCCGTAGATGGTGCATAGCCAGAATATAACCCTATTTTCATCTCACACGATTTATACCATCGTGCTAATACTTTCTGTAATCGTTGATCTAACTCTTCCATCTCTGTCTCCACCATATCAGGCAAGATAATAATTCTCAACTTTTGTCTTAAAAAGTATTTCTTCTGGGTTTAGGGAGAGCTGAGGAATAGGCCCAGTATGAAGGTGAAAGCAAAACCTTACATTTATATCACAACAACAAAGAAAAACCCAACAACACAATGACAGTAAAAACAAAACAAAGATCTAAATGTGATTGAGCACAAAAGTAGTTTCAGATCACTATGATTATCTCAGTACAGAATTCTTCAGAAGGCAGTGCAAAATGTCTACTGGAGTTGTATTATCTCTAGTTTATAGACAACTGCATGTTAAAAGAAAAAAAAGTAATTTTTAGTTACCACTTGTCTCAGTCTTCAAATTCTTTCACCTCTTGTGCCAACTGAGATATCACTCCAGTTCCTATTTGCAAGTCAACAATACTTACTCATAAGAACACCCCCAATATATTGACCTCAAGTTTGCAAATCTACCTGCATTTGCGCCCACCCTTGTCGCCTCCTCATCTGTTTCAATGGAAGATTTAACTCTATTTCCTCTTGCCTAAGGTAAACTTTCCACTTGAACTCAGAGACTTTCTCATCTCCTGCTCTCCCAATTATAGTTTAATAAAAATCAATCCTATACTGTATTTGAAACAAAGCAAGACAAAATAGGTGAAATAACTACATAAACACTCACCTCAGGCACCACATTCTCATTTTCTAATTTCCTCTCACAAAAAAATTTTTATAAAAATATGTGGTCACTTTTCTTTTTTCTCACTTCCTCCTGGTCTCTCAATGATTTAAACTTGGATTTTTATTTCCCCATTCAGAGGTTTTCTGCCACATTTGGGGTTCCTCTTTTTACCCTTGCATAGGCTGTCCTACCTTACCAAAAGACAATGTTATTCATGGTTTGATTACAAACCCTCTCTTTTACTCACTCAGCAATCCCTGGTTAATCTTGTACACTCCTAAATCCATTCATTCAGGTATGACTCTAACTTCTAGTGATGTAAAGTAAATAAACTATCGTGAATATAGAAAACAAATGTGCAGGAGGGAGGGAGAAATAATCCTCTCTAAAGAAGATCTATGCATAAGAAACAGCTAGAGAAAAACACTAAGATCCATAAAAACTTGGTATATTTTATGGTGGGAAGATTCTCATGGGTAGTCCATACAAATGGAAGTCCAGAATAATGTGAAGAGATGGCAAAAATCTAGACAGCTATCAGATCATGGAAAAGAACTCTGGGTAAGAACAATAGGCATTTTACTTTCAAAATACTTCTAGGTTATGCCACATTTATTTCCTGATTGATGTATCTAAATATTTGGTTAATATTGCATTTGAGTAATATTCTGATGAACTTAACCAGTCTGTAATCTTAACCTCTGAGCACATTGTTCTAAGATGGGAAGATAAAAAGCAATATGTGCTGGCTAAACTACAAACCTATCAGCATTTCTCACTTACCCCAACTTATTCACCCACCCCACATGAAATCAACCATAAATATTACCAGTGATATCTTTGTCTATTGATCTCCTACCTTATTCCCATTACAACAACACTTATCACAAAAATCTCCTTTTTCAATCATTATAAAATTTCTTAGTCTAGTTAACTTCCAAACACATGTTCCAGGAGAAGAAATTTCTCTGGAGAAGGGTCCAAGGAGATCTCAGACAGAAGTGGGGCATGACTCAGGGATAGTAGGGTTCATGGCATATGAAAAATTTTAGATAAGAATTTCAGCACAAACCAGTCAAAGGCATAGATGGAGGTTTATTTAGGAAAGTAGATACATATTCAAGAGAGAAGGTGTGTGTGTGTGTGTGTGTGTGTGTTAGGGAAAAACTCAAAAGAGAGAAATCTCTGGAGTATAGCAAAGAATATGCACTCAAGGGAGAATGCAGGTCTCCTCCAGGGGAGAGACAGCAACCCCTTGGTGTGGAGTGGTAATATGTATAGAAGACCATTGCTAGGGGCTGGACAAGAGGCATATACAGGGTGGAGCTTCACAATTTCATTCCAGGTTTTCCTTTGCTTGCACATTTCCCTCATTTTACAAGGGCATGTTTCTTAAGCTCAAGATTTACAATTGTGCTTTCTGCATCTCAATGGCTTGTGGGCATTTCCTTTAAGATTCAGTGTGTCTCTCTCTTCATCCTAAATCCCATCTCAATCACATTGTAAGAATGATACTTTAAAGACACCATGTGATTCTATTGCATAGAACCCTTGCATAGAAGCCCTTAACAACTTGATATCTTATTCAGGCCTTTATCCTCCATATACTTCAGTTCCTGGAAGAAACTGCAAATAATTTATCCAAATAGTATAGAGTTGATCTTTAAGCAATATGGGTTTGAACTCAACGGTTTCCCTTAAATGTAAATTTTCTTTGGAGATTTGCAATATTTTGAAACTTACAGATGAATAACCCAGAAATATTAGGAAATATTAAAAACAAATTAGGCATGCCATTAATGCATAAGACATATAGATAATAGTCTATTTTATAGCTTACTATCTCAAAATATACACAAATATATCATAAAAGTTAAAATTTATCAAAACTTACACAAAGTCAGTTCATGCATGGTGTCATTCATGCTGAAAAGAAATGTAAACAAATGTAACAGTGCAATATGAAGTCATAACTGCTTACCATCAACTGTAGTACATGCTCTGCCACTGTAATAATTGTGTAGCCACCTCCTGTTCCTGCTGTAGAACAAGTGTTGTGAGTATCCACCCAAAGTTCAGTGATGCTGATTATTTCCTGGTAATCAGTTGCTCTTTCTATATATTGCTTATCTGAGTAAAAAGTGATCTCTCAGACTTCTCACATATTTTCACCATATTTAATATGTACAGTATACAAAATATAAACTAGTGAATAGCATGTGTTATTGGTAAGGTTTCTGGTAAACAATAGGCTGGATGATCGAAAGAAACATGGATTTTTGATTGTGCAGCGAGTTGATGTTCCTAAACTTCATGCTGTTAAACCCCAAGTCACTCAATGTTCATCCGTATATGCATGTAATACATACATATGTATTTTGCTAAACATGAGCCTTTTGTTGCAATATTATTATTTGCTTAAAACTGAATTTCAAAAATTATAATTTTGATAACTTGGATTTTGCACTATTTCATAAGAGTGACAGGCAAGGATTAAAATAAAGAAGCCAGATAAAGACAAACTGAAATCGTAGATATTTAATTTTCCCTGGAAAAGAAAATATTTCCCAAGTGAAGAAAGAAAAGGTTAAACCTATAGTGAACAAGCCTGGTGGAAGATATAACTCCAAGGACATGAATGGAAAAGACATTCACAGGGCTTCAAAGTAATACTCTATTTTCACTATTGACAAAGTGACTTAAGCTTTTAAATTCTATACATAACAACTCCAAGTTATCAATATGTGAAAATTGATAATTGACACTAGCATGTGAATATTTAAGAATTGTGTAGATTTGGTCCTAGAGAATTTATTCTTGCAAAAAAAAAAAAAAAGGTGAGGGAGGCAAGGGTCATGTATCTGTATGTCAGATGTGCAGTAATATTATGATTCTGTATTTGACAGGACACATGTATAGGAGTACATATTTATATATGAATATAAAGGGTTATTATGAGAAAATTTTAAAAATAAACTTTCTAATTTTGCTCCATCTACATGCTGATGTTTTATTTGAATTACATTTCAGTCTTTGCATATCTCTAAAGAACAAAATCCTGGAAGCAAGTTCATTACAAAAGGGTTAAGATCTGGACTCTGGATGTAGACTCTCCAAATCCTTGGTTCACTGGTAATACTATATGCATGAGAGACTGAAGGGGTTTTCACTGGGAAGTTCTCTGATACTGTGAGGACGGACTATTAGAAAACAGAATGGATCCTGATAAGATTTAAATATTCGTAGTGTCTTTGATTATGTTCTCCAGCTCACACACAGCTCAGGAGGTTTATAAAATCTAATTCAGTTTTAACAAAGAAATAACAAAGAGATGGTATTGCTAGTCCTATTTCTTGAGACATATTCTAAGGCCATATCATTGTAAATGTTATGATACTAACACAAATTAATGAAAGTGAATACAGAGGTCATTTCCTATGAAAGACTGATATGTGATGAGGGTGGGTATAAATCAGGGTATAAATAAAGAATTTCAAAGTAAATGGTGTTGAAAAAATAGTGCATTATACGGATAAAAATATAAAAGTACAAGCAGATACAAATGATATGTGTAAATTATATGTACAAAGATATGTACATGTGAAAGTACATTCATACAACTAATATCAGAAAATGTAGGGCAATATATTTGTGGTCATGGTTTCAAAAAAACAATAGATTTTTAGAAAAGAAGAGTAAAAGTTGAAGAAATAAGTAGATAGCTTTAACTTATCGATGTAACTATTTCTAATCAATGAGGGACGAAATAGTGCAAAGACGTATTTGCAACAGAATCTGGCAAGAGATTAACATCTAAAATATTAGACTATTTCTAGTAAATAAAGCAGAAAAAGAAAAGAAACCTAACACAAATGAACATAGACTATAAATAACAAATTCACAGATAAAAGATCAAATCACTATAATCAGAAAAATTAGGCAGTTCAATTGAATGCAATATTATAATATTAAGAAATGGAAATCTTCATGCCTTGCTAATAGGGTACAGTACCCTAATGAGATTTGGCTTCAATGTATGAAATCTTTTAAAACCACTGTTATAACTGACTTTCAGTAAGGGACAATTCACAGAAGCAGAGATCCAAATTATTAATAAACACATAAGGTATTCAAATTAGTCCTGAAGAAGAAAAATCCAATAAAGAGATACCATTTTAATGCATCAAATATAAAATAATATTCCAAGTTTACAAAGTCTGATGAGATAGCAACCTGCATATTGTTTTAAACATTTCATTTAGTTGCTGTAACCTTTCTAAAAATCAATTTGATATTCTTCGTCAGGGGTTTTAAAAGCTCCATAATCGGTACCTAGGAATCCCATTTCTAGAATTCTATGACAAAGGAATAATCAAAGTATATAAATATAAATATAAATGAATATATTTTTATTGCATTTTTTCATAGAGTGAGCACTGGAACTAAACCTAAAGTTTAAACAATAGAGCAAAGTTTAAAGAATTAATGACTATCTAACAGTTGTAGTTGTGAAAAATTGGGGGAAGTTTTAAAGAATTTTTTTTAAAATCCTCATTAAATGGGGAAAGGCATAATGAGAAATCCTGTTATGTGAAAAGGAAAAAATAAGATATTAATAGTAACTGTGTATATACTGTGATAATAAACCACTAGACAGTAAGAAAAAAATGAGGCTATGATGATTTACCTCTAAATGTTCAATACTTAGTCCAACACTTTGTATACACTAGCCACTCAGTATATAATTAAGAGAACACGTTTACATTTATATTTATTTATTTGCTTTTCTTATATTTTTCTACAATACATTCTCACCAATAAGCATATTTTTTATAATATTACTTTAAATACTGTATCTATTTATCACAATTTCCTTTAAGATTGATGAATAAACATATTCTTTGCTTTACTCTCTCTACTGGTGTTGTGGTTGAAGAATCATATAATTTATAAATAACTCTGATTTTCACCAAAGCTCTACTTTAAGTGTGTCCCAAATGCTGATAAATGCTATTGTCAATCAGAATTTAGAAATGGGGAGGGTTATAGTTACGTCTTAGGTTGGGTAACTTGGGGCAATAAGTTTTAATATATTATTAATCCACTTTCTTTTTTGGTTTTGTCAGTAATACTTAACCCTCTTTCCATATTAAATTTAATTTTTAGATTACAAATTATCTTCACATTCATAAACAGTATTCATAACTCAAATAATGAAATTATGTAATATTAATGTAAAAGTGTTCTAATTTACAACTAAACTGTTCTTTTAAGTTAAATATATTATTCAATGATATAAAAGGTATTCGCTTTGGAACAGTGAATGCCAAATTATATTTTCCCTGCTGAGCAGTGATTACATTGAGTGATACATTTTACTTCTTTGTGCACACTCAGGTAAAATTGTTCAAATATTTAGCATTATGTTTTTATTCCCATTTACCTGAGTCATAATTAGTTTGTCAGAAAATTAAGTTAAAGGAGAGACTGTAAATATGCAAATAATTTGTAACAAAATCAATATTTAATAAACTTTGCATTTAAAAAATGAGTAAAGGATAAAATGTGCCCTTTGCAGTAGATTTAACTCAAACTTTTCAATTTAAGGCTTGAATTTCAATTTGCTGAGCAAACTTTCTCTATTTGGACATGTTTTCTTCTCTTCTGGCTCAGCTCCATCTCTACTGATGCCTAAAGGATTTGTGTGAGTTGGCTCACATTTACAAAGCACCCAGTGTGAAATGGCATTTTACTCTCTGTACATTCAGTTTTTTCTATTCTTTTTCTTTTGTTATTAGTTAGAAATTGAAAGGAACTTCACACTGAGATGCAAGTCATCCAGAATACCTGTCATGGAAGAATAACATGCTTTGCTTCTATTAAAAAGTAAATTATAGCAGAAACTGGTTGTCTGCCCTCGACCATTAAGACATGGTCATGAAATTAAAAATAAATATATAAATAAAGAGGAAAAGAAAAGGAAACATCAGAAAACTCCATTATGTCTTAAAGTTAAATAATACAACTGAATATTGCTTATTTAAATCGACTAACCCCAAACTGGTCAAAAAATGTCTAGCTATATATAGGGTATTTATTCAGAAATAAGAGTGGGAAAGTAAAGGAGAGGAATGGTTCTTTTATGACAATGACAGATTTGAAGTGATTGCTTTATCCATGAAATAACAGCACTATTAAGCAACTTCAAATTCCACATACATTCAACTTGTCAACATTCTGTCACTGAAAAGCATTAGCTTGCATTTCAGATTCTAAAGAATATAATCTACCATGTAACCAAAGCCCTTCCCTGCCCCTATTCCTCTGAATTTTTATGAAAACTCAGTTTTTACTTGCATTTCATGGACTGGATCTAAAACAAAGCTGCACTGAATAAAGCAGCAAATCAACTCAAGTGAGAGATTCTATATTATCTCCATTCATAGTGTGGAGATCTCAGTGAAATCCTGAAACAAAGGATATTTGTGGTCCCTCTAAGCAAAAGTTGGAAAATTCAATCACATGAATATATATACAAAGGATAACAAAAAAATTCACTTTTCCATGCCAGGACAGAGTAGAGTGTTTTCTTCTTCTGCGTACAAAAACCACTAATTAACCAGAAAAAAAATTACTACTTTAAAATATATGTATAGTTTCAATAATGTACAGTTGAATGTGCTTTTGACATATCAAAGCCAAAAAAAAAGCACTCGACTTTGAAAATATCACTATATTCATTCTTCGCTAACTTCTTTCTTAATTTCAGTTTAATTTTATGCCAAAATAAACTAGCATGATAACTAACCACAATTGAAAGCTACCTCTTTTTTATTAATCCAAAGTCACCTGAAATTCAACTAAAGCATGTATTTTTTCATGCATAATCCAAAATAACACTCAGTTAAATCACCTCAACACTTTGAAGCATCATAATATTCTAGGTAGCCTCTAGCTACTAAGAGAGACACAGTAAAGTTCTGTAGACTACTAGATTAGAGTTTACATCCTAAGGTGGGACATTTAAGAATGATCAAGTCAATTAAAAACTGTGGGCCTCATGCTCTAAATTGTTTGTTATGTGCTGCAGAGACAGAGAGAAGTGACCCCAAATCTTGTATGGCAAGGGAAAGAAGTAGCATTAGAGACATTAATTCTTAATTCTACTTCTCAATATGTCACACTTTATCTGGTGTAGCCCAAGGTGTAGGGCCCTCCTTAACTCATCCACAGACAGGGGATCACTAACTATGAGAAGTCTGATCACAGACCATCTCAAAGGATTGCTGAACACAATAGATAGTGTTAAGCAGGCATTTGTATCTGAGGGAGTCTTGTGAGTACTTTTAAAGATAAGAATCATTTATCATAAGCTCATTTATTTTTTAGAAGCCTTGTTTCCAAGTCTTGAAGTTTCCTTTCACATTTAAGTAGGATGAATGATTTCCTTGTTTACATCGTAAATTTACTTAGAAAACCTTTTTTTTCATAGTATAGAAAGTAAATTCCAGTGCAAAATTCTGGGATTATTATGAGCTACAAATTAGTACCACTCTAAAATAATGCAATTAGTGACATGTTTCTTGGCCCACAAATTGTTCTGCTTTTCATTCATGTGTTCTCTTACCAAATGTCTGACACTGTATTTGCATGGATGTTTCTTCCATTCCTTTTTTCTTTTTTGGAAAGACAAAGTATTATCCTCCACTTTCATCTGCCTCTCTATATATGGATGGATGATATATTATACTTCAGGATGGCTGTACTCTCCTGCTGTAAAAGGTTTCCATTTTAATAAACAATGAAACAAATATGCCATGCCATATTTCTTTACTTCCCAAAATATTTTTTCTCATTTGAATGTTTCTCAAATCAAGATATATCCTAAATTGCTGTGTGCACTGATAAAATTTTTCATACAAAATATGCAATCAAGGTTTATGGCATTGGTTATTATTGATGGTACCTTAGAGTTGGCAAAACATAGCATCCTAAGAATACTTACCAATAGATGAAAAGTCACCTTCTTCCTGTAAATTCCTAAAAAGAAAGGTATTTATGCTCTAAATTACTAAAATACCAATTCATTTTATTTACTTTGACACTGTAGAAAAATTCTATCTTGAAATACAATGTCACTTGTCTTAATCCTGATGTAGCATTAATATTGAGTCATCAAAAATTATTATTTTCCAAATTGGTGTTTTGCTACAATGTATAATTACATATGGATTCAATTCTGGTAATAGAAATTACCAGATTATTTATTTGGAATTTTCAAAATAATTCAAATATATCTAAGTTTTAACATTTGTGATTTAATAGCTGACTATGTACAAAATAGTAAAACTATAAATTAACCTTTGGAGGATTTGATAGTCATTGTTGTATATAAGGATCTATACTACGGACAAAGAGCTACTATTTATTTTATTTGTTTGTAGTTGCTGTTTATTTATGTTTCTAACTTGATCTATTTTCTGTCTTAAGAAGATTAGGGGATCTGAGACAGCAAGCCAAATAGTGATTTTTCAACTGCTGAAACACTTATGAGGGGGAAATATGCAATCAAGGTTTATGGCATTGGTTATTATTGATGGTACCTTAGAGTTGGCAAAACATAGCATCCTAAGAATACTTACCAATAGATGAAAAGGGAAAAGACAGAGACTAAGATTCCAAGAAGCAATGAAAATTTTTATCCTAAGGAAAGAAATTCAGGGCTGAATCGTTCCCCCACATTTTGTAAAGAAGCAAGATTTTGTTGAATTTTACAGAGTTGAGTTTTAATTTTTTTTTCCTTATTTTTTGATAGTAATTTTACTCACATTTTTCTGACATGTTTTTCCAGGATTCTCATTGTAACTTATGTAACAGTTTAATCCCCTTCTTTAGTGGAACTGATTTCAGTTAAGTTGCTGTACAAAGACAATAGCAGTAGAATTTAGAATTTGATTTAGGCCCACCTATTCTTTTCAAGTAAATATTGGAAGCTGTTACCATTTATTGATTATATCTGTGTTCTCTTCCTTCAACCCCCAAACCATGGTGGCTTCTTTGAATTTTCTAATTAAGCTACAAAAATTAGAACACAGTAGACATAGATATAAACCTTTAAATCTTTAATGGAGACTATTACCCACATTGTGCTTACAGGACTAGATGAAAACAGAATCTTAAAACAGAATTACATTAGAGTTACATTTTATTAGAAAGTCCCCCTACCTAGACTCAGTTGAGGTTTAGAACTGAGCTGTTAAGGGAAACCCTGGAGAATTGTAAAGGAAGATATGATAATAAACGGACAAGCACAATTACTAAATTCTGGCGTTAAAGAAAATCAATTCCTGGTTTCTGACCTCATCTACCTGTATAACCTTGGATAACTCTGGGTTTAATTTCTGCATACAGTAATAGAGGCTCTCAGATTCTATCTTCTGTATACAAGAACAGGAAAAAAAATCCTGTTTTAAAATTATAAGATCACTTAAGATTCATAAGATAATTAGTATATATTTTTTTAATCTTTGCTAGAAAGGTCTTCAAAGAATTAGGTATCTAAATAGGTAGTAGTTATACTACCACCTTTTATTTTATAAAGTTGTATTGCTTTAAACAAGTCTCTTTCTTGTCTCTCTCTTTCAATTATCTCGATCATGCCTCTTCTGTCCACTAGGTAGAAGGCTGGCATTGCAAGTAAAGTTTGAGTTGATAATAGGTAAACATCTCAGAAAAATACAGGGTTGAGGAGGTTCTTTTTTTGAATAGAATTTCAGTACTGTGAGCAGCTTTCATACTATTGTGTGTCATGGTGGGGGCAGAGGTACTGGGGATTGAACCCAGATCCTGCTACTAAGCTCCACCTAATCCTTTTTATATTTTATTTTGAGACAGAGTCTTGTTAAGTTGCTCAGGCTCTCCTTGAACTTGTGATACTCCCGTTTCACCCTCTGAGTAGCTGGTATTACAGGCATGTGCCTCCACCCTGACTGGCTTTCCTACTGTTCATACCAAATTTCCATTAATCTGAAAGGAGAGAAAATAAGTAGCTGTTCCAGGACTATAATTTATAGTCAAATCTTGAAAGTTGTGGTCTACCAGTTTTAAAAAAACAGAAGCTATTTTTAAATTTTTATAAATGACTTTTTGATGGAAAATAGGATTTCCAGATGTAGAGTTCTGCAAGTTTACTCTTTAATCTGATTTTATCCAATCAGTAATGTTTTGCTGATTTTGTGAAAGAAGCTGTTATTGGTGTTGGTGTTTTTATGGGAGAACTTGAAGGAAGCATTTACATACTCTACTTTCTATATTATTGTTTCTAAAGCGATTAGACTACAATGATGAAAACACACTTTTAGCAAAATACAAAATACATACTCATTCTAACAGATCTTTATTACATCAAGCATTTTAATATATTTAAGAAGAAATGATTAAGATTTTAATCTTTTCACCATCTAAATATATTTATACTGAGAAATACATCAAGTATCATTCAGTCTGTCTACAGGTTGAATTGTGACTGGTATAAATATGTCGAAATTCTAACCCATGGTAGTATGAATGTGACCTTCCTTGCAAATGCAGCAGTTTCTGCATATCCATGTGAGAACTGTTTCCAGTGGATGCTTGTAACCTCAGATATTACTCAACCCTACATATACAATGTTTTTTCCTACTTTTTTTTTTTATTACAGACCTTAGTAATATAAGCATATAATAATTTATCTTTATTAGGAACTTTCACCTATTCCCTTAAATTAGCTCCTATAAGAGGCTGTCTATAAGCATCTCTTTGACATATCCAAATAGCAAGCATCACTTATTTTACATTGTGGGATTATTATTAAATGAGGGATACTTAATCAAAATCATTGAGAGGCTATGACATTTAACTGGATAACTTAGGTTACAAAGTGATAATAGGTGGGTAGCATATGAAGGATGGATATGCTAGACAAAGGGAGATTCATGTTGGAGGAGGGATAGAGTGAGGGAAGCTCAAGATTTCATCATGCTCCTCACAACAATGCACAACTTAGAACTTATGAACTGCTTATTTCTGGAATTTTCCATGAAATATTTATGGACCTTGGTTGACCTTGGGTAAAACCCTCCAAAAGCAAAACAGCAGATAAAGAGAGTAAGCTGTTTAGAGACTTAATCAAACTAAGATGAGGTCATTAGGATGGGATTAATCCAGGGTGAGTGGTCTTACACAAAGGGAAGAGACCCACATAGGATGGAAGAGTGCCATATGATGATCTGGACAGAGATCAAAGTGCTGACGCTGCAAGTTTCATGATGCCCAGGACTGATGTAAACCACCAGTAGCAAGGAGAAAGGAAAGATTCTCTTTTGTAATTTTCAGAATGAGCACAGTTCTGCCATCACCTTGATTGCAGACTTCTTTGCAGTACTATGAGGCAACAAGGCTCTGTCGTTTTATGTCACCAAGTTGGTGGTAATTTGTTATGGTAGCCATAGGAAACACACACACACATACACATACATGCACACGAGTTCTACGTTCAAAATAAATTTAGTTTCACTTACAGTTTATATGGTTTGGTTCAAAATTGTGCTTTTGGTTCAACACATTTGCTGAAGATTAACCTAAGAAATTGTTACGTTTTCATTGTCTATAGAGATCAATCTATCTATATTATATTTAATAAAATCCCTAGTATTCTATATTATGATTTAGGATTAAATCTCTCTAAAAATAATATGCTCGATTTTATATAAAACTGTTCATATACAGTGTGTATGAATCTTTAAAAGAAATTATTGCACAAAAAAGCAAAAGAAAAGAAAAAAGAAGTTGCTCATCTTCCAGAGCCAGGTAATGCAGTGTATAATTAATGTGAACTCTCCTTTACTAGACAATGAAGAAATAGGTATACATTGCAAGAAAGGAAATATTAGTATTGATTAGGTAGAAAAGTTTAATTTCCAAATTGGAACCTATTTTAAAAAAAAAGAGAGAGAGAGAAAGGGGGCGGCTGCAAGATTTAGTAGTATGCTATAAACCTAAAGATATAACCTACATATGATCCTGCAATTCTACTCCTAGGAATTTATTGGAGAGAAATGAAAACATAGATCTACATAGATTTGTTCAAAAGTTCTAGCAGATTTAAGCAAAATAGATAAAAACTGAAAACTTTCTAGGTTTTTATCAACAGAATAGATAAATCAGAAGAGGTAAGTCTATTTGATGAAAAACTTCAGAAAAAGAAAACAAGAAGAAATTATTGATACACATAATAACATGAATGAGTCTCAGAAACATGTTAACTGTATGCCATTTCAATGACATACATTTCTAAGAGGCCAAATTACAGTAGTGTTATCTCTAGGGTAGGGAAGAAAATCAAAGTGTACGAAGGTTTTTCTTGTGTGGCAGTAAAGTTCTGCAACCTGACTGGGTATATAGTCTCTACAGTTGTCAAAATATGTAAGTGGTACACTAAGACTTATGTATTTTATTATATAAAATTTTATTTTAGATGAATTATAAATCAATAATGACCTTCAATTATTATATACATGTTAATATATATGAATACTGATGTCTACAAATATTTTTTGAAATATATAAAATAAAAACATGATTGAACTGTATAAAAGATAGGAGAATAAATGATAAAGCAAGTGTAAAAAATGTCATAAGATATTAATGGTAAGTAAATGCTAATGTGGGTATGGAAGCATTATGAAATTCTACTTTTTAGCATGATTGACAATTTTAATTAAAAATATTAGAAATTTTTTATTAGAACTCTCACATACATAGGTGCACAAAGAGTTTTCAGAGTATATTTTCCTAATAGTACCAGTGAAAACTGTTACTTCTGTGTCCAGAATTCTTCAACCAAATTGTTGCCAGAGCAACAATTGTTTAACATGCACACATTCATTGAACTCAGAACAGAAAACCACCATGTAAGAAAGTGTTGTTACTGATAGGTTCTACTAAGCAACCATATTCACAAAATTTTTATATTACATACTCCCTAATACAATATTTTACACTGACAATTACTTCATCATGGGTAAGAAAAATCAGTAAAATATTGTAGAAAATTTATAGTTATTAATTAGAAGCATTGGGGTGCATCGTATACACCATGATATATTTCTTCACTTAAAACCTTATTAGTCTTATTTAATATACTAGTTATCACATAGTACATTTTAGATAAATGTGGAAAATGCATTGCATTCAAAGTGATAAGAACCATCACCATCTAGCCATTAACAGGAGCTGGTCAAAGGGCCACACTCCCAGGTAAATGATGCAGGGGGATGATACCTAGGGTTGTGCACCTTTTTTCCTGCAATAATTTTATGTAAAGTGAGGGAGCATACAGTTTTCTATATAAAATCAGGCAACTTTTTTTGCATTTATTTTGTTGTGAGTTATTTTAAAGATAATATTTCAGCTCTTTGTTTTGTTATTATGCATTTTGTAATGTGTGACACCCGAAGAAGAATTAGAAAAACAATTTATGCATATGCAAACAGAGATATGCATAATGTATATAGAGGAACTTTGAACACCTTTCCTACTGGAATAGTATCTTATGTTTTCAAAAAGTGTGATAACTTTATTTTACTTTATTCATTTAAAAAACAGAATTTCCAAATACCTATTTTTGTCATGCACATATTAGAGAGAAAAATATAAGTAAAACACAACACTTATCCTTGGTGGTTTCAGGGATTGACATTTAATTTCTCTTGAAGCACAGATTTCTGAAAACTGTGTATATACATGACTCTCTAAATGCTTATGAGAACAGTAATGAATCCAAATTCTCTTTTACTTAAAACAGATCTCAGGCAGAACAAAAAAGAGGAAATTTTCTTGGGCAACGAAACAAAATCAAATTGAGATTTTTGGCATTTATTTATGTGTTTGTTGTTTTAAGAAATCCTTGATTGCTTTCTTGGTCATGTAATAGTCTAACAATGATGGTAATGATTCTAATAAATGGACCATTTTAAAAAAGAATGGCAGAATATAAGAAAACTGAATAGTAAACACAGAGAAAGTCATTTTTTCTTGCCTCAATCAAATACAAGAGCCCTCAAGGGATAATTGCATTTTCTTTTCTTTTACACTAATGTTTAGCATGAACCTACTACTGTTGAGATACTGTGCTAAGTGTTTTATAGTCATTATCTCATTTGATGTTCACAACTTTGTTATGCTAGATTTTATCTCTGTTTCATATATTTCTTTTTGCAAGATGACTTTGCGGAGAAAGAGACTTGTCTGAAGTCATCAGTGTAAATTTGAACCAAATATCTATAACCAGAAGGAGATATTGTTTGAAAATATTATTTAATGTTAGTATTTAAGTTAGCAATAAAAAAATTAAATCTGTTTTTTTATTTACACTCCTTCTGCTTTCAAACTATCAGGTCTAATTTACCAAAAAATTCTTTCAGTCAGCTGCTAACACAGTATTCACAAAACTACCACATTACGCCAATTCTCTAATCTTTAAATTGCCTGATGATACAAAACCAAATTGAGTAAGTATTTTGACCTTTATTTCTAAGACTCTACATGGTGGGAATCTGCTAATACACACAGAAATGAACACAATCTGGATCCACTCATATGCACCCAGTTACTCAATCTCTGGATACAAGATGATGGGGGGGGGGGGATGAGAGACAAAAATGAGAGATAAAAGCCCAGAGACTGAGTTTTGGATAGTATTTGAAATTGGTCTGAAACAAGTGGCAAATATATTGAGAACTAACTGAACTGTTTTGTCTCTTCTCCTTGATGATTTTATTACCCTCAGTAAATCCCCCAGATTCCAGTAGGTTCGATCCTAGAAGAGACTATATTGAAAAGATGATTTTCTCTCTCATGCTTTCTCTTTCAGAATGTACACTAAAAACTAAAATAAAAATAAGGAAGTACATAATCCTTAAGACAGAGGCAATGACAGGAAAATAGGAAAAAGAAAGAGGAAAGGAAGATGGGGTAAAGTAACAAAAGGAGGAAAGAAAAGATTCTCTGAAGAAAAATAGCTATCATAGAAAAAGAGCAAGAAGGCCAAAAAGACAGGTAAGAAATAGAGGAACCAAGGAGCCAAGGGTAAAGTGAGGCAAGACTAAAATGCTAAATCAACATTTCAACTCCATTTTCTTTTTTTGTTCTGCTTTTGTTTTGGATGCCAGACAGTTACAAATACTAACTACACTGGGCTGGCTATGAAAAAAACACAGCTGGTCTATTTTATATGACTTTTCTCACATTTGATAGAGATATAAACATAAATAAGTAATTCTTTTAAAAACCATTAACATTAAAACGATTAAAGACAATGTCATCCCAAGTCTCTTGAAAAGACTAGAGGATGGTGTGGTCAGTGTTCATGCTGGCTGTAGAAGAGGGCACTGGGCTATCACCATTCATCTTTGCCCAAATACTTTAGTCAACTTAGCATCACTGTTGCTGTGACCAAAAGACCTGACAAGAACAATGCAGAGTAGGAAAAGATTTGGGGCTCACAGGTTCAGAGGTATCAGTCCATGGATGACTGATTCTACTGCTCTGGGCCTGAAGTAAGGCAAAACATCATGGCAGAAGCATGTGGTGGAAGAAAGCAGCACAGAATGTGACAATTAGAAAGCAGAAAGAGCAAGCTGTGCTCACCAGGAACAAAATACAAACTTCAAAGTTATGTTCCCCCACAGTGACCCACCTTCTCCAGACACAGCCTACCTGTCTGCAGTTTCCCACCCAGTTAATCCCGTCAGGGAATTAATTACATTGGTTAGGTTAAGGCTCTCATTAACCAATCATTTTACCTATGAACTTTCTTGCATTGTCTCACAAATGAACTTTGGGCAGACACCATATTCATCTAAACCATAACACTAATATTGACAGTCGTTCTGATTTTAAAGAAACAAATCCAAATGATACAAGAAATCTGAAATATTGACAAATTCATTTAAAAAAAGTTTAAATCATGTGAATATTCTCATCATCTTATATTTATTTTACTCCTACCAGTTGGAAGTTTGGGCCTATGGTTACTAGATTACATGTTTACTATTTGAAAAGTCAGTGGCAGGGGAGAAAATAATATTCTTGAGCTTACCTCCAACTCTCATTCAGGTCTGAGAGACACTACTGTTTGCTGTGCTATGTTCCAGGTGACTTTCCTATCCACAAAACTAGGATATAGTTCTCCAGGCATGTGCTAAGAGAAGTAGCCGTACAATTGCACCTGTTTTCTACTTTCATCAGATATTTGATTTTAAAAAGAGATTTAGTTTGGTGCTTTCGTATAAATTCATTTTTTAATGGAAGTCACACTATGTCCAATTCTGGTTCATAATTGTCATCTATGATCTAGGAATAAGCAAGTGAACAGAAGCAACCAGGGCAACTACACAACTTTTTCCACCAGATGGATATGGGCTACCATAGGACTGGCTTCATGGGCATGGGGTCACTACATTTACAAAGGATTCTGCACTCAGATCTGTGCTTGGGGTTTAATGAATAATCTGAGGTGGTTGTTGAAATTATTAAGTTTGTGTTTGGACATTTGTTTTTTTGAGTTTTGATAGGATATGGATCATAACTGGGGCCTAAAGCTTCTGCTCACAGGCTCTCCTGCCTCTTACGGTCTTTTACCAACTTCCCACTTTGACCAAAAGACCTAACAAGAACAACGTTAGAGGAGGGAAAATTTATTTAGGGGTCACATTAATAAAAGTGAAGTGGTGGCTAATGTAGTTGATGATTGAAAATTAGCAAAATCAGAGTAGGCATCTAGATAGTTTTCATATTTACTACATAGTAAATAACATTTGTGAAATCACAAAAGTTTAAAATAGATAAAATTAAATTCTGAATAAGCCATGAATCTCTTATTGGGGTACCTTTAGTCTGTGAGAAATGACTGTGGGTATTCACAAATACCACAAGTAATTTGTTCCATCTTATAATGAAAACTCACAACTTGGGTCACAGGTATATAGAAACAATTTTTACAGACAAATTTTACTTGTATTAACAGTTCATGATCCTCTTTGAAGATCATAAAATTAGCATTTTTAGCCTTAAGGAACTCTTATCTTGCTTACTAAATGATGTTCTTTAAGTCAGTTGTTAAGTGCCATCTATGTACCTATTAAAACTATGGTTAGTAATCAACAGAGGCAGTTACCTAAAAGAATAAATCTCATTCTTAGAAATGAGAAAAGCAAAAAGAAAGTTTTTAACTGTTTCTCTCATGAATTTGAAAAAATATATACACCTAATAGTGTTTATTTGAAAAAAATGGGAAAGACTTTGTTAATATAATTTATTTAGTATTTGCCTGAAACCAGGTTAACTTAAATTATATCCTAGCAAAGGAGCTAAGATAATAATGATAACTACATTCTAATTGCCAAAATTATTAGAAATAATCATTTGGTTGGTAAAAAATCATTGAAGTTAAGGCTTATGAATATATAAAAGCATTTTCCAGATGATCAACAATGTCTATATAAGGAGAGCTAGTACCGTGAAATATGAAAGTGAGACGAGTTTAAAACACTGTTGAAGTTGTAGGGGCCAAAGTAGGCATCATTGGAATTAATTTCCATTAAAGTAACTAAATGGAACACTTTTGCTTCAATGACTCAAACTGAACCAAAATTGCTCCAATAGGCCTCTGTCCTCTTGTTCTTTATCCAATGGAAATGGACAAATGTTTTCTATACTTATTATTTCAAGAGAGCAATAAACTCCCCCTCTGCTTTTTCACACATCTTTTTCCATCTTTTGGCTTCAATCACTCTCAGCCTTCTTGTAGAGGTCATTAAAAACTTAACACAATAGAGTGAAGTTTCTATAGGATGCTCTAACAGCACATATAATAGATTTGATAAAAATAGGAGATATAAGGACAGTAGAGACAGGCAAAAATAACATGGATTCCTTGTAAGTGGAAACCTTGTGTTTGAACATACAAAATCTAAAATGTCTGATTCAAAATTTAAGAAAAGGTAGAGTTATTTCACATTTTTTTAGACCTTTGAGTTACAAAGTATACTGAAGAACACCTAAAAAAATGTTTCCACTCTCTAGTCTCCTTCCAACAGTATGTGCTATGTGCTATATAATACTAATGTAATATTCTTGGGAATTATAAATACTCAACAGACACATGGAAAGATTGAATAGTTTGTAAATTCTTGAAAAAGATAAAATCTGTCTTGTACAAACTATGATTGATAGAGGCAGCTTAAATATCAATAGACTTTGATATGTAAAATGATTTTTTAAAGTTTTCCAATAAAAATAGAATCATGTTATCATTGAGCAGCACTTTAAAAGAATTTATAAATAAAGAGGCCTGGAAAACTCCTGAGGGAAAAATTCTGAGTTGATAGCCAAATAAATATATAGATGAATTCTGACACCACTTATCAGTCCATTTAAAACAGAACACAAAGCTATAGACTATCCTTGATTAACAAAAGAAGTATAAGACTTAAATGTAAAATATTATAAAATGTTACTAGAAAAATAATAGAAGATCTAAATCTAAAACAAAAAAAATTAAATTCTCATTTTCATGGGAGTAAGAAGACGCAAAATTATATTTTATTCACCTAACATTTAACTATAGATTCACTGTAATTCCAATCAAAATAAAAACATAATTTACATTGAACGTGAATGCCTGATTTTAAAAAAGCAGAAAATGCAAATGTAAACCACAGCCTAACATGATTACTACATTAGTCTGCTTGAGCTTCTATAATGAAATACCACCAACTTGGCAGCTTAGTTAATAGAAATTTATTTTCTCTCTGTTTGGGAGACTAGAAATCCAGGAACAGGGTGCCAGCATTGTCAATTTCTGGCAAGAGTTCTCTTGATAGCTTACAGAAGAGTGCATTCTTGCTATGGTTATTTCCTCACATGGCAGAGAAAGAAAAAGAATGGGAGCCCTCATATCTTCTAATAATGACACTATTCCCTTCATAAGGGTTCTACCTTCATTGCCTCATAAAAACATCTCTCCCAAATCCTCATCTCCAAATATCATCATATTAAGAATTAGGGCTTCAGCAAATATATTTACTGAAGGCCATAACTCAGTCAATAACAATTACACAGCTGTTAACATATCTAAATCTATAAAGAAAAAAAAGATTATCTTGCATGATTGAAACTTTACACCTATGTTTGTCAAGCAAAATGTAAAACTTCTAGAAATCTATAGTCTTGGTGCACTCTACACTACTGTGACAAAAACACCTGACAAGAAAAACTTAAGGGAAGAAAAGTTTATTTGAGGGGGATGGATTCTGAGATACCAGAAGTCCAGGACCTGTGTGGACTTCATTGCTCAGGGCCTGAGGCAAAGCAGAGCAAATTGGTGAAAGGACTTGGCAGGGGAAGGTGCTGAACCAGGGCAGCCAGGAAGGAGAGGAGGGATGGGAGGAATATGCATGTACAGGGGGGAGCCAGGAACAAAGTAGAATCCCTCAGGACCTGCTCTCAGAGATCTACTTTTTCCCTCCGTACTCCATGTGCCTACAATTACCACACAGTAATATATTGAAATTATTAATCCATGAAATAGGTTATTATAAGCAGAGTGTCTGCTTATAATTAACAATATCAGATCATGTCATTTAAAATTCATGAAGAAGGTATATTTCATATCACATATATTCTACCATGTGTGAGAGAGACAGAAGAAAATCCTAGAAAAGCACAACTGTACAAGAAGAAAAATAAAAAGGTCACAGGCTCTAAAATAAATGAACGTGTATAAGGGTAAACATATATGCTAATTTTCAATTTTATAATCAATCTATTCACAAAGGAGGAGTTTCAGTATGGTTTCAGAAGAATATATATGATATTTCCACAACAGAACAAAAATATAAGTTCAGATGACATAAGTCATGAGTCCGAAGGGTCGGGGAAAACTGAAAGAAGAAAGGAGATATAATTTTAAAGAGAAAAGTCGATATATAATATAACTGGTTGAAGAAACAAGAATATGTGTTTGAAACTAAAAATTATGGACCTAAATTAATGGGCTCAGTATAAACTCCTGGTAAAAGAAAGGCAGGTGTTCTCTAAAAAAGAAGATAAATATATGTTTTAGTCAGCTTTTTCACTGCTGTGACTAAAAGACCCAACCAAAACAATTGTACAAGAGGAAAAGTTTATTTGAGCACTCACGGTTTCAGAGGTTTCAACCTTAGCAGACTCCATTCCTCGGGGTTCCAGGTGTGGCAGGACATCATGGCAGAAGAGTGTGGCAGAGGAACCCAGCTCACATGGTGATCAGGAAGCAGAGAGAGGTTCCACTCACAAGATAAAAAGCCCCAAAGCTATGCCCCCAATTCCCAACTCTTCCAGCCACACCCTCCCACTTTAGTTACCACTCAATTAATCCCTATCGGGGGATTAAATCACTGATTAGGTTAAGACTCTCACAACCCTATCATTTCTCCTCTAAACCTACTTGCTTTGTCTCACATGTGAGTTTTTGGGGGATACCCACATCCAAACCATAACAATATACAACAATGTAAGAATTTTATTAAGGGACTTCAATGTTTCAGAAAACGTGTTTAAGGCAAAAATGTTTT
This sequence comes from Sciurus carolinensis, assembly GCF_902686445.1. Classification (NCBI taxonomy): domain Eukaryota; kingdom Metazoa; phylum Chordata; class Mammalia; order Rodentia; family Sciuridae; genus Sciurus; species Sciurus carolinensis. The sequence continues at coordinate 143,753,129 of NC_062216.1, forward strand.
CTTCTGGGGGTGGGTTTGATAATGGAAAGAAGGTGGAAATTTTCCCCTTGGGTAGATATTATGCAAATAGCAATGCAAACTGTTTATGGAGAAACTAACATGTACACTATGAAGTAGCTTCTAATGAAAATACAGAAGGCTTTTCTAATGAATAATATTGAAATAAAACACCTTGAAATCAAATACCTTGTAAAGAACGAATTCACCATAAGATAACTGAGGGATGATTCGCACATATAGGAGAAATTCCAATAAGAGGTTTTCTGGTATTATGTGCCTTTAGCAGTAAGATTTTCAAAGAACTGTTACTAGATGGTGAAACCAAATTATTTTTTAAAGTATAATAACTGCACTTTTGCAATGAGAAATCTCATACTTCTTTTCCTTCTCCATGTTCATCTTACGTAAGAAGAACTTCAACTTTTAGAAATAAAGCAACAAATTTAATTTAACTGAAGGCAAAATAAAGTCTATATTAAATTTCCATTGAAGATACTTTGGCTGAAAACCTCTCAGAGAAATCAAAGGAGAAAAGAGCTAGAAGTACATAAACAAGTTATAAAGGGGAAATTGGTTCTATAAGGATAGATTTATTTGGTTTAACTTTCTTTGGGTAATATAAAATATATAATGTAGTTTATGAGGATTTTCTTATTGTTCATACTCCGCTTAAACTCACACCTCAGAGGATAAAATAATGTTGAATCTTCTGTTTATCCCGAACTTTCTAAGATTTCTCACAGAACTTGCACATTGGTATTAAGCAGCACAGCCTGTGCCTGAGCAAACAGTTGGAGCGCAGCTGGGCTATACATGGTTGCACCCTGATGACTGATAACATCCAAATGAAGCTAGTTCTCAGGAAGGGTTGGTGCTGGCTACAGTCAGGCTATTTTATTCAGGCCAGTTGTTAGAATGTTTCCTCAGTGAGCTCAATTCTAGACAATATAAAATAAGTAAATGTCTTTTCTATCAAATATTATGTTTTTGTAGTATAAGTTTACTATGTGTCTTCCAGATCTATGCCACTAATAAAAAAAAAAAAAATCTTTGTGGCTGGGGTTGTAGCTCTGTGGTAGAGTGCTTGCCTAGCACATGTAAGGCATTGGGTTCAATCCTCTGCTCTGCATAAAAAATAAATAAATAAAATAAAGGTATTGTGTCCATGTATAACTAAAAAAAAACTTTGAAATTATGCTACATTGTATTATAATTATATTAATCATTACACTCTCTTACAGAGAAAATAAAATACATTTCCTTTCAGAATTCACCCACACCTGCATAATGGCACTTCTTCCCCATGAATGGTACAGCAAGTCTTTTGCTGTTAAATTATTTAGAATTATTCTAGGGCTTTTCTGGCATTGTTTGTAGAGATGAGATTTCCAGGTGGACCTTTGACCTTTACCTCTATGGCCTTCCACTTGAGTCAGAAAGTGATACAAGATCCAGACATGATTTCCAGGTCTACATTCTCTCACATCCCCATTTTGCCTGGAATCTCAGTCTATCACCCAAGCCTATTTTTTTTTCCCCCAAGATGTTAACAAACATTCCTCTCTTGCAAGAGTTAGGTATAATAGTAATCTTGTGTGCTCCCACTGGACATACTCAGCAAACTCCTTTAAGACCTCCCTCTATCCACACACAGACTTGCTCTCCATAATGCCAGTCTCATCTTATTACAGTGCAATTCCCATTCCGTCATTTCTCCCTCAAAATCCTTCCCCATTATTTCCAGGATAAAATTCAAAGGATTTAGCTCATTCAGCATAGAATACAAGGTTCTTCATGATCTTATTCTAGATGGCTTATTTAGCCTTATTCTCTGCATTTATTTTCCCACTAGCTTTATATTTAACTATTAGTAAATTTCTTGATATCACCCAAATGCCTGACACTGTCCCTCATACTATCTCAACATCTCATCAAATCTTTCCACTTAGACCATCAGAGAGGCAGTGGATGATTCCTTTGTACTATTCAGATCTAAGTGCAAGGTCTAATCTTATTATACTTAGTGAGGTATGATTGACACCTTTAAAATATGACTTATCCTTTCACTTCTTTGCTTTTATTTATATCACTCAGCATTTATTGCTGTCAGTACTGGTACTTTGTTTTCTGACTTTTTTTTTTTTCTGTCCTGTTCCTAACACCTACAACACTATTTAGTAAACAAGTGAATGAATAAATACTTAGCTAACTAAGTGAGTGAATAAATGTTTTTAATATCTAGAAAGCATGTTATTGTATGAACATCTTGACATTAATTATTTCAGTACACACTAACAAGTAAATGAACGCCAATTTTTAAATTAAAACCGTAAATTTCAAAAATAAGTAAAATTTATTTTTAGTTGCAAAAAGAAATGAAAAATTTCAATTCCCTTAAAGTAGTAAGGACAAAACGTCACAATACATGAAGTCAGCTTAGCTTTATAGAAAACCTGCTCCATGGTCCTTATGTTTTTCTTCCTTTGGAATTTGGAATGATGCAAGCCTCAAAGAAAGACAGACTGAAATTGGCAGTGAGCTCCACATTGGCCCCTGGAACCCAGCCCAAACACTTTGCCATTTCAAGTTCTTCTTCACACCACCCTCTAAATTCTGTATTTCCTTCCTTGTTTCCAGTGAAGGAACTAATTAGATAATCCTTTCTGCACAAAACTACTGGCTAAATTCATCTTTTTTTTCAAAAGTTTATATTTTTAAGCAACCACCATTAACCCAAAGGAACGAAGTTTTGGCTGGAATTCCCAACAGGGCATATGTTATACTCAAATTATACAATCTAAAAAGGTGGTTACCTAAAGTTGTTCAAGACAACCAAGAAGAGACATTTCCTTCTAATACTATTAATTTGGATTAAAAATTTTTTATCGGGAACAATAATAATAAAGGTCAATAAAATTTATCACTCTTAGATATCAGAGATCGTCTATGTATCTAACACTGCCAAATGCTTTACAAACATTATCTCATTTCACCTGCATAACTTACAAATCACTTTGATCCCAAACTTTTATATAGAAAAATAGGCTTAAATAGTCCAAGTAGAATCACTAAAGGTATCACTTCAAGTGACTAGTGGAACTGGGATTCACATTTGATCTGAATGATTCCAAAATGATAATTTTCAGAAACCCCTCACAAAAAAGAAAGTCTTAGGGGCGGGCCAAGATGGCGGACTAGAGGGCGGCTGCATTTCACTTTGCTCCAGGACGCAAGATTCAAAAGAGGAGATAGTGAGAGACTTGGGACCAACTCAAAGCCGCCGGGTGAGTCTCTCCCATTGGGGAGGCGTCCCGGATGGGGCAGTAGCCCCGGAACGCAGGGAACTTTGTGAAGTAGAGTTGCTCGGCAAGACGCCCCTCCCCTCTCCCCACTGGAGCAGTAAACACGGACAACTGGGATCATCGTAGAGGAGGCGGCTCAACACAGCGCTTGGACTCGGACAACCACTGGGGCTCTGGGCGGCTGCCTGAGGAGGAGCTGCGTGGCGAGCTGTTTAGACCCGGAACAACCACTTCTGAACACCGGGGGGTTGCTCGGAGGAAAAGGAGAAGCCCGGCGGTTCGCTTGGTCTAGGAGTGACTGCATCAGAACCACAGGCAGTTGCCAGAGGAGGAGATGCGTGGTGAGCTGTTTGAACTCAGAGCGAGCGCTCCTGAACACCTGGGGGTTGCCCGGAGGAAGAGGAGAAGCGCGGTGGGTTGCTTGACCTAGGAGTGACTGCATCAGAGCCACAGGCAGTTGCCAGAGGAGGAGCTGCATGGTGAGCTGTTTGAACTCAGAACAACTGCTCCAGAACACTGGTGGCCTGCCTGGAGGAGGAGAGCGGTGGGACGCTTGGTCTAGGAGTGACTGCATCAGAGCCACAGGCGGTTGCCAGAGGAGGAGGCGAGTGGTGAGTTGATTGGACTAAAAGCGACTGCTCCTGAACACCGGTGGCCTGCCTGGAGGAAGAGTGTGGTGAGTACCTTGGTCTCGGAGCCACCGCTCCTGAACACCCAGGGGGCTACCCCAAGGAGGAGGAGGAGGAACAGGGCGGGTCACTTGGACTTGGAGTGACTGCCTAGGGCTACGGATGGTTGGGGGGAGGAGGAGACCCGAAGTGAGTTGTTTGGACTCCTAGTGACTGTGTTGGAAACCGGGCGGCTGTCCGGAGGAGGAGGTGTGTGGCGGGTCTCTGGGTCTCGGAACTATTGTACGGGTACCCCTCAGGTGGTGGCTCAGAGGAGGGGCTGCATAGCCAGGGATTGGTGCAGAGCAGGGTCCCAGGAGCTGGGTGGCTTCTTGCTGGAAGAGCCGCACAGAGACACGCCTAGGGGCAGAGCAAAGTTTCCAGGGCTACGGGCAGATTCTCTGGGAGAGGCAGCCTAAGGAGACTCGCCTGCGAAGGGTGAGGCTCCCAGGCCCAGGACGTAGGTCCGGGCCCCTGGGATCGTTGCAGAGGAAGACAGCCCAGCCCAGGTGGTAGTTGTAGAGTGAGGGGAACCTCTAGGAGGACACCTGACCAGCGAGACGTCCCCACCGAGTGAGTCTTCCCGGCCGGGGGAGGTTTTCCCACAGGGACGGTAAAACTAGATACACAGGCACAAACAGGCCTTGCCTCAGCCCACAGTCTAGTTCCCCATTGAATGACCATTGGTCAACAAGTGGAGGCACCTCTGCCCACTAGCAGGGAATATACGCCACCTGAGGGTAACCACCCCTAGAGAGGCAGCTTCTTCGTGGAGCTCTGCATTATCAACCTCCTCCAAGACTTCAGGCTGCTGAAGGATAAGAGGGGATATACTAGCAATCTTCAGGGACACTATAAGTTGATAGAGGAAATCTGCAATATCTTAATGACCCACTGATTCCTGAATATGAGAAAACAAGGGAAGAAAATGCCCCAAACAAATCTAGATGTTACATCAATAAAATCCAATGACAGCATGGCAGAAGAAATGACAGAAAGGGAGTTCAGAATGTACATAACTAAAATGATTAGGGAAGCAAACGATGAGATGAAAGAGCAAATGCAGGCATTGAACGATCGCACCAATCGACAGTTAACAGAGAAAATTCAGGAAGCAAAAGATCATTTCAATAAAGAGTTAGAGATATTGAAAAAAAACCAAACAGAAATCCATGAATTGAAGGAAACAATAAGCCAAATTAAGAACTCCATAGAAAGCATAACCAATAGGATAGAACACCTGGAAGACAGAACTTCAGATATTGAAGACAAAATATTTAACCTCAAAAACAAAGTTGAACAAACAGAGAAGATGGTGAGAAATCATGAACAGAATCTCCAAGAACTATGGGATATCATGAAAAGGCCAAATTTGAGAATTATTGGGATTGAGGAAGGCTTAGAGAAACAAACCAAAGGAATGAACAATCTATTTGAAGAAATAATATCAGAAAATTTCCCAAATCTGAAGAATGAAATGGAAAATCAAGTCCAAGAGGCTTATAGGACTCCAAATACACAAAATTACAACAGACCCACACCAAGGCACATTATAATGAAAATACCTAACATACAAAAAAAAGACAGAATTTTAAAGGCTGTGAGAGAAAAGAACCAAATTACATTCAGGGGGAAGCCAGTACGGATATCAGCAGATTTTTCAATCCAGACCCTAAAAGCTAGAAGGGCCTGGAACAACATTTTTCAAGCTCTGAAAGAAAATGGATGCCAACCAAGAATCTTATACCCAGAAAAACTTACCTTCAAATTTGACGATGAAATAAAATCATTCCATGATAAACAAAAGCTAAAAGAATTTACAAAAAGAAAGCCAGCATTACAGAACATTCTCAGCAAAATATTTCACGAGGAAGAGATAAAAAACAAAGAAGCAAATCAGCAAAGGGAGGAATTATCCTAAAGGAACTGTCAAATAAAGGAGGAACCAAGATGTGTCAAAAATTTTAAATATGAACCAAATGACCGGGAATACAAATCATATCTCAATAATAACCCTCAATGTTAATGGCCTGAATTCATCAATCAAAAGACATAGACTGGCAGATTGGATTAAAAAGAAAGATCCAACAATATGTTGCCTGCAAGAGAGTCACCTCATAGAAAGAGATACCCATAGACTAAAGGTGAAAGGATGGGGAAAAACATACCATGCACATGGACTCAGCAAAAAAGCTGGAGTATCCATCCTCATTTCAGATAATGTGAACTTCAAGCCAATGTTAGTCAGAAGGGATAAAGAAGGACATTTCATACTGCTTAAGGGAAGCATAAATCAGCAAGACATAACAATCATAAACATCTATGCCCCAAACAGTGGCTCATCCATGTATGTTAAACAAATCCTTCTCAATTTTAGAAACCAAATAGACCATAACACAATAATACTAGGTGATTTTAACACGCCTCTTTCACCACTGGACAGATCTTCCAAACAAAAATTGAACAAAGAAACCATAGATCTCAATAACACAATCAATAATTTAGACTTAACAGACATTTATAGAATATACCATCCAACCAAGAGCGAATACACTTTCTTCTCAGCAGCACATGGATCCTTCTCTAAAATAGACCATATATTATGCCACAAAGCTAATGTCAGCAAATACAAGAAGATAGAGACACTACCTTGTATTCTATCAGATCATAATGGATTGAAGTTAGAGATAAATGAAAGAGTAAAAACAGAAACTACTCCAACACCTGGAGATTAAACAATATGCTACTATATGATGAATGAATAACAGAAGATATTAGGAAGGAAATTAAAAAATTCTTAGAGGTAAACAAGAACAAAGAAACATCATATCAAAATCTCTGGGACACTATGAAAGCAGTACTTAGAGGAAGATTTATTTCATGGAGCGCATTTAATAAAAGAAGTAAAACTCAAAAAATAAATGACCTAACACTACAGCTCAAAGCCCTAGAAAAAGAAGAACAGACCAACACCAAAAGTAGTAGAAGACAGGAAATAGTTAAACTGAGAGCTGAAATCAACGAAATTGAAACGAAAGAAACAATACAAAAAATTGACAAAATAAATAGTTGGCTCTTCAAAAAAATAAACAAAATTGATAAACCTTTAGCCACACTAACAAAGAGAAGACGAGAGAAAACCCAAATCACTAAAATTCGGAATGAACAAGGAAATGTCACAACAGACACGACTGAAATACAAAACATAATTAGAAGCTATTTTGAAAATCTATACTCCCACAAAATAGAAAATTTCGAAGACATCAACAGGTTTCTAGAGACATATGAATTGCCTAAACTGAACGAGGAGGACATACACAATTTAAATAGACCAATTTCAAGTAATGAAATAGAAGAAGTCATCAAAAGTCTTCCAACAAAGAAAAGTCCAGGACCAGATGGGTTCTCAGCCGAGTTCTACAAAACTTTTAAAGAAGAGCTCATTCCAATACTTCTCAAAGTATTCCAGAAAATAGAAGAGGAGGGAACTCTCCCAAACTCATTCTATGAAGCCAATATTACCCTGATTCCTAAACCAGACAGAGACACATCAAGGAAAGAAAATTTCAGACCAATATCCTTAATGAACATCGACGCAAAAATTCTAAACAAAATTTTAGCAAATCGCATACAAAAACATATTAAAAAGATAGTGCACCATGATCAAGTGGGTTTCATCCCAGGGATGCAAGGTTGGTTCAACATCAGGAAATCAATAAATGTCATTCACCATATCAATAGACTTAAAGTCAAGAATCACATGATTATTTCGATAGATGCAGAAAAAGCATTTGATAAAATACAGCACCCCTTCATGCTCAAAACACTAGAAAAAATAGGGATAGTGGGAACATTCCTTAACATTGTAAAGGCCATCTACACTAAGCCCATGGCTAATATCATTCTAAATGGTGAAAAACTGAAAGCATTCCCTCTAAAAACTGGAACAAGGCAGGGATGCCCTCTTTCACCACTTCTATTCAATATCCTCCTTGAAACTCTAGCCAGAGCAATTAGACAGACCAAAGAAATTAAAGGGATACGAATAGGAAAAGAAGAACTCAAACTATCCCTATTTGCTGATGATATGATTGTATACTTAGAGGAACCAGGAAATTCCACCAGAAAACTTTTAGATTTCATAAGTGAATTCAGTAAAGTAGCGGGATATAAGATCAACACACATAAATCTAAGGCATTTTTATACATAAGCGATGAATCTTCAGAAAGAGAAATTAGGAAAACTACCCCATTCACAATAACTTCGAAAATAAAATATTTGGGAATCAATCTCACAAAAGAGGTGAAAGACCTCTACAATGAGAACTACAGAACACTAAAGAAAGAAATTCAAGAAAACCTTAGAAGATGGAAAGATCTCCCATGTTCTTGGATAGGAAGAATTAATATTGTCAAAATGGCCATACTACCAAAAGTGCTATACAGATTCAATGCAATTCCAATTAACATCCCAATGATGTACCTTACAGAAATAGAGCAAGAAATTCTGAAATTCATCTGGAAGAATAAAAAACCCAGAATAGCTAAAGCAATTCTTGGCAGAAAGAGTGAAGCAGGGGGTATCGCAATACCAGATCTTCAACTCTACTACAAAGCAATCGTAACAAAAACGGCATGGTATTGGTACCAAAATAGAAAGGTGGATCAATGGTACAGAATAGAGGACACGGACACAAACCCAAATGAATACAATTTTCTCATACTAGACAAAGGGGCCAAAAATATGCAATGGAGAAAAGATAGCATCTTCAACAAATGGTGCTGGGAGAATTGGAAATCCATATGCAACAGAATGAAACTAAACCCATATCTCTCACCATGCACGAAACTAAACTCAAAATGGATTAAGGATCTCGGAATCAGACCAGAGACCTTGCATCTTATAGAAGAAAAAGTAGGTCCAGAGCTTCAACATGTCGGCTTAGGACCAGACTTCCTCAACAGGACTCCCATAGCACAAGAAATAAAAGCAAGAATTAATAACTGGGATAGATTCAAACTAAAAAGCTTTCTCTCAGCAAAGGATACTATCAGCAATGCGAAGAAAGAGCCTACAGAGTGGGAGAAAATCTTTGCCAATCATACTTCAGATAGAGCACTAATCTCCAGAATCTATAAAGAACTCAAAAAACTCTACACCAAGAATGTAAATAATCCAATTGACAAATGGGCTAAAGAAATGAATAGACACTTCACAGAAGAAGATATACAAGCAATCAACAAACATATGGAAAAATGTTCAACATCTCTAGTAATAAGAGAAATGCAAATCAAAACCACCCAAGATTCCATCTCACCCCAATTAGAATGGCGATTATCAAGAATATAAGCAACAACAGGTGTTGGCGAGGATGTGGGGAGAAAGGTACACTCTTACATTGCTGGTGGGGCTGCAAATTAGGGCAGCCACTCTGGAAAGCAGTGTGGAGATTCCTTAGAAAACTTGGAATGGAAACCCATTTGACCCAGCTATCCCACTCCTTGGCCTATACCCAAAGGACTCAAAATCAGCATATTACAGAGATACAGTCACATCAATGTTCATAGCTGCTCAGTTCACAATAGTCAGATTGTGGAACCAACCTAGATGTCCTTCAATTGATGAATGGATAAAGAAAATGTGGTATATATATACAATGGAATATTACTCAGCCATAAAGAATGATAAAATTATGGCATTTGCAGGCAAATGGATGAAACTGGAGAATATCATGCTAAGTGAGATAAGCCAATCTCAAAAAACCAAAGGAAGAATGATATCGCTAATAAGTGGATGATGACACATAATGGGGGTGGGAAGGGTTAGTGTTGGGGTTGGAGTTGGGTTTAGGGAGGGGGTCAGGAATGGAGGAAGGAAGGACTATATAGAGTTAGGGGAGGGGTGGGAGGGGTGGGGGGGAAGGGAAAAAATGGCAGAATGAATCAAACAACATTACCCTATGTAAATTTATGATTACACAAATGGTATGCCTTTACGCCATGTACAGACAAACAACATGTATCCCATTTGTTTACAATAAAAAAAAGAAAAAAAAAGAAAAAAAAAGAAAGTCTTAGAATTAAGACTTTATTAATTAATTATTAATTACTTATTGTTATTAATATTTTATTATTTAATTATTAATTAATTTATTGTTCACTAAAGTCTATGCATGAATCCCCTACTAATAGCCCTGGACGGTGGGGAATTCCCTTCTATGTAAACAATAAAAACTGATGACATCATAAAGTAGCAACTTATATTTTTATCTTGCTTTGATGTTACCACATCATTTTCCTTAATGAATCAAGATCTAGCAGCTATATAATATGATAGTCTCTCCTTGGTCCATTGTTTTACTTTCCAAAGTACCAATTACCCTTCGTGAATTATGGTTCAAATATTTTAAATGGAAAATTGCAGAAGTAAACAATTCATCAGTTTCAAATTGCATAATATTCTAAGTGGTATAATAGAATCATCTGACATAGCATGATATCATCCAGGATATGAATCATCCCTTTGTCCAGTATGTCCACACCATATATGCTACCTACCTCTTAGATATCACTAGTGATCTTCTTAGTTATCAGACCAACTTTTGGAATACTAATGCTTATCTTCAAGTAATCTTTAGGTACTTTCTTAATGCTATGCCACAAGTCTGCATCATTCACCTCATTTTTATAATATTAAGAGTCCAGAGGTGTTTATCCCATCTTTAATCATCACCATCATCATCATAAGAATTATAAGTATAGTACAAAAATATAGCTTGTGAGAGATCACATTCATATGGTGTTTATTACAGTACATTGTTACTATGAATTACTGCTGTTAATCTAAATATTACTGTGCCTAATTTATAAAATGAAATTTATCATATGGATTTGTGTACAGGAGATAAATGCATGTACATATATAGGATCTGGAACTAGCCTACATTTTCAGACATTTACTAGGTGTCTTGAAATGTATTCCTTAAAAATAACTGGGATTACTATATGCTCTATTCAATTCTATTCTTGACTCTCAGTAAATAAAATTCAAAAATAATCAAAGTACCCCCAAAGACTTTTTGTAAAATCTTCTAATTTGATGTGTTAGAAATATATGCAAATCTACCAGCAGATATAAACATTTAGATAAAGAATAAATCCATCTATATTTTTTAAATCCACTGAAATATTCTATATCTTTTCTATAATAAAAGATTTTAAGGTAGCAATCTTAGTATTTTATCTTCAAGCATTGTCTAAAAACTGTATGTGAAAAATTAGTTTTGAAATTTGACTTTAAGAGGAAAAAGATAAAATGAGAATTTTTATTTTTAGATAAAGATAATTTCAGTTTTGTTAGCAAAGTGTGTTTCCACTTATATGGGTTATTTCAATTTCTTAAAATATGGTTTTAATCTGACTTTGGTTAATATTAAGAGTCTAAATAAGTATTATTTGCTATAAAGCTTAACCATTCAACATTTTGCAGTCAAATAACTAACAGCAATTTAAATAATTTGAATATCTAGTTATTTAAGATATTCTTCTGGGAACACAATACCTTATAGACAAAATCCAGCATTCACAGGCTGCTATGCAACTCCTTATTTTAATCTAAGATATTCTCATACATAAAATAGATCATTTATTCATTTTTATTATTTGTTATTAACATGTATAAACTGTACATATTAATGAGGTTCAATCATTTACTCCTGACCCTAGCGAAAAACATGTCTCATTTTCTAGACTAATCAAACTTTTCAGTTGACTTCTTCTGAGTTTTAGGATAAATCTTGATAGTTTGTAATTTATTTCTATTTAAATCATAAGAGCTAATGAGATATTTGGGCAATATCATTGAAAATACTACTAGATGTATATTTTCAAGACAGGCTGGAATATGTTTCATTATATTGTATATTTATTGAGGTACCAATAAGTTATTTGAAAAAATGTTCTCATACCATTTTTGCTTACATGTTTCAATATTCTAACCCACTGCTTTACACTCTGAACTAATATGGTTACTATTCCTTTTTTAGATTCATCATCTGATCAACAGCGTTGTTTCTTTCCATACTTTTTAGAGATGTTAGCAAGGTCAGTATTATATTGAATTTATTGTTTAGAAACAAGAAATTTAAAGGTTCCTTGAATTTTTTTTTATTAAAACTCCTGCTGGTAGAGCTGTCACTGCTGCTACTTTATTGAAATTCAGTGGAAATGATCAACAAGAAGGCCAATTCAATTGCTTCGACTTGAAAATGCAAAATGCTTTCCCCAAACACTACCTCCTGCCATTTTTGCAAACCCAATAACATGTTGCTTTATGAATCACAGAGCATAAATGTTTAAGATGGCAAAATTGTAGCACTATGAGATAAAACCACTTTAGATTGTAAAAATAACAGTTTTAAACTTATAGTAATGCTTGCTTCTGTTTCTGTGTATGTTGCTTAGTTTACTGCTAGGAAATGGAAGGGAAGTTAATTCTAGATTTCATTCATTATTCAAGGAATTATTAAGAAGATTACAAACTCATCCCAGGCATGGCTCATTTTTATTGGCTTTGTATCAGAGCTTAAAATGCTACTGTAAAATTCAGTAACACACAAGGTTCAATGGGTAGTATAATTTTTGAGGGATTTGAACATCTTAATAAAGGTCACAGAATTATTCTCAGAGAATTCATTTGCTGTATTAACTCCACACTGTTATTTAGTCATATACATCTGTGACAAAAAGGAAAAAGAGGACAATTTTTAGAATCTCTGAATATTGCAATGTGATCCTAAATAAAATTTGTGTATCATACATGTAATATTTATCTATAAAATTGAGGCAAATATTTAGAAAAAAAATTCATACTAAAGGAAACTTAACACTTCCCTTTCCTTATATATCTGAAAGTTTCAAAATTTCAGAAATCCAGCAAAATTTTCATGTTTTATTTCACAAAAATCAATTATAGTTTGGAAGACAAATAGTGATATTAAGAAAGGATAATATTAGCTTTAAAAATTCTCTTATTTAATAAGATCACATAAGAAAATGTAGTTAAAGAAATATGCTCTCATTTAATAAGATGATAGAGTATGTTCTTAACAGGCCTTTCTCACAAATACTTCTCCCATTTCTCTTATGTTCAGTGTCTCCATTTTTCTCTTCCATGAAATTAGGGCAAAATACACATATAAAAATCTGATACTATTCACTACTTTTCTCATTCAGATTCCTCATTTATTTAATTCCCTAGTACAATTAATACTTTTCCTACCTCAGAACATTCATTCATTCATTCAGAAAATATATCAATATGAGTAAAAAAAATTTTTCCTACATTTTAAAGAATTATATTCTAGTGCATGAGAGAAATAAAAAACAAATATAAGTTAAAAACTTATAAAATACAATGGATTTTTATATATGGCAAAATAGAAAAGACTAAGGAGAAAGATATACAATTTTAATTTCAATAGGGTATTCAGAATGGACCTCACTATCATTTAAGTAAAGATTCCAGAGGTAGAAAAAAGTGAGTAATGCAGATAGCTAAGTAGAGTGCCTCTAGAAACCAGTCCATAGCATGTGTATTAGTTTCTCAATTCTTCCACAGTCTTATCACCCAATACTACAACTTAGTTGATTACAACACAAATGTATTATCTCACTGTTTTGGAGACCAGAAGTTCAAAATGAGTTTCAGTGAACTGAAATCACTTTTTCAGCAGGGCTGTTTCATTTGGTGGCTCTGGGGGAGACCTGGGCTACCACGGGAAAATCTGTTTCCTTGCTTTTCTATCTGTAGAGTTTTGTTCTTCCTCTTTCTTGGTTTTGGCCCTTTTCAAGTCAATGAGTGCAGTAGCATCCTGCTTCAATCTCCACAGTGTCTTCAGCCAAACTTCTATCTCCCTCCCTCTATAAGGACTTGTGATTAAATTTAGGGCCTACAAAAATAATCCAGGATAATCTCCATGTCAAGATCCTTAATTTAAATTACATTTACACAGTCATTTATGCCATATAAAATTCTCCTTATAAGTTTGAGGATATAGGACTCGATATCTTTAAAGGTTGTTATTCAACCTACCACAGCAGGCATGAGGAACAGGAATGCTAATGAACAATGACCAAAATCAATATATTATATAAAATATATTCCATGATCTTCTTAAGCTATAGACCTGATGAGGTTTTCATATAATGTTCTTATGTGATGTAAATTCAGATCTGTTTCTAGGTAGATTCTATATTTATACCATTTACAATATATATACACTGAGTATTATCGTAAACCTAATGTCCACAAATATATTTTAAAAGTAATAATGTTATCAGGTGCTAAAAATCCACAATTATGTACATATATTCCGGTCCTCAAATACTTAAAAAAAACATTTTCTGTAAATATGTTCCAAAAGGGAAAATAAGCAGGAAAAAAATTAGCAAGGCTTATTAACAAAGACTTTCTGGAGTATTTTCTTGTAATATACATAATTTTGCTTTTTCTGCTTTGTGGTAAATAATACAGGTACTGATTTTTTTTAATTATGTCAAAAATTTTTGGAAGCTGTAGGTCAGTATTTTCATGAGAACTCAAAATGTTTTTCTTAAATATACATACCTATTCAATTTGCTAAAGTTCCACAAAATATTAACAATTATATTTTAGCAAAATATCTCTGAAACACAGATATCATAGAAATTGATGGCCATACATCCTGAGATTATGTATACAAATCGAAATTTTCTTGGTATTCTCAGGTAGAAAAATGTTTTAATTAAAATGATCAATTGAATCAGCTCCTGGAAATTTATTTAAGTCATTTCCATATATGGTTACTATCTTTTGCCATAATTCAATTGCTCTTGTCCCAGACTTTCTATATATAATGACTGAAGAATTACATAAATTATAAAAGGAAATGGGTTCTATTGTCATAGTGGTTTTTCTTTTTACATTAGATCATAGTAAAGCACTAGAATCAATGTCCCATAACATAATATCATTTGTATCTCTCTCTAAAGCTTTGATAATTTAGGGTAAATTATAATCTCCCATATTTTAATATTCTTACATTTTATTAATCAAGCAATGGTTTATTGGTAAAATTTTCATATATTCTTCATTCTCTAAAATAAAATTAAAGGAGTGGTAATATGAAAAGAACCAATAGTTTTTAGAATTATATGACAGTTTTCAACATGTATAGGTAAAGAAACAATGACAAGGCAGTTAATATAGTTAAAGGATAAGATTGTCCTCATCTCCTAGATATTGCATTTCAAGTCATTACTGAACAGAATTTCACAGTAATGAAAGTAATATAATAGTGAATATGTGTAACCTGATGTTTATCTAGATTTATATATTTGGTGTGTGTATAGATACACATATACATATAAGTAAATTCACAGTATATCTTCTTTTATATACTTAATAAAATTATTTTAAAATAACTTTCTAGCTTCATACACTTTTGGTGAAAAAGGTCCAAGTAAAATTGTTCATACATCCCACAGTTCCTATTATACCAACTTGATATTTACAATTAAAGACTAAAACTATTAAATCTTCCCAGTTAGCTTTAAGAGGCAACATAGATTGATTCCCAAGAAACATTCAGGTATATAAGATGTTAAAATTAGTAGAAAGCAACATATTGTCTTTTACTATAGACTATCTTTCTTATACGAGTCCTCACAAATCAAAAAAAATCTGGGAATAAAAATTGAACCTCAATTAGTTTTATTCTTTATTTGCTTTATTACCGGAAGGAGAATGTATTTTCCTTTAATTGAATGTAGCAATGTAAATCAAGCATATTGTCACAAACTCATTGATTTCTTAACCAGGAAGTTAAATTTAGATAGTTTAAAAGAAAGCAAGCTTGTTTTTCTGTAGTTACATAATGACCCTTTATATTAGTTATTTATCTACACATTCACACAAGGTATCAAGGGTGGGGAAGGAGTGGTCCACAGCACTGTGTGACATCTACCCCCACCCCTGCTGTGGAAAGCAAGTATTTCTGAACTTGTATTGGAACCAAGAGTATCACTGGTTTCCTCATGAGATGTTTGAACATTCTTACATTTCTTTCATTCTTTTTTTTTTTAATATTTCAGTAACTTATTTGTTACATGTTATTTTGAATTCATTTTATTTTCTTTGATTTTGATGTATTTTCTTATTTCTTTTTGTTCTTAATTTTTTTAGCTGTAGATTTCTTACTAAACATTTGATCTAAAGAGGAATAATTATATTTCAAAGATGCCATTATATTCAGAGTGAATTATAAAGAAAAACTATATGAATAACAGTATTTGTACCATTTAGAATATTCTTATTTAATACTATGGGCTAAAATGGTACAAATATAAATACGTTGGGAACTGATCCATAGAGAAACAGATTTTCTTTTCTGCCTATACAAAGAAAATTAGGACAACAATCAATATTTGTTTTCCAGAAACATTTGCTCTCTGCCCCAGATTTATGTTGGGATGTTTACTTGGTTTGCATCATTCTCAGGAGATGAGGTTTTTAGAGCCACTTGTGTGGCAGTCTTAGAAATCTAAAGACAATTGTTTGTTTTTTCCAAAGTACCACTTCCCAGTGATTATTATTCAACCCTGCAGTATTAAGATGACATGTTCAGTTCTGGGTGATTGTTTTAAAAAATTATTTCAAGTATTTTAATGCTTGTTATAAATAAATGTCAATTTTGTGACACACAGTAGATGTTTACAAACAGGGCATTGTTTTAATATAAATGCTGCCTTCTTTATTTATGCTCCACACAAGGATGAACAGGAATCGGAAGGTACATGTTTATTTGGAGTAGGTAGATATTCAAACACAGGCATTTATTTTGATTTTTTTTTACATTATCTCTTAATGTAATTTAGTTCACAGTAACTCGTAATACTTAAGATTATAAAAGATGTTTTTCCTTATGTGCAGCCTTGTTGTATTGATTCCTTTCCACATCTTTCCATATGCAGTTCTCATTAATCATTATAGGTTCCAGTGACATATTGAACAGTTACAACCTTATCTACTCGTGGAGAGCAGTGACAGAGGAGGGGAGAACAGTGACTGAGATTGGGGGTCTCTCTGATGACCTCATGGTTGTGGCATGCCTGGTGCCTGGGAATGTTTCTGTGCAAGGGCACAGAATGCTTAGCTGCTGTGGCAATGCCCTGCATGAGAAGGCTTTGTGCAAGATTCCTATCAGCTCTGACCTTGATCTCAGGCACATAGCTCCTGGGAATAGAGGAATTCTTATGCTAGACAACCACAATGTTTCACCTGCTATACTTCTGTTCCTGCCCACTTTACAGTAAGTTTGAACAATGAACTTTCTTGAGAGCTACACAAAGCTCCTAACATTGCACTTTGCAACTGTGGATTACAACTGGGGATAAGCTACACAGATGTCCTGGTTTCTGTAACTTTCCTGAATACAAAGAATAATGCTTGCATACTCTTCAACCTGATAATGAGACATATATAAATAAAGATTGCTGGCATAACTCTTTATATCTGCATCTCCATCAAAGAGCAGAGCTCCACCTGATTCCAGCTTAATCTTCAAAATCTGTGTCTGTGAGTCTTTATTTTTTAATCCCCCTTTGCTCCTTGCTGGAACCAGGAGTTTGGTCATGGGGGTCTTGGCATCTACTGTAGTTTCATGATGTGAGATAAAAGCAATTCCTTGCCCAAATTTACAAATTAATGTACAATAGAATATTGGCAAAGTGTCCCAGATCTAAGTTTTGACTAAAAAAGATTACAGTTTAATATTGACTTGACTATTTTGTTCTGGACACGGGCAAATCCAAAGATCACTATAGCTTAGTCTGTTTATCTGTTAAGTGGTTGAAGTAAAAGGATCTGAAGTAGATAGAGCATTGAAATAAATAAAAATAGTGCTAGACACAGGTCACCTTATAGTCATTTCAATTCTGTTACTATTATATTCTTCATGGCAGAACACTGTGATGAATATGCATGAGCTATTATAGTTAGAAAGACTTTCTTTACTATACTAATTGGGTGACTGAGCAAAGTATGTTACTGATATATAGGCTTATTATTTAGGAAAATGAGGATAATGTTCTCTTTTACACAATATTATTGGAAGAATGACTGAGATAAACTACGTTTCATAATAAGTAGTCAGTAAATATCAGTTTTACTCCTTATTCTGTCACTTGGCTAAAGAAAATTAAAAAACCTAATGTATAGAATTGTGACTATCGTTAATAATAAAGTAATAGTAACTTGAAATTTGTTCAGAGTAGTTCTTATGTATTCTCAACACACATGGACACATGGGTATGCACACACAAACATAACTATGTGAGGTACGTATATGTTTAGTAGCTTGATTGTGGTGAATATCTTATAATGTATATTTATATCAAAACATGCAACTTGAATATATATACTCAATTTAATTGAAAAATAAAATAAAATTAATCACAAAGACAAAAGAAGACTTAAAAGCTCTGAAACCCATTAGACTGTAATAAAATAGTAAATTTATATATGGAAAAGTATATGAAATTAATTTTTGAACAAATTAATGTCTTTAAGTATCTAAATATAGAGAATCATGCTTTATGGCACAGAAGGCAAATTGTTTATATGACAAATCTTATTTTTTTTTAAATCAAGATATTCACTTGAGTTTTTACATTTTTGGAAGTATGAAAGTATCATATCAGTTTTCCTACTTAATCTAAGAATATCAGAATATGAATAACCTGAAATAAAAGTAGTTAACAATAGAAACTAAATCATCTTAACTAATAAAATCATTCTAAAAGAAGCCTATTGCACTCCTCCATAAATAAGCAAAATATGATTAAAAGTACTTAAGAAGGATAAGTTAGACAAACTGTATTTAGATGTCAGGATATCTTTTAAAAGATTGCCTCAAACAATAGAACACTGGCCTATCTATTTATTCAACTTCCCTTTCTTAAATTCTTTTCCTCAAAATAATTAAGACCATATATTTAAAGTGATCATAATAGTTATTAAGTACACGTAGTTATAAGACAGACAAGCACTAAAGTGAAGAGACTGCAGAACATGCTTTTGGCATTATCTTGCTATTTTTTTATCATAAAACATACCATAAAACATCATATTATTTCATTATTATTATAAGTAGTAGCATCCCCCACATTGTAAACTGACCACAATATGTTATCACCATGGATATACAAAGATTAGAAATTTTTTATATAGGAAATGGGAAGGGTCTTCTGCCAGATTTCCATTTGCTCCCTATTCTAATTAGCTTGTTGAAATGCAGTATAACCTCTTGGTCATCTACTGACTTAGGCTCCGGTGCTGTGGTAGGGAGAGGTGGTATGGACTGAGAGAAAAAAATTTGCCCAGGATTCTAACATCTGTAGAGAGATCCTGTAGATGAGTTATGTACAATGTTTGGAGCTTTCCTTTATTTGCTTCATCAATATATCCTACATAATCATCCAATCATTGACGGTGACCTGAAATAGTAGGTCTTTGCTGAAAGCCTGCATATATCTGTGTTGCACACTACTTCAGCAAGTGCTTACTCAACTTTTTTTCTACATGCTCAAATTTACTGATATACAGGTGACTGTCAAAAATTATTTAAGCTGTACAACTTAATGGATTTGACATATGTAGATACTGTGAAATATTCATGAACTAAGGCAATTAGCATAACTATCCCCTCATGTAGTTGCCAATTATTTTGAGTACAGAGAACAATTAAGATCTACCCTCTTAGCATATCTCAAGCATGCAATTCCATATTATTAACCATAGTAAACTTGTCAATGTTATTTCCAGGATGAGTTTAATGTGCTTACATCTGTCTATCCCTTGACCAACATTTTTTCAAACTCCAAGCCCTAAGCCCCTGGTAATGATTGTCTATTTCTATGACATTGACATTTTTAGATTTCACATATATAAATAAAATCATGAAGTATTTGTCTTTCTGTGTCTCTTAGCATAACATTTTCCATGTTGTGGCAAATGACAGGGTTTCTTTCTTGTTTAAGGCTGACTAGTATTTCATTGACCAATTTTCTCGATTTATTAATTCACTGAGAGTCATTTAGGAGGTTTCTGCATCGTACCTATTATGAATAGTGCCAGCCTGAACAGGATTGCAGATACCTCTTTGAGACATGACACTGATTTTATTTCCTGGCCCAAAAGATTATTCCATTTTAATTTTTTTGTTTTTTAAGGAATCTCCATACTGCTTTCCCTAATGGCTACACCAACTTTTGTACCCATCAGCAGTGATCAAGGGGTTTAACTAACACGCTGCAATTCATTTTCCTGATAGTTATTCTAATACATTGAGATGATACCTCACTGAGGTTGATATTTACATTTTCCTGATAATTAGTGAAGTTAGACACTTTTCCCATGTGTCTGCTGGTTATTTGCAATCTGGAAAATTATGTTCCTAGGTTTTTACAAATTATATTGAATTATTTCAGTAATTGTTTTCCCATCAATTTCATTTTCTTTTTGGATATGTTTGTTTGTTTGATTTCATTTGTTTGTTGTGCTGGGGATCAAACGGGCAAGCACTGTACTGCTGAGCTATCTCCTCAGTCCCTTATCTCTACTTTATAACATTCTATAATTTAGATACTAGAATTTCAGGATGAATTCAATAGTTTGCTCATTTTCATTTGTTTGTCTTCTTGCTTTGCTTCGTGGGAATTGTCCTCATTTACCTTTCAACTCTACATTGCAGTCCTCTGCTATGTCATATTAGAGCTGAGGCAAAAGGAAAAATCAGTAATACTGATCTTGTAATTATTTTAAATGTTATTTTGTTAAGGGATTTAAAGTATTAAATGTTTAAATTATTTTATTAAAGTACAACTCATGTGATTACTGAGTTGAACCGTGTCTTCTCAAACTTCCCACTTAAGCTTCACTCTTTTCACCCTAGCCCCCCACCTGCTTAACGGACCAGCTGACTACCCCTTCTTAATGCTAAGTAAATCCAATGCTGGCTGAAGCATATTGTGTTTCATGAGCTCCTTTTGCTAATTGTGTTTGCTAATTGAAACAAAAATATCATTTCTAGTATAGTAAAATTGGCATTATAGAAATGATTTTTAAATAGAAAAATGCAGGCATTTGAGATAGTAAGGAGGATAAAATGTTAAAAACAACAAAAATTCTGAGTTAATATGCTTAAGTATATACAAAGATACTGCCACCATGAATTGGATATTGCTTTCAAAAACTGAGAGTATCAAAGAATTAACAGGAATTCTTGGTTTTTAATTAATCTTTTTTTTTTTTTTCACCCATCCTACTAGCGATCATTCATCGCTAGCATGAAAGGTATCTTTGCTGTAAATTCTTAAGACTGGGGAATTCTGTAGTGTGGTGTTATGATATTGTTTTTATCTTTCTTCATTGACAACTTTGGGTTTATTTTTGTCATATTTTTATTATTTGCTTTTAGTTCAGAGATTTCTCAACTTCCAAAATGTTGTAGCAATCACTCCTGACTCCTGATTTCTTTTACTTGAAAGTTTGAGTAATGAAATAGGAAGAAAGAAAGAAAAAAAATACAGAAAGAAAGACTGACTCTTTCATTATAGTGGACTTCAAGGATGGAAAGTAAATGTAAAAGTTCAACCAACTACCCTCACCTGACATTTGTCTTTTTAAACATTAAATGTGTTTGTAAGATCCAATAGATATTAAAAGCACAAAAACAGAATGAGGGGAAACAAAATTGTTTTAATGAAATAAATTGTTGTAATGAGTAAACTATCCATTTTTTAAAATGATTACAAGTAATCTACTATGTAAAAGGTAATACTCTTTAGTCAGCATCCAAATTCTTAGGGAAAAGAAGAAGTACAGGTGAACATTGTTTACAGCCTGAGTTTTGTTATATTGGAGAAAAATCTCAAGGTACTATGGGTACAAATAGGAGGAAGTTGGACCACAGTGCAGTAGAACTGATATTATCTCCCAGGAAAGATAACATCTAAACTGAACCATTGAAAAAAAATTTTTTTTTAAAGTACAGAAAAATGATGAAGTATGAAGCAGAAGAGTTTCAGTCCAATGTAATAACAATGCATGTGAAATTCCTAAAGGATAAGAGCAAGACCAGTAGGGAAGCTTCTAACAATTCATTCAGCACAGATTCAGAAAGACAAGGAAGAATAAGAACTGTCATTGTTAATTCTGCCTATCCAGGAGCATGGGAGGTCTTTCCATCTTTTAAGGTCTTCTTCAATTTTTTTCATTAGTGTTCTGTAGTTTTAATTGTAAAGGCCTTTCACCTCTTTTGTTATATTGATTCCCATTTTTTTTTTTTTGAGCTATTGTGAATGGGGTAAGTTTTCCTAATTTCTCTTTCAGTAGATTCATCACTGATGTATAGGAACATGTTTGATTTATGGGTGCTGGTTTTATATGTACTATTTTGCTGAATTCATTTATGAGTTCTAGAAATTTTCTGGTGGAATTTTTTGGATCTTCTAAATATAGAATCATGTCATTGGCAAATAGTGATAGTTTGAGTTCTTTTCCTATTCCTATTCCTTTAATTTCTTTCTCCTATCTAATTTATCTGACTAGGCAAGGGTATTATTGAATAGAAGTGGTTAAAAAGAGCATCTTTGTCTTGTTCCAGTTTTCAGAGGGAATGGTTTTATTTTTTCTATCTTTAGAATGATGTTGGCCTTGGGTTTAGTATATATAGCTTTTATGATGTTGGATATGTTCCTATTATCCCTATTTTTTCTAGTGTTTGAACATGAGGGGGTGTTGTATTTTTTCAAATGCTTTTTCTGCATCTATTGAGATTATAATATGATTCTTACTTTAAGTCTATTGATATGATGAATTATGTTTATTGATTTCTGTATTTTGAACCAACCTTGCATCCCTGAGATGAACCCCACTTGATCATAGTGCACTATCTTTTTAATATGTTTTTGTATGTGATTTGCCAGAATTTTATTGAGAATTTTTGCGTATATGATCATCAAGGATACTGGTCTGAAGTTTTCTTTCTTTGATGTGTCTTTGTTTGGTTTTGGTATCAGGGTGATATTAGTCTCATAGAATGAGTTTGTAAGGGTTCCCTCCTTTTCTATTTCAGGGAATACTATGAAGACTATTGTTAAAATAGCCATACTATCAAAAGCATACAGATTTAACATTTAAAATCAGCATATTACAGTGAAAGAGCCACATCAACTTTTAAAGTAGCTCAATTCACAATAGCTAAATTATGGTATCAACAGATGAATAGATTAAAAAAATGTGATACACACACACACACACACACACACACACACACTGGAATATTACTCAACATTAAAGAAAAAAGAAATTATGTCATTTGCCAGTAAATGGATGGAGCTGGAGAATATCATGCTAAGTGAAATAAGCCAATCCCCAAAACCAAAGATCCGATGTTTTCTCTGATATGCAGATGCTAATTCACAACATGGGGTGGTGCTAGGAAAAATAGAGTTACTTTAGCAGGAGTAGAGTGAAGGGAGGGATGGGGGTATAAGTGTAGGAAGGATAGTAGAATGAATGAGACGTTATTACTCCATGTATATGTATAACTAACTGGTGGGATTCTACATCATTTACAACCAAAAGAACAAGAAATTATACTCCATTATATATGATGTATCAAAGTGTATTCTTCTCTCATGTACAACTAATTAAAACAAATAAAAATTTTTAAAAATCATAAAAAATTAAGAACTGTCAAGACCCTCCCGAAGAAGGGTAAGTCATCTGTTCTTAACTTTATTGAGTTAAAAATATCTTTACTGAGTAAGAACACTACATATTGACAGTAACATTTAAAGGAATGAGTTGACTCTATGCCAAATATTAGCCTATTACCTGAATTTTAAGTTTATTTAACAAGAGGATAATATTTGTAGTGCATACACTGTAGATGGAAGAAACTTTAAGTTATGCAACTTAGAAAGGAAGCATGACAAACTAATGCCAAATAAATCTGTTTTACCTTCTGCAGATGTGGTCCAAAACACATTAGTGTGTTAGGAAGAAAAACCCCGGGAGTATGAATTGACTCTTGACTGTCCATTAAGATATTAGAGTCTTGACAGAGCTTTCTAATAAACAGAAGTGACCTTTTGTTCCAGTGAACCTCTTTCAGTGCTTAAAATTTACCAGCATGAAAAATATATACAGTCAAGAAGGAGAATTAGAGCAAATAGAATCTTTAAAAATGTCTTGGTTTTCAGAAAGGTAAAAAGCATATCTCCACCCACGTGCTACGTGCTTTGTTTCTATTACTTACTGCAGAACATGAGATGACTGGGAGATCTCAGGTCTAAACTGCTTCACTGTACCTTAACTGTCACCTTCTTGGTGCACTACTGAAGTGGCATTTCAACCTTAGTTGTTTTCTGCCAAAAAATTGTCACTGACGATTCATTGTCTATGTATTCATAATTAATTAACCCTTCACTGGTCTCATTGAGTCAATTTATATAATAGAGACTTTGACATGTACTTTTTAAAATTATTAAAGGGCACGGGAGTCACACAATTATGTTATGTGGAAATGCTCCACATAATTATTGGGACTTTGGGAGTACAGATGCAATAGCGTAACATGGGCAAAGAGTTGTGTACATAGAGAGAAGGAGACACAGCTCTTTGCCCATGTCTATGCTATTCCATGTGTATTTCCAAAATGCCTAGAAGGTTGAATTACTTCTCAAAAACAAGAAAAAAAAACTTTCAAAATATTACTGCTCAATGAATAAATACACTAGATCACCCAAGAGATCATATAGAGATTTACAACAAGATTAACAATTTTTTTTCATGCCTGCTAACACAACATCCACTCTACATATCATGGATCAAAAAGCAATTTTGACAAGTTTTATTATTTTAAGAAATACATTTTATAGGCTATCCCTCCCATAGATTATGGTTTCTCTGATAGATCTTGGCAAAATAAATTGAAAAACTGGAAAGGATTTCACAGTTCTAGATGCCTTTAAGAAACTGATTGAAGGGAGCAGGTCAGAATATCACAATTCATGTGAATTTGTAAGAAGTTGATTACAACTCTCATGGATGACTTTGAATACTTGAATAATTCAGTGAAGGAAGTAATTTCAGGTGTGCAAATAGCAATAGAAGTACACTTGGAGTCTGAAGACATGACTGAATTGTGGCAATCTCATGATAAAACTTTAACTGGTAAGAAATTGCTTCTTATGACTGAGCAAAGAAAGTGTTTCTTGAGTTGGAGTGTGCTTTTAGAAATTATGCTGTGAACATTGATAAAATGACAAAAATGTATCTAGAACATTATACAGACTTAGTTGGTAAAATTAGAAGAAGAATTTGAAAGAATAAATTCCAATTCTGAAAGAAGTTTTACTCTAAGTAAAATGGTATTGACAGGGCAGGGACTGGTCACACAAAGTTGAGGAACCTGTGAAGGTGGCCTCTTCATGGGTTCATGCAACCACACCAGAAAGATTTTCAACATGTCCCTTAAAGTAGCAGTCATGAGTTCATTAGAACGGATAGGAAAAGGGAAAAGGGGGCACTCTCAAGGGAAAGAGTGGACCTCTCAGTGAGGAGCTTCTCTTGCCCTTGGATATCCCAGGAAATTTTCAGAGAGTCCCATCCAGGTCCACCTTTTGACATTTGATTGACAGCAGAATGACATCAGACTTCAAGTCCTCACTGTGCATGACAACTGTAGGTCATTTGGCTCCTTTTGACAGGTAATTTTTGTTCTTGTCTGCATTTTGGGCTTTCCATTTCTCCTGATGAAGAACGTAACATACCTGTTGACTTAAGCCAGGCACGGCTTCAGGAAAATTGCTTTCTAAAAGAAAGTTTGTGGGGGTCAGTGCAGTAGGCCCAGAGAAAGTGAGACGTGAGAGTAATGTAACAGCATAGGAACTGTATGGATGCCTGGAAGAGAGACCAGTGTGGTGCTCACATAGAGGAGTTAAGGACATTGAGTCCCCAGTTTTTGCCTCAATTTCCTGCCCCCTTAATCTGTTTATTACCTTTTGAATAGTCCTCAGAAAACTTGCTTTGTGAGGGTCTTGATGTTTTGGCTGACAGGGTGACTAGGGGTTCTTTTGGTGATAATGAAGGGTTCAGGCTACCTGGTAGGGTATGACCTGATCTTGAAACAAGAGTTTTTTCTGAGGGGATATAATTAATTATAGCTGGGGAGATAGTGACATACCAGGCCCCCATCTTCCAGCAGCCTGTCTGTCAGATAAGGTTTCAGTAGTTTTCAGTCACTCCCATTCCCCAATTCAGGGTGGAGTAGCTCCCTTTCAGTCCCAAACAGTATTGAATGTTACAGAGAAATTGTTCATGATTCAATGGACATAGCAAATCCCACTGTTGTCCTATTTTAAGAAGTTGGCACAACCATCACCCTAATCACTGAGTTATCATTAAAATCAAGGCAAGACCTTCCACCAGCAAAATGATGATGAGTTGATGAAGGTCCAGATGATTTTTATCACTTTTTATCAATAAAGTATATTTTAATCATTGATCTTTTATATGTAATGCCATCACACCCTGGATAGGCTACAGAATGGGGCAAACATAACATTTATATGCACCGGGAAACAAAGAAAAAAATAAAGAAATCACATGACTTGCTATTCCAGTATTTGCTTAATTGTGGTAAACTGAAACCAAACTAATATCTCTGATGTATTTCTATAAATTACTGAATTCTTTCAAAGAATCATAGATAATTTAGTCTTTCTTTAAACTATTTTAAAAGATATTCACATAAAATTTCAAATTTCCATGTGAGCAAGTGAAGAAAATACTACCCCAAGCTATGGTTTGTTGACGTAGTAAGTATTTTAAGCTGAAGAAAACAGAAAATTACTAAAGCAAAAAAGTCTCTCTGACCTTCTCCTGCCCTCTCTCCTTTGAGGACCCCCATGTGAGATATCAGAGTCTATACCTGGAGGGAAGGAATACTATACAGAAAGGCAAAAAAAAAAAAAAAAAACTGAAAAAATAGACCTTAGTTCTCTCCTCCCCAGCTAATTAACAATTAGTCTATACACTTTACACTCAGGCATACTTCTACACAGTTGTAGAACCTCCATCAAACCGAAATAAACATATTCAGTGTCCCCCATTTCTTTGGATCATCATTTTTGAAGGTTCCCATACCATATAAAACTTTTGTTGATGAATTTATCATGATTTTTTTCTTCTCAATCTGTCTTTGTGACAGGGGTTATCAGCCATGAACTATGCAAGGGTCTTTTGTTGTCCTATACATGACACTTAATATTTAATAAGTTTTGGCAGCTATAATAGTTTAGATATGGGATGTCCACCAAAATTTCATGTGTTGCAGGTTTGGTACCTGATACAGCAATGTTAAGAGGTGGGGCTTGTGGGAAATGTTCGACTCTTGAGGACTCTCACTTCATCAGTAGATAAATCTGTTGAGGGATTCATAATTTGAATGGACTGTTGGGAAGTGGCAGAAAAGGTAGAAGGTAGGACCTCGTTGAAAGGAATGAGTCTTTGGGGGCATGCCCTTGTGGACTATGTCTTGTCCCTCACCCCTTCCTCTTTCTTTTCCTCTCTCTCTCCCTCTTTGTTTTCTGGCAACATGACATGAGCAGCTTTTCTGTACCATACCCTGCCACCATGATATTCTGCCTTGCCCCAGGCTCAGGTCAATGGAGCCAACTGATCATAGACTGCAACCAGAAAAAAAATCAACATTTCCTCCTTTACAAAATGCTCTCCTAAGTATTTATTCCAGAGACTAAAATCTGACTAATACTGTGGCTTTAGTTACTTCGTAAAAAAAGCTGCTAAGGTATGGAACTTACTGTATTTTCTAATTGAATACAAAGTAGGTCTTTAAATATTTGGTTAAACAAATCAGGTGATTATATAACTCTTGGCTTTATATATTTAATGTGTACATTTTATTTCTGTTATTCTTATTTGTGGAATTACCTGGTTTTCATTATCTAATTTCATCCAAACAACAATTTTTGGGGGGAGTGGGGATTACTGGAGATTGAACCCAGGACGATTTCCACACTGATCTACATACCCAGTCCTTTATACTTTTTGCTTTGAGACAGAATCTTGTTAAGTTGTTGAGGAACTTACTAGTTGCTAAGTCTGGCCTTGAACTTGTAATCTTCCTGCCTTAGTCTCTAAAATTTCTGGAATTACAGGCACACACAACTGTATCTGAATCAGTCAACAAATTGTACTAACTGCTTAATATAGTCTAGACACTATGCAAGACACCAAATATTGCACTTATTTAAGTGATCCAAAAATAAGCAATATATAATTGTATATATTTTACATTCTTAATAATTATGGTGAAAGACATGAGGTCAAAGATAATGACTAGGTCATATGGTTAGGAAAGACTTTTCTGAAAAGGTCTTTAAGGTCAGAGCTAGTCATTACAAACAGAGGAAAATCCATAGAAGATAGAACTATTTAAAAGATCACCATTATTTGAGCAGCAAAATGTGAAATATTTTAATTATCTCTAACAAAGTGATTTGTTGTTTGAAATGCTTTAAAAATAATGTAAATGTAGTTTGTGTTTTAAAATGGTTTTCAATGAAGAAAGAAGAAGGAGGGAAGAAAGAAAGAAAATGAAGGAAGAAAAGAAACTACAAACTGTAAGGCACAAAATGGTTTTTATAAATAAGGAAAATTTTTAAATTAGACATTTTTCCTTCTGTGTGGAACACACAATTTTAGGATGGTGAGAACAGGGCAGAAATTTGCCCATTACATGTACATTGCAGATGCTTTAATGGTATTTTCCCTAATATTATGAGCTAGTTTTCTTTGTCTTTTTACTTTTCCATAAGAGAAATGCTTACCAGAACATTTTGAAGTTCTACAATAATGTCATTAAATATTTTGATTCTGTGCTCCTGTTTCTTAGGAGACCTTAGAAGGTTTTCAGGTCACAGTCTAATTTAAGGATTGGGAGATGTGAGGAATATCTCATTTAAATATGGTGAATTATGCATGAAAGATCTAATAGGTTCCCCACAGCAATGCCCTAATTATGCTTTAATTCATTAATAGGAAGATTCTGGTTTATATTGGATGTTCCACATTTTCACAACTGGGGCAGAATTAAAAGAATTATACCATGTAAATGCAGAATAAAATCATCATTTTTATCCACTTGAAAGAGTATTCTTTTTGCCACTTCATGAAATGATCACATTTGTTTTGCATTGCAATACAGAATATAATGAACGGTTTTAAATTTAAAAAATAGAGAGAACATATCAGTTTATGTTGCTCATTTACCCACACTAAAGACTGTTGTCATGGCATGCTAAAAATACTTCAGAAAGATTTCACTGATTGCTTCCGTTTAACTGCCACTTTGCCATTTATTGACTTAATTTTGCACAAAATGAAGCACCCTTAAGACACATGAGAAGATATTAAGTTTTAGTTTTACATACCTCATCGTGGAAATAGTAAAATGAAGAAAGCTTTTTTTGGTACTATATTTGCAAAATATCCCACATCCAAAAAGAAAAATCCATACTAAAATCTCTCAGTATAATCTTATCACACACAAATAAGCATCTCTTACTTTTATGGTCTTTTCAAATTCAAGTCAGTATCTATTTCATTTTACAAGATATGCCATTGTCTTTCAAAATACACAGAGTGATAAAGTGGAATTTATATAGACAAAAACTATATTGTAATTGAGGGGTAGAAGTTGGAGGATCTTTCTTTTCTAAAATTTTTTGTTTAGTGAATCTTGCTTCAAATCGGGTCTGAATTTTTTTTTTTAGTATAAATCAATGAGTTGAAGAACATATCTTTTTTTTTTAAATAGATTAAAGAAGTGATAAAAGTATATTCACCAAGATCTAGCCCATTACATAGGAACATACATATATATATTTATATATGTTTGTTTATATATTTATATATATTATACACATATTCATTTATATTATATATATATAATATATAATATATATACATAACAATATAATTATGAGGAAAAAAATGACTGTGGTTACAGAAGTGTTGATTAATTTTTTTGTTGCACACATTTGTATATTAATATATATTCCCATTTTGGTCAATCTTTTGCTATTGAAAAGTTCCAAGAGATCATCTCACATATATTCAGGTTACTAGCCTTCTAATAGATAAAAATTCAGTAGCAAACAGCTATATGAATCAAACATTCACTGCCCAACATCATGGGTCTGAGGACCCCTGAATGTGACCTGCTCCCAGAGGAAAGCAATTTAATGCTCTATTGCGCACAGAACAGTATGTATGAATCACAAAACCTTCAGATAAATTAGTGACAGGTACATCTGAATAGGATTCCTTCTAAGTCTCTTATCTACAGCCAGGCAAGCTTGTTTCACCCTCACTTTCAAAGATAACGCCACATGGCATGTTGCCTTGGCAGTTCTCACAAAGCAAACAGCCCCAATCATCCATTATTGGGGGAAAAAAATCCCCTTATTATTTCAGTTACTGTGACAGCAAATGGGATAAAAGTGAAAGCTATCTACCAGTTGAAAATTCATCAGTCGATTACCACGCCTTATATCTTCTCTAACTTTCACAGGCTGTGTGCATTTTGCTCTTTTACTTTTATTTTTGACAGTTCTGATATCCCAGACTTATAGCCATGGCAAGGTTCAAGAACAAAACAGCAGGTTATCAAAGACAACTTATCACAGGCCATACAGGGAAAAGAGATGCCAACCATTAGTAAGTAGCTGAAAGACAGATCTAGACAGAGGGAGGGAGAATAGTGCATCAAGCTTTCATCTTTAACTGGCCACTTATTCCATTTGAAAAAAAACCCAGAGGAAATTTTGAGATGCTAAAGATATATTCCAAGTACTTAGGAATACTGGTAACAGAGAAAATAAAAATTAAAATTAAAAAAACCACGCACACACAGAAAAAGCTTATATATGAGGGATCATATTAACATACCTTATCAAACTACAAACACATTGGAATATCAAAACCATCCAAAACTATGTGCTTTAAACTAAATATCAATAAAGAGCATAAAATGCTTTATTATCTACAAAGGCAAACAGTATCTAATTACTAAACTTTTTAAAAGTAAAAAATAAAACAGACAAAAATTCTTACTGCCTGTATTTCTTTTAGTCTACAATTATACTTAATGGAGACCATCTCATTAAGTATTTTAATAAATGCCATGTCATGTCATTAGGTCAATGATACAGCATTAAATAATTCAATATCACAAACCAACAAGACTCACATTTTAGGTTCTGTAGAGATAGTCTTCTCACACAAAATCAGGGTTGTGCTTTCTGGGCGAGTCTGTGTTAAGTCAAAATGACAAAAATCTTAGTTTCCCATTCCACTGCCACTTAGAATGCATGCAAATAAACTTCCATTTAGTCAAGGGGAAAAAAATTGCATTAAGGAGTACTGATTTGTAAATTTGGTCTTTTCAAATGTAGATGATGTTTTCACCTCCTCTCCCCACATATCTTTGCAAAATTTCAGCAATGAACTCATTACTGTAGAAATTCAAGTACAGCTATGGTCAGCTAATGAAATTCAGGGATGAAGCTCCATAAACAAGCAAAATAGTTGGGCATCTGCAATTGGGAGAGACATGGTGATGCCTGGTATGGAAACAAAATGAGCCATATAAATTAAACAATGTACAATATGATGAATTTTAGCTAAGTTAACTGTTGTCCTATATATGAGGTGATTCATAGTATTTCAAATGTGCAACAAATAAAAGCAAAAATA
This sequence comes from Sciurus carolinensis, assembly GCF_902686445.1. Classification (NCBI taxonomy): domain Eukaryota; kingdom Metazoa; phylum Chordata; class Mammalia; order Rodentia; family Sciuridae; genus Sciurus; species Sciurus carolinensis. Next base: position 143,784,988 of record NC_062216.1, read on the forward strand.
CCTTGAAAATGTTACCAATACCATATCCAAAGACACTTTGGAGAATATAAACATAGCTACTAAATTTACCTTCTTTGAAATTACACAGGTTTAATTAGATTGGATATATTTTCCTTTATAGCCTCAATAATTTAAGCAACATTAAACACCATTTTAAATATGCAAGAATTTCAGTTAACAGGCAATAAAAATTATTATTTCTGCTCTAACTACTATGCTTATACTGATTTATTTACAATCAACTTCAGTCATCAGTAATTTCTTAAAAGCTTTAGTAAATACAGAACTAAAATGCTTAATTAAAAAATGTTAAACTCTACATGTACAGTCCCATATTGTATTAATATGTTTTATTTTTATGAATTAGAAAAACATAAAAATGTAATCAGAACAATGAGTTTGAATATTTAAGAAGTTAAATGTCAGGTAAATATTGTGTAACTGTTTATTTAAATTATATCAACAGAAAACCATAATAATTCTTTGATTATTATATGCCAACACTTTTATGCTGCATAATGAAGTGTTCAAATTCTCTGGTTAATTATCCATTAATTTAACAAACAGATCTGGACCAAGATGCCCTTTTCTTTCCCCTCTGCTGGATCAAAATGTAGACAGGTTTCTCCCTAAATCTAAGCCCTGACCCACTTAATCTTAAAGTACTTACTTAGATAACTTGCAATTATAAATAATTTATCTTCCCCTTTGAGATGTAAATCTTCTCCCTGTCTCCTGCCAATTTTGCAATGAAGAAAGTCTTTCTCTAGGACCTTTGGAAAAGGGATCAAGAAAATAGTGCCCCCAATTCCCAGTCTCTATGAGAGTAGAAGGCCAATTTATATAAGCATAATTAGCAAACACTGATAGCTAATCCCATTGACCAGCATCCCAACTAATGTATTCTAACAATTTCTACTAAATCACCTAATCTCTTAAAGATCCTCCCAACCTTTGTTTTAGCAGTTAAATTCAATCTTTTTTTTTTTTTTTTTTGGCATTTTGAATAAAGCTGTCTTAGCCTGTTTATCTGTGAGTGCAATTTCTCTTTCACGTTCTCAGGTCTATTACGCGTTAGCAGGAATTCTGTTAATTTAGTGGTGAACAAGACACACCTTATTTGTCTTTATCACACCTACAGTCTAGTGGAAGACAGATACAATTCAATTCACATTTATAATAGATTGTTGCCAGTACCATGGAAAAAAGAAAGGAGACACCTGACTAAAAGTGGAACAAATGATGAAAAGTTCCATTGAAATTATCACTGAATGGTATCATCCAGGAACCTGCAGTAGAGAAAAGGATCCATGTAGAAGGTCCAGCACACATGAAAGACTTAGAGGAGAGGTGAATATTGCAGTTCAAAGAGGAAAAAAAAAAAAAGGTAAAAATAACTGTGTTTCATACCTGAAGTGGGGAGAGGCAGGAAATGAGTCTGAAATGTAACAGCAGGAAGATAAGGAAGGATGCATTGAATGTTATACTCGCTCATTTTTAAACAACATAAAGGAGAGAGAGTATAATCTAATGTTCACTGCTGAAGCTCTGGTGCCAGGCTACCAGACTTTGGAATCTAACTGTATCTCTCACAAATTGTGTGATATTAGGCAAGATATTTAACCTCTCGAAACCTGTTATCCCGTCCCATAAATGGAGATAACAAAAATGTCTGATGAGGTCTTGTGAGGATTAAAAGGGAAATTGCACATAAAATATTCACAGACTGATTTATGATGTTGTTGACCATGATAATGACAGAAGACAGTCTATGGTATTGATGATCAGGTGCATATTGTATTAGAGGTCTTGAAGGTCTTGGTGAAGTATTTGGAAGTAATAGAAACTGTTGAAGTTTAAACAATGGAGATATATTATCAAGTGTATATTTGACTTTTTTTAAATAGTATTCTAGCCAGGCACAGTGGCACCTGCCTATAATCCCAGCACCTCAGGAGGCTGAGGCTGGAGGATCACAAGTTCAAAGCCAGCCTCAGCAACTTAGTAAGATCCCAAGCAACTCAGTGAGACCCTGTTTCAAAATAAAATATAAAAAGGGCTGGGGATGTGACTCAGTGACTAGGTGCCTCTGGGTTCAATCCCTGGTACCAAAAAAAAAAAAAAAAAAAAAAAAAAAAAAAAAAAAAAAAAAAACACCTAGCATTCTGATGATAGAAAAATATATTGAAAGTTGGGAAGTAAATGATGTATTCCAGGCAAGATACCATAATGTCCAGAGAACAGATAGCGGGAACTGAATTTTCAGTTTGAGTAAATATTGTTAGATATATTAATTGAAGTCAATATGTGCAGAAGTGATTAGTTTATAATCAGATGGCCTAAAAATAAGGTGAATATATTTTGCAGTACCAGGGATTGAACCTCTGGTCTTAGGCAGATTAGGCAATTACTCTACCAGTGAACTACATCCCACATCCCACTCCTAAACAGAAGTACATTTACCCTATTGTTTTATATATATATATATATATATATATATTATATTATATAATATATAATTAGTGTGTATATAGTGTGTATGTATTTATATATGTATGTATGTGTGTGTGTGTGTGTGTGTATATGTGTGTGTCTACCTCTGTGTTGAAACTGTTGTCTGAGTGTAATTAGTAGTAGCAGGGAAAACCTTTAATTTATACAAGTGTCCTGGTTTGAATGATGGTAAACTTTGTTGTAGAAGTCTTTGTGAGAATCAGTTAGAATGTTTTATAAGCAAGTTTTGTTTAACCAAACAAATAAGTTGAGTGGATATCATCTTTAATGTATAATACAGAAAGAAAAGAAAGATAAATAGTTAATATTTATTTGGGACATTCGTTTGTCCAATATTATTTTTTTATTTTAATTTATTTTTATTGTAAACAAATGGGATACATATTGTTTCTGTTTGAACATGGAGCAACAGCATACCATTTGTGTAATCATACATTTTCATAGGGTAATGATGTTCGATTCATTCTGTTATTTTTTCCTCCCCCCCCACACTTCCCACTCCTCTTTTCCCTCTGTACAGTCCCTCCTTCCTCCATTCTTGCCCCCCTCCCACCCCCCATTATGTGTCATTATCCGCTTATCAGCGAGATCATTCATCCTTTGGTTTTTTGAGATTGGTTTATCTCACTTAGCATGATATTCTCCAATTTCATCCATTTGACTGCAAATGCCATAATTTTATTATTCTTTATAGCTGAGTAATATTCCATTGTATATATATATATACCACAGTTTCATTATCCATTCATCAATTGAAGGATGAATGGTTAGTTCCACAATCTGTCCAATATTATTTTATGTAGCGTACTTATCTCATTTTGTCCTGAAACAGTCTATGAAGTGGTTACAAGTATTGTCTTCATTTTACAGGTGAGAAATTTGGAGCATATGGAGGTTGCACAAATTACCCAAATGACATAGCAAGTGGAGGAACATGAATTCAAACTAGAATCTGGATCACAGTGTGCACTTAACTCCTATGCAAAGAGTATTAAAATAATTTTCACAGTATGTAAAGCTCAGAGATGGATACAACAATATAAAGAGATGGTAGATAATCAAACAAAGCCTTTAGGGCAATAGCAGAAAAAACAATTTCAGCAAGATAGAAAGCAAAAGAAGGGTTAAATCAGTAGCTTCACAAATAAATGCTATTTCAGTTAGATTTTAAAGAATGAACAAGATATTTGCCTCATTAAAAATAATATGGCTTACCTTAAATAATAATGTATAATGGTATTTGTTTTTCTTTGATCCTCCCAAATAATCCCATGTAATCCCTCAATTTTCTAACTTATCTTGTATTAAACAGATTATAAAATAATATAAAATCTTTAATCAAGGAGGTCAGTAATGTTCTGATGTATTTCTATTATATAAAAATCTAAAATTCAAACTATTAAACTTGACCTCTCTCATTACATTTTATCTTATAGTGTTCACACATAAACATATACACATGTATACATACCTACAAAAACAAAACAAATTCCAATGATATTCTTGCCACAATTGTTGCTGTTTTCCTTAAATATATGAATATTCCACTAGTGTTGCTTTCCTATTTAATCTTCTTCCAAATCTTACATTGCCAATTCTTTCACATATATTTCTTCTTCTTCTTATCTGATTGTATAATATTCTTTAAATTGCAGATTGTAATTTTAAGGAATACTTTTATTCTTTACTAATGATATTTCATTTTTGTGGAAAGAACTGAGCCTGCGGTCTCATTCCTGGGCCTTCTACACGTAAAAGTCACTAAGATGGCTTCACATTAAATTATATAAAACATTTAAAGTAGAAATATTAATATGAATCTTCACAGACTAAGAAAATAGCAGAAGGGTGAACACTTCCAAACTCATTCTATGAAACAACAGAACAATGTTTCAATGAATATAGATGCAATCCCTTTCTCAAAAATATTTAGCAAACCAAAACCCAATAGCTTGTATTAAGGATTATACAGCAAGATCAAATGGAATTTAATCTAAAAATGATATCTTTTTGTGACATTTGAAATTCAATTAATATAAAACACATAGCATTGCAATGAAGGATAAAATTCACAGCAATCTTTCAAGCACTAAAAATTCTGCCATTTTATAGAAAAGTACTCATCAAATTGAGTATTAAGGGCAATACAAAGCTCAAACTCTGACATAGTGGATAATTTCTCTAACTCAATTAGGCTGATGATTGCACAACTCTATACATTTATAAATGATCAAAAAAATATACTAGCTAATACTACACTGATTTGGCATTTTAGTGTACATTCATGAAAGACAAAAATATATAAGATGAGTAGTTTTATTAAATGCTTGTTGCTATCCATGAATGTTACCCACAAATAAAATCTGCATTCACCCTTGTGAAGCTGAAGTTACAAATTGCTCACTGTATACCAAATTATCCAATAGGGAGAGAACAAACAACAAATCAATCAATAAAATTAATCTGCTAAAAATTAAATATATATATATATATAAGCACTGATATTACTTATAGTTAACTTAGCTATATAAACATGATTTCAAAAGTATGTATAAAATATTATAATTGATATATTAATTATCCAGGTAAATATTGAATCAAAACCATTTCTTTTATGAGGAAATAAATGAAGATAGGAAGAAAGATTTTAGAAATTTTACTAAAGTATCATCAAAGGATATAAAATTTTATGAATAAATTATTCAAATGACATATTCTACTATTTTATAAAACATTTTAAATTATTATCCAGTAAAACTTAAGAAAATATAATTAGTGGAGGTATATATGATTTAAATAAAACATTAAAACCAATACTATAAAAATTCTGTTTCTTAATATGTTATGTCAATTAATTTAAAGAGTAACCAAAATCCCAATAGACATTTTGTGGTAGTTAAAATACTAAATCCAAAATTTCAATGGAAATTTTTTTTTTTTTTTGCCAAGAATAGGAAAAAATAAATTAAAAACAAATAAAAATAGAATAAGAACAGAGTTGGAATTCTTACTCTTATATCGAAAGTAAGTATAATGTTATTAATAAAAGCAATGTAGTATCGATAAACAAATAGACAATGGAAGAAAAGAAGTTGAAAAATAGATTCAGATTAACATTTAATTTTAAACAAAAGTGGCACCACAGAGTAGTAGGAAAAAGATGGGCTTCCAAAAATAATCTTGGTGAATTATTATATGAAGGAAATAGGTTATAGTCTCAAAACCACTATATGAAAAAAAAATAATTCCAGAAGCAGTACAGATCATATTGTAAAAATTAGAAAATTCAAACTCTGGAAATAACATAGAAAATCAAAAAATCTTTGAGATACTGGGGCAAATGTAGAACATAAATACCACAACAAATAGAATTGATAAATGACATTTAAAATTATTGGAAGATGTCATGAAGAAAGTTAAAAGACCAATAACAATAAGGAAGAAACATATATGACCCAAAGAGCATATGAATCAAATGATATACAAAGAAATATTTTAAAAGTAAAAGTATTAGGCTAAAAATCAAGCCAATAGAAAAATTATTAGGGGACTAGATAACTAAAGTATATATACAAATAGTTAATACATTTGTGAAAAGTCACTTTATTTATTCTTGAACAAAAATACTATCACAGTGAGATGTAGCTATATAACCAACAGAATAGATATGATAAATAAAATGGACAATGTCAAATTTGCAAGATTTTGGAGCAGTTAAAATTTGTATATACTCCTTGAAATAGTATGAATTAATACAACTGATTCGATGAACTTTTGGAAAACACATTAAAATATACATATACGTTACCTATTTCCACTATGAGGTATACACTCTAGCAATGTATTCATGTATGTGACAAAATATATCACTATTTATAATAACCCTAAACTGAGGAGAGTCCATTATCCATCCATAATTAATTAACGAACTGCATACTCATGCAATGGAATATCACATGGCAATGAAATGAACCAAATAGTGCTGTGAGCACCGACATGAGAGAATCACAAAAACACAATGTGGAGAAAATAAGTCAAGTTAGAGGACAACTTAATAAATAGATAGCTATCCATTTGTACAAAATTAAGTAAACACAACTAATATTTGGTGTTAGAAATCAGATTAGAATTTAACTTATGACAATGTGATAATGGGGTAATTATTGAGAGGTTTGCTCTGAAGCATTAGTAATGTTCTATTTTTTGATAATGTTTGTTAATCCACATGAGTGCTTATTTTGCTATAATTCACTGAACCCAAGACTTGTGACTTTTTCTATATACATTCAATAAAACGTATTTTAAGAGTGTTCGTTATGCTGCTTTTTTTGTTATTGTAATTATTTTTGTTATTCTTACCTCATACCAATCTATATATTTTAACCCTTTGATCTTCCACTATCTTTGTCTTTTCAGAGTTCTTACTTTTTTTTTTTTTTTTTCTCTTTACCTAGATCAACCTTACTCTTCCTTCATGGTTAGATAATTACCTTGTACCCAGAGAACATTATATGTACTCCCAAGTAAGTACTTTCTTTGCTTCCTTTCATGAGTGTCTTACTTTGTTTGTGCTGCTATAATAGAGTACCCGAGGCCTGGTAGTCTATAAAAAAGAAGAGTTTATTTCTTATAATTATGGAGACTGGGAATTTCAAGATGGAGGCACCAACAGGTTCTATTATGTGGTAAGAACTGCTACTCTCTGTGTTTCCAAGATGGCCCATGTGGAGGTGGAGGGGAGGAACACTGTGTCTTCACATGGTGAAAGATGGAAGGGAGAGAGCCTTACTGCATGAAGCCTCTTTACAAGAGTCTTAATACCATTGATAAGGGAAAAGTTCTTATGACCTAATCACCTCTTAACAGCACCACCTTTTAATACCATCAGTTGGCAACACCAGAGTTTGGAAGGGGACACATTAATACTAGCAAGAATGTACAGAATCTCTTTCCATCCTACCAGGTATGGAAGTTATTATTTTACATGTGTTCCTATGATTATTGACAAAATTATTAACAGACATTTCCCACAAAGACAGAGGTCTTGTTGGTTTTGATATTGTATATCTCCAGCACCTCACACAAGGCCAGTTCAGTAAATATTTGATGAATAAATGGTGTGTGAGTTGGCAGTAAGCCATGCACTCACAGGGAGCAATTCATAAGAAACAGCCAGTGGAAACTACCCATTAAATCACCAAATGAAGGGTGACACAAACAAAATATGTTACATGTCTTTTTTTTTTTTTTAATAATTGTGTTAGTTAAATGACACATATAGATAAAAAACACAAAATATAATAACTAATAATAAATAATTAAGTAATTCAAACAGAATCAAGATAGGAAATTGAAGGGCTGTTTTGGCAGCGTGTAGTCATTGAATCAGGGTTCCTTTTTGTTTTACTACTGTTAACTGATGACTTCTACCTTCAAGGTTTTTGAAATGTGGCTACTTCAGTTCCACACAAACTTTATAAGTTCCAGAAAGCAGAAAACAGAAAAAAATGAGGGTAAAAAGACACATCAAAAAACTGTTCATTTGTTTTTACTAAGCATTCTGAAAATATATTTTAGCAAGCAATTTTTATTGCAAGTTTCCCTTTAAAACTACCATCCCAAAATCCCAGGTTAGAACTGGATTTATGCTTTGAAATATTAAGAACTGGGTAATATATTGTGACAAGCCCAAATGTAAACCCTTGTGGATTCCAGAAAGACACACAAAGAAGCCACACAATCTGTTCACTTTCAAGTATATCTCCACCAACAAAGTGATGAGACATTGACATTTCCTCTATCTCCCCAACTACCCTCTTCTCCACTCTTTGAAGGGCTTATTCAGTCCATGTTAGATGTTCAAAACTACTGAAGTTAAGCCAAAGCACTGGGGAGCATTTTCTTCCTGGGGTTTGAGTGTATTTTCATATACCGATGTACTTATGCCTGACTGAATATTGCCATTTAGCTATTCTTTTCTCAACAATGAATCCACACACAACAAGGCCTGAATCCGAAGTTCAGAAACTCTGCCATTTCTTCATCCTGCTTCTACTTAATTTTCCGGTTACTAGCTCTGAACTGAAAACCAAATTATCTGGCACAATGAAGTGAGGATTACAGATTCACAAATTTACCCCCCTTCCCAAAGGTAGCCTGATACATGAATTTCAAAGGGAATTTCTTCAGGAAAATTAAAGATATTGACTTGAAAATTAATTGGATGCTCTTAATAAACTTGAAAGGAAAATGTTGTCAAAAGAATCAGGAGTGAACTATGTAATTTGAAATAAAATCATTTTTATATTTGTGCTTAGTTTTAACTTTCCTTCAAGGGACTCTTCTATTGAAAGAGAATTTATTTTAAATTGATTAAGTAAGCCCCTGAAGAACTAGACTAGTACTTTACTCTATGACAGTTTTGCTAATCCAAAGAATAAAAGTATACCTAGGGCAAAAAGAAAAGTGAATTGACTTCTGAAAAAATAGTACTTTTTTTTTTTTTGCCAAACATTGTTGAACAATACAGTTAAATAAAATTAAACCCTTTTCTCTACAGCTTATTTTCAGTGTGTCAGACATATCAGACAGGTTTCGAATGATTATACCTTACACACATTGAATAGAGACTACAAAAATATGTTTAAAATTTCCTAAAATATGAAAGACTTAGTTGAGGGCAGACACAGTGGCACATGCCTGTAATCCCAGCAGCTTAGGAGGCTGAGGCAGGATGATCGTGAGTTCAAAGCCAGGCTCAGCAAAAGCAAGGTGCAAAGCATCTCAGTGAGACCGTTTTTAATTAAAATACAAAACAGGGCTGAGGATGTGGTTCAGTGGTCCAGTGCCCCTGAGTTCAATCCTCAATTAGCAGCCCCCACATAAAAAAAGACTTAGCTGACAAAAATATCACTTCTTTAAAGTGTTAGCCATACAGATTTCACTCAGGGTATGTGTGTGTGTGTGTGTGTGTGAGAGAGAGAGAGAGAGAGAGAGAGCCTCTGTAGGGGAAGGAAAGCTTAAGATTAGAAAGACCAAACACAAAATTTCTCCAGAAGAGGCTGTTGCCTATGAGATTAATTATGTGACACGCATTATAATGTGTCACATCAAATATATACTTTTCTTCCATTTAGTGTCTAATTGGGCAACTACTTACAGATATACACATTTTTGTTTTGTTTTGTTTTGTTTTGTTTTGGCTTGTGAATGTTCTACAAACACTCCCAAGGAGAAATAATTAAAGAAATATTTTATTATTTATGCATCTTATTTTCATGTGTTCAATTTTCTTTTTAAAGTGCTAACATAAAATTTTTAAAACACACATTTATAATTCCTGCTTCCTGTTCTGGCACACACCTGTAAACCCAGAAATTTGGGAGGCTAAGGTAGGAGTATGTCAAGATTGAGGCCAGTTTCAACAACTTAGGGAGACCCTCAGCAACTCAGTGAGAACTTTTCTCAAAATAAAAAACGAAAAGGAGTGGTGATGTAGCTTAGAGGTAAACTTTTCTGTACCCAGTACAGAAAAGAAATACATATATATATATGTATATACATAATAAAATATGTGCATATATATTATAAACTATGTATATATATATATATATATATATCCCACATACTTTATTCAAGATAATGTAATATACTCATTTATTAAGAAAAATATTAAGAACATCAAAGGACTCAGTGGTTCAGTGGTAGAGTGTTCACCTCGCACGTGTGAGGCACTGGGTTTGATCCTCAGCCTCACATAAAAATAAGTAAATAAAAAATAAAGTATTGCATCCGTCTACAACTAAAAATATTTTTAAAAATAACATCAGAGATAAATTTGTGACTAACTTTAAATTTCTAAATGAATTTCACAGTAAACTCAAATTACTTGTTTTCTTAAATTTTATTCCTACTTTTTAAAATACTATTTGTTTTAGGGAAATAGCAAAAAAGGATTCTTGTGCATAATTTTATTTTCAAATTTAAATCCAATTTGAATTCTATTCATATAACTTGTGCCCACTATTTTTCATCCTGCATGAATTTTATTATACAACACAAGAAACTGGTTACCTATCACTTGCCATACAAATATAAACTACCGTAATAGAGAGTTCATCCACTGAAGTTAACAATCCACAATTTATTTACCCATTCATGTTGACATTCTAATGAACAATAACAAGCTAATAAAGATTTGCCACTTAATATAAAATGCTTTCAAGTCTCTCATTTTCAATACATCTTTGTATTATGCATGGCATATTTCGAAAACACTACTGCATTAAGATTAATTATAAAATTTCTAGACGACATCTCTGAATCCAAGACTTCTGGAGAAATATCAACTACGTATGGAAAAACATACTAATGCCTTCCAGTTCTGTGCTTAATAAGGAAAGACAGTATCTATACGCCTTTGGAGCAAATCCCATTTGACTCAGTTCCAAGAGTATACATGGCCAATTATTTGTTTCCATAGGGACTTTACTTGCCAGTGCTGTCTTAGCTGCCAATAACATTATGAGATGTTTTCAAACTGAAGTACTTGTCTCACATCAACACATATTTACTTCTAGTTCTGGCAGAAAGCATGGATAACATTTAAATTTATGGTTCATTTGTTGGGATGAGACATTTTACATAGTAAGAAAGTTTCTAAGGAAATAAATATTTCCCAGTCAAAACTGCTGATGTTTTAATTATAAAAGCACATTTCTGGGAGTAGTGGATAAGGAGTTCTCCGTGCAATTAAGCAAAACCTTCAGACCTTTGACTCTATTTTTTAGACTTGTTTCTCTAAGCCACCCTCTGGTTTCACAAACAAAATCTTGGGTACTTGTGGTAGAAAGGTTTTGGTTGTCCTTGGGTCACATATTTATAACAATGTGTGAAATTGTCACATTCAAGCAAAATAGTTCCTAAAAGTCAAATACACATCAGTAGATAGTATTTCTTTTAACAAATGCATTTGTAACAAAGGAGATCTCTGACCTATAACAGGAGGTCTCCTTAGGTACTGGAAGTTACTTAATTCAAAACGTTGGTCAAATTCACATTAACACTATTATTGTTTTCTTCTGAGATTGTGTTGTAAGACACTCTGCTTCACCATACTATTTATCAACACCTGTATTTTTTTCTACTCATCACTTTCTCTTATAAATAATCAGTAGAGATGATCCATAATATATATGTATTAGATCAATTCTTTGTGGATGTAGAAGTGAGGTAGAAAAATAATCAAGAAAAGTTAAAACTTGCCTAACAGACTGTTGAATAAATTTCTTAATTATAATAAAATAAATGAAAATCTAAAATTAAAATGAAATCACACATAATCCCATAATGCTAATATAATTATTGTCAGTATGATAATATTGAAAAGCAGTTTAGAAAGAATTATCAAGCATAGATATGCATATACGTTCACACAAAAACTTTATTTCTGGTAATTAATTCTGAAGAATTAAATCAAATGAAGAATACAGTTTGGACATTGAGATGTTCATTTGAACATTGATTTCACTAGCAGATGTTTTAATCTAAATTAGGGAAAATAGTAAAATTTTTCTTCAACAACTTTGTCAGTCCTTAAAATTAAAATTGTAATAATATTAGCTATATTGGAAATCCATTTTCTATGTAGAAAAACTGTGTCAAGACCATCAGAGTAAAAGAAACGAAATTGTGGTCAAGAAATGAAAGGGATCTAAGACATTTCAACATAAAATAATTACATTGGGATATTTGGACTGCTATGAGTCTCCTTCAATTTTTCATTGTTATTCCAGTCATGAATCTGTAAAAATCATGGGGAAAAAGAACAAGAAAATTCTATGTAGACAGGAAATGAATTTAATCATATTATACCACTGGAATAAGCATCTTGGACACATATTGATTGATACTGATTTGAAACCTTTCTAAATTTATCAGGCAATTGCTTTTATTAAAGTTTTGGTAGAAGTAGATTTTGTACTAGACGGCCAAAAGAAAATTGATGCTACCACATAATGTTTAAAAGTAAGATCTGTCTGTATTTTATTAAACTTAATTTGCCTTATTCTGCTTAAATGGCAAGATTTTGACAAATATATGTTTATTAAATTAGGAGAATATAAAACTTTAAAGACCTTTAAAAATAATTTATTTTTTATGTAGGTTAACACACCCATGTGAATTAAGGAATGGTAAAATATACATAGTGAAATCACTTTCCCCTCCCCCCATCATCTGTCAATTTGTAATATACAGATATATGTATATGTATCTATACATACATACACACATATATATGTATAACTTTACCTCATTTTATACCAATGATAACCTATACATAATTTACTGCAAATTGATTTTTTTTAATTAACAATATATCTTGGAAACATTTCCACACCAGCACAGATTTTTGCTTCCTCATTCCCATTTATGACTACACAGCACTCCATTATATGGATGCATCAGACTCTGTCCTTATTCATAAATATCTGTGTAAAAAAATTTATCCAGTATTTTTGGTTGTTTTTTCCCTTCTATTTGTTGGGCTGCTGCAAGCCATCACAGTCAAAAGTGAAGTTTCTTTTCTTTTTTAAAGCTTCCTCTCACATACAATGTCAATTTGTTAGGAAATACTGTTGATTTATCTTAAAAATATATCCATAATTCAACTATTTCCATTTACGTTAAGCTGTCATCATCTCTCACCTGGATGAATATAATTGCCTCTTAAATGATCCCATACTTCCAATGCTTGTCTGCTTTACAATCTAGTCTCAAAACAATAGAAAAGTAGGAACTATCCTTTCAAAAGTTATGGTAGGACTGCCAGAATTGAATTAGATAGAGTAAACACATATCCCTCTATCTCTTCCACTGAATAAAATTAAACACCCTGAGCAGAATACAAAACAACTATTTGGAGATTTTGAAAAATAAATAGCAACAGTTGACTGGGGAGAAAAATCAAAACTCAAGGAAAAATAAACATGGAGGTGAATTTTCCTGTTGTTTTTCTCCCGTATCTTCTGGGTTAGACTCTAGACCAGCCTGAATCCAGAAAATGTGTGACTGGCACAGACAGCAATATATGTCTCAAGGAAAGAGTTCTCTTTTGGGCAAAGAACACTAGGAATTGAGGCCTCTAAAGGATGAAAAGATGAAAAGAAATTTCCGTTTTTGGCTTTCTCCTTTTACTCTCTAGACTTGCCTCCAGTAACTTCTAGTCAGGTACCTGGATTCCCATGGTGGTGATAGTGTGTAGCAATGTGGTGGCATCAGTGAACCTGCAACTTCTTAAACCTCTCAGAAAGAAAAACGAAAAACAAAAAACTGTGCTCTTAGCGCAGAAACTGGAAAAGAAGATCCTTGTTATCTGGCATGTGGGAGAAATAACTGTCTGCCTTCCTTACCTTTTCCTTTTCACCCCATGTTGGACCAGTTATAGGAAATACAAAAGAGGTTAACAGAATATCAAAAAACTGAGAGCTCTTGTACCCAGAGGGTGTAGAACAGTAATGAAGAGGTTAGAGGTGAAGATAAGGGTCTACACGTGGAGTCTGAGGTTCATCCCTAACCTATGCATGTGTGATACTGAAGCAACACACCAAAAGTTTCAAGAACTTGTACATAATATGCATGAATTTCCAGGTATTAACTGGCATGCAGTCAGAATGCCATTGCCAGGGCTTTGGAACCCTAGTGACATTGAAGTTTTGGTGACTAAAAGTTGTGTAATCACTTGGTCTGAACCTAATCTGATGTCCGTCTAATAAAACAAACAAACAAACAAACAAAAAACAACAGGAAAACAAAAATGTATCCAGAGAACTTCAACAGAACCCAGAGCTTCATGTCATAATACTAACAATCTCTGTGATATAATCCTCTATTAGTCAATACATCAAGGAATAATACAAAGCTCAGTAACTCTCAGTCAATTAAGAAACAATGTCTATTTCTATTTCTTCTTTTCAGAATTGTTTATTTGAATCATTTCCTTATTTTTTTCTTGCTAATTTTTTTGAGTTCATTATATTTTATATTTCTTTAGTTTCCTTAGTTTCTTTCTATAGTTGTTTTGTATTGAGTCAGAATGCCTATTATATATTTTATAGAAAAATTTGGCAAGGATATGGGCAAAAGAAACTCTTTGACCCTGATGGTGAGAATATAAATTAGCACAGTCACTATGGAGCATAGTAAGTTGGTTCCTCAAAAAAACTTAAAAATAAATCTATCTTATGATCCATTAATTCCACTCCTATATATATCCAAGGAAGGGGATATCAACACACAAAAGACATATCTGTCATGTTTATTGAAACAGTTTTCACAATGCAGACTATGTGATATGGAATCAGCCTAGGTGTATATTGACAGGAGAATGGATAAAGAAAATATAGAACACACACACACACACACACACACACACTCCCCACAATAGAGTGTTGAAAAGGAAATCCTGCTTTTGCAGCAAAATGGATGGAACTGGAGTCCATTCAGCAGAAGAAGCCAGACAGAAATGGAAAGACAAGTACCACGTGTTCTTTCATGTGTGGAAACTGAAAAGAATAAAATAAAATAGGTCAACCTATGGGTGGAATCGTGGCTATGAGTAGGATTGGATAGATAGTAAAACAGGTAGACAGTTAAAGAAATGGGACCCATACAGGCTATTCTAAATGTAAAGGCCACACCAGGAAATTAACCTGTAAAAGTATTCCAAACATTTTCCTCAACTCCTTTGTCCCATGGGAAAAGGGAATTGGAATAGTCCTGAGAGAAGTTTATAGACTCAAGGCCTAATCAATAGCTTTAATGCTTTTCATATACCTGATCAGCATAGCTTTTGACTAATATCCTTGGTACTTGTTCAGTACTTGCCTAGTATAATATTGATCAATGCCCCTCCCCAGTAGCTATACAAGTCCCTAGACTAGTACGCTTAAGTGGAAACTCCTAATGGGCTCACTGTCTCCCTGAAGGAGCTCAGTCTTTTCTTCTCACTTGAATATATCCTACTCTTTGACTCTCACCCTTCCTCATCCATGAATTTCATTATTTGAATCTGCAAGACAAGAACTTTTAAAGAAGACACTGTCAGGAGACTGTGGTCTGATATAATATTTCCTTAGCAGAGACTGAAAATCCAGTTTCAGTTACCTGGGACAGGGAAAGGTGCCTGCGTGGGGGAACGAGGGTGGAAAAAGGATGATCCAATATGATCAAGGCACAATGTATGCATATACAGAAATATCACACTGAATCCCACTCATATACAATTAAAATGTGATAATAAAAATAGAAAGACAGTTTTTCTAAGAAAACCTATGTTGGAATTATTGGTAAAGGCTTTAAACAGATATTTATAACTGTATCTCTATGCAGGTCAAACCTCTTGAAAGGAGTAGAAAAATAGGAGTTCTCAAGAAAGTATTAGAAGTTGTAACAAAGAACCATAGAGATTTTAAGTTTAAAAATTACAATACTAGAAAGAAAAAAAGTTCACTGGAAATGGATCGAGGAAACAAGCAGTAAACATAAAGGTAGATTAATAAGAATTATTCAATTTTCATAAGAGAGGATAAAGTTTAAAAGCAATATGTGAGGTACCTCTAGTACAAGATGGCAAGGTACCATTGTATTCCCCAAAAATGAGAACAAATAAACTATTTTTAAGAAATAAAGACTGAATACTTTCCAAATGTGGTAAAAGAAATACAGGTTCTGATTTAAGAAATTCATAGAACTCCCAAGAAGAAAATATTATAAATAAAACCATACCCAGACTCAATCCTCATTAAACTGGTGAAGACCAATACAGATGAAAGTTTTAGGCATCTGGAGAAAAATAAATTGCATATTACATAAAATCAAAAGCAGAGCAAAATGCTTACAGTGATGAAAAAAAAAGAATTGAAAAAATTGCTATCTATACATACTGAAAATATCTTTTAAGAATGCTAGACTAATAAAGATTTTCTTAAATAAAAGAAAATTGCCAGATTATTTTGCCATTAGACTGGCTCTCAAAAAAAATAGCAAAAGCAAAGGAAAATAATAACAGGAAAATCTAGAATGTGAGGGATGACAATGGAGTTAAAGAAACAGCAAACATATAGGTAGACTAAATGGGTTGTAATTTCCTATTTAAGTTCTTTAAATTATGTATGAGTGTTGAAAGCAAAAACTATAAAATTGAGAGTATATTCAACATATCTAACACATGACAACCGCTATATAAAGAGAGGGAATTACACAAATAAAGGGAACTATATGGTGGTAAAGAATCTACATTTTACTTGGGGTGATGAAATATTAATTCTACACAGATTGTGAAAAGTTATGTTTTTAGTTTTTAATTCCTACATTATTCTTTTAATTACTAAAATATGTAGTTGAAAGCCAAATATAATTTGAATATGTTTATATATATATTACATATATGTATACAATAATCTAAGAAAACACATAAAAAGTCAATAGGAATAATGCCGCAATCTACCACCACTATCACCACCGGCAGCAATAGAACTAACAGGATTCTAATAATAAAGAAGTAAATTTAATCCAATCATATAAATAAATATGAATAAACTAAAGGTAAATGTAAATAAAGTAAATGTAAATGAATTTACATTAAATGTAAATGAACTAAAAGAACCAATGCAAAGGGATATAGCTTAATGGCAGAGTACTTGCATAACATATGCAAGGATTTGTTTTGGATTTCCTGAGACACACACACACACACAAAAAAAAAAAAAAAGGAAAGAAAAGAGAAATATACTTTAAATGACACATAATGGGGGGTGGGAGGAGGCAAGAATGGAGGAAGGAGGGATTGTATAGAGGGAAAAGAGGAGTGGGGGGGGGAAAAGGAAAAAAAATAACAGAATGAATCAAACACCATTGCCCTATGTAAATGTATGATTACACAAATGGTACGCCTCTACTTCAGGTACAAACAGAGAAACAAGATGTATCCCATTTGTTTACAATAAAAATAAATTAAAAAAATAAAATAAATAAACAAATATAACTATAAAAAGAAGTTAAAAATCATGATAATAGTGATCAAAAGAAAGTGCAAGTAAATATGGAAATATCAGACAAAACAGATTTCAGGATGAGAATGACAAAAGCAATTACATAGAGACCAAAAGGGTCAGTTCTTCAAAAAGAATGATAGTACCACATATGTGCATATCAAATGACAGAACTGAAAATTCATGAAGAAAAAAATTTGATAAAACCATAAAGAAAAATAGAATAATCCAAAATGATAACTCAAGACTTCAGTATTTTCATGGATGATAAATGGTAGAACAGGTTCAAAGAAAAGAAGTGGGAATAATAAAGCACCTGACCAATATTACCAATCAACAAAATAACACGTCCAACAACTGCAAAAATCACATTGTTCTTAAGTGTATGTGGAACACTTGTCAAAATAGATCCTGTCTTGGATAACATAATGAACTTAGAAGAAATGAAATTACACAAAATATGTTTTTTATGTCATTGAGTTATTCTAAAAAATCCACAATAAAAAGATATCAAAAAACAGCAAAATGTTTGGAAATTTAACAACATATTTGAAAATAAAACATTCCTGTATTTCTATAGTTCCATCTTACATAATGCACTGCTTTTTCCTTGTCAATTTGAAAAAGGAAAAAAATGTCTGCTTTTGAATTTAAAAAGTGCTTTTTTACTCTTCAATAGTCTCTCCATTAGATTTTTTTTTATAAATTGCTTAGTAAAAGTAGATTTAGTACTCTTTTCTCTATTCACAGATTGTGGTTAGGTATTCTGAATGCTAGTTAATAGTTTTGCTTTGCTTTTCTTTTTTCTTTTTTCTTTTCTCTCTCTCTTTTAAATATTTGAGTTCTAACTCAAGCAATTTCAGTTCGCTATTCTTTCATATTTTCTATTTACAGCATAGAAGAGGCACACTTAACTACAGGATGGAGTGGAAGGGGCTTCAAAAAGAAAGTTTCCTGTTGATCTGAGTCAATATTGAGTTCCAAGGTTGTAAGATGTGCTTTCCCAGAAATGAAATACAGCTCAGGGTTAAAAACAAGGAAGTAATGGTATAATGTAATAATGTTAGAATAAAGATGCATTATGGAATGGGAAAGCAAAACATCTCATTCAGTGACTGAGAAGTCTTCTACCAGGGAGTGACACTTGCTGTGAAAATTGAAAGCAAAATGAAAATCTTTAGTTTGAGACAATAGCATGCACGAACTGTCAAGAATCCAATAAACATGATGGGTAAGAAAAGTGCAGTCCTGTTGGTGTAGTTGATCCACACATTATATGTAATTTTACCAGTGATGGGTTTCAGTGAGCTTCCAGGGGTAAGCATGTACCAGACCTAGAAAGTCTTTGCTACTCTACTAGAGGAGTTGAATTTCCTTTGGAAAGTGATAGAGAAATAGAGACAAGTGCTAACAAAGGAAATAACCTGTGCAGACTTATAATTTGAAAGGTCATTGTGGGGGCAGAACATCATTCTGAGGGCAAAATATCTAATTCTGATTGAGAGAAAGTAGCTTTACTGCTGCCTAGTAAATTATTTATCTGCTTGTCTTTTTCTTTTCCTATTTAATCCCAGAAAGTTCTCTGAATCAATATGCATGCATAATTCCCTAGATAATTTTTTTCAATAATATTGGTTGTGTCTAATAAGAAGTTTTGAAATACTAAACTAAGTTCTAGAAATACTAAGATAAATAGACAGATTCCTGCCTTATTCCTTTAATAGTGAGGAGGTAGGAGTGGTCCTTTCAATTACTATATCAGAATGATTTCACAAAATCGTGGACAGAGTGCTGAATATATGGGAACATAGAGACTGGAATCTTAGACCAGCTGAGTGAAGATATATTTCCTGCAGGAAATAAAATTTATACTGAGTCTTGTAAGATTAATAAAACTGCAAAGGTGATCACTGCCCTGGGGCTAGGGTTAGTTATTACTCCAACTAAAGAGGATTAAATACTGTAAAAGTCCTCTTCCTTTCCTTCCTGCCCTTCACCCCCACATCTTACATCTTATTAGTCACTAAGATTCGTTCCAGTTTTGTGCATCATGAAAGAACAATTTAACTCAGACATTTTTCTCAAATGCACCTCTTCGTTTCCTTCCTTCCTCTTCAGTTCTTCACCAGCTCTCACTTAAACTTTTGTAATTACCTCACTCTAGTACAATCAATCTTCCATACTGCTGCTGGAGGGATCTTTCCAAAAGATAAATTTGTTCTTATGATTCCCTTGCTAAAAAAATAAAACAACAACAAAAGCACTCAGCAATCTTCTTTTGCCTTGAGGGAGAAGTCCAAACTCCTAAGTGTGTGAAGAACACCCCTCCAGGCAACAGTGACCGGTCTTTTCTCTTTCTCTCAACCTCACTAAAAATAAATAAATAAAAAAATAAATAAAAAAGACCCTGAATTCCAGTACTTTCTCTGTATATGAAATTACTTATATGTCAGTTTCTTTTTTTAATTGATTCTTTTTAGTTAGACATGACAGCAGAATTCATTTTCTTGTGTATTCATATGAATACACCATAGTGAATCCCACCCTACTGTATATCCATAAGAATAAGATTCATTCCATGTTTTTTACAAGTATATCAGTTTCATTTCTCAACCCTGAATATTTAAAGGTAGAGAATGTGTTTGTAAACCTTTTATTCCTCTTATTCCACATTATTATTCCAGGCTCAGTTCTAACATTATGGCAAGTATGCAATACATTTTAAAGTGAAATAAAAAAAAAAAAAAAACACACAGTTGAAACAAAGATTTACAAATGAAATATAATGAATCATGAAAGAAATAGTGTTTGGAAACCAGAAATGTTAATGCTTCTGTAGGATACCTCAATACTTAAATACTCAATGTTTCCTTTTGGGTCCTTCACAGTTAACCAAAATTATTTTTCCAAGTCCATTAGATATTTTTAGAAACAAATTTAACCAACTATATAGTATAGAATAATATTTTGTGTTTAGTAACCATATTACTAGGCTTTTACAAAGTGTCAATTTAATTCAGAGTACTGAATGTTTACATAGCTAACCTTTTCTGTATTTGAATTCAGAATATATCAGTTCATGTGTTTTACTATTTTTAATTCGACATCAAGACACTCCAGGGTATACTTCATTATTCCATGTATTCATGCCTGGGGTACATTATGAGCTGCAACCTTAAAGGCTAAGTGCTTTAACTACCCAAATCATGTATTAGTGGATCAATAAAACACACCCTGGAGTATCTTAATCCTATAATGTGTCTCCCACTTCTTATTAAAAGGGAAAAAAGCAATTAATCTAGAACAAAATTAATACTTTAAAATCACATCATTCTACTGTTACATATTTCATACAGGGTACAAAGTAGAAACAGTGGCAGTTTCTTCTTAGGACCTTACTACAGAAATGATGAATTATGCAGTTCATTTACTGAAAGAATAGGAAATATTTCTGCTTTAAAAACTTATACAGACAGACAGCTCAAATGTCTGTGAAGTCTCATATATTTGGATTTGGGTTCTTTTTTTTTTTTGCAGTGCTGAGGATTGAACTCAGGGCCTTGTGCTTGTGAAGCAAGCACTCTACCAGCTGAGCTATCTCCCCAGCCCCTGGTTTTGGGTTCTTATATAGTGGCACTCTAAAACAATGGAATCAGACAATGATGTGAAACATTTTATTAAATATATCTCATGTATTTATACAATTTTATATTCAATTACAATAGCTTGCATCAGCTAGCATTTCTTAATATAGATTTTCCCTCTGACTGTTGTAGGACCAACGTATTCACATATTAGCACATTTAATTTTCATAGGAATACCAAGAATAAATCCTTCTCATATACCTCACAAATGATAAGTCTGAGGCTGAGATATTCAGTACAGAACTCATGAAACTGATAGTGTTGATATCCAAGAAAACAAATTTAGAATGTGTGTGATGGCAAACCCTATATCACTGTCAACATAATATTTCTAAACTGATTATGACATTCCTTAAAACTTGCATTTAACAAAACTTTCTCACCTTCAATTATTTAGAGATTATTCTTGAAATTGACTATACTAAGAACATCTATCATGATTGCACAGCATTGGGAACCACAAAAGTGTAGCAGACCAGGATGAATCTATGCATCCTCATGACATACAGCTATATTGTATGTTTGTTTTTATTTTTCCATATATATATATATATATATATATATATATAGCAATAATCAATTATTTAAACTTTAGATAAGAGTATAAATAGAAACTTCACAGCAGATCAAAGAAGATAAATATATATATATACATATATATATATTTCTGTGTAGTTTTTTCAGCCTTTGATCATAAAAAGGATAACAAAATCTTCAATCCTAGCAACTTGGGAGGCTGAGGCAGGAGGATTGTAAGTTTGAAGCCAGCCTGGTCAACTTAATAAGACACTGTCTCGGAAAAAATAAGAGAAATATAATTGGGTATGTATCTGAGTGGTAGAGCACTCCCTAGATTCAATCCCTATTATTGTTAAATAAATAAATAGAAAAAAATGCCATCACAGAAAAATAAAAGAATGAAAAGAGTATTTTTTGATGTTACATTGTTCACAGGTATTAATGAATTCATCATACCAAAGTGAATTTGAATAGGTAGGAAATTCATAGTGAGGAGACCAATAGATAAAGACTTAAAGTAGGGCTACTTAGGAAGGTTTCACCTACCTTCTTCTAACATCTTGCTATTAATTTATTCAGTGGTCATAATAGTTGTAACTCATGGTGCATGACAGTTGTAACTTTCATTATTACACTTGCCAAATGTAATATGAGTGCTTACTAGGTATCAACCATTGTGTTATGTATCATGGAATAAAAATTAATCATCCAGACCCTTACTTTGAGGACCTATCTCAAAGACCAGAGAAGCAAGAGGTCTAGGTTGTTTTGCTTCTCTAATATCTTTTCTGTGAAAGAAATGAAAGAAAACATTAAAAAAAAAAGGAACATGTATGTATTTGGCTGTTTCGCAGGTTTCAGCAGTGTGAAGTGAGATTAAATAATCCATTGAAGCACAGTTACAGTGTATACATTTCATGCAAAGGATTTGAACTTTAACAGATGGTATGGAAACATTGAAGAATTGATCTCTGGAGAAATGTGTTGAAAGTGATAGTTTAGTATGAATAATTTTGTGAGTACACACAATATAAAATATCCAGCACTCAAGTGAGTTTTATTTATTGTATATTATATTAGTCAGAGTTCTCTAGAGGAACAGAATCAACAGTAAGTATGATTATAAAAGGGGATTTATGAGATTGGCTTACACCATGAGACCAAGGCTTTGGGAAACTACCTGGAGAATAACTGGCAGAGTTCGATCTAAGCAGCAATCGAGAACCCATTCAGGAAGAGCCGCACTTGCATTTGCTTCTGCTTCCTTGTTCTTCCAGCCTTTATTCCACCCTACTTTGCAATGCTGCCCACGCTTAGGGAGGGGCTCCACTTCAGTTCCTATCCTACATTCCAATCATTCCTAGACACACCCTCATTGACACACCCAGAAGCCTCTTAATCATTTGCATCTCTTAATCCAATCGAGTTGACAATTCAAATTAACCATTATATACACCAAACAGTGAAAGAGTGCTATAAAGAGAAGAGAGACTTTGCAATCTAGATGCCCTTCAGTTGATGAATGGATAAAGAAACTGTGGCATATATATACAATGGAATATTACTCCGCAATGAAGAATGATAAAATTATGGCATTTACAGGCAAATGGATGAAATTGGAGAATATCATGCTAAGTGAGATAAGCCAATCTCAAAAAACTAAAGGACGAATGATCTCGCTGATAAGCGGATGAGGACATATAATGGGGGGTGGGAGGGGTTAGCATTAGGTTTAGGGTTAGGTTTAGGGTTAGGGATAAGGAAAGCGGTAAGAATGAAGGAAAGAAGGACTGTATAGAGGGGAAAGAGGGGTGAGAGGGGTGGGGGGGAAGGAAAAAAAAATAATCAAACATCATTGCCCTATGTAAACGTATGATTACACAAATGGTATGCCTTGACTCTATGTACAAATAGAGAAACAACATGTATCCCATTTGTATACAATAATAAAAAAAAATAAAATAAAATAAAAAATAAAAATTAAAAAAAAAAAACTGTAAATGAACTTAGTAACTGAAAAAAAAAAACTTTGCAATCATTTAAAAGGGGATCCTATTCTTTGAGGAATGGATACAATAAAAATAACAGCAGTAGTTACCTCTTCTTAAACACTGAAAATTGGCTATCAAGAGAGGAAGTTTGGTCTTACAGGCATTTTGCACTCATTACATATATATTACAAGGTGCTTGGTATTTATTCTAGTTTCATAAATGAGAAAATGAGGCTTACTCAGTTCAGCAGTTTTCTAAGCCCAGATTGGAAACCAGGTATTTCTGACTCCATAGCTTATGGCTCACCTTATACTTGCCCTTCATGAAGAAAACAGAGTACACCTTCAGGATTTTGGGTAAAGTTTTCTGTTTAATGGTGCATCTATTGAAGGCTTACTATAACTACTCAAAATAGTAGTTATTAGAATTATTAAAAACAAAACTAATTTTGCAATATAGGCGTGATTAGTCCTGCTCTACTATGTAGCAACACTTCTAACAGACTTTCTGGAGGATGCACTGCACCTTAGGAACAAATTATCTCCAGGACACAAAAACTAAGGGGAAACAATTGTGCCTTTTAATGCTCAGAATGATAATCCACTTCCCTTGGCAACACTTCCTGTGTTTAGCACTCTTTACTGTCCGCATATTCTATCTTGCAGTTCAAACAAATTCTGTTAAGTGTTACTCTTTGTCATTCAATTTTGATTTCTCATGAATAGAATGAGAAAGAGAGTGAGTGCTGGGTTATTTAAGAGAAGAAACCACTATTTCTCAGTCCCCTTTTCAAGCAGCTTTGCATACAGAGACATAGAAATAGGGAACACAAAAGAACAGAGCACTTCAAGGAGCTGTATTCACTACTGGAGATAATAGCAGAGAAAGAATGGAGAGATGACATGAGATTCCATGCCAAAAATGCTGTGTGTGTCATTACTAAGCAGTAGGGAAACTCCTTTGTAGATCACCTCAAAAAATAAAAATGGGAACACAAAGTAAGTTTCGAATAGATATAATGGCTACTGATACTAGTTGACTGCAGTTGGACTTAATAGTCCAAATTTTTTTCTTTATAGTAAACCTGGTAAGTCTGTTTACTAAATTTTTAAAAAATTTTCAGGCAAAGAAGAGGAATTTATATAGGTGTAATTAAATATTTGACAGATTTCAGCCAAACTATGGTAGATAACATTAAGAACTTCATGGAACTAGAATATTTGTATACCTGAACATAGTTATTTATGTTTTTATTTTTAAATGATAATTTCTAGAAGTTAAGCTAACCTATACAACTAGAAGTTAGCAACAGGAATTTCATATAAACAAACCTTGAAACAATAAAGTCAAGTTCATCATTAACAACAATGAGAACCTTACATGTTATGATCTTTACATTATGCTCCACTTATAGAACAATAGATATACTTCTAGCAATGTTACTTAAAAGACAAAAAAGATTTTGAAGAGCAAAATATGTCAATCAAAAATAGGGAAAGTCAATAAATATGCTCACCCTATTATAAAGCTTTCTTTTAAATCACTGGATATATCAAAAGTTAAGGCACATTTTTGGAAGAAAAACATATAATTGTTTAGAAAATAAAACTATATAACTATAGTACACTTTCCCTGCCCCTACATATACAAAACATGTTTAAATTTAAAAACAAAACAAAAATTATTGTTATATATTCATATAATTTTGAATCAGAATATAAAGACATTTCTATATATATTTTCCTATCTAGAATAATGTTCAAAATCTAATAAGACTTTAATCAATACTTATAGAACGATTACATGGGACACATCTGATTATATGCAGTAAATACAAACAAAAAGTAGGTCACTAGACAAAGGAAAAATCAGAGGAATAACCATAAATTTAGAACCATAGGACACATTGTGCTTAATTAAGAAAATCATTATTAACTCTGTAGGAAAAATATAAAGAAGACTTGAATAGGTAAAGTGATGACAATCAACACAACCTATGAGAGACAGTCAGACAGACAGACATGGAGGGAGAATAACTGGAGGGAAAAATGCAGACTTAAGTTATTGTCACTGGTGAAATTTATGACTTTTTCTCTCTCTAACCTTTTTTTTCAGATTTTTCTTTTGTTAAAAGAAACAAAAATATTTTTTTTCTGTATTTATATATCTACATTCTTTTTCTTTCTTTTCTTTTTTTTTATTGTAAACAAATCAGATACATGTTGTTTCTCTGTACATGGCGTAAGGCATACCATTTGTGTAATCATAAATTTACATAGGGTAATGTTGTTTGATTCATTCTGTTATTTTTTCCCTTCCCCCCCACCCCTCCCACCCCTCTTTTCCCTCTATACAGTCCTTCCTTCCTCCATTCTTGCCCCCCTCCCTAACCCTAACTCTAACTAACACTAACCCCTCCCACCCCCCATTATGTGTCATCATCCACTTATCAGCGATATCATTTGTCCTTTGGTTTTTTGAGATTGGCTTATCTCACTTAGCATGATATTCTCCAATTTCATCCATTTGCCTGCAAAGGCCATAATTTTATCATTCTTTATGGCTGAGTAATATTCCATTGTATATATATACCACAGTTTCTTTATCCATTCATCAATTGAAGGACATCTAGGTTGGTTCCACAATCTGGCTATTGTGAATTGATCAGCTATGAACATTGATGTGACTGTATCTCTGTAGTATGCTGATTTTAAGTCCTTGGGGTATAGGCCAAGGAGTGGGATAGCTGGGTCAAATGGTGGTTCCATTCCAAGTTTTCTAAGGAATCTCCACACTGCTTTCCAGAGTGGCTGCCCTAATTTGCAGCCCCACCAGCAATGTATGAGTGTACCTTTCTCCCCACATCCTCGCCAACACCTATTGTTACTTATATTCTTGATAATTGCCATTCTAATTGGGGTGAGATGGAATCTTAGGGTGGTTTTGATTTGCATTTCTCATGTTGTACATTTTTTCATTTATTTGTTGACGGATTGTATTTCTTGTTCTGTGAAGTATCTGTTCAGTTCCTTAGCCCATTTATTGATTGGGTTACTTGTTTGTTTGGTGTTAAGTTTTTTGAGTTCTTTATATATCCTGGAGATTAATGCTCTATTTGAGGTACATGTGGTAAAAGATTTTCTCCCATTCCCTAGGTTCTCTCTTCACAATATTGATAGTTTTCTTTGCTGAGAAGAAGCTTTTAAATAGTTTAAATCCATCCCATTTATTGATTCTTGATTTTACTTCTTGTACTTTAGGAGTCTTGTTAAGGAAGTCAGATCCTAAACTGACATGGTGAAGATTTAGGCCTACTTTTTCTTCTATTAGGCACAGGTTCTAGTGCCTAAGTTTGATCCACTTTTGAGTTGAGTTTCATGCAGGGTGAGAGACAGAGGTTTAGACATCAACATTCTTAAACCAAGAAACTTAAGTGTATTTTTTACCATTAGTTTGTAATTAAATTAGAACAAATAATTGTGGCAGTTATTCTGAGGTTTAAATAAGATCTAGGTTTTTGAGAGCATTTACTATGTCAAACAGAATAGCAGCACATATATATGTGTGTATATATATAAATATATTCAAGTATATATTCAATTAAATTACACTGTAATTTTAATGATTACTCTATGCCTCAGAAGATACTTAGAATTTTTCATCCCATTATTTTTTATTTAATAGAAAAGCAATAATGATTAAATATTTACTTGTGCACATTTATTGTAAAGCACACAAACATAAAGTTTGCCGTTTTAACCATTTTCAAGAATATGATTTGGAAGTATTAACTACATACACATTGTTGTGCAAACATCACCACTAACCATCTCCAGAATTTTTTCAGCTCCCAAACTAAAATTCTGAATCCATTAAATGATAACTCCTCCAACTCTGCAACCAACATTTTAGTTTCTGTTCTCTATGAATTTGAGAACTTCATATATTTTATAAGTAGAGTCTTACAATATTTTCCTTTTGTGACTGACTTATTTCACAGTGTTTAATGTCTTCAAGGTTCAACCATGTTGTGACCTCTATGCATTTTCTTCCTTTTTAAGGCTGAAGAATATTCCACTGTGTGTACATACCACATTTTGTTGATCCATTCATGTGTTGATGGTCATTTCAGTTACTTCTTCCTTTTGGCTATTGTGAAGAGTGCTAATATGAACATGGGTGTGCAAATAACTCTTTTAGACTCCACTTTCAATTATTTTGGATGTACACACAGAAATGGAATTGCTGGATCAAATGCTAATTTTCAATTATTTTTGAGAAACTGCCAATGCAATATGAAATTATTAGGTTATTCTTAATCTGTGGATAGGAAGGACAGGTGTGTATTGGTAATTATATTGGACTTGAACTTGAAGTTAAAAAAATAGGTTATTTTTTCTATTATACCTGGGTCAATTCATAAGATTTTCCAGACTTCTTATTTGTAAAATAAGTTTGCACAAAATGAGCTAAATATTAAATTTTTAATCTTGTATCTGTGAATTCTAAGTTTAATGGGGAAAAGAAAAAAAAAGGGAGAGGTACAAAGATTTCATTTCAACATTCTTCATCTAAGACTTGTGAGTTTGAAGGGTTGAGGATAGTACATGGCTTCTAAGGTTAATGAGGTTGATATGGAAATAATGGCATAGAAAAAGTTGGAGTTACTGAGATTCACCTTGCAATGATTTATTAAAGCCCTCCTCCACTACTCCACTATACTTTTGGACTCCCCAGCATCCAGAATCATAAGCCAAAAATATCTCTTCCCATTGTACATAATCTAGTCTTGGTTATTCTCTTACAGCAGGAGAAAACAGACTACGTCACTTACCTTGAGGTCAGAGAGGGGAATCTGATGTTTTATGTTTTATTTTTATTTTTCCTGAGTGGCAATATGGATTTAACACCAATATTGATGCTCTAAAATCAGCCTATTTGGTTTGAATCTGAGTACTGTCTTTTATGGATGCAGTAGGCAAGAATAACCTCATATTCTTTGGTTTCTTTAGTTTTAAAATGAAAATGATACTGAGACTTACTTCATAGTTTTGTTTAAAAGTTAAGTAAATAGATACACAAAAGGCATTTAAAGGAAGGCCTAAGTGTATGTTAACATAATTTCATTACCTGGCCCAAATATGATTTTAGTTGTTCACTTCTCTTTATGGACCTAATCCTTCCTTATTACTTTAGAAGTCACTCTGCTACTGATGAATTTATAGGTTAAAACTTAAATTAGTCATTGTACAACAGATCCTAAGAACATTTAATTCAAATTGTGCCTTGATACGGGAATAGGTATGACTGAAAAATCACATTGTATGGCAAGGTTTATTGTATTTGCCATAAACGTCACCACCACCTGTTTGTGGTACAGGGTATTTGGAAGTAGTGAGTGTGCTTGACTGGCTCATGATTAGATTTCCACTGTCTAGAATGGCATATGGCACATGGGAATCATTAGGTAAATGTTTGCTGAGTGCATGAGTAAATGAAAAAGTTGTACATATTTAGCATTCTAAAGGCAACTTATACAAATAATATGGGTTTTTTGAGTTTAATACAGGTAAAAATTAATTAAAATTATGCTTTCAACTATTATGATCTAAAGTTTGCTCATTAATACTACAGTTTTAAATGATGTTACATGTTATACTATTTTCTACGCTGCTATTATAGAATCTAAATCAACATTTTTTTTCCTCCTAACAACATAAGACTTTTATTAAAGTTATTCCTGAAACATCCCAAGAGAAACTTATAAACAAATGAACAACTCAGAACATAGTAGAAAAATTGGTGGGAATTCATTATCAGGCATTTGGCACGGAAGAATAACTCAGTGTTCACTAAGTGCTACCCTAATCTTTGACTCAATGACTTATAAAAAAACAAATGTGATGGTAGCAAGATATTACTGAATGAGCACACACTAGAAACGGATAGGCCTAATGCGTTTATTTCTTACATGATTCATTTTTTTTCTTTTTGTTGTTAACATTAACTAATGTGCTGTAACACTAGAATATATTTTAAATATGTTCTGTTTAATAATTCTTGATTTATATTACAATGCACTTCCTTCCTCCAAAGGAGAAAATGCTAAGAATGAGAGCCACTATAAAAGTCTTCACTGATATTAGAAACTACACTGAAATGCAATTGAACACATTCACCAATTTTCTGAAATGCTGTTACACTGAGATTCTCTTTCTCTTTATTAAATAGACTTACTCTCTTAATGATTCTTAATAGAAATAATTTAACTCATTGCTTTGTGCTATTAACTGTGCCTCTGCAATCATGCCATGCATTGGAATACCACTAGCATGTCAGAGGTGAAAATATTACCAATGTTAAAACAAACTAATGATTATAATAATTTCATGCAATAGAAGTTAAGTAACATGAAGATACTGATTTTTTTCCTTTCCCTCTTAATCAAGACTACCTCTTCATGCCTAAGATAGTGAAGGAATAAAATTACATTAAACCTAAACATTATGCCAGTTATTCATTATGCCCTTTAAATGCATCATTTCACTTAATCATGATGAAAAGCAAAGAACAAAACAAAAACAATAAAGCTGGTCTTTACTTTAAGTTCAGGCTTAAAGGAGACCAAATATATTAATCAAACTTGTGTCCTCGTTAATGGGTAACAGAACAAGAAATGAAATCTAAATTGCAAAAATATTCTTCCATTGAGAGAATAAAATTTACCCAATTCTAAAAATTTATTTAAGAATGTTTTCTTTTACCCAATTCAAAAATAAAGCACAGTACAATATTCTGATTTCCTTTCTATATCAGCATAATCAAGTGTTTAGACATATTAACCAGATAGATATAGAAGCAACTTTCTGTTTACTGTCCAGTGATCTATATGGGAGAGAATCTCAACCTCATGCAAATTTATAAATACTTCTTCCTTTTTACAGGGTTTCTTTATGTAGATCCTACCCAGCTACTCTCCTGTTCCCAGAGCACTATAGATAGATGTCCCAGGTACACATTGTGAAACAGCATTGTATATATACCTTATTAGTCTCTCTTTCAATTGCATTCTCTCTGCTTATTTCAAAGTTTATTTCATGTTGTGACCATAGGTCAAAAAAAAAAAAAGAAAAAAGAAACTGCTTAAACTCAAACAAGTTAATAATTTGAATTACTATTCTCAATGGAAGAAGAAACTCTGGAAAATACACTTGATGGTGATTAAAGGATCTCAGTAAAATATTTAAAATTGAATTTAGATTATTATATATCCAAAGTATTGATAAAAAGCATCCCTTTGTCTAACTGACTTATTAACTACATAGCACAAATATATTCATGTGATGCTCAATTCAGCAGTTGTGTTTGCATAGTTAATAGAATATATCACTAAAAATAATTTTCCTCTCAGTAGTCTAAGCTCCCAAAGAAAAAAATTCTAAGCAAGTTGCATGGATATAATTTTCCATATTTATTTCTCATTTCATATAAATTAGCTTAAATATTGGCCCAATTTTGTGACTATTACATATCTAAGGTCAACATTTCAGGCACTATAACCAGTTTCTCACTCTTCTAAATACAAATGCAAATAATTGTCTGAATTATTCCCTTTATGTCTTGATGAATTTACAAGTGATCTCAAACCCACAGAAATTAAAATTTTACTACCTACTTACTTACTTGCCCTAATCCATCAGTGATAATGATTATGCACCTCTGATTTTTAGATTCACAAATGTTAATATTCAAGGTTCACTCTTTTTCATTCTATTATTGCTATACAAATATGTATAATACATATGTCTCTATGTATTTCATATATGTGTTATACCTATGGTATCACTATCAATCTGGAATTTAAAATAAAGTATTTAAAAGCATTATATTGACTTTTCTGTACAAGGGATTATGGGAACATTTATGTACAGATTATATATTTATATCTTAGATATACATATGTTTATAAGTCAATCTGTGAGTAATATACAAAGAATAACTGAGGGAGGAATATTAATAAAAACCTATTTAACCAATGTTTGATGACATTATTTATAAATGTTGTCAATTGGTTATTTTTTTTCTAGAATGTGCAATAAAATGGGAAAATATTAAGTTAATGGATTCAATAACAAGCCCATTATTACTGGAGCTGTAGTATGACTTCTGCAGCCCTAAAGATTATAACTGAGCAACAGAAGGGGAAAAAAGTAGATCATCCATTACATTGAGCAGTTAATGATATTTTATTGCATTATTTATCAAATACTGTGGATGTTATTTGTAGCTGCAAACTTGACCTTAGCTAATCATAATTTGATGAATGTATATCGTAAAGGCACTATGACAAAATGCTCTATTGTTTTACAAAGCAGGAACATGAGCTAGCTAGTATTATGAAATGCAGTAAGACTGTAGTTTCAAGATATTAATGCATAGACACTAATGCACAAGACAGAATAGATGTTTATAATTCAGATACGGCTGCTGAAATTTCTTTCTCCTTCAGTAATATAAATATCCAAGCCATTTATCTTAAATGATTCTTCCAACGTGGGTTAATAAATGCAGCAGGAAGACTATAATGATTATATATTATTAATATATTAGAGTTATCTTTCCATCAGGCAAATGTGAAAAAAAATCAGCTTTTCACAATGTTATTTAGGAGTTTTTATTGAGTTGGATTTGAAATATACATTTTGAAGAGGAAATATAAATGTGATGAAGAAACCAGTATCTACTGAATAATTTTTAATTTTATCATCCTTATAAAAAAGGAAATGCAATGTGATTTCCAATATGAGAACAATTACTTCATTTTGTATATTTTTTCAAGATTTGAAATGAGAAGTTAGCTCAGTAGGATTTTTCTTTTCAAATGTTAAGTAGTATCGGTAACAATGAAGTGATCATTTGAAGCAAGAATATAACTTTCAAAGTAGTTTTTGTTATCAAATAATGCAACTTACTTAACACATGAGCTACCTAAATTCATCCAAGAAGATTATTGAAAATAATTAAGAACTGCCTCCAAATTAAGTTCATTCTATGGACCCACAATACCTGACAGGGAAACTTGATGATTAATAAACATTTGGTTTCATTCCTGCATATAGATTTATTTTTTCTGCTAGGATAGGAAAAGTATTGAAAACTAGTAAATTCTCATTGATACTAAAAATCAAATTGTCATATTTCAAAATCTTGTGTAATACTAAGGAATTCCTCCCAAATATGACTGCCAAAATGATATGTCATTTCCAAATGAACATTTCATGTGATATTTAATTATTGTTTATAGAATGTTGATTTTTTTCTTCTCTCTTGGGGCATAGAATACCTCCACAATACACTGTGTTTGGGAGGAGTCATGGAACTTACTTTGTCCACATCAAAGAACATGAGAGGACAAAAATCATAAGCATTCTTGTGCAGTTCCATTTGAGTAATGGGCTCCTAGAAGCCCCTCTGAAGCAGCATGCACTCTTTTTACACCTTTCTGTTGACATGATTCATGATGCAGATCTGTACCCAAGTGAAAGTACAGGCTCAGACCCAGATGACCACAGCTTACAGGAAAGCCACTAAGACTCTTCCAGCTGACTCAGAATTATGTTTTATACCTGGAACTGTGAGTTTTGTTGTAGCCATGAAGTTTTTTTTCTACATTTTTTAATCGATGCATTACAGTTGTACATAATTATGGGATTTGTTGTTGCATATTCAAATATTCAACCAATATAACAATTTAATATGGCCAATATCACACCCTAGCACTTTCCTCCTCCCCACCCACCTTCCATCCCCAATCTCTTTCCTCTACTGATCTCCCTTTTTAGCCAGAATTTTGAGTTATTTATTATACAGAATTACAGTTCTATAACTCACAAATACACACGTCTTCTGGAATACTACTGTTAGGAAACTAAATTATAGTTTTGTAGTTGCTATGAGAATCATTTAATGTTATTAAGTTATTAGATTAAATTCAAATGTTCAGGTATAATAGTTTGTATTTTACTGTTATATAGAGTTCAATCAGAGAAAAACATGGGTAAATATTTTTGAGAAATGAATAAGCAATAACAGAAATATCTCATACAATATTTAAAATTCATTTAACATTTCTATATTATAAAATTTGTTTATCAATGTTAAAGTATCTTTAATAGATAATACATTTGGATAAACTTAAGGTGACATCGACATAAAAATACAAATCACATCTATGCACAAATATCAAACATTTGGAATGCCAGTTTCAACCCCAAATTTGAATCACTACCTATTAAACATTACTATAACAAATTTGGTGACTAATACTTACAACCTTTCCTTTAGCATGTGTTTCTTAATTGATTAAAGGATAAGTGAATCCAGTTCTACACTCTTCAAATTTTGTCACAAGGAATAATAATTAGTTTTATAGTAGAGAGGATTAGAACTTCATATGAGATATTAGGTCCAAAGACAGAGGTTTCACACACTGTAACAAAGAGCTGAACTCAGTACTGATCCCACGACCCTTCTATTATTCATATATTACCTGCACAGAGCTTTTTTTTATGAATAACTACTTCTACTTTTCCAAAAGGACTTAAAATGTCACAGAATATTGAATCACTTAACATTTTTTTTTTCTTTTTTCTCATTTTGTAGCATGGAATTTTCAAAATTTGTTTTGTCTTTAAAATCACTGTGACTGGGTAATTGTCAGTAAACAGTCTTAAGTTTGTACCAGTTCTATTTAAAAGGTTTTTAAATGGTATGAGAGGTTATTGAATAATATGAAATACTGTACTGTAAAACATATACCAATTCAGAGAAATCCCAACATATGAGAGACTGCTAGCTAACTGAATTTTAGAGTATTTTCTATGTATGTGATTGGAACACAGGACATTTAAGTCAAGGGTTTCTTAACTGTAAGGGGCAAACGAAAATACAAAAAGATGGTGACTACACAAATAAATTATGAACAAATACATATATCATATGCTGGTCTCATTAAAGAATCAGAATTATTTCTATGTAGATAAAATGGAGGTGTGTGTTTGCATGTACTTGGTTGGTGAGATCTAGCAGTTATACTCATCGAAGAATTTGGTAACACAATTTATTCAATCAAAAAATTGACTTTTATGCCAGTTATGGTGGCACACACATATAATCCCAGCAATTCAGGAGACCAAGGCAGGAGGATGTCAATTTCAGAGCCAGCCTCAGCAACTTAGTGAGGCCCTGAGCAACTCTGAGAGACCCTGTCTCTAAGTAAAATATAAAAAAGGCCTGGAGATGTGACTCAGTGGTTAAGCACCCTTGGGTTCAATCTGTGGTACAAAAAAATGAAAAAATAAGAAGTTGGTATTTAAAATAGGCTGTAGAGAAAAATTGATTTGTGTTTTACTCTAAATTTTGTTACATTTTCAAATAAAAAAATCATTTATGTTCTTTAAATCTTAGTTTTTGTAACAGTAAAATAAGAATAATAATATTGTCCTTTATATAATTGTGGTGATCATTATATGATATGTTTCTAAGTGGTAATTTGTTACAATTATTGAGAATCCTTTACCATGTAACCAATAAGTGCTTTGTACTGGAGAAACCATGATAAAAATTATGTCTCCTTGAGCAAGAGCAATTAATTAGGTGATTTCAGAGGTCACAAGCACTCTAAAAGCCTACGCACCACAGGGTGCCCTAACTCACTAAGAAGTTACTCAAGGTGGTGAAGGAAGTCTTCTAAAGGAAGCAATAGTTGATCCAAGTATCAAAGGATGAGTGAGAGATGGACATGCAAAACAGTGGGCGTTAGGAAACAAAATTGTTCATAGTCTGGCAAATGTATTAAGTATTTAGTAAATGCTTAACTCCTAAACATGTAAGCAAGCATGGAATTGAATAAATTCTTTACTTGCAAAAATAATTCTTTCAATTATGATATTTATTGGAAGAAATTCATTCTTATAGTAAAAACAAATTTATATACTATAAACAATAATATTAATAATAAAAGTATTACCAAAATTTGACACATGGATAATTTAAATTTTAAAGTTTGACACTATTATGAAGTATTTTAGCCTAAAATAAACTGAGAAAAATATTTCACCTTTAAAAAATGTGTATGAAGACAGATAAACATGTGAAGCTTAAAAGATCAATTTTCACAGGAAAGCATCATTATTTTTCCAGATTTCTGAAAATTAGTCTTAAAAACACATACTTCACCTTATTTTTAAATAATTACAATTATGCATTGGTTTCTAAATTTACTTGGTATATTTATACGAATGCTCTTATTTACTCGTCAGAGATTCCTTTGCCAAATGTTCTTTAGGGAAAAGCTACAGAAACTCATAGGAATCCTTTGTATCACTTTTCAATTACAACATAGCCAACATACAATATGCAATGCAAAAAAAAATATTATCTACCTGAGGCTTGATGATAATTGTACTGGAAGCAGTATAGGCATTCTGAAATTCCAAGCCATTATTTCATAGATAATAAAATTGAAATTTGCAGAGATGAAAATGTTTTGCCAATGAAACATAGTTAGTAAACTGAAATTGAGACTAAAGCACTCTGTATATTATCTTCCAGAGGTGTGGCAGACTATTGTTCACCTACTCTAATCCAGTCCTCCCTTCCCCTGATAAACAGTGTTCTATTCTCTTGGCAGCATACTCAACTTCAGCCATAATCATACGTTTCCAGTGGGTGCTGATGCTGCTCTTTCATCAGGCATGAACAGTGATGTTGGCTGTCATGGTGTCTGGCCACAAGCATTCTGTTCCCAGTGATTATAAGACAATCCTGTGCTACAAAGAAGTGCCTCATTCAAAATACCAATGCTGCCAATTGGAAAAACTGTCTTAACTAATCCTGGTGAACTTGCCCCATTTGCCAGGAATTAATGTAGGGATGGGTATGTTGCCCAGTGCTGACCTCTAACACATGTAAAGTAGTCTGTTATGGACTTCACTGATTTTCCTTCTTAGGATAAATGAAGCCCATGAAGAAAACTCATGCTTGCTCCTGAACTCTTTCTTATTGCTTTGAGCAGGCTCCTCATAGGATATAGCAATTTGATGCTAAGCAATCACCATGTGAAGAGGAGGAGGAAAAGCAACAGAATGGAAAAGAAGAATGGAAAGGTTGTTGAACCAAATTGGTGAATGTAGACTTCTATAACTCTCAACTAATAAACAAATAGCCATATGAACTAAGTACTGCCCATCAGGGTACCTATAATTTACTTTTCAAGGCATGTTAACATAAATAACAGATACCTTGGATAAATTTCATAGTTGGAAATTAAATATAGGAATGATTTTCAGCTATTATTAAATAATTCTAAAGTTGGTGCTTGTTTTAAAAGGGGTTATATGAGTCAGGCATAGTGTTGCATACCTGTAATTCCAGTGACATGGGAGGCCAAAGCAGGAGGAGCACAAATCTGAGGTTAACATTAGTAACTAAAAGAGACCATCAGCAACTTAAAGTGGTTATGTAAGCCAGTGGTATTAGTCCATTGAATATTTTCGATGCTTTTAAATATTATTAAAAATCTTGTTGAATTTTATCTTTTTTTTTTTTTGAGGAATACTTTGTGAGAAGGGCAAGAGTAAACTTTTTCACTATTTAAATGATATGTTAGGAGTACATTCATGAGTCCTCTCCTCCTTCCTCTTGTCCATGTCCTCTTACAAAGAAACTATAGTATAAGACCTTTTTAAAAAAAAGGAAAAATAGTTTTTGAATGATAGAGACATTATATAATTAAGTAAAGTTTGTAAGGCTAGAAAAATGGGACATAATAAATGACTTTCAGAAAGCAGACAATCCAACTAATTCAGAAAACAAAGATTTGTGATTTCAACTTACAACCTGTTTCCCATTTGGCGAAATTTTTTTGCTAAGTTTTAGAACTGGAAGAGATTATTCTTTGCATTATTCAATATAGATGATTTGGCTTATTAAAAAAAAAAAAAACTTTTATTTCTGTGTCATAGCTTGAGTTTACTTATCCTTCCAGTCTATGTAAGCATTCACAAGGAAAAACATTTTAATGGCTAAACAAAGGCACATTCAGCACATTTTAAAATCATGCTTTTAAATAAGCAAAGAAAAATGGAAACTACACTATACTCCTAGGAATTGTGTGTGATCAAAAAATGAGAAAGAATTGAACTGAATTATTAAAGCTTAGATGTAGGCTCCAAATCTGAATACAAGTTAAACTCCTCCAGTAAAATTTGTGCTTTGTGATGCACCATCAACCAATATAGGTTTTTGATGTGTAGGACTGAACTCTTACATTTTAAATAAGTGCAGTGGCCTTTTAGATTTATAATTCAGTGCACAGTAACTATAATAGTGTAATAAGTCTTTGATTTTCTTCCCCTTGAAATCTATAACACAGTTCTAACATAAGTGTGCTCCCCACACAAACCCATCTGTTTTATATGTAGAAATATTTTCATGATAATTTCCCATTTTGTAAGTTAGATGTTTTTATTTAATATAATTTCTACCCTACTGAATTTCTTTGACCTTATTCAAAATTTCCAGCAAATATTATTAGGTTCTGTTTGTTTTCCATTATTTTTCTTCTATTAATTTTTGTTCCTGATAATAACTAACATTCAACAGTAATATTTTAGATGCTGTAAAGATACTGCAAGGTAAAAATGATAATATACATACATTTACATTCTTCTGATGGACCTAAAGCCTGGCTTGTTAGACTTATTTAGAACATTAAAAATATACTGATACCAATAAAATTCAAATTGAAATGTATCAAATATTTAGAAATTACATCAGAAGCTTTGCAAGTGTTGGAAGAAATCATGGGGCAACACTCCTTCATATTTGAGCAGGACTGACTTCCTTAACAAGACCCCAAAGAACAAGAAATAAAACCAAGAATCAATAAGTGGGATGATATCAAATTAAAAATCTTCTGCATAGAAAAGAAAACAATTAAAAGTGTGAAGAGAGAGCCTATAAAATGGATGAAAATCTTGGCCAGCTGCCTTGGCCAGTTGCCCCTCCAAGAGGGGATTAATATGCAGAATATATAAAGAACTCAAAAAAGTCAACAACAAAAACCAAACAACCTAATCAATAAATAGGCAAAATATCTAAACAGAAACTTCTCAAAAGAAAAACACAAATTGCCAACAAATATATGAAAAAAATTCAATGTTACTAGCAATCTGGGAAATGAAAAAAAAAAAATTATCTTACTCCAGTCAGAATGGCAATAATCAAGAATGGAAGCAATAAAAAATACTGGTAGCATGTGTGGGAAGACATATACTTGGATATTGCTGGTGGAATTGCAGACTAGTACAACCATTCTGGAAAGCAGTATGTAGATTCCTCAAAAAACTGGAGATGAAACAACCATATAATTCAGCTATCCCACTCTTTGGTATTTATTCAAAAGAAATACAATCAGCGTACTATAGCAGTAAAGTCACCATAATGTATTATGTCAACATCATTCACAATAACTAAATTATGTAATCAACTCAACTCTCCATCAAAGAAGAATGGATTAAGAAATTGTGGTATTAGGTACATAATGGAATTTGACTTAACCATAAGAAGAAAGAAACCATAGTATTAGCTGGTAAATGGATAGAAATGGAGAACACAATATTAAGTGAAATAAGCCAGACTCAGAAAGTCAAAGGTCAAATGTTTTCTCTCATATGTGAAAGCCAGTGTAAAATAAAGGAAAGGAGCAGGGAAGGACAGCCTATCATAAAGATACAGGGAAGATTAGTAGTGTAGAAGAGGGAGATGGAGAGGCAGAGTGGAGGGGTGGGAAAGGGGAGGCAATTCTGCATTGAATTCTGCATGAATTCTTCTTTTTTCTTTATTATTCTTTTTTTATTCATTGTACACAAATGGGGTTCAACTTTCATTTCTCTGGTTTTACATGAAGTAGAGTCACACATTTGTGTAATCATACATGTACCTAGGGTAATGAAGTTTGTCTCATTCCATTATCTTTCTTTCCCTGCCCCTACCCTCCCATCCCTCATTTTCCTCTACACAATCCATCCTTCCCCCATTCTTCTCTTTTCCCTCCCTGCACCAGTAATGAAAGCTTTCTCCCAGCAAAGGAAACCACAATGTGAAGAGAAAGCCTACAAAGTGGGAGAAAATCTTTTCCGCATGCACTTCAGATAGAGCACTAATCTCCAGAATTTATAAGGAACTCAAAAAACTTTACACCAAGAATACAAATAACCCAATCAAAAAATGTGCAAAGGAACTGAGCAGACACTTCACAGAAGAAGATTCAAAAGCAATCAACAGATACATGAAAAAATGTTCAACATGTTTAGTAATAAGAGAAATGCAAATCAAAACTACCCTAAGGTTTCATCTCACCCCAATTAGAATGTCTATTATCAAGAATACAAGAACAATAGGTGTTGCAGAATGAATTCTTAAAAAATATATAAGCATATATAAATATGCATCCCTATGAACAAGTAAAAATAATAAATCAAATATAAATAAATATATGAATGAAAGGAAGTCTAGCAGAGTAGAGAAAGGAGAATGGGGGAGGGGAGAAGAAAGGAGGGAAAAAGGTAGCGGGAAATGGAGGTGAACTGAAATTGAATTCTATGTATGTATGAATTTGTCTGGATAAACCTAATTACTATGTGTAACTATAGGCTGTAATAAAAAAAATAGTGATGGAATAGTGATGGATTCTGTTTCAAACATCCTAATTTATTTTTCTGGAGTAAAGCATGTCTCTCAGTACTTTTAAAGCACATTCCAAGTGATACTTTTGTATTGACCAAATTGAAAGTCTTTGACCAAATCTTGTTTATAATAAATAAGTGTTTAGCATCAAGGCATTTTGTGGAATAGAAAACTTGGAGATTATCAAGTTTCATAAATATAAAAAAAAAAAACTGCATTCCTTATTTCAGGTCCAAGAATAAGAATGCAGTTTGTCCAACAGCAGGGAATCAATGCCATTGACCATTATCTGTATGTCGATGCATTATTTGGCCATTAACATTTCTTTTTTATTATTTTGTTTTTTTTAGATTGTAGATGGACATAATACCTTTATTTTATGTATTTACTTGGTGCTGAGGATGAAACCTAGTGAAGTGCTCTTCCACTGAGTTACAACCCCAGCCCAAACTCACATTTCTAATGGAATAATTCAACCCATGTTCAAACCATCTGTTTCTTTAAAACAATGGAGGTTGGGCACAAAGGTAGGGAAGGGCATATGACAAAATACAGAAAAATGGTAGGTGACAGATGGGGAATAGGGCAAGGAGATACAAAGATATAATGACACTCTGCAGTTTACTTTTATATAATTCATTACCTCTTTGTAGTAAATTAAACTAGAAATAATTGCATCCATTCTTGAAAAGGTATTACAAGGTACACCTTTCACTATTTATAGCAGCCATAGCTCTTACAATCAAAATAGCTCCTTGACAATGTGTTCAGGTGAATTTCAAGCCACATCTTTGTCTACCTATTTTTAGTAATTTCTGGCTAGTGTCCCCCTCCCCTTTATATAATGCCTTTATTCCTCAGCAGGGACTCATCCACTTTCTTCACTGAAGCATTCTTCAAAGTGCAGTTCGAAGACCACTTGTATTCAAATTACCAATTCCCACACATTTTAAAACATTTTTCAGACATAATGAAATCTATTTTCAAGGATGGGTTTCTATATTTTATTATTATATTGATTACTGTATCCATTCATGTTTGAAAACACTCTTTGCCTTATAATACTTGCTATACTTTTTGGATGTGTTTCCAAATACAGAGGAACTTTGGAGATAGCAGGAAAAGTTTCCTTTCCTCTGTGTCCCCAGAAAAATAGCAAAGTGCTGGGCACATTGTGTGTATACATGGATGCATGTACATATGTAATGTATGTATATGTGTAAGGGCAAAAAAGAGGCTTAATCAAGCATGTGCATCACACTCAAACTCTTAATAACTTAATACTTTTGCTTCTGAAACCTTGTTTTTAACAATTTGATTTTTACCGTTTGCCTCAAACCCACATTTTCATTCTTGTCTTTTTCCCCTAGTCCCTGATTGTGGATTAAGATTAAAACTAGCACATGGAGGGGCTGGGGAGATAGCTCAGTTGGTAGAGTGCTTGCCTTGCAAGCACAAGGCCCTGGGTTCGATCCCCAGCACCTCCCCCCCCCAAAAAAAAAACTAGCACATGGGTTAAGTCAA
Source organism: Sciurus carolinensis (assembly GCF_902686445.1). Classification (NCBI taxonomy): domain Eukaryota; kingdom Metazoa; phylum Chordata; class Mammalia; order Rodentia; family Sciuridae; genus Sciurus; species Sciurus carolinensis. The sequence goes on from NC_062216.1 coordinate 143,826,981, forward strand.
ACCTATCCCTTATTTGGTGCTTAGATACGTGGAAATACGTTCTATGCCTACTCCTACTCCTGTGTATATTAGTTCCTCAAAAACTATTTTTGAAATAATAATATAATTTGCATTTTATTAGAATTATGTAATGTTTTATTAGTGTTTTGGATCAGATTATGTGGAAGTTTGTATCATGAGAAACAATTAGCATCATTTAGTAGGTTAAAACAAAAATAAGAAAAACAATCCATAGTATTATGAGGTTTCCTGAATCCTCTATAACAAACTTCTGTTAACTTGGGTTTTAAAACAATAGAAATGTATTTTTCTCACAGTTCTGGAGATTAGAAGCTTGGTATTTGGATCACCAGGCTGAAATTACTGTCTCAGTATAGGGTTTAGAGGATATTTCATTTCATGCTTCTTCCAGCTTCTGGTGTTTGCCAGCAGTCCCTGACCTGTGGCTACATCACAGCACTCTCTTTCTCCCTGCTATCCTAATTATTTAGATTCTATCATAATTACTTATAGACAATTTGGTAGTCTTGGAAAAAGTGCCTCCTCCTTTTCCATCCATGTCAAATCTCTCTTTGCCTTTCTTTTTCAAGGACACTTGTGACTGCATATAAATCCCACTTATATAATTCCAGATAATCTCTCCACTGCAATATCTTAATTTAACTATAAAAATCTTTTGCAATTTAGTTTTCAGGTACTATTTCTTAATTTAAACTAACTTATACGGGTCTGTAAAATTAGAACTTGATAGTTTCTGGGAGGCACGATGCAAGATTGTAGTACACATAACCATCCAGTTTTCCTCACTATTCACTTCTCTTCTTAACTCATAGCATTAGGATTTTTACTGAGTCAAGACTGTATCTGTCAACCTCCCTTATTCACAGGTGAAGATAGATAATGAAGGTAGAGCCAAATTAATGTGGGAAATTTTTGGACCATGCATTTATGGAGAAGAGTCATATAATTCTTTTCCACTCTTCTCTTTGCTCATTGGTTGGAATGGAAGATTTGGTTATGATCTCTGCTGGACCAAGCAAATCAGGCTAGTCGCGAAAGATAGAAGACAGAAAACAAGGAAACATCAGCTCCTGGTGACTTCTTTGAACAGGGCTGCCATGTAAAGTTGAACATAAACATGAGAAAATAAAATTCTGTTACTTATTTATCCGTAAAAATTCAGTGATGATCTCAAATAATAGAAAGATGTTTTCAAATGTGACAGTTTTGTAAAGTTAGTGATGAAGTTTGGGTGTACGTTATGATCATCAGGATAATGTATATACAGTTACAATAATGCCATTAGTCAACACAGAATCTTTCCCAAACAACATGAGACTGAAAGACTGGTAGCATCTCTGGATTCGGGTACTAATAGCTGAATAATGGTTATGTGGTTATGTGGAGTATTGATCATGAGGCTTTGAGTAGGATGACCAAATAGTAAGAATTAGTGAGTTTTTCCCCCTCCCTCCTTGCATCCACAAAATTGGAGAGACTTTGCCAAGGATAAACCAAATCCGTCATTTACAAAGAAATTATTATGTTTAAAAATAGTTTTGATTTATTTCAGTATTTTAAGTTAAGGTATTCAAGAGTACAATTTACAAGGGTAAATGGGATTTTTTTAACTCACTGACTTTTCAGTGAGTTCAATTTTTGGGGTATAAATTTCAATTTAAATAAACTTTTAAAGTTCCCAGAGTTATAAGGCATGCTCCATATAAAAGTTGTAGATGGTACACAGATTCCTGTTACCATTACTTCTTATATTAGCAAATACTTTTCAAGGTATTGTTGTTAGTGGTATAATTCAAATCATAGAACACATGATTTGAACAACAGAAATTCACTGAATTTTTCAATGTTACCATGTTGCAATTGTTACATAATTTGAGAAAAGTCAAGTAAGACAAATGATTTACTATGATTCACTTTGAAATTTATTTACCTCTTTAAAAATATGTCCAATTAGATAAAAAGTATAGTAGGTTTCTAAAACTACCTTATGTTTATTCATTTTCATGCTTATAACTTTTAGGTTCTGATTATTAGATAAAAGTAGAAGAAAAACTTCATTTCATTTTTTCTGATATAGTTAGAACTTCCAGCATATTAAGATATTGATAGCCCTTTGAGAATTTATGTTTTTGAAGATAAAAATTATTACACCTTCAAGAATTTACAACTAGCTGGGCATGGTGGCACATGCCTATAATCCCAGTGACTTGTGAAGCTGAGGCAGTAGGATCATGAGTTCAAAGTCATCCTCAGCAAAAGTGAGGCCCTAAGCAATTCAGTGAGGTCCTGTCTCTAAATAACATACAAAATAGGGCTCGAGATGTGACTCAGTGGCTGAGGACCCCTGAGTTCAATTCCTGGTAACTCCCCCTCAAAAAAATTGCAACTAATAAAAATATTTAACTATTTTATTATATGAAACATGAAAACAGTAAAAATTGCTCATACTAAAAATAAAGTATAAAAGAACACTTGAGTTTCAAAAGTCAATTTGGTACTTTAGCACTTACCTAACAATTTGCAAACATGTAAATGACTGCTGACCATTTGAAAATATTTTTGTAAATTGCATTTCTTACATTTGATAGATAACAATATTTTTTTCTGGATATTATTAATATTGAAAACTCTGTCTTTTGAGCAAAAAGTTGACTTTTTATGCAACATCTATTAAAATACTGAACACACAGAATAATGTTCTTTTCAACTGGAAATATGTATATACTAAAGTAGAGAACAGTTCAATCTTTTCTGCAATCTCAAAAAACAATGTATCTATAGTAGAAAACTTATGTGATTCTATCATAATTATTTATAGATAATTTGATATTCTTGGAATGTAGATAGGTAGATAGATGATAGATAGATGATTGATACTCTTTTTTGTTCCTGTTCTTCTTGATTATAAGCAATGACTACTTCAATTATTTATCCTGAATTTCTAACACTTCTCAACTTATCAAAGAACTTTACATATAGTAGTTCTTGTTGATTTTTAAGCTAACTTTTAAAATTCATTTTATACTGGTCATGAAGACAAATCTAAAAGATAATTTGATCAAGTATTTTGAGGACTTACAGTATTACTAATGGAATTCCTGTCCTTTAATGTAATGTTAAATTTAAACTTTATTATTAAAAATTGAATATGATTTGTTGAGCATCTATTCTCAGTTGATTCTTAACTGGGAACTACATATCTATCCACTCTTTTTACTCTCAAACTGGATTTTTGAGTTTAAATAATATCGACTAACATATTTCATGGCAAAGCAGAATCTGTGGCAAGTTAAATAATTTGCTTACTTCACATAGGCCATCAGTATCAAATTTGAATTCACTTTTTCATTCAATGCCCATTGTATTTCTTCTATACTATTACTGTCATGGCATCTGTAATGGATTTGAGGTGTCCCCTCAAAGGTCCTGTGTTAATGTAGGAATGGTTAAAGGTGAAATGATTAGATTATGAAAACTGTAAGCTAATCAGTGCATCCTAGTTTGAATGAACTAACTAGGTGTTAAAGTAGGTGGGTGGGGCATGGTTGGAGGAGGTTGTTCATTGAGTAATGCCCTGGAAGGGTTCATCTTCCCTGTGCCCCTGTCCTCTCTTCCTCTCTCTCCCTTTGTTTTCTGGCTGCCACGTCCTGAGCAGCACCCCTGTACTGGGTCCTTCTGTCCCCATGTTCTAGGCCCAGAGCAACAGAGTTGGCCCACTACGGAATAAATCTCTGAAATTGTGATCCAAAATAAACTTTTCCTCCTCTAAGTTGTTCTTTACATGTATTTTGGTAACAGAGATGCAAAGCTGACTGACATAACATCTTTATTCCAAACAGCAATCTGTTTTACCTAGTTAGCAGCAATAACTCTTGGCTCAATGAATGAGAAGGATTGTTTTCCACCAATTGACACTGATGTGTATTATTTGCCATAACCAGCCCTGGAGAAAGTTTTCCTTCAGGGACTGAGGCTTCAATAAGTTCAGACAATAGTTCTTAAATACTTAATACCAAGGGAGGTGTCAGGAACCATTCCTGTAACAGATTTGTACTGAGGGAACATAAATAGAAATCCCCTGTTAGAGGTGTCTCTTTCCTTATAGAAAGTAAATAATCCAGTGCAATTTTTGCTACAGCAGAGGTGAAGTACTCACTAGGATCACAGAAATTTTGACCATAAAATGGCATAATATCATACAACAGAATTGTGTCCCAGATATTGTATTCAATGAAAGAAGCAAATGTCTTCTCCCATGTTTTTTTTCTGATTTCTTTTTTGTTATTGTTGCCTAAATTCTGTGCCTGTATTGGCACCAAAAAATATTTGAATTTTTTAAATTTACTGCCTTTGGAAAGAAGGTTAAAAGAAATAAAATATAAATAATATCTAAATACTACTTATGCATCATGTTTTGTGGAATTAAATGACTAAAATCTCTCAAACCATATTTAAATCTAGTGTCATGAATTATATTTTTTATTGCACTAAAAATTCATAATTGGAAGACATTACTATGATAAGTTGATATGAAAGCAATTTTATAGCAAGAAAAGAATCTTATATAAAATACATTAAAATCATTAACTGAGGAGAATTTTCTATAATAAAACAACTGAGTAATGAAATTTGCTAAAATCCCTTAGAAAATCTAGAATTGCATATGAGTGCTAATGAGAGAATAAAAATTCTCAGAGAATTACATTAAAACTTTTCATAATTGAATGAACTGTGTCATGAGTGCTTAATATTATGGTAAAACTAACATGAAAAAAGAAGGTAAATTTGCTGTAGTAGAATAAACAATTAGGTCTTAACCGTGGGACCGGTACATGTTACTTTTTTTTTTTTTATTGTAAACAAATGGGATACATGTTGTTTCTCTGTCTGTACATGGCGTAAAGGCATACCATTTGTGTAATCATAAATTTACATAAGGTAATGGTGTTTGATTCATTCTTCCATTTTTTTCCCTCCCCCCCCTCCCACCCCTCCCCTCCATCTATACAGTCCTTCCTTCCTCCATTCCTGCCCCCCTCCCTCGTACATGTTACTTAATAAGAGAATCTCCAATGTGGTTAAGGATCTTGAGATACAGAGAATTCCTGTATTATACAGGAGAGTCCTTAATGTAACTCGTATAAAAGCCCTACATTTATTCTTAAAAGAAGGAGGCAGACAGAAGTTACGATCACAGAAAAGGATAAGGCAATGTGAATATGGAGATAGAAATTGAAATAATTTGGTCATAAGTCAAGGAATGCCTACAGCCACCAGAGGCTCAAAGACTAAGGAATGAATTTCCTACCAAGTTGGCAGAAGTGCAGCCCTATTGATGCCTTAATTTTGACTCAGTGATTCTGATTTTGAACTTCTGGGCTCCAGAATTGTGAGAGAATGAATTCATGTCATTTTAACTACCTAGTGGGTGGTAATTCATTACATCAGCCACAGGAATCTAATACCTTCCTTCACTCATATTAAATTTAAAAAGGAGAAAAGGAAAGAAAAAGGATATAAAATTATTTAAAAGAAGGTTACTAATAAACAAAAAAGATTATTATCTGTCAGAGTTGTGGGTTACATTTGAAGGTAAAATGAGAAACTTTTAGTTTTCTACAGGAAGATCAAAATTAATTCAGTAATGTATATAATGTATAAACAAGAGAGCAAATCAATTATTTTATATTATTTGATTCCTCAGTTCTTGCAGTACCTAACAGACATCTATGGAATAGTTCATTCAATGACAACTGAATTCACTTTGTTCTCAGTAGGACATGTAACTTTATTTAAAATAGATCATAGTTTAGGCATAAAGAACATCTTAGCAAATACAAAAAATAGAGATAATTCCTCTCATCAGATCATAATGGAATGAAATTAGAAATCAAAAACAAGAGAAACCACTTACTATTTTAACACAGGGAGATTAAAAAACACTTTTGAATGAGAAATGGTTGATAAAAGAAATAGAGAAATTATTAAAATGAAAAAAGAGATACAACACACCAAGATCTCTGGGAGAGTATGAAGACAGTTCTAAGATAAAACTTGATAGCATTGAGTGCCTACATTTACACAATAAAGAGAATCCAAATAAATAATCTACTGTTGTACCTAAAGATCCTAGAAAAAGAAGATCTAATTAGAAGATGGAAAATAAATCAGAACTGAAATAAATGAAGATTGATATAAAAAATACAAAAGTTCCATGCAAGAGAATTGGTTCTATCAAAAGACCAAAAAGATTGATAAACTCTTAGCCAAGCTAAAGAAAGAGGGAGAAGACCAATAACAACAAAATTGTAGATGAAAAAGGAGATAGCAACACATACACTTCCAAAAATTAATAAATCATTAAAAACTATTTTTGAAAATTTATGCCCCAAGAAACTAGAAAATCTAGAAGATAATAACAGATTTCTAGACATGTATGACCTACCCGAGTTGAAATATGATGATATAGCAGACTTCAGGACACCAATATCAGTGAGATTGAAGCAGCAATTAGGAGTCTTTCAATGCAGAAAAGTCCAGTATCATATGATTCCCAGTTCTACCAGAACTTTAAAGAAATAATGACAATCCTCTGAAATTATTGTGTGAAATATAAAGGGGGAAAACACTGCCAAATTCATTCTATGAAGTTAGTATAACCTTGATACCAAAAAACAGATAAAACTTCATACCAGTATCCCTCTTAAACACAGATTCAAAAATTCCTTAATAAAATATTGGTCAACTACATTCAAAACAATACATTAAGACAATATTAAACCACAATCAAGTAGAATTCTTACCATGGATGCAAGCTTGTTTCAATATACAAAAATCAATAATTTACCACATAAATAGAATTAAGAATAAGAATTACATGATAATCTCACCAGATTCAGAAAATAGTATTCAACAAAATCCAGCATTCATTCATAGTAAAATTGCCAGAGTAATTAGGGATAAAAGAAGCTCAATATTGTAAAGGCTACACGTGACAAATAAAAAGGTCAACATAGAATGTGGAAAAACTACAAGCATTTTCTCTAAAATTAGGAACAAGGTCAGTATGTTCACTCTTACCACTCCTATTCAAGTGCCTGAAACTCTGGTCGCAGCACTCAGGCAAGGAAAGGAAATAAAATGAATTCAAATACAAATAGGAAAAGAAAAAGTCAAATTGTCTCTATTTGCTGATGACATTATTCTATTTCTAGAAGGTCAAACAACTTCACCATTTGGCTTCAAGGGCTTATATAAAAAGATTCAGCAAAGTAGCAGGATACTAGATCAACATATGTAAATCAGTCACTTTCCCACACTCCCATAATGAATCTTCTGACAAGGAAGTCAGGAAAACTATCCTATTCACAATAACCTAAAAAAAAAAAAAAAAAAAAAAAAAGTTCTTGGGGATAAAATCTAACCAAGGAGTTAAAAGATCACTACAATGAAAACTAGAGAGCACTGAAGAAATTCGCTCAAGAAGACGATCTTAGAAGATGATGAAAAGACCTACTGTAGTGTTCTTGGGTAGACCAAATTAATATTGTCAAAATGGCCATATGGCAAAAGTGTTATATATCTATATCTATATCTATCTATCTATCTATCTATCTATCTATCTATCATCTATCTATATATATATCTACACACACACAATGAATTCCCATCAAAATACCAATGACATTGTTCACAGAACTAGAAAAAGAATCCTAAAATTTATTTGAAAAACAAAAGACCCAGAATAGCATTACAATACTGGATTTTTCAAATTATACTAGAGCTATAGTAACAAAAAGAGCATGGAATTGGCATCAAAACAAATCGAAGACAAATGGAATAGAACAGAAGACAGAGGGACAAATCTACATAGATACAGTCATCAGATACTCAACAAAAGTACCAAAAACATATGTTGGAGAAAATGGGTTTAAAAGAAATGTTGCTGGGAAAACTGGATATCCATATATAGAAGAATTAAACTAGATCAGTCTCTCACCCTACACAAACAAAGTGTATCAAAGACCTAGGAATTAGAACAGAAAGTCTGCAACTGATAGAAGATAACATAGGATCAACTTTCCAACATATTGGCACAGGCACCAACTTCCTTAACAAGAACCCTAAAGCTCAAGAAAAAACAAAGGGAATGGCATTAAATTAAAAAGCTTCTGCACAACAAAGGAAATGATTAAGAGTTTGAAAAGAAAGTCTATAGAATGGAAGATTTTTTTCCAGCTGTTCTTCCAATAGGGGGTTATATTGAGAATATACAAAGAATGCAAAAATTTTAACACTAAAAAAAAAAAAAAAATCAATAAATGGGTGAAGGAACTAAAAAGACACTTCTCCAAAGAAGAAATAAAAATGACCAACAAATAGATGAACAAATCTTCAATCCCTTGAAATTAAAGAAATGCAAATCAAAGGTACCCTGATGTTGGGCATGGTGGTACAAGACTGTAATCAGTGTGGTTTGGGAGGCTGAGACAGAAGTATTTCAAGTTCAAAGCCAGACTTAGCAAATTAGCAAGGCCCTAAGCAACTTAAGGAGAACCTGTCTCTAAATAAAAAATACAAAATGTTGAGTATGTGGGTCAGTGATTGAGAACCTTTGGATTCAATCCCTGTTACCAAAAATGGAAATGAAAAAAAAAAAAATCTACAATGAAATTTCACCTCACTCCTGTTAGAATGGTAATTATCAAGAATACAAAGGAATGCAAATAGTAATAAATGCTGGTAAGGATGTGAGGAGAAGGTGCATTGTTGGTAAGCCTGCATTTTGGTACAACCCATTTGGAAAGCAGTATGGAGAGTCCTCAATAGACTAGAAATGGAACCACCATATGACCCACATATATCACTATTTGGTGTTTATTCTAAAGAACAAGAAAACCTTAGAAGATGGAAAGATCTCCCATGTTCTTGGATAGGAAGAATTAATATTGTCAAAATGGCCATACTACCAAAAGTGCTATACAGATCCAATGCAATTCCAATTAAAATCCCAATGATGTACCTTACAGAAATAGAGCAAGCAATTATGAAATTCATCTGGAAGAATAAAAAACCCAGAATAGCTAAAGCAATCCTTGGCAGAAAGAGTGAAGCAGGGGGTATCGCAATACCAGATCTTCAACTCTACTACAAAGCAATAGTAACAAAAACGGCATGGTATTGGTACCAAAATAGACAGGTAGATCAATGGTACAGAATAGAGGACACGGACACAAACCCAAATGAATACAATTTTCTCATACTAGACAAAGGGGCCAAAAATATGCAATGGAGAAAAGATAGCCTCTTCAACAAATGGTGCTGGGAGAATTGGAAATCCATATGCAACAGAATGAAACTAAACCCATATCTCTCACCATGCATGAAACTAAACTCAAAATGGATTAAGGATCTCGGAATCAGACCAGAGACCTTGCATCTTATAGAAGAAAAAGTAGGTCCAGAGCTTCAACACGTCAGCTTAGGACCAGATTTCCTTAACAGGACTCCCATAGCACAAGAAATAAAAGCAAGAATCAATAACTGGGATAGATTCAAACTAAAAAGCTTTCTCTCAGCAAAGGAAACTATCAGCAATGCGAAGAAAGAGCCTACAGAGTGGGAGAAAATCTTTGCCAATCATACTTCAGATAGGGCGCTAATCTCCAGAATCTATAAAGAACTCAAAAAACTCTACACCAAGAATGTAAATAATCCAATTGACAAATGGGCTAAAGAATTGAATAGACACTTCACAGAAGAAGATATACAAGCAATCAACAAACATATGGAAAAATGTTCAACATCTCTAGTAATAAGAGAAATGCAAATCAAAACCACCCTAAGATTCCATCTCACCCCAATTAGAATGGCGATTATCAAGAATACAAGCAACAACAGGTGTTGGCGAGGATGTGGGGAGAAAGGTACACTCATACATTGCTGGTGGGGCTGCAAATTAGTGCAGCCACTCTGGAAAGCAGTGTGGAGATTCCTTAGAAAACTTGGAATGGAACCACCATTTGACCCAGCTATCCCACTCCTTGGTCCACCCAAAGGACTTAAAATCAGCATATTACAGAGATACAGCCACATCAATGTTCATAGCTGCTCAGTTCACAATAGCCAGATTGTGGAACCAACCTAGATGTCCTTCAATTGATGAATGGATAAAGAAATGTGGTATATATATATACAATGGAATATTACTCAGCCATAAAGAATGATAAAATTATGGCATTTGCAGGCAAATGGATGAAACTGGAGAATATCATGCTAAGTGAGATAAGCCAATCTCAAAAAACCAAAGGAAGAATGATATCGCTAATAAGTGGATGATGACACATAATGGGGGGTGGGAAGGGTTAGTGTTGGGGTTGGAGTTGGGTTTAGGGAGGGGGGCAGGAATGGAGGAAGGAAGGACTGTATAGATGGAGGGGAGGGGTGGGAGGGGTGGGGGGAAGGGAAAAAATGGCAGAATGAATCAAACACCATTACCCTATGTAAATTTATGATTATACAAATGGTATGCCTTTACACCATGTACAAACAGAGAAACATCATTTATCCCATTTGTTTACAATAAAAAAAAAGAACATACTATTTCTCAACACACTATTCCTCTTAAATATAGGTGTAGAAATCCCTAACAAATATTAGAAAATAGAATTCAGCAAAATACAAAAAAAAAAAAAAAAAAAAAATCTACACATAATCAAATGGGCTTTATTCCAAGGAAGCAAATCTGGTTCAAATTAATTAGTGCCATCTCATATATGAACAGGTTAAAGAAGAAAAACCAAATAATCATATTAATTGATGCATTAAAATCATTTGTCCCTATTCGATACCCATGGATAATACAAGCTCTCAGAAAAACAAGATAATAAATCGCTCAACTTGATAAAGAAGATCTATGTAGATTTAAAAATACAATGATGTCATACTTAATGAAAAGTTGAATGCTTTCTCCCATCAGAAAAAGAAAGTCTATCTGCTCACATAGCTTCCATTTCCATCTGCTCACATAGCTTCCATTTCAAATTCTTCTGGAAGTTCCAGTCAGTGCAAAAAGGGCAAGAAACCAGGAAAAAAAATTACTGTCCCTGTTTGCCAATGCCATCGGTACCTACAGAAAATTTTTCAAGGAATCTATATGTAGGGATAGATATGCCCCTAGAACTAAGAAGAGAGTTCATAATGGTTACATGAGACAAGATAATCATGCAGAAATCAATTGTATTTTTATGTATAAGCAATGAACATGCAAATGCCATAATTTAAAATATACCACTTAGAACTGTTAATAAAAATAATTACTTAGATGTAGATATAACAAGATATATTTAGAACTTGTATGCTGAAAACAATACAACACAAATAAAATAAATCATAAAATCTAAAAAAAGAAGGGACATACTATGTTTATGCATGATTATCTGAACATAGTACAGATGTCAGTCCTCTAAAAATGTATGCAGATTTAGTGCATTCCATATCAAAAGTCACAGAAATATTTCTCTTTACATTGACATAATTTTAAATTAATGTGGAAACAAAAAGGGCAAGGAGAGCTAAAAAACAGTTTTAAAAAGGATAATCAAGTGGGTGGAGTTAGGCTGAATGATTTCAATACTTAATATATAACTCCAGTAATTCAAGTGGGTGGTATTGGTGGTGAGATAGACACATAGTTTGATGTAACAAAAAAGAGTTCAGAAATAAATGTACACAGTGTGAGAGTTTGCAATACCAAATGGAATCTCTTACATCAAACCCTAATAACGTTGAGCTAGTAGGCCTCGAGGAAGAGTCCTTATGTGCATTTGCCAGCAAACAGGGACTATCACAAGAGATTTTGCCAAACCACAACCTTGCACAAATGTCACCACAGCTTTGCATCAAGAGTACTTCCTCAAGGAAGCCTGATCACCAATTGTCTGTTCCACTGTGGACTGATGTCATCCTTGGTAATTCTTTTTACATTGGATAATTGTTTCAAAACAATTAATATAATTTTTTCATTTTGCCTTTACAATGTCTTAGTATTTCTTTGTCTCGCTGGATATGCCTGTGGTCTACCATGGCATAGATACCAGAATTACAATCCTTTGGTATTGCTGAATAAAATGGTGTTTTTCAACGGGGCGATCCAAGATGGCGGCCTAGAGGGAGACTGCACCCCCAGTCGCTCCAGAACCCTGGAGTTAAGAAGGGGAGGCATTGAGAGACTCGGACTGAAATAGAGCCACGGGTGAGTCTGCCCACTGGGTAAAGCTCGGCCCGGGTGGCAGGCCCAGATAGAGGTGGCTTATCGGAGCCGGGCAGGGCAGCTAGAGTCATCCACAGGCAGCCCTGCGCACTCCGGCGGTGGGCCCCGCCCACACAGCCAGCTTCTCCCGGTTCTCGGAACGGAACTGGCCCGCTAGTGAGAGCCTTTCTGACCAGAACAAGCTCCGAGTCCCGGAGCCCCTGCAGTGCAGGGTACTCCGGCAACGAACCAGCGGAGAGCCGCGATCAGCAAGCAGCCTCTGGGATTAGGGCAGGGCAGCCAGAGACCTCTTCAGGCGGCTCTGCCCACTCCGGCTGCAGGCTCTCTTCACGGGGCAATCCAAGATGGTGGCCTAGAGGGAGACTGCACCCCTAGTTGCTCCAGAACCCAGGAGTTAAGAAGGGGAGGCATTGAGAGACTCGGACTGAAATAGAGCCACAGGTGAGTCTGCCCACTGGGTAAAGCTCGGCCCGGGTGGCAGGCCCAGATAGAGGTGGCTTATTGGAGCCGGGCAGGGCAGCTAGAGTCTTCCCAAGGTAGCCTTCCACACTCCGGCAGTGGGCTCCTCCCACACGGCCAGCTGCACGGCGCAGGCCCACAGTGAGAGCATTTCCGCACAGAGCCAGTTCCAAACCGTGGAACAAGTAGGGGGCTAGGGGCAGTTTTCTTCGGATGAGCTGCTTTATCAGATTCCTCCAAGACATCAGGCTACTGAAGGCTGGGAGGTGATACACTGGAAATCTACCGGGACACTATAAGCCAGTAGCGGAAAACTGCAATATCTCAGGGTCCCACTGACAACTGACCAATATGAGAAAACAAGGGAAGAAAATGTCCCAAACAAACCTAGATACTACATCAATAAAACCCAATGACAGCACAGCAGAAGAAATGTCAGAAAGGGAGTTCAGAATGTACGTAATTAAAACAATCAGGGAAGCTAATGAGGAGATGAAAGAGCAAATGCAGGCATTAAAGGAGGAGATGAAAGAGCAAATGCAGGCATTACATGATCGCACCAATCAACAGTTAAAAGACCAAATACGGGAAGCAAGAGATCATTTCAATAAAGAGTTAGAGATACTGAAAAAAAAACAAACTGAAATACTTGAAATGAAGGAAACAATAAACCAAGTTAAAAACTCCATAGAAAGCATAACCAATAGGATAGAACACCTGGAAGACAGAACCTCACACATTGAAGACAAATTATTTAATCTTGAAAGCAAAGTTGGCCAAACAGAAAAGATGGTAAGAAATCATGAACAGAATCTACAAGAATTATGGGATATCATGAAAAGGCCAAATTTAAGAATTATTGGGATTGAGGAAGACTTAGAGAAACAAACCAAAGGAATGAACAATCTATTCAATGAAATAATAACAGAAAATTTCCCAAATCTGAAGAATGAAATGGAAAACCAAGTACAAGAGGCTTATAGAACTCCAAACATACAAAATTACAACAGACCCACACCAAGGCACATTATTATGAAAATACCTAACATACAAAATAAAGACAGAATTTTAAAGGCCGCGAGAGAAAAGAATCAAATTACATTCAGAGGGAAATCAATAAGAATATCAGCAGATTTTTCAATCCAGACCCTAAAAGCTAGAAGGGCCTGGAACAACATATACCAAGCCCTGAAAGAAAACGGATGCCAACCAAGAATCTTATACCCAGCAAAACTTACCTTCAAATTTGACGATGAAATAAGATCCTTCCATGATAAACAAAAGCTAAAGGAATTTACAAAAAGAAAGCCAGCATTACAGAACATTCTTAGCAAAATATTCCATGAGGAAGAGATGAAAAACAACGATGCAAATCAGCAACAGGAGGCGCTAGCCTAAAGGAATAGCCAAATAAAGGAGAAACCAAATCATGTCAAAAACAAATATGAGTCAATTGACTGGGAATACAAATCATATCACAATGATAACCCTGAATGTTAATGGCCTGAATTCATCAATCAAAAGACACAGACTGGCAGATTGGATTAAAAAGAAAAATCCAACAATATGCTGCCTGCAAGAGACTCACCTCATAGAAAGAGACACCCATAGACTAAAGGTGAAAGGATGGGGAAAAACATACCATGCACACGGACACAGCAAAAAAGCTGGAGTATCCATCCTCATCTCAGATAATGTGGACTTCAAACCAAAACTAATCAGAAGGGATAAAGAAGGACATTACATGCTGCTTAAGGGAAGCATAAATCAGCAAGACATAACAATCATAAATATCTATGCCCCGAACATTGGCTCATCCACGTACGTCAAACAAATCCTTCTCAATTACAGAATTCAAATAGACCACAACACAATAATACTAGGCGATTTTAACACACCTCTCTCACCACTGGATAGATCGTCCAAACAAAAATTGAATAAAGAAACTATAGATCTCAACAACACAATCAGCAATTTAGACTTAACGGACATATATAGAATATACCATCCAACAAAGAACGAATACACTTTCTTCTCAGCAGCACATGGATCCTTCTCTAAAATAGACCATATTTTATGCCACAAAGCTACTGTTAGCAAATACAAGAAGATAGAGATACTACCTTGTACTCTATCAGATCATAATGGATTGAAATTAGAAATAAATGACAGAATAAAAAACAGAAACTTCTCCAATACCTGGAGATTAAATAATACACTATTATATGATGAATGAATAACAGAAGACATCAGGAGGGAAATAAAAAAAATCTTAGAAGTCAACGAGAACAAAGACACATCATATCAAAATCTCTGGGACACTATGAAAGCAGTACTTAGAGGAAGATTTATTTCATGGGGTGCATTCAAAAAAAGAAGTAGAAATCAACAAATAAACGACTTAACACTACAGCTCAAAGTACTAGAAAAAGAAGAGCAGACCAATACCAAAAGTAGTAGAAGACAGGAAATAGTTAAAATCAGAGCCGAAATCAACGAAATCGAAACAAAAGAAACAATTGGAAAAATTAACAAAATAAATAGTTGGTTCTTTGAAAAAATAAATAAAATTGATAAACCCTTAGCCACACTAACAAAGAGAAAGAGGGAGAAAACTCAAATTACTAAAATTCGGAATGAACAAGGAAACATCACAACAGACACGAGTGAAATACAAAACATAATTAGAAGCTATTTCGAAAATCTATACTCCAACAAAACAGAAAACCTCGAAGACATCAACAAATTTCTAGAGACATATGAACTACCTAAACTGAACGAGGAGGACATAAACAACTTAAATAAACCAATTTCAAGCAATGAAATAGAAGAGGTCATCAAAAGCCTACCAAGAAAGAAAAGTCCAGGACCAGATGGGTTCTCAGCCGAGTTCTACAAAACCTTTAAAGAAGAGCTCATTCCAATACTTCTCAAACTATTCCATGAAATAGAAGAGGAGGGAACCCTACCAAACTCGTTCTATGAAGCCAATATCACCCTGATACCTAAACCAGACAGAGACACATCGAGGAAAGAAAATTTCAGACCAATATCCTTAATGAATATCAATGCAAAAATTCTCAACAAAATTTTAGCAAATCGCATACAAATATATATTAAAAAGATAGTGCACCACGATCAAGTGGGTTTTATCCCAGGGATGCAAGGTTGGTTCAACATTCGGAAATCAATAAATGTCATTCATCATATCAACAGACTTAAAGTTAAGAATCACATGATTATTTCAATAGATGCAGAAAAAGCATTTGATAAAATACAGTATCCCTTCATGCTCAAAACACTAGAAAAAATTGGGGTAGTGGGAACATTCCTAAACATTATAAAGGCAATCTATGCTAATCCCATGGCTAATATCATTCTAAATGGTGAAAAACTGAAAGCGTTCCCCCTAAAAACTGGAACAAGGCAGGGATGCCCTCTTTCACTGCTTCTATTCAACATCATCCTTGAGACTCTAGCCAGAGCAATCAGACACACCAAAGAAATTAAAGGGATACGAATAGGAAAAGAAGAACTCAAACTATCCCTGTTCACTGATGACATGATTATATATTTAGAGGAACCTGGAAATTCCACCAGAAAACTTTTAGAACTCATAAGTGAATTCAGTAAAGTAGCAGGTTACAAGATCAATGCTCATAAATCCAATGCATTTTTATACATAAGTGAAGAATCTTCAGAAAGAGAAATTAGGAAAACTACCCCATTCACAATAGCATCGAAAAAAATAAAATACTTGGGAATCAATCTCACAAAAGAGGTGAAAGACCTCTACAATGAGAACTACAGAACACTAAAGAAAGAAATTCAAGAAAACCTTAGAAGATGGAAAGATCTCCCATGTTCCTGGATAGGCAGAATTAATATTGTCAAAATGGCTATACTACCTAAAGTGCTATACAGATTCAATGCAATTCCAATTAAAATCCCAATGATGTACCTTGCAGAAATAGAGCAAGCAATTATGAAATTCATCTGGAAGAATAAAAAACCCAGAATAGCTAAAGCAATCCTCAGTAGCAAGAGCGAAGCAGGGGGTATTGCAATACCAGATCTTCAACTCTACTACAAAGCAATAGTAACAAAAACGGCATGGTATTGGTACCAAAATAGACAGGTAGATCAATGGTACAGAATAGAGGACATGGACACAAACCCAAATAAATACAATTTTCTCATACTAGACAAAGGTTCCAAAAATATGCAATGGAGAAAAGATAGCCTCTTCAACAAATGGTGCTGGGAAAACTGGAAAACCATATGCAATAGAATGAAATTAAACCCCTATCTCTCACCCTACACAAAACTCAACTCAAAATGGATCAAGGACCTCGGAATCAGACCAGAGACCCTGCATCTTATAGAAGAAAAAGTAGGTCCAAATCTTCAACTTGTTGGCTCAGGATCAGATTTCCTTAACAGGACTCCCATAGCACAAGAAATAAAAGCAAGAATCAACAACTGGGATAGATTCAAACTTAAAAGCTTTCTCTCAGCAAAGGAAACTATCAGAAATGTGAAGAGAGAGCCTACAGAGTGGGAGAATATCTTTGCCAACCATACCTCAGATAGAGCGCTAATTTCCAGAATCTATAAAGAACTCAAAAAACTCTACACGAAGAATACAAATAATCCAATCAACAAATGGGCTAAGGAAATGAACAGACACTTCACAGAAGAAGATGTACAAGCAATCAACAGATATATGAAAAAATGTTCAACATCCCTAGTAATAAGGGAAATGCAAATCAAAACTACCCTAAGATTTCATCTCACCCCAATTAGAATGGCGATTATCAAGAATACAAGCAACAATAGGTGTTGGCGAGGATGTGGTGAAAAAGGAACACTCATCCATTGCTGGTGGGGTTGCAAATTAGTGCAGCCACTCTGGAAAGCAGTATGGAGATTTCTCAGAAAGCTTGGAATGGAAATACCATTTTACCCAGCTATCCCACTCCTTGGCCTATACCCAAAGGACTTAAAATCAGCATACTACAGAGATACAGCCACATCAATGTTCATTGCTGCTCAATTCACCATAGCCAGATTGTGGAACCAACCTAGATGCCCTTCAGTTGATGAATGGATAAAGAAACTGTGGCATATTTATACAATGGAATATTACTCCGCAATGAAGAATGATAAAATTATGGCATTTGCAGGCAAATGGTCGAAATTGGAGAATATCATGCTAAGTGAGATAAGCCAATCTCAAAAAACTAAAGGACGAATGATCTCGCTGATAAGCAGATGAGGACATATAATGGGGGGTGGGAGGGGCTAGCATTAGGTTTAGGGTTAGGTTTAGGGTTAGGGATAAGGTGTGTGGTAAGAATGAAGGAAAGAAGGACTGTGTAGAGGGAAAAGAGGGTTGGGAGGGGTGGGGCGAGGGGAAAAATAAAATAAACATCATTACCCTATGTAAATGTAAAAAAATTAAAAAAAATAAAAAAATAAAAAATAAAAAAAATAAAAAAAATGGTGTTTTTCAATTTTTTTTTTTAATTTTTTTGGGTTTGGTTTTGGTTTTGGTATTTTTTGGTGGCTCATCTGTCTGTCATTCATCTTAGGGTGATAATAGCTATAGACAATTGATTTTTTTGTTTTTGAATTGGGATACCCAGGCTGGTCTGGAACTGCTGGATTTGATAATCTCACCTCAGCCTTTTGAGTGCTGAGATTATAGGAAAATGCCACAATGCTTGGCTACCAACGGATTTCTTTTTCCAGTACTGGGATTTCAACCTATGGCTTCATGCATGCTAGGTAAGCTCTGGACCACTAAGATATTCCTTCAGCCTGAAATGCACAGTTGATAAAGCAATTCAGTGGAGGAAGGAATGCTTTTCAGCAAATGGTGCTAGAACAATTGGACATACACAGGCAAAAAAAAAAAAAAATCATTTTGACATAAGTCTTACAGCTAAAGCAGAAAATAATCCCAAATAAATCATACATTTAAATATAAAATACAAAACATGAGTGAAAATATTTGGAACTTAGGGCTAGTTAAAAAGTGTTTAGACTTGACACCAAAAGTATGAGATGTTAAAAAAAATTTAAAACATTGAATTTCATTAAAAATGAAAACTTTTGCTCTATGAAATTCCCTATGAAGAAATGACAAAACAAATTCCAATTTGGTAGAAAATACTTGCAAATCATATATATGACAAAAGTCTAGTATCTAAAATATATAAAGAACTCTCCAAATGCAGCAATAGAGAAGCAAACAACCCAATAAAATAGGCCAAAAATATGAAGAGACATGTCACTGAAAATTACATACAAATGACAAACAAGCATCTAAAATGTTGTTCGACATTATTAGCAATTAGGGAAATGGAAATTAAATCACTACACACCCATTGGAATGGCTCAAATTAAAAAACAATAACAGTGAATACTAAATGTTGGTTAGAAAGCAGGAAAACTGGTTCATTCCTATACTATTGAGAATGTGAACTGATACAGCCATTTCTTTGGCATGACATGTACCCTATAAAACTCAGTTGTTATACTCTGTAAAGGAAAAAAAAAATTTTTTTTTTCCTCTATCTTTACTCTCCTAACACAGAACCCTCCTGTGACCAGATATATATGGGAGTTTTTCTCCATACATCAATTAATTTTCCAGGGGACACCACCTGGGTATCCTCTAATTCAATTGAGTTAGGATATCTGCCAGACAGTTTGTCACAAGACTAACCCCTCTTCAGATGTCAATCACCCACACTTCTATTTATAAAGCAGAGTTCCCACAGTCCCCTCTGAATTATATTAATTTTTTATGCTGATTCATATAACTCAGGGGAACATATTTACCAGTTTATAAAAAGGATATTACAAAGAATTATAAAGCCAGATGAAGAGGCACATAGGGTGAGATCTGAAAGGGTCCCAAACCCAGGAATGTCCATCCTTATGGAGTTGGGGTGCACTGCCCTCCCAGCACTTGATGCCTTCACCAACAAAGAAGCTCATCAAAGGACAGATACAACGAACTACTGAACTATTTATTGATACCCTGCTGAATCTCCCAGGAGTTAAATGCTGAGTGAAAAAGCCAATCTCCAATGATTATATATTATACTAATAACTGTCATTCAACTTAAAAATGAAATCAATATCTATACAGGTGTAAGGTTTCAGGATGAACTCAACTCCAATATATAACCATAAACCTCTAATAAAAAATAAAAATAAAACAATTCAAAATTTAAAAAATGGTTATCAGCTTAAATAAAACTTCTTGAAAAAATAAAAAGATTCCTGAAATAACAGAAGTCACAGAAACTACGAACAAATTAATGATTGCCAGAACTGAAAGATCGGAGAAACAGGGAATGGATGTGGCTGTAATAGGGCACCATGAGGGATTCTAGAGGAGAAGGAAAGGTTCTGTAACTTGATGGTATCAATGTCCACATTCTGCTTGTGATATTAGACTATGGTTTTGCAAGATGATACCATTGGGGGACTTGAGATATGCAGTACATGTTAGCTCCCTGTTTTACTGTTTAAATTCCATGTGAGTTTGCAATATTCTCAAAATAAACAGCTTAGTTAAATTTTTTTTCTTTAGAAAGTCTTAATGAAAATAAAAAATAATTGAGGGGACTTTACATTCACACTCTGAAAAGTCTTTTGGTAGAGTATAATTAATCAGAACACATGGAGAATGAAGAGGGAAAAGACAACTGAAAACACATCAAAAGAAGTAGCAAGTCAAAAAATATACAAACGAAAGAAACCAGAAGTGAGCATTCAGCACTAATTTTTCTGGCAAGGGGAGCAGTATAGCAGGACCAAGATAATAGACTTTGGGGAAAAAATAACACTACATTTAAGTCATAACTCTATTGTCTGTTTTCTCAAGTTCAATAAGCTATCATTGCTTTGATAAATAAGAAGTGCCTTCATGTGGCATCCAATTCATGATACTTATTTAGGAAAAGTAAATTCTCTACTGTAACCACTTATCACTAACCACTAAGCCAACTCCAAATGGTAATTAAGGTATCAACAATGTCAGAGAAAGGACCTCAAAGTAATGAGATGTTTCTTGTGGTTATGATTTAAAGAGTATATTAAGGAGTATGTCAATTAAATTATTCATACAGTGCTCTACTTGATTTGATATTTCAGAAATTTATACCTCTATTCAAATGAAAGAATCTAAAGTTTTCCTAAGCTTCACAAATTATTCATTTTGATTCTAATATAAATGAAATATATTTTGTGCAAATACATGTTTATTTTTAGGCTAGATGTTTAAATAACAGCAAAATATAACTATAACAATTTTACTCTTTTCTAATGAGATATTTTCTTTCCTTATATAATAAAACATATTCTTTGCTAAAAGCAATTTTAATTCACCATAAAACTTAAAAATCTCACTAATATTACTAACTGAAAAGAGACAAAACAAATATATAACTATATGTCTATTTAATTTAATTTTTATTTGGTCTTAATTATTTAGACACAAAAATAGTTTTTGATTACAAAAATACATCTGAAATTTATCAGTTTGAAAATTGTTACAAAATTTAATTAAATATAGTCCAAACAAATTGAAGTTTCAAACTATCACAATTAATTTGTAAGTCATTAGCTATAACACTTTTTTTTGGTACTGGGAATTGAACTTAGGACTTCACACATGCTAGGTAAGTGCTCTACCACTGAACTACATCCCCAACTCCAGGTTTAACATTTTGGATACTTCATAGGTCACTGGTGACTATGAGATCAATATTTAAGTCTGAAAATAAATAGCACATAT
The DNA here is from genome assembly GCF_902686445.1 of Sciurus carolinensis. Lineage (NCBI taxonomy): Eukaryota > Metazoa > Chordata > Mammalia > Rodentia > Sciuridae > Sciurus > Sciurus carolinensis. The sequence goes on from NC_062216.1 coordinate 143,848,547, forward strand.
TTTTAATGCATATAAAACAATCATTTCATTACTATGTTAAATTAAAATAAAGTGTTATATATTTATAAATAAATGTAATTGTCTTGAAATTTTCTTATGATATCTCCTACTTTCATATAGTTTCTAATAAAGTCATTATCTGTAAAGATGCTGCATTTAAATAAGGACTAAATATAATTCTTATTTCTTAAATTTTGTGCTTTAAAATATGTAGTAGAATTTAATGCATTCATTTAAAATGTTCTCATTGGGTATATAATCAAGCATCTTTGCTCAGGATTATAGTTTCTGGAATTATATACCAAATTATTATAGGAGACACCATGGTACTTGCTGGAGAATAAATGATAACTAAAGTGTGCAATGAGGAAAAGATTACGTCACATTTGATTATTCTTATACTAAAATCAATTTTATAAGAATGCTGTGTATGCAGATTTCAGTATTTATGGGTAAAATAGAAATTTGGGGTGAGGTTTTTATTGTCTTAAAAATGCATCCTCCATTGTGATTCAATAGGATTATTATCATTTTAAAGTGGAGGTTACTAAAGTTAGGTATTACGTTTTTTTTGAAGTCTCATCAGTGCCATTTAGTTCCACAATCCCCTCAGGTGCAATCTGATTGAGTATCATAAAACTGTTTATCTTGTATGAATTTGTGAATACATCACACTCCTCACCACTCTGTAAGGTTCATTTAGTACACTCTTGGTAGAGAGACAATGTTTTTTCAGGAAGATGAAGACATATTAGAGCCTTATGCCAGACATAAGGTTTAAACCTAACACAGAAATTTATAGCTGCTTTCTCTTTTGGAGGTACAGTCTAGTCAAGCATTAAATGTATAGTTAACAGACATCCAATAGTCACAAGAGAGTTGACAACTTAAATTACTTATTATAATGAAGATAAATAATGATTCTGAACATGGGTATAAATTACACTCTGGAACTCCAATGTTGTTACCAGGCAACTTCCCTGGTCAGATTAAATGAAATTCATGTAATTTGGTGGTGTCAGGATATACATACACACACATACACACACACACACACACACACACACACACACAGTTTTCAGTCAAGACCAAAGCCCAAAGATTTTGAATTTTAAAAAATAGTGTGAACACTAAACGTATTTAAATGTACACAGGGGCAACATCAAAATGAAATTGTTTTGTAGTATGTTTCATTGTGTAAGTCTTTAAAAAAATATGACCTATCACAGAGTTTCAATCAATCACAGTATATTTAATGAGTGAAGCCATTTACTTTCTGAGAGGAATGGAGTGTTCTTAGGAAATTTATATGACAAAAGATATTTTTATGAAGCAAAGTATCAAATAGAACAAAATGACATATTTTTATTTTCATTCATATAACTGAAAAAAATTAGAACGTGTTCCATAGTAAGCAATGTACAGATATCTTCTTATATTTTGAAGACTTCAAAAACTTTTATTTTTCTAAATTTTATATTTTAAGCTTTACTTTTCTTTCCTAGCTGACCTCTCAGAGCTAGATTCCCTCTCTGAAATTCATGCACATATTCTATTATTAAATGAAGATGTACAACAACTTTTAATAAGAAAGGGCATATAAAAATAAATTGTATAATGTTTGTAATTCAACAAGCAAAATTGTCAAACTTTTTTTCTTTTCCCTCTTTAAAGAAGCAACTAGGTTGACTTCAGTATTTATTTAGTTATCCAAAATGAGAGGTAAAACTCGTCTCCATCTTTGCATATAAAACACTCATCTAGTCCCTTGATCATTTTGGCTGTCCTCTAAATCATATATAGTTTTTGGTTTGTTTATTTCAGAAATTGTTTCCAAAATGGTTTGTATCTGTCTAGATTCTGCAATTACTTTTTTTTGCAAAGAAAAGAGTTATTTCTTTCTACATATTTTCTATGACGCTCCCACGTGTCCTTGATAATTGAGTTGTAGCCGTGCAGTGGGCAAAGAGGAACTGATTGTATGAATAGATATACTACATATCTAAGAAACAAAGTGATTTTAGAAAGAAAAAAAATACTCCACTATGTCACACTGCTCTGTAATGAACTAAAAAAATTCCACAATACTAATTCTGTTGTTACTTTATTTGTAGAGATCAGTTGGTGCAAATATTAATAAAAGGCAAATACCAACTTTTTACATTGGCCTGAAAAAAATTTGCCACATACTTACTATGTTCTAGGAATTGTGCTAGGTGCTAGAAATAATAATATCAATAATATTTTTCATGATCAAAGGACCAAAGAATCCAAAAATAAGAGAGTATTAGAGAAAATACAAATTGTCATATACAGATGCCTTGTTATATTCTGCGCATTTCAGAACCTTATGTGGGTTGTATAATTTCACATTTACAAAATGCTTTATGGATTACTATTGTTATTGCTAATTTATAGACAAGGAAAATGAAGCATAAAAATTTAAAAATGCAAGCAAAATCCTGTAGTGGCAGAGCGGTTACGTAAATTTAGGCTATTAAGCTCAGAGTTCATCCTATTACTCAATAAATTATTAAAATTGGTATAAGGCATTTTGGTAATGGAATTTGCCTGATTATATTTGCATTTAAATTGACTACTATGTGTATTAATAAAATTAGTCAGGGTTTGAGAGAGAGAGAGAGAACCAACAGAATAACGTAGATACAGATTTATTTGTAGTAAGAAGGAATTTGTTAGGAGAATTTGCTCATATAATTATGAAAGCACAGAAATTCCACAACAGCCAGGTGCAGATTAGAGAGACCAGGATGCCAGAAGTGTGGCTCTGTCCGAAGGCCTGAGAACATGAGGAGTGGACTGGGGTGGGATGTGGAAGGGGCCGAAAGAGGAAGAGGTGGCAGTTCTGCACTTCAAAGGCTGGAGAGCTTTCAGTTCTGATGTCCAAGGGCAGAAGAAGAACACATCCCAAATTTCCTTTCCCTCTGATTTATCCCATCCAGGACCCTAGTCAACTGGAGAGTGCTAGCCCCACACTGAGTGTGGATCTTTCCTACTTAGTCCACTCAGACTCACATCTCAATGTCCTTTGGAAGTCCTCCCACAGAGTGATGATTTATTAGCTCTCTAAGTATTCCTTAATCCAGTGAAATTGACACCTAAGATTAACCATCACAGATGAATCAGAGGAGATCTAGAACAGAGGCAAGGGATCAGCTGTGGTGCATTTAAAATATCCCAGATATAAATTGGAGCATTTGAAAATGTAACTTTAAATAAGAATGGAGGGAAAATGGAAAAATTGTAGACATTTAATAGATAAAACTAATTAATGTGGAAATCGCTACTGAGAAAAATGAAAAAGTTCAGAATGACTTTACTCTTCTGGGTTTTAGCCAAAACACTAAGCAAATAGGTACTCCCAAGAGAAAAAGAAATAACTGGTTGTGGTGGCACATGACTGTAATCCCAGTAGCTCAGGAGGCTGAGACAGGCAGATCACAAATTCAAAGCCAGTCTTAGCAATTTAGTGAGGTCCTAAGCAATTTAGTGAGACCCTGTCTTAAAATAAAAAATAAAAAAGGGCTGGGGATGTGTCTCAGGGGTTAAGCACCCCTGGGTTCAATCCAAAACCAAAAATCAAAAACAGTAAAGTGTGTTCAGAGGAAAATAAGTGAAATGATGAAATGTTGATCCTCCAGGTAAGATACCTAATAAACTGAATATAAGACTTTAGAACTCAAGAGAAAATATAAATAGCCAAAAGCAAGTTTTCAAATGATAAATTGATGGAGTCATATTCTAAATTAGGTGAGAAAGGGTGAAATCTATTGCCTGAAAGGTGTGGATAGGAGATTGATACCGTATATACATCTTCTTCTGGGAGCTCTTATTAGTGAAACCAAAGGAAGAGATGGAAGAAACCCAGGAAATATGAGTAATACTTCAATTTGAGCAGAGGAGAAATATTGAAAAGTAAATGCTTCAACAGCATAATTTTTGATGGGAAAAGCAAGAGGATTGTGGTGTTAACACTAAGAGGCCCACCCAATTAGCACTCATGAATTGAATGTGAAACCAGTCAGCAAAGCTGCATGCTTTCCTCCTGCCATCTTTGTATTCTTAGGTATTGATATTAGGGTTGAATTTAACCTGGTTGGAGTTTGGCTAAGTTAGTATGATAAGAAAATCAGAGGAAAGACAGGGAGGAATAGGGGAGTAAGCACAGGTAGAGGAGACAGAACTGTTTACTTTATAACTGCTGTTAATAATCAAAATTGTCTCCACAAAATGTATTGCTAATAGTGGTTTTGACTGCCCACAATAAGAATTTCAGGAAAGACATTTCTATTAAAGTTCTTAAGGTAAGATTTTTTTTTTCTTTTCATTTCCTTATGTGAGGAGCAATACTAATAAGAGTATTGAGAGGGGAGATAGAAAAACAAAATTAAAATGTGATCATTTATATTCACCTAAATCAATTTTAAGAATCAAGACCTTGAACTAAATTAATTCTTGTGGGAAATAAACCTGAAGACAAAAAAGAAATAATTCTGAAGATTCAAAGAATGGATTTTAATCAGTGTTAAACAAATTCTCAAATCAGGAAATCATATGCATTAATCGATATAACACAGAGAAAAATAGGTTCTTGTACTTTCACAATTCTCCTCACGGATTTAGTGTTGACAATATTATGCATGTTCAGCAAAATGTAGCAAGTTAATCCTGTTCTCATAAGAACAAATTCAAACCCAAGAGCCTCTTTTATAAAATGTGGGACACATACTAGTTACTTCTATTGATTTAGACAATATATGAGTTGTCAGAAAGTGCCATTTCTGTGGAGCTGTAACAAGATTTCCCAACTGTAGATGTTTTAAAACAATCATTAGTTTCTTTTTTGAGCCAAAATAAATTCACTTCATGTAGAAGATCTATAATCCTAATCATCGTGTCTTTTTTGGTTTTTCTAACTAGTGTACCTTAATGGCTGACTGCTCAATAGGAGATTAGATGTCATGCTACAAGTGTACTTGTTACAGGGCTGTTTTATTTTTAACTGCATGGGAAGAACTGCTTATTAATTCAAGCTACTTTTCCCAAACTGACAGTTCCCTAATATCATCAATAGAAGCAGAAACTTTTTGAAGTGCTGTATTCCATGTTATAAATAATAGTTTATTTTAAAGACCAAATGCCCCTTCTTCCATGAAGCAAATTTAACCCATAATGCAACTGAGGACTATTTATACTGCAGAACATAACATTTACAACAATGATTTGTAATACAATACATGAGGGGGTTTGAACTGGTGTTGCTAGCAAATCCCTCCTTTCTTTACTTTTCCAGCAGCAGAAACAGACATAATCTATAGAGGAATTGATAGGAGGTAATATGATATCTGGATGTCAGTACTTGTTTGCCCTCTATATCTATGAAGAGAATTATTCCTCTACATCAGGAAAGCTGAATTATGGAAGAAAGATCAGTTAATTTCATGTGCTATAACTGGGGAAAATTTCAATAGCTCCTTGAATGATATGGATAACAGAGTCCTTTCCTCGTTTATCATTCACTCTACATTTGTTACTGCCATGCTATGCCAGACTCTTGCTAATGACTACACGTAGGAAGATGACTAGCAGATTATGCCTGTGTGGGGAGATGATGATAATGGAGAGATGTGACAATCAGACAGAAGACATAGAAACATATGGACATATAGTGGATGCATGAACATGTGATAGAACATGAGTTTACAGTGGTAGGACAGGATTTAAGTTTGGATTTAAATAGTACACTTTGTAAATTTGGATTTTTTTTTTTTACTCTATACAAAGGAAAATCATGAATAACTGAAGAATGTTAAAGCTAGTGAATGAAGTACCAACAGTTGAGTTTCAGAAAGATCAACCTGGGAAGACTATGGAGTGGAAAAATGGATATACAAAACTTTGTGACAGGGATTCTTTTCCAAGAGTTTTATAAAGAAAAAAAGAGGAGAGAAGGGAGGTAGGAGGAAGAAGAGGAGGCTAGGATGGGGGAGGGAAAGACAATTAATCTTAGATGATACAAAGTATGTAGTAGAAATTGGATTTAAGAGATACTTGGAAGTATAAATAACATGCTGCAGGGGTAATACAAAGAATCTAATGTTAGTATGAGAGTTGAGGGCTAGATAAGAGTCTGAGAATGGATATGATTACTTAAGCAAAATATACAGGATGATGGAAACAGAGGACTAAAGTTATAACTCTAAACATTATAACAAATGAAAAATATTCAGAGAAGCCCTGATAGGAATCTTAGAAAGAACATTCAGTCAGACAAACTAACAAAATACTAGGATGGATTATATATATCACTTCCCTGACCTATCTACCAAGGCTGTTAATTAAAAAACCAACTGGAACAAGGGGGGATTGAGAAAAGATAAACACATAGAGAGAAAGCTGGGACCAGTTGGGACACTGTCCTCTGATGGAGGAACAGTGCCCCAGAGCTAGCTCGGCACAGTTATCATATAGGTTTTATCATCAAAAAGGTTATTTGTAAGAAAGTTTCAGTAAAGCAGACAGACGTGAATGTTGTAGTGAAACTTTTGGAGATGTTGAGGTTATCTTGTCATGCCCAGAATTCTCTATCCCGGGAAGTTGGTGCCTGAGCTTAAGGTCCAGACTGATAAAGCTCTGTGCTTTTGCACAGAGCCTCCTCAGGCTAGGCATCACTACAGTAACTGGGTCGTCTTGACTTGTACCTTTGTACAGGAAGTTCCCAGTGCAAACATTGGCACCAGGAAGTCAGATCATGATTCAAATCACCATTCTCCACATATGACAACAGAAAACCAATACAAAAGTGCATTATACTGTGCAGTCAGTGTTAGTCAATAGGATCTTTGAGAGAAATTTTGTGGATTATTGGAGGTAAGACTCTGATTGCACAAATAATTGGAGCAAATATAACCAGGTAGAATTCTGCTGAGAGAGGGAAATAGGAAGATCTTTGATGTTAGTTGCTCCCTTGAGGGATATGAATATATACTTACATGTTAAAGGTTAAAACATACATTAGACAAAAAGACTGAAAATGAACCAAGAGTGGAAATATTAACAAAATCAAAATAGCTAGAAAGGGTAGACAAGATGCAAAATTAGTTGAAATATTTCTTATTCAGGAGAAGGAACATGTCCTCTGCTGGGGTGGAAAAAAATATAAAACTTTTCTGGACCAATTAACTGTGGGTTTGAAAAATTTACCTCTCCCCAAATAATTGTTTTTAAGAATCAGGAATTGATTTAACTATGAATTAAATTTATATTAAAGTAGTAAGAGGCTTAAGATTAATGCTGAAAAATTTTAAATGGCTCATAGAGAACAGAAGGGAGATTAGCTAAGACATTAAGAAATGCAGACAAAAGAGACTGATAATAAAGTTGAGGACTGACTACCTGGATAGTAGCAGCACACACATTCATCAATTTCAAAAATGCCTCCAGAAACACATATGCTTCTCCACTTAAAAAGAGTTATATCCCCATAGACTCTACATAAGATGAAACTATTGTTTAAGTAAAAAATGAATTTAATACACCTAACCTATCAAATAACATAGCTTAGCAAAACAGTACACAGTACAGTATTATTTGTTTACCCTCATCATGTGGCCAACTGCGTCCTGAATGATTATCAATTTTGCACCATTGTGAAGTAAAAAAAAAAAAGTATAAATTAAACCATCTTAATTGGGGATCATCTGTATATAGTCATAAGTGCAGATGAAGGAAAAGCATTTGGTCAAGTTTTGAAGTGAGGCAGTGACTAGCTTGTATATGTAGAATAACAAGAACAAAGAGGTATGGGTTAAATCTCATGGGTTTTAAATGAATATGCAAGAAACTATAGTCAGGATGAAGTTGTGAAAGACAAGGAAAAGGAATGAGTAAGAAACAACATGCTCATTATGGGCTCAGTTGTGTTTCTCCAAAATATGTTAGAGTCAGTCCTAATTTCTGGTTAATTTGACTTTATTTGAAAATAGTCTTTGCAGATGTCATCAATCAGATGTCATTGGTGTGTCCCTATGGGAGGGGGAAGTTTAGAAACAGACATGGTAATGTACACTGCACTGGGAAACCAAGTGAAGACAGACATACAGAAGAAGATGGCTGCTTTACAACTGAGGTACAACTTAGAATCATGCAGCTATGAGCTGAGAAATAGCAAGGGCTGCTGGCAAACACCAGAAAGCAGAAAATGCCAGCAGAGATTATATGCCTTCAGGTTTCAAAAGAAGCACGGTCTTGTCAACACCTTGATTTCAGACTTTTTAGCCTCCTGAACTATGAGGTAAAAAATCAGATTTAAGCTTCCTAATTTGTGATGTTGTCACAGTAACTTCAGGAAACTGAAATGCCCAGTAAGACTTCTCCTCAGCAGTCCAAATGCGAAGACAGCTAACTAATTGCACATACAAAAAACATAAAATGCTTTTCATTTCTTAGTAATTGGTTAATACATGAGATAAATGACAAGAATATGAACAAGTAAATTGGAAAACAGTTTACACATGTTAGTATTTTTTAAAAAATTCTTATAATGTTTCCCACTGATCATAGTGTTCTTCAATGTTGATTTTTTTCCCCCCCTGTGGTGCTAAGGACTGAACCCAGGGCCTCACATTACTAGACTAGCACTCTACCATGGAGCTACATATTCCAGTGCCAAAACCCCTGAATTTTCAATCTAAAGTACACTTTTTAAGAGTAAAACATAATTGTGAGAATATTATATATTTCCATGTTGAAAATTCATAAATGGGAATTTATTTGCATTTTTGAATCCCATTCAAAGCATATATAACTAATAATTCTGTTTGTCGACTTTATATAATGTACAATTAAATATAATTTATGTAATTTAAGACAAAAATATATTGAAATTAAACATTCACTTTGCCTGTGAATGTAGGTACCTGTACATATCGTTTAACTAATGAATCTTGACTATTAAAAATGTTTATATCATTTGTACCTTTACATTATTTGAATGGAAATTATTTATAGATAATATAATTGAAAAATTTATTGCCACCTTAATTATATTTAGTGCAGGGAAGAAGAGAGGTGAATGGCTTACTTTTATAAGACTAATAATTATAAAGATATTAACAGAAGCCTAACTTTAAGGAGAGCCTGCAATATTGTAGACTTTATAAGGACTATCTCATTCAATTCTCAAAATCACAAAAACACAAATAAGGTTATGATGTTGCTGTAATCTTTGTGCTTATATTATAGATGTACATGCATAATGAACTAACTTTCTTGCTTAGCAGCATATAAATAAGAAGTTGTGAAGACAGAATTGGAGTTCAGTCATATTCCAGAGCCTATATGGTTAACGAGTAATGCAAACAGTATACATTAATTGCACTTTCTTATCATTTATAAGTAAAAGTCATTACAAAAGACTATTAATAAAGTATTCTATTATCTCACTTTTCTCATTTCCTGTCTATTTTTAACTAACTGGAGACTGATCAAATGGCTAGAGCAAACATACAATTTGTGAAGTTATATAAATCATACCATTGGATTATGTTATTAACACACAACGGGCAATGAGTATTTTTTTTTAAAGAAATAAGTAGAGGTTTAAATTAATATTTAGAGCATACTTCAATGAACTGAATTCTCTTTTTTATTATAAAAAAGAGAAACCAGTAAGGAGAAATTCTCTTTAAAAGAAAACTAAAGCTTCATGTAAGATAAAAGGAAAAAATAGTGTTAAAGAGATGGCAAATATAAGTGAGCAAAGGAAAGAAATAGCAGAAAGTTGATTGAACCTTGTGAGGAAACCATATATAGGTGGTAAAATAATGTTAGCAGAAAGTTGAGGTCAAATATTCTACTGAAATGACTTGCTAGAAAAACCCTAAGTTGTTTTTTTTTTTTTTTTTCCACCCAGAACAATTTTCAGACCTTTCTCTAGTTTGGGGAGTTATATAGTTATTGCAAATGGTTTGTGTTAGAGAACAGCAAAACAAAACATTTTCTAAAATTTCATCTACTGTGTAGTGTGTTTCAATCTAAAGTATTCACTGGGGAAAAATATAACATGATTTCCCTGTCTTTCAAGATTTCAGGATCTATTATGAAATTGTCTAATTATATGGGTTGCTCATGCAGAATTTAATTAAATTTTAGGATTTTTCACGCTTAAATTAGGAGAATTTCTTAAATATTACAGATCTGTTATGGAATTTCTGTTTAATATCCTCAAATTCAAACCATAATCAGTAAGGGCTTCAATGCAGTAATACTTAAAAAAAAAAATGAAGGGTTGGGGACACAGTCCAGGAATAGAATGCCATTTGCTTTACATGTACAAAGAGCCTGACTCTGTCCACAACACTGGGGAAAAAAATAAAGAAACAAAGAATCTTGGTTTTCTTTCAACCTTTTTGATACATATATTCATATATATGTATGATATATATTTATATATGCACATGTAGATGCATAAATATATCATATGTATACAAAGATATACATACATATAGGTACATTCATATAGAAAACACACGTGACAGGTTTATAAATATATATACATATATTTAGATCACTATATATATTGATACATTTAAAAATTTGCTTCAACAATTATTTAACTTTGCCAGTTTTCCTGCTTGCTGAATCAAGGTATGAATCCTCTTACTTCAACTTGTTTTATAAAAGGGGACTAGCAGAAAAGGTAGACATTTTAATCCTCAACAAATGTTCTGAAGAGAGCAACTCTGGAGGCCAGCGCAGGAGGATTACAAGTTCAAGGTCAGCCTCAGCAATTTAGTGAGACCCTATCTCAAATTGAAGATACATGAAGAGCTTGGAATGTAGCTCTGTGGGAAAGCATCCCTATCTTCAATCCCCAGTACCAACACAGACACACATACACACACATATACACACACAGATCAGTGAATAATAATATTTTGAGATTCAAGTATTGACAAGGCTATTTTACCTTGTGAAGTTTTCTAATGATGGTTGTGTAATAAAGAGAAAATAAGCACAAAACACTCAGGGAATCAGTGTGCTTGTAATAAGAATGAGGGATGTGTGTAGGGTTGCTGGGTGAAAGGTGATTAATTTTGACCCTACCATGAAGAGGGGTCTTGGAGCATGGAAAAGGCCATGCATGGATACTTTTTCTGTATGTGTCAGGTGGAAGGAAAGTAAGGACAATGTGAGGGAAAGCATGCTAGCAAAGAAAGGTGCTTACATATTACTCTTTCCTTTCCTGAAGGAATCACTATAAGCCCATGGTTTTATTTTTAAAAAGTTAAGGTTTTCAAATCTGATCTGAAACTGTTATTCATGTAATCTTGGACAAAAAGGCATTTTACAATTTTACTAAATACTCTAATTCACATTAACAAGCCTATTCATAGATTCTCTAAATTTGGGCAAAATTTATAGTATCATCAAAAGGTTGGGGAAAGCTTAGTAGCTTATAAGATGAAGTCATTGTGGAAGTGAGCTCCATACATTATCAGTTCCTCTGCACAAAGCATAAAACACAGAAGAAATTCACATGTTAAGAATCACCTTGTGCCTTGGGTGCCTACCAACTTTCATTCTAAGTCACCTAAGTTTACTCTACTTTAGGAAAATATTCAATCCATATGGTATCCTACATGAAACACTGGGCCACACAAAAGCCCATGAAACAATATTTACCTGATCTAATTTTTTGTGGTAAATTTGAACCACAGTCAGCTAAGTGTGGTTGAACCTTTGAATATTCTTTCAAATTAGTACATATTTACTACTTCCTTCATTCTAAAAAAAATTTAATGAGACAAGGTGAAGCAAACAAAACATCACACAAACAGAATCTGAACAATTCTTGGATAGTAAACACACACCTTAAACTTTGCAATTCTTTGCTGTGACTTTCGAGTGTCTCTACATGCCAAAATTAATCAATTCATACTATTACATTACGTGTAGTAGTATTAATGATCAGATGACCAGTTACTCAGGAAAGTGTTTAGGATGTGTCTGTGTTTAAGATAATTGCTCTCCTTTGCTGGTTTAGTAACATTTAGATTTCTAGAAATTGGACATTTATCAAATCTATCATTAGTCTTTAAATATTGATTTCAAATAAGAATAATAGCCTTGGTTCTCAAGATCTGTCTGCTATGCTACCTGCTAATTCTACGTTGAATAGCTTTCTGAGAAATATTTTCCCAAAGGATCATATTTCACTATTTACTGAATAGTCTTAAATTTTTCAAAATATCTTGGATTACAGAGAAAACATAGAGTGTGAGGAAATACTCTACAACATGTTTAAATATGTCTAGCATATATTCAAGGCAATAAAATATATGTAAATATGAAGCATGAGCACAAATAATATACTTTAATCTGTAAGTAATCTTAGATTAAATATGTATATGAGACTTGCATAAGAAGATAAACTAAATCACTAGTGAATTAGCAAGAAATAAGATTTTTAAAATCAAGGTTTGTAATTGAAGCTTCAGGGAAAAAAAGGAATATATTGATATAGAATGACTGTATGATGTAAACTGTAGATACATACCTGTGAAATACATGAAGATATAATGTATATTAATCATTGCACCACACAAAACCTCCTTTACTAGAATCTGCCCTTCTGTGACTCTTATCCTTCTTTCCTACCTCCTCACGTCAGCTTAAATACAAGGTTAACCAAACTACAAAATTCTACCAGGAGGCATATAGTTAATGTTGAAAACCTGGGAACACTGAAAGCTGTGGATAGCTGCCTTAACCATTAAAAATAGAATTTAAGGGAATCCAATTTCTTCTCAAAACTCACTCACAAATCAGTTAAAAGAACATCAATATCACTGAAAGAATCATGCATTTGGAAAAATATCATTTTTCAACTCCTGACAATCTTAAAAATTGCTATAGCATATAAAACACAAACATACCAATAGGTCTGGTTGTGAAGGTGCAATGTGGTCTAAATTTTCAGGCCAACAAGCAACTTCTGTGTGAACAAAGTAGTATTTTAAAAGCAATTTTTATGTGCATGGTAACTTCCGAATTGAAAGGAAACATAAAACCTGTGTTTTCTCCTTATAAAATGATATGAGTCAACATTTAGGTTCGCATCACAGAATTCAATAAGGATATTATAAAATAACTTAAAATGGAGATGTGCAGGCAACTAGGTGTTATTTCAATGTACTCCTCTGAGAGTTTTTGTTTTCTTTTGGAAAAATAATAAAGAGTATCTTGGTTACAATGACATACCAGCTTTTCTGTAGTGCATCCCTCCAGCAAAGGCTTAATATATCTGATTTGTCAAAGTCAACACTCCTGCTAATCTTTCCCGCCAGTGTCAAATGCTGGAAGCTATTGCCTATTCATTTTACTGTGCGGTGTAGAGAGAGATGTACATGGGCAGAAAGTAATCTACACAAACATCAGAATAAAATGGTCTTTCTGAACACAGTTACAAAAAAGATGCAAGAAGTATTGGAAAATTACCTGTGTTCTCTGAGATTTCTTCTGCAGTTCTTTCTGCTTGTACTGCTTACTTGAATGTAAGTTATGCCTACTTTGATGACACTACTTAGTTAATGAATGTCTTAGGACTACAAAACACTTTCTATTTTTATCAAACTGTTATGTTTCACTGCATTATACAATCAGGGTGTATTAAATAAAATAGTATTAAATATTACTTTAGAAAGTTCTAGAGTGACATTACTTCCATTTAACATGAAATAAAATTATTTGAGTTGGAATTTAATTTATCAGCCTATAAATATTCTTTGTAAATAGAAAAATTATCTTTTAGAAGTCTCAGAAAATATATGGTAATCACATTTTTTTTATTCTACTAACAATAATGGAAAGTTCTATGATAGAACAACTAAGAATTTGATTATTAACTATCTAACTTCCCCCATTCAATGTTTCTGTGTGTGCTTGTGTCTCTGTGTGTGTGCTTTGCACACCCATGCACATGCCCATAGTGCATTGGATATGATTGTATTATACTGCAATGTAATCACCAGTTTAATGATACTGGAAATTCCTAAGAGTAGAGGGATTAAAAATTCCAAAATTTGGTGCATTAAAAGAGCCATTCATAAATATATTGATAATTAGTAGTATGATTAGAATCATACTACTAATGATGCCTTAACCATCATTGCATTAGGGTGAACAGTCTGTTCTTCAATAACAAGAAAGCAGTTAAGTGTCCACTCAGGAACATAAACCATATAAGTTAATATTTGAAAGGGAGCCTCAAAATAAAGTAAAAGGAAAATAAGGCTACCTATGATTTATGGAGATAAAACATGCCACATTCACCAAAATTATTTGGAAAACAAAGGAAACAAGTGTTATGAGCAAGAGCTTTGTTTTGTTGGTACTGGGAATTCAACCCAGGGATGCTACACCCTCAGCCCTTTTTATTTTGATACAGGCTCTGGTTAAGTTACTTAGGGCCTAAGTTGCTGAGTCAGGCCTCAAACTTGGGGTTCTCCTGCTTCATCCACCTTAGTTGCTGGTATTACAGATATGCACCACCACACCAGCCAGAAGCATTTGTTTTAATGTCAGAAAAACATGGGTTCCAGAACCATTTTTGCCACATATTAACATTCCCTAACCTCCATTTCCTTGTGAAAGGACAATCAGCTTAGTGTACCTAATGGTTGTTAACAGGGTTTTGGTTTGACATGAGGTATCCTTGTAAAGATCCTTTATTAATGCAGAAATGTTCAGAGGTGAAACAATTAGATTATTAAAGATGTAATCTAATCAGCAGATTTCATTTGATGGCTTAATAATTTGAATGGACTAACTGGGTGATAACTGTAGGCAGGTAGGTTATAGCTGGAGGAAATAGGTCACTGGGGGCATGCCTTTGGGGTTTATATTTTATCTCTGCCCCCACCCCTCTCTGCTTCCAGGCTTCCATGAGCTGAGCAAATTTTCTCCATCATGTCCTTCCATCATGATGTTCTGCATCACTTAAGACCCAGAGCAATGGAGTCAGCTGACCATTGATTACACCTCTGAAACCATGAGCTGAAATAAACTTTTCCTTCTCTAAGTTGTTCTTATCAGGTATTTCAGTTATAGCAATCAAAACCTAACACAACAGTTTTAAATTCCACCACTCTTATTCTTCTCTCCTCCCCCTCACTTTAAGTACAAAGTTAACCAGAGTAAATTTCACATACTTGTTCCCCCAGCAATCACTGAAAGTGCACTATGCTTTCTCCAGATGGTTAGAACTTTTCTTCCTTCATATAGTTTTCTTTTTAGTTTGTAGAAGAATTCCCTAATATTCTTTTGATACGCTAAAAGAGTTTGGAAAGTTATAGATCTTTAAAAAACAATATTTAACTATTAACTTTCAAGTTTATCATTCCACTTTGAGAAACAGAATTGATCAATTACTGGGTGCTCTGGAAATCTGCTCAGCCCTAAAACACTGATATCCATGGATTCAACAGTGAGGAGGACTGGCATGAACATCTTCACCACTGCAAATCTTAAAATAGAGCTTAATCTCTTATGCCAAGCACCACTATAAGCATTTATTTACTGACCATTTAATTCTTATAACAACACAAGAAGTAGGAATTATGATGATACCCATTTTAAAGATAAGTGTAAGGCAAAGAGAGATAAACTAATCTATCCATAACCACACAGTCATTATGTGAGAGAGTTCGAATTAAAGTCCAGGAAGCAAGGTGACAGTTCAAGATTTCTTGGTTTAAATATTACGTGATGCAGACTTTCACCCTATTTAAGAAGAATGAGAAATACACTGACTTAATATTTTTACAACTATTACACACGTTATACCTCTATTTTGACCATTTGGATCCTATCAATGGCAAGATTCAGTGAGTCCATTCTCTAATTCCTTGTACTCTGTATCAGGAGTGTCTTGCACCAACCACCAAAGAAAATTACATGGTAATCCTTTCTCTAATGAAAAGATTGAGTATTTTATGCATATAACTTGGTAAAACTTTGGATGTTTCAAAGTTTAATGGATGGGAATTGAACCCACTTTTTTATAACTAAAGATTTCTTCTGATTACAGTGAGATCTTGCAAATGACTTACTATCTTTGCATAATTAAAGCCAAGTATTGATGCAATGAATAATAGTAGTAATAATCTTTGCCAACATCCATAATTATATATTCTCTTCTATGGTATGCTCATGATGTATTTTATCTCAACCAAATAAATAAAAAGTAAAAAAAAAAAACAAAAAAACTTTTATTCTTCCCACAATAGAAGCATGCTATGTGAATGCAAGATATGTATTTAAATACCTAATGAGGATTCTCCAGTTTAAAACTATGTATGTACATATATATGTATATTAGAAAGACACTACCTAATTGACATTCCTCCAGATTGGCAATATGCCTATCCCTTGACAAGTGTCTCCTATGAATGTGTGGTCTGTTACACCTATTGATTTTCTGGGTGTTTTCTTTTTTCAGCAATATCCTTAGAGCATTAGTGTATATGTTTAACTCAAGAGTACATGCAATCTTATGCTGTTATTCCTTTGCCCATTGGTTCATGAACCTGCTGCCTTATTATTAAATATTGGGAATAGTAGAAGGGAAAATGCATCATAATAATATACTAGTAGTTCATTAAAATTGTATAAAGCACCAGACACTATACTAAATAAATTTATCATCTAAGTTAATTTTTACATAAGAAGCATATGTATCATTTCTAGACCTAATGAGGATTATTCACTTTATAAAGATAAGGAAACAAAAGTATGAGGTTGTCAGACAACTTTCTTTGGCTTCTATAGCTAATCTGTGACAGAAATGTTTCTGTTTCAGGCACTGCTCTTAATGCCTCCTTTCCAGGGCTATACGAGACAGGCCTGCAGTTCTAAGGCATAAAGAGAAGCTTCACCTAAGTATGTTTCTTAGTCCATCCTACTGCATTGTCCCATTTACGTGTTCACACCTTCTAAATGTCAGCTAATGGGGGAAGAAGGTACCAGGTAAAGAAATTCAGTTTCAGGTTTAACCCTTTGTTCCCTATGCTTCAAGGAAGGAAGAGAGTTGTTTCTCAATGAAGGACTTCCTTCTCCCATTAGTGTGCAAATCTGATGCTCTCACTCTATATTTTCACATGGAAGGGTGTGGACCACCAAAGGCCAATCCTTCACACTTACAGTCCTGAATTCGACTATCCAGTTAATGGGAGGTAGGAGCTACTGTATATAGTATAGTTACAATGCTACATTAGTACAGTTAGAAATGTTTGAACCTAAGATACATATTTTCTGTTTCCCACTTTCCAAACATCCAAAATGAAAAGTTTCTAATATGATAGGGTTAATATGTGACTGACTTGAGCATCCTTTTTGATTATAGAATTATTTTGTGCTCTCCTAGCTTTCTTTCACAGACAAAATCACACATGTACACAGGTGCATGCCCTACACACATTCATGAAGGGAAGCTCAAATGTCCTTAGTAGTCATATTATTGATTGTCCAATAATAGAAAATGTTATTCCATTTATATTGGTGGAAATAAAATGTATAATTGTCATATGTTTCTAAAATGTTACAAAAGATGAACATTTTCATTCACATGGAATATTTAAAAACTGATATGATATAAAATCTCTATCAAATTACTTTATACCATTATAGAAATAATAAATGCATATATTATACATGATTCATGTTTAAGTTATTTACCTAAAAAATTATTTACCTAATTGCATAAAATTGATATTATGATCTTCATGCTAAAGACAAGGAAATAAAAATGAATTAGTAGAGTTTAGGATAATTATTCAAGATTTTAACAACTGTTACTTATTCTTAATCATGAGTTTATAGAGAGCAGGACTGGGAACTACAGAAAGCAATCTTTGAAGGGTAGTACTCAGTCCCATCACTGACTCACTCTCAAACACATGCTAGAAAGTCCCATTAGTATGTCACAGTGAGGAAATAGGCATCAAGATTGGGAAACATTCTGAATCTTTTCATTTCATTGTAAGACTAGCCTGAGAAGCAATGAAGCAATTAATATTTTGATAATCTTCTGCTTTCCAGGGTGTAACATCAGTAATATTTTATCGAAAGAATGTCAAACATAGGAGATTCCATGTAAGCATGTATCTATCTAACTATATGTATAATTAATGACATATTCAATTCCAAATTTTAAAGAATAATAATAATAAAATAAAAATTAAATATAAAATCCTAAACTTCAACTCATAGAACATATAATTTAACTCAAGAACAGGACTAATTAAGGATTTAAATATAGATCATTGGAAAATCAATACAGCTAGATATGTATCATCTGTCTGTCCATTTATCACATCTATATCTTCTTTTTTTAGGCGTAATGCAATTTAGACCAAATTTTGTTCATTGTAGTATGTAAGAGATGTTGAAAACATTATTTTCCTGTTTTATAAAAATTGTTGAATTTTACTTCAGATGTGATATATGGTAATTATAGTAATGAATAAACGCAGGGTATTTTATACTTTTATTTTATTTATTTACTTTTATGTGGTGCTGAGGATCGAACCCATGCCTCACATATGCTAAGCAAGTGCCTTACTTCTGAGCCACAATCCCAGCCCTAAACAGTGTTTTAGAAATAGAATAAAAAGTCAAATCCAATTGTTTATGATAATAATATACTATAAGCAATATACTATACTACACAATATAATATACTATAAGGTACATAGTATAATCTGACCAAATAAAATTGAACAAAAACCGTTTCCTCATAAAATTATTAATATTAATATATTCACTATAATTGATTAAAAATAAAATACAATAATAGACCACTAAAATTTTATATAAAACAATTATAACACTATTTCCCTCGAACTCTCATTCTTACAAATGTGTCTTTTATTTATTTATTTATTTTTGGTACTGGGGATTGAGCACAGGGGCTTTTTACCACTAATATACATCCCCAGGCCTTTTTATTTTTTATTATTTTAATTTTGAGAAATTGTCTCCCTAAGTTGCTTTGGTTCTCCTAAGTTGCTGAGGCAGGCCTCAAATTTTCAAATCCTCCTGCCTCAGCCTCCCAATTCAACCAGATTATAGGTGTGTAACAACGCGTCCAGCCAAATAAGTGGGTTATTAAAGTTACCTTGGCGGAATAGGAAAAAAATCTGATGTACTTAGTATTAAACAGAGCATAACTAACAGTTAGAAAATAAATCATAGTTCACTTGCTGTTAAGTTCCAAATATCTACAGATATCCTTTCTATACTTTTCATATAGTTCCATTTAAGATCTTACAGTTTTAAAGAGTTATCAAAAACCTTTTGTACCCTAAGATCTTGCCCTCAGTTGTTCTCATAATCTACAAGAGAGTAATTGTTCTTCATGTTTGCCAATAGAATAAATTGAGGGTCAGTGAGTTTAAGTAACTTGATCAAGATTATAAAATCAAATAAGGTGAAAGATGGGAACTAGTATATGAATTAAGCTCTCCTGCACTCTGTATCCAAGACTGTATGACTGAAGCCCAGAGGCCCTTCTCAGCTGAGTTACCTTAGTGCCTGAAGTGAGGAACAGTTTTGTCACCAGTCTACTCCCACCGAATTCTACTTACAGCCTGACCCCCAGTGACAGTTTTGATACTTCTTTCTGTGGTCTACTCAGTAATCAAAATGCTCTGTCTATTTTGCATACTATGATTATAGGTATTTTCAAACTGTTCCATTGAGCTTTGGAGTTATATGTGGATTCCACTAAGATTACATTTAAAACTAAAAACTGTGTTTCTTAAAATTGAGTATCATCTTCAAATACTTATGAATACAAACCTTCATCCTAATGAGTCAAATGTTTCTAGTTTCATTTCATCCTAGATAAACTAATTAACAAACCTAATATGTTTTATTAGAGTACCATTTCGATATTTTGGGAGAAAATTTATGTTTAAAAAAGCCCCAGACATCACCCCTTCCTAATGGGGTGTTCACCCTGGGGAATTCCAAGCTGTATGATCTGTGAAAATGATATCCACACACATTAATGGTGCCACTTGATTTCATCTCTACAAAATTCAGGGTGTCACTGTCTAATTTCGAATAAAGGATTTGAATAAAGGATTTGAAACCATCCATTCCTTCTACTCCAGGTTCTCTTCAGTGTATAGTTAACATTTTCTACTCTTTGATCCAAAACTCCCTCAAGGCAAATGGTCTTTGTAAAATAAAAGTCTCCTTTATTTCTGTTCAAAAACTTCCTTGAAAACATTTTCCAAAACTATTTCTTTAAATCTTTGCATCCTAAAATTAGCATTATTGGAGGAAATCTATAGTAAGGTCTTTCTTTAAGCAAAATATTTTAGAGATTAGCTAATAGCAAAGCAAATCCTGAATTACTTGTATATTATATTTCCAATGAAATGTGGTATGTGTATATGTATTTATTTTATAGTCAAGAAACTCATAAAATAGAGATAGAACAATATTACAAAGACTATTTTCTCTACTTACTAGTATTTATAACAACAAAGTAGAACCTTTAATGTACTAAAGCAAACATAAATTGTAGAAAATGTATAATTAATCCAAATAGTTGAAGGAAAGGTAAGGAGAAAACAAAATGACAGTTTCAAAAATATATAGCTATGAAAACAAAAACTCAATTGCAAATAGGAACAAATATTAATTCATTAGTAGGAAAAAACATAGGTCATATTTGTAATGAAGTTAAAAGTTAAGTAAACTCAAGTCTGAAACTACTTATATGATTTGGCAATCTTTCAAATTATCCTAGCCTTTAATAATATCTTATTTTTTTGAAGGGGTAGTGTCTCAATTCATTGTATTCCCTGCTTAATATCTGGGCAACAAAATAATAATCCCATTGAAGAAGACATTGCTTAAAATAGGTGAAGAAATTAAATCTTTGGAGAAAATAGATCAGTCTTCCCTACAAGAAGTTCTACAAAATAGATTCAAGATAACTTAAAACTTCATAGAAAAATCATGAAATGGCACGGTTACCCTCAAAAAGTTGATTTGAGCTTGAAAAAGTCTTTTCTAATTGGGCCTAAACAAAACATACCCACCACACAAAAATAAAATTATATTGATATCGCTATGTCAATATTATAGGAGAAAATTTTTAGTGTTCATAATTCACAACTTAGTATATAAGATTTAAAACTTAACAGATGAATGAATAAGAAAACATAGCATATACACACAATGGGGTTCCACTCAGTTATAAAGAATAATGGAATTATGTTATTTGCTGGTGAGTGTATGGAACTGGAGAACATCATGTCAAGTGGAATAAATCGGACTCAGAAAGTCAGTATTGAATGCTTTCCTTCACATGCAGAAGCTAGAGAGAAAAAGGAATAAAAAAGGGATCTCATGAAAACAGAGGGGAGATCAATAAAATAGATCTATAGTGAATCAAGATGGAAGAAAAAAATGGGGAAACTGGGAAGAACTGGGCAGTAAAATGGATTAAATTATGCAATAGACTTGTATGAATATTATTGTTATGCATATATGAATATATCACAATGAACCCTTCAATTATGTATAATTATAATGAACTAATAAAAACATTAAAAACTAAATGAAACTCTGGTAGATTATCTGCAACATACATAGATAAAAGGCTAAAATTCTATGTTTTTCCATTGTATATGTGATTTTTATACCTTAATATACTAATATAAGGTCTCTTTCTAGCCAACAGATTCTTATTGATTCTTTTACTTTTTTTAACATGAGACTTTTAGACTGTTATATTCTTGTTATCACTAATATAGAGTTTCTTTACAACAGAATTTCTCAGCGTTTCTTCATATACTAGGAGTAAATTACACTGTTGTTTGGAAATATTATTCTCCTCCTACTCTATATCCATTCCTGTGACTTTAGACTTTGTTATTTGACATTCTTTGGACAATATATTAGTGACCATAATGGCCCCTTGAGAAGTCCTTGAGTGGGCTTTCTCATACTTCTGCCATCACTTTGGGAGTGTATTCTGACTAGCCTGCTGGTCCTAAAAGGACACATGTGGAGCAGAGATGATAAATTTCATCATGTAACTGGTTGTAAGTATTAATTACAGAGTGTGTGACAGAAAACCATAAAAGTTGAAGTCAGTAATTTCAGGGATGTACATTACTCATTTTACTCCCAATTGGGGCACCATTGGCATTATTATGGTAGGGTTTATATGATTACTACTTAAGTTGGACAGCTTGGTAGGGAAGAACAAACACTAAAAGATAAGGAGAACAGATTGGTGAAAAATGTGGGTGAAAAGTTATAAAGGTACAAATCACAGGTAAGTTAATAGAAAAGATGAGTCAGAATGAGAGATGTTGAGGCAGAAAGTTGTAGGACTGAATATTTGATTATATTGGTCCATGCCAGTTATGTGACAGAGGAACATAGCCACTTTTAGAAAAAGACTGACAATCAATATGATGGTTATTAAAACTGGGGGAAAAAGTTAGTACAATAATAACCTAATGAAATAATTAAAGAGAAAAGAAGGGAAACTGCCTGGTGATCATTATCATTCAAAATAAATGGCATGGGATATTAGAAGTATTAAAATATATTAAAGCAGTAATGACTAAATTGTTGTGATATATGCTAGATGCTCCTAAGTATTTTATGTTTTTTTCTTATTTCATCTTAATTTCTTATAGAGATGAAGGTATTATGTTCATTATATTGGTGAGAAAACCAAGTTGGAGAGTTTGAATTCCTTCCTCAAATTTGCAAAGAGTAAACAACAGCAGAATTAAAACAAATGTTGTCACACAAGGACTTCATGTTCTTATCTTCTAGTTTTGTCTGAAGAATAAAGAGCAGTAAAAGTGACCTGGGGGTATTGCTCAGTGATAGAGCACTTGTATAGTGTATGTGATACCCTGAGTTTAATCCTTGACTCCACCACAAATTTCTCTAAAAGGAAATTAAATAATAACAATCTCCAGAAATTGTATGATGAAAATTACTATTTAATCCTTATCACAAAATTAAAAACATATGTGAATTAATTAGCAAAAACAAATCCTTTTTTGTATTTTCTTAAATAAATGTCATAAACTCGCTTAATATTTACAGCATATTATATGAGCATGTGCATGTGTGTTGACCATAAAGTAGGACATAAGGTTTTGGGTATCTTCACATGCCATAGTAATTATGAAGTCCACCATCCGAGTGAAAGAAGGGTCATGATAATCAATGTAACATAATCATAATGTTTTTCTTGAATATCCCACATACTTCCCACTCATTATTTGACTCAATCTGAGCAGAGAAAAATAAACCAATTTGGCAAATAATAAACTATCGAGTAGTTAAAGTATGGAGAGTGTCCACAGGATAAGGGAACTGTAGCAATCTGAGGTGGTATTTAAGGCAAATAAATGGGGGCGTGGTCCATAAGGACCTATGAGAATGATCTTCTGGAAGAGGGATGAGTAAATGCGTAAGTGTACTCTGGCAAGCCCATGCTCGACGTGCTGCAGGAACCCAGAAACAACCATGTGACTGGGGGATAGTGAACACGGACATAAGACGGGAGAGATGGATAAAGCAGGTTGATGTAGAACATGGCATCTTACTGAGGAATTTTTATTTCAAAGAAATGACATGATCAGATACACTAGTTAGACTCTACTACCTTTTGGACTACTGGGAATATTCCCATTTGTACATATGGATGCAAATTAAAGCATTTAATTTACTAAATGTTTGAGTGATTGGTACCATATTATTTTCTAAAGTGTGTTACTTAAAGCACTACTTTTAGTTACTCTTTATGGGGGAAAACAGGGTTAACTGACTGAAACAAGTTTGGAAAGTATTGTGTGTATATTTTGAAATATTCCTTCTTGACAATGAAAGGTACATATTAAAAAAAAAATCAAAAGTCTTCAACTAGAACATACTTCACCCTACTCTTCCCACATGCATTTGTCCACAAAGCTTTTACCACTTAATGCTTGTTCTCACTGCATAGAAATAAAGTTGTCTCCTATGCTCCATAAAACAAAATTCTAGGTTGCTATTTTAGAAACTTCGCTTCATGAAGACCTTGAGTTTTCCTGCAGACTCTGGTTTTGTAAGGGATGTGTTCAACTACTAGGACTTCGAGACAAGACAATTAAGTTTGGAAATCAGATATGAGAAGTTATATGATTAACACTATACCATCAGTAGTGGATTTAAAGAACCTTATTGATACTATTGAAATATGGCTTTAGAAGTATATAAAACTTCATAATAATTCAATCTATGTATATGCCAATATATTGATATGACTTATTGATGTTTTCAATCTAACAGATATTACCTGGGGAGAAAGAGGACATTTGTATGATTTTCCAATCTACAAAGTCTTCTGTATTTTCTATATTTTCCCCTCATTTTCAATAGCCTTTACTTTTTAGAGCAGATTTAGTTCATATAAAAATTGATCAGAAATTACACAGAATTCTCATATTCCTTGTTCCCCTATATACTCAAAGCCTCCCTTATGATCAACATTTTGCTCCAGAGTGGCACATTTGTTAAAATCAATAAACCTCCATTGACATATCATTATCAGCCAGAGCCTGTAGTTTGCCTTAGAATTTACTTTTGATGTCATTCATCGCATGGATTTTGACAAATGTGTAATGATACATTCGTATGTACCATGATAGAATCATATGAATAGGTCTACTGAAAAAATCCTCTATGCTCTGCCTATTCATTCTTCCTTCTTTCTTTACCTCTCACAGGCAGTAGTCTTTTTACTTCCTCTGTAGTTTTGCCTTTTCCAGAATGTCATACAGTTACAATAAGAGAGCATGTATCCCTTTCAGATTTACTTTGTTCACTTAGTAATGTGAATTTAAGTTTCCTCTATGTCTTTTCATGGCTCACTTATTTATAGCACTGAATAATATTCCAGTATCTGGATACACACCACAGTTTACTTTTCATTTCACCAACCGAGAACATCTTGGTTGTTTTTAAGCTTTGAAAATTATGAATAAAACTGGTATAAATATTCATATTCAGGTTTTTCAGTAGATAAGCTTCTAACTGCTTTTGGTAGATATTAAAAAATACAAGTGCTGAAAGTTATAAAAGTATGTTTAGTTTTGTAAGAAACTGACAAGTTGTCTTCGAAAGTTGTGGTACCATTTTGCATTCCCACCAGTGATCATAATTTCTGTTACTACATATCCTTGTCAGCATTTGCTTGTGTCAATGTTTCAGAATTTAGCCATTCTAATGAGTCTGGAGTGTTACCTTGTTTTAATTTACAACTTCCTTATGACTTAAGATGTGGACCATCTTTTCATATGTTTATTTGCTACCTGTATATATTATTTGGTGAGAGATTTGCTAAAGTCTTTGTCCATTTTTTTAGTTAGTTTTTTTTTTTTTATTGTTTAAAAACATTAGGAGTTCTTGTATTTTAAGAGGTTTTTTTTGTACATTTTGAATAATAATACTTTACAATAATCTCTTTTGCAAATATTTTCTCTGGGGTTTATCTTTCATTCTCTTGACACTCTTTCACAGGATAGAAACAATTTTAATGAACTCAGCGTATTATTAATTTTTTTCATAGAATGTGACTTTGGTGTTGCACCTAAAATGCCATGACCATGTCTAAAGTCAATTATATGATCTAGGAATTTCATAGTTTTGGGTTTTATATTTAGGTCTATGATCAATTTTTGGATTATATTAATAAAGGTATAAGTTTTATTGTCTGGATTCACTTTATGCACGTGGTTGTCCAATTGTCAAAGAACCATTTTTACTGAAGATTATCTTATCTCCATTGTATTGACTTTTCTCTTTTACTAAAGATCAGTTGACTATGATTGTTTATGCCTATTTCTGGGCTCTGTACTCTATTCCACTCAATTACTTGTCTATTTTCACCAATACCATGTTGTTTTTATTATTACAATTTTGTAATTAGATTTGAACTTTTAATACTGGATAAATTGTCAAACACTATCTGGAGTGTTTAACTATATGATTTATTAATATTCCTCAATAAAAGTGGTATTGGCTTTTGAGAGTACTTGATTGTGAAATATATTTCTATGAGAATGGCTGGGTAATTTCCTATTCTCTTTATTGATTATAATCCAAAAGAGTCCAACATTCCCACATCCAAATCTTTTTCTCAAACAATTAATTTGAACTTCATTAAAAACTATTAGGAATCTTTGATGTCACAGACATCAAAATCAAAATAATGACATCAGTATTTGCTTCTTTCCTGCATATTGCCTCTCAGATTTCAATGCTTATTTTGTTAAAATGTATGAATACCTTAGTAACAAAACCTTTTTATTTGGGTTTTCCCTTTCTCCATTTCCACTAATTTTCTTATCTAAATAAATAGCAAATTACACAAAGTAGTGAAATTCAATAGTTTCATGTAGACACATCAACATATAAACATTGTAGAATCTAATCAAACTGTTCAGGAGAGAAAGTATTTTTATCAGCCTACCCAAAATATAATATGCCTGTAAAATATGTTTATTTTGTATCAATGAATGCACCAAACTTCATGCACAGCAGGGCTTCCCTGTAAGATGGCTAATATTTTCAAGAGTTATAGTAATGAAGACTGTGGAGCAAAAGGAGGAAAAGAAGAAGAGAGAGAGAGGGAGAGAGAAAAATAAAAAACAAATATTGGGCCTAGGACAGTGTCTAGAGGATCTCTTAAATGTATAGTCCACTAGAAGATAAGGGGTATGAAAATAAATTATTAAAGAAACAGAGAAAATAAGTAAACAAAATGAAATTAGAAGAGTGTCAGGGAAATAAAGGGAAAAAATATGTCAATGAGTACTGATAGATAACTCTTAAATACTGGTGGGTGTTATATTTTGAATGTGAATGTCCCCCAAAGGTCCCATGTGCTAAAGACTTGGTCACTGCATGTGGTACCAAAGGTATGTTGTGGACCCTTCAGGAAGTGAGTCTAGTGGAAGGAAGTGAGGTCACTGGGGCACGCCCTTGAAGAGGATATTGGAAATCCAACCCCTCCCCTTCTCTTTGTTTTTGCTTCTAAGCTGTCAGGAAGAGAACAGTCTTCTGTCACGTTTCTGTTGTGATATAGTGTGTCATCACAACCCAAAGCAACAGCACCAAGCAACCATGGACTGCAGACTCCTAAATCATGAGCCCGAATCAGCCATTTCCTTCTTTTAAATTGATTTGTGATCTCAGTTTTTGTCACAGCAGTGGAAGAATATTCTAAGAGGTCCAGTGGTGCCATATTCATCAGGGGCGAAGGTACTATACTTGCTTCTCTTTCCTATCATCTGAAATTCAGAATGTGTGTG
Organism: Sciurus carolinensis; assembly: GCF_902686445.1. NCBI lineage: Eukaryota > Metazoa > Chordata > Mammalia > Rodentia > Sciuridae > Sciurus > Sciurus carolinensis. The sequence goes on from NC_062216.1 coordinate 143,875,972, forward strand.
TATTTTAATAATCACAGTTTCTAACACAGTGGGAAAACAAGATGAGGACTGAAAAGTATCCAATGGACTTAGCAAAAGGAAAGTCATGGAGCAACCTTAGAAATTTTGGAAGAGTCATGAGGAAGTTTAGAGAAAATCTAAAGTAAGGTCATGGATTATAGTATTGGGAAAATCCCTTTGGGAAGTCTGTATAGAGTAGCAGATGTATGGATGTTATCTAGAGAAGTGTGCTCATTGCAGCCATGGATTGGTAGATTTTGCAGTTCACCTAGACAGACTTCCAGTGGGAGGTATTTCATGATGAAAACAGAACTAAAGATTAGAGAGAAAGAAGACTTAGCAGGAAGAGTGAAATACCTGAGAAGTGAAACAAGAGGAAGTGGAAGTTGGGGTCATGGAAGTTGGGGTGTTCCATCTCAACATAAAAGGAGGAAAGCAGAGGTTGTTGCTTGCAGACTGAATAAGCTTTGTAGATTTAAAGGCAAAAGAACATGGTGGGATATCTGATAATTTCTATCTTCTCCATGAAATGGGAAGCAATATTATCAACTATAAGGAAAGAAGGAGAACAAACAAGGCAAAGGACATTTGAAGAATTAGAAAAAATTCAAAATGGAACTTGCTAAAATGTATACTTCTTAGTGACTGGAAGGAGAGAAGTTGCACTGTTTGTGTAATCAGGAGTAATGAATTGTATTCTTTTCATAAATGTTTGTTCTTTCTCCACAACAATAAAGAGGTAAGAAAGTTCCAAGAAGGAAAGGGGACTTTTATCAGGAATCAGTCTGAAAATTGAAGGAAAGACAAAATTATATAAAATATCCTCCACTCTGAGTTATGAAGGATAGGCAAAATGTAGGCATGAGAACAAAAGACAAACTAGTGCTTTGGGCATGTGTAGCAAAAATAAAGGCATGAAAGTAGAATGTTCTAAGACATCCGGCAGTGTCATATTCATCAGGGGCAAAGGTGTTGTGCTTGCTTCTCTTTCCTATCATCTGAAATTTAGAATGTGTATGTACTTTAACAATTGCAGTTTCTAAAGGCAAAGAAATTCATGGAAAAAATAGATGTGTATATATATTGCTAAGGGTGGTTCTTGCCCCAGAAGGATATTATTGCCATCTAAGATTCACCTCAAAAGTGGGAAAGACACACTCTATGGGAATTGATATGTTTTACTTCAGTTTCCTGCTGCATGTGCCTACAACCACAATCTTTAAGAGAACAGAAACCACATAATAATATAATTCTTTTGCTTGTATCTCAGCTCTCCTTTATACCAGGATCTCATTCAGAACAAAGCTGTTATTTTTCTTTCAGTACAACATACATAGCAGAAGTACTAAAAACGTGTTGTCTTAAATGCATGCATAATTTAGATGAGGGAGAAGACAGGGAAAATGACATCGCTGTTGTTTGGTAAACTCATGCATTCAAAGGCAGAATTACTTTTTAAATCTGAAGAATTAATTCTCATTACATTAATTGTCATTTCTGACTCTTCCTGACTCTGCATATCCATCCCTGCATTTCCTTAACCACACTTTCTCTACAAATTAGTTATTTTCAAGCATATTTGATAAATTCTCACTAAATTAGTATAAATATTTTATGTTCCCTTTCTATTATAAGTTACACATCTTTCCTTCTTAATATATTTAGCAAGGTACTCAATAAATACATGATTGAAATGATCAAATGAACGTGAATATTTAATAGCAACCAATTAGGCAGACATTGCAAGTTGCTTGTATTTTTGAAACTGAGATTGCCACTCAGGTAATCCCTGGGAAGGGTTATATTCAAGTCTAATGGAGCAACTCAGAATAAAAATGGCATCAACCAAGTTCATTGTCATTTTAAAAATTAGACTAATCTTTAAATGCAGTTCTTTGATTACAAAATCTTTTTGACAATTTTGTCATTGTTTTCTGAACTAATGTGTACCAAGAAAATGAAAAGTTATACAACTATAAACTAAAAACTATAAATCTCTATAACATTACATTGCTGTTTAATACACTCATCACTATCTAAAATTAATTATACATTGTTGAATACTGTACATACGTATACATATATGTTGGGACTAATGACACATTAACTTACTCGGGCTGATTCCTTACTCCCTGGCGAGTGAGCAAGATCAAGGCCTCAAAGTGGTTTCAAAGGTTAATGACGATAAATGGGACCACCATCAGGGATTGGTTAACAACAGTTCCACAAACGTGATCAGCTCGTGCTTACCATATAGTCCTATGGGACTCTTGCCTGCAAGAACCAATCCCCCCCACCCCGGTGCCTTGCTGACCTTTAAGCTGATTGGTTCCTGCCTAGCCTCCACCCTACATAAAAGCTGCGTGACTTCCTCAATAAATGAGTTCCTGCTGTGACTGGTCTCCCTGACGGTCTGATTGTCCTCCTCCCAGAGGGCTGCTTGTGGGCGGTTAGTCGGCCCTACCTATCCCGGTCTGACCTTGTTGAGGAGTGTCCCCTTCCCTTGTCGCTGGTCAAGAAGAGCAAGGGGGCTTAAGACCCTGACACATATATATATTTATACATATATGTTTATGTGTATCTCTATATATACTTATATATCCTTGATTTTACTTATCATTGAACATAGACATGAATTTATGTAGAGTTTGTGATAGGTACAGAATTTTGTGTACACCAAGATATATTACAAGTCCCAAATTTTATGTGAACAACAAAATCTTGTACTTTGTTTATATGTGCAGTTAGATTATTTAGTGATATTATTTGTGCTAAAGTGAAAAGTTGTATACAAACTAACTCTCACAGAATTAGCTCCAGCTTTACCAACTTTAAATAAAAGAGGAGTTTGGAGTGGTTAATGGGGTCTGGAAGTAAACCCAAAGGACTATATTGGGTGGAGGTGAGCTGCTGGGCCTTAATAACACCATGGATCAGGGGAGAACTTAAACATGGATTCACTTTTAGTCATGGCATCAGAATACTGATCTTTTAGTCCTTTTTATCCCAACCTGGATATCTACAGTATTCAATGTAAAGTAACCCCATGTTTCATTCATCAGAAGAGTACTTTAAGACTCCCCTTCTTCCAATACAAATTTAACATTTGCAAGAGGACCTTAGTGTGTTGGTTTATCTTGCTGTAATATAAAAGCAAAAAAGCATCCCAAGAAAATATTAAAAAAAAAAAAATTTATACCTTGTAATACACAGAAGAGCTTGTCCTCTACCTGACCACATTATCGTTTGAAAAGATTTCTTATCAAATTCTCACCATAGCAAAGAAAAAGAAAGCTTCTCTTACCAGAGTGGAATAAAGCTTCAACCCTGCTGTCGTGTTTTCTGCAGCTCTTGTTTGAAAAGACAGATCCAAAGCGGCTTTGTGCATACAACTGATCTGGCTGATCTCCAGCCCCTGCACAAAAAACAGTATAATTGGCTCTCAAAAAACTGTTGTAAACATTCATCATGATGGCACTTGCATGTTGAATCTGGTCACTGTTACCCTTGTAAACTTTTTCCAAACAGGCCAATTACATGTCTACCTTCAATTCTGATTGGTTGTCTTTGTTCAATACTGAAATTAATATTTTTAAGTGAGCATGAATTTATGAATATGAGTGCCCCTATAAAAACCTTGAAACTTGAACTTGTAGTTAAGGCTTAAAAACAAACTCAAAAAAAATTTTTAAAAATCATATACATATGTGATTTTAAATCTAGGCAACATTGTCTGACAGATACATTTACTTAGCCCCAGTATGTCTTTATTTTTAAATTTGACAATATTAAGGCCAGTATTCATATGCTAATGAGATATAAGTATTATCAAGTCTCTTTCATTTACTGTTTGATAAAAATCAAATGAACATTCTGTATCTCTATTTTGCCCAGGAGCCACATCAATGATGCCTGCAACATACCCCAGAGTCTGAGACCAACTGTGCTAGATTTCTAAGTCTTGTTAAATATTCCACTGTTCCTTTGCCCAAACCTTCAAAGGGGCCCAGACACAATCAATCCTTTAATTTTTATGGGAGCAATGAAGGGGTCACACAGCTTGGGCTTTTTTTTTTTCTGATTTTTAAGCATTCAACTTTTATGGGAGCATTAACTGATTATAACTGTGAGTGACATATTCTTGTTTCCAAGAGAATGTGAACACTAGATCAAAAAAATAAGTACCAGTGAAAAGCACAGTCTCAATCTGTATCACTCTTTATAATGATCTAAGCAATATGTTGATCTTACAATGACATGCAGATGTAATCTTTGCTTCCCATGTACTTAAAGACTAGTTAATAGTGATCAGCAGATGTATTTTTTTTTTAATGTTGTGATGGTTTCTTGAGTGCATGTGTATGTCAAAACTTTTCAAATTACACTTTATATATATATATGTATAGTTTGTGTCAATTAAGTAGTAAGAATTATATTTATAATAAGTTTGTAAATAAAAATAAAAAATAAATAAGATAATTATAATTGATCTAATGTATAAAGAAAAAAAATATGCAGGAGCCTCGCCAAAGAGACCAAGCAAATGACCAAGCAAATGACTCACATAAAGGAGTGCACAACATTATTGTACATCAGAGAAGTGTTCATGATACTGAGTAAAGTTTGTAAAACTGATTCCTTCAAGATTTGGAGAGAATGTAGAGCAAGTGGGACTTGTATAAACTGATGAAAGGATAGCATATTAGTTCAAGCATTATGAAAAACTTTCAGTATACACTATAGACTGAAAATACACTTATCATGATCCTGTTAACAACTCAACTCCTAGTTTCATATTAAGAAAGTACACACATACAACATGAAAAGATACAAACATCACATTATTAGATTGTTTATGGCAGCTTGCTTTGCAGTACCTAAAAATTGGAAACTATCCAAATGTCCATTAGCAATAAAGTGACTGAATGTGTTTTGGAATATTCACAAAATAGAACACCATATATGAATTAAAAGGAACTAATTTTTGCTTTACATAGCACCAGTAAACCTGACATAATGTTGAGATGGGAGTCTGCCCATGAAGATTATCTTTTGTAATTCTATTTCTAGGTGCTTCAAGATGGTTAAAATTAATGTATGATGAAAGAAGTAAATCTTCTGATGATCTTCAGATAGAGATGTAATAACTAGGAAGAGGTATAAAATTATTTCCTCAAATGTTGGTGATATTAAAATTCTCAGTAAAAGTTTCTACTTCCTGGATATGTGTTATCTTTCAATAAACTTCATACTTTTAATATACATATATGTATTTTTCACACATATATATGCACATATACTATGTAATAAAATTTACTGTGATACGGGTTGTTTAGAACAGATTATTTTATGGTAAACATATAAGTTAAAATATTTCTGAAAACACGGCTAAGCAGTAGTAAATTTTGTCCTGATAATGAAAAGAAATTACATGGATAAGGTTAAAATGTTTTATTATGAAAGTAGTCTTTTGGATAAATACTTATCCCAGGAAAGCCATTCCAGATGGCATTCACCAGGTAAATAATGCATTTATTTTCAAAATAATATACCATTCCAGCACAGATACTACTTTGTATTTGCTCCATATTACCTGTTTATAAAATATCTTGAGGTTCTGACTTAGGGAAAAAAAACTTATTGCTTTTGTGCAGATTTACAAAATCAGGATCTTAATGAAAAAAAGGGGTGCTATCTTATTTTATTTTCTTATTCTTTTTTAGTCACATTACTAATGTCATCATATGCATTTTTCTGAATTATCTCTTATTCATGTAATAAGGTAAGAACTACTCTTGGAACTCAAGCTTCTGATGTATGTGGATGTGATGAGCATGCTGGAAAGCATGAAGGTATCAGTTACACAAAAGTAGGGATGAAAATCTGTAAATCTGGGTAAATTTTTGTTGCTCTGCCTGCATTTCCCCATCTGTGAAAGGGAAATTACAGTACTAAACCTAATGGCTGATTGGGAGGAAACAATAACATAATAAATTTGAAGTGCCTAAAATGGACCTTTATGCATTTGTAGAGGTAGACATTATATACAAATATATAAAAAGGCTCTAATCTAAATAATTAACATTGGCACATCATGTGCTATGTTTTTGGTGAATAGCCCTTGTATTGACCAGAGTCTCATTGTAAGTTTCATTATGATAAATAGTCTTGATTTACAGTGTTCCTCAAAACTTTCTCAGGGGGAAAAAGGAATCACCTTAAGTAGTGAAAAGACCAATTGTCTTTGGTCTCCCACAAGAGAGAGAGATGATAAGAGCAAAGGAGAGGGCTGGGGTTTTAGCTCAGTGGTAGAGCACTTGCCTAGGATTGTGAGGCATTGGGTTCAATTCTTAGCACCACATACAAATAAATAAATAAAATAAAAGTCAATCAAGAACTAAAAAAAATTTTAAAAAATAGCAAAGGAGAGCAAACCAAAAAAAAAAAAAAAATGGAAAAAAAAATTTGATGAAGGTTCACACCTTGACTCATTTTTTTTGCCATGACATGCTTTTGTCATGACATTTTACAATGTCAACCAAGCCAGTATTTTAATAATTTATATGTGTAAGACTAATCATCTTAATATGAGTCATTTAACATTGTTTGCCTCTTCCAAGGAGCAAAATAATTTCTGGTTCTTTTCAACATGATTGTGTTTTTAATGACTAGATCTTGTTAGAAAGAAGATGAAAGATTCTCCGAGGGTGAGAATATGGCAGAGGTTTTGGCTGAAAAGGACCCTTGTTAAGGGGGTGAAATCATTCCACATCATGAAGTATGTCGACTTACATATGCTTATCAAATCTCATCAATAAGTGTACTTAAAAGTGATTTATTTCATTGTTTGCAAATTATATATTAATACTAAGAAAAAAATTATAACTGGACCAAGAGCCTTGGAGAACTTGATTCTCAGTGGGCCCACAGCATTGCACAAATTCTATAGTTTACTATTTCCTGAGTTTGCTCCACCGATGCCAGGCCATAGTCTTTTACTAAACCTTCTCTGTGAAATGTTTGTATAATACACAGCCTTTACCCCTTCTCTTGTCTAGGTGGATTTCCCAACTTAATAAAATTATTTTTATGAAAATCTGAATTTACATGAAATTATATGAATTTCTTTTAATAGAGCATAAAAAAATCTCCTCTGTAAAAAATAAAATGGCCTTCGTATTATTATAAATAATGCTGGACAAGCACCTAGTAAGATATAATAGCATTGACTATCACTATAAAATAACCATTAAAAAGTGGCATGTAAATAATGAGTGATGATAGATTAAAAATTTAATTTGAATGGAAATGGTATTATTCCTTTTATCGTTTCCTTATCCTTCTTTCTTTTCTGAGTTTTCTAGCCTCCCTATCCTATCTTTTCCTCTCCCTATTCTCTTCAACATTTTTTTCTTCTTCTCATTATTATTGCAACTAATATTTATGGAATCCTTTTATGTGCCAGGTGCTAGTCTGAGTGTTTTACATATTGCATAAGTTACTTTCTTTCTTTAATCTGCCATATCTCCTTTACTAGGTCCTTCATCTTCCACTTTCAAAGGAACTTGTCTCTTTTATTTTTATTTCTACCTTGAGGTACCCACCAATATTCATGGGTATCATTTTAATAATAAACTCTTTAGAAGATTAACCTATATTGCTACACTTTCTTTTTACCTACTGACTAATGAAATATCTCAGCACTTGGAGTCTTTCAATACTAATTTTATAAAAAGAAACATTGTATTTATGGCTATATATTGGTATCATTTATTCTCAAACTCTTGAACACAAAGTCTTACACTTTGTGTTTAAGTTCCATTAGAATTTTTAATACACTTCCAAATTAAACATCTGAAACATCTTCCTTTGGCAACCTGAAATTCCTTCCCTGAATCTCAAATTGTCAATGTAACTACTCTGTATCTCTCATCTAGTGAATAAACTTCCCCTCTGGTGTTACAGTTTTTAGCTCATCACTTATAATTTTAAAGTAGTTCAGTTCAATGCTGTGGTCTTCCTAACAACTATTTGGAAGTTATTGTACTGAAAACTGTGATTAATAATTACATAAAGAAAACAGACTGTCTGAAGAACTTGCAGTATGTTTTTAAAAATAGAGTACACATAATAGCAATTTGAAAATAAAGACTATAGTGATCCTGATAGTATGAAGTTGTGATAAATGTCTCCCTCAAATTGCATTCAGTATCATTTAGCAAAAAACCTATGTAATTTGAAAGACAATAATGTTTTTCAGGGACTTCAGATAAATCTATATAATAATTACCATCAGTTTTTAATGAATTATTTCATTTTCTAACTCATTTATTTAATTAGGATTTATTTAGCTTCTAATATATAATGGTGGTCACTCTATATGTGTATATGGGTGAATGGGTGTCCTAAAGTGATTATGTCAGTCACATAACATATAGATTAAATAAGAGTTTATCAATAATATAGATATAGGTATAAATATATACACACATGTAAATAGAATGAAACCACTTTTATAAGCAACATTTTCCTGCTTAGGGTTTTGTAAAGCTATTCTCTCAATCAACAATACTCTTCCTTCATATACTGCATAACATTCTTCTTCACCTCTTTTGGGTTTTTGCAAAGTGTCATGGTAACAGTTTTCTATGTGCTGCCCATTCTGTTTTGGCAATGCTAGTTCCCTTATCTCCTGTGAGTTCTTATGAAAAGCATCTGAAAACTTTGTGGCTTCTCCTGGCCACAAGATCTTGCATATGGAGCAGGTCAGAAGGTTAAAATACCCTGAAGTCTGCCCACAGTCAGTGATAGATGGGAATTAGTAGCTAAATGTCACCTTACCCTTTGGATGATATAATGTGGTTCATACTACTCTCAGAATCTCAGAGTAGGATTGAGCCCTGATTGTTTCTCGCTGTTTTCAGTTTATTTCTCCAATTGATACTGAAATCATATCCTCCTCAATTTAACTGTAACACACTCATACCCAATTTCTTATTTCAGACTCAGTTTCCTGGAAAAATAATCTAAGATAGTTATATTTTTACATGTAAAATTCATCTCACCTCCCTGAATAAAACCTGATCCTCACCCTAAATCAAGCATAGCTATATTCTTACCTATGATAATATTCACCTTTTGATATGAGTTAACAAATTGTATCATTTACTGTTTTCTTATTCTCCAGTCTCTCCCTCAAAAGTAAAGCTGTGTGAGCAGAGTTTTGTTTGTTGTATCTTCAGTACCTAAAACAATGTCTGCTGTATGGAAGGTATTCAGTAATAAGGTATTCAAAATATAATTCTATTTTAATGAATAAATGAGAAAGTGAATATTTAAATGAATTAAACTAAAAACAAAAACATTTTTCTCGGCTACTGACAAGGTAGCCCCCTGAAATGGGCAAGGAGAAAATGCTTAACTAAAATCTACATTTGTTTTCTAGACAAATCAGAGATAAACAAGCCTAAAATAATAAATGCATGCAATATGAATTTGCAATAAGGAAGGAACTCTGCTAAACTTTTTTATGAGGCCAAATACAACTACAGACCAACATCCCTGATAAAAGTAGATGAAAAAACTTTCAACAAAATATTAGCAAGCTGAATCCAATAGCATATCAAAAAGATCATACATTAGGATCAAGTGATATTTATTTCAGGGATGCAAGGATGATTCAACATTTGCAAATTGATAAACATAATATATCACATCAACAGAATGAAGAACAAAACTCATGATTATCTCAATAGCTGTAGAAAATGTATTTGGTAAGATTCAACATCCTTTGATGTAAAAACTCTCAGTAAATTAGATGTAGAAGGAACATACCTCGAATCAATAAAGCCTACATATGACAAACCCATAGTCATTATAATTAACATGGAAAGCTCAAAGAATTTCCTCTAAGATTTGTAACAAAGCAAGGATATTCACTTGGACCACTCTTATTCAACATTGAATGGTTATGTTTTAGCTAGAACTGTTAGGTAAGAGAAATAAATAAATAAATGACATCAAAAGTAGAAAGGAAGAAATGAAATTAACCATGTTTATGGTGACATGATTTCATATAGAGAAAAACCTAAAGAATACATCAAAAACTTAGAACTGATAAATTCAGTATAGTTATAGATTACAAAATTGGCATACTAAAAAAAGTAGCAAATTTATACACCAATAACAAACTCACTGAAAAAGTAATCAAGACAGATGAATGGATAAAGAAACTGTGGTATATATACACAATGGAATATTATTCAGCCAAAAAGAAGAATATTGTGGCATTTGCAGATAAATGGATGGAATCGGAGAATATCATGCTAAGTGAAATAAGTGAATCCCAAAAAACCAAAGACTGAATGTTTTCCCTGATAAGTGGATGATGATACATAATGGAGGTGGGGGTTTGGGGGGGGTGAGAGAAGAATGGAAGAACTTTAGATTACATAGAGGGAAATGAGAGGGAGGAGGGGGTGGGGGTATGAAAGATGGTAGAATGAGATAGACAACATTACCCCGTGTACATGTATGATTACACGAATGGTATGAATCTACATTGTGTACAACCACAGAACAGAAAAGTTGTACCCAATTTGTGTAGAATGAATCAAAATGCAGTCTGTAAAAATAAAAATAATAACTAAATAAAAAGAAAGAAATCCCAATTACAGTAGTAATAGAAATAAAATATTTAGGAATAAATTTAACCAAAAAAGTTAAATTTAACTGCCTTGGTTAAATTTAGAGAAAGTTCTTTACAAGAAAATTTATTATTAAACACAGATAAAAAGAAATTCCAGAGATCAAACAAATAATGGAAAAATATCTAAGTTTCATGAATTGGAAGAATTAACGCTGTTAAAATGATCATACTACTCAAAGCAATGTGCAGATTCAATGTAATTCACATTAAAATAATGATTATATTCTACACAGAATTAAGGAAAAACAGGGTCGGGCATGTGGCATACCCTTGTAATCCCAGAGACTCAGGAGACTGAGGCAGGAAGATCCAAATTTCAGAGCCAGCTTCAGCAACTTTACAAGGCCCTAAGCAACTCATTGAGACTCTGTCTCAAAATAAAATGTAAAATGGGCTGAAGATGTGGCTCAGTGGTTAAGCACACCTGTGCTGACTCCCTGATACCAAAATAAATAAATCAGTAAGTAACAAGAAAAACTAATAACATAATTTATATAGAAACTTAAATGACCTCAAATGGCAAAAGTAATTCAGAGCAAAAATAAATAAAGGTGGAGACATCATACTACCTGATTTCAAACCAGCCTGCAAAGTGATAGTAACCTAAACAGCATGTCAAGGGCAGTGAAAGAGACATTTAGATAGAAACTCAAAAATAAATCCATGTATATACAGCCAATTATTTCTGACAAAAGCATCAACAGCATATATTGGAACAAGGACAATCTGTTCAATAAATTGTGCCGGCAAAACATGTACAAAAGAATAAAATCAGATTCCTGTCTCTCATTATATGCAAAAATCAACTCAAAAAATTCAAAATGGATCAAACATCAAATTGTAGTCCCTGACACTCTGAAACTACTAGAAGAAAACATAGAGGAAACACTTCAAGACCTTGGTCCATGCGATTTTATTTAAGGACTTAAAAGCACTGGTAACACAAGTAAAAATAGACAAATAATATCAAACTGAAGAGCTTTCACACAGCCAAAGAAACCATCAAAAGAATGAAGAAGCAATAGGTGAATTGGGCATATATATATGTATATGTATACCAATAATTAATCTGAAAAGATTAATATACAGAATATATAAGGAACTTAAAATATTCACCAGCAGAAATAATAATTATCTGATTAAAATATGTACCAATGATCTAAATAACAGATATTTTTGAAAATAAGAGATAAGGCCAACAAGTATATTTAAAAATGCTCTTACCACTAATCATCAGGGAAATGCAAATCAGAATCACAGCATAATATCACTTCACCCATTGAGTATTACCAAAAAGACAAAAAAAAAAAAAATGTGCTGCTGAGGATATGGAGACTCTTACACACTATCGATGGGAATGCAAATCAGCAAAGTAAATATAAAAAACAGTATGGAGATAATCTAAAAAGTCAAAAATAGAACTGCCATGTGATCCAGCAATCCCACTATTGGGATATAGCCAAAGGAAATGAAATAATTATTATCAAAGAAATACCTACACTCCCATGTTTAAAAGCAGCATTCATGATAGCCAAAATATGGAATCAACCAAGGTGTCCATCAACAAGTGAATGGATAAAAATGTGGAACATACACAGAACTGAATATTATTCAGCCATAAAAAGAATGAAATCCTGTCAGTTGCATCAAAGTAGAGAGAGCTAGAGGCCAGCCTGTCAAATGAAATAAGTCAGATGCAGAGAGACAAATACCACATGTTCACATTCATTTCTTGAAATCAAATATTTCCTGTCATAAGGGACAAGAGTAATGGTCACTGGAGACTGGGAAGTGGAGGGCAGCAGGGGATGGAAAGAGGTTTAGTAAGAGGCACCAAAACACAGGAGAATTAGGTCCAATGTTCCATGGTCTATAATAGTTAAGAATTAGAGTCTATCACAATCTGTGATATATATCAAAGCAATTAGAAGAGTACAAAGTATTCCAAAACAGACATGATTAATGCCTGAGGATATAGAAGTGTTAATTACTTTGATTTGATTCTTACATATCATATGCAGTTATCAAATTATCACATTATCAAATTATCACCTCACAAATATGTACAAATGTTATGCTAAAAATTAACTCATTAAAATACAATGAAAACTTTGAATCTTGAATACATATCATTTTAAACTGCCCAGAAAAGCCAAACACTGGAAACTTTCTTAACTCTAACATCAAGTCTGCGAATCTTTGCCACTGAGCAGCATATGTGTCAAGCAAGTACTTAGTCTACAGATGTTCAGTCATAAACTCTACAAGGTCTCTTGTCACTAATAAGAGTTAGACCAGTGGTATATTATGTACAGAGAAAAGAAAGGTAGTTGGAATATGAGATAATGTATGCAATTCAGTTTATATTACTGGGGACATGAGCTCTCTGGATGGCATGTTATATACTATGCTGAACAAGTAATGTGAATATTGAGAATATGCTATTAATAATTCTGTTAATGTTAATTATTATATAATAATGATTTCTCTTTTCTTATCAACTGCAGTTTCTTTAGAAAGCATCAGAAACCTTCAAGTATTCCCATGAAAAAGGAATATTATAACATTATGGTATTTGAAGATGTTTGAAACCAGACAGACTTGTATGCAGACTCCAGCTCTACCATTTAACGAATGTATATTATTCTTGAGTAAGCTGATATTTTAATTTTAAAATCTTTTATAGAAGCACAGTAACACACAAGGTAATAGGCACAACTTTTAACTGTACAGCTTGATGATTCTTTACAGAGTGAACACATTCATTGAGTCAGTCATTAAACAAATCCAATTACAGAATCTTTCCAACAGCCAAAGCCCCCTGCATCTATAGATCACCATAATCCCCTACTGCTCTGGAGTCACCACTCTTACTTTTCCTACCATGGACTAACTTGTCTGTTTTCGAAATGTTTATAAGCATAATAACACTATGATTTTGTATCATTTATTTTTGCAAAACATTCAAAATGTGAGATGCAGTACTGCTGTTCTATGTAGTCCTCATTTGGTCATTTTCACTTCTGTATGTCCTTACCCTGAATAATTAACATCTAATTATTGAATGAGCACATCTGATTTATTTAATTCAAACTTGATGGAAATTTGAGATATTTTTGCCCATTAATAGTTATTTTGCTTTGAGTCTTTAATGTTTTCTTTCAGGTAATGGAATAATTTCAAACTAGTTGGAGGTGGTGGTTATTATGCAAAATTATAAATGTGTTCAATACCATTTAATTGTACACTTTAAAATAATTTTGTGTTGTAATTTTGATCTCAGTAAAAATAATTATGTTGCTTTGAACATTTTATCATAGTTTTTTGCCTTTTCATTCACATGTCAATTTTAAAAGACATTGCCAGGTTTTCTAGGTTCAGGGCCAATTTCTACATTCAAGAGTCAACAAGGTTTCTTGTTCCACATCCTTCCAAACACTATTTGTCTTTTCCCAACCTGGTTGGCTATAATTTGCATTTTCTAGACACTGAATGATGTGGCACACCTCTACATCAGCTTATTGGGTATTTGGATAGTTATTTAAAGAGGCACCTAATTTTTCTTTAGGTAGTTTAAAAAACTGATTTGAAGAAATTTCTTATGTGTTCTAGATAAAAGTTCTTTTTCCGATTAATGTTTTCCCTGACAATTATTTAAATTGTCAAAATGTCCTAATTCTGTGATTCCATTTTAACTCTAATAGTAAACAGAAGTACTTAACTTTAATTAGATCAATATTCCATGCTTTTCCTCCATAGGGTTTCTTCAGGCTTGTTAAGATACTATTTGCCTTTTTCAAAGTCACGAAAATAATTTATCATTGACAAGTTTCATTGTATTGCCTTTTACATTTGGGTGTAAGGTTCTTTGGAATTAATTCTTCTCTATTATGTAGGGAACAATCAAACTTTTTTCTTTTTACATTTTCTCTTTCTTCTTTCATATATATATATATATATATACATACACACATATATACATTCATTTATGTATATGTGGGTATAAAAATAAATATGTATACATGTGTGACAATATATTTGTGTATATATGTTCATAGGTATATATGCACACCGATATATATATGCATACATATATGTATGTATGTACATATACATCCAGCATATATAGAAAATATCATCCTATCTTATTGTTTGATAAATATCTGATAATTATATAAAGAAAGTCTCATTTTATTCCTCTGAGAGCAATATGCCCTTTTGATAAAAGGCTCCTTTCAAATTCTTTTCTCTTTCTGTTTATTTTTCAGCAGATTTACTATGAAGTGCCTAGATTTTCTTTACATTTGGGATTCTCATATTTTTCTCAAACTTTGGTATTTTAATTTTTACCAGATTTGGAAAACTGTTGAATGTCTCTTTGAATTTTTTTTTTTTTTTTTGCCTGTGATTTTTCCCTTTCCAGGACTCTAATTCCACATAGGTGCCATCCTTTTGTTTTGTTTCTTTGTCTCTATTCTTCAAGATAGATATTCTCTACTTAATTCAGTACATGACTTTAAAAGAAGATTAGAGAATAATCCTCTTTCCTGCAGTGTCGATCCTCTTTTACACCCACCTAATGAATTCTTTATTGCAGTTATCAAAACTTTCATTTCCAGGATTTTCAGATACCTCCACACATAGCATACACACATTTCAAATTTCCATTCACTGTTGCAACATTTAAAATTCTATTCTTTTAGCAGCCTTCTGCACATATTAATCACAACTGTTTTAAAGTTTGTATTGTATTGGATAATTTCACAGTCAAGATAACATCAATGACCATTCCTTGATATTTATCTTGGTTTTCAATAATTTGTTCCCATATTCTAGTAGGACCAGTTCTTTTTGTTTAATTGTGGCAAGTGGAAACTCACTGGCTTCACTTGAGTCACCTAAGGTTGACCTATTTCTTGCTTGTTTTTCTGCTAGGAAAACTCTATTGGCATCTCCACTGAGAGTCGAGGATCCTAAACAGAGCCACACTTTCCTATTAGTCCCTGAACTTCAATTGTTAACTCCAGTTGTGCTGTGTGACTGCTAGGTTTCCCATGTTGTAGATAGCAGCTGTTTTCTTCTTGGTTTCTTTATTTTATGCATGTATGTATGCGTTAGTGGATAAATAGATGCCTCGAGACAAATTACACATAGAATACTGG
Source organism: Sciurus carolinensis (assembly GCF_902686445.1). Classification (NCBI taxonomy): domain Eukaryota; kingdom Metazoa; phylum Chordata; class Mammalia; order Rodentia; family Sciuridae; genus Sciurus; species Sciurus carolinensis. Next base: position 143,891,842 of record NC_062216.1, read on the forward strand.
GCTCGGTTCTCTGAGATTTTCTTCTGAGATACTGACCTCCTAAATACTGACTGCTTGATCACATTGAGTCCAAAATTTTTAGCCCTAACCCAGTGAGTTTGTGGATGGCATTTCTCCATTCAGCCATGCCCAAGTGTTGGATAAGCTTGATGCCTTCAAGATGTTCTTTGCATTCTTCCAATTCTTATTGTTGCTTTCAGTGGGAGAGTATGTTTGATATCAGTCACTACATTACAGGTAGGAATGACAGTCTAAGTTATTTATACTCTGTAATTCTTGGTCTCCTCTTCTTTTATGGGGATAAATATAAATCATGAATAAGAATATTTCTATTGTAAAGTACATTGCAGAGAACATTATAAGTGATTAATAGGGGCAGAGATTATAATTGCTACTTTGGTTCATTAATTAATACTAATAGCAAGTACCTCCATCACAATAACTTTAGGCAGTGTACAAGACTCAGATTTTTAAAAAAATATGAAACTATAATTCTAACAACAGGGTACAGTAATTTTTTGCTTGAAAAAACATCCATTTTCCATGCTGAATATTGTTCATTAAGTTGCCATGTTCCGAAAACACTATCTCTTCATATAAACCTTTTGGACTAATAAAAGGAAAGTGACTGCATACAGAACCTGTATTAGTGGCTTGGTGGGAACTCATTTGTCTTCGTCTAAAGGAAACCTCAAAGTTGGAAGGGGTTGATTTCTTTCTTCTTGCAGCAACCTGGCAAGTGACAGGTCAGACTCAAGTGGCTACTCTCAGATAACACTGGGTACTTCACTCCCTCAATCTTTAAGCTGCCTTATTTATGTCAGTGGCCTCAGCTCTGTCTTCATGTTTGCCTCTCGCTGGCACAGTCTTCCTCCAGAGTCATCTATGCATTACCACAAGAAAGAAAGGTTGGCAGCAACCATAAGACCACTATTCTTAGGTCCAAGAAGCAAAATCCCCTAGGCATTATGAGGACTTCCGCTGATGGGACTTTGTTAAGAAACTTTTTCTATAACCATAAGACTTTGGTAAATAAAGCTTTTTAGATATGCAATATTGCCTTTCCAAACCAAATTTGTCCCACCAACTTACTCAGTCTTACTATGCATGTGATTAGGTTATTATTTTCTACCTATTGTTTTTCAAGTCATGATGAACCATGATGGAAAAAGGATTGCATGTGTGTGTGTGGCCATTTACCTTTGAGTCTCACTTATATGACAGTGTCTGTAAAGAGCCAATAAAAGACTAAGAAAACTATTGCAGAAAAAAATCCCTTTATGTATTTTCTCACTAATTGTTTTTAAAGAAAACTGCTCTATTTTCAGTGAAACACTTACAAATGTACAAACTTACTAATATTTAGGAGACACTTTGGGGAACTTTTGATATGTCATAGTTTAACTGTAATTTTGTACACATTTATAGCAAGACATAAGTGAATACTGCTACACAAAAGTCACATAGTTGGAATTTGTGCATCAGTTCAAACATGTTTTATATACCAGCAATAAAATGCATAAAATACTAGTTATTCATTGAATAGCTCAGATCTGCAGCGCTGGTGAAGTAAGTGAAGAGCAAAGTCAGAGGTATGATGAATAATTTTAAAGTAGTAACAGTTGTTTGCATGGCAGTGCATTTCTAAACCAACAAATTAAAAAAAATAGTTTGAAGCCATTTCAAAGTTTGAAGGCATTCATTTTAAGTAAATTATAAATAGTCTCCAGTTCTGACCTAGAGGTATATTATCTAGGACATTTTTTGTTTTTCTGTCTTCTAATACTGCTTTGTCTGCCACCTCTGTTCTCCCAATACATATTTTTCTACAACTTGCTGGACCAAAGGGGGAAAGTAGTCAATGTTGCTTTGAATTGACCACTAAGTTATGCTATTATGCTGGTTTTAATGCTATTTTTCAGGTGAACTGCGTGGGTTGATTGTGAATCTATTCATTACTTAATTTAAGATGTCCTTATATCATTTCTTAAGTCTATATAACTTTAGTCCCAAAAGGGGAGGTAATAAATATGTTTGGATGAAAATGGATTGATTTCTGCTTTAAGTAAAAAATAATCCACAATATCTATAGGACTTCCCTTGAAGGAATGTTCACCTATTCAACACAATCCTCTGTCTTTCCAGTAGTCAATAGGTATATATATATATATATATATATATATATATATATATATATACATATACATATACATATACTAATACGTTAACTGAATCAGTTCTTGTATGAGGAATATCTATTTGAGGAAAGTTTTTGCTCCTCTGGTGAGGTTTACCCTGGTTTAACTCCTGTTACTAAATATGTCTTCTTGTTAAATGGTTGAAAGATTTCTTTCTTTTATAATTTATTAGAAAAAAATGGTGCTTTTCAAATTGCTTACTATTCCTGAAAACACAAAATGAGTAATTCACAAATGAAGTGTCTTTTATAATAGGGACAATGAAGCTTTTCAAACACTAATTCTCTGTAAGTGAGAGTTTAGGATAGAATCTGGTGACAGACCTGACAGAGGTTCCCACAGTTATATCTGAAAGAACTGTTGGAATAGATGTCCCAATAAAATTCCAGAAATAATATAGTATAAAAATCATCAACTATGCAAGTAAAGCCACATATCCATATTTGTAGGCAAAATAGGACACAACTCTGCAAATACAAATTATTCTTTAAGTGGAAATTTGGTTTTCCCCAATTAATGACACCTAGTTTTCAAACCTCTGGGAATGTCCCTACCTTATGACAGGTACAGCATTGTTCTTTTACTCAGCACTCTGTCAACACTGAAAAATTCCAAGACTGCCTATGATTTGTAACAAATTGGGTTCTACAGTGCCTGAAAAGAAATGAGAAATACTTGAACCAAGTCTTCTGTACTTCTGCTATCAAATCTCAGGGGAATAAATTTAAAATACTACATAAAATCATAGTTAACCTAAGATAGTATTTTAATATATCCTTCCCATTCCGCCTTCTAATCATTAATGAGAATACAAAGAAAAACTTAAGAGTTGTTTAATTTATTGAGGATAATCCTCAGTAGGCTAAGAAGACAAAAGTCCAATTCATCAAGGAACCTGAATCTAGGAAACCACTGTCTACTGTTTTTCTGCCTCACCATCATCATCATCATCCTGATGATGCTAGAGATAATGTAAGGATAAATTATGATGAAGACTTCTTGGGAAAGGCAAAGCACATATTCAATGATAATTACCTCATCATCTTTATTGAACTATGGAGAATTCTGGTAATCAGAAGAATGCACATAGTAAATGCTAGCCTGAGACTTAAATTTTTGGTCTCAAAGAATAGCCTCAAAAGCATGATCATATTTTATTTCTATAGGGTAAAATGATTTGCATTTTATCTGCAAGAGGATCTACCTATCACACCTTTTCTTAAATTTCTGCTTCCAAGAGTTTGTGTGTTCTTAGAAGCTTGGTCTACCTGGTACATGAGATAGTAAATATGAATTATTCTGAGAGTCTGATCAGAAGACAATTTCTTGTTTGCTATAGCCACTCAGGTAGAACCACTTGCTAAATGGCACAGTGTATGTGAGAAAAATGAGAGTAGGAAACTGGTAGAAAAAGCACAACCTCTAGTATGTAATGTGGAAGAGATCTATTTGTGGCCTAATGTTCTGATATTTTGAGAGGACTTTGATTATGTGATTTACTCTTAATTAACTAAGTTCACACAACAGAGGCTGAGTTCAACCTTCTCTAATTTGCATTCGGAATATGTTCACTTGAACTAACTTCTCTTTAATTCTTTCAATAAGGAAAACCTGGGGAGGAGCCATATTCATTTAGTAGTCAGAGGATATTGATCTGACATGTGAGGAAAACAGGTAGATGAGCTTAAAAATGCACATTTTAAAAGATATACAATATAAAAACTGACAGGAGTTCCATATTTCATTCTCTCTTATGTCTTCTCAGGAAGATGTTTGACACTTCATCATCTCCTGGTGAAGAGTGGTTTCCAATATCAAACTAATGATATAAATTCAACCACTTTCACAAGAAACACCTAAGAAGCATTTTAAAAATCTGGATTGAACTGGAATCTCAAGAAGGCAAAATGATCTGGAAACTTCTTACTTTAATCACCTTAAGTCATTATGATAGTCATGCAGGGTTACCATATACTGCTTTATGTAAATAAAATAAATCTTTATGGTAGGGTTACACAAAATAGCCCTATTTTTTTTTTCATTTTCACTTGAACTATTGAATTTAATACATTAGATTCATTTGAAGAATTAAATAATATTATAACTGGTCTACTACACAGTATTGTAGTAATTTCTTGCACAGTTCAAGCATATAATTTTTCTTTATTTAACTTTCATAGTTTGCTTTTTCAAAGCACATAGCACAGAGAATTAATGGAATACAACATGTAAATTAATAACACTAAATCCTATTGACCCACACATAAGCCAGGATTAACATGATAATTTAAAAATAATAGATTACTCTCAATGTGTCCATGAAAATGTGCAATTTTCCTTATGAGTAAAATCTGGGTGGAAAGATAATATTATTTCTGGGTTATTGATGCCCATGTGCTTTCAGATTACCATAAAAAGAATACATGTGCAGGTGATTTTTCAATGTAGGAAGGTATTTTCAATATAGTTTAGCTGAAATGTCATTTTAGTTTTAAAGGAAAAGAAAATAGTATGTTAATTTATTCAGCAAGAGGGACTTGTGGTCACAGATTTAGATTCCAGAGGATATGGCTTGTAATGAAGCTAAAGCAATAGGTACTATTCCACGTGCTAAAGGAATGGTGGAAACTCTAGGAAAATCAAAATATGTTGCTTTAGCAGATCCTTGATAAAAATAACCAAACAGTAATAAGCAGCAAATTTAGAGGTTTTTTCTCTCTCTTCCCTCTCATTTCTTGTGCTTTAGTGTGATAATCCATGTGGATTTCTATTTTTAAAAGATACTTTTATAAATAATATATTTAACTGGATAATTTAATAATAGTTTTAGAGTTAAAATTATAGAACCATAAGCTACCTAAGAATTTTTTTCATTGCCATTTCAAAACAAAAATTAAAGTTAAAAGAAAAATATGATCTTTGAAATACATGGAAAATATTTCATAAATCTCTGGACTAAAAATTGCCTTTAAAGTTGAGCAATCTGGGATTAGTTACCTAAAATTCTTAAAATTATTACAGACTTTGAAATTAAAACGTGTGCTTTTTTTTTTTCTCTTGGTACTAGGGATTGAGCCCAGGGGCACCCAGGGGCACTTTACCACTGAACTACCTTCCTAACTTCCTGAGTTGTTTTTACTTTTGGTTTTCAGATAGGGTTTTGCTAAATTGCTGAGGTTGGCCTCAAACTCACAGTCTTCTTGCCTCAGCTTTTGAAGTCACTAGAAATTACAAACATGCTCCACTATGTAGAGCATTTCTCCTAGTTTAGTATTTATTTATTTTTACTACTCTTAATTGCCTCCATTGAATTAATGGTCTGTATTATCCTTTTTCCCTTTCTAAGAGCTCTGAAAAATGCAAGTAGCCTTTTCCCTGGTGATGCCAGATTCCTCTGTTTTCTCATTCTAGGCCACATCTGTATTTAAACTTAAATATTCAGGAACAATCATAAATCTCCATTTGGAAGAATGAAACAGGAAAGAAGAAAAAAGTCATTCACTGGGTGCTCAAAGTGTGCTAGTTACTAATATTAGGTGTTTTCACGAGAGCTTGATTTACTCTTCACAATTCTGGAAGGCTCTCTTTAAAGTATCATGTTAGCCAATGCTTACCGCTATCACACGATACCTGAGAAAATCAAATTAAAATAGGAACCATGTATTTGGCTTAGGTTTCAGAGATTTCATCCCATGGTTGTTTCGCCCCATCACTGTCAGACTTTGGTGAGGCAGACGTTATGGCTTCCGCATGTGTCAGAGCAGGGCTGCTCACCTCATGGTTTCCAGGAAACAGAGAGAAACATGGAGAGAGAAAAGACAAGGGGACAAGACAAGGACACATTCCCAGTGAACTACTTCCTCCAACATGGTCCCTCCTCCTAGAATTTTTACCATCTTTCATTAATATCATCAAATTATGACCCATCAAGATTAATCTACTCATGAAAATAGAGCCATCATAATCCAATCACTTTCCAAGAGCCCCACCTCTGTAAATTGCTGCACTGGGGACCAGAATTTTATCTAACACATGAACCTGTGGGGACATTGCACATCCAAACCATAACGAATGCAAAAATAACATGGACAGGTATAATCTACATACGTGGGATGAAAATCATAGCTTTCCATCAGGTAAATAATACAAAAAATGTGGTTAAACTGTGATCATTTCACAATATTGTGAATTACAGCAAGGTAATTTTTTTCTTCTTTCTCTGCTCAATTTTCTTTTGGGAAAACTTACAACTTGTAGAATATTTTGGGTATGTGTGAGTATCAATATGTCTACTTAACTTTGATTCAAGTTTTACAGCTAGTAATGAAAGCAGGCATGAAGTAAGTTTCCAGAGGCCATTTCCAATCATTTGATTTTTGATTTTCTAAATGCAATATTCTCATACACTTCCACTATTCCTACATGAAATTCTCTGAGAAGTAACTTAATAGGAAGGCATTTTAAGAATTTATCTCAGTATATGTACGTATTTATTTATAAACCATTTAGGTATTACTGTGGTAATACACTATGCACATTATAATAATACATAAAATAGAACTTTTAAAAGGATGATATGAAGGTTAAGGAAAAGTAAGCATTAATAAATATGACTTCATGTTAGCATTAGTGAGATAATAAAATTTCTAAAATGACCCCCAAGAGTCTAACCCTGGTGTGAGATACCTTACAATTCCCTTCCCCTAAATGTGGTCAGAATCTATAACTCCTGTCATTAGGGTACGTGTCAGTTTACTTTGAGTTAAGCAAAAAGGAAAATATCATTGACAGGTGTCAGAGGACTGCCGCCTACTGGTGTGGAAAAAGCAAAGAGCTACATCATGTACTTCCTTTGGGCCACATAGAAAACAAGTACACAAAGTCACCAGAAGTTGGGAATAGTCTTGACCAACAACTATGAGGAAAATGAACACCTTACTCAAAAGAAACAAGGAAATTAAAATCTGCTAAAAATCAGCTATCTGAGATAAGGACTCTAAGTCTCAGATGAAAATCACAGTTTTACGTCAGCCTGGTGATACCCTAATTAGAGGAGTCAACATATACATAGGTGAAAATTAACATATGTGAAATATATTTTATATGTATGCCATAGTGTGTCTGGGTCTGAGCAAATCTATCTTTAGGGGAAGTATCCACAACTATACCCACAGAAATGAAGTTCAATTCTTGTCTTTCCAGTTTTCCCATTGTACTCTCTCCCAGGAGAGAGTACATTGTAATCTCTCCCTTCTATGCAAGGGCATAGAAGTATAGAGATAGTAATCATTTAACCTGAATAACAAGTGCATAAAACCAACAGTTATATGAATAGAAATTTATTCTTCAATGATTTCCTATTTTGACACTTTTTATTTTTGATATTTTATGATATTAACACATCATTATTTAAGTATTGACCATACACTGAGTTTTAAAACTTGTAACTAAAGTTTTTAACTCCTAAAAACATATTGAGCATTTTTAAAATTACTTCACCTGCCAGGTGCAGTGGTGCACACCTATAACACCAGCAGCTCAGGAGGCTGAGGCAGGAGGATCGCAAATTCAAAGCCAGCCTTAGCAATTTAGTGAAGCTGTATGCAACTAAGCAAGACGCTGTTTCTAAATAAAAAATAAAAAGGGCTGGAGATGTGACTCAGTTGTTAAGCACCTGTGGGTTCAATCCCCAGTACCAAAATAAAAAAAAGAAAAATTACTTCATCCTTGGCAGGTGTCACAATAGGACACTAGGCAAACATTGTACTATATTGAGCCTGTATTGAAGTTATGCTATTTAATTCAGTAGATCAACAGTTTTATGATTCTGGAATATGGCAAAATCAAAACTAGAACTTTTTAGTAAGTAGGCAAATTGCCACCATTAAAATTAAATAGAAGATAGTACCTTATAAATATCACACTTAAACTGGATATTTAGCAGATTTTCTGTTTGAATTTCTATGCCCTTTTTTCAAACTAGTTTTACCACCTTATAGTATTTTCCCTGTATTACTTTGTAGTATGTGTGCATGTGTGTGTTTGTATAGACTTTCTCTTTAATAAACAATGGTATCTTTAAAAGAGTGGGTGTTTCTGAAGCTAATGCTAATCCAGGAGTAAGTGGAAATAAGGTCAGCAAGCTCTCCCTTCTCTGAGAAATGCAATGCATACATACAATGTTTGAGAACCACTAATATAATCCACAGCAGTTAAATTTCTACTCCTTGCAATTTTATAATGTTTTCACCAAATGTCAATAGTAAACTAAGCCATGGCAGAAATAGCCTATTTCTCAATTTACATGCCAATGAAACTATGTCTTATTTTAATTATGGGGTGAGGAAAACATGCTACCTTAACACAATACAAGCACGTTTTAAAATCTTGGCACATTACTCCTGTCAATTTTTATTTTCTATGATCCTCAAAATAGAAATATTTATTGTTTCATGTCCTTTTCATAAAATATAACTCTGGAAAATTGTAGGTCTCAAGTGTTTATCATGGGAAATGAATACAGATATAACAAACAGCATGAAAACACACATTTTATTTCTTTTAAATTAATTTTGTTGTAAATTCCTAGTGTAGAAGGTAAAATAAGCATGTTTTTAAAATTTTAAAAGGTCTTCTTACCAATGATTATATAGATGACTATATTTTAATTGTTGTCAATAAACAATTTTTTGGTAGGCGGGCCTTTATACCTCAATGCAAAGAACCCACAGAAAAATCAATAAAGGTTCACATAATGCACCAAGTATTCTAATATAGACACAAATGCTCACTCTTCGAGACTTCCCAGAATTTAATCAATTTCTTAGCGCAATTAAAACACACTTATGCACATAAAGTTTAACAAAATAGAGGTGGGGAAATTACAGTGTATCAATGAAATTCATTACTGAGAAAAGTCAATTTGGTGCTGTGGTGAAGATTTGACCTTCTGCTGCTGTTAAGGAAAGGTCATACAGCATGAAACCCTCTGTGTCAGAGATAAGCAGATTTTCTCCTTTATTTCTGTTTGTAACATAAGGGAGCCCCATACCAGCTGCATGCAGCATGACTTCATGAGTATATAACTGTATTTAAATCATTTATATATTACATTTTACAAATGTAATAGGAAAATGTGTTCTTTTACATTCATGGTTAAGAGATGGAACAGATGGCAAAAGGCTCAGTTTAAACTAATATGGGCATTAAAATTACTGATATTGCATGCATTCCTTGATATAACAGAAGTTTAGTTCACTATAAAATAGGCTTCTGACTTTCTAGAATATATTAAACATAATGTGTCTTTAGCAACAGTTTTTCTACATGAGGAAACTTAGAGTTTATTCATAGGAATTTTTTAACTTAAAAATGTTGTTGTTCATTCAACAAATATTTACTGAACACTTGTTATTTTCAGGCACTGTACTTAATGTTAGTTGCTTAGGAAGATGAATAAGACATGGTCCCTGCCTTCAAAATGAGATCATGACTAAGTGGAGAAGACAGAGATGTCACAAAACATTGAAAACATATGGAGCATTTTGAGCACCTCCATTTGTAGTGAGTAGGATTGTGGCATTTTCATGGTTTCTTAGATTTAGGTCTTTAATACTGGTAGTTGCAACAATCGGCAATTGGCTTCAGTTTTGGAGCCCAGAAAGGACATTCTAGCCTTTGGGGAAGGCATTAAGAGCTGAGAGCAGCTTAATTTATGACTGAAACATTCACTACAACCTTTCCATCAATTAACTAAAAAAGAAAAAACAAGAATTTTCAAAAGTCATTATTGAACAATCATTTTGAAAATTTAAAGACCTTCCCATATTGAAGTACTCTATCAGTATTTTGCTTGGGATATTATTTTGTATGGTATCTTACCATAAGTAGATTATTTAACTAGTATCTTTGAAAAATTTTGCACTTAATCCAAACTCTAGTAAATATTCTATAGTTTCTGATATGCTTCTGGAATTTTCTTTGCCTCTAGTCTTTTGCCTACTATATTTCACCTGCCGAGAATACTTGCCAAGTACCACCTATTATCCTTTCTTGTCCTCCTTTGTAAAGTCCTATTCATACTGTAGGACTTTATCTAACAATTGCTTTTTCAGGCATATCTTACCTGAATAACAAGAGTGATTTTTTTTAATATCTTAATTTAGAATCTTTAAACTTTTGAAGAACATTTATCTTTGTTTAAATTCCTTGGTCAATACTATTTGCAGCAAGAATACAAGAATAATAATTAGGTACTTAATGAAAGAAAACCATAATATACTTTCAATCTTACATTAAGTTATATTCTTCCTTACTTGGCTGATTGATTCTTAAATCTGTAACTGCTGGGAATATGGTCTAAAAGAGATAGGTAGAAATAGATTCAAAACTTAAGATTAAAAATGCATACTAAAAAGTACTTTATATAAATCAATGTATTGTAATCTGTCTTGTGAATTACTAGTTATATCTACTTCTTCATGCTATTTCAGAGATGTTATTATTCAAGAAAAACAGTACCACAGAGTTAATGAACTTTTCATTTAGCCAACTTCTCTCCGAGTGCTTTTTGGATTGCTCGTCATCTGGTTTCTTTACAGGTGCTGCCCGACTGCATCTTAGAATCTAAGATGATACTACTTGGCCAGTAGCTTTACATTATTTTCTCCCTGAGCTTCATTGATGGTTCCAGAAAAGTTTACTGGGTGATTTGGAGAATATGAGGCATTTTAACCACATAGAATGTTACACAGAACTGCTGCTGAGTCTTCTGTCAATTTAATGGAGCTCTCTAAAGTTAGAGGAAAATTGTTTACTTAAAACATTAAAAAATCATTTTGCAGTATTTAAGAAAGAAAATATAAGCAGTGGGAATAGAGAAAATTGCATCTTCACTTCTTAAAAAGATGTTATATTGAAATCACTGAATATAGGAGTCATGATCATTCAAACTTGTGCACCTGCTTATGTTTGATTGTAACATCAGTTGTTCAAACAACCATCTATACTCTCCATGTACTTCTAATTCATCTGCACTTAAATTTTACTTTGATTATTGTGTATTCAAATTTCTGCAGATGTTCATGAAGATTATTTTTATGAAAATAAGGTCCTAAATATCTAGTCCTTCAAACTTTACTAATGTTATCCCTATCTATACAAGTATATTCAGTTTTTTTTCCAAATAAGCTCTAATTTCCATAGTCCTCTCTATAAAAATTAATATTGAATTATCAGTCTCAAAATATATATTTATATTCCTCCTTTAAGGAGGAAAAATTATTGATTATTGATACTAATATCATTTTACTTACTTTTGGAAAATAAATGCATAACTTTGACATATAAGTGAACCTACTATTAAAATACAAATAATATATTTTCATGACACATTGTGCTATAACAAGCACCTTTATATCCACAATATTTTGCTGAATCATTCTGATAACTCTTTTAGATAGGCTACAGAAGTACTATTAGCCCTATGTTGCAGGTAACAAAACAGGTTCAGAATACATAATTCGCCAACAGATGCATAGCTAGTAAATGAAAGAATCAAGGATCACCCTGGATTTTCTGTAAGAATGATCTAAACCCTATCCACTAAAAATTACTTTCACAAAAGATGCCATAACAATAAAAAATTTACATGCAGAAAATGAATGTGGACAAAGACCTCATTCACAAAACTTAACTGAAAATGTACCACGGACCTAAATCTAATATTCGAATCTATAAGAACCCTAGAAAATAATAGGTTAAAACCTATAGGATCTAAGGCACAATGATGGTCTCTTAGACACAACAGCAAAGTTGCAAATTATGAAAGTAAGAATTGATAAGCTGGTCACTATTAAAATTTAAAACTTCACTACACATGATTATGTCAAAAGAACAAAAAACAAACTGGGAGAAAATGTCTGGAAAAGACATCAGATAAACAATTTATTGGAAATACACAAAGAACTACTAAAATTCAACAGAAAACAACCCAGTTAAAAAACAGAAGATCTTGATAGACCAAAGAAATATATAGATAGCAAATAAACATTTGAGAAAAAAAACAGGGAATTACAAATTAAAACCAAAATGAAATACAACTGAAAACCTATTATAAAGACCAAAATTCTTAACATTGACAACATCAAAATCTGACAAGGATTTAGAGCAATGGGAACTCTTGTTTATTGATGGTGAGAATGCAAAATGGTATAACCACTTTGAAAGATAGTTTGGTAGTTTATTACAAAACTGCATATTCTTACTATATGATCCAATGATCACACTCCATAATAACTACATGAATTGAAAACTTGTGCTGACTCAAAATCCTGCAAATGGATATATATAGCATCTTTTATCATAATTATCAAAACCTAGGAATATATACAAACTGTGGTGCATTCAGACAATGAGATATTATTTTGCACTAAAAAAATATGCACTACCTAGTCATGAAAAGACATAAAGGTGACTTAAATGCATATTACTAAAGTGAAAAATAAAGCTTATCTGAAAAAGGTTTCATGCTGTATTATTTCAACTATGTGACATTCTTGAAAAGAGAAAACTATGAAGAGAGTAACAAGATCTGTGGTTGTGAGGAGTCAGCAGGGAGGGAAGGAAAAGTAAACAGACCATAGAGGGATCTTAGGTTAATGAGACTATGCTGTGTAATACCAAATGATGGATACATATCATTATACATTGGTTGAAACCCATAAGGAACCAACTAAGAGTGAATCCTAATATAAACTATGAGGCTTGAACGATTATAATGTACAATGTGTCAAGTAACTTCATCAGTTTTAACAAATACACCTGTATGATGGGGGACATTGATAATGAGGAAAGCAATGTATGTGTTGGAGGAGGGAGATTATGAGAAATCTTTTTACTTCCAATTTTGCTGTGAACCTCAAACTTCTCTAAAAAGTCATTGTTAAAAAATATTTTCATTTCTACATGATTTTAAATATTTGGAAACTACATAATTTCTGTTAATCTCTATAAAATTTCCAACTTGCTTATTTTTGGCTCTGCCACATAGAATAAAAGTATTAATATTTTAAAATATATTGTTTTTATGTAAAAAAAAAGACTATGCTATGCTAATGACATTCAAACTGCTGTGTTAAAAGAAGATGTTAGTTTCCATTAAATTCATTCATGGAGCTACAGACTTTGTTTTCTGTCATTCCTTGAAGCTCCATGTTACCAAAGACTAGCTTAGGGACAGTGAAATGGAAATGGAAGCAACATTTTAACTTCCCTGCTAGGTCCTTAAAAGAAAGAAAGAAAGGAAAAAAAACTATATTCTTTCTTTCTTCTCCCCAAAGGCACAGTGTATAGATAGATATATATGTTTATAAGAGTCTGAGCAATCATTTTAGACCTGGAGAAAAAAGCTCTGTGTTGAAGATGGTAAAACAACAAAATTTTAAAAGCCTGAGACCAAGATAGAACAGAATGGTATGCTGTTAGCTTTTGGTAATGCTTTTGGTAATACTTTCATACATTATAAATTCACACTGTGTAAGAAATGCAGATTTGTTTTTCATATAACCTGTGCGATTTTGGACCTTTGTATTAGCATCCAGAGCCTGTATTCTAAACCACACACACACACACACACACACACACACACACAGAGAGATAGAATAACATTGATTTTTAATACATTATATTTACATTGTATACTTTACTCATACATTATCTAACTATCTGTTATAGAACACATGCATATTATCAGGTGGGAAAATTAATTTGATAATAATTGAAAATAGTTTCTCTTTAGAAGTTTATCTTTACATTCTTGATTTAAATAATGTTTCTAAATTCCCTAAGATAAGTGTTAATAGTCTCTGATAAATCACAGAAATCTAAATGTACCATAGCTCCTGAACCAAAATCAGTTACATGGTAGATTGGCAAACATTGAATCAATGTTTTTCCAGAACATAACCAGTTCTTAATTCTTTTATTGCTAGTACTATAGCCAATATGCCATCAAATCTTCCTCAATTTCTTCTACAATCTTTTGACAGAATTGCCTGGTTCAAAACCCCTCCTCCTTTTTGCCCGTAATATGTTTAAATGCAGAAGTGTGTGTGTATGTGTGTGTGTGTGTGTGTGTGTGTGTGTGTGTGTGTTTAATGACAGTTGGATTAAACAAGTCCTCCATTCAAAACCTTGTTTTTGCTCTTCCTTCACTCAAAAATGCAACTGTTTTAAGCAGCCTCCAAGCCTTACATGGACATAAACATAGAAAATACATCTTCATGGTTGCTTTTGTAACCATGAGTAATTTATGGTCATATCAAATAAAATAAATTCATTTTCTTCTCTCTCTTTGGTTCTCTCCTTATTCATATATTTACTTAATTTTTATTACTGTTAGTTTAGTAGTAGGAGAAGAATTTTCAAAAACCATAACTTTCTAACCAGATACCAATCACAGTCAGGAGTCAACGGAAAAAAATTGAAAAATTCCCAAAGACAAAGGAACCTCAATCCAGGTTTCTATATCCTGCAAAAGTATTATTAAGAATGAAAAGCAAAGTAAAGAAATTCTCAGGTGAAGCTGAAACCGGAGTATTTATTCCAGCAAGTATTTTTAAATCAGAGGCTAAAGAAAGTTTCTGGCTAAAAGGGAGAGGTACTAGAAAGAAGTCTGAATCTTCAACAATGAAAGAAGAGCAATGAAAATGGCAAACATCTGGATAAACACAACAGACTCTTTTTCTTTTGCTCATTTATTCATTAGATTATTTGCTTGTTTTGTGTGTGTATTGTTTTTTGAGTTCTTCATATGTTCTGGATATCAATCTCCTGTTGGAAAAGTACATGGCAAAATTTTTCTCCATTCGTAGGATCTTTCTTCATGTGCTTAATTGTTTCCTTTGCAGGGAAGATATTTTTAAATTGATTCTTAGTTTTATTTCTTTAGCTTTAATGCTCTTGTTAAGGAAGTGGGTACCTGTACCAGTATGTTGAAATGTTGATTTTGTTTTCTTCCAGCAGTTGCAAAATTTCTGGTCTAATTTCTAAGTCTTTGAATCATTTTGAGTTGGCTTTTGTGCAGACTGAGAGATAAGGATCTAGTTTCATTCTTCTGCATATGGAGAACTAGCTTTTTCAGCACCATTTGTTAAAAAAACTTTCATCCAACCTAAGTTTTAGATGACTTTGGGGAGCATCAAATGACTGTGATTACAGTGCACTAATCAAAACATGTAAAAAAAGACTTTTTCTACTCTTAGATTCTTTAAAATATGTATAATAACTGAGAGGAAAAATACTTATCTGGTGGAGATTTGTAAGTAGGTACTTGTATATGACAGCTATGACATGGAAGTCAATGGGAAAGGGTAAAGTGAACTATTAGGGTCATAAGTCTTCTACATATTATTTGAAATATTGAATTATTCATTGTACTAGATAAACTATGATAATTTAGGCATGGACTCTATATCATAATCCATAGAGAAAACTGGGAAAAAATACAAAATGTTAGAGCTAAAAAGCCAACAAATTCATTAAATTAGCATACTAAACACATTCAATTAAGATAGGAAAGTAGAAAAGGGAAGCAGAGAAGCAAAATCAGAATATACACTATTTAAAGAAAGTGTTTATAATAATGGATTGTAAGTCAGTTAAGTGAGAAAATTTTGGTTTGATTAGGAGAAATGGACTTAACCACAGAGTAGAAACCTCAGAGTAGATGAGCGAACCCATAATATGATGTACAAGAGAGAAAGTAAACTGGGAAGAAAATAATACAGTGAAAAAATGAGGTATTGCCTTCTATTAACTATTATTCATATAAATTATGTTATCTACTATTATTCTAAAATATTCTGAACCAGAGAAGTGGATTGTTTCATATCACATGATTCAATAATTTTACTGGGATATTTATACTTATTATAAAAAATATTAGTCAATAATTTTTAAAAGTGTTTTACAATATAACCATTTTGTCATATATTACCTTTTATAAATGCCAAAGGTTTCATCTTATTTTATTTTAAATGCATATAGTAGAAAGTTTCCTAAAGCACACACATGTTAATTCTTGATCAAGTTAATTTAATGTTCCTATTAGGGCAGACAATTATAGGACTGGGCTGGAATAAAGCAATGACCTTGGAAACTTAGGCCTCTGTATTTTGGCTCCTTCCTCTGGGTCTGCCTCAAGTAACTATAGGTCTCTTGAACATTATTACTTCTGTTATTCTTACTTCTTAGAAAATGGCAAAATTAAGCCTATGAAATGTCTTAACTTTGTTTATACATAATTCTTGATAAATTGGCTGATGGCAAGTTCCTATGGAGTTTTCCTGTCTTTTGCTACTATTTTAATGGGAGGTCAGATACCTTTATTGCCCTCATTCTGGTCCAGAGTTGCTTCTCAGACACCAGAGGTTCTGATAGTCTCTTCAGGTGAGCATGATGTTTAACTCAATTAAGTTTGTATTCATTAATGAAAACTCCATAAAGAAAATTTCTAATTTATTTTTACCTATATATATGGAATTTTATGTTTTATTATATAGATAAATTCTTACAGGTATAGGAATTTTTTTCTTCTAGCCTAAAAATTCTAAGGGTCTTCTTACAAATTATCATATAATTTATTCTAGGGACTTTATGACAAGTAACCCACTAAAATTAATATATCGTTTTTCAAGTCTTATATTAGAAGCAAGTTTGAGTTTAGTCTTATAAAATAATCATTGCCAATGAGATCAACAAATGTAAATTTTCAGTCACAAAATATTCACTTAAGGTTCCAATTAAAAGAAAAAAAGAAAAAGAAAAAGAAATGAGTAGGCAGAGATCTCCTACATAAAATGTATCCTAATATAAGCAATAGATGAGAAAGATAAAGGAGAAATAGAAGAGGAAATTAGATATTGATAAAATGATCACTTAAGTAGGCAAGGAAGGTGGTTACCAAGAAATATGAGAAGACACCTAATTAGCAGGCAGTGACAAACTCTGAATAGTCAATACTATAATCAGAGATTGTAACTCTCAGGTTTCCTGACATAAATTTTTTCTCCTACATATCTCTATGAGAACATTTATCACTGGCATTTATTTCTTCATAACTGAAATGTTATTCGTACCCAGAGACTAATGAAGAAAAAAATAGTTACAACTAAGAAAAAATCTTGAACTTGTCACAAGAAAAATCTTATGATTTGGAGCCAGCACAGTGGCGCACACCTGTAATCCCAGCAGCTCAGTAGGCTGAGGCAGGGAGTATAGCAAGTTGAAAGAGAGACTCAGAAAAAGTGAAGCTCTAGGCAACTCATTGAGACTGTGTCTCTAAATAAAATAAAAAATAGAGTTGGGGATGTGGTTCAGTGGTCGAGTGCTCCTGACTTCAAGTCCTGGTATCCCTACACCAAAAAAATAAATAAGTAAATAAAATAAATAAATAAATAAATAATAAAAAAAATAAAAAGAAAGAAAGAAAATGAAAAGAAAAGAAAACACTTACGATTCAGAATATGAAGTCTAAGCATCTGCCATTCACTGGCTTTAAGAATACTGAAAAATTGTATAAAGCAGTTCAGAAAGATGAATTAACTAAATAAACCAAAATAGTATTCAATTTTAACCTTAAAAGATTAGAAGAATTTTTGTTTACTGTATCATGTTATTAAACTCTGCTCAGTGTTTCTGTTTTGTTTCCCTACAGTAGAGTCATACTCAGTCCTTTTTGGCTTAAAGAATAAAGTCTACCCTTATTAACAAGAAATTACAATTTGGAGAGAATGCAAGACATTGCATTGTGGCATTGTGACAGTGGGGTCTTTCATACCAGATACACTTCAGACATGCTGGTTTGCAACAATCTGTTTTAGACTATGAAAAATTTGTATAAGAGTATCTACTGCATAGCAGAAACCAGAAATTTCTATCAATAGATAAATTGAAAAACAAGAGCATGTCATAGTTGTTCTCTTTTTGCTGCTATACAATGCCCTTCTCCCTTCTGACCATCTCCCACAGTCTCCCCAGGATAGACAGTAATAATGAGATCTTTCTTAGCAAATAGAAAGTCAGGGACAGAAGGGTTTAAGTCTCCCTCTTGACCAGAAGTAATTAAGTACCTAAATTATAGATACACACACTTACGTCTGGGGAGGTTAAACTAATTTTATGAATTGCATAAATGACAAAAGCTCTCCATTTTACTGGAGAAGATTCACACTGTGGATGTTCTTTTTTTTTTTTTTTTTTCTTTCCTCCTCATAAGAAGACACATTGCTTAATAGCAAATACAGGTTTCCCTTTGGAGTTATGGAGAGTATGGTCTGATTAATGATTTAAATATCATGCATCTTTTTATCCTTCTTTCTGTACTCTTGCAAGATAGAGACTAAATAAATGTAACAACTTAAACCAGCATTTTACAAAGCAAATAAACACTTAGGTTCTTTCAGTCAATAATATAAATGTACGCATGAAAACGTGTTCAGAAACACACATGCAAACTGATTAAGCATCCTAAAAGATATTAAAGATATAAAGTCAAAATTGGAAATTAGATTTTAAGCTACATAGATTTTGATAGGCATTGTAAAACTGATAAACCTTTATAATGGGAAAATCAAAATTTGGAAATTAAGGAATAACCTACTACTCAGAATGCTTGGTTTTCGTTTTTGATATGCCTACTTGTTTGCTATGTAATCTTTTGTTTTTCTTTTTATAGTACTGGGGATTGAAACCAGGGGTACTCTACCACTGAGCTATTTAGATCTTTGTTAGTTTTTGAGACAGTCTCACTAAGTTGCTGTAGTTGTTCTTGACCTTGTGATTCTCCTACCTTAGACTTCTGAGAATTTAAGATTGTAAGTGTGCACCATGCACTGGTTACTCTGTAATCTTTGATAAATTTAAACTTGTTAAAACATAGCTCTCTCAATTCTAAGACTGGAAGAACATGCTTATTAACGTAAACCTTTATTTTAGTGAATAAGTCAAAGTACAAAAGGACAAAGAGGATAATCCTCAGAATCTTCTAGTCTATAAATCATTACTAAAGAAAATTTGGATGCAAAAAGATGAGATATATAATTGTACAGAATACTGGATATATATTAAGTATAATTGACAAGAAAATTAAATATTCTTTAAAAGTAGATTCAAATTTTAAATACATGGAGAAAAATGTTTGTGTTACTAAATCAATGTCTTAACTTTATTATCATTAGAGGATTTGGACTAAATATGGTATAATTTCCAATACAATACTTAGTCATTGACTTCAAGAGATTTCATGGAAGAAGTAGCTATTCTATAAGACAAGAGTCAACATATTATGATGAAAATATGTATTCTATTTCAGTTTGTCTCTAGTCATACATTTCTTAAAATATTTAACATCATAAAAAATGTTTTTAAGAGCACATTGCTGGACTGCCAGTGTAGTACTTGCCCAGCATGCATAAGGCATATTATCCAATGGCCCTGTGAATAATATATTTCAGTAGAAGAGCACCAGATAGGAAATGTGGAAGCTCATTTTGGGTTCAGCAGCTTTCATGGAATTCTCTCCTGATATGCATGTAGCAAATGAAAATTGAGAGAAATATGGTAAACTGTCATGATTTTTTGACTATTGAATCATCACTGTTGCTAAGAACATAGGAGAACTACTACCCCATACCAGAGATTTTTAACTGTTTTCAATGCATTAAGTAATTCAGTTCTCATAATACTGTTATTAGTTATGCCTATTTTAAAGAAACAGAGAAATAGGGATTAAAGTAGCTTTCCAATCTCATTCAGTTATTGTGTAATCAGAAAAAGTAAATCAATGAAATTTAAATTAGAATTTTAATTGATTTCAATTTAAAAATGAAGTTCTGAATTATTTCTGGATAAATAATTCTTTAGCATTAAGATAAAATTCTAAAGTTTTAAAATTACACATATTTGAAAACTACGTGAATATTACACCATATGTCCATGCTCTCCTAATTTGAAAAGGGAAACTTTGTCAGAATTAATGAGAAAAATTGTGCACAAACCAAGAGCACAATCAAATAACAAACACTTTCTGAAATCTCAAAAAATCTATTTAATCTAAATGTACTAACCTCCTGAAATATGAGTTAATGTTTGTCATTAAATTTTTTTCTGTGTCTCACCTATTTCAGGTACTTAGATACATACGTGCATGCAAACTAAGATTTCTTGCTCTTAAGAGCTTGCAGAGAGAAAGAGCCAGTAAAAAATAAATATGAATAAATAAATGCAGTATGTGGGAAATTAAATGCTATCAAGAAGTAGGAGAGCAAGGTAAGCACTTTAATATTTCTCCGCATTTTGTGTCTCATTTAATATATAATCATGATACTCAGGGGAAGTAGAGCTGGTGCGTGTGTGTGTATGTGTGTGTGTGTGTGTGTGTGTGTGTGTGTGTGTGTGTAGGCATAATGGTGCAATGCTACTTGAAAGAGTTATAGTGATTAAATTCTAAGTCAATTCACATTGAACTAGTTACCTTCTAAAAGGTCGCATGATACATTAACCTTACCTATTTTTTTCTATACTTGAACTACCTTAGGCAATAACAACTCTTTCCAAATCTGATTTAAATGATAAAAGGAAAGATTAGCGAATAACTATAGTGATAGGGAATATCTACAGCACCTGTCATCAGTAATCTCTAAGCAATTTATGGGATCTTTAGTAAGTGAAATGACTTTATTATAGAGCAAAAGTAAAGTCTTTTATTTTAAAAGCTACATGCATCTAGCTGCAATTGTTGGTATGATGAAATTTTATCAAAATGAAATTGACAGTAATGAAGGCTCCTAGAAACCCAAGTTGCAAAAGAGAATAGAATGGAAAAGTGATCATACTTTAGAGATTTTTCTGAATAAAACAAAACATAATGATGCCTGTTATCATTTAGTTATGATTATTATTATTTAGTAGTAGGTTAATATTACATTAATACTAAATGAATATCTTGATCTTTTAGGTAAGCAAATATTGCTTGTGATAAAATTTAAAATCTATGCTTCTCTGGTTCAAATTCACATATACTATAGGAGAGACTCACAGGCATATTATTTTTCATTGTATATGGAAGATGATTCTGAAACAATACACTAAGGAAACATAACATTATAAAACAACTTTTGTCATTAGTGCTGTTTTTAATAACATTTAGCTTTTCTTTAATGTAAAAACCACACAGAATCAAGGATTGCTGCTTTTGAAGAAAAATGAAACAAAAGATTATATGTCTAGCTTTTAAAGCAGTTTGACAATATTTGAGAAACAGCTTGACAATGTAAAAGAATATGTATTTAAATTTAAATGGATATTTATTTAATGTACATATATGCAAATATATGGTTGTATATATAGGTGTGTGTATATGTATAATGCATATTATGTTTGTGTATCTATATTATATATATAAAGTATTTCATGCATATTCATATTCTAGAGAGCAGTGAGGCAATGTGCTCTTGCTTGGGTTAAAATGTCAGTTCACAATACGTTTAGTTCAACAGGTTGCATCTTCAGATTTTCTTTCTTGTTTTCTTCCTCCTTTCCTTTCCTTCTTCCTTCCTTCCTTCCTTCCTTTCTTCCTTCCTTCCTTTCTTTCTTCCTCCCTTTCTTCCTTCTTTGTTTCCTTCCTTTCATCCTTCTTTCTTTCCTTCCTCTCTCTCTCTATCTCTCTCTTTCTCTCTCATCTCTCTCCCTTTCTCCCTCTCTCTTTCTCTTTCATCCCCTGATCCCATTACCCAGGGTCTCCTGCATGCTAGACAAATGCTTCTTCAACACTGGGCTACATTTCCAGCCTTTTTTCTAAATTTGGTTTTGAGACACAATCTCACTAAGATTCCCAGTAGCTTGTATTACAGGTGTGTACCACTTCAGCTGATTTCCATATTTATCTTTGAAGAAATTTAAATTTTTAGAAAAACTCATTGTGGTTTTCAAAATCTATACAGTCAATGCCAGATCCATGAAAATACCAAGGACATTCCTCACAGAACTAAAAAACACTTTTAAAGTTCATACGAATTTCACATGAAAGAATAACCAAAGCAATTCTGAGCAATAACAAGGTGGAAAACTTCACAATACCTGATCTCAAATTATACTATGGAACTACAATAACAAAAAACATCATGGTATTGGCATAAGAACACACATGAAAACCAATGGAATAGAAGATATAAAGATAAACTCACATATATATAGTTGTCTCATCCTTGACAAAGGTGCCAAATATATGTTGAAGCAAGGACAGTTCCTTTTAACCGGGAAAACTGGATATTTCTATATGGAAGAGTGAAATTAGATCCTATTTCTCATCCTAAACAAATATCAATTCAAAGTAGATCAAAGATCTTTGAATTAGGTCAGAAAATTTGGAACTGCTAGAAGAAAACACAGAGTCATACTCCAATGTAAAAGCACAGGCATGTACTTCTTTAATAAGTGGGATGGTGTCCAATTGAAAAGCTTCTGCACATAAAAGAAAACAAGAGAATAAAGAGAGTTCCTATAGAATGGGAGAATAGCTTTGCCTGCTGTTCCACCAAAAAGGATTAATATCAAGAATATTTAAAGAACTAAAAATACTTCAGTATTTAGAGTTTAGTGGCAATCATCAAGAACATACATAATAGTAAATATTAGTAAGGATATGGAGAGAAAGCAACACTATTGTATTGTCATGGAATAGAAAATTAGTAGAACCAATATG
Organism: Sciurus carolinensis; assembly: GCF_902686445.1. Classification (NCBI taxonomy): domain Eukaryota; kingdom Metazoa; phylum Chordata; class Mammalia; order Rodentia; family Sciuridae; genus Sciurus; species Sciurus carolinensis. Next base: position 143,914,801 of record NC_062216.1, read on the forward strand.
GGAAGCAGTAGAGAGATTACTCAAAAAGGCTAGGAATGCCCAAATCTTCACCATGTTGGTCTAGGATAAGACTTCCTTAACAAGACCCTTAAAGCACAAGAAGTTAATCAAGAATCAATAAATGGGATGGATTCAAACAAAAAAGCATCTTTTCAGCAAAAGAAACAAACAGTAATGTGAAGGGAGAGACTACGGATTGGGAGAAAATCTTTACCATATGCACCTCAGATAAAGCATTAATCTCTAGGATATATAAAGAACTCAAAAAACTTAACACTGAAAAAATAAATAAACCAATTAATAAATGGGCTAAGGAACTGAACAGACACTTCACAGAAGAAGATAAATAATAGAACAACAAATATATGAAAAAATGTTCAACATCTCTAGCAATTAGACAAATGCAAATCAAAACTACTCTAAGATTTCATCTCACCCTTGTCAGAATGGCAATTATCAAGAATACAAACAACAATAATGTTGGCAAGAATGTGGGGGGAAAGATTCACTCACATACATTGCTGGTGGAATGCAAATTGGTGCCTCCATTATATAAAGTGGAATGGATATTCCTCAGAAACCTTGCAATGGAACCACCATTTGACCAAACTATCCCACTTCTTGGTTTATACTCAAAGGACTTAAAAATCAGCATACTACAGTGATGGAGCCAAATGAATGTTTATAGCAGCTCAACTCACAATAGCTGAACTATGGAACCAAACTTGATGACCTTCAACAGATGAATGGATAATGAAAACGTGGCATATATACCTATATACATACATACATACACACACGCACACACACACACACATATTTATATGATGGAATATTACTCAGCTTTAAAGAAGAATGAAATTATGCACACACACACACACACACACATATTTATATGATGGAATATTACTCAGCTTTAAAGAAGAATGAAATTATGACATTTTCTGGTAAATGGATGAAGTTGGAGAATATCATGCTAAGTGAAATAAGTCAAAGTTAATTCACAATAGGGAAGAATAGAGTTACTTTAGACTGGGAAGAGGGGAGTGAAGGGAGGGGAAGGGTTATGGAGGTAGGAAGGATAGTAGAGTGAAACAGGCATTATTACCTCATAACTGCATGACTGATGTGATCCTACAATATGTAAAATCAGAAAAAAGAGAAATTATACTCCATTTATGTATGATTTGTCTAAATGCATAAATGCATTCTACTGTCATGTATAACTAATTAGAACAAATAAAAATGACTAGAAATTGAACTACCATATGACCCACCTATCCCACCCCTTGGTATTTATCCAAAACTAACAAAGTCAACATATTATAATAATACATGCTTTCCAGTGTTTATACCCATGCAACTCTTCATTAGCCAAGTTATGGAACCAGACACAGTGTCTGCCAACAGATGAATGAATAAAGAAAATGTCACACACACATACATAAATACATACATACACAAACACACACACACATCCACACACACAGACATAATAGAGTTCTGATCAGTAATAAGCAAGAATAAAATTTCTGTCGTTTGCTGGTAAAAAGATGGAATTAGAGAACATCATGTGTTTTAGTCAACTTTTGCACTGCTGTGACCAAAAAACCTAACAAAAACAATTAGAGGAGCACAAATTTATTTTATGGCTTATGGTTTCAGGGGTATCAGTCCATATAAGGCCAACTCCATTCCTTGGGGCTGCAGGTGAGACAGAACATCATGGCCGAAAAGTGTGGTGGAGCAAAGTGGCTCAGGACATGATCAGGAAGCAGGGAGAGAGTTCCATTTAGCAAGGACAAAATATGTATCCCAAAGGCATGCCTCCAGGAATCTACCTCCTCCAGTCACACCTTACCTGCCTGCAGTTTCCACCAGGTTAATCCCTATTAGGGATTAATTACTGATTAGTTTAAAACTTTTGCAACCCAGTCATTTCACCTCTAAACTTTCTTGCAGTCTCACACATGAGCTTTTGGGGGACAACTCATATCTAAACCGTACTATCATGTTAAGTTAAATAAGCAAGAATCAGAAAGACAAGGGTCAAACATTTTCTCTCATATGTGGAAACTAGAGAGAAAGAAAAAGAATTTAAAAAAGGGCCAGTGGGAAGGAATCTCAGAATAACAGACGAAAGACTAGGAAAGTAAATGAAGAGGAGGTACTGAGGAATGAAATTGACCAAATAATGCTATGTATCATAATGCTAGGTATCATAATGAATTATAATTATATGTATAATTATAATGTACCAATTAAAAAAGTAAAGACAAATAGAGGAGGGGGATCAGTATTAACTAAAACTTTGCTCCTACATGGATTCATTCTCCCTGCTCTTTTATTCATTTTGTTTTTATTGTCATAAAAATTACATTTTATACATTGTATTCTCATCAGTGCAAATGTATTGTTATTGCTCTATATAATAATTATATCTTAATCAGATAATAACTCTTTTGTGCTGCCTTTTGTACTTACTTATACAGACATACTGCCCTTTATACTTGGTAGGTATCTCTACTCCTGTAATTTATTTCTGTGTGTGGAACATATTACTATCTAGTGTCTTCTTATTTCTGGCTATAGGACCCCCTTTATTATCTTTTGAGGGCAGTTTATGAGTACAGAATTAGTGATGAACACTTTTCTCTTTCAACGTTTTGAATACATTACCCCACGGCACTCTGTTCTCCTTCATTTCACTTGAGGATCTATTCTAATCTAAGAATCACTCAAGTGATGTGTCACCTCTCTCTTGCTGTCTTCAATATTTTCTTTCGATTTAAACAGCTTTATTATAATGTGTCCTGCCCTGGATTTCTTTAAGATCACCCTACTTATAGTTTGGTGAGTTTCATAAATGTGGAAATTAATACTTCCCATTAAAATTGGACGTTATCTCTTCAAGTATTCTTTTTGATCCTTGTTTTCTCTCCATTCCTTCTGGGACTTCGACTGTCTGTATGTTGGTATGTTTGAAGTGTTCTGCTGGAGCTAGGAGGCTCTTCATTTCTGTACAATTTTTCCTTTTATTCCTGAGGACAAATACTCCCATGTGGCCTCACTCGGAATTTGTTGACACTCTTTCTAACATCTCGAATATGCTTTTGAGCTCCTCCAGTGAAGTTTTCATTGCAGGTACTTTTTAACTTTGGAATTTCTACTTGTCAACCAGTTTCTATGTTTTTATTGCTAATTCATATTTTGTGATGATCATACTTTTCTTCTTAAAGAGAGTTTCTGTCAATTATTTAAACTTATTTAAACCCTTATTTAAAGTCTTCATTGAGGAAGTCTAATGTTGGAGTTTCTCAGGAAAAATTATTAATAGTTGTTCTTTATCATTCGTTTAATGTTTCATGCTTTCTCTGGTTAAAAGTTGAACATCTTAAATAATATAATGTAGCAACTTTAGTATGATTAGTATGATTTTCTTATAAATATGTATGCATATGTATATATATATATACATATATATGCATGTATTTGATTTGAAGTCACACGTTTCTTCTCAAATGTAAGTTTAAATTTGAGAAGCCAGTCTAAATTAACCCTAAATTGTATCATTATTTTTATTGCTGTCATTCAAAATATATCATATCCATGTGTATGTAGAGGCATGTAATGGTCCTACCAAAATTTTTCACTCCTTTAGAAATTTAAATTGTATAATTGTTTTTTTTTTTGCATATTAATAACAAAAAATTTAGGAAATTTCAAGTAAAGAATGAAAAATGTGTTGAAAGGTTTATATTTCCAAAATTTCTCAGGAAAAATTTAATTATGTTTGTTGTTCTGTCAGTACTGGTGATTGAACCCAGGGGTGCATTACTACTGAGATATATCACCAGTTCTTTTTGTTTTTTTTTGAGATGGGATCTTTTTAAGTTTCTGAGGCTGGCTTTATACTTGCAATCTCCCTCTCTCATCCTCCCAAATCACTGGGATTACAGGTGTTCACGATTGCACTTGGCAAGAAATATTAAATTGTATTATGTAGGAGGAAATGTGGTTCTATAAAACCCTTCAAAATATCCTAAAGTGTTTCAATTAAAAATGATTGTCCTGGATTGGGGATATAGCTGAATGGTAGAGTGCTTGCCTTTGAGGCCCTGGGTTCAATCTCCAGTACTTGGTGAGATAAAAATTATCCTTCTCATACTATAAAAGATAAACATTTAAAACTTAAAAATTTTAGCAGAAAATATATTGTAGACAGGTCATGGTTAAATATTTTTACAGAAAAAATTAACTAATGTTAGAAAACAAAGTTTAGTACATTTCTAAATGCATTTTTAAAAAATGACTTAATTATATAACAGTTTCATAAGGAGATTTTTACACAAAAAACACTGATAAGTGGTTTCATAGAATTAGGGAAAACAAGGGCATGGAAAGTTTGATATGGAAATCAAAGAGTGCATTGTAATTTGAATCTAGACTATTTTTCCAAAGGTTCATGTGTTGAGGCTTGGTATCCAATGAAGCAATGTTCAGGGTTGGAAGACTTGGGAAGTGATTGAATCATGAGGACTCTAACATGATTAATCCATTCATGGGTTTATAATTTAATGGTCTATTGAGAGGTAGGGAAAACTACAGAAGGTGGACCCTAACTGAAGGGAGTGTGTCCTTGAGTCATGTCTTTCAAGACTGTTATCTATCCCCTAACCTTTTTTCTTCCCTCTTTCTCTACTTCCTCTGTCATGAGATAAACAGCTTTGTTCTGCCATACCTTCCATGTCACAATGTTCTTTACTTGAACCTTCCAGCAATGGTGCCAATTGATCATGGACTGAAACCTCAGAAACAATGAACCAAAACATATCTTTCTTCTTCTAAGTTGATTTTCTCAGGTATTTTGACACAGCAGTGAAAAATCGACCAAAACAAACTGCCTTTCCAGTGATATCACTATTCATAAAGGATGCTAGATTTCTAGTGCCATCTGTATAATTTGGACTTTTTGATTCTAAATAAGCATTTCCCTCTTATGCAGATTCTGAAATATTGTATAGTCCATCTTCCACAGTTTGTAGTTGTATAACAGTTCTTAAAGAATTTATTTTGTGGAAAGTGTGTTGGCTATTTTTATGGACGAAAAGAAATGGAAGGTGAAAAAGCCTTTTATTTCACAATTTAATGCTTAAATTATTTTTAGCTCCTCTGTTCTCTGTAACTCCACATTTAAAATATGAATGACACTTTTCCTGGAATATTTGTAATTAAAAAAATAATTTAAAAATTCTTACTTAAAATTAACAATTCTACATCATTTTTATTTCTTCATTAATTTCTCTCAAAAATTACTTTTTGAGTCCTAACTCTTTGCACGAGATATATCATGAGCAAAACTGAAATCTGTGTTGTCACAGAACTTGTATTCAACATGCAGTATAAGATATAAAAATCGTTAGATACAAAATGTAAAGAAAGATTGTGAAAGAAATAAAAATAAAACATTGGGGGTTTGAAAATGAAAGAGAATAATGACAGGTGCTTTTTAAGACATATTTATCACTCTGAGGTGACATATGAGAAAAATAAGTGGATGAGAGCTTGTGCCATAATGACTATCTGTAGGATAAAGGTGGGAACTAAATGCTTTTATTTGAGGAAGACAAAGAGGTATGACATACAGAAAGTATAGTAAGTAAGTTAAAGACAGCTCTAGCATCAAGTAGACAAGCAGAGGTGACTCAGATTGGGGTTTTGAAGGTCATAGTAAGTATTTTGGAGATTATCCTACAGAATTAAAGATATACTCTTTCCTAGCTTTGTAAAGTAGTGCTCTGGCTGCTACATGAACTTTCAGCTTCACTGGGCTACTGTAACATTTTCTTTCAGACTAAATATAGATTATTCACTAATATTTCAGAGACTGCTAAGAAATAGGAACACTTGAATTAAAGAATATACTCATGAGAGCTTAAAGTACAGATGTGAACAACTAAACATGGTAGCTACTAGCTATACATGATGTTATGGTTTGGATATGAGGCTTCAGTCCACCCTAATTTGAATGGATTAACTGGGTGGTAACTGTAGGTCAATGTGATGTGGCTAGAGGAAGAGGGTCACTGGGGCCATGACCTGTAAGGACTTAGGTTCCCTGCAGCCCCTTCCCTCTCCCCTCTCTTCCCTGCTGTCTTGAGGTGAGCAGCACTCCTTCACCTCGCCCTTAACTGTGATGTTCTGTCTCATCCTGGTCCCAGAGCAATAATGTCTGCAGCCATGGACTGAACCCCATGAGTCAAAATTAAAATTTTTCTCCTTTAAGTTGTTCTTGTCAGATATTTCATTCACATTGATGGAAACTGATTAACACATGGAGCTACTGAAAACTTGAAATTTATCTAGTCTGTACTGAGATATCCGGCTATTCTAAAATTATACACCAGATTTTGAGACTTGGTATGAGAAAAAGAATGTAAAATATCTCATTAATAATTTATTTTGATTACATGTTGAGGTAATAGTATTAGGCATATTTGGTGAAATAAAATATATTAAATTTAATTTCATCTCTTTTTATTTTTTCAAAAGTGGTTGCTAAAAATTTTAAACTATGTACACGACTTGTATTTGCAGCTTGCAATATATTTCTTTTGGGCAGTGCTGGTACAGACTATTAGCAGTAGCATGATATATGTATATATACATATCATGTTTCTCTAAGAAACACATTTCTCATTGATTCTTTAAAAGACCCAGGACCAGAAATTAAACTACTATTTGTTTCCCTAAGGTTATTTCAGGATTGTCTTAGTCTATTTTCTTTTACAATAATGGCATACCTGAGACTGGATAATTTATAAAGGAAAGACATTTATTTAACTCTTTGTTCCGAATGCTGGAAATTCAGAATAGGGTAGCTATATCTGGTAAGGGCTTCATGCTGCATCATAACATGATGGAAAATTGGGAAGGCAAATGACCATGTATTGAAGAGACAATATGAGGCAGGGGGCTTGCTTTATAACAACCTGCTCTACTAGTAACAAATTCTGGATCACAAAACTTAACCCAGACCCCAGACAAATCCATTGATTCAGCTTAACAATTCAATTGCTTCTTAAATAGCCTCACTTCTTCACACTAGCACAATGAACAGTGAATTTCAGCATGAACTTCAGAGGGGACAAGCCATATACAAACCACAGTAAGGATGATCTTTGAAATAAGGACCTTTTCTTAACATTATGAACCAAATGTTAGGTTTAAGACAAGGTTGAATTCTTAGTCAGTTGCATATTTACTTTTTCAACTGCACCACATAAAATGTAATTTTTGGTATGAGGTTTTCTTTCTAGGAACAGAGTTCAAAATAAGACACCAGATTTTGTAATAAGAATTAAATTACATAATTCGAATATTAACATTTACAGGCCAGTAATAAAAAAAACACACCTATTACTGTAGTTTATCATTTCTCTTAACCGTAATAGAGAAATCAATGTACAATGGGTAATAAATTATTCTTGTTGCTACTGATGCTTTGTCTTCTTGTACTAGAAAACTAGTATTTATATTGACTTATTTTTACTTTCTCAATTAAAAAGTTGTTCTCTGATTTTTCTTAATGTAGAACAGTGTCTCCCTGGGATTTGTTATGATCATTTTCTATGATTATGTTTTATTTTGTAATGTTTCCCTCTGAGAGATTTTATTTCTAACATCCTAACAGACTTAAAATATTTAGATGGTTTTACTTCAAAGGAACTGGATATTTCGGAGTGGGTGAAAGAGTTCATATGGAATTAAGGAAGAACAAAATGTATCTTTTCAATTTAGGAAAAAAATATTAAACTAAATAATGATCTACTGTTTTAAAATGTTATACATTCTATTATTCTATATGGGAAACATATATATAATTTCCTTATTACAAACATCTTGTTGAAAAAAATGCACAGCTTCCTTTTATATCTTGGATCAAAAGGTAATATGAGAGTCAAAAATTATTGTCTTCTAGATTTACTAATACCAAGGACCCACTGAATTGGCAAAGTTTTTTTTAAAGTTACAAAACTTAGTGGAGAGTTAAGAGAAATGATCTTTCTTTAACTTGGTTAATAGATGTACACATTGTTACAATTTTTTGGTGTTCAGTCTAACAACAAAGATTAACAGTCAAAAATGTGTGTATTCCTCTTTAATGTGGCATTTCCATTTCTAGGGTTCATATTTTTAAAATGACAGAGAGACACAAAATATTCAAGGAAAGACTCTCCACAGCAGCAGAATCAGGATATACATATATTCAGAGAAAGAATTAGAAACAGTACACATGTCCAATTTTATATATATATAATTTATATTATATTATATTATATAATATTATGTTATATTATATTATATATATATATAAAATTAGGTGTATTATGGTACATATACATATAATATGAGTTAGTGATCCAAAAATATTTTTAAAGAAAACAAATCTTATTGAAGACAATCAAAGGGTGAAAGAAGTTAGAACATATATGAAAAAGGTCATATGCTACATATATATTTCAAAGTATGTGAGATATTATGATATACATTAATAATCTTTTATATAGATAATCTCTCAATTTGGAAAGAATTTTTTCTTGTGTACAGAAATTGCATTTTCTTATTGTACTTATATCTAGATTTCTCACCACACACACACAAGCTTTGCTCTCACTCAAAGAATTTCCAGAATATTATCATGTCTACTTCTAATACACCCATTAGAGAAATAGTGCTCCATTTTATGTAACATTTTGGTCATCCAAAAGAAGACCACTTGCCTGTAAATGTGCTTTAACAAGAAAATTTATAGCTGTTATCACATTCCTATAAAGTTAGTCTTTGAGAATAAAATTGAAATGTTGCCAGTGGTTTTGTGTTTAATTCTTAGCCTAACATCATAGTTACAGTGTTCTCTGTAATAACCAACTTGACAAAGAGATACATCTTTATTTTTACTTGCAAATAAACTCTTGAATAAACATAATTCATGAAAAGGGATGAAAAATTCAGAGGGTTGAAGTTTATGTGAGTATGACATCAGCAACTTTCATTTTTAGCTTATTGATTTATATCTTTTTTCCAAACATTTATTTTCAAGAAAACACTGAGAAACATCTAATTCACTCTAAAAAGTTCCATTATATTCACTTTTAGTCATTTGCATCCCCTAACCTCTAGTTTCTCTTTCAGGCATATGTTTCACAATATTTTCTTTTTTAAAAAGACTGGCAATTTAAAGACTTAGACTACTAAAGAAAAATATTTTAGAAGATTTTAGAGATCTTAGAATAGAAAGCATCTTATAAATGATGCAAAAAAGCACAAGTTAGGAACAGCATATGCACTTTATAGAAAAAAGCAAAATTAAAATAAAGTGATAAGGAGAAAATAAGAGTTCAACATGCAGTAATAGTTTCAAAAAATAAGAAATACTTTTAATTAAACTTGCAAGACAAATACAAAAAATGGGAGAGCAAAAAAACAAAACAACAACAAAAAAACCTAAAAGAAAAAGTCTGAATTACCTGTAGAATATAAACAATGTTCAACTTTATGACAATCAAGAAAATTAAAATGGAAACGATAATGAGATATGATTGCATAATCAAAAGATGACAAAAATTGAGAGGTCTGATGTTACCAAGAGTCAGGGAGAATGAAATTGGAAATACAATCGATATCTGTAATAAAAATGAAAATTTGTATATCTAATGCTAGCAGTTTCACTTCTAATAATATGCACTACAACTTCTCTTGAACAATGTTCAGTCTATAATCTGTGTGTTTACATGTCCACATATATAGAACATATTCTCTTAAACAGAAAAAGTTTGACTCACTTAAAAAATTGTTTTACTAGGTATTTGTAAATAAAGGCTGCATTATCTGATTACCAATGTTTATTCTAGTAAGGGAAGGAAAGAAGTAGGTCTGGAAGGAGAAACAAAGGAAGTTTAACATTATCTGTAATACTTGTTTTTCTATAAATTCTAGCATTGTGTATCTCAGTTGTTGTATATAATAAACAACCACATAAACTCAGTGACAAAACGAGACTTTATTTCTCATATCTATGCTGCAATGGGTGACTCTATAGAATAGTTGCACTCAGTAAGGGATTTGAAGACTGGCTGGCATTTGGTGGATCTAGACTGGGCTCCACTAAGTAGTTCTGCCTCAAGCTGCAGATCTGCCTGCTGACTTCCACTTTAAATGTGTTTGATCTGGGTTCCAAATTAAAATAATGCAGGTATCCATAGGAGTTCTTGTGAGGACAGCAGAAGCACAAGAGGTCATCTCTAATCACACAAATACATTTTAGATCCTGTGGGAGCATAATTCCTAAAAAATATCCTTTTGGTCAAAGAAATTCATATGGCTCATTCCAAATACAAGGCATTTGAGGAAGGGGTCATACTTTGCCTTTGGGAGAAGAACTGCAAAGTAACATGCTAAAGTTGGAGGAGATGAGAAGAAGAGAGGCCAATAATATAATTGATCACATCTTAAGCAAATGTGAGAGGTCACTATTTGTTCATTTTGATTTGTGGGTATGTGAATGTCTATATTGCTTTTTTTCTTTTCTTTTAAAATTACTTTGAAAATTGCAAATGGAATACACTATAATTTATTAATTTTTATCAAGTAGTTTTATCTTTTATAGCTCTATGTGCTTTGTATAAAATTCTCTATCCCATTGTCTACTTATAAATTTTGTTTACCTTTTAAATAAAACTAAAATGAACATAAATTATTAATTATAATCACCATTCTGTGCAATGAACCACTAAAGTTGCTTTCTCCTAATTGAAACTTTGTACCCTTAGATCAGCATGTCCCATTTCCCCATCCACCTTCTCCTCCAAACTCTAGCAATTACTCTCCTTGTCCCCATTTCTCTGAATACTACCTTTCTAGATTACACATATGAAATTATATGGTATTTGTCTTTCTGTGCCTGGCTTATTTCACTTTGCATAGTGTTCTGTAGATTTATTCAGTATTACATATTTCCAAATTGCTAAGAGAATAGATTTCAACTGTTTTTATCACAAAAAAATGGTATGTGAAATTATGGATATGCTAATTAATTGATTTTATAAATCCATAATGTAAACATATAGCAAAACATGACAATGTATGTCACCTATATGTAATCATTTGTCAATTAAAAATAAAAATTAAAAAAGTGAATCATATTCCATTGTATATATATATATATATATATATATATATATATATATAACATAGTTTCTTTATCCATTCATCTGTTGAAGGGCATCTAGGTTAGTTCCACAATCTAGCTATTGTGAACTGAGCTGCTATAAACATGAATGAGGCTGCATTACTGTAGTATGCTAATTTTAAGTAAAAAAGAATAATTTTATGGTAGTTGCAGATAAATGGATGGAATTGGAGAATATCATGCTAAGTGAAATAACCCAATCCCCCCAAAAAAACAAATATTGAATGTTTTCCTTGATAAGTGAATGATGATATATAATGGAGGTGGAGGTTGAGGGATGAGAGAAGAATGGAGAAACTTTAGCTTACATAGAGGGAAATGGAGGGGGGGTATGAAAAATGGTGGAATGAGATAGACATCATTACATTATATACATGTATGATTACATGAATGGTATGAATCTACATCATGCACAACCATAGAAATGAAAAGTTGTATCCCATTTGTGTACAATGGATCAAAATGCAGTCTGTAAAAATAAAAAAAAAATTAAAAAACTGAATCATTACATTCTCTGTGAACCTGCTCAATTCTCCTATACTGTTGTCCTCAATAATTTTTCCTCACATTCTATTGGTTAACACACAATTTCATAGCCCCACATACATGCAAGCCAGGTTGGCTGACAAGACACCTATTTAGACATGTGTCTTCAATAAAGAATGATTCTATGTTGGTGAAGAGTTGAGCATTTGGATTTATCTACTTAGGGTGGTAAGTAGAATGCTTCTTTATCTCAGGTGCATGAATAGGTTTTCCCTCAACCTTGCTTGCATATAGATGGAGCTGTGAAATTAATTGAGTTTTAACCAATAGAATATATATAAAAATTACATGAACCATTACCAAATTAGGGATATCAAAATTTTTAATTTCAATCCTCTACTGGATGCAATTGAGACCTATGGAATGGTAAAGACAAAAGTGAGAAGGAACCTGGGTCCTGAATGGCTCTACTGATATATACCAAGTAAGACTACAATTTTTATTGGTTTACTCTGATATTAAAGCATATTTGTTTTTAGCATTTATCTGATAACACATTTAGCCCAGTAATTATCTTATAGAATCCATTCAGTAAATAACATAATAAAAATACAATTTATTACTAACATTATACTTTGTTATGGTTTGATCTGCCCCATTCCCAAAACTCATGTGCTAGAAGGCTTGGTGTTATGGTTTAGATATTAAGTATCCCCAAAAACTCATGTGTGAAACAACAGAAGGTGTAGAGGTGAAATGTTTGGGTTATGGGATTTTTAACCTTATCAATGCTTTAATCCACTAATAGAGATGAACTGGGTGGTAACTGCATGAAAATAGGGTGTGGTAGAGGAGGTGGGTCACGGGGTAGGGAGTCATGCCTTTGGAGTGTACATTTTGTCGCCGGTGAATGGAGCAATCTCTGCTTCTTGATTGCCATGTTCTGAACTACTTTCCTCCACCACATCCTTCTGCCATGATATTCTACCTCACTTCAAATCCAGAGAAATGGAGTTATCCATCTGTGAACTGAGACCTCTAAAACCATAAACCCCAAATAAATTTCTCCTCCTCTTAAATTGTTCTTGTCAGATCTTTTGGTCACAGCAAGGAATAAAGCTGACTATCTTCTTGGTTACCAGTCTATGACATTCTTAGCAGATGGTGCAACCTTTAGGAGGTGGCCCTACTTGGAGGAAGAAGGTCACTATAAGAAGATCTTTTAAGGGTATATTTTGTCACTGGTTCCTTCCTCTGGTGCAGTCTCTTCCTTCTCTGTCTCTGTCTCTGTCTTTATGCCTGTTTCTGACTACCATAAGGTGAATTCCACCTTATGCTCCCTACCATGATGCTCTGCCTTACCACAGACTTAGAATTAGAAAGTCAAGTCACCACAAAGTGAAATCCATGAAACCAGGAGAAGGAATAAACCTTTCCTCTTTTAAATTGATGTTCTCAGGCCTTTTGTCACAGCAACAGAAAACTGACTGAAAGAACATGTACCTGAACACATACCTGAAAGAATAAAGCAAGCTCTCTCTTAAGGAATAATGTCAAAACTTACTTTGTCAATCTATTTAGAGTAAGGTACATGACACAGAGGCATGAGTGTCACCATCTAGAATTATGTGGCAATTAGTTTAATAATATATAATTAAAAATATCTCTGAAAATGAAAAAAGCATGCTCAATCAGTAAAATGTGTTTTCTTCAAGAAATGAAAGAAAGTTATAGGATTGAAAATCAACAAACCTGATTCCATGGAAAATCACATAATAAATATTTACACAATATATATGAAGTTCTATTTAAAGTAAACACTAATTATGAAAAACACTTCTTTAGCTAATTGGTTCAGTGTAATTGAGGTCACTGTTCAGTCATTTATAAAACTTTTATCACTAAATGCTTTAAATATTTTATGAATCATGTAATTGCTTTGAATATTCTTGAAAGCACTGTACTTTATAATAGAAAATATACCTGCTATATAATGGGTCTCATAAAACCACATCAATGAAGCTTTTAAAATAACTCTAATAGCATCTAAATTTGAGAGTAGATATCAACAGATTTATTCTCAGGAGGAATAATCAAACTTTATCTCCTCCATTTATAATCTCAAATTAAATGTAAAAAGATATTAAAATTTTGAACACATATTGCCTAGCTCTTAAAATTTCAGATATTATTGAAATACAAACATTTCCAATAAAATCCAGATGGCTATGATTGCTGAGGATTTAGTTAATTACAATTATTTTTAATTCAAAATGTGTTCCTCGTTGTAATTGATTTTAAATTACTTAATTTCTTTCTGCATGATTTATGTCATTAACAAAACCAAGTTGCCACTAAGAAAATAATCCAAAGAATTAAGCAGTGATAAATTAGACTCTTAGGGATATATACCTATGAGCCATGTCATTTCAAAATTAATGCAGCATTTTTTAGTGTATGACCTGGGGAGCAGAAATTGAATTTTTAAATTGCCCCTTTATCAATGTTTTATACCATAGTAATTGAATTATAATATTATAAAGAAGAAAGTGCTTATTTATATTCATTGATAAATTAATTTGAAATATTTAGTGCTCGTGCATACTGACCTAATAACATCTCTCTTTTTCAGAAAGGAATCTGATAGTCTGACTCCAACAACTGTAAAACCTTTCTTTCTAGATAGTAAAACTAGAAGGTGCATGATACATGAGTGTTTCCAGACACTTAGAGGATGCTGGGAACATTCTTCTCATATTGGTTTTCTCCAGGATGTACAAACTGACTTTTCATGACCTTTGACTCTGTCATGATTCCTTATTCCTAAGCAGCATGGTGATGTTAATTTTTCATCTTGAGTTCCTATAATTCTTCTACTCAAACTCTCTATTTTATAAAGCTGGCCATTTTGCCTTTTTCAGAATTTTAAATTTTTTCATGAATTTCCTTAGGAAGTAAATATGAAATCCTTGTGTGTTTTTGAATAATCTTTACTCTCTTTTCATGGAATGTACAGAAAAGGATTTCATATTTATAAAACCCTGAAGAAACCTTACATGTATTTTGCTAAGTCAAGGAAGGCAGTCTGGAAATGTTGCATACTACATAATTCCAATTTTATGGCATTTTGGAAAAGCAAACTATAGAGATCACATAAAGATCAGTGATTGTCAGGAGCTTGTGGAGAGGGAAGGAAGGATCAATAGGTGGGACAGAGGGGAGTTTTAGGGCATAAAATCTATTCTGAATGCTACTGCAATGTCTGATATGTAACATCCTGCATTTGTTATAATCTTTAAAATGTACAAGGTAAAAAGTGAATCCTAGTGTAAACTATGGACTTTAATTAATAAAGTGATTCATTAGTTATAACATTTATGTTACATTAAAATAAGATGTTAATAGAGAGAAAATTATGTTTTGGGGAGCAGATGGGTACATGGGAAATCTAATTTTTCTGGTCAATTTTTCTGTGATCCTAAAACTGCTCTAAAAATAATTTATTATAAAATTAGTCTACAGAGAGAAGATATTTACAATCTATATTTTCAAAAGACTATATCTAAAAATTTCCTGTAGAAGTATGAAAAAGAAAAGAGAACTCAATTTAAAATACAGAAGAAATGTGAAAGGTAACTTCAAATGTAGGTAATCCAAATGGACAATGAATATATGATTAAAGTCCCCAGAAACATTAGTCACCAAGTCAATGTGAATTAAATATACAGAGGTGCATCAACACATATTGTGAAGGCCAAAATTAAAAACCTGACAATACAAAGAAGGATATAGAATAATTGTAACTCTCATATACTTTTAATATGTTTGAAAAGGTTTTCTACTACCTGATGAATGTGAACTTGTTATGACCCCACAATTCCATACTTGAGTATGGAGCCAAAAGAAAATGGTATGAATATAAGCAAAGGCATCTGCAAGAATATTTACTGCAGCACAATTCACAATGGACAAAAATTGGAATCAGTTCAAATGCCCATCTACAATAGAATGCATAAATTTGAATATAATCATGTGATAAGATGCTTTATGCAGTACTAAAAAAATGAACGAACTACTATGTACACACACTTCATAAAATGATTACAAAAAAATAAATCTAATTCAGACCAGATTGTCCCTCTGCTAGAAACATTTAAGTGAAATCCCAGTTCTTTAAAATGGCTTTTAAGATCCCATAGAACACAGCCTGAGGCTTCATAGTCTGAGTGTGGCAGAAAGAAGCAGCTCACATGGTAATCAGAAGGAAGAGAGAGAGATCTTCATTTGCCAAAAATATATATATATATCCTAAAGCCAACCCATTCTTGTTGTTCAAGAATGATAGACTAACAAATGCAATTATAGTGATAATAATAACATCTGATATACCTAGCATTTAGTGTAATAATTATTTTACACATATAAACTATTTTAAGTCTATAAGCTAATTTAATCCCCATAAAAATACTAAGAGAACTATAAATATTTCCTCGTATTACCATTAACAAAACCAAGGCAAAGAAAAGGAGGATTCCTTTCACAAGACTAAAAAGTGAGGAAGCCAATATAAAGATCAAATTAATTGGATTCTAGAGTCCAATCTCTGAATCATTAGGATTTATTGTTTTTCTTCACATTAGGGGATATTAGTTAATAGAAGAACAACACATACACAGGCAAATGTTCTAATTTTTATTTATTAAAGGCCACATGTCTTATCTGTACATAAATTATATAGAAGAGTGAAGAAGTATCTTATTCTCATTTCAATGTGTGGCCCCTTTAGCCTCACTATGAGTCCTTGCTATGGTGTAATATCTACCACCAATACCTAAGAAAGAAAGATTATGTCAAATCCTTAGAGAAGTTAACTCTGGGCTCTTTTCAGAGGATTCTTAAAGTTCTGTGATTATTTTTGTTTACAGAAACAAAATCTGAGCTAGAAGTTTGCTTTCAATTTCAATGCAAACAGATATAATTCATATACAATATGGAATAAAATAGATGTACTAGAAGTTTTCACACCCATTTTTTTTAAAGCAAGAAACATTAAATAAAGGCCCAACACATGATTAAGAAACCTCCATGGACCAGGTTGAATTTAACATTCAGTTCCCAAATGGGATGGGATACATCAGTTTCAATATGCCAGAACTTGGGTTTACCTGAAATTCTATTCCTTCATAAACCACTGTGGGGACAAATGCCAGCTCTCCAAGATTACCATAGTCTTTTTCCTGAATAGTTTCTTTTTATTTCTTTCATTTCCACCACCCCCCTGCCACTGAATAAAGTAGCATCATATAGCATATCAGAGAAGATGCTAAATGGTTAAACAAACGTCTTAACTTTTGTAGCTAAGCAAGCCCTTTAATGTTTTTAATAATTTTAAGAAAATTCACTCAAGGTCTTTGCCTCAATTATGGTCTGAGTTCATTTACATGTGCTAGGGATAACCTTGGATTATGCAAGAGAGAGATGTATTTCTCTATCATGTTAAAATTCACAAATACATAATTCAGTTCTGGTAAAGCAGTACAAAAGTCATTTCAAACTCAGACCTCATCTAACTTCTTACTTCCATCATCTCTAAAGAAAAAAAAAACATTGGAAAATGATCCAGGTGGGATTTTGGACATTAATACATATTTTTAGAAGAAGGCAGCAGAAAAAAGGGAAAATGATAGGTCATGCCACTTCCTGTCAATGATATATCCAGGATGTTTGACAAATCACCTCTAGACATGGTCAGAATTTGTCACATAGTGACATCTTACTTCAAGGAAATTTGGTAAATGTAGCCTTTATCCTGAAGGACCATAACCAGTAAAAGATAAGAAATGAGACAACAGGTTCTGTGGGAAAACTAGGAGCTGCTGTCACAGTTGTTATGATGTAATTAAATGAGACTTCATTTTTAAGACATCTCAAACTGAACTTACTCTCTGTTAAGAGGAGTGCAGTATCCATTGCTATTTCCTGCTGACACCAACAGAAAGATGACCAATCAAGGACAAGAGATAGTTTTGTTTTGCTTGTAAACAAGTACAGACATTTTTTAAGACTCAAAATTAAAGAAAACAAGGAATTATTGGCAGATATTGAGAATATCTGAAAGAGGACCCAATTGAAATTAAGAATATATTGGGACCATCAGACCAGGGTTAGCAGGAGCTGATTTCAAAATTAGATCATTTCACAGAAATCATGTAGGAAAGAAAATAGGTTTTAATAAGAAAGGTCTCACAATTATTCATTGAAAGTAATTAGGTAAATTATCAATAAGACATTACTAATCAAAGTCCTTTTTTATATGTAGTTTACTATAGGTGATGATATTAGTCTGCAAGTAGTAGAAAGTTCAACTTCCTATGGCTTACCTGCACAGATTTATTTGTTTCTTGTGGATCAAGAAGCCCAGAGTTTGTCTATTTTCTCTACAATGTCATTGAATTTCAGACTTCTTTGATTTTATCTTAATCTTTGCCATTCAGCATTCAAAGTCATGGTGGATAGTTGTGTGATATTTGATAAATGAAGAAAGAAAGAAGGGTAGTGTGAAAGGAAAAGGTTAAACTTTTCTTGTTAGGTATTTTTAAATCTATTCTTCCAATACTACTATTTATTATTATTATTATTATTATTATTATTATTATTATTATTTTCTATTGAGAGATACCAGTCACAATTTTGTAGCATTTTGTACCATAATGGTGTAGGGTGGCCATCTTAAAAGGCTAATTAGAAGAGTATAAATTAGTGGAAAAGGAAAATAAGTCTAACTTAGATGTAGGGAGGCCTGTGACAATGATTATCGTAAGTACTATGTTTAAAGTTGTTATGGCAAATTATACATTTATACTCATTCTCGACAACACTTTTTTTGTTATTTTTACTAAGTACTGAAGTATCTCTGAGTTATGTATAGGAAAACGGTAATTAGCAAAGATGTAGAGAAATTGACATCTTGTTCGCTGTTGGTGGGAATGTAAATTGGTGCAGGTACTATGGGAAACAGTATGGAAGTTCCTCAAAAAACTAAAGGTAGAACTACCACTTGAACCACAATCCTACTTTGGGGAATTTACATAAAATAAGTGAAATCAGGATCTCAAAGAGATATTTGCACAACCATGTTCATTGTGGCATCATTCACAAGATTCAAGATAAGAAAAAAAAAAACCTAAGGAATTAAATGTCCGTCAATGGATAAAGCAAATATGGTATACATATAATGTTAAATTATTCATCCTACAAAGATAAGGAAATTCTGCAATATGTAACATATGAATTAATCTGGTGTATATTCTGCTAAGTGAGTCATTTACTTAAGGATAAATACCACATGATTCCATTTTTATGAGCTATCCAAAGTAGTCACACTCACAGAAGCAAAACATAATGGTGGTTGTCAGATGCTGGGTGGAGAGGAAGAAATGGGGAGTTGTTATAATGGGCATAAAGTTTCAGTTATATAAGATGAATAAATTCTAGAGGTTTGTTTGGCAGCCCTATGTCAATACAATTAACAATCTGTATTGTATACTTGGATTTTGTTAGGTTTGATCTCATGCTAAACGTTCCTACTAAAATAAAAAAATATTAAAAAAGAAACAACAACTTAGAGAGGATGCCTAGCTTGTGACATCATTTCTCACATAATGCTATATGTAATAGATACTTTATTTGTTATTATTTCTATTAATTGAATACTAACATGCAGAGACCACTTAAGGTGGCATTGTACATGTCTGCATTCCTCATAATTTTTAATGATTTTTTAAAACTTTAAGACTAATGAAAAAAAAAAGATTACTTATAAAACCAAGAAATAAAATAGCAACTATTATATTTAAAAGTGATGTCTTAGCCATTTGAAAATATTTAGACTTTAAATGTATCCACATGAAAATATGACAAGTAGCAACATTTAGCTACCATCAATTCAAGATCACATGGCTAAAATACATGCTAACTGTAAGGGTAATAGTACACTTTATTCAAGAGGGTAAACCCCAGGTTCAATACATAGGGGGATTCCTTTATGAATGAATGGTCCTGAATAGTCTCCAATTCAGTTTCTTCTCCTGAATCTTCAAAAGTTGTACTTGTAACAACAAATTGTAGCTAACAAATTGACTTTCCACAGGTTTATGAATACTGGTAGAAAACAAGAGACTCCAAGACTCTAAGAGTAGTGTTGCATTGTATTAGGATTAGTGGAATAGGATAGAGAATCTAGACATAAAGACACACATTTATGATTAATAGATTTCAACAAATGCACTGAGTTATATTAATGGAGAAAGAGTAGTTTTTGAAGCTATTACACTATAACAACTGATTATCTTTATAGAAAAAAAATGAAACTAGTGTGTTGCTAGAGAGAATGGTAAGGCAAGGTCCTCCAAATATCTTCTTGTTTATAATAGCAATGATATAATTAAAAAAAAATTAAAATAACTTTTTACAACTCTGAAAATGAGCCACATTCTTGAAGTATTCATGAAAGGAAGATAAATTCTTTGTAAAGAAAGTGAGTTCTATTCAAACCTGTCCTAGTCCTATCTTTTTCTCTGTCAACAGTAGCTGTGGAAACCAACAGTCTTACAATCATGATAAATGTGATAACCAGACACCTAGCAGTCACTGGAGGGGGTTTAAAGAACTCGAAGTTGAGAAAAGATTCTTCCCTAGAGAAGTGTCATCCTCTGACAATAAGGAAATGTAAACAGAAAGTGAAGGTAGAAACACAGGTGTTAACTGCCTGAGAACTAAAGGCATGTTCCGAGGTAACACAACACACACACACACACACACACACACACACACAAACATCTTAATAAAGTTTCAGAGAATATTGTTCAAGGTATTTAAGAAATCTATCTCTTATTTTTATGTTACCATTTACCTGACTGAATAAAAGTTTTTGTGGCCATATAGGACAACAAATGCAGTTTAAGAGTAAAATTACTAAGTAAATAAGAACAAAAACAATAACAGACCATAACAACAAAAACTGTGTAAGGGGAACCTAAATTCCAGAGTTGTGAAAGTGTGCTGTTTTAAATGTTCTGTTTTTAATAAAAAATAATGAGACATGAAAAGAAATGGAAAATTATGGAATGTATATGTTTTAAAAGCAATGTTAAGGTTTAGATATGAGTTGTTCATGCTAATGTAGGGTATTCATAGTATTCATTAGGTAAAATGATTAGATTATGGGAGCTGTAATCTAATTGGGCCACCCTAACTTGAATGGACTAACAGGGTAGTAACTGAAAGCAGATAGGGCATAGCTGGAGGAGGTGGGTCACTAGGGGTGTGCCCTGGAAGGGTGCATCTTCCCTGTGACCCCTTCTTCCTATCCCACTTCCTGACCTCACCACAAGCTGAGCAGTTTTACTCTACTAGGCCCTCCCCTTTGAGTTGCTGCCCCACCTCTGTTGCAGAGCAATGGAGTTGACTTACCATGAACTGAGACCTAGGAAACAATGAGGCCCTCCTTTAAGTTGTTCTTGTCAGGTATTTTGATTACCACTATGCAAAAACTGACTAAAATGGCATTCAGTAGGAACTATCCCTAGGGAAGTCAGATGTTGGAGCTATTGAAATACATGAACTATTCTTTTGATATGCTAAGATAACAAAGGGAACCCACTCATAAAGGACTTAAGGAAAGAATGAGAAGAAATTCTCATCAAATATGGAATACCAATACAGAGGAATCATTAGAAAGGAAATTATGGAATTTAAAATTATGATAGGAGAATTAAATTGGAGGCACTCGATAGCAAATTTGAAATGGTGGAAAAAAATAATTAGGAAACTTGAAAACAACCAAAAATACTAAACAAATCAACAGAGCCTCAGGGACATGTGAAACAGTGAATATCCATAGTAGGTGTCCCAGTAGAAAAGAGAAAGGGGAAGAGAGAACATTTGAAAAGATGATACCTGAAATCTTCTCAAATTGTGTGAACATATATGTACACAAATATGTATATATATATATATATATATATACACACACACATATATATACACACATATATATATATATATATATATATGCACACATATAAAATCCTCAAATAGTCTAACTAGAATAATTTCAAAGAAATACAGAACTGGGCTTATTATAATTATACTGTCAAATACCAAAAAAAAAAAAAAAAAAAAAAAAAAAAGGTGAAAGAAAGTATTGCATAAAGGGGATTCTGAAGGAAAGGTTTTTTAATTGCTATCACAAGAACAAAATTTCCACAAATCATGTGACTTAAAATGACACTAATTTATTATTTTATTTTTTAAGGTCAGAAATCTAAAATTTGCCTCACTTGCTAAAATCAAGATGTCAACTGGACTATATTCCTATCAAAGCCACTATCAAAAAATATTTGCCTTTCTCAGTTTTTAGAGACCACCTTTATTCTTTGGTTTATAAACCTATTCCTTCATTGTCAAAGTCAGCAAAATATTAGTTTGAGTTCTCATGATGTTAAATCAACCTCCAATCAATCTCTCTCTCTCTCTCTCTCTCTCTCTCTCTCTCTCTCTGTCTCTGTCTCTCTCTCTCTCTCTCTCCCCCCCCCCATCTCTTCCCCTCTCTTTTCCATAAGGACCCTTGTGATTACATTGGGTCCAGGAATGATGAGGTCACTTTCTCCATCACATGGTCACCTGATGAGCAATCTTAATTTTTTTCTGCATCTTTTATCCCCTTTCCCAGCTAACATAACACATTCATTTGTTTGAAGGATTTGAATTGGAGCATTATTGGAGTTCCATTTTTTTAAACCTATCACTTTTAATACAATCAAAAGCTGATCCCTCAATATAAGCTGTAATCGTGAGAGGGTGGTATAATGACAGACTCAAAAGTGCTTCAAGAAAAAGATTGTCAACCAAGAATCTGACTTTCAGCAAAACTATTCTTTAAACATGAAGGAGAAATGAAAATAACTGATAAATAGAAACAGGGAAAATACATTGTTAGCAAATCTGTTTTGCAAGATATAGAAAGGTGGTTTTTCTGTCAGCAATGAAGGAAATGAAACATATTCATACATTTTTTAGTTAGAATGTGAACATCTTTAGGGACAAGTATTCAACCTCCCACAATCATCTTTATCCTCATAAAGCCTATCTACAAACTGACAGCTAGTATCATACTTAATGTACAAAACTGAAAGTAACAAAGCAAATTTATCATCTCTCACTATATTTATTAGACTTTGTACTGGAAATTCTAGCGAGAGCCATAAATAGAATAAAAAATGAATGGCATCCAAAATGGAAATACATAAGAAAAATTATTTTTTTATTCCCCAAAGACCTCGCATATAAAAAATCCTACAGAACACCCAAAAACTATGAGGACTCTTAAATTCAAAAAGATTCAAGATACAAGTTCATGTCAAGAGAAATAAATTGCATTTTTATACATTAGCAAAGAATAATTTTAAAATAAAGCTAAGGAATATCAATGTAAATATCACCCAAAGAATAAAATACTTAGGAATAAGTTTACAAAAATAGTGCAAGACTAAAACTTAAAAATTACAAAACATCATTGAAAGAATTTAAAGAAGATGTAAATAAATAGAATGGCATGGATTAGAGGACTTTCATACATCAGAAGACAATATTATGAAATGGCAACAAACTCAAATTGATTTAAAACAATTCCTCTGAGAATTTTACTAAGCTGTTTTGTATTCAGAAACTGACATGCAGACTTTTACATTCACATAAAAATACAAGAGTTCCAGAATATCTAAAATAATCTTAAAAAGAGAAAAGAGTAATGTTGGAAGACTCATGTTGCACAATTTCAAAGATTACTAGAGAACTACAATTACAAAGGTGGTATGGTATTTTTTTATTGGTTCTTT
This sequence comes from Sciurus carolinensis, assembly GCF_902686445.1. Taxonomy (NCBI): domain Eukaryota; kingdom Metazoa; phylum Chordata; class Mammalia; order Rodentia; family Sciuridae; genus Sciurus; species Sciurus carolinensis. The sequence continues at coordinate 143,938,435 of NC_062216.1, forward strand.
TTAATTATATATGGCAGTAGAATCCATTTTGATAACATTATACTATCATGAAATACATCTTATTCTAATTAGGATCCAATTCCTGTGGGTGGGCATGGTGGGGGGATTCAGAATGATTTTTAAATTAAGATATACATGGAGAACAATGAAATATAATTGAGATTACAGGTATATGCCCTTAAATTTATGAAGAATTAATTTCTGATGAAGATTTAATATAATTTAATTTAATGGGGAAAGATTTGTCTTTTTAGCAAATAGCAGAAATGAGATAGTCATCTGTTAAACATGGAGTTAAACTTCTATTTCATAAATATTTTAAAAAATCAAAAAGAGGACTATAAATGCTAATACTCTAAACAATTGCAGAAAAGTTAGTTAATCTTCTTGATTTTGAATTGAGCAATTGTTTTTTTCAGTGTGCTGCTAAGGGTGCAAGAAATAGGAGAAAAAAATAGATAAATTGGAATTTATCAGAATTAGAAACTTATACTTCAAAGAAAATATCCTGAAAGTAAAAAGATAGCCATACATTAAGAGAAATATTTAGAAATTTTATATCTGATAAAGTTCTAATATACAGAATATATAAACAAACATTGCAACTCAAAAGACAAGAAACCCAAATAAAAAATGGGAAATGATTTGAATAGGCATATCTCCAAACACTATATATATAGAATCAGAATGGACATCCACCCAAAATGTGATTCAGGTGTCAAGACTAGCTACATCAAATGTATACCTAGAGTATATGAAAGGTGTAATGCTAATGTATGAGATTTTGGGAGAGAGCAGAACAGAATTGCCAATATGGCCCAAAAATAGCTTGGGAGAGTAGGGAAAAAAAGACTGATTTGATGTGTTATGTTAATAAGAGAACTTGGTCAGTGGACAAATTTCCTTCAGAAAATAGTTTGAACTTCCCACTGGTGTTAAGGGAGGGATCACCCAGTCTTTCTTATTAATATGCTCAGATATGAAGCAGAAGGGGAAGGAGTAAGAACCAAAATCTGCCAAAACAATAAAGCAAAACAAAACGTAAAAATCAGATTTTATTACATATGGACAATCAAAGATTTCTTAGGTAGATTACAAAGTATATTAGCAGTAAAAATAAAATTGAAAGAATTGCCTTCCAAGTTTAAATACTTTTGATCTTAAAAGGAATCTAAGAAAATTAAAAGTCAAGTCATAGATAGGAGTGTGTGTGTGTGTCTGTTTGTGTGTGTGTGTGTATACATATATATATATATATATATATATATATATACTTATTTGTACTTATATACTTATTTAACTTTTTTATAAATATAGAATATATTTTTACAAATAAATAACAACAAAGGAGCAAAGAAATAAGGCAACAAGCATAAAAATGTTACATCACAAAGAAGCTATAGGAATGGTCTAAAATCACATGAAAGCATTTCCAAATTTTGTTAGGGTTTTCATACAGTTTTCCAAAAAAACCTCATGTTGAAGGTTTGGTTCAAAGTGCGACAAAGTTCAGAGATGGGTTTTTTGTTTGTTTGTTTGTTTTCTACCATGAGAGCTGTAAACTTACTAATGGATTAATCCATGTGATGGAATTAATAGTTTCAATGTACTACAGGAAGGTAATGGAAACTGCAGGAGCTGGGACCTAGTTAGAGGAAGTTGGTTACTGCAGGTATGCACTGAAAGTGTATATCTTGTGCATGGCCCCTTCCATTCTCTCTCTCTGCTTCCAGCTGCCATGAGCTGAGCAGTTTTCCTCTGCCACACTTGTCCATCATGATGTCCTGCTTTATCTCTGGCCCAAAGCAATGGAACCAGTTAAGCCATGGACTGAAACCTCTGCCACCATGAGTCAAAATATATCTTTGTTCCTTTGTTTTTTTTAGGTAGTTGTCACAGTGATGCAAAGCTGGTTAGCAAAACTTCACTACTCATAAATGAAATGTACTTCAGCACAAGGAGTTAGTTCTATCCACACATTATTTTGACTAAAATCAGAAAAACTCATACATATTGGATACGTATATCCACGACCCATGTGATCCACTCCTAAGTCTGTCTTCAAAAGAATGAAACCATATTTGCTCATGAAGGGTCGTACAGTAATGTTTATATCAGTTTTATTAAATATAGTACCATCTGGAAGAAAATGTTTGCCGAGAGGAAAATTCCAAGCCCATTTTGGTGTATCCATTCAATGGAATCCTATTCAGCAATAAAAAGAAGCAAAATTTGATGTATAAATAAATCAAGAAATATTATGCTACTCACAATAAGCCCAACATAAACTGATATGTTCTACATTATTCCAGATTACAGGACATTCTAGAGGAAATGGAGCTAATGTAGCATGACAAGAGATGGGGACTGTCTGGACTAGACAGAAGATGGGGATTGTCTTTGAGGAAATGGAAGGAAATTTTTGTTTGGAATATTTGATATGGAAAAGTTTTAAAACCAGATTGTAGTGATTGCTCAAGTTCAAAACTTGCTCAAACATCATCAACATATTTACCTGACATATGTGTATGTTATCACAAATAACATATTTTATTGAAGTTGATAAGAATAGCATTACTCCACATAATATAATCTATAGTTTTCTATAAAATATTAACTTTATTTCTAGAATAATGATGCAGCAACACATTTGAAGGTAGAATAGAATAATTGGTTAATATAGTTTTATAAGATCCAAAGTAGCTTTTATTATGAATGAGGTCATTATAATTCAACCTAAAGCATTTGTGGCCAGCAGTTGGATCCATATTTCAGAACCAGGGATGGCCTCACTACTGGCAGTTTCACTCTTTTCCCAGAAATGGGGACTCATATATTCTGGAATTACAAAGTCCTATTATATGTAATGTTTACCCTTCTGAAAAATACAAAGTCAATAAACAGGCTTACATAGTCCCTTTTGTTTCTTTCTATGTACTTGGGTCAAATAAGGATACACATATGTAAATACAATATATCTTCAGATAGAAAAGTTGTTACACATGTAAATATTTTACAGTGTATTAGATTGTTTTTCATTTTGCTGATGATTGTTGAGAAGTTAATCTTATCAATAATTAAAACATACAAGAATCAAACAAAACACAAATATTACTAAAAAAATTTTTTTAAGTTTTCCATTTTTAGGAAAATGTGATTACAAATCTTCCACTTCTATGCCCCAAACAATGGAGCATCTAGGTACATCAAACAAACCCTCCTCAATTTTAATAATCAAATAGACCAAAACACAATAATAGTGGGTGACTTTAACACTCCACTCTCACCTCTCGATAGGTCCTCCAAACAAAAACTGAACAAAGAAACTATAGAGCTAAATAATACAATCAATGATATAGACTTAACAGACATGTACAGAGTATTTCATCCATCAACAAGCGAATACACTTTCTTCTCAGCAGCTCATGGATCCTTCTCCAAAATGGACCATATGCTATGCTACAAAAAAGCCATTAGTAAATCAAAAAAAAAAAAAAATAGAGATACTACCTTGTATTCTATCAGACCATAATGGAAATGCAATTAGAAATCAATGATAAAATAAAAAAACAAAAACTACTCCTACACCTGAAGACTAAATAATGTGCTATTGAATGATGCAATGATAACAGAAGACATCAGGGAGGAAATAAAAAAAAAAAATTTAGAGGTAAACAAGAATGATAATAGACCATATCAAAATCTCTGGGACACTCTGAAAGCAGTACTAAGAGGAAAGTTAATTGCATTGAGCTCATACATTAAAAAAATAAAAAGTCAAAAACTAAATGTAATATACTCTTAATGATTTAAGATTTTATTGTATGCTTTGGCTCTTTTATTCTATATTTTACTTTCAATGCTCACTGAGCTCTTTTCTTTCTTGTAATTCTGACAGTCAACATTTGATCATAAAAACTATCATATCAAAGATAGTGAAAATAATTATTTGTACTAAAACATATTCAAAATAAAATACATAATATTAACTTTTCCAGTTTTATAGAGACAGAAAGTGAGAGTAGCAAAAACAGAGAAGAAAATGGTTTTCCTTCTCTTCCTTCTTTGGTATGTTAGCCTCAACTATGAATCAAAGGGTCAAGTGCATTAAACATACCAAAAATTGCATCTTACTCCATAAAATACCTTTTTCAATTCTATATTATGAGCTCAGTGACAAATATATCCCCTCATAAAGATCCTGTGCAATTGAATGAAGTCCACTTTGAAGATAATGCTATTGTTATTTTTGGAATGAAAGCAATTTGTTACTCCAGAAGACTATACTCTTATTATTAGAGTGAAGAGTGAGCGTCTGGATAAGCAGCCTATTTCTCCTTTCCCTCTGGGTACTGTAGCTAAAGGATGACATTCTTGGCTACCAGTTTCTTGACTATTTAATTCACATATCCATGTTTCAGACTTGCTGCAATATCTACTTAGAAAATCATGTTCTTTAAGAGAAGATTTAAGGAGCTATGATCTAATGGCTTATTACCTCGGCATCTTTGAGTTGTACTGTTAACCTGAGAAATGACACTGCAGACCTAATTTTCACCATTTGTTGTATTCTCTACTGCCATCTACATTCATTTCATCCTGCCACCTAGGTCCATTGACTTGGTTCATTCTGTATATTCCCATGGCAGAATCTTCCAAAGTAAAAGTACATACAGAGAGAGAGAAAGAGAAAGAGAGAGAGAGAGAGAGAGAGAGAGAGAGAGAGAGAGAGAGAGAGAGAGAGAGAGAATAGCATTGTTTTTAGACCATGCATTATGTAGCTGTTTAATAAATCACATCTTTTCCTTTAGGATGAGTCATTGCCGAGCAATTTCTTTTGTACTTTATAACTAGAATTTTCCTGTGAAAACTAAGCCCCTTCGACCCTTAGATTCCATGGTATTAGTAATCAATTCTTAGTGTTCCCAATTTTCTAGGCTTCTCCATGTTGTCCTATTTTTTGCTCAGTTTCTTTCAATCATTTCTAATGAAGTATATTTTTCAGCTCTCCCCTAAGAAGGCAGCCTCTTAAAGACTTCTAAATCTTGTTTCACTTTCATCTCAGTATATATGCCACTAAGTTATTATAACATTACTGATGAAACAAAGGCATACCATATATTCCTTAGAAAATATTAAGATAAATAGAGGGATCCAAGATGGCAAACTACAAGGAGGTGTACTCTGTGTTGCTCCATGAGTCAGGATTCAAGCAGAAGGAATACTGTTTCTCTGTGAGGCACCTTGCACTACCCACCAATCCCCTGCTGTTTGCCCTGACCCCCAGTTGTCCATTGCAATCACCCATCATTTACTAGTATATCACCCACCATTTGTGAGGTGATCATTCACTGACCACCACAGACTGCCCACCATTTGCTGGTTTGTCCACCTTTTGACCGCCCATTGCGCCAGCCTTTTGACAACTGCCCATTGCCTGCTGCCAGAAATCCACCCACCAATCACACACCATTTTCCCACTGAACTTCTGCTGACTGCTGCTGCCTGGAAGTCCATTTTTAGGGTACACTCAGGTTTGGTTACATGCAGCTGCTGCCATCTTGGGACATCGACCAGGGCCTGGAAATCCAGAGTTAAGGGAACTGTAGGTTTGCCACAACCACTGCTAACATCTTGGGGTGCAGCTACCTCAGTCTGAGGACAATGGCCAGGGCCTGGAGATATATTGTTGGAGCACCTGCAGGTCTGGTTGCAACTGAGGTCTTCCTGCTGGGTGTGCTGGTGGCTGTCATCTAGCTGCAACTTTTCAGGGACTCTCCTTTGTGTGAGCACATCTCCAATGGTCTCTTTGCAAGTTGGAATGGCACTGAGATCTTGGAACTGCAGCAAGGCAGAAACTGGGGAATCTGAAGCCCAGGTCCAGTATGTGTGGTCCAGTCTGGGTCTGGTAAGACTGTGGAAAGCTGGAAATTGGGGGCAGTTCCCCTGGGGGCAGTTCCCAGCAGTTTTGAGAAACTGGAGAAAACTGGATTCTCTCCAGGTCAGTGAGTCCTAAAGTGTGCTGGGACAACTAGAATAGGGTGTGAAGGCATCTTGCTATAGGCTCATGCAGCCAACTGGTCCAGCACCCACTGGATTGGAGCTATCATCACACTTCAGACACTCCACCCTATCAGCAGAGAAAGGAAGCTGAGAAAATTTTTGAAAGCCCACAGAAGCAGTTGTTCAATTTTCCATAGAGACTTTCCTTTCCTTTTTTCCCCCTCTCCTTCTCACATCTCTATGATATTTGAATCCAAATATTTTTCATGCATCAGTTTATTGAGGAATTGGATGTCTGAATAGTATATTACAGTTTTGTTGTATATTCTTATAATTTTGATTTTTTAAATATCGGTATATATTTTTTCTCTCACTAATCTGTTTCCCTGGATTATCTTTCTCACTTCTCTCATGTGAACAAACTCTATTAATTCCTCCTTCACTCTTACTATAAATTTTTACTTCTCTCTTCGCTCCTTCTCCCTCATAAATATCACATCCTATACTACTTCTGTTCCCTGTTGGTCCATCATTTGAAATGGTAAACACTTTTAGCAAACTTAGTGTTCATATTGTAGACAATAAATGAACATATAATTTGTATTTATTGCAAAAAAATTATAGACACATTAATAGGAGCTATTTTGTTTATTGGGTGCTGTTAATATTGGTCTTCTGTTTAAAGAAGTGATACCTTCAGGGGACACTATAAGACTAAAGAGTAGAAACTGTACTGCCTCCGATCCATACCGCTAAATGGGAAGACAAAAGCAACATGAAAAAACAAGGGAACAAAAGCTTCTCAAACAAACCAAGATATTCCAAAACTAGAATCCATAGGCAATACAGAAGAAATGTCAGAGGAATTTAGAGGGTACATAGAATGATATTCAAAATAAAGGTTGGTATCAGAGAAAAAATACAGGAAGTGAAAGACCACTTATATAAAGGGGCAGACATTATAAAAAAGAATCAAGCAAAAATATTTAAAATGAAGGAAGCTATAAACCAAATTAAAAATTCAATGAAAAGTATTATCAACAGACTAGATCACTTGGAAGACAGAACCTCAAGCAATAAAGAAAAAATATATACTTTTGAAAATAGAGTTGACTGTAAACCATGAACAGAATTTCCAGGCGTTATGGGATAACATTAAAAAAAAATTAAGATTTATCAGAATAGACAAAGGTGTGGAGGAAAATAATCAAAGGAATGCACAATCTTTTCAATGTCATAATATCAGAAAATTTCCCAAATCTAAAGCATGAAGTTGAAAATCAACTACAAGAGGCTTACAGGAGCCCAAATGTACAGAATTACAGCAGACCCACACCAAGGCACATTATAATGAGAATGACTAACATATGAATAAGGATAAAAATTTAAAGTTTGCAAGAGAAAAAAAAATCCAATTACATATAGAAACCAATTCAGATCTCAGTTTATTTCTCAATCCAGGCCCTCAATGCAAGGAAAACACATATTGAGCATTGAAAGAAAATGGATGCCAACTGAGAATTTTATTTCCAGCAAAACAAAGCTTCAGATTGAAGATGAAATAAAAACCTTACATGAAAAACAAAAGTTAAAAGAATTCACAATTAGAAAGCCTGCACTAGAGAACATTCTCAGCAAAATATACCAAAAGGAGTAAATTAAAAAAAAAAAAAAAAAAAAAAACACACAAAAACAAAGAACAAAACAATGAAATCCAATAAAGGGAGCAACTACACTAAAGAAAAGGTCAATCAAAGGAGAAAGTAAGTCAAGTTAAAAACCAAATATACACCAAAATGACTGGAAATACAAATCATATCTCAATAATAAACTGAATGTTAATAGACTAAACTCACTCAAAAAACATAGACTGACAGATTGAATTAAAAAGAAAAAAGACCCAACAATATGCTATCTTTGAGAGACTCACTTTTTAGGAAAAAATATCCCAGACTGAAAGTGAAAGGTTTTTAAAAAAATATATCACTCAGTGCTAAGAGGAAAGTTCATTACATTGAGCTCATTCATTAAAAGAATAAAAGTCTACTAATAAATGACCTAACATTACATCTCAAAGCCCTATAAGAAGAACAAGTCAGCACCAAAAGAAGCATAATAGAGGAAATAATTAAAATCAGAGCTGAAATCAATGAAATTGAAACAAAGGATATAATTTTAAAAATCAACAAAATGAAAAGATGGTTCTAAAAAATAAACAAAATTTAATAAATCTTTTGCTGTACTAATGAAGAGAAAAAGAAAATTCAAATTACTAAAATTTGTGATAGAAAAATATCATGAAAAACACTTCTGAAATACAAAAGATGGTTGGGACTATTTTGAAAATTTATACTACAATAAAGTAGAAAATTTCAAAGACATTGACATACTTCTAGAGACACAAGAACTGCCCAGAACAAATCAGGAAGACATACACAATTTAAACAGATCAATTTCAAGTAATGAAATAGAAAATGAAATGGAAAGTTTACCAACCAAGAAAAACCCAGGACCAGATGGATTCTCAGCTGAGTTCTACAAGAACTTCAAAGAAGAATTAACACCAATGCTCCTCAAATTATTCCATGAAATAGAAAAGGAGAGAACCCTTCCAAATTCCCTCTATGAGGCTACTATTTCCCTGATACCAAAAGTAGACAAAGACATATCAAGGAAAGAAAACTTCAGACCAATATACCTAACAAACATAGATGCAAAAATTTTCAATAAAAATCTGGCAAATCACATACAAAAACATATTTAAAAGATAGTGCACTATGATCAAGGGATCATCCCAGGGATCCAAGGTTGGTTCAACATACGGAAATCAATAAACATAATTCATCACATCAATAGACTCAAAGACAAGAAGCATATGATCATCCCAACATATGCAGAAAAAGCATTTGACAAAATACAGGACTTCTTTATGTTCAAAACACTAGAAAAACTAGGGATAGTAGGAACATACCTCAATATTGTAAAAGCTATCTATGCTAAGCCCAAGGCCAATATCATTCTAAATGGAGAAAAATTGAAAGCATTCACTCTAAAAACTGTAACAAGACACAAGACAGGGATGCCCTCTTTCACCATTTCTATTCAACATATTCCTTGAAACTCTAGCCAGAGCAATCAGACAAAAGAAATAAAAGGAATACGAATAGAAGAATTCAAACTATCACTATTTTCCAACAACATGATAGTATATTTAATAGATCCAAAAAATTCCACCAGACAACTTTTAGACTAATGAATGAATTCAGCAAAGCAGCAGGATATAAAATCAATACTCATAAATCAAATACATTTCTATACGTAAGTAATGAATCCACAGTAAGACAAATTAGGAAAACTACCCCATTCACAATAGCCTCAAAAAAAGAAAATACTTGGGAATCAACCTAACAAAAGAGGTGAAAGAAATGAAAACTACAGAAAACTAAAGGAAGAAACTGAAGAAGACGTTAGAAGATGGAAAGATCTCCCATGCTCTTGGATAGGCAAAATTAATATTGTCAAAATGGCCATACTACCAAAAGTGTTATACAGATTTAATGCAATTCCTATTAAAATCTCAATGACATTCTTCATAGAACTAGAAAAAAGAATCATGAAAAGTATTTGGAAAAATAAATGACCCAAATGAGCCAAAGCAATCCTTAGCAAAAAGAGTGAAGCAGGTGGCATCCTAATACCAGACCTTAAACCATACTACAGATAGTAGTAACAAAAACAGCATGGTATTGATACTAAAACAGACATGTAGACCAATGTTCCAGAATAGAAGACACAGAGGCAAACCCACATAAATACAGTTATTTCATACTAGACAAAGGTGCCAAAAACAAACAGTGGAGAAAAGACACTCTCTTCAACAAATGGTGCTGGGAAAACTGGAAATCCATATGTAGCAAAATGAAATTAAACCCCTATCTTTTACCCTGCACAAAAATCAATTCAAAGTGCATCAAAGACTTAGGCACTAGAACACAGACCCTATGCCTAATAGAAGAAAAGTAGGCCTGAATCTTCATCATGTTGGTTTAGGACCCAACTTCCTTAAGAAGACTTCAAAAGTGCAAGTAGTAACATCAAAAATCAATATGGGGGTGCTGGGGGTGTGTTTCTGTGGTAGAGCACTTGCCTAGCATGTGTGAGGCACTAAGTTTAATCCTTGTAACACAAAAAAATAAATAAGTAAAATAAAGTTATTGTGTCATCTACAACTAAAAAAAAAAAAAAAGAATCAATGTATGGAATGGATTCAAACTAAAAAGTTTCTTCTAAGCAAAGGAAATAATCAAAAATGTGAAGAGAGAGCCTACAGAATGGGAGAAAGTGTTTACCACACACATCTCAGATAGAGCACTAATCTCCAGGATCTATAGAGAACTCAAAAAACTCAACACCAAATAAACAAATAAACCAGTCAATAAATGGGCTAAGGAACTGAAGAGATACGTCACAGAGGAAGAAATATAATTAATCAACAAACAGATGAAAAAATGTTCATCATCTCTAGTAGTTAGAGAAATACAAATCAGAACTTCTCTAAAATTTCATCTCAATTGAGCCAAAATGACAATTATCAAGAATACAAGTAATAACATGCATTGGTGAGGATGTGGGATAAACTCATACATTGCTGGTGGGACTGGAAATTGGTGCGACCACTGTGGAAAGCAGTGTGGAGACTACTCAGAAATCCTGGAATGAAACCACCGTTTGACCCAGCCATCCCACTTCTTGGTTTATACTCAAAGGACTTAAAATTAGCATACTACAGAGATGCAGCCACATCAATGTTTATAGAAGCTGAATTCACAATAGCTAGATTGTGGAACCAACCTACATGCCCTTCAATAGATGAATGAATAAAGAAAATGTGGTATATATGCACAGTGGAATAGTAATCATCCTTACAGAAGAATGAAATTATGGTATTTGCAGGTAAATGGATGGAGCTAGAGAATATCATGCTAAGTGAAATAAGCTAAACCCCAAAAAACAAAGGCTAAAAATGTTTTCTTTGTTAAGCAGATGCTGATCCAAAATGCGCAGGTAGGGAAGAATGAAGTGACTTTGGATTGTGCAGAGGGGAGTGAGGGGAGGGGAGAGGGTGTGGGGATGGGAAGGATGGGAATAAGATGAACATTATTACCCTATGTACAAGTCTGATTACACTACAGGTGTGACTCTGCACCATGTTCAGTCAGAATAAGCAGAAGTTGTGCTCCATTTGGATACATTGTGTCAAAATGCATTCTACTCTCATGTATAACTAATTAGAACAAATTTTTTAAAAATACCCCTGAAAGGACAAAGAAGAAACAACAATCGGTGCCTTAGGGAAGAGGAAATATATGATAGATTAGGAAAGAGATGTTTTTACTGCGTACCCTCTCACTTTGTCTGAATGCTTTTATCAATTCAAAAATAAATTTAACCAAGAAGGAAAAAAAAAAAAAAAAAGAGCAATAGATTCTCTAGGAGTAAATGATATGCTTTTAGAGGTAACACACACTCTTGCAGGTAGCTTAGTGAACTAAATCATGCCTTATTTGTTGCACTCTTGAATTTTCTAAGTTCTCTTTCTTTTCTAAAAGGGTAAATATTTGAAATTGATGTGGCAATTCTTCGTGTAGGCACATATTAGTTCAACAAAGCACTCATCTTTCAAAAAGCAATTTAGTAATCTGAACAAGTTCACATAAACAAGTTGCTCACTATTCCCCTTTCAAGGATGCTATCCTTAGCAATCCACTGAAAGAAGAAGCATTGCTGATAAAGGTCTCAACATGACTTTCTCTCCAACCTTTTGGAATCAAAAATATAAGCTCAATGAGAGATAAGACCATGTCTTTTAGGTTCAGTGTGTTCACCTAATGTGTTCCACAAATATCCCTTACATGAACACAGTCAAGTTCTATACATGAAAATTTGCAATTATTCAGTCTTTCAAACTAGAAAATATGTTTAACACTATTGAGGTTAAAGCTATAAGTCAACTCCATTATCTTGAAAAGAAATTGACTTTTCAACTATTCAGAGACATAAAATCATTCTTAGATTTAACAAAAATTATGGCATTTAAGAACAATTTTGTATTTGTAACATCAAATAGCTTATAGGACATTGGATTTGTTTTTAAAAATGCATGGTAAATGATTTCAGATAAAAGAGTTCTTCTATCACAACTTAAAGAATGGTGCCAGTTGGCATGTGATTTGTCCATCATTTCTCCCACATTTAAAACTCCAAATTAGATTATTCAAATGTGCTCTCAGAGAAGTTAACCCTGGAAACCACTTATAGACTTCGTGGGGTACAGAATGGCTTGGCTGCTGATTGGTTTTAGCCTCAGGGAATATCACACCAAAGCACAGCAGTCTCCAGTGACTACCAATTTGCTTCCCAGTGTGAGGCTAGGTATTTCCTGTGGTCATTAAACTGTATTTGGTAAAGGCCTTCACTTGTTTGCTGATTGCCCTTTCCTTTATTCACAGTGAAGACAATTCACAGTGAAGACAACCATTTGCAAGTTTAAAACTTAACTCTCAATCTTTTCAAGATTTTTACAATGAAAACAGTTTATCCCTCCAGACTTTTTAACCCATTCATTCACAAAGTTATTCTCATAGAGGCCAAAAACTCATCACAAAACAGAGTAGAAAAATGATCCCTTTTATATGCAGTTAAGATTTTAATTACTTCTGAAATTGAACATTTAAGTTAATATTGTGAGTTTTGTTCTTTATAGCTTTCAATAACAATTTGAACCATAAATTTAAAAAGTTGTGTTTTTGGATAAATAGGAAATTCATAGAATTTCATGCTAGGTAATGAAGTTGGGAAATGGCTTTTCGGATAGTCCAGTGCAATAGTGCAATATTCAGTCCTATGGAAACACTCAATTGATGAATGGTAAATTCAAACTAACTTTCTTAATATCTGAATTTTCTTTAAATTAATAATATCTAGATATAATAGCTATTTTTATGAATTCCTTAATTTAGAAATATGATCATTTCTTAGCCACTAGAATAAATAACTTAAGTTTTATACTTTAGATGAAGCTACATAAAAAAAGAACCTACAAACTGTATTTGGAGGAGCAAAACTATAATGATTAGCAAAAAGAATTGATTAAAGATTATGGTAAAGCTGAAGTTCTCTGAAAAAATTGCTTCTATACTAAAGATCCTAAAGACTGTTTGAATCTGGCTAAGCAGAACATCTGATTTTGGAGAAATAGAAAATTGCATTGAATAGTCAAATTTTTTCTTAGACTATGTTAGACCCTTGAGAAAAAATTGCTATTTCTTGTTGACCTTTGTATTCAATCCAACATTTTCATGACTTTTGGGTAAACTTAGTGTATTGTTTAGTAGGTCACTCCTCTCCACCAACCTTAAAGCTATCCATGCTACAATGTCTAAAATCTTCAGAGAAAATGTCCTTGATCTGTTATAGCCTGCCTACCTAATACTTCCAACAGTGTATTTGTGAAATGTACTGATTGATGATTTTGTTCTTTGGCTACACTCATCCATGTAACCTCTTCCATGGAGGAGCATGTCACTCAGGGTAACTTGAATTTGAGTTTTGGGACCTTGCTTACTCATATTGGCTCAGAAAAATGTAATTCTTTTTTGCTATAGAGCAGAGCATATTGACAAGACTTTATATTCACTCAATATCTTAATTAATTACAGATAGCTAGTAAAATATAAGCTTTGTAAGATAACTCAAAAATTGGTGTTAAACCAAAGAAAAATTAATTCAAAAAATTTGATTGTCTGTAGTGCAAAACTTTCAGATTAAAATGCTCTCAGAGATTTTTAACTTAACAAACAGTGGATTACTTTTTATATGGAACAAAAATTGAGTTTGGGACTGTCTAGAAATTGACTTTAAACATGTAGACAATTTGAAAAACACAGTAATTTTCCTAGCAGCATGAATTACCACAAACCACAAGCCAAAGACACCACTGGTGAGTTAAAATGCAGAGAGAATACAGGAAAGGACTTCAATACAGTAGTCACATTGTATTTCTGTACCATTATAGTCTTATTCCCTATTGTGATACTGTTATCTTTAGAAGGATTGGCAAAATACACCTAAGATGGTGGAATAGTTTATTTGCCAAGATGTCTGTAACTTTAAGAAACTAAGTTCAAATATGTTCAAACTTATCCACCAGCATATGGTCCTGATGAACCAGCATCAAAAAGGGAAGGTATCCCTGGACAATTACATTGTAGTCAATTGGAATGATGTTTTATGTATTTATTTTTATAAGTAAGTTTTTGCTCAATCTTGTCCTGATATTCAGCTAGTTAGCCATCATATTTTTATACTTCATTCTCAAATTTTCCTATATAGAGATTTAGATAGAGTGAGATTTGGCTTTTCAGTTTCACTAAACTGATAAAGAATGACAAAACAGGGCTCAGTCGGTAGAGTGCTTGCCTTGCAAGCCCAAGGCCCTGGGTTCGACCCCCAGTACCGCAAAAAAAAAAAAAAAAAAAAGATAAAACATTCACAAGTACAGAGAGCACTTAGTTCTAGGCACTCTGATAAGCCTGTAATTTATACTATTTCATTTTATCTTTGCAGTAACCATTTGAAATAGAAATAATTATCACTATGTATCAGAATTTTAAAACCCACCTCAGAATGGCTATATAATTTTTTCCAAATTCATGTAATCTTAAAGTGTCTCTCAGAATGGAAACACTATCAGTTTGGATTCTAGAACCAGCTATTACTTCTTTCTGGTAGAATAAATGCTTAATTGCAAGGTAGTCAGACTAACATTTTCACAAACCACTGAATGTCAAGATTTGAAGATCCTCCCACCCAGTGTCTACTTAACCTTCTGTATAATCTCAACAAAGTTATCACCCAACTTTCTTTTGAAATAGCTTTCCATGGAAGATCTTGCTAGCTTCAAATGCAACCCATTCTGTGCATAATTAGGCACTTTTGCTATTCAAGAGTTACCTGCCATAAGGTGCTGTGTCCTTTTCCACTTTCTCAGATTTTTTATTTTTTTTTTTGCATTCATTGTACCTGTATGATACGATGGACAGGCATTCATGTCTATGTTAACTTCATTTAGTCCTTGCCCTGTTTTTTTGAGGAAGATTGTTATTATGTCCTTTAAAAAACCTAAGAGAAGTTAAAATTTGTTCATGACTGCATAACAAATAATAGTAGAGAGAGCTTTGATAGTAACTATCTTGACTGATTCTAAATCTACTTTATCTTAACCAGTCTCCCAAGTGAACAATTGAATGGTTTTTTAAATGCAAGAGATATAATTATAGCTCACATTCATTTTTCACTTCTGTTTATTCTAACCATGTTTGTTATGAATTGTAGGAGCTCAAATATTTTCCTTGCTCTACACACATGGTTTTGTCTGATGCTCTATTTTTGCAATAACTTATATAAGGCCTTCTTCAGTCCTACAATAGGGAAATATGTCCATTCAAATAATTTTTCCAATCCAATGGATTACTTTCATTCTTACCCTCACAACTAAAGCATAAACAGAATATTTAGCAAAAGATGTATGCAGAATAAAATCTATATATATGTTTGCCTTAAAATAGAAGGACAAACAACATTGAGTGAAGAAATATCATAAATACCATAAATATTATTTAGAGTTATAGTAAAAGTATTTTCAGTTTAGTAATTCATATCAAAGGAAGTATATTGCCTTGAAAACATCTTTAACGTATTTATTTAAATTAATATAACCTGCCAATAACCCATATATTTTACATATAGAATAAATGACATGTCTTACTTCAATAAGAACAACATACAAGCTTATGTATGTTTAAACAATATTAATTTCCATAGCTTATCATTATTATTGAATGATTCTTAATTATGAGTTAATTTAGATAAACTGATTATATTTGTGCATAATTTTTTAATCAAATTCTTCTTTTGGAAAAGTGTAATGCAATCTCAAGTCTAATTTACAGACATATATTAAAGTTTTTAAAACCCTTTGTTTACTATCTGCAGGCACAGATCTCATTCAAAGAGATTTAATAGCTGATTCACTCAGCTTCTCTATCCCCATATATTGAGACTAGCAAATTGGAAATAATTGTTAGATTCAAGTCATGTAATTAGACAGCAAACAACTAAGATACTTTTTTTGTCAGCTTGCCAAAAGGAGAGTTTTAGTAAGTGATACATTACGCCATAAAAAACCTCCTTCAACAGGCCTTTTAATGATGATAAATAAAGAACTTGTGTAAATCCAAGCAATTAATCCTCCTGAAGCAATCCACTGAAATCACTAATAAGGCATCTGGAAATGCAAATACATACATAAATTATTCCTCTGTGAATTTACAGTTTGTGATTACCACATTTTTTTTGTCCTATCCATGAGAACAGTGAGTTTCATTAGTAATTGAATCTTTAAGACTACTTCAATGAAAGTTTGGATTTTAATGAGATGTGTAAAATAGAACTATACGTGTTAACAAAACAGAAAGTTGTTTTAGATATTTTCATTGCTTCTTAATTTTATTCTTGGAGTTTTTCTTTGATGTAATACCTATAAAATCATCTTCTTAGCCAAAATGTAATTGAGTGATACATAATTACAGTTAAATATTAAAAATTTTAAAATGTGCAAAATGCATAAGTTGCAAAAGTCATGTGACTACTTTAAAAAGACCACAAATGTTAGTGTGTAAAATCTCACTAAAATGACAGCATATTCTCCCAACTGATCTTTATTTTTTCATTATGCTATTTATACTATTTCCTTAACACTGACTTCCATTGAAGAAATTGTGTTACCAAAGGGGGGAAAAAAATAAACACATTATGGATATGAAAAAGGTCATCTATATTCAGTATTTACCTAATTCCAAAGTTCACAAAGGGTATAGAATTGCTGTTTAATCTTAAATTAAAGGGCCCTATAGTCCTGTTAAAACATGGATCTTTAATAGAAGCATAGCAACCTACTCATGGGTGTGTTCTTAGTAAACATTTTGAAAGAAATAAAAGCAATAATATTCTAAAAGGATATGATACATAAAAATTTACTCAACTCAAAGTGAGTGTTTAGTCGAGGGGATTCATTATGTATCAATAAAATTAAGTGATGAACAATCTGTACTGAAGATTATAAAAAAAATAAGAAAAATACTTTATTCAGGCAGTGAAAATTGGTCAAAATAGAGAAAAAAAAATCTTGAGCAAAATAGGACAATCTCTAGAGAGTCTTAAGGAAAAAAGATTGTGATTCAATAATTTCCTAACCAACAGAGCTGTCATTCACAGACAAATTTGCAGAAAATATACCACGTTTCCTCTCTTGATAGTAAAAAAATGAAAAATCAACAGCAAAGTCTTTTTCAATGTTAGTTAATGTGATCACAATAAAATATGTCTCTTTAATAGTAAATTATATACAGTAAATTAATAATAATTTTCAGGATACTAACAAGCATATATTTTGTCAACCAAAAAGTAGAAAGTATAGTGAAGAGAATAAACAGTAATAATAGTGTTTTAATTTCCTTCCTGTATCCTCAGAGTATGAATTGTTTCTCACTGTATTGCCTTTATATATCCATTACCCAGCACAAATCCTGGAATATAGGAGACACTTAATCAATAGTTGTTGATGAATGCTTCTGATATAGACAAGAAGAAAACACTGTTTATTTCTTGACACTGGTGATTCTGGAAATATGTCTATGAACACATATTAATATTTAAAGGTAAGCACTGGGAAGTAGAAATAGTCATGTGTGTTTTAAAGTCTAATTTTAAGTAAGTCTTAGTTGGAGTTGGGGGCCAGAAGAAAGTGTGTGATTGTATGATTAAGGAATAGGTAAAATTTCTTTGCAGATAGCCAACATGTTGTCAGTCTTCCAGTGTTAAGGAGAAGAGATGGTGAAAGATCTTAGAAAACTAGGATTTCTGAAATACTTCATGCTTGAAATGGAAAGGACAACCAAAAGAGTAACTGCATGGTGGCTATGAAGACTACTAGCATTGGACAATGGGTACCACAGTCCCTGGGAGCTCACACTGACCTGTTCATGGAGAAACTCAATCTTCCACTAATGCCTATGAATTTACATGTACCTGCTTTGAAATTTGTGTGGAGGTACCACAGCTTCAACTACCACAACCTAAAATCTAGGGCCTCGGTGTTTTCTTTTATTGATAAACCATTCCCTACTAAATTTAGGGAGTGAGCATTTTTCATAAAGGATCATTTTAGTTCTTAAATTTGCCATGCACACATAGCACTATATATTATTGCATTTATATTTTTCATACATTCTAAAAACATACATGAATTATTAAATGTCTAAGAAATCACAATAAATATGTAATTTTCTTGTTTGACTCCCATAAAATCTGAAGCAAAAATAAAAACATAAAGATATCTATGCTTCCTTAATAAATTAGAAGGAAAGGGACTTTAAATATATGTTGAAGTACTAAGTGTTTTGAATAAAGAATACTTACTTAATTTTTTCTGCCTCTCTTCTCTCTCTAGCCTTTCATCTTACCTTCTTCCTTTTCCTTTCTCTCTTTCTCATTAACATGACATAACTATGACTATTTTCATCCATATCTATTTTCTTACAAAACAGAAGTTAAAAGGAGATTTCTAATGATACTTGAAAGCGGTCAGCCTCATCACCCTGATGTAAACCTAAGTGACATTCTATTGAAAAATAATCAAAGTCCAACAATTCAATGTTGAGAGTTAAAAATTAGAAAACACTTTTGATTAAAAATATTAACAAAATATGCTTGATAGCTTCTAGTAAGTTTTCTTCTAGAGATAAGCAATAGCTGTTATCCAAATATCTAAATCAAATATGGAACTTTGACTTTTAATTTGTATTTTGTTGAAAAGATTTTATCATCAAGCTCAAAAATCACAAAAAGGAGAAAGTAAATACGATGTAATGCTCTTTTCATGCCAATAAAAACACACATAAATAATGTTAATAAAACATTTAGGCTACCAACATCCAAACAAAAACCTATAGGACTACTAACAAGAAGATCAGAGCTACCAAAATATCAAAAAATCAAAGTTTCAAAACTTTTATATAAATCTACATATGAATTTGAGGAGGACTGAAAATTATGGTACCATCGTAGATTAATCAGTTTTATGTAATTCATCTTGGGCATTAAATACTATAATTTTTAATAATATAGCTATCATGATTTTCCAGTCAGGAATACTACAAATATTTTCATTCACTGAACATTTATGGATTTCCTTGCACCCATGAGGTACTGTGCTAGATGTCTATGAACATCAGGTTTTCTCAATCTGGGCTGTATTTACATTTTAGGCCAAATAATTTTTTGGTTTCTATGGTATTCAGGATTCTCCAGAGAAACAGAATCAATCAGGTTTCTTTTTGTGGCTTTTTTTTTTTTTTTTTTTTTTTTTTGTCTATTTATTGGTTACACAGAATTGGCTCCTGGGATTACAGAGGTTGAATCCCAAATTCCAAAGAGTGAGCAAGCTCAATCCCCTAGAGGTGATGTTTCAGTTCACATCTGAAAGCAGGAGATAGTCAATGTCCCAGTACAAGACCCTGAAAAGGCGGGATCTCTTTTTCTCAGGGGAGGGTATTTTGTTCTACTGATGTCTCAACTGATTGAATGAGTTCTATCCACATGAAGGAGAGGACTCTGCCCTATTCAGCATAATGATTCAAATGTTAATCGCTTTCAAAGTTATCCTCAAAAGAATGTTTGACCACATAACTGAGAAAGCCCAGTCAAGTTGGTACATAAAATTAACCATCACACAATAAAATGCTGTCAGTGGATTAGAGTTTAGCAGCATTTCTTGTCTCTAAATGCTATATTGTAGTAGTATTTTCCTTGCCTACCTGTGGCAATAAAAACAAAAATGTTTCCTGATCTTGCCAAATGTGCCCTCCTTGATGAAATAATTTCTGGATACTTCTGAATGTCACATGTTAAAAATCTTTAATCTTCACAATATATTTGCTCAATAGTTATCATAGTCTTTCTATAACTGTGAACTGGAGGCTCAAATTTATTAGGTAATGTGCCTAATGTCACTGAAGCTAATACAGATAACAGAGCCAGAACTTAATTTCATGTCCATTGACTCCAAACTGTACTATGTTTTCATACTTGGTTTTGTAAAACTAGTAGCTGAAAATTGAATTGGAAGCTCAGGAGACAAGTGTGAACAAGCAATACAGATTCTGAGTCTAATGAGCATATATAAGATAGTTGAAATTATGGTTATAGATGAAATTTTCTTAGAACAGTAATTTTTAGCCTCAAGGGGAAAGAATACTTTCTGAAGGAAAATGCAAAGTCTTGGAGTTCCCCTATGAATTAGATGATGATATAAAACCACTCAACTGAAACAAATCTAAATATCAGTACATTAATATTGATGGACTGCTGAATTTCTGGTGATCAAGAAAATGATTTATTTCTCTTTCATGAATGTATTCATTAAAACAATTACTGTATTCTAAAGCTTATTGTGTGTGAATGTTAGAATTTACTTACATTTGAACAAAAATTAATATATTACCTAATAGAATATTGCCTAACTAAAACAGAGTTTTGAAGTTAAAGACATGAAATAAGTAAATTTAGAAGTATATAACCATCATATATAGATGAACTACCAAGGGAAGAGAAAATGTCATAAAAAAGTTGTCTCCATTCTAAACTAATTTAAGTAAAATTGATGGGATAAAATGATGTTAATATTCTAGTGTTTGACCCCTAATTAGAACAAATAAAAGAATTGTTAATAATTTTGCTTATAATTTGTGGTTGCTAATCTTGAAGATGATATACAGGTAATTTTTTCTTCCTGAAATCCATTTGTGTGTGTGAGTGTGTTTTTTTTTTTGTGTGTGTGTGTGTGTGTGTATGTGTGCATGTGTGTGTATAGTCCCTTCCCACATGGAATGGAATTAATCTCTGCCACAAATAAGATATCTCAAAAACAACAAGAATGTGACTTCTGAGACTGTCTTTAAAGCTATTGTGGCTTCCATTGTGGATGATTCACTTTTGGGAAAACCAGTTGTCCTAAGGATATATAAAACGGTTGAATGATTGATGTTTTCTGCCAACAACTAGCACTAACTTTCCAAGCAAGTCAATGAGTCATGTGACCAACTATTGAACGCTGGTACACAAGTGTTGCCATTCATCACCTTCATATGACTATAATCAGGAACAATATTTTGATTAAAATCTCATGAGAAACTTGAGTTAAAACCACACAGGTTGAATTTTGGAATTTTAATTCTTGATATTGTACTCCTGAGAAATTGTGAGATATTAAATGTTTACTATTCTTTTAAGGGACTAAATTTTGGGGTGATGTATTCAGCAGCAAAAAATAACTAGGAAATATTGATTTAGAGCTAGTTGAGAGAGGAAGAGATTTCTAAATCATTTAAATAGTCATATTTTAAATTGTCCTGTCTTTACCATACCTCCCTAAACCAAAATTGAAATAAAAAGGCTGTATCAGTGGGTTGGTTTGTAACATATTTTTTTTTCATTGAAATTATCTGTGATTCCACTAGAGGTCTACATTAAAAAAGCACAAATATAAGATTGACATAAGATATTGCAAAAAAAAAAAGATAAATATACTAAGCCTTCCCTGTCTTTCATAGTGTTCTCAATAGGGAGACACAATCCCAGGGAAAAATATCCTTTGAAAAAATATGCAATTGGAACTTTTTGAAGTGCATTTTGGATACAGTAAATATGCTTTGTACATCAAAATTAGTTCATATAAAATCAGACTAAATCTATGAAAGTTAACCAGAAGTCAGAGCACTGTATAATTTATATACTACAATCAATTAAACCTATTGATGACTGGTGAACACTGGATGTAGATCATGCAAAAGTTCAAAAACTGATTAAAAAGTTCAAAATGATTTCCCAAAGAATGACATTGATTTTATTGTTATTGATTTAACCTGAAGCATTCCAAATATGAACACCATCATGACTGAAGCTTATTAAATAAGCAGCTAAAATTGGCAAATATAAGTATATTGATCAACTTCTCAAGAACTCTACTTTTAGCAAATAAGAGTTAAAACCCACCCAGACAAACTATACACTGAGGTAATTTTAGAAGTCAAACTATATTTTGAGCCAAAAGTCACTCTTTATATAGTTATTATAAAAATAGTAAGTTAACAATAACTGTGAAATGCATTTATTTGTAATGATTTCTAAAAATGTTTCAATAATGGATGCCATTGTTGATTAATTTCTAAACCCATTTTCACTGCAACTTTTAGTTTCATTTCATCTTTAGCATTATATGACAAATCAATATAGGCATTGCAGGAAAAGGTTCCTTCTGGATTGATTTTGATTTTAGTTTCTTTAGATATTCTACCTTTATAGGCCAAGCATATATTTACTAAAATACTTCCAATAATTTTGATGGAGAAAAACAAAATCAATACTCTTTAATCAAAAAACAACATCTAAATCTTTGCAGGTGCTAAGAGAAATTTTCACTGATTAGAGTAGTGATTCACCAAGTGTGGTGTTTGGACCAGCAGCACTAATATCACCTGCAGAACTGTTAAAATGTAAACTATTAGACCCCACCTTATACACAATGGATTGGAAAATTGGGGGGATTGGGCTGAATGATTTGTATTTAAATAAATAAGCCCTACACATGATTCTGAAGCACATTAAAGATTGAGGAAAAACTAAATCTGATTCACCATAGTGAATTTCAACATCATTTATATCCACAAATCTGGGATCCTAATTAGAATCCAAATTTGTATAAATATGTCAAAATAGACTTAACTGTCATATATAACTAAAAAGACAAACAAAAGAATGTAGAGGGAATTGGATTGATAAACATGATCAAAACTATACATGTTTATTTTCAAAAACAAAATGTCTCACATTAGGAAACAAGTAGGAAGAGATTTTTGACTCAGGTCTACCCAGCACACCTAATTCAGAAATGCATAATCTGTTAATAAACTAAAATTAAAACAAAAACAAACAAGAATTTACTTTTACTGTGTAGATAACCACTTTCTGAAAGAGCCACTATTAGCACTTCACCAGCACCGTACTACAATGCATTATAGACTGGAAAGTGATGCTAATAACAGTTAGTAACAAATTCTGATAATGGGAGCTTTTGCTTAATTTGGGAGCTAGAAAAAATAATACTCAACTCAGATGATTCCCAACTTAAAATTGTTTGATTTAATTTTTTTGACTTCACAATGGTGCAAAAGGAATAGAAATTCAGTAGAAACTACCTTATAAATTTTGAATTTTGATCTTTTTCCAGGCCAATGATATGCAGTTTGATACTCTTTTAAGATGCTGAGCAGGAGCAACAAAGTGCAGATCCCAGTCAGCCACATGATCACAATAGGAAACAACTGATATGCTACAGTGCATTTTTCTGGATACGGGTATTTCCTAAATTACATGACATGTTCAATATTTTAGTATAAAATAGCTTTGCATTGGATGATTTTGTCCAACTGCAGGCTATTATAAGTGTTCTGAGTATGTCTAATGCACACTAGACTAAGCTATGATACTTGGTAGGCTACATAATTAAATTAAACTTAATATAGTTTTAAATTTTGATTGATTTAATGGGATGTAACTCCATCATAAGTCAAGGAGCATTGGTACACTTTATCTCAGAAGACTGTGGTAGAACAGAGGCAATTCTAATCTCTCCCTCCAAGAGATTCATATAAACTGAAGAAATGTTTTTTTTTTTAAAACAACAAAACTCTGCACAACGAAAATGTTTAATACTGACAAATTTCAGTTTTTCAAGAGTTATCTGATTTTTTTTCAAAACGTATTCCAATAGTCAATTTATTTTCTGCATAAAATTTATGTTAGGCATAATCTATTCTCTGGATTGTTTTGTATTTTCTCTACCACAAAATATGTTTAGTATTCCTTTCTGGTGCTTCTACAGAACAGATCTCTTACCATAACTTTCAAAAACATTTGCTATTGGACATTCAATTACTTCCCTTTTCACTCTTTACATTTTTGTAGGATCTGTTATTTCTTATGGATCTTTTCCTTCCATACTTTTTGAGAGAATTTCCATATCTTCTATTTTTGCTGTTGAAACTGTATCAGAATCTGACATGTAGAAATTTAATAAATATGCTAACTACACATGGAATGAATGAATGAATGAAATGAATTAATGCTTGACTATAAACTCTATCATGTGTATAACACTTTTCACTAGAATCCTTTCAATTATTTTTGTGACATACAGTAGGCACATAACAAATAATTGGTCAGTTAATAAATTTATTAATTCATTGAAAGGCATTTTTCCAACCAAAACTTTGACTTTAAATTGAAATATTTTTTAAACTTTCAGATATAATTTTATATATTCAAATCTAGTTTTGCTCCGTGTTGGGATTTCTCTCCATAATTATAAGCATAAAATAGTCTTCCATCATGCATTTTCTGTATCTAGTTGGAATTTGTGTTTGTCTGTTTGCAATTACAACTTCTGGTTAAAAAGAATTTGATTTTGTTCATTTAAGATTAGTCAATGAAATAACCAAATTGAGTGAACTTTGTTTATATTACTAAGGGAGATTATGTGTAAACTTTTTATACACATACACCCAAAACAGTTGAAAAGAAATAAAATGATATAAAATTATATGGCATTAGTTTTTTTGTACCTGCTACATTAATCACACAGTAATTATATAATATTTAGTATACTTTCTATATGATATTACTTTTTATACCTTATTTTTTGTGGGCACTCACTGGTAAGTCTCACACTGCATTCTTGTGCAAGTCTTGAAGCATTCCAGATTAATTCCCAGAATAGACAGTCTCTTACAATATGTGTATTCAAAAGAAAAATTATCCTAAAATTTAAAAAGAGAAATTCTAAGGATTGGTAATGGTATTGTGTAGAGTTAAAGAAATACACACGACCTTACCACATCAATCCAGGAAGATACAGAAAACCTAAATAGACAAATATCAAGAAAGGAAATTGAAGTAGTTATTAAAAACCTTCAAACAAAAAAAGCCCAGGACCAGATGAATTCTCAGTCAAGTTTTACCAGATATTTAAAGAAGAACTAATGCTAAATTAATCCATAAAATAAAAAGAGAGGGAACAGCTCCAAATTTATTCTATCATGTCAATATATCCCTGATACTAAAAAACAGACAAAGACACATTGAGGAAAGAAAACTATAGACCAATATCCCAGATGAACATAGATGCAAAATCTTTAATAGAATATTTTCAAATCACATTTAAAAACACATGAGAAAAATAGTACACCATGATCAAGTGGATTTCACCCAGGGATGCAAGGCTGGTTCAAAATACACAAACCAATAAAGGTAATTCACCATGTGAATAGAATCAAGGAGAAGAATCATAAGATCATCTCAATAGATGGAGTAAAGGCCTTTACCAAAATCCAGTGCCCATTCAGATTAAAAGTGCTTGAGAAACTAGGGCTAGTATACCTCATTTCAACACTATAAAGGGAATATAGGACAAACCCAAAGCCAACATCATACTGAATGGAGAAAAAATATATATTTCCTTTAAATTCGGGGATAAGACAAGTACGTCCTCTTTCACCATTCCTATTCATTTGAAGCTCTAGCCAGAGCAATCAGTGAAGAGAAAAAATTAAATGTATACAAATAAGATAATAAGAAGTCAAATTATTTGTTTGCTTATGACATGATTCTGTAGCAAGAAGATGCAAAAAAATCTCCACTAGATGTCTTTTTGAGTTGATAAAAAATTCAGCAAAGTATCAGAATAAAGATCAAAATTCATAAATCCATACTTTCCTATTTTCCAATAATGAATCTGCTGAGGAAGAAATCAGGAAAACTACCCCATTCACAATAACCTAAAAAAATAAGCAAGATACTTAGGTTAAGTCTAACCAAGGAGGTGACATACTTCTATAATGAAAAATTATAGAACATGAACAAGGAAATTGAATAAGACCTTTGAAGGTGGGAAGACCTCCCATGGTCTTGGACAGGCAGAATTTATATTGTTGAAATGTCCATACTATCAGAAGCGTTATACAGATTCAATACAATCCTCATCAAAATATCAATGCCATTCTTCACAGAACTAGAAAAAAAAATTCTAAATTTCATTTGGAAGAATAAAAGACCCAGAACAGCCAAGGCAATACTGAGTAACAAAAGTCACACTGAAGGCATCATAATACCTGATCTCAAATTATACTACAGAGCTACAGTAACAAAAACAGCATGGCGTTGGCATCAAAATAGACATGAAGACCAATGGAATATTACACAGACATAAAACCATATAGTTTTCATCATGTGACACTTGACAAATATATATGTTGGAAAAAAGGTAGCCTTTTTAACAGATGGTGCTGGGAAAACTGGATATCCCTATGTAAAAGAATGAAACAAGATCCCTATCTCTCACTCTGCTCAAAGTGGATCACAGAACTAATATTTAAACCATAAATTTTACCACTGCTGTAATCAAACAGTTGAACATTCCAACTTATTGGCACAGGCAGTATGTTAATCCTTACAAGATCTCTGAAATTCAAGGAATAAAACCAAGAATCAACAAGTGGAATGACATCAAATTAAGAAGTTTTGCACAACAAAAAATGATTAAGAGTGTGAAGAGATAGCCTAAAAGATGGGAGGTATTTCTTAGCTGCTCCTCTGACAGGATATTAGTATCCAGCATATATGAAGATTTAAAAAAAATCTCAGCACCACAAATACAAATAACCCAATCAACAAATGGGCTAATGAATTAAACAGACACTTCTTAAAGAAGAATTACAAATGGCCAACAAATATATGAAAAAATATTCAATATCCTTAGCAATTCAGAAAATTCAAATCAAAACAAACAGATTTCATCTCACCCTAATTAAAATGGCAATCATCAATAACACAAATAATACTAAATGTTAGTGAGGATGTGGTAAGAAAGGTGTCCTCACATATTGTTGATGGAGCTGCAAATTGGCACAACCACTTTGGAAAGCAGGGTGGCAATTCCTCAAAAGGCTAGAAATGTAACTTCCCTATAACCCAACTATGGGTATTTATTCCAAGGAACTAAAATCAGCATACTACATCAATATTTAGAGCAGTGCAATTCTCAATAGCCGAGTTATGGAACCAGTCTCAATGCCCGGTCATCAGACCAATGGATTAAGACAATGTGGAATATACACACAATAGAGTTTTATTTAGCCATAAAGAAGAATGAAATTGAGGCATTTCCCAGTAAATGAATGGAAGTGGAGAACATCCTGCTAAATTAAGTGAATCAGATTCAGAAAGTCGATGGTCAAATGTTTTCTCTCTAATGTGGAAGCTAGAGTGAAGTAAGAAAAAACAAATGGGCATGTATCCTATGAAAAGAGAGATCAGTGAAGTAGAAGAATCGAACTGAGGGGAAGGAGAAGGGATGGGGTAAAGAAGGAACTGCAGGATGAAACTGACATAATTATACTGTGTATGTATATGAATGTGCCACAGTGAATTCCATCTTTATATGTATCTATGAAGCACCAATTGAAAAAGATAAATAAATAAATAGAAGAAGACTAGAAGAATAGAGGAAGGTCATCAGGGAGAGGGAGGCAGGGAGGGAAAGAGCAAGTATCGGGGACTGAAAATGATCAAATTATATTCCATGTGTGTATAATTATGTCAAAATAAACTACACTATTGTGTATAACTATAATGCACTAATAAAGACATTTAAATTCTTTTAAATTTCCTCATACTATATTGCTCCTTTTTTTTTTTCTTTCAGAAGACATATTGTTCAAAATATAGGATTTTAAAAATAAAGTAATGGAATTATATAAAGTACTTACTATATATAAGGTATAGTACTAAGTGCTTTATCTACCTTATTGTACTACTTACGTATAAAATTTCTAAGATAATTTTTAGCCTTAATTTTACCTACTGAAAAACTGAGCACAGGAAAGTTTTAATATATACATCAGGAAATGTTGGCAGCTTATAGTCCACCCATGAATTATACCTAAATCTTTTTGGTTATAAAAATAATCATGTATGTAGCCACAATTGAAAAAAAGGTGGCTTAAAACAACTAATTTTTATTATTGTAAACAAAGATCACAGAATGGCGGCATTTTGGTTCAAATCTCCAAAATAAAGCAAAGGAGACATCAAGAAGAGAGAGTTCATTCATTTGTTTCAACTCAATATTTTTAAACTGGACTAAACTACAAGAGCCACAGTATCATGGAACTTCTGCTTGCTGAGTTTGCTAATACTACCCAGTGACAACTACTAGAATTGTGGGCCCATAAACTAACCATTTTCCTTCACCAATCATAATTTTTATAAAATAATTTACATAGTTGTGATTTTTGCTTTTGAAAACTCTGCCCTTATCCTCCCTCCCATGGAACACAGCCCAGTTGCTATTGCACCTTGTGTCTCTTCATACTGCAGGTACCAAAAAGACTCTGAATAAATATCTTTTATTCAACCCCGATTCATTTTCAGATTTATTGACATTACTTTCTGTGATTCTTTGAGCTTAGGTTGACTTAGCTGACTGATCCACATGTTCAGCTCTCGGCTTTACTGGGGCCAAATAGTCTAGGAGGATCTCCCTTGCACCTGGCAGTTGTTCCATTGTAGCTACGATGCTTCATCTCTTTTTGACATGGGTTTCCCATAAAGCTGGCTCAGGTTGTTCGCATGGTAATACCTGCATTTCACATATAGCAAGAGATCAAGCCCCATTCCATGAGCACTTTCCAACCTCTGCTTGTATATCAGCTAATGTCTCATTTATAAAGCAAGTCACAAAGCCAAACCAGAGGTGAGAGGAGAAATTTTCCACTATGCAGTGGTTAGAACTGTGCTTTTATTCAAATAATGCACACACTTTGAACACAATCATATTCCTGCATGTATCACTGTAAAAACAACCAATAACCTCATGTAGGTGTCCAAAAGTTTGGTTATTATTTGTTTGAAGACATGCACCATTGCTCAGAAACATGTTAAATCTATTTGAGTATATTTTAATTAAAATTCACAAAATATATTATGCAATACGTATTATTGGTAACATTATTGAGATCATCAATTTATCTTTTCTATCACATTTTGAAGTTTATTTCCATAGAGATAGTTCTATAAATCTGAAAGTTAATTTTAGTTGGCTAGTAATCAAGAAACAGAAGCCATTCCAAAGTCATAGGAGTTTGTTGTTTAAAACACATCTCCTATAGAATCACATTCCTTCATAGTCCGTATGCTATGGTACATTATGTAACTAGAAACCCTACTGATACTTTATCTCCAGTATATAAAATATGTTTTGGATACAACCACATACAGTGTACAGAGAGTTAGAAAATAAATCAGTTTTTCTTGCCCAATCAAATCAATGTTCAGATTGTGGCTTGCTATGAATAAGAAAGGAAAATCATACTACATCATTCAAGAGAGGTAAAAACAAATGATTATTTGCTGGACCTTGAAAATATATTGCCTTATTAGTGAATCATAGCATGTAGTCAGAACACTAAACTATTATACTCACATACATACATGATTCTGAAGGGTATCTAATGAATTATATCAAGTATTTACTATGCCTACTCTTATAGTCACTATGCCATTCTTTTTAGGTTTAATAGTTATTACTGTATAATCACTGTTAGCTTGTTTAATCTCATTTTTAGTCTTTTAATTCTTTAAAGTGAGTCTCCAAAAAGTCCAGTTCCTTGAACTCAGAAAAATTAACAAATGTTTCCATGATATGGATCCAAAGGAGTAAATTAAATGATGATCATTCAATTTACAAATCAATTTGTCACAGTATTCCTTTCAAAAGCTGCTCTCTGGCATATTAAAATATAAATCGATTCATAAATGATGACTTATACACTTGCCTATGAAGTAATACAACTTATTGACACAACACGGCCTTTTAAAACTCATTAAATAAGAATCCATTTTCTTAAGTAGATGCAGTAGCAACTGGATAACACAGTATGTTTTTCCCTAAAATGTTTAATATGAAATGGTAATTTGATAACCTGAAGTAGATGCTGTATCACAATATGCTTATTTCAATGAGAATTTAGTCTATGGTTCAACATAGGCTGACTGATTTTAAATAACCACAGGCTGTGTCTCTTCTAAATAAAGAATGTATTTGATATTACATCTTTGTGCCAGATTATATGACAGCAATATTCAAATCACAAAATCCTCTTGTATAAACAGGCTGTTACTATAGAGCCAGATTATGACTTTTCAATTACCATATGTTTCTAAATGTTTGCTCAGGAATTTAGAAATAGTGAGGATTTTCCTTGCAAGCAATAAAATAAAATAAACCTGTATTTTGATAATATTTGAAAGCATAAATGCTCGAAAGTATAAGAAAAATTATCTTTAAATCTCAGCTTGATAGAATCGGGATTTATAGTATTTTGACCTAGAAAAAAAGATGAAATGAATTTGAAAAACCTCTCAGGCTTACAATCAATGAAAAACAAAAAATAAATGTAGTAAGAACATTGTCAGAGAATCAAATTTTTATCTCTTTTATGAAGGTGTCATTGAATAATGATGATACCTGAAGTGTCTATTAAATTGCTTTTCTAAAAAGCATATAAAAGACTCCTTTTTTCCTCAAAGCATAAAATTGTCAGGAAGACTTGCTTTAGGTTAATACTATATTGTCCAGAATAAAATTAATTAAATAAATAGATCTTGATATTTATGGCATTGAATTGGGGTCACATTCCTATCTTGATCACATTTGAACTACAGAATTCTAAAGCTGCATTAACTGTATAACTGAATTTCATAATAAAGTGCATGGAGCTTGTTTGTGTATTTCATTCTCTTCTTCCATGTTATAGTATCTAATACTGAGCAAAAATTTTCATCATTGGCTGTAAAGAACACTTACCTTCCTGAGATTGTACAGTTTTATCACTACACTGAAAAAAATGGTTAAATATTCACATATTATTTTATGTACTTAATATCCACAGATATGGAATATGAAAGGGATAAAAAGGCTCAGGTTTCCCTGTGTATCTCTGCATGGATGCTTCATAAACTTGGTAAGAGGTAAACTTTCTGTTCATTGTTAAAGAATAAATTGAACAATTTTTCTCCAATATTTTTATGTTCACAAGAGTCTTTCTTCATAGGTTTTAGGTCAAATTAGCCTTGATTTAAAGGTCAGAAAGTTAAGTGAGGGCAAATTTAAAAAAAAATGCTTTTGTTGGAATGGTTTAATGATTAAATTTTACCTGCTGTGAAAAGTGTGTTTACTCAAACACTTTAAAAATTGTATCCCCCTGCTACTGTCCAGGCTGTAAGCACAAGAACATAATCACACATGCCTTTATCTGAAACATACACTGAATTGGAAAGTCAAAGTATCATGGGAGACTTCCAAAATAACTAAGAGAACATCCCCAGTCAGTGTCCAGGTGACAAGGTAAAAACATAAGTGCTGCAGAATATGCATGAGGAAAGCAGGTACATTGAATCTATTCATGGAATGAATTGTAACCTGTCTTAATGTCCCATGTGGAGAATCTGAAACCAAAGTACATCATTCGAATGATCAAAGGATTTAAGATAAAGAACAGATTGTTGCTGGTTAAGAGCACAGATTCTGCAACCACTTTGAATTTGATTAAAATTCCAGTTCTTCCTATCATTAAATGTGTGATTTTGAGCAACTTGCTTGATCACTAGTTGGGGCATAATCTTCTCATCTGTAAAATATATTAAACATTATTTATGCACATTTTGTGAGGATAACTCAATATATGTAAATAACAACTGGTTGTAGCAAGTTATAAATAAAACCAAAAGCCAAATGTTCTTTCTGATATGTGAATGCTAAACCTTGACAAGGGAGGATAGCAAGGAGAAGAATAAAAGTTCATTAAATTAGACAAAGGGGAGTGAAGTGAAGGGAAGGATGATGGGAGTAGGAAAGACAGTAGAATGAATCCAACATAGCTTTCCTGTGTTCATATGAATACACAACCAGTGTAATTCTACATTATGTTCACCCACAATAATGGAATAAAAATTGTAGTGGATTGCACTCCAGGTATGTATAATATGTCAAAATACCCCCAACTGTCATGTGTATCTAAAATCAACAAATAAAAAAAATGTGCATTACCTGTTAACTTTTACATATATACTACAAGAAGGAACCTTCTGGAAAAGGACAGAGGGAAAAAAGATTGAAGGAGTCTGACCATCTATGCCCTGACAATACAAATTATTAGCAATCTTAATTAATTCATCTGTGAGACTAGGATTATGATAATACTGTCTGCCTCATAGGGATTTCATGAGTTAAATATGAAAAGTGCCTACGACAGGGTCATGCATGTAGTAATACTCCATATAATGTGAGCTCTTTTGATAGTAATGATAATGCTGATGGTAATGTTTCCACAATAATAGGTAAGGCATATGGCAAAATTATAGTAAAATGGTGAGGTTACAGGTGACTTTTATTTTCCATTTTCTGTGTACTTAACATGTTTTGTTTAGAAAATATTTTTCCAAGTTAAACAAAGGAAGCATTAGTGCTCTATGAACACAAGGTTCATCTGGCTGCCATTGCTCTATCAGAGATGACCTTGTGAGGCTACTCATCCATGCCTAGTACTGAATTTCTGTCAAAAGCATTTCATTAAGTCATCTGAAAAGTTAAATTGCAGTTATACCTGTTGACTTATGATTGAAAGGATGACATAATTTTCTTTACAATTTGAAGGTAATTTATAATATATTTGTTAGAGATTTAGGTTTGATGTTGCTTTATTTCAGTTAGAAAGACACTTGTTTCTCATCCCCTAAACATTTTTCTATTGCTTCTTATTAGAGCCTTAAATGATGAATGACAACTTCAAACTAAAATTAGGTAGAGAAAATGAAAAACACATGAAGGGAGCTATAAATTAAAGTCTTCGTAAAGTAAGCCATTGATTTCATAAGTGTTGCTAGGTAACTATTGTGAAATAAATTACATGGACACTTCTCTTGATTTTAATGAGCTGCATCAAAAATATGTGTAAGGACAATGCATATTCTAGTTTGATATTAGCCATAATCATCTTTAGTGATAAAGAATACCGAAATAATAATCACTTCCATTTTATTAGATACCATATTACCTAGGCAAGTATTTCTGTAAAGTAATTTGAAAGCTTGTGTACCAGCACATAATTATCAGGAAAATTACTTAAGGTCATTTTTATATCTAATCCCTGGCAATAATGTTGCAGTCCAGTCAGCAAAACCTTGGCATAACCTTTATTCTGTGCAGAAAATTCTATTAATTCTAATTGTTGTAGGCTTAATGAAAGTGTGATTCAATATTCTATAACTGACCTTGAGCCATTGCTTTTTAGGAGTGGCCCCATCACCAGTAAAGGTATATAAGTCATTCTGAGTTTAAATATTTAAACTCACACATACCCTAAATTCTAAGCAAAAGAAGAAAAAATGAAGTTATACTGTATGAATGAAGTGTATAAGAAAGTTCAACATAAACTTACAAAACATATAACTAAAGAATTAAATCTGGCCCTGTCCACCTTAATAGTATGTGCCACGCCCGCCCCCCCCCACTGCTCTGTGATTATTCCCATCAATCAGCCTCACCTAAACAGATACTTGTTTTGTTATAATCTATCTTTAAAATGCTATCCTCTAGCTGTCTTTTACCTGGAATTGTGTTTCTCTCTGATGAAGCCATTTGCCTACAGCTCTTGCTTCAACAGATGACTCTGTGTTGTATCTCTCTTCACAAATTCTACAAAACCTTTGAGAGTATACTCCAGGAAGCTGGCACTCTAAAGACTCCAAAGCATTATCACTTGACAGGCTCGCTTTCAGAAATTCTTGCTTTCAAGTTAACAAGACAGTAAAGACAAACTGTCAGAAATTTCCAAAACTTCTTGGTCTTCTACTTATTTATGGATGATTTCAATTCATACTCATGTTTCCATCTTAACTTCCCATTTTTGCAGAACTGTGGTCCTTATACTCAATGTAACTCACACCAAAGGGAACTTTCATGTGTTTCTTCCTTAAACACATGATCCTCTTGATAAGATATTTTTATTTTTCATATTTCTTAGAGGTGAAAAACACTTGGTCTCCACTGCTAATCTTGAACTTCTTGAGCCACAGCTACGTGCTCTCTGTACCTGATATGCCAATGAATTTGCTTTGCGTCACATGACTAATGACCTCTTGTCAAGTCCAATAAATCCTTTCAATCCTTACTTTACATTTAGGCACATCTGTCCTTATTTGCTACCTCCTCCTATTGAAATCTAGTCCTTCTATCTCCGTGTCTGTTGAAATGCTTTCTCTCCTCTCTCTCACCACTATACCAGTATCTCTGCCTACCCTGTATCATATGATTCTCTTCAGTTACCTCCCACTAATGCTGAGTATATCCAGGAGTTCTGCTTGATCCCATTATTTTTCATTCAGCAGATCACATCAATAAGTGTAGTTTTAACAATTACAAAGTTTTAGGACACAATATTATTGTCCACATTCTCTCTTTCTCACTACCAAATATTTATACATAGTATCCACCTTAAAATCAGAATTTCTATATTAATTTCCTATTGCTACTATAAAAATTTACCAGAAATTTTGTTCTCTGAAAAAATCCAAATTCAATTTTACAATTCTGGAGGTCCTAAGTCTAAACGGGCATCATTAAATTACAAATCCAGGTGTTAGCTGGGTCTGGTGGTGTATACCTGTAACCTCAGGGACTCAGGAGGCTGAAGTATAGGAGGGTTGCAAATTCAAGGCCAGCCTCAGCAACTCAGTAGACTCTGCACTGGAAATTAAAAAAAAAAAAAAAAAGTTAAAAAAGGGAATGGAATTTTAATTTAATGTTAAAGTGTTCCTTGGTTAAATCTCCACCCCCCAAAAAAGAATCAGCATGTCAGCAAATGTGTACATTCCTCCTGGGGTCTAAAGGAGAATTCATTTCCTTGATTTTTCCACTTACAGAGTACCTTGCCTTTTGGCCCCTTCCTCCATCTTTAAAGTCAGCAGCATAGAATCTTTAAATTTCCTCTCTCTCTTGAACTAACCTCTTCTGACCTCTACTTCTGTTCTCATATTTTTTTTTCTAACTCTCCTGTCTCCTTCTTTCCCTTATAAAAAACACTGTGATTAACCTGGGTTCATCTATGTAATTCAAACAAATTCCCCTTCTTGGCATCTTTAATTTAATCACATCTGCAAAGTAACTTTTGACATTTTAAGTAATATATTCATAGGTTAGAAAATTAAAATGTGGACATATTTGGGCAAACTTATTTTGCATAATGCATGACTCAAACTTATATGAGAGTTTCATTTTTCACCCACTTACCAGTTTTTCTTACTTCTTAATGACATTGTCAGATGATAATTCCTTGTGTTTTAGTATACAATTGGCTCATAATTCCTTGTGTTTTAGTATCCAATTGGAAAACAAGGGGTGTCCTGTTGACTTTAATATATTTAGCAGCATCTCTGGCCTCTATTCAAGATGCCAGTCAGACCCTCCCCTAGATACAACAACTAAAATGTTCCTAGATATTGCCAGATTGTGCGGGGGCAAAATTGTCCTCAGCTGAAAACCCCTACCACAAATCTCTTTTTTTTTTTCTGTCTTTTCCATAACTCAGTGAAATAAGCCTTAATCTATCCAGTTCTAAATTTCTAAATTTGGAAGCTAGGAGTTAATCTTTACATGTTCCTCTTTCCTCCCCTTTCCAGCCAGTGGTTACTGGGTGCTATCAGTCCTATCTGTTTAACTCTTCTTTTTTGTCCCCCTTACCATGGATATGTTTAGCTCTTATTTTTTTTTCCTCAAATGGATTATTGCAATAGTCTCTCCTGATGACCATATAATGATTTATTTATATCTCTCAATTGCCCTCAAGTTCTTGCTCAGTTGCTGCATTTCCTTAAGACTTACTTTGATTCATCAGTTCATAAAGAAATGATGAGAGAATATTAAAGGTCCTTTTGTTATTTAAGACTCGGACTATGTGATTAGATATGGAATTTTACAAGTGAGTCACTATTAATCTTACTATACTTTAGTGATTTCTGCCATGTGCAATTTCTCTGTGTACTTAGAAATATTAGAAATTTTGGGACTAAAGGGAGTAGACTAACCAACCACACTCAACTCGTTCTCATATCTGGTTGGCTCATGTTGTCTGCAGTGTTTGAATTGAATGTTTATATTTGACACTATGAATCACTGTCCTGTAGACAAGGTTGCTGCCATTAGCTGCAGTTTTACAAGAAGACTGTTGTTTTTTTTTATCTTCTTTCATTTGGGTACTGCTTATAAAAATATGAATTATTCTAAATTCATAAGTCATATATTAATTTTAAAGATTAGAGTCTCAATGAGAAATAAATGTTAATGAAACATTTTGCAAATAAATATAAATGAGAGACATAAAGTTGGAAAATAGGTTTCAATTGACAATGCATATGCAAATAAATTGAAGAACTGATATTTTCTCAAGTTTATAAGTTTTTTTTAATATATATGAAGAAGACAAATGTGACTTAGAAGTAATTATTGTATAGGTATACTTTGTCGATGTTGTTCTTCTATCCACTTATAGAGTCTTAAGTGACTAGGCTTACATTCCTAAATTTCAAATTAAAATACTTATTCAAAGATGGAAGTTAAACACAACTAATGTAAAATGTTTCTTTGTGAAAGTACAAATGTAGTATGATATAATAATGTTGTGAGAATCGAACCTGCAAATTGTTTTAAGCCAAACAATCATAATATCAATTATATCTCTTTTGAGAAGCTTTATGTAATAAATGTATAATATATCCCACATATACTTAACAAAATATATTCACAGGCAATTTTGTTTGCAATCTGATCTTTCACATTAACATTCTTCTTCTACAATAAAGCAGAAGCAAAATATGACAAGTAGGCTGGACTTGGTTGTGCATGCCTATAATCCCAGGGGCTCAGGAGGCTAAGACAGGAGGATTGTGAGATGAAAGCCAGTCTCAGCAAAAGTGAGGCACTAAGCAACTCAGTGAAATCCTGTCTCTAAATAAAATACAAAATAGGGCTGGGGATAAAATACAAAACAGGGCTCAGTGGTCGAATTCAATCCCCAGTACCCCCACCCCACCAAAAAAAAAATATGACAACTAAGGATAGAAAAGTTATCCATTTTATGGCTTTTTAAGAATCTTTCAGGATTCCA
Organism: Sciurus carolinensis; assembly: GCF_902686445.1. Classification (NCBI taxonomy): domain Eukaryota; kingdom Metazoa; phylum Chordata; class Mammalia; order Rodentia; family Sciuridae; genus Sciurus; species Sciurus carolinensis. The sequence continues at coordinate 143,975,889 of NC_062216.1, forward strand.
ATCACATTTTTTTTTGTGGTGCTAGGGTGCAACATTATTCACAATAATCAAGGCATAGAAACAACCTGTGTCCATCAACACATGGATGGGTAAAGAAACCATCTTTCATACACACACATATACATAAATATTTCACACGTAGGACACATGAATATTCAGAATTAAGAAAAAAAAATCTTGCCATTGGAAACAACATGGATGAGCATGGAGGACATAATAGGAAGTGAAATATGGCAGGTACAGAAAGGCAGATGCTACACAATCTCATCATATGTGGAATTTAAGCAAATTACACTCACAGAAAGGTGGAGAATGGAGACTCAGAGGTTGGGGGTAGGGATGCTGAGGAAGTGTCAGTCAGAAAAATTAAAATTACAGTTAGACAAGAGAAATTAATTCAAGAGATCCATTGCACACTGTGGTGACTACAGTTAAATACATTACATATTTGAAAATTGTTAAGATAGTAGAATTTAAGTAATCTTACCCCCCCAAAAAAATGACAAGTATGTCAGGTAATACTTATGCTCATTGGTCTGGCTTTGTCTATCCCACTGTGTATGTTTATTTCAGAACATATTATATATCATAAATATATGCAATTTTCTTTGTTACAATAGATTTTTTTAATCACATATTATAGACCTGCTTTTAACAGGAAGAAATGAATAGCTACAAATCTAATTATTTCAAAATATTTATTTTCTAAGAAACTTGTTCAAATGTAGTGTGTACTTAGTCTATATACAAATGTTTCAATTTGAAATATAACTATATGTTACTCCACAATAGTTAACTTAGTATTTTTCTTTACTTTGAATCACTCTTTCCTAGGTTTATTTTAATGAAAATGTGTTTATTTTAATGATAAAGTCATGAGTTTGATGTTACTTCTATTTTTAATTCATTTCAAAATAAAAATACTTTCTAATTTAGAATACAGTTTGTATTTGCATTATTTTCTTCAGTGATGTATTGAGAGAAAATTAGTCCTAGTGAAAGAATTCATTTACCAGGTACATAGGTAAATTAAAAATTCTATGAAGCACAACAAACATCTTGTTGACAGGATACCATACACAGAAAGAAAATAACCTATGCTTAAACATACATTTACAAATTTTTGCATAGGTGCTGTTATGGTTTGGATCTGGAATATTCCTCAAAAGCACATGTGTTGAAAATATGGTCACTATTGCAACAAGGTTCAGATTTGGGACTTTTATGCAAAGATTTGATCATGAAGGCTCTGAACTCATTAGTGGATTAACTGATCAAATTAATTAATGCATTTCAAGATTCATTTATCACTGAATGAACTATTGGGAGGTGGGACCTAGTTGAAGAAAATAGGTCACTGGAGTGTGTTCTAGCAGAGTTTATCTGGTCTTCCTTACCCCACCCCCACTTCCCAGATGCCAAAAACTGAGCAACTTTGCTCTGCCATGCCCTTCCACCATGATGTTACACCTCATCTCAGTACCAGAACAACCAAGCAAATGATCTCTGGATGGAAACCTTTAAAGCCATAAGCCAAAATAAATCTTTTTCCCTCTAGAGTGTTCTAGTCAATTATTTTGGTCACAGTGACAAAAGTCAGACTAATAGAGATGCCAAAACTGAAATTCAAAGAGGTAAAATTGTTGCAGTATTGTTGTTTATATACTCTCTGAAGGACTCAGTGGTAGCTTAGGAATAAGACAAACTCTCATTTTTAACATATGTTCAATATTTTATTATTTATACTTTTATTTGTTCTTTTTAAATATATATGACAGTAGAGTGTATTTTGACATATTTTTTTAAAGCAATATTTTTTTTTATTGTAAACAAATGGGATACATGTTGTTTCTCTGCCTGTACATGGAGTAAAGGCATACCATTTGTGTAATCATAAATTTACATAGGGTAATGTTGTTTGATTCATTCTGCCATTTTTTCCCTTCTCCCCCACCCCTCTCACCCCTCCCCTCCCTCTATACAGTCCTTCCTTCCTCCATTCCTGCCCCCCTCCCTAAACCCAACTCCAACCCCAACACTAACCCCTCCCACCCCCCATTATGTGTCATCATCCACTTATTAGCGATATCATTCTTCCTTTGGTTTTTTGAGATTGGCTTATCTCTCTTAGCATGATATTCTCCAGTTTCATCCATTTGCCTGCAAATGCCATAATTTTATCATTCTTTATGGCTGAGTAATATTCCATTGTATATATATACCACATTTTCTTTATCCATTCATCAATTGAAGGACATCTAGGTTGGATCCACAATCTGGCTATTGTGAACTGAGCAGCTATGAACATTGATGTGGCTGTTATCTCTGTAATATGCTGATTTTAAGTCCTTTGGGTATAGGCCAAGGAGTGGGATAGCTGGGTCAAATGAAGGTTCCATTCCAAGTTTTCTAAGGAGTCTCCATACTGCTTTCCAGAGTGGATGCACTAATTTGCAGCCCCACGAGCAATGTAAGAGTGTACCTTTCTCCCCACATCCTCGCCAACACCTGTTGTTGCTTGTGTTCTTGATAATCGCCATTCTAATTGGGGTGAGATGGAATCTTAGGGTGGTTTTGATTTGCATTTCTCTTATTACTAGAGATGTTGAACATTTTTCCATGTTTGTTGATTGCTTGTAGATCTTCTTCTGTGAAGTGTCTATTCATTTCCTTAGCCCATTTGTTTATTGGATTATTTGCATTCTTGGTGTAGAGTTTTTTGAGTTCCTTATAGATTCTGGAAATTAGCGCTCTATCTGAAGTATGATTGGCAAAGATTTTCTCCCACTCTGTAGGCTCTTTCTTCGCATTGCTGATAGTTTCCTTTGCTGAGAGAAAACTTTTTAGTTTGAATCTATCCCAGTTATTAATTCTTGCTTTTATTTCTTGTGCTATGGGAGTCCTGTTGAGGAAGTCTGGTCCTAAGCCGACATGTTGAAGCTCTGGACCTACTTTTTCTTCTATAAGATGCAAGGTCTCTGGTCTGATTCCGAGATCCTTAATCCATTTTGAGTTTAGTTTCATGCATGGTGAGAGATATGGGTTTAGTTTCATTCTGTTGCATATGGATTTCCAATTCTCCCAGCACCATTTGTTGAAGAGGCTATCTCTTCTCCATTGCATATTTTTGACACCTTTGTCTAGTATGAGAATATTGTATTTATTTGGGTTTGTGTCCGTGTCCTCTATTCTGTACCATTGATCCACCTTTCTATTTTGGTACCAATACCATGCCGTTTTTGTTACTCTTGCTTTGTAGTAGAGTTGAAGATCTGGTATTGCGATACCCCCTGCTTCACTCTTTCTGCCAAGGATTGCTTTAGCTATTCTGGGTTTTTTATTCTTCCAGATGAATTTCATAATTGCTTGCTCTATTTCTGTAAGGTACATCATTGGGATTTTAATTGGAATTGCATTGAATCTGTATAGCACTTTTGGTAGTATGGCCATTTTGACAATATTAATTCTTCCTATCCAAGAACATGGGAGATCTTTCCATCTTCTAAGGTTTTCTTGAATTTCTTTCTTTAGTGTTCTGTAGTTCTCATTGTAGAGGTCTTTCACCTCTTTTGTGAGATTGATTCCCAAGTATTTTATTTTTTTCGAAGCTATTGTGAATGGGGTAGTTTTCATATATTCTCTTTCTCAAGAGTCATCACTTATGTATAAAAATGCCTTAGATTTATGTGCATTGATCTTATATCCCGCTACTTTACTGAATTCACTTATGAGATCTAAAAGTTTTCTGGTGGAATTTCCTGGTTCCTCTAGGTATACAATCATATCATCAGCAAATAGGGATAGTTTGAGTTCTTCTTTTCCTATTCGTATCCCTTTAATTTCTTTGGTCTGTCTAATTGCTCTGGCTAGAGTTTCAAGGACGATATTGAATAGAAGTGGTGAAAGAGGGCATCCCTGCCTTGTTCCAATTTTTAGAGGGAACGCTTTCAGTTTTTCACCATTTAGAATGATATTAGCCATGGACTTAGCATAGATGGCTTTTACAATGTTAAGGAATGTTCCCACTATCCCTATTTTTTCTAGTGTTTTGAGCATGAAGGGATGCTGTATTTTATCAAATGCTTTTTCTGCATCTATCGAAATAATCATGTGATTCTTGACTTTAAGTCTATTGATATGGTGAATGACATTTATTGATTTCCTGATGTTGAACCAACTTTGCATCCCTGGGATGAAACCCACTTGATCATGGTGCACTATCTTTTTAATATGTTTTTGTATGCGATTTGCTAAAATTTTGTTGAGAATTTTTGCGTCGATGTTCATTAAGGATATTGGTCTGAAATTTTCTTTCCTCGATGTGTCTCTGTCTGGTTTAGGTATCAGGGTAATATTGGCTTCATAGAATGAGTTTGGGAGGGTTCCCTCCTCTTCTACTTTATGGAATACTTTGAGAAGTATTGGAATGAGCTCTTCTTTAAAGGTTTTGTAGAACTCGGCTGAGAACCCATCTGGTCCTGGACTTTTATTTGTTGGTAGGCTTTTGATGACTTCTTCTATTTCATTATTTGAAATTGGTCTATTTAAATTGTGTATGTCCTCCTCGTTCAGTTTAGGCAATTCATATGTCTCTAGAAACCTGTTGATGTCTTCGAAATTTTCTATTTTGTTGGAGTATAGATTTTCAAAATAGCTTCTAATTATGTTTTGTATTTCAGTCGTGTCTGTTGTGATATTTCCTTGTTCATTCTGAATTTCAGTAATTTGGGTTTTCTCTCGTCTTCTCTTTGTTAGTGTGGCTAAAGGTTTATCAATTTTGTTTATTTTTTCAAAGAACCAACTATTTATTTTGTCAATTTTTTGTTAGTGTGGCTAAAGGTTTATCAATTTTGTTTATTTTTTCAAAGAACCAACTATTTATTTTGTCAATTTTTTGTATTGTTTCTTTTGTTTCAATTTCATTGATTTCAGCTCTGAGTTTAACTATTTCCTGTCTTCTACTACTTTTGGTGTTGGTCTATTCTTCTTTTTCTAGGGCTTTGAGCTGTAGTGTTAGGTCATTTATTTTTTGAGTTTTACTTCTTTTATTAAATGCGCTCCATGAAATAAATCTTCCTCTAAGTAATGCTTTCATAGTGTCCCAGAGATTTTGATATGATGTTTCTTTGTTCTCGTTTACCTCTAAGAATTTTTTAATTTCCTTCCTAATATCTTCTGTTATCCATTCATCATATAGTAGCATATTGTTTAATCTCCAGGTGTTGGAGTAGTTTCTGTTTTTACTCTTTCATTTATCTCTAACTTCAATCCATTATGATCTGATAGAATACAAGGTAGTGTCTCTATCTTCTTGTATTTGCTGACATTAGCTTTGTGGCATAATATATGGTCTATTTTAGAGAAGGATCCATGTGCTGCTGAGAAGAAAGTGTATTCGCTTTTGGTTGGATGGTATATTCTATAAATGTCTGTTAAGTCTAAATTATTGATTGTGTTATTGAGATCTATGGTTTCTTTGTTCAATTTTTGTTTGGAAGATCTGTCCAGTGGTGAAAGAGGCGTGTTAAAATCACCTAGTATTATTGTGTTATGGTCTATTTGGTTTCTAAAATTGAGAAGGATTTGTTTAACATACATTAATGAGCCACTGTTTGGGGAATAGATGTTTATGATTGTTATATCTTGCTGATTTATGCTTCCCTTAAGCAGTATGAAATGTCCTTCTTTATCCCTTCTGACTAACATTGGCTTGAAGTCCACATTATCTGAAATGAGGATGGATACTCCAGCTTTTTTGCTGACTCCATGTGCATGGTATGTTTTTCCCCATCCTTTCACCTTTAGTCTATGGGTATCTCTTTCTATGAGGTGAGTCTCTTGCAGGCAACATATTGTTGGATCTTTCTTTTTAATACAATCTGTCAGTCTATGTCTTTTGATTGATGAATTCAGGCCATTAACATTCAGGGTTATTATTGAGATATGATTTGTATTCCCGGTCATTTGGTTCAATTTTTAAATTTTTGACACATCTTGGTTCCTCCTTTATTTGACAGTTCCTTTAGGGTAATTCCTCCCTTTGCTGATATGCTTCTTTGTTTTTTATCTCTTCCTCATGAAATATTTTGCTGAGAATGTTCTGTAATGCTGGCTTTCTTTTTGTAAATTCTTTTAGCTTTTGTTTATCATGGAATGATTTTATTTCATCGACAAATTTGAAGGTAAGTTTTGCTGGATATAAGATTCTTGGTTGGCATCCGTTTTCTTTCAGAGCTTGAAAAATGTTGTTCCAGGCCCTTCTAGCTTTTAGGGTCTGAAATGAAAAATTTGCTGATATCCATATTGGTTTCCCCCTGAATGTCATTTGGTTCTTTTCTCTCACAGCCTTTAAAATTCTGTCTTTATTTTGTATGTTAGGTATTTTCATTATAATGTGCCTTGGTGTGGGTCTGTTGTAATTTTGTGTATTTGGAGTCCTATAAGCCTCTTGGACTTGATTTTCCATTTCATTCTTCAGATTTGCGAAATTTTCTGATATTATTTCATTGAATAGATTGTTCATTCCTTTGGTTTGTTTCTCTAAGCCTTCCTCAATCCCAATAATTCTCAAATTTGGCCTTTTCATGATATCCCATAGTTCTTGGAGATTCTGTTCATGATTTCTTACCATCTTCTCTGTTTGTTCAACTTTGTTTTCGAGGTTAAATATTTTGTCTTCAATATCTGAAGTTCTGTCTTCTAGGTGTTCTATCCTATTGGTTATGCTTTCTATGGAGTTCTTAATTTGGTTTATTGTTTCCTTCATTTCAAGGATTTCTGTTTGGTTTTTTTTCAATATCTCTAACTCTTTATTGAAATGATCTTTTGCTTCCTGAATTTGCTCTGTTAACTGTCGATTGGTGCGATCGTTCAATGCCTGCATTTCCTCTTTCATCTCATCGTTTGCTTCCCTAATCATTTTAGTTATGTACATTCTGAACTCCCTTTCTGTCATTTCTTCTGCCATGCTGTCGTTGGATTTTATTGATGTAACATCTAGATTTGTTTGGGGCATTTTCTTCCCTTGCTTTCTCATATTGTTCAGGAATCAGTGGGTCATTAAGATATTGCAGATTTCCTCTATCGACTGATAATGTCCCTGAAGATTGCTAGTATATCCCCTCTTATCCTTCAGTAGCCTGAAGTCTTGGAGGAAGTTGATAATGCGGAGCTCCACAAAGAAGCTGCCTCTCTAGGGGTGGTGACCCTCAGGTGGCATATATTCCCTGCTAGTGGGCAGAGGTGCCTCCACTTGTTGACCAATGGTCATCCAACAGGGAACTAGGCTGCGGGCTGAGGCAAGGCCTGTTTGTGCCTGTGTCTCTGGTTTTACCGTCCTTGTGGGAAAACCTCACCCGGCAGGGAAGACTCACTCGGTGGGGACGTCTCGCTGTTCAGTTCCCCTCCTAGAGATTCCCCTCAATCTACAACTACCGCCTGGGCTGGGCTGTCTTCCTCTGCAACGTTCCCAGGGGCCCAGACCTACCTCCTGGGCCTGGGAGCCTCACCCTTCGCAGGCGAGTCTCCTTAGGCTGCCTCTCCCAGAGAATCTGCCCACAGTCCTGGAAACTTCGCTCTGCCCCTAGGTGTGTCTCTGTGCGCCTCTTCCAGCAAGAAGCCACCTAGGTCCTGGGACCCTGCTCTGCACCTAATCGCCTGGCTATGCAGCCCCTCCTCTGAGCCGCCACCTGGAGCCCCGTACAATAGTTCCGATACACAGAGACCCGCCACACACCTCCTCCTCCGGACAGCCGCCCGGTTTCCGACGCAGTCACTAGGAGTCCAAGCAACTCACTTCGCGTCTCCTCTTCCTGCCAACCGCCTGTAGCCCTAGGCAGTCACTCCGAGTCCAAGTGACCCGCCCTGTTCCTCCTCCTCCTCCTCAGGGTTGCCCCCCGGGTGTTCAGGAGTGGTGGCTCCGAGACCAAGTGACCCACCGCGCTCCTCCTCCAGGCAGGCCACCGGTGTTCAGGAGTGGTCGCTTTTAGTCCAATCAACTCACCACTCACCTCCTCCTCTGGCAACCGCCTGTGGCTCCGATGCAGTCACTCCTAGACCAAGCGACCTGCCGTGCTCCTCCTCTTCCTCCGGGCAACCCCCCCGGTGTTCAGAAGTGGTCGCTCTGAGTCTAAACAGCTCGCCACGCAGCTCCTCCTCAGGCAGCCGCCTGGAGCCCCAGTGGTTGCTCCGAGTCCAAGCACTGTGCTGAGCCGCCTCCTCTACGATGATCCCAGTTGTCCGTGTTTACCGCTCCTGTGGGGGGAGGGGCGTCTCGCAGAGCAACTCCACTTCACAAATTCCCTGCGTTCTGGGGCTACCGCCCCATCCGGGACACCTCCCCAACGGGAGAGACTCACCCAGCGGCTTTGAGTTGGTCCCAAGTCTCTCACTATCTCCTCTTTTGAATCCTGCATCCTGGAGCAATGTGAAATGCAGCCGCCCTCTAGTCCGCCATCTTGAAAACCCTCGTATTTTGACATATTATACATACTTGGAGTATAACTTATTCAAATTAAGATCCCATTCTTGTGGTTGTACATGATATGGCTTTAAACTGGTCATGTATTCATATATGAATATAGGAAAGTTATCCCCATCCCCTTAATGTGTGTCAGTATTCACATATCAGAGTAAACATTCAACCTTTGGTGTTTTGGGACTGGCTTATTTCACTTAGCATGATAGTCTTCAGTTCTATCCACTTACCAGCAAATGCTATAATTTCATTCTTCTTTATGGCTGAGTAATAGTCCATTGTGTATATATACCACATTTCTTTATCCATTCATCTGTTGAAGGTCACCTAGGCCGACTGCATAGCTTAGCTATTGTGAATTAAGCTTCTATAAACACTAATGTGACTGTGTCAAAGTAGTATGATGATTTAAAGTCCTTTGGGTATATATGGTGGAGTGGGATAACTTGGTCAAATGATGATTCCATTCCAAGTTTCCTGAGGAATCTCCAATCCACTTTCCAGAGCGGTTTCACCAATTTGCATTTTCACCAGCAACGTATGAGTGAACTTTTTTCCCCACATCCTTATCAACATTTATTGTTGTTTGTATTTGTGATAACTGCCATTCTGACTGAGCTGAGATGGGATCTCAGTGTAGTTTAATTTTCTAGAGATGCTGAACATTTTTTCGTATATTTGTTGACCATTCATATTTCTTTTTCTTTGAAGTGCCTGTTCAATTCTTTTGCCCATTTATCAATTGAGTTATTTGGTTTTTTGGTGTTGTTTTTGGAGTTCCTTATATATCCTGGAGATTAATGCTCTGAGGTCCAGATGGCAAAGATTTTCTCTCATTCTGTAGGGTTTCTATTCACTTTCTTGATTGTTTCACTTGCTGTGAAGAAGTATTTTAGTTTGAGACCATCCTATTTATTGATCCTTGATTTTACTTCCTCCACTTTAGGAGTCTTGTTGAGGAAGTCAGTTCCTAAACCAAAATGTTGGAGAGTTGGGCCTGCATTTTCTTCTAGTAGGTTCAGGGTCTCTTGATGAGAAAACTCTTAATGAAGATATTGTGCATGTGCATACATGTGTACAAACATGCATCATTTATTAGCTTTAATTCTGTTTTAGCATGGATAATGAAGAGTTAATTATAAAAGACTTAATTTATCTTAATATGAAAACTTAGAGTTAACTCCCATTGCTGATTGGTTAATATTCTTTTGTAAGTTTAAGGTCTAAGAGATGAAATATAGATTATGTACTTATGATTTCTACTTAAAGTTTTAGAAGCCCTTTTAAGTCGATTGTTCACATTTAAATATATGGTTATAAATCCTACTTATAATAACTCACTATATATTTTCTTTTATCTCTTCCCTTTTCTTGTTTTTATCTATAAGATTATCCTCCTTTCATAAACTTACAGTGATAATTTGTGGCAGTGTATGATGACATTTGAACCATGCATAACCTTTACCTGCTTGAATCTAGATATTCCATAAGACAAAAATAAATAATTTACCTTGTTTCTCATGTCAAAATAAGATTTCTTTTACCAAAGAATACTTTTTCTTTAAATATTAGTTTTCTCCACTAGAACACAGTGTGATATTAAACTAAAGATGAAGAGACATTTAAAAATGTTATAGTATTCTTAATATAAAAATAAAATATACAAATCAATAATCAGCCAATTTCTACCTAGAAATTACTTTCAGTATTCTGAGAACAATTCATCTGGTTTTTCTCCTGCACATTTGACATATTTTTGTCTTAATTCAATCATATGATTTCTTATTCAATATATTTCTCAAACTTTATTTTACTCATTTAAATATTTTCTTATTAATACATAATCCCAATTGTCATTCTATTGCTCAAAATCTTTTCAGGAGGCTGAAGATATAGCTCATTGGTAGAGTGCTTGCCTCGCATGCACAAGAGCCTAGGTTCAATCCCTGGCACCACAAAAAGAAAAAACAAAAACAAAAACAACAACAACAACAAAAATCTTTTCAGGGTGCCATTGAAGAACACACCCTTCCCTCTCACATATGACTAGCTTTCTATGTTTATCAGTGATCAGTGAGAATTCTATGGCTAGACAGGCATACCCAGGTCTTTAGTCCTTATCAATCCTGTCTTGCTTACTCATACAGTTCTTGTATTTTTATAGACTGTCTTCATGACATAAAGTTTTTTTCTACAGCTTGTTTATCTCAATTAACTTCTTATTGCAGAAACCAACTCCAAATTTCTATTATGTCCACACTGACTCTCACAAGTAATGCTTATGCTATTCTTTGTGAAGATGTATGATATCAAATCTTCCTTCTATCCTCACCTATCCTCTCCTATCTTCTCCTTCCTATTCTCTCTCTCTCTCTCTCCCTCTCTCCCTCTTTCCTTCCTAAGAACAAAGGACACCTTACAGGAAAGTGTCTTATATATTCCTTAATGTAGCCATTAAAACCATGAGTTTTTAGAATTACAGATACTTGTAATTGTATCCAAATTAGAATGAGTTTTTGTTAGATAAAACATGTTTTGTTTCTCCCTCTAATGTATACTCTAATCCTATAAAAGCAGATAAATATTTACCTAGAACTTGACTTCTACTTGTCTGTTTCTTTACCAGTACCTAATCATACCTAACTCATTAGATTGTTGAAACCAATAAATAAAACATCACAGAGCCCACTATGTGGTATGTGTACTATAAATTCTAGCTAACTTATTATTTTTAGTTATTTTATTTTTACTTATAACAAAGTCCTCACATTTGGTGAAAACAACATGCATTTTTTGAAAAAAATATGATACACTTAATGAATATAAAAGTAAGTTGAACCAATCTATAAGAAAATTGAAACAGGAATTAAGTTAGTCTATACCTGAGGTTTATAAAAGAGTGAGAACTCAAGTCCCTTTTATTTAGCAATATCCTAATTTTATGAATTCTCACACTTTCAAAATACACTTACTATAGTCTGCTGATTTTAAGTCCTTTGGGTTTAAACCAAAAAGTGGGATAATGGAGTGGGGTCAAGTGATGACTCCATTCCAAATTCTCTGAGGAATCTCCATACTGCTTTCCATAATGGTTGCACCAATTTGCAGTCCCACCAGCAATGTATGAGTGTACCTTTTTCCCCACATCCTTACCAAACATTTATTGTTGCTTGTATTCTTGATAATTGCCATTCTGACTGGAGTGAGATGAAATCTTAAGAGTAGTTTTGATTTGCATTTGTCTAATTGATAGAGATGTTGAACATTTTTCATATATTTGTTGACCATTTGTATTTATTTTTCTGTGAAGTGTCTATTCAATTTCTTAGCCAATTTATTGATTGAGTTATTTGTTTTTGTGGTATCAGCATACTACAGTGACACAGTCACATCAATGTTTATAACACCTCAACTCACAATAGCTAAACTGTGGAACCAACCTAGGTGCCGTTCGACAGATGAATGAATAAAGAAAATGTGGCATATATACAATGGAATATTACTCAGCTTTAAAGAACAATGAAATTATGGCTTTGCCAGTTAACGGATAAAGTCCAAGAATATCATACTAAGCAAAATAAGCCAAACCCAAAAAACCAAAGGCTGAATGTTTTCTTTGATATGTGGATGATAATTCACAATAAGGGGTTGGGGGAACTAGGGAAGAAAAGATTTACTTTATATTAGGTAGAGGGGAGTAAAGGGAAGGGAAGGGGTATGGGGGTAGGAAGGATAGTAGAGTGAAATAGATATTATTACCTCATGTACAGATATTACTGCATTACTGTTGTGATCCTACACTATGTACAATCAGGAAAATGAGAAATTATACTTCATTTATGTATGATTTATCAAAATGTATAAATTCATTCTAATGTCATGTCAACTAATAAGAATATAAAATTAATAAAATAAACATATGCTTACTAATATATTATAATTGTTAGACTAATTTTGATGGTTACATATAACTCAAATTTAAGATGAGTTTGTTGGACTTCTGTACCACCAGCATTATCATTGCTGGAATCTGGCTTCCAGTAAGAATGATGTGAGGTATCCTGATAACTGTATATGTTCATTAAATACAGTGGAAGCTATAGCTCTATCCATTCCAAGGTTTTGAAAAAAAAAGGGTCCCTCAAGTGTACATCTAAGTTGGCTTCCTAGGATTTATTACCTGATTTTTCTAATAATTTGGTTTTAACATAATTTGTCTCTCAGAATGTTAGGTATCATCCTCAATATACAGAGACCCCTGGATTCATGTTTCTCTAAAATTATCTACTTCTCACAAGACTTATTTCCTTGAACCTGAAAGTTGAACAATCTTTTCTTAGAAAATTTAGAAGTATTTCATTTTTCACTTCCTAAAATTTGATAAAAATTATATGGAAATTAGCATAAATCCTTTCCCCTCTAACCAAACACACCCCTATTTTCTGTCTTCCTCTTCTCTACAATAACTAGGATATGGATATCTGTTAATGCATTCAGGGAGAAAGAGAAAGATTGAGTTGGGATCCAACTCCTCAACAAAAGTCTTCAATTCCAGATTCAGCTGTGGACAATGTATGCTGCTCAGAAAGTGATTAATGAGAATTTTGTTTATTATCTCCCATATTAAGATGAAGTATCTTATTGATTTTTTAAATGGCAGCACCTTTAACAGAGCCCCAGACATCACAGACCCTCAACAGTTACTTTTTTACCTTAATTAATGCTAAAATACATTTTCTAAACCCAACACCAATTTCCTAATCTATTTTACATTTAAATCATCCTCTCAAACTCATATTATATCTTTAAACCATGACATTTGGAACCAGCTGGATTCCTCCGTTGTTCATTTAAAAATTTAAGATCAGTGATATACGTATATGGATGCATGATTAAATTTTGCATGATTTAATGATAGTTATTTTGTTCGTAAAGAAATGCAATTCGCAAAGTATTCTGCTTAGCTTATTAAAATTGTTTTTCATTTAAGTTAACAATAACTGTCTACATTAATTGAGCATTTAGTTTGTTCTAGGCAAGTGTATTTATAAACTATTGAATCCTTACACAATATTTTTATTGTCCTATTTTTAATGGTGAGGGATTTGAATATTGCATAAATTAGGCAATCTACAAAGATTACAACATTACTCCTATGCTTTTTACTCTAAAGTATTCAGTTATCAAACTGATTAAGTGACTATATCAGTAGTTGACTGATACAGACCAGTGTGCTAAATCACTAAGTCTCCTGTCTCACATCAAAGTCAAAGCATTAGGCTCTTCTGGGCAATGTTCTCTTCTTGCTGGCAACATACATGCATGCACTTGTATACACACACACACACACACACACACACACACACACACACCCCAACATACAATCTCTCCAAACTTACTTCTTATTCATACCTCATTCATCCATGTCACCTAAACTAGCTTCCTTGCCCTTCACTAAACTGTTCAAACTCATTCTTGTGGCAAGGTTTACATTTTCTGTATTTCTGACTTAAATTCATTTACAGAGGTTTTCGTGAGAAGTTGACCTATTTCACATCTCAAATGAAACTTTACTTTGAGACTCTACTCAAGTTTGAACAGCCTCTCTCACCACAGCACTCTCAACATACCTGTCTTTTCTATACTCCTCCACAGCACTTTCAAACATCAGATAGATTTTTATCTTATTTGAAAAATATATATCCTCTTTCTAAATTGTTAATATGGAGAAGAATTTTGTCTCTTTGATCTGTCTCTCTATCTCTGAGAGTAGTTCATAGTTGGGCTCATAGTAGATACTCCAATATTTTGTGGAATGAATGAATAAGTGGATGCACAATGTGTGAATAAGCCTGATTTCCCTAAAAAGTTAGATAAAACCACAATGATCTTCACAGAATCAATTAGGTTGAGAGCTATAAAATTAGTCCCAAATCATGTCCTTGATGGTTAGAGAGGTTTAAATTTAAATTCGTCCCTGCTTTTCTCCTTCCTGTGACCACATGTTAGTATTTTTTCAAGCCTTGGATCCTCTAATGTGAAACACTAACAATCCCATCATAGCTTTATTTGGAGGAATGAATTAGAAAATCTCTAACAGTTAATGCCGTTTCCTTCTGTTCCTTACCCCCTAAGGTAAGATGCAGATGAATAAAGGTGAAGTGAATGTGGTCTTATTTGCTAAGCCAAAACTCATTTAAGAATGAAAGAAAGCATTATTTGTAGTGATAGAAAGACAACAGACACATATCATGATGTCCCCAAGCAAACCAGAACACGTGGTTAACTTACCTGCTGGTAAATAAATTCAGACATCTAAAGGGAAGAAGAGCACACCAAGTGGGCTGGGCAGAGTGGATTGGCACTTAGCATCATTTGTATCAATTCCAAAGTTTGGAAATCTACAAACATTTCCCATGACACCTTCTCAACGAGGTGTCTTAATATAAGTTAGGTGTCAGTTAAATGCGGTTAAAATGAGATTTTAAGGAAGAAGTACAGGAAAGAGCACTCTTAGTTTGCTTTAACTGTTGCTGCAGACAGGTGTGTGACGCTGAGACTTTCTTCAGTGGAGGCCAGTATCTTGTCACTCACTTTGTGGCTGTTGAGAGGAAAGTGTGCAGTGGTGCTTCCTGGTCCCTGGATCTCAGTCACAGTGGTATTTTCTTGATATAAGATAGAGATGGTAGCTCCCTCAAAAATCAGTTCTGGATGGAGGGGGCCTGAGTGTTAGTTCTAGAGGTTTTTTAAGTAAAGGGTGAGCATCTATATTCTTGTATTAAATTTTTCTGCTAATAATTACTTGGACAGGTTTCTGTTTCCTGAAACTGAGAGCATACTAAGATATACTACAGAACCTTCTGATTTGCAGTACTGCTAATGAAATCGTTCCATGAGTGAGTACATGATCGTGAGCAGTCTGCCCAACTATCATACTATTGCAGTTCGATACGTCCTCACTTCAGTCAGGGTTCTAGAATAATTATCTCTCTAACTGGTTGCTCCTCAGGAAGTTTTACCTCACATAGATCTGCTGTGCATTAATATTCCAGGGAGAAATTCTCTTGATTTGTATGAAAATCACACAGATTCATTAATGATTTTTTCTACTTCTGGTTTTTGTGATATTGAAAATATATAACAAGTAAAGTTATTAACAGTGAATGGAAATGCTGTTCTGTATAGAGAAAATTATGCTGAACTATACAAGTCAGGTACTGTACATCCACAGAATTAATCTTTAATTAGTAGTTGATGCGATCGGATATGTCCTGGCTTCTTCTTTTATTAGCAGGAAAAGATATGCTCGATCTCTTATAGATTTTGTAGGATAGGCATCTCTGGTATAGCTATCTGTGATAAGTAGGAGCTTTTGCTTACATTCTCAACTTCTTAAGTTGTCATCATGAATATTATTTAAGGACTTTTCATAGGTCAGCATAAAGGTATTCAATTTCTTTGATCTTAAAAGTGCCTGTACAGCATTATTGTTGATTATATCACAAGGTGATCACATATATACACAAAGATCAGTACAATATTTTCAAATGTACATGATTGAGACAAATGTTACATCTACTGATAGAAACAACAGTCTTCATGAGACTATTTTTGTGCACTTCATGACTGAATATAAAATGATGAGCAGTGCTCTTTAATAATTTAATAATTCAATAAGATATTTTGGCCTTAGGTTAAGATGAATCAAGGGAACTTGATATGGTATTTATCCCCACACCAGGAGAACAAAGCTGTTTGGGATAATTTGTTTAAGATTGAATGAGATCCAATTATGAACACCCCATGATTACAAATATGGAAAATTCATGAGTGCAAATAGACAAACAGTTGGTACAGAACAGAAATTTTGCTATAGTTGATTTGATATAATAGTAAGATTTCCAAAATTGCAATTTTATTTTCGGGTTATTGGTATGAACACATAAAAATTCAGTGAATTAAAATTCTGTTCAGTGTTTCATTCCCAAAGATATTATGATGACATCTGAATACTTACTATGTTATGAACAACCATCTGAGGTTTACAGTCTAGTCAAGCATCCTGGTGATAGCTGATGAACTGATTCAATTATGCTTAAATTAGAAATGGAGAAACAGAGCCCCAAGTAGACAGGGTTACTTAGACAGAGTGTTTCCCTAACTGTACCTGGTAATGGCAAAAAAATAGGAATGAATGTAACCCAGTCTGTATTCAGATTTTCTCAGGTCAACCAACGAATCTAACAAAAGGAGGTATTTTGAGAATAGAACTTCCTTACAGTTAAAGGCCACACAAATAATAACACCCAGTAACATGCTACTTTTCCTGAAACATAAATACAGATAAGAAAATTGCATAAACTGTGAAAGAATATTCAAGGGAAAATAAGAACATTAAAATTACATTATATTGCCTCTGGCTTACACAAACTATTTCAAAGATGCAATGACCTCTTTCATACAAAATTTTAGAAAATCAGAATCAGAATAGTTCCCCTGTAAGAAGTGTTCAGAAAGTTTGTGTTTTAAATAGCATTATGCCTTCAGGACTACATATTTCACACAAAACACTAAGAAACCAGAAAACAAAGTAAAAGACCCCTAGGGATTTCAAATCTCCTAGATTTACTTTAAAATGTTTTTTGGTGTTTTGTTATTTTTGTTTCCCAGGAAATGAGTTTCCAATAAAGGGACACTCGGGGTATCAAAACATCTACTGAAACGAAAGTAAATGAAATATTCAGTGACTTTTCTCTCAATAACAAAAGTAATAAAGAAAACCACTGGCAACAGAAACCCATTTTAAAGGCAAAACTCCTTTCAGTCTGAGCTGTTTATTTTCCCCTCTGTCTTCATTTCAGTGGTAATATCTGCCACTGAATGACTGAACTTCTTTATCAGGGTCAACACATCAGCAATAATACCAACATCAGCTTTTAAGCTTTGCATTTTCAAGTTTAATACTGTACTTAAATGGTAGTAAAAGTTTAACTATTCCTTTGTTCTACTCCAGGAGTATAAATAAAATGTGCACACTGAAGTTTTACCTTACTTAAGCAGTCATTCTATGAAAATAGATTCTATTATCCTTTACAAACAGATTTATTATCCTTTACAAATAGGTCAAAATCTTAAGAAGGAAAATTAAAATTAAATTATTTCAATAAATTTTTATACTATTTAAAACTGGAAGAAATATTTAAAAATATATTATTTATTATATTCTTAAAAAATAATCTCAAACATTCTCCATGCTTTACAGTCCTCAATATTGAGAAATCATCTTAAACTACTTGCAAGCTAGATTTTCATCTCTAATTTAAATAATAATAAAATAGAAACATAGGATTAGGTTTATTATTTTGAAATACTTAAATATACAAATTAAATATTCTCAATTCTCATGAAACATGTCATACCCAGGAAATAATATGGAAGAAATGCATGGGTTAAACATATCATAAAACAGTTTAAAACTCACTAAAAAATCCAGTGGATATCCATTCACATATTGAGTGTTATGTATATGTCAAGTGCCAAGAAATAACACACGAGAGGGGACAATGCTGCATATTAGATTGGAAATTTTTAAAAAACAATTTTGCATTAGTGAGTTTACGGAGAATTTGGAAATCTCAAATGACATAAATTAATTATAAATACTATTGCACAATACTTTAATAAAGTTTGTTCATAATATTAAATGTTTAATTATATAATTTTTAACTCAGTAATCATTTTTTCTTCCTGTGGAACAATGATAAGTCTTTTCTCAGAAAAGATAATATTATATGAAAGTATTATTTTCTCTCTTGATTTTTTTTACTTTTCAGTGTATTTTTCTTTTCTTACTTTTTGATGTATTTTCCCAGATTACTAATTTACCACAATCTATTTAATATTTATTAATATTCACCTATTGATGAATATTCAGTTTGCTTTTACTGTTTTTTTTTTTTTTTTAATTTCAAATAAACTATAATAAAAATCCTTTGGGCACAGTATTTCTATATGATGACACTTCAGTTTCTATTGGATCAAGACCCAGAATGTAATTGCAAGGTCAATGAGTAGCTACGTTTTAATGTTTAAAATTCTGGTAGTCAAATTCCACCAACTTTGGAATAAGGTTCAATTTCATTGGATGGAGGTCACTGTTGTGCTGCATCCTTGTGGCACTGAATATGATCAGTCTTAGATTTCTATTAACCTGGTATTTTTAAAAGATCTCTCTGTTTCAATCATCATGTCCTTGATGACTAGGGAAGTAGAACCTATTTTCATGAATGATTATTGTGCAGTTTTTCTTCATTGGATTTCCTGATTATATTTGCTCATTTTTCTTCATTTTGTTAGCACATACTGTTTTTGGTATAAAAGGGAAACATTAACTGCTTATGTTAAATATATCAAATATCAGGTTGAACATATGTATTTGCAATTTGTGATAAATTTTGTTGTACCAAAAGGTAATTAAGAACAGCTGAACCAGATATTCATCTTACTTCATGTTACTTCAGTATATCATCCGTCGTTTCTCTTTCTTACAGATTTTTTAACAAATAAAACTTTAATTTCAGGCAAACTACATAACTATTATATTAAGTTTTATATATATATACACATATATATATTCTCTAATGTTTTGTTTCAACATTACTATAGTTTTACAGCTTCACAAGTATTGTAAAATGGGACTTTTCCTTTCAAATGGATAGTTGTATTTCTTCAAAATTAGCTCATTATTAATAAACTTAACTAATATTGTTTCCATTTATTTGTAGAACTAGAAAATTTTTCCAAACCAAAATTATTGCAGGTTTCCAGAATTAAGTTAACATTTAAAGCCTACTTAAATTTGTAGACTGCAAAACAATAGGTATTCTAATTTTCTTTACTATGGCATCTATATAATATGAAAGGCAAAATGAAAATAGGTTGAATTTAAATTTTAAAGAACAATAATAAAACACAAAGTAATTGTATGTGAAAAATAACTTTTTTTTTTTCAGTATAGAATGCCCCTTCACTGTGTGAAAATGCTACTTAGTTATAGTTTCTTTCTCATAGGACTGACTTAGCTGGACTTCAGTGGACCATGTGATAACACAATAGTCCTAACCTTTTTGACCTCTGAAAGCTGGGCTCAGTGTACAGCATATTGTCATATCATTCAGGCTTCAGTTGTCACTAAAGCATCATGAAGCCCTTGTACTTTTTCAAACAGGCTGCACTTTGTAAAATAATACTACTTAGAAGTAACGTGATTCTAAGCACATCAGTTATCCAATGATCAGAATAGACTTTTTCCATTTTAAAACTCATATTAAAACAAAGTAATGGATTTGATTGCATTATTTTATTACTACCACTGTAACTACTATGAAGTATGACCCCGATTATAGCTACTTCTACCAAAACAAAACAGAACAAAATTAAAGTACAACATGTAAACATTATACAGAACATCTAGAAGCATGTGAATAAGTGGAGAGAATACTTTGTAGATACTAATGGTCCATCCTCACTCTGTGCCCCTTTAATAAAGAAAATATAGCTGTGTAGATACAAATCAGGATAAAATCAGACCACATGCATTCTACACTAGTAATATATAAGCTCTCCCTAGGTGCTCTCTAGCCACAATCTCCTCATAAGCCCTATGCATAGATGCACATTAATTGTAACCATTTACCAAGAATGAAATTGAAACTCAGAGAAATTTTAAGAATTCCCCTGAACCACACAATCACAAGCAAGTGAGTTAGTTTTCATACCTACATTTTCTTTTTCAAAGCCTGTCTTTTTGCTACCCCAACCCTGGAGCAGTGACTTTCATCTGAGTGTCTATTTAACTGGTTCCTGCTCACTGCATATGGCTCCATTTCACTGCTCTCGTATTTGTTGAAAAATGTTAGAAAAGGCAAACAACTTATTGAAGAAATGAGCCTATGGCAGTCTATTTAATTCTGAAGCTCTTTCAAAATCTTGCCAATAATTTTAGCTGTTTTTTCCTGATACATGTATGACTCCATATTTACAAAAAATAATGAAAAACATATTTTGACATAATTAACAGTAATATGATTATGCAGATGGCCTAAAGTTACACAGGCATACAACAAAATGACATAAATGCAGAAACAAAAAAATTGAGGGATCAGACTGGCATGTTTAATTCCCTGAATTTTAACCTTAATTGAATTCAGTGGTACTTTCAGCAAAATTCCCTCCTGCTTTACACCTGAAAGCAGATGGAAGCAGATTGCATCATGAGTTCAGTCCTTTCAAATTACAATAGTTTATGATGCTCATCTGCATTTTAATCAGATACAAAGGATTTATTCCTGGAATGCATCAAGAAAGCCTATTTTCAGCACTTGGAAATGCATCAGAGGGTTTATAGCCAATCAAGTAAAATATGTTGCACATTTTTACTTTGTATCTCTTCCTCCTGAGTATATCATATTACATGGTGAGAAGTGTCAGCAGTTTTATTAGAAGTTGTGCATAATCCTCTAGAATAGGAATAGGGAGGTGACTTCAAACTCAAAATTCATTTTCATTAGTATTAACTTCTGTTTTAAGGGGAGTTATATTTTGTCATCTAATTTAATAATCATTTTTTTAATGTGCTAAATTCTAATAACAAATAGTGGAGTCAGTAAATAGGAGTTTGCATCTGCTACAATCTTCTTTGGATCAAATATGAATTGGTCAGTCTGCAGCCATCCCTGGAAATTAGGGAATCAGAATAACATTTTTGTGGCAGAAGAAGAAGTCTCATTGCTCCTAAGAGAATATATCAACTTTCAGATGACACTATTTACTTTAAAAAAATTATGACTGTTAATAATGAAATAAAATCATAATATTCATTAGAATATTTGCTTTATTGAATAAAACATATTTTAGCTTCCTATCTAATATTCCGATTACTAAAAACTTGGGACTGCATTGCTATTTTGTTTCACTAGCTTTTTATATAGTAACTGAAAGTGAATAGGAAAGAAAATGATAAAAATGCAAATAAATCACTCTTTCAAAATAAATGTTGAAAATAAAGAGAATACAAATGAACTCATTATGCTTTTATATAATGAACTCATTATATTTTATGAAGATATGTTTAAAATAATGCACATTAACTTGTATTATTTATGCCTTTAGTTTAAATAAATTTCAAGAAGTAGATATACAAATGTTTTAGAATCATCACATATATTCAAAACAGTATAACCTCCTGGCAAATGTAATCACATAAAGACATGTAATTGCTAATATGAAATTCAAACAATCTTCTCAATTTTTCTTGTATTCAAATTATTTACTTATCTGAAGTTTATCAAATGGGAATGTATTATATTACCATTCAGGTGTTTAGTATTCTATTGTTAAAAAAAAAAAAAAAACAGCAAATAGAGAATTTTGTCAACAAATAAATCAAATTTTGTTATCCCTGAAACTATTCATTCAATAAATAAGTGCACATTTTTAATGAATTTATTCATTGTTTTAGTGATATAGAAAATGTGAGAGAAATTCAGTTGTATAGAGAAGGAAGCTTATGTTAAGGAAAACATTATAGAAATAGAATAGACCTTTGTAATTATAGGTCTAAAATGT
This sequence comes from Sciurus carolinensis, assembly GCF_902686445.1. NCBI lineage: Eukaryota > Metazoa > Chordata > Mammalia > Rodentia > Sciuridae > Sciurus > Sciurus carolinensis. The sequence continues at coordinate 143,997,991 of NC_062216.1, forward strand.
ATTTCATCACTAGAGATTGATTAAGCAAATCTCAAATGAAATACAGGTTTCAGTCTGTGTAGAAAGTGGAACACAGAAGAGATCTTTAGCAGAATGAAAACAGCTTTGAGGGAATGTATTCCACACCTTTCACTAAAAACCTAGTTTGTTGCAGTTTTGTCACTTGCTGTTTGATTTTGAATATGCTTTTCAGGACCACTGAGACTTAGTATGCCTACCTGCTAAATAAGTATTATATTTATCTTCCAAAAGAGTTGTGCAATACTTAGTGATATAATGTTGTATTAGCTTCTTGTTGCTTTGACAAAAAAAGTCCATATGCTGAACAGCTTAAAGGAGGAAAATGTATTTTGGCTCATCTTATAGAGGTCTCAGACATGGTCAGTTGGCCCTGTTTTGTGGCATGTGGCCACACAGTAGATCAGGCAAGAGTGAGGACAGAGGTTTGTGTATCTCATGGTAGCCAGGAAACAAAGAGAAAATCAAAAAGACAACAGAGTCCTAATATCTCCTTCAAGAGCATTGACCTAATGACCTAACTCCTCCAACTATACCCCATCTCTTTTTTGTTGTAATTATTATTAACACATGTTAATTGTACAAAATAATGGATTTTACATACATGCATATATCATGTACACCTTCCCTTCTGCCCTGTCTTGTACTCCCCACTTTCCTACCTTGTCCCCTTCCCTCAAAGTCCCTTTCCTAGTTTCAGTTCATCTTTTCTTTTAGTTTTACATGTGAGAGAAAATATATGATGCCTATATTTCTGTATCTGGCTTATTTCTTGCAATAAGATGTCTTTTAGTTCCATTCATTTTCCTGCCAATAACAGACTTTCATTCTCCTTTATAGCTAATACTCTACTCTGTGCATATACCATTTTTTCTTTATTCATTTTTCTGTTGATGGGCCAATAGGCTAATTCCATAACTCAGATTGTGAATAATGCCACAATTAACATGAGCATGCAGCTCTTTCTTATGCTGATTCACTCCCTTTGGCTATACAGCAGGAGTGATATAGCTGGATTAGGCTCTCAAATGTTCCACCACTTCCCAGTATACCCAGAGGCTGGGACTAAGCCATTAACACATGGGACTTTGGAGGGTATTCCACATTCAAGTTACAGCAAACACATACAAAAGTCTTATTAAACTTTATGATTAGAAATATTAAGTATCCTATATTGTCTTTTTATAGTCACTTTCACCACATCCTCAAGTCTCTGTACATTTTCCAGAAGCTACTTTTTCCAGACTCCTCGGATTTGTCAAGTACATGTACAAATCCAAGAAGACATGTAATTAAATCTGTAGCCAGAGGCAGCTATGGCCAGGTGTATGGCAGAGGTGAAATGCCTGGCTGATTCCATTGCTCTTAGGAGCCACTGGCCTGCATTATTCAGGCTGAGAACTTTAGATTCTCCCCAAACTGATTTAGTTTTTCCATGATCGTTCCTCCCCTAAATTTACTTTTATTTGTTCTTCATAGTTATACATGGCAGTAGAGTGCATTTTAACATATACACACAAGGAGTACAACTTCCCATTTTTGTGGTTGTACGTGATGTGGAGTCACACTGGTCAGGTATTCATACACGAACACAGAAAAGTTATGTCCAATTCATTCTACTGTCTTTCCTTTTCCCATTCCCTCTCCTTTCCCTTCATTCCCCTTTGTCTAATTCAATGAATTTCTATTGTCCTCCCCTAAATTTTTCCAAACATTTTGTTGTGTTTTTCTATTATTAACTACTTTTAACCTGAAATTATTGAATGATTTCTTAGCCAAACTCTTAATATACATAAATATTTTTCTTTATGTTTTACTGTATTAACTATTGGTGATTAAAAGAATGCAAAGCAGTAATTCAAATTAAACAGTAATATGCAGAGGTTTTAAAATATACAAGATCATAATTAAGTCAATTTTGGCAGTGTTCATAAACTTTCCATTATGATGCTATCCTCTTCCTTTCTTATTTTAATTCCCAATGTCTACAGATAGTTTTTACTGTTTCTCTGATTTTCTTCATTTTCCTGAACACTTGTCCATTTCATTTAAGTTGTATGATTTATTGACATACAATTGTTCATAGTATTCCTTTATGACTTACTCTTTTTATTTCAGCGAGTTCAGGGCAATATCCTCTCTTTCATTTTTGATTCTTGGTGTTTCATTTAGTCTTTTCCCTTTTGTTTTTGCTTAACCTAGCAAAAACAATAATAAGGTTATTAATTTTATTTAACCTAGCAAAAATATTAATTTATTTAACCTAGCAAAAATAATAAGGTTATTAATTTTATTAGTCTTTAAAGAAATCTTATTTTTCCATTTATTTTTCTTTACTGCTTTCCTATTCTCTATTTCATTGACTTCTGCTCTAATCTTTATACCTTTCTTTCTTGTGTTAGCTGTATGTTTAATTTGTTCTTCTTTATCAAATACCATGAATTGAAACTTCAGATCTTTTTTCCTTTTTAATATAAGGATTTGCAGCTAATATATTCCCCTCTATGCACTGCTCTAGCTGCATCCCACCAATTTTGGTATACTGTTTTCATTTTCTTTCATCTCAAAGTATTTTATAATTTTCCTTGTGATTTATTCCTTGAACCAGCTAGTATTTGGCCTTATGTTGTTTAATTTCTACATATTTGCATGTTTCCCAATTATTTTGTTGTTGATTTCTAATTTCATTTCCATGTGCTTAAATAACATATCTCCTAAATTATTTTATCATTTTAAATGAATTGAAGTGTGTTTTTATGGCAGAGCACATGTTCTATTTTCAGAAATATTCCACATGTACTTGAGAAGAATATGTATTCTACTGTTATTAGGTAAAGTGTTCCACAGATGTCCATTAGAAGTAACTGGTAAGGAGTGAGAGTATCTTCTAATATCTACTTCTCTTCTAGTCATAATCTCTGAACCACGACTCTGGTGCTTGTAGAGTGACTTCCCCAGTTTAGGGGCTGAGAAACCAGTAGACAGTAAGGCAGTGGCTATAGGTCTCTCTGTAGTTTGCCTTTCTAGGATGAAACCTCTGTCAGAAAAGCTGGGGCAATGGCAGTTGAGAATCCAGTATATTCAGTAGTTAGTGCACCAAAGATGGAGCCTTTATTCCACCAGAAGGGACTAGAGAGATGAAGAGAGACTCTACCCCTGCACTGTACTCCTGAGGATTTAGTTTTAGCATTATGTAAGTAGGACAGAATGAAACTATTATCCTACCCTCCTGGGAAAATACCCCTTCACTTGGGACATGAGGGTAGAAGGAGTTCCATATTACTGGCTTTATCTCTCTGAAGTAGAGTTTCCATTTTACTAAGCTGGAAAGAACCAAGATGGTGCCAGTATTAGTTCAAATAAGAGACTCAGTAGGACATGGTGGTGCACGCACATAATCCCAGAGACTTGGCAGGCTGAGGCAGGAGAATCACAAGTTTGAGGCCAGCCTTAGCAACTTTGCAAGGCTCTATAAACTTAGTGAGATCCTGTCTCAAAATAAAAAATAAAAAGGACTGGGAATGTAGCTAAGTGGTAAAATACCCCGGGGTCATTCACCAGTACCTAAACAAACAAAAAGCAAAACAAAAAAACTAATCCCCAAGTAACACAGACTTGAAGTTCAGATGTTAATATGCACAGTATCAAAATTTAGGTTTCCTTAAATATTCCTTTATTTGCTGCATGTCCTTAGGGGTGTTGACTTTAAATGTCAGGGTAGTTTTATTATGTCCCTTGCTTTCAGTGTGCGTTACTAGAATTCCTTCATGACTTGTCAAACTCACTAATTATAACATCATTATATAGCAATGCTTTTATATCAGGTGAGTCCTAAGAAGAACTGCTGAAGAGAAAATAAAATTCCCATTGATTAGCTTCCTGTATGCATATAGGACAAATGGTCCCAGGGCCTGGGGTCAGCATCCAGGTTATTGTCCCATGATTGGTATTTTTTATGCCCAATGCTTTTCAAAATTCTATGTGTATACCAATAACCTGGAGTTCTTGTTACAATAAAGGTTCTGACTCAGAGAGTCTTTCTGGGGCTTAAGATGTGTTTCTACAATCTCTCATATAGCACTGCTGACACTGGTCTGTGAATCATTCTTAAATTGCAAGGACTTTGTCATCTCAGATAGTCAGTCTCTTAACAGGCCATCTACCAAATAAATCCACACTGAATTTTTTATTTCTAATGAGTAAGTAAGAATGTTGGGAATACTTTCATACTGAAAAAAAAGCAAAGGAAAACAAAAATGCAGATGTATAACTCAATCATTCAGATGAAATTATTTAGTTGATAATAGGATAGTAAAAGAGATATTTTGGGTGTGTATGAGTGGTCTTCACTTAAATATTTAGATATTCAGCCTATAAGAATGCTGCTATTGCTACAAATTAATCCATAATTTATGATTTTGCCCCATGTGTTTATTAATTTCCCATTTCTCCAGAACAAAGTGCATAGACCTAGCAGCTTAGAAGAACAACTATTTATTATTTCACAGTTTCATAATGTGAGAAATTCAGACTAGTTGCAACTGAATTTGGTGCCAATCAGTACTTTGATCTCATCTGAGTTTGAGGCCTCTTCCAGATTTATTCAGGTTGTTGGCAGAATTAAGTTCCTTGTAGTTGTCACGTGGAGGTTCTCTTGATAGCTATTGACTAGGGTTTACTCTCAGCATCTAAATCATGCTCTCAGGTCCCAGCCAAGTGACTGTCTCACAATAAGGTAGCATACTTCTTCAAGGTCAGCAATAGAATCTTTAGTCTTTTCAGAAAGAATTTGATAATAGGATAATCATAGGAGTGAGTCCCTATCACCCTGTAACATATAGGGAAATGACTATCCCATAATGTGAGGTTCTCCCCACATTGGAGAGGAGAGGATCATACAAGAGCATGGGTCACTAGGAGTCATCTCAAAATTGTGCAAACAATTGTGCAACCCACAAAACTGGCAATCAGGTCCTGTGAAGTTCATGTCCATTTTAAACTTTACAGTAGGTCCTCAATCACCCATCTTATTTATAATTCACAGTAATAGTCCTCTATCAGCATATTCTCTTAGTTTTCCAAATAACCAAAAAAAAAAAAACACTTAATCCTTCCATATTTAAACTCAATACATATGTGACAAAGGTTTTAATTATTTCTTTTTAATTTCCTTTTAACCAAAATGCTGCAGAATAATCTTTTTAGTTCCATTTTCTATATTTTTGACATTCTTATCTGCCAACTTAAACTAGTTTTGTCCACTTACACTACTATCAATGGAAAAATGTTTTCTTTTCATTGTATTTTGAATTTCCATTCTATTTAAATTATCAGTAATATTGATAATTATAACATCAGATTAAAATAAGTTCATTGAAACATTTATCAGGTTCAAGTGTGTTAATACAAAAACATATCTGCAAACTGAAAAATCCAACGAAAATATTACTTTTGGCTTTTGTCATAGACATCAATAAGGAGATGTTAAAAGATTTATTTCTCATGCTTAGGTGCCAGAATACTATGGAGAAAATATTTAAGCTGAAAGATTTCAAAGCCTATATTTATGCATTGGGTCCCCACATGCAGCATCATAGGTTTTTAAATATAAAATATGGATTTATAAATTTTCTCAATTTTTTTCTATTTACAGGTCAGATGACAAATAATTTACTATTGATATTAGACCCTTTTAAAAAATCACCCAAAATTATAATATTTGTTAATCCTTTCCATACTAAGAATAAGTGTGTTCATCTATCTTTTTAAAAAATCCAAGAATTTTAATGTAATCGTAAATTCTGTAACAAGATAATGGGAGTAGGGTAGATCAAATGGGTATAAAAAGCCATTGAAAGATTTATTTCAGATGTCTGATCTAAAAACAAAACCTGAGTAATTCTTTTGCAATCTAAATGTTCTGCATAATGCACTTCAAACATGCATGTAATATAAATGATTATGGAATATATGAGGAACATGATATTTTAAACAAAACTTCTACCTATAATTATTTTTATACATAATTAGGTAACTATTACCCTTCTGTAAGCATTATGATAATTATCTAATTATGTATGATATAAAAAAGTATTTTCCTCTAAAGATTTTTACTTATTTGTATGTGAATTATTTAGTCCTTTTGTTTAGTAGTGAGTAACAATGTATTGTTTATATATAACTTTTAAAAGACCGTAAAATAAATTCAAAGTATGCTTATTAATTTAATTGGGAATAAGTAGGAAATACAGAATTACTTCATATGTACATATAAGTGTGTGTAAATCTCACATTAAATATGTCACATTTACACAATTCTACATATTGAAAAGCAATCTATAAACATAGAACATATTTGTTATAAATTAACCATGAATTGTATTTCCCTGTTAGAATAGGAAGAGCTAAATCTTTAAGACTTCAAATTAAAAGCCACTTTTCTTTCTAAATGTGCAGGCAAAAATTACAAGAAATTCCCTTTTATGACAAAACTTAAGTTACAATGTAATTATTTACACATCTGTACCACAGTAATTGTATAAGTTCATAAAGGAAATTCATTTTCAGTGACTCTCTCCAAGTCATCAAAATGATATTATCATAGTGATTTTTGTAAAATACAAAGTTAATCATTTTACTACAAAACCAAAACTTCTCAGGGCCTCCATACTACCTAATGGATAAAGTTTATACATTTTGTACATAAAGGTCTTCTAAGTACCTCTTCTGTTTTATTTGGTAATGGCAAAATATATTAATATGATAATGTAAATGGTATACATCTGGTAATCAATCAAAAATATTTCTAGTCTTTTGGTTTTTCTGAGAGGTCTATTTCCTTATCCAATTCTCAGTTTTCTTTTTGACAATCTCACAGTCCAAGTATTTTGCAATCTAGCAATCATTAGTTTGAAAGTGATATAGATCTTCCATTAAGGCTATCCATCCAGGAGAAATGGACAATGATAATTACTTTTGGAATTTATGACCAATCAGAGGACTTCCTTTTTGTGTGAAACCCTGCAGCATTCCATCCCCAGCAATAGCATGGAGAATCACTGTCAACTTCAATCAAGGTATATTTTTCACTTTTCTTAGCTAAATAAAACCTGCTGACATCAATTGTTTTGGGCTAAGTGAAGGTATACATATATAGGGAGCAATTATGTAGCAACTATATATAGTACATGAGCAACTATATAATATATGTAGACATTAATGAACTATGAACCATGACTATTGCTATATCTCCAGTTTCATGCATTCCTGCATCACTATAATTTTAATGCAACAAGGGCATAGAGAAAATAATTTTTATTTTTAAATTTTTACATAATTATTTTATTGTCATATCATCTTCAATGCCACATGGTATACAAATGTGTAAAATAAAAAAAATACAGATTCCTATAGCCTTTTATCAGTTCTTTGTAACTAGCAGCAGTTCTAATTGGCAGCTTGCTTGCTGATTGAGAACTTCCTAACTCCAGTCCCTGTTAACTCACTCAGAAAACACAGCTGTGCATATTACCTCTGAATGCCCACCTCAGAAAGAAGTGTTTTTCACAGTCACTGTCCTCATTGATTAAAGCAAACAAGCACCAGAATTTCTGGATAGAAAAGGCCACATTTCCATAGATAAAACAAATCTTTTGGCACAGAAACTCTACCCACTTAGAGACCATTCTGACATGTGGTTTCTGTAAAAATTTATCCTAAATAAGATGGTAGAGTGTACACATAATAGATTTTGTGTATTTCTTAATTTTAAACCTATCTATAGTATTCAGATACTTAAATGATTCTCAACATGTCTCAATAGTATAGACACTGAATTTTTAAACACCGTTTCTTGGTATTGAAATTGTCTTTTCTATTTTTTGGAAAGCATATCAGATGCACTACAACTAACAATAAACTGAATCTTTTCAGATGACTAATTAATGTAGAGTAAGTAATCATGGAGAAAAAGGGAAATTCTTCCTTTTTCTTTTCATTATAATTACATGTCATTTAGCTTTCTTTTTCTTTTTCTTTCTTTTTATGTTGGTCCTTGGGATCAACCTCACGCATACGCTAGGTAAGCACTCTACCACTGAGCTACATTCCCAGTCCTTCGTTTAGTGCTTTTAGAATATAAAAGTACTAAAATAAACAAGCAAACAAACAAAATACTTATAAATGGCTCTGTGAACATTGGAAGATATTTAAAATCAGATATACCATTAATTTGTTTGAAATAAATTTAGTTCCTAAGATCTTAGGCAATGATTATAAAAATAATATTAAATTATGCTCAATGTTTATACTTACAATCTCTGATATTATCACTAAAAAAATTCTTTTGAAGTATATATACCAACTGAATTAAAGTCAGTTCTGTATGAAAATATACATTGAATATCTCTTATGCATCTTTGGTATTTTGTGTCCCTTTTTGTCACATCAGTAATTAAATGTATACTAGCATGAGACACTGTTCTCAATCACACAGGACTTCTTTGCACAATTTTATGTCATGTACGTGCACAGTAAACAACGGAAATAGTGGTTCTTTGAGTTATGCTACTTGAAAGTTACTAACATCTGTTCTCCCTAGTATGCAAGTAAAACATTTAGAGAAAAAGTAAGGGTGAAACTACAGATAAGGTTGATGTTTGAAAGTCTGCATAAGAAAGTAGGTTTTGATTCATTTGACATAGGCTGTTACTGTCAATTGTCTTTGAATACTCCTCAATCTATGAATTTTGAAACTATCAAAGTTTATTAAAGTAGATTGAGTCATGCCACTTGAAAAAAACCCATAGCATATGTTGCATTTCCTTATACCATCAAACTTTTAATATTCACACTGTGTTCATTATAATAGCTTAATTGGGGATGAAGATATCTTTCATGATTTGGCATGACAATAACTGACAATAAAATGAAAAATAAGACTCCCTGTCTTCAAGCAGTTAGTAATCTGATAAGACAAATATGATAACCTAATTATACCACATGACAAAATTCATAATGGAAAGAGATCCAATATATTACAGAGTGTAACAAAATTTTCACTAAAGACCTCATACCACAGGAAGAATTAAAGGAATTAATATGATTAATTATGGAAGTGTGCTTATACTTTACAGAGCATACATCTTTACCTCACCAAAATTCAAAGCAATGTTTTGCATTGAAATTAAATAAAAATGATGTATGGAACAACAACAACAAAAAAAATTGAGTTATATCCCCAATACAATTGGAAGAATTTCAGAATTACATAGAGATAGTTTGAAATGTCCTTTAAGTGTTGTTCATGTTGATGAAAATAAGAAAAGTTTCACAAGATTGAACATGTATGGGACATTCTTGGCCTTTTTTGCTCTTGCCTATTATTCTATATCAGAAAATAGTTGAAAATGTTATGAAAAATTAAATGAAATAAAAAGTAATTTTAATTAAATAAACTAAGATGTTTAAACAAGGAACATGTTGAAGGAAATATATGTGCTGAAGGCACTACATATGAAAAATACATTATCAAGGTATGTACTATAATGATAAATAGTGAAATGGTCTTCCCATTTATTATGAAGACAAAAATATAGCACCCTGTGTTTGAAAAATATGCAAATACTTGGGAAAATGGCTTGAGAGACAGAGTGGTCAGGGACTCAAATTCTCTATAGGCTGACTCTGAAGAAAATAACATTTGATGTTCAAGGTAAAGGTGACAGCAAAAATAAAGGAGTTGCCAGTGGAGTTTCTTTCAAAGTAAGCCTTAGAAAATCAACAGAGTCAAGATATAAGCTATAATCATGTTATCAAAGTAACAGTAGAAGCTTCATTAATTCAGTAAGGAAATTGTTATTTGCCTGTCATAATTTTTTATTTCTTCATTTTTTTATGTTTTATTTTTGGTAATAAGGATTGAACCCAGGGGCACTTAACCACTGAACAACATCCCCAGCCACCACACACCTCTTTGTTAAAATTTTGATATCAGGTCTTGCCCAATTGCTTAGGGCCTCCAAAATTTTCTGAGACTGACTTTGAACTTGCAATCCTCCTACCTCAGGCTCCCAAGCTGCTGGGATTACAGGTGTGAAACACCACACCCAGAATCTGTCCTAGATTTTAAATAATCAAAGAGAAGATATACTGCTAAACAAAATGCCCTTGTCGATGAGACAGAGCACTTTGGAAAGCAGGTATTGTCCTGTCAGTTATCCCTCAGAAGAAAAGTATCTGGTCACAGCAGACATTTGTAATAGGTTGACTCCATTGATCCTGGTATTTGTGCTAAAAATACTGTTGAAATTCAGACTGGTTGATCATTCTTAAAAAACAATGTTTACTCAAAGGAATAGCCAGAGGAAATCGCCAGATGTCTAGAGGTTCTCAAAGTCTGCTTGACAAAGAAGTATTCTTGAGGATTATGTACAATCGTATCTCTTTATTAATGTAAAGGTATATATAAGTAAAACAAATTCTTGCAAATAAATCCCTCAATGGTTTTGATCCTCTAAGACCCAACCTTTGATATAGAAACAGCCCTAAAATCCAGGTATTTTCCTCCCTCCACATAGGACATTGTTTTTGCAACCCATTGACCATGAGTTTATAGTTCATAAAGTCATCATAGTTGTTAAGACTTGGTCCAGGATGCAAAAGTCAAACAAGAGGTCTCACTAAAAATATTTTTATATTATTTTGACATAAAAAAGTCTTTAGAATTTACTGAGCAGACATGGTAAAAGAATTTTTATTTATTTTTTCTTATAGCACCAAGGATCATATAATAAGAAACTAATGCCACAATTTATGGTTGATTTAAACGACTTCGTAAAGGGGGTTGAGGATGGAATGAAAATTGTTCTTGAAGAGGAATGTTAACTTTGAAGAGCCTGGTGAAAAGTTGCTGAAGAGCTCTCCAAATCCCATGCTGAGAAATTAACTTCTGTACTTGTTCAGAAGGATATATGAGCCTGGTTTGAAGAAGATGAAGATGATAATTCTCAGAGACACACAGTCAAACCACAGCTGTCATCTACTTTGAAGGAATGCAGGCCATGCAAATATAATGCTAAATACTATCTTAAATGTATTGGCCGTATGCTAAAATGTCCTCTTTTTAATATTGCCTGATGTCTCTTACTATTCCAATTCAAATTCTTCAGGAAGTAGACACCATGGAAGAATGAAAAGTTCAACAGATTTATTTACAGAAACACCAATGAAAGAAAAGGAGGGATAACAATGCAGACCTGATATCTATGAACAAAGAGGAAGAAAAGGAAGAAAGAGTGTATATAAAGAGCTTCAGGCTCTGGTTTAAGCCTCAGAATCTGGTTGGCTGATAGGCATCCCTAAAACTCAGATTTCCCAATCCATTAGAGGCATTATATGTGTATCAGACATGGCTGACTCTGTAGGTTTCCTTGCTGTGCTGACTCAAAGGCCAGAGGCAAGTTAAAGGTGTATAGTTAAGTGGGAACATGGTTGTTTTACTCAACTTCTTCATTTCTGTGACCAAAAGACCTGACAGAAACCACATAGAAGAGTAAAAGTTTATTTGGGGCTCATAATTTCAGAGTCTCAGTCTACAGATGGCCAGTTCCACTAGTCTGGGGGTGAGATAAGGCAGAATATCATGGTGGAAGTGTGTGAAGGAGGAAAGCAGCTCAGGAAACGACCATTAGGAAGCTTCGAGAGCTCTCTCTCACCAGGAACAGAAAATATACTCTAAATTCATGTCCCCAATGACCCACCTTCTCCAGCCACACCCTACCCGCCTATAGTTACCATCTAATTAATCCCTATCAAGAGATTAATAGACTAATTAGGTTAAAACTCTCATAACCCAATCATTTCACCTCTAAACTTTTGCATTGTCTCATATGTGAACTTTTGGGGGACACCTCATATCTAAACCACAACATTCTACGCTGGTCCCCAAAAGTTCATGACCATCTCACAATGGAAAATGCATTTAGTTCATTTTTGAGAGTGCTCATAGTCTTAACATATTTATTTTTGCATTATCCAAAATCCAGATTCAAATTCTCTTCTGTGACTTAAGCAAATTCTCAGCATGAGCTCCCATAAAAATCAAAAGCAAGTTACAGCTGGGCATGGTGCTGCATGCCTATAATTCCAGCTACTCTGGAGGCTGAAGCAGAAGGCTGGCAAGTTTGAGGCTACCTCAGCAATTTAGTGAAGACCTCAGGAACTTAGCAAGATGCTAAGCAACTTAGTGAGACTGACTTAAAAGGGCTGGGGACGTAGCTCAGGGGTAAAGTACCTCTGGGTTCAAGTCCCAGTTTGGGGGGGGGGTTGTTACATATATTCAAAAAATAAAGGCATAGACACAGAGTGACATTTCCATTCCAAAGGGAGAATTAGGGGCTTAGGGGCATAGAAAGAAGGAATAAAAGGAAAACAAGACCAAAATCTAACCAGGCAAACAACTCCTGTAGCTCCACATCCAGCATCTGGGGCACATGGCATCATGATCTCTCTGCTCAATTCTTGCAGCTTTCCTCAGGAGACATCCCATGATACTGGTATCTCTTAATCTAGGGGGTCTCCAATGCAGTTTTAACTACTTTCTCATGTCTCCATGAACCACCCTCTCAGGCAGCCCACAGGCATGCAATCCTGCTGCACATAGTCTGACCTCCCAGACCTTTCTGAAATATTGGCGGAAGCCTCTATGATGCCCTAAGTCCAGCATCCTGCAGTCCTGCAGAACCAGCACTATGCTGTTGATACCAAAGTCTGCTGCCATCTCAAACAGTAGCCATATCTCCTGGGACCCTGGCTGGAGCAGTCTCTGAGTGCCTAGGCAACTGTGCATGATAAAGCATCTTCCTGGTCCTTCCCTTGCAAGTATGGTGGCCCACCCCAGTCTCTTCTCAAAAAGATTTTTAGCTTCATACTCCTTGGCCTGAGATAGGAGTGGTCTTGCCAATTCCTTAGATGACCTCCAGTCATCTTTCCTATTATCTCTGGTTAAAAGATTTAGCATTTCTTTAGTGGCCATAATGCAAAACTATCTTCCTTAGCACCAGTTTTACTGGCACAATTCTGGCCAACTGAAAGTTTTTCAGATCTTTCTGCTTTGCCCTTTGGTCCGTGTTATCACAGTCAATTTGACTAAAAGTTTCTGGCAATACCCATGACACTCCCTGAAGGCTATGCTATTTTGAAATTTCCTCTACCAGATTAAGTAGTCTGTCACCTTTAAATTCAACCTCACAGAAAGTCTCAGACATGGGCAAAATGTTGACAACTTCTTAAACATAACACAAATGGTCTCAGTTTCCGAAAGAATCCTCCTTCTCTGAAACCTCATGAAGTCATTCTTTACTGTTCATACTTCTATTGGCATTCTGGTCTTCTGAGCTCCCCTAGAAGTGTTCATTCAGCTCCATTTACAACATTCTAAAGCTTTTCTAGCTTGCATTTGTAAACTTTCAAACTTCCTCCCTCTAAAAACTAGTTCCAAAGGCTTTGAACCATGTGGTCACTTTGGTCACAGCAATGACTCCACTTCTCAGTACCAATTTCTTTTTCAGTAAGCGTTTTTATTTTTGTGATCAAAAGATCCGAGAACACCTTATATCTAATGATAACAATGATAATAGGTCCCGAAGGTCTAGCACCTGTCAGCTGACTACTCCTTGGAATAGATTCTCTTTTGAAGTGGACTCTGAGGGGCACGTTCCATGGTTGCTGCACTTAGAGAATCATACCAAAAAAAATGTTTAAGGACATAAATAAAGTGAAGAAAGCCCATATTTTTTTTTTACCAAAACTTCCTGTGCTTTTTTGTGGAGCTTGCAGTTGTGGGGTCTCTATAGCAGTAACAGAATGGTAGGAAATATATGTGAATTCCTCTGGTTCCAATAGTTTCCTTTAAATTCCTTTCCTCCCCAACAGCTCTGCAGGTCACCTTCAGCATTGCTTATCTCCACCAATGTCAGTTTTCTCTAGTATGAATCTCATCATATTTTGTGAATTAGTAATGATTCAATACAGGAAATAGCCTTTGGAAAATTATATTTTCCTGAATAATGTATTATAATGTTTTATTTATGGTGTTTGTCTTAAATAGAAACTGTATGTTTTAGCATTAATTGTACGGATTTTTCTATTTAGAATGCAACTGTTAGTGAACATTGTTATTGTTCAGTGATCAAGAAATAATAAAACTTTATGTTTTATTATGATAGCTTGATATAAAGATTTTTAATATTTTAAATGCATTTTAAGAAATTAATATACACTTTGGGTTTATGTAGGAAGTTTTAAAAATGTTAGTTTGAGGTCCTTGGGAAATTGGAGGATTTCTAAACTTTAGCAATCCTTGGTCTTATCATATATTACAGACTTTTGAACATGTTATTCTAGGACTTCTATCTACTTTTCTACTCAACCTCATCTTTCAATATTCTGTATCTCATACTTTCTCTACTCGTGATACTGAGGAACTTGACTGAATTATAGTTGAAAGTATTACTATATTTCATATTTGCATTTCTTTAATTATACTATTCTCCAGGATCCCATACACTTCCATCTTTTTCAACCTGGGAAAATCACAAAGATGCTCAAAGCCTTGGTTTGACTATCATTTTTACCAGCTAGCTACACAGTTTCTTCTGTTCATTATGCTCCATAGATACCTGCTATATATTTAGACTATCTTACTCCTTAATTTTTCAGATCTAGAATATTTATTTTTATGTTGTAAAAAACAAGAAGACTGAATTAAAATGGCAGCTGTGCCATAAAAAAACAGTCAAGTTTGTTTTTCAAGAAGTTTAATATTCTGCTCACCAAAACCCCAATCATTTATTGTGTTATAATTTTTAAAAACTCTCATGTAACTGCAAAAAGCGTTGCAATTAATATTCTACTTTTTAATCAAAAGTGCTTACCAAATGAATTAGAAAGTATGATCAATGACATTTACATTCCGTTTATATAATATGACCAAACTTATTACCGAATGATGTGTATCTAAAGTTCATTTTTCTCTAAAAGGATTAATTACATAATTTTTCCCTGTACATGATATATAAGTTAATTATTTGAACTTCCACATTATATATCTAAATTAAAAGAGTCATGTGGGGCAAATTGAAAGCTTTTTAATTAATATATGAGGATGACTGTACCAATTTGTTTGAAACCTCTGCTGTCTACAACTCTCAATAAAAAATTTAATTAGCAAACTGGCTTATTAGCATAAATACAAACATCCACATTTTAATATATAGCATCACCCAATATGTAATTAAATTAGAAAGTATACTTGTATTTTTCAAACTAAATATAAAAATTTTCATTTTATATATTTAATCTGTTTATCTCAACTTTTGAATAACATGGTTTGACTCTGATAAGACGGATATCAGGACTTAATGAAAGAGGAAATATTGGATGCCCTGTTTCTGTTGTATACATGTCAGAATTGGCAAATGTCCATTCTCTACTAGTAAAAAGAAGTCATATGTCACAGTTATGATGTAATTATATTGTTATTTCACAGCTGTCAAAAAGCATCATCTTGAAATATGACCTTTTAAAGTATGTACTTAAAAAACTTTCTCAACATTTTACTGAGAATCATTCAGACCTTGTAGTTACTATAACCAGAAGCACAATAAATAGAAGTTTTTTTATATAATTTTAATAGAATTTTTAAAATTCTATATTCTAAGATTCAGTGTCCATCAAAAAAATTTTCATATGTATCAAACACATATAAAGCCATGTTATCAAATTCAAGCTATTTAGTCTAATAAAGACACATTGAAGAGCTGATCAAAATAAGATATAAATGTAAAACATAGTAAGAATACTTTTTAAAATTTGTTTTATATACACTAAAACCCACCCATTCTGTATAATTGAGATGCACCCATAAAAATTTTTTATAGTTCTCAGAAATAGTTTGGACATAGAATGAAAGAAATAGAAATGTAATATAAAAGATACATAAGAAGACTGTGGATAAGTAATGTAATGCACAGGACTCAAGCTAATTTTAGTGTACAAAGTCCATAACATGACATCCTGTACAAGTACTAATCATGAACTGTTGGTAAGTTTTTGAATTTCCCAATAAGCAATGGTGGACAGTATAAGAAGATATGAGACTTAACAGTATCCATGATGTAAAATACAAGATTCTTAAAAGCAAACTAATATTCTCTAGTCCTAAATGAGTATAGAAATCATTTCACTATGTTATTACAGGTCACTCTGTAGCAAGTGCATTACATATTCCAAAAACTACCTAAAACCAATATCACATGGTAATTTCCATGAATTAAAATACTTAAAATTATTATCTTAGTTATAAATAATTGTTATTTAAAATTGTGCAGGAAAGTGAAACAACCTTAGAAATAAAATATTGAGTAGAAGCAAAAAAACAAATAAGAAGAAACTAGATATGCACAGAATTCCTTAGGTGGTGGTGATTTAGTCTTGAAATCAGCATTCATGTGCTATGAGAGCATAGTATCTATTTTTGTTACTAATAACTTTGGAGACTTAAAGTACCTGATTTGAAAACTTCTAGAGTTAGTCTTAACAAAAACCCTACTCTAGCTGCAAAGTTGCTTATTTTTCTTAATACTTGAATTTTTAAAGTAAATATGTGTTTTTCGTAAAAAGGAATAATTCTGGATTAGAAAAATCCAAAATTTACAATCCAAAATTGTAAAGAATGTTCTTTACAATCAAATTGTTATTCAAATCAACATCACTATAAACATAAGTAAACATAAATAATCATAATATTTGAATTGAATTTTTTAAGAATGAGAGAAAGAAGAAGGAACAAAAATGAATTTTGACACTCATGAGGACATTTTCAAGTATAATTTATGTATTTTATGACACAAAAATGCATCACTACAGTTTTGATCTCCTTGGAAAACTGAAAATAATTAAAATCACCCCCAAAGTCTAGATTTTACATGGAACATGCTACTTATTTATTTCTGCAATGTATGGCATTTATATGAACTGTCTTTTATTAGAATTGACAGGACTTTTTGCCCCCCAACTTCAAATTCAGTGAAAACAGTTTTTTTCTCAGAATGTCTGCCATAACCTTTGAACATACAAAAGTCCAGGAAGAGAAAAATAAACATAGGTATATACACATCTATCAATCTTTTGATATTGCAAACCGTTCAACAGGAGGATACATAGTTTGAACACTAGCAGAGACATTAGTCTTTCACTTCTATGTCCCTGCAGAAAGCTTATTTCTAAAAACTTGTTACTTGTGTTCAATTATCAGCAAGAGATCACTGGAAACATAGTATCTCACAATAAACAATACTCTTATCAATTGAGAAAAAAAGAATTATTATATCATGAATTAATCATATTTCTAAAATATTATTTTTACACGAAGGACTTGCATTGCCTCCTGGATTGAAACAGATTGGTCCGATTGGCTAAAAATCTAGTAATAAAACTGATGTCAGAGCAAGCTCCAATCTTCCATAATCTTGATCAGTTTTCTAATAGTTTTATATTATTATTTAGGTAAAAATAGTACTTGCAAAACTACTTAAAGCATTAACTTTTCAGTAACTATTATCTCTATATAACTCATTTTCACTAAAACGAAACCTTGTTTTTTCTTTTTTAAACTTTCTTGACCTCCTGACTCCTTTAGTCTATTAATAATCCCTTTCCTCCACAGGAACCCCAGAGTGAAATCCTTAAGAAACTTCCTCACTTCAGTGTGTCTCCCTATCTATAGCCATGGACAATTTCACATTACAAAAGTCTGAGAACACTGGCATTTCAGCCCAATTCTGGTGACCTCCCTTTCCCCCCTTTAACTCTTCACAGATGAAGTTGTATCACAAAATAGAGGTGTTCATGCCTTCCCAATTACTTTACCTTTTTGTGAAGCTTTGTCTTCTTGCACTTTCCACATATATTCTGCAGAACAAATATATCAGATTAGTCCTTTTTGTCTCCTGCATCTGTTCCTTCTTGCCTCTTTTTGTATTGCTTATACCCTTTTTTTCCATTGAAAGTTATTCTTTGTACTTTTCACTATCAAAATCCTACCAGGAGTCCGAGGGAAAATAAAAGAACTTCTTCATAGTGTAGACATATTCTGCTTCCCCTGACAGGAATGACTGAAGTTATTTTTTTGTATATTTATCTTGTTTAACCATAGGTCTTCCAAACTTACTAAATGGAAGGACCTTTTAAGAATCCTCTGATAAATACTTTAAACGAGACCTACATAAGAAAAATGATATATAATTACTGAAGAAATAAATTAAAATTACAATTTTTCTATAATATGCAACAATTTTCCATATGAAATAGCAAGTGTTGCACACTCTGGGCAAGTACTCTACAACTGAGCTTCATCATCAAACCTAGATATTGAAAAATATTTATGTATGTATTTGGTACCTGTGAACGAATTAATAGGCACTTCACTACGCCACTTCCCCAACTCATTTTTTTTGTTTGTTTTTGAGTCAGGGTCTTGCTAAATTGTTGAGGGCCTTGCTAAGTTGCTGAAGTTGACTTTGAATTTGTGATCTTCCTGCTTCAACCTCCTGAGTCGCTAGGAGTACAGGTGTGTGCTACTGGGCCCAGCTAGAAAAACTTTTTAAAAGAAATAAAAATCTAGGTAAAATATAAAGTAAGTGAAAAGACATTTGTTCTTGACCATGGTAGTATAAGAAAACACTGGATTTATCTTTCTACTTGAAACAAACAAAAATCTATACAAAATATTTTAAACAGTGATTTTTCAGATATTAGGAAAATAGGTTGCACAGAGCTCTAAACCCCTGAGCAAATGAACCCAATGAATGTCAATGGTTTACTATAGTGAGAGTATTTGTCTCATAGGACAGGGAAGGGAATTTAAATTAGTAAACTGAGATTAAGATGAGGAGTTTCATGTTGGGATCCATAGAATTACGGTGACAAGAATTTTCAGGTATGAGTCATGGAGATTAGAAGCTTGTTTAGAAAGCCCTCTGTAGTTCCACAGAGTATCCCCTAAACTCATCACCAATTTCTTAGTAACGCATTCATGTGAGACAAGTACAGCAAGTCATGGACAGAAGCATGTTAATGATTAAGAGAAAACAATCCTGAAAGCTTACCTAGGACTGGAAATGATTTCTATCCCCCAAAGCACGACAATCTTGTGGGCATCAGATTAGAGAACCAAGGAATAGTTTTATTTAATAGTGGGAAAAAACTTAATCCATGACTAAAGATTGTACTGATGTCATAGTAAAAAAAAAAAAAAAAAAATCGTAAAAGCAAACCTCAATAGGGCAAATACTTTAAAATAAACCAACCACTATTATTATGTTCTGCATATTCAAAAAGATACAGAAAAGACTGAGAAAGCTAAACAGAGGTAAGAAAGATACAAAGAACGAAATTAAATTCCTAGAATCAAATCTACAATGTATTTGTGGAAATGATACAGTTCATTCAAAATGAAGTAACAACCTACTGATCTAATATACTTAATGAACCCAAGCATAAGAAACAAGAAGAATATTAAATTAGTTAATACCATTTTAAAAGTCCTTTTAAAAAAGAACTAAGAAAAAGTCTGGACTTAAAATAGAATTAACAAAATGAAAAATTCAATAGGGGAATCCAACAGTAAGTAAGAGTTGGCAGAAAATAAACTTGAAAATGGGTTAATTGTGATGATTTAGTCTAAAGAACATGAAACAAAAATGAAGAACAAGAACTAAGTCTGAGAGATCTCTGAGCATTAGAAAACATACTAACAGACATAATGGGAACCCTACAAAGAAAGCAGAAAATACGACTCTAAGTTGCCTATACTAGGATAGATAGGTATTTTATTAATCCTAAGGAAACTCAAAATAATGCAATCAAGAATTATATCTAATAAGACACTAATGAAAATAAAATGGAAATAGTTTTAAAAACTCAATCTAAAACTACATCAAAATAGGAAAAAGTGCAAATTATAAAATTAAATAAAGATGGTAGATATAAATATACCTATATCATTAATAACAGTAAATATACAAGGGTTAAAAATGTCTTAATTAAATAGCAGAGGATATTAGATTAAATAAAAAATCAAGACCCATATCTATGATATCTTCTAGGAAACTGTATTTAATAAAAATATGGACAATAAAAACAAAAGTATGGAAAAGATGTAAAGGTGAATTAAAAGAAAGCCAGAGTGGTTATATCACTATCAACTGAACACCATGCAGATGAAGTAATGAATTAAGATTGTCACATATGCAATAATTGTTCTGAAGATGGCTGTATTTTTTGCTCAGGATGTAAAAATTCATTTCTTAGATGACAGTTACAAAAAATTTCATACAATGTGTGAATTTAAACAACCTCTGTTCTTGAGCTCTTTCTTAAATTTAAAACAAATAGCAAAATCATATTTTAAAATATGTTTCTTGCCAAAGATAATTATGATCCAGTAGATGAAATAAAATTGAGTAAAATACTTGTCACTCCATTCAATGTGGACAACCATAATATGTTCTACTTTTATTATATGACATTGTTTTGCTGTGGTGGTAGTTGTTTATAATCTATCAAAGAGAATAGTACTCTTTAAAGCAGTTTAAATAATAATATACAACAAGTCAAAGTTTGAATTCTTGCTACACAATGTAGTTGTATAGACAAAATGCTGAAACATTCTGACACATCCTACGTTTTTTTATTAGGTTTGTAGACACTGAATGTCTTAGCCTTTCATTCCAGTGACAAAAATATCTGACTAGAAAAATTGAGAGGAGGAAAGAGTTATTTTAACTTACAGTTTCAGAGGTATTAGTTCATATTTGGCCAGCTTCATTGATTTGGGAATGTGGCAAAGCAGAACATCAGAAAAGGGGATGGTGAAGGAAAAATTCTCAGCTCATGGCAGCCAGTAAACAGAGAGGAAGAAGAAGGGGACAAAGAGAATATAAACCGTTCCAGGGTATGAACCAGTGACCTACTTCTTTCTATCTCCAAGTAGTCCATAAAGCCATCAGTGGATTTATCCACCAGTGAGCCTTATGACCTAATCACTTCCCAAATGCCCCACCTCCAAGCACATGAGACTTTGAAGTCATTCCAGATCCAAACAATAGCACTGAAAATTTAGGAAAATATTTGGAACATAGTGGATACTAAAGAATGGTAACTAGTATTATGTCCTAAAATGTTGGAGAAATGACTACTGGGATTTGGTGTCTCAGATACAATACACAGAAAAAGAGTTTTACTATTGTCTTGCATATTGCAAGTATATTTTGCTATTTTATGAATATATTAATAAACTTTGAAGTGTCAGTCTATTAAACATTACATTTTTTCTATTTTTTATTTATTTATTTTCATTTTATACAGACTGAATTTTGATTCATTATCTATCCATAGTAGAAAGTAATAAATATCTTTCAAAATAACTTATTATTATAGCTTTTTAGTTAAGAATATTAGGGTTATAACGGTGTTGGAGATGAAACATCATTATTTTCCTTCTCATCCATGTTATTATTTTAAGTGATGCATGTTTTTATTTAAAAAGTATGTTTGGTTCATGACCATGAACTATTCTAATACTAACTAATTTTAAGACATATAATTAGGCTACATTTGTTTTTTTGGTCATTTCAAGTATTTTAGATATTTTAGAATTAACTATCCTTTCTCTTTATAATTACAGGGATACTTAAAAATTTCAGATTCCTCTAATTCTCAGAGTTGGTGGCATATTTTGCAGTGAGTAGCAGGAAAATATGAACACAATCCTTTCAAAGAGGCATTATTAAGAAAATAATTCAATTTAATCTGGCTTTTCCCCCTTTAGGATACAAGAAAAATGCCAGTAATCTCGATTATAATTAGATATCATAAATTAGTATAAAATTCCTGTCAGCATTTTAGCTTTGTGACTGTAGAATAACGTGCCAGTACATTTGCTTTCATACAAACAAATGCATGAGAGCCTCTAAAACTGAAAAAAACAAAACAAAACAAAAAAAAACTTGGTTTTATTCTTATTTGTGCTATGGTAAAATGTTAGCTTTATCTGAAACCTAAACAATAAACAGAGGTTTAAATTAAATCATACTGTGTTATTTAGCCATAACACCAAAAGCACATCTTAGAAGATCCAGGACGAAATGAAATTCTTAGAACATAAAGTTGCATAAGTAATATGTGAATTCCTTTACTTTACTCATAGTGTTTTTTGCTCTGGTAATGGACAATAGGTAACAAGAATTTACCTTCCCATGGATGATTCTAGCTCTGAGGTGAAAATAAGAACAGAGGAAAAGAAACAGGTTTTGGTTTATTAAAGGAGCTTATTATACATATATATGAGGATAAAAATATAAGAACACATTTCAGTAGGTTTGTTTGAAAATTAGAAAACAATTAGTCCTACTGGGTGATAAAGAAATGAAATCAAGTCACTTGCTGGTAAATTCATAGAATTGGAGGACATCCTGCTAAGTGAAATAAACTGGACTCAAAAAGTCAAAGGTCAAACATTTTCCTTCATATGAGGAAGTTAGAGAGAAAGAAGGAATTAAAAAAGGGGAGCTCCCAGAAATAAAAAGGAGATCAGCGGAATAGAGAAAGAGGATCAAGGAGGATGGAGGAAGGGAGGGAAAAGGGAAGAACGGGGGCATAAAATTGACCAAATTATGCTATCTACTTGTATGATTATAATACTATGAATCCCCTTTCTATGTTTAAAAATAATACAAAAATGAAAAAATGAATATGCAAATAAATAGAAGGAAGGAGAGAAGAATAACAAAGAAAAAGAACAGGGAAAGGAGGAAGGGAGGGCAAAGGGAAGCAGGGGTCACATCTCTAATAATCACTGTTCTTATCTTCAACTGCTAGTGGTAGCTTGTAAACTCTTCTGGTCTCCAATATATGTCTCTCACTGCTCTGTGAACAGTTGCCTCCACTGTTGGGCTACCTTAAAAATTTCCTATTCATTCTCTCTGAGTCTTTTTCTGGGGTGCTGATCACTCGCTCTCCCCTTATGTGTTTAAACTCTCCAGGAAGTTATGTGATTCTCTGACTTTTTCATTCCTAGAAAATCACATTTCAATTTTTTTCAGTTTACCAAGGTGAAGAATCAGTCAAATTCTGCTGCTGGATGAAAACAGAAAGTCAATCACTGTGACCACTCCCAAACACATTAGAACATAGAGCAATACTAGTCAATGCTGGCCTGCATCATAATATGCTATGAATACATTTTCTTTAACAACCTTCACATCCATCACTTTTATCAGCTTGGTATATCCTCTGAACCATTACTGGCACCGTTCTTAGCAGAGAGTCTCGACCAGGTTGAATGGCAGATGAGTGCCTGAATGAACCCTCTGAGGTTCTCTCATAAGTAGGTTTAACTTATATTCTTCCTAAAATCCAATACTTAAATACACTTCTTCGCTTGCCACATCCTGTAGTCACCTTATTAGCTCATTAGCTTTTTATTATTAGATATGTTTCACAATAATTAAACCAGATAACATCTCATATCTTTTTTTATTTCTGTCACTACATCAAATATCTAGTGGGGTAATTGGTATGGAAAAGTAGGTATCAAGTAAATTAACTATAGTCTGTTATGTTCTTTCAAAGAGAAATTTTCATATAGCTTGAACAACTGAATAATTTGTCCTTCACCTTTTCTAAAAAGATACTTGTTTATTTAAGCAAATAGTTTTGTTGATTTGTGACTTTATTTACAATCTTGGATAAAGTGGACATTTGTTTTCTATATTTTAGAGAGCACTGGGGTTATCATTTCAATTTATCAATGTCAGATCATTACACAGTAAATATCATCAATATGCTTTCTCATTTGAATCCTTCTGTCCTACAAAAAAATCCATAATTATACTTCTTTATCATTCAACCTTTAAGTAATTTTTGTTCACACCAAAGTTTGATCATTATTAGGGATATTTACTATCAGACATATCCTCTACCTTGACACCTGAACCAAGGAGAACAAGGAGTACAGTGATTATCTTCAGTGATTATTCAAAAATATTTCTGGGGTCATAACAACTGACTGATTATTAAAGGATAAGTCTGTACAAAAATGAGTTCCAAAGTAGCATTCATTAATTATAGACTGTTGATTGCCCATAGGCATTAGCCTTTGAGTTTACAATCTGGATCATCCTGCTAATTGTTCATTAAATATCAATATTTATTCATGGTAATAAGCAGGTAGGAAGCTATATGACGGCTGCAATTCCATTTTCTGTATTTGGGTACTCTGAAGTCCACATCTTTTTCATAATTATTTTCTTTTAGCTTAGTATTCTAGGGTTTCAGACTACACAATTCTGATTCAACTTCTGTTAGCATAATGAAAAATCTCTCCCTGAGTAAATACCTAGAATTATATTACTTTTTGGTTTCTAGCTTTATCGTCCAAAATTTTGAGGTTATGATAAGGCCAGATTTATAAAGCTTGCTTTCCTCATCTTGGAACTCCTATCGCCAATTTGATTTATGCAACAGAAAATATGCCAGATCCTCTCTCTTTTTTCTTTCCTACTGCTTATTTTCAGCTACATAAGGTGTTCAATTGTTGATGGTCAGGTCAGTTAAAAAGGCACTCAGATTTTATTTCCAATGATTATGTGATCTATGTTTTTAAATCTTAGTAAATGTTGTCATACATCATATCAACTTAGAACCTTCCCAAACTATTTCAATCACTAGCACTTCTTTATTTAGAAGCAGACAGATTATATCTACATTATCTGCATGAGTCTTGGTCTGATGAGTAAAGAAATTTTTATGATTCTTGTACATAGTTCTGAAGACTGTGGATAATGTATTCTTTTTGTATTCCATTTCTTTTAAAGATCAAGTAAATAAGACTTTGTATGCCATTTTGAATTAGTATTATATTATTTCAAAGGACACAACTATACAACATGCAGTTTGACTCTTTGAGAAGATTCACTTTCTACCATTCTTTGGATGTGGTTTATTCCTCAAAGATTTATGTACTGGAAGATCGATCCCCAGTGTATTGACAAAGGTTGCAGATCCTTTGAAAGGTGGGACTGGGAGTAAGGTAATTACATCGTTAGGGCCTGACTTCAGAAGGAGTACCATAACTGTTGTAGAACCCAGCTATTCCCTGCTGAGTGGGTTGTCATCAAACATCAAGACCAGCCCCTCTGCTTTTCAATTGCTTCATGTCTCAACATGTGATCTCTCCCTCTTACGTGCACTCTCTCCATGATGCCATCTGCCACCTTGTGATGCACCTAAGAGGACCCTCACTACAGGCTGAACAAACGAGACTGCCTGATCTTAGAATTTCAGACTCTAAAAAAGATCCAAAGAGTTAATAAGCTTCTTTTTATTATACATTTCCCAGGCTTAGGTATTTTGTCATAGCCATGGGAAATGGACAGATGCAATTTCTCATTGCTCATTTTTTTCAGCATTCCCTTCCTTTACCTTTTTATCATTTTATTACTTTCATCCATAAACAATTCATCTTTTGATTGAATCAACTAAAGAATAACATGGTAGGCTTACTGCATATAATATGGCAGGAATTAAATCTTTGAAGAAGGAGAGCTATGCTCTTAGGAAATGCAGTAGCTTTTTATTTCTTGCCCCTTAGCATCTTCCTGAAAATACCTGTTCAATTTAATTATAGAGCTTTGTTGAGCAGGGGATTCCTTATGAGAAAGGCTTTCATATATCATCTAGGACATCTAATCATATCTCTCAAAATGATAAATCAGCACCTCTAGAGTTCCTATTATGAACTGAATGCTTACATACCATTCAAATCCTTTTCCTGAAGTTCTAACCCCCAAAGTTACGGTAATTAGAGGTGAGACCATAATTTGCTTTGGATGAGGTAATGAGTGTGGTGGAGCCACATGATGGGATTAGCATGTACATCAAAAGAAAACTCAGGGAAATTGCTCCTTTCCACATTGAGGAAATGTCTTGTGAATAAGCAGTAAGAGACAACATCTTCATGTCAGGCAAAGAGCAGTCACCAGAAACCAAATTAACCAATATCAAAATCTTGGTTGACCCTGTCTTCAGAACTTGGTTGTCCCTGCCTTCTATGGTTCTTTTGTTATAGTAGCCCATGATGAAAAATGCTGTCACAATATGTGTAGAAATTTCTCAAAATCCAAATAGACCTAGTAAGCATGGTTTTTATTTTGAAGTGGTTCAAATATTGAAAGAAATTACTAGAGCATATTTCTGATAACTACAACCTAACCAAGATCTTTTTTTTAATCTTTCATTATTTAAATTCTCAATTACTTTATAATTATATGGCAATTCTATTCTCTCACATGAGTTACCATTAATTTCAAAATTAATTTTGATACATTTAGTAATTGTTAATGTTTTCAATACCAGTGAGTAAAATTGGTGGTGGTATCACAGAATCTAATCCATGTGACACCAGCTGATGATAGTAGGTATCCTTGAGGTAATATTATGAAAAGTATTGCATATCTATATAAAGACAGAATAGGATTTGATTCTTCCCTACATTATAGTTGTAAAATAAAGACTACTTTCTGTTTTCAGATCAATGATCAACGACAGTCTATTTTTAAAATTTTTATTTTTTTAAAAATGAAACCCAGGAGGGTTCTCCCAGGTTTATACCTCTAGACTTTAAAAAGAATTTTTTTTTTAATTTTATTTTGAGACAGGGTCTCACAGATGCTTAGGACCTTGTTAAGTGACTGAGACTGGTCTGAAACATGGGATCCTTTTACCTTACCTTCCCAAGTACAGGTGTGCACCACTATGCCCGGTTCTATGACTATTTAATTCTGTGAAGAGGCCTCCTTGTTTCTATGTCCTACTAAATAATCTAATCCTTATAGAGAATTGTTCTCACCTAGAGGTGATTTGGCTCCCAGGGTACATTTGGTAATGTCAGGAGACGTCTTTGGCCATCACAACCGGGACATATGTATGTGTGGTTGTTAATGGCATCAGTGGTTAGAGAACTAGAATATTTCTGAGTATCCTACAATGGCAGAGTCCCCCATAACACCTAAGTGCCCAATCCAAAATGTCAGCAGTATTGAGCCTGAGAATCCAGACTTTTGTTTTTTTGTACCAGTGGTTAAGGGGTGCTTAACCACTAAACTACCTCCCCAGACCTTTTTTATATTTTATTTAGTGACAGGGTCTTGCCGAGTTGCTTAGGCCCTCACTATCCAACTACTCTGCTAAGGTTGGCTTTGAATTCGTAATTTTCAGGCCTCAGTCTCTCCTGCCACTGCGACAGTGGGATTACAGGCATATGTGACCACACCTGTCTTCTAACTTTTTTCTATAAGTAAAAGATGACTATTGCTCCTCCCCTCCCAAAAAAAAAAAAAAAAAAAAAAAAAAAAAAACAGCTACTAACTTAAAAAATAGTTTCCATGAGTACTTTGGATAAAGTCTGCATTTTTTGTCATTACCACAATTCCTGCACTCATTGATATATTCCACAGTATTTTTAGTATAGCTGAATATTTTCAATTTAACATATCTAATGATTACATAAAAGCTAAAGTTTTCTGTCTCCAGACTCTAATTTCCTTTGAAATTATTTATTAAGCAATAGATTCATCCAAATATCATCTCTTGGAAGAATAACACTGTGTTCCATGCGCAGAACATCTTGCTCTACCAAGATACTGACACAGACTGTTTTCCTTCAGAAAATTTCATCTCTGTAATCTCTCAGATCAATCACAGCCCTGCAGTGTGATATAAGGTTTTTATATCCATTATGTTAGCTTCCCACTGATTCCACAACAAATTAGCACAAATGTAGCAGCTCCAAACAAAGTAAATATATGTTATGGTTTGTATGTGAGGTGTCCCCCAAAAGCTCATGTGTGAGACAATGAGAGAGGCTTCAGAGAGGAAATGATTAAGTTATGAGAGGCTTAAATTAATCAGTGAATTAATCTTGGATGAGATCAACTGAGTAGTAACTGGAGGCAGATGGGTGTGGCTGGAGGAGCTGGGTCATTGGGGAAATGGCTTTAGGGTATATATTTGTATCTGGAAAGTGGAGACCTCTCTCTGCTTTCTGATCATCATGTGGGCTGCTTCCCTCTGCCACACACTTGCACTATGATGCTCTGCCTTGAGCTTTGAGTACCTTCTGTGGACTAAGACCTCTGAAACCATGAGCACTCAAATAAACTTTTCTTCATAAAAATTTTCTGGTCAGAACTTTTAGTCACAGTAGTGAAAAAGCTGACCAAAACAATATATTTTCTCACTATGTGCAGAATAAAAGGACAACGTGTAGCTCAATGAGATAAAATCAAGGGAATGTTAGTGTTATATTATTTCTAAAATTCTGAGACAGAATCTGAATTTTAAATCATTTAGGTAAAACCTGTTGATTAACTGTAGATCTAAGGTTTCTACTTCTCTGTTGGTAGTCAGCCAGGGTATGATTTTTAGCTCAAGACACATTTCAATTCCTTAGTTCAGCTTCCCTTTCCTTCATCTCTGAAGTAAACAGTGGTGGATAGATTCCTTCTCAAGCTTTGAATTTCTCTGACCTCATCTTCTGCCTCATTTCCCTTGTACTTTTCTCTTCTGCTGTGTGATTTCTGACTGTCTCTTTGGTTTCCTCTTTTGTTTGTAAAGCGTCCTACAATAACATTAGGTCCATATGGGTAATACAGGATAATTTTAAGTTCAGTCAGTTACTGACCACAAATACATGAGAAAACTGTCTTCACATCAGAATCCAGATTAGTGTTTGAAAATCCAGAATCTGGGAACTTTTGGAAACATCTTTAGAATATTGTCTACCTAGCTGAATCTTAAGCATATTGTTTTCTCTAAAAACCATATGACATAATTCCTCAGATTTCCTATTGGGAGTGTTGCAAGAGCATTCATCATTCCCCAAACAGAGGTAGTCCTAGAACTTTTAACTTCCTACTTCAGACTTAAGAGTTCATTCACTTTGAGTCTACAAGTATAAAAAAGGAAGAGGTCACTAAAATTCTATTTTCAAGATAAATTCTACACTCTCACTTTCTTCTTCTGAGTCTCATTTGGAGTCTTCTTTAAGGTTTACTGTAACTCAAGATAGATTCTAAAATTCTGTTTCAGCATAACACTGGAATTTCTGTTTTTTTATCATGACATGCCCTTGCTCTGTCTTATCTTTATTTTCCAGGTCCTAGTGCATTAATTGTCCAGAGACTGCAAATATCCAAATGAAATAGTGACTACATTTATTGAAGCTTCTATTTATAGTTGGGTTACATTTGTAGACATTCATTTTTTTTAATTTACTCAGAAGTCCATTCTTTCTTCTAGACTTCCAATATAAGTAGTACTTTCATTCCTTTGCTGCCAAAAAACAATTTCTTCACCTACTGCAATCATATAAATCAAGTAGATGGTCCCCTATTACACTACCTTATTTCTATCCTCCATTGCTATTTCAGTGGTTTAACCCCATATAAGACCCTTTCCCCTGACATAACTAATGACTATTTTCTACTCTCTTCTATATTTTATGCCTCTATTTTGCAGGATAAAAAGTTACATAAATCTTATATGCAAATATTCTGAAGGTCAAAATTTAAGACCATTATTTTACTTATTAGGTAAGATTTTGGTAGGTGTTTAGGTTAGAGCTATTTAGAATGGATATAATTTGAAGTATTTGATTTTGGTGCTGGTAAGTCATTGAGTGGATTTGGGAAATGGATGGAAGGACCAGAAGTATGAAAATGGTATTGATATAAGTGATTTGTTTTAATTAGAGGCAGGAAGCTGTTTAATGTTTTCCTACTTTTAATATTTAATATTTTTGGTGTATGCCATCATGTAATACAATAAAGTCCAGTCTTACAACAAAAGACCAAAAATATTTTTCTCTAATCACTACATAATTATATTTTGGTTTCTTAGAAAATTGATCTGATAAAAATGAAATTTCAAAACAATTGATATAGACTTATTGCTACATATAGGTTTATATTTCTTAAAACATGAAGCAGTCTATTCCTTAGTTTGACACTAATGCTATTTTAAAACAAGAAAGATCATTTGATGCAGGTGACTTTGAAAATATCACCAAGAGAACTTTGTAATAAGTTTTTCTGTTATTATTTTTGAGCCATTGTTGACAAAAAGAAGATATACCTTTCACTTGAATTGCCAAATCAATTTAAGTGAAACAAAAAATAAAAAAAATTACAATGCAATCTAGCAAAGATTTTAGGAAAACCCAAATGGAGGCAGCCAGAATCATACAGACAATTTGATTTGATACAAGATTTTTAAAAGGATCATCGCTATTTGAACTTCAAAATATGGCCCATTCATAGACTACTGAGGCAGAACTATCATTTACAATCATTTGGCATGAGGTTTACTCAAAATATATGTTTGTATTGTGTGTGTGTGTGTGTGTGTGTGTGTGTGTGTGTGTGTACATGTGGTGCTTTGTATTAAACCCAGTGCCTCATGCATGGTAAGTATACTCTTGACCACTACACAGCAACTCTAGCTCCTTATGCTTAAATGTCATATGCTTAAAAACAACCAAAAATTTTCTCAATGTGAATGCAGAACATCAATTAATAATATTGCATACTAGGGATCCAATAGGTGGTGATATTTTTCCAAATGCTTAATCATAGTTTTGACTAGAATCTATAACACATACTTTCCAACTCTAAAATAAAAAAAATTTAGCAACATCAAGATTATAAAACTTCTTTGAACATTGGCCTCCTGTACTGGCTGCCTGATCAGATAGTGACAGACCTAGCCAGGTACAAGTCTTCTGATATTCTAGATTAGATAATATTATATCTATAGTTATTTTAAAATATTACTATAAATTTACCCATTTTTGTTATCTCTGCTCAATTTTGTCTCACTTATTTAAAGATACTTCTTTTAAATCAATATAAACATATGTAAAAGCATCACACTGTAACCCAAAATTATATTTTTAAAATGACTCTTTCAGATAAATAAAATTAGTATAATGAACATAAAGGTCAGTTTTACTTACTACATGGAAGTATTTTACACTTAAATAGCACTGCTTTTTATAGCCAGTATTCACCAATTATTCCCAAGTCAAATGCAATAATATACATGATGATGGTAATAAATGGTGATGTTATTTTGATTGAACTAATATTAAGTTAAAATATGGCAAGTTTTCCTAAAATTAGAAGTCCTAAAATAAATAGAGAATAATCTCAACCTGACCATAAGTTTTAGGAATTTTAAGAGGTCCTGATCTCTGATAGGACTTTGTGAGGAAAAAGATTGACAGCACTGATTTTGGTTGCTTTTCCCCAGCTTACTGAAGAAAAGTGGAGAAGGATAAGGCCTCAATTGTGCTCAGCAGGGAATAGGATGGGTATGATAAAACCAGAGAGAGAAAAATTGACAAAAATCAACAAAAATGTCTGTTGAAATCAAAAGAAAAACAGATAACCTCCCTAACAAAGATTAATTTCTATATTATTGGAAGACAGTTTTGGTGGAAAAGAGGTGTTAGTATTTAAATAAAGGTTGTATAATGTGTGGAGATAGAAACAGGGCAGTGGTTCTGTAGATGGTCATGTTTGGAAGTATTTTGCGTCATTTTAATTAAAAATAATTTTAATGACATAATATCTATTCAGTTAATAAAATATTCTGTTAATAAGAAGATATTTGGGTCAGGAAGAATATACCTTCCTTGAGATTGCAAGAATGAAGTAGAAAAGACAAGAATATGCAGTTGCAAGGTTATCATAAGTACAGAGAAGTAACCAATGCTGAGATAAAGAGGAACTAATGCTGTAAACAAAAGCTGAGATTATATAGATAAGGGTATGAGAGATGGGTGACAGAAAATTCAGTCTATTTTCTAGAGAACATCTTGGGAAATCCTTTCCTGATTTTTCCCTTGTGAGTATGCTCATGACCAGTGTAAATGACTAATTGTGCATGAATCTACAGAGTCTCTTCATTGACAGTGTTGATGAGATAGCCATGAACAAGGTAGCAGAATACCTAATTTACCAATTTTGAAATGTTTTTAGTTAGACTATAAAGATAAAACACTATGTTTTACATGACCCATGATAAAATGCTATTTTGAACATTGGTGAGAGGAGGTAAGCTCTGGCATTTAGCCCAATAGAGACAAAAAGGATTTTTCAAATTGAGTGTTGTGGCAGGATGACGTTAAAGGAACTGGGAGACAGTTATGCCAGATACTAGAAATTTGACAATAGGAAAGTCATTTGAACCAACAGATATTCAACCTCATGTGTGAATTATTTCTTTTACTTTCCATTTATGTTACATTACTCTTCAGATCAACAAAACTTTGAAAATATCAGTTTCATGTTTTATTGCATATAGTATATATGTATGTACACATGGTCCTCGATTTACAATGTAAATTTGCAATTTATTGTGGGGTTTTATCTCCAGTAAACTCATAATAATTTGGAAAATATAATAAGTGGAAAAATATAATAAGTAAAAAATGAATTTCATACATCAAACCTACCATATCTCATAGCTTAGCAACATAGTACACTGTAGACTATCAGTTGTTTTTTCTCATGATTACATGGCTGATTGGGAGCTGTCACTCACTGTCACATGCAAGAAAGTATCATACCATATGTGGATAGCCCAGGAAAAAAATCAAAATTCAAAATTCAATGTCCAGTTTCTACTGAATGCATATTTCTGTCATACCATTCCAAAATGGAAAAATCATGAGTCAAACCATCATAAGTTGGACACCACTTCTCTATATCTATGAAATGTCACATATCCATTAAGATGCCTATAGTAAAAAAGAGAGAATAAGTTTTGATGAGGATGTAAAGAAATTGAATCCCCATACATTGATGGTAGAGATGTAAAATGGTGCATTTGCATTGAAGAATAATTTAACAGTCCTCAGAAAATTAAAGATAGCACCAGAAATTTCACTCCAAGATATATATCCAAGATAAATAAAAACATATGCAAACACTGAACAGGTACATGAATGTTCATAGTCACATTGCTAAAAATAATCCAAAGTGGAAATAACCTGAAAGCCTATTAACTGATGCACAAGAAAAATGTACAATATATACAAAATGGACAAATATTGTGCTATAAAAAGGAATGAAATAGTGGTGCATATTACAACACAGATGAACCTTGAGATCATTATGCTAAATCAAAGAAGCCAGACACAAAGACCAATATTCAGAAATATTTAGAGTAGATAAATATAATATTCAGAGTTGACAATCCTGAGAGACGGAAAGTTCAGAGATTGCAAGGGGATAGGATGAAGAGGGAAATGAGAACTGACAGCTAATAATATTTGGTTTCTTTTGGTGTTTATGAAAATATTTTTATATCAGTGTAATTGTTACATAATTTTGTAAATAAACATAAAAGTCACTATATTATACTTTTTTGTGTGCCAGGGATTTAAATCAGGGGCACTTAACTACTAAGCTACATTCCCAGACCTTTTTCAAAGGATATTTTGTTTAGAGACAGGAACTATCTAAGTGCTTTAGGTCCTAACTAAATTGCTGAGGCTGGCTTTGAACTTGCAGTCCTCAAACTACAGGGATTATAGGTGTTTGCCACCATGACTGGCTCAATTACACATTTTAACAGGTGAATATGATTATTTAAATTATATCTTAATAATAATTAAAAACATAATAATAATAAACTAAGGGTGGATTTTAAAGTTAATTGCAAAGATAAAGTTTATATGTTCTAAGGAAAGTTATAAACTTCATTAGAGTTAAAAAAACAAATTTAAAATTATTTGAAATATTTGATAACTTTTACTGCATTAAAATAAAATGCAACATAAACTACATGAGAGTGAAAAATAATTCAAAAGTTGAAGAAGTTATTCACAATTGATGAGATTTTCTGTTCATGATACAATGTAGCTTCCACATATCAGTAAGAATGAACAATAACCTTATTATAAACTGGTAAACAGACTTTAACAAGAATTCTCAAAGATAATATACAAATTATCCATAAATGTATTTAATAATGGTTAATCACATTAGAAAAGGCTCATTCCTCCTTAGGAAATTAAGCTGAAAATCAAAAGCATCTACTACTGCTTAAAGAGCAGTAGAATCAAATTATATAAAAAATAGAATTAGAAGGAACAGTAACCTCAAGTACCAGCAACAATATATACCACTGGCATCCTCCATATATTGCTGGTGGAAGTTCAAATTTGTACTGTTTCTTAGGAAAACTCATAGGACTGGTCTACTAAAGATGGGCATATGGGTACATTAGAACCTAGTAATTCTTCTCCCATGTGTCGCCCATCAAGATTGATGATATATAATGGGGGTGGGGAAGTGGGGGTGGGTGGGAGAAGAATGGAGAAACTTTAGATTACATAGAAGGAAATGAGAGGGAGGAGAGGGGTATGAAAAATGGTGGAATGAGACAGACATCATGACCCTATGTACATGTATGATTACATGAATGTTATGAATCTACATCATGCACAACCATAGAACGAAAAGATGTACCCCATTTGTGTACAATGAATCAAAATGCAGTCTGTAAAAGTAAAAAAATAATTAAAAAAGAACTAAAAAGAAGATGAACACCTATGTATGCCATGAACCATGAGAAGAATATGTACTGTGTTGCTCTTTTTTTTTAAAAAAAGTATTTGTTCTCATTTGTTGTACATGACAGTGGAATGCATTTATACATTTTGATAGATCATACATAAATGGAGTGCAAGCTCTCATTTTTTTTTGATTATACATATTGTAGGATCTGTTGCTCTTTTAACTCACAATTCATCAACTAATATCACCTATACAATGCCTGAATGTAAAAAGAAATAAAATTGTTAATTTAAGTAGAAATACATGCAAAACTAACTATTGTATTAGAAATCATGATCCTTATTATGTTTAGGAAGAAATGAACATGAATTCATTACAAGAGGACACGAATAAGAACTTCTCAGATTCTGCTAAGGTTTGGTAGTTTGAGTTAGAACAGGGTTACACCATCACTGAGCCAATCTGTTATGATTTCTGCATTCTTCTCTGGGTTGTGTTTCAATGTAAGCATTTTTAAACATTTACTTCAATGAATAACATTAATATAATAAAATAGTGTGTGTGTTCTCATAGATATGAATACCTCCAAACAAAATGATATTCATAAATTGTTTATGTATTATATTTAATATATTGTGTTCATAGCTGACACATGCATTACACATATACAATAAAGTAAATATAGAGTTTATAAATACTAAAAGTGATCTAGTTGGATGAAAGACAATTTTTAGCATTGCTTACCTCTGGATATTGCCTACCTCTGGATATTGGCCTACGATGATGAAGACAAGCAGAAACTCTCTGAAAAATTTAAATTTTGTTTTACTGAGATCACTCTTGTATTACATATATACTTTTAAATGAAAAATCATAAGCAACATTAAATACACTTTTTTCTCATTAATTTTTCCAAATTATAAGTTTAGATCATTTCAGTAGAATATAGCACCATTATTAAGGAAATGCACTATTCCTTAATTCCTTAATTTGTGCATTCCTTATGCACAAATACTTTTTTTTTTAAAAAAAGAGCAACACAGCACATATTCTTCTCATGGTTCATGGCATACATAGGTGTTCATCTTCTTTTTAGTTCTTTTTTAATTATTTTTTCTTTTACAGACTGCATTTTGATTCATTGTACACAAACGGGGTACATCTTTTCGTTTCTATGGTTGTGCATGATGTAGATTCATAGCATTCATGTAATCATACTTGTACATAGGGTCATAATGTCTGTCATGTGGAAAGGTAAAAGTCAGTCACCCGAGTCAAGGCATTTTCAGGTAGTGAACAGTATTCAGCAAGCAATAAAGTAAAATCTTAGTAATAATTTCTATCTCAATCCTCTGTACCACCTCAAATCTGCAAACTTTAAAATTTCAGCAAGTTTTTAAGGTATGCATGACAGTGGAATTACATGGAAACATTTCTCTCATAAATCTGTTTTAAAATTTTACAATTCCATATTTTATGATCCCATGTCAAATCTACGTGGCAGGTTGGCAGGTACTTTCTACATTCCATTCTTCTTGACAGCAATGATCCTTTATGCTTGTTTTCAAAAGTCAAATGTGACCACACCAGTAATTTCAAAACAGCATTATTTGTGAGATTCTAGTTATTTTTGTTTCTACTCAATATAGGTAATGCCTGTGCTTCAAGTGTTCCATGACTCTTCAACAATTATGAGAATTTACCCAAAGAAAAGGATTCTTGTTTGTCAACTGATACATATTCAGCCATGTTTCAGTTAGTTTTATCTAGAGCTCAACAAATAACAGTAAGTTTTTGTCCTCATATGATTAGTAATTTTTGTTTTAAGCCACTAAACTTTGGGGTGAATTGTATGCAAAACATAATCTAATTGAACTATTTGATTATAACATATATCTAGGATTTTATTTTTTAATTCAAACCTAAGACAAACTTACTCAGTGAAAGAAGGAATATTTTACTTCACCTAATTCTGAAATTCAGAGACACAGTTCTATGTTTTTAAGTGACTCAATCAGCGTTTCAAATGCTACTGAATGGGACCTGATTTTTATCTTTTCTTAGTTTTGTTCTCTGTCGGCTGTATTCAATTTTACACTAAGTGTTTACCTGTCTTCAAGTGATTATACTTTTAGAATTCCTATGAAATTCTCCTTTACTTAGTTGACTTTGGGATGCATTAATTATTTTTAGTCTAGGTCACAAGATATAATCCTTAGCTGGTTACCAAACACCCATATGGACATAGACATATATACAGCATATGTTTACCCATAGTGATAACAGTTATTTTACTGGAGTAAACATGAGTAAATTCATGGTGTCAAGAACACCAAATATCCACTATATGAAAAATTAACTGACTTGCTAATGTTAAAATATATGAATGTCAGAATTTCAATATCATTTTCTCCCAGAAATCTTCTTAATCTCTAATATTAGGATGGGTATTAAAATGATATATTCATGTAATATTTTTGGTGTTTCTTTGTTTAAATAAACTTAGTTGATTTCTTGTTTGTCCTATAGACAGTAAAATTCATGAAAGTAGGTGTTATTTTTTTCTTCACAATTATGACCTCAGGATCTAACAATGTTTGCCAAATAAATCTTTCTTCAGTGAAAGAATATAAATTTTACCGCTTCCAAATTTCAGTTTCTAGTGAACAAATGAACGTCCATTTTAGGTTAATGTATTAAAATTTATGTCTTGATTATTTTTATTATCTACAAAGATATAAATTTAGCTTGAAAATGTAAAGACCAGTTATCATGGAGAAAAAATTTTCATTGCTTCAAGTTCAAGATTGAGTTTGAGGGCTGGGGAGATAGCTCAGCTGGTAAAGTGCTTGCCTCGCAAGCACAAGGCCCTGAGTTCGATCCCCAGTACCGCAAAAAAAAAAAAAAAAAAAAAAGATTGAGTTTGACAATTCATTTGAATGCTCAAATTTCTTACTTTCATCTGGCAGTGTTGATATTTTAACATTGTAATTACATATAATTTTGATATAGCTTAATGGTCAAGAATAAGACAAGTATGCTACTAATACTTTGAAATTGTGGGGATTTCCTTTGTTATCTTGTACATGGTCAATTTTCATAGTGTTACTAGATATTAAGAAATATAGAGTCTCCCATTGTTTTAAGTAAAATTCTATCATTGGTAGTTATTTTGTGTGACTATTATATATCCTTATTATATTTTAGTTGCTTGAGCCCCATACAGAAGAAGAAATTTGTTTAAATTTTCCTTTTCCATGGTGAATTTCTTCTTATTGCTGTCAATTTTACTTCTTTAAGTTAATGTTACCTTTGCAATACCATTTGTAATTTCTAAATCTTTTAAGTAAAACTTCTATTCATATATATTATTTTGATTCTGAAATGTTTTGTCTAATAATACTGCTATTTAGTATGAATGGGCTCTTAAAATAGTGAAAATTTGGTCTGAATTAGACTTTTATCTTTGAAGGAAAGAAAAGAAAATACAAATTTCAGTAACAGAAAAATGTATGGGTATGCAGTGAGAGGGAAAGAAACTGAGTATGAAATAGTATCGACAGTACCTATGAGACAGTTCTGTCATGTGAAAAACCCATTATGGAGGTATTTGAAATACACTGTGCCATCTCCAATTATTAAGCACTTTTATGTAGAATGAGAATACTTAACCAAAACCAAATATATTTGCTTTTCCTTTAATCTGGTCTTTGGAATTCAGCATGGACTGAATGTTTCCATCACCCTAAAATTCACATATTGAATCCCTATTTCACAATGTGATGTTATTTGGACATGGAGACTTTGAAGTTAGATTAGGTCATGAGGGTGGTGCTCTTAGGATGGAATTAATGCCCTTATGGAAGAAGAGACACAAGATATCTCTTTCTACAGGTGCAGGCATCTGTCTGAAAATCGGAAAATGGGACCTTACCAGATGCTGAAACTCAACAGGAAAACAAATGGACAGCACCTTGATCCTGAATTTCCCATTTTCCAGGAATGTCATAGATAAGTGTGTGTTGTTTAAGTCACCCAATCTATGATATTTTGTTACAGTAGCCAGAACTAAAGGAGCATTTTAATTCAATTATGACATATTGTGGTATTTAAGAAACATATACATGATGTTTTAAATAATATTTTGTGGTGATTAATGTCCTCCTCAAAACTTATGTAATTGTAAATAATATCAATTTTTTATGTTCTAAAATTGTTTTCATTTACAATTTTTTCCAATGTATACTATAAAATTTGAAGTCCTTGATTTCAGTTTATGCATTATTTTATTCCAGTGATTTATACCTTCATATGGTCAATCCTGCTTATATTTAACAGAATTTAAACACATGTAAAATTTTTAATGACTGAATAATACTCCATTGTGTATATATATGACAGTCTCTTTATCCATTCATCTCTTGAAGGGCATCTAGGTTGGTTCCACAATCTAGCTATTGTGAATTGAGCTGCTATAAACATTGATGTGACTGTGTTATGGTAGTATGTTAATTTTAAGTCCTTTGGGTATAAACCAAAGAGCAGGATAACTGGGTCAAAAGGTGAGTCTGTTCCAAGTTTTCTGAGGATTCTCCACACTGCTTTCCAGAGTGGCTGCACCAATTTGCAACTCCACCAGCAATGTAAAAGTGTGCCTTTTTCCCCACATCCACACCAACATCTATTATTGATTGTGTTCTTAATAATAACCATGATAATTGAAGTAAGATGAAATCTTAGAGTTCTTTTAATTTGAATTTCTCTAATTACTAGAGATGTTGAACACTTTTTCATATATTTATTAATTGCCTGTATTTCTTCTTCTGTAAAGTGTCTGTCCAGTTCCTTGGCCCATTTGTTGATTGGGTTCTTTGTATTTTTGGTGTAAAGTTTTACAAATTCTTTGTATTTTTGGTGTAAAGTTTTATAAGTTTATAAGTTTCTAAATTTTGGAGATTAGTGCTCTGAAGTGCATGTCGAGAAGATTTTCTCCCATTCTATAGACTCTCTTTTCACATTATTGATTGTATCCTTTGCTTAGAAAAAGCTTTTTAGTTTGAATCAATCCCATTTATTGATTCTTGCTTTGATTTCTTGTGGAACCAACGTAGATGCCCTTCAACAGATGAATGGATAAAGAAACTGTGCTGTATATACACAATGGAATATTATTCAGCCATAAAGAAGAATGATATTTGAAATTTGCAGATAAATGGATGGAATTAGAGAATATCATGGTAAGTGAAATAAGCCAATCACAGAAAAACAAAGGCCAAACATTTTCCCTGATAAGCGGATGATGATACATAATGAGGGTTGGGCGTAAGAGAAGAATGAAGGAACTTTAGATTACGTAGAGGGAATGAGAGGGAGGAGGGGGCAGGGGTATTAAAGATGGTTGAATGAGACAGACATCATTACCCTGTGTACATGTATGATTACATGAATGGTATGAATCTACATCGTGCACAACTGTAGAAATGGAAATTTGTACTCATTTATGTACAATGAATCAAAATGCAGTATGTAAAAATAAAAACAAATAAATAATAAAAAAATTTAATGGTTATATTAACAGTCAATACTAAGTTTCATTATCTGGAAAACTGTGTTCTTACTTACCTATTTTACACTTACACATCTTTTGAGAGGCAAAAAAAATGTTACTTTCTCCACAATGTTACTGTAGACCACTTTGATTATCCTTTTTGTTGATAAACCTCAGGGAATCCCTCTATTTTAATAGTTTTAGACCTTATTGAAATGATCTATTTACAGAGTCTATTCACCCAATAGGCTATATAAACTCCTTGAGAAAAGGAGAAAAATATTGTTGAAACTTATTTTTCTATTTATTGCCACATGATTTAATATAGTAGGTGATTAAGAAACACTTTGAACTCAAATAGTTTATTTAGATATTAGAAATTTCTAATATTTAATATAGGAAAGAGTTCAAATTCTTAGAATGTGGAGAATACAGACAGATACAGATATACAACTGTCATGTATATAAAAGATACATAAGGAGATACTAAGACATGTAGATGCTGCTATGATCACCTCTAACATCTACTTTATGTATAAAATGAGATTGAGCCTATTTAAGCCTATCTGTAACCAAAGTCAAGTCCAAAGAAGATATAATATTTAACTAAAGACCATTTTAATCCAAAGGTAATGATTTCATAGATTCTTTTAAGACTTTGAGCCAAATATCTTATAATATG
The DNA here is from genome assembly GCF_902686445.1 of Sciurus carolinensis. Classification (NCBI taxonomy): domain Eukaryota; kingdom Metazoa; phylum Chordata; class Mammalia; order Rodentia; family Sciuridae; genus Sciurus; species Sciurus carolinensis. Next base: position 144,038,942 of record NC_062216.1, read on the forward strand.
CCAATATAATAATATATCTGTTGGATCTTGATAATTTGCATACAGCAAAACTTCTGCTTCATATATTTGGTATCATATATTTGAAGTCCTTATATGATTTTATAAATTAGACCACTGAAAGTATTTAAAATATTAAAAATGTTAAAAGAATTTCAAAGTCAGTGCGACAACCCTTGCCAGACTTTCCCTACTGCAATGCACCATCAGTCTGGAAAATTGAAAAAAGTCAAGGTTGGTAAATAACTGCTGCAGACCACAATTCTTAATTAAGTCATGCTTTTGGAGTTATAAACTTTAATATACTTTTTCATGGCATTCTGTATTTTACAATAGCTGCTCCACTCAGAATATATTTCCTCTGACAACACTGGGTATATTAGTCATTAATAAATGGCTTCTTGTTAGGAAAAAATTCTAAGGGAAAGATCTACACAGAAAATAATTTTGTCAGAGATCAGGTTAACAATCCTACTAAGCTTAGAGTCCTGTGAGTGGAACTACAGTATTCCTTCCAAGTCTTCAAATGAAATAGTGCTTCTGCTTCAATAGAATTCTATGCTAGACACTTAGCTAGGGACTTAAAAATGAGCCTCTTTGTATAAAGGGAGCTTTACTGGTAAAGCAAGAACATTGCATTGTATCTCTTTCTACAACACCACAACAAATATGTCTTGAGAGCTCTATTAAGTACACAAGAATCCAACAGTGACACATTTAAATGCCAAATGCAGGAGAAAAAGTACCACTAGCATTTCTAAGGGACTGAAATTGGGTGGCTCAGGTTTAAACTGTTGTTCTACTGTGACTAATGATCCTCTTGCCCTCGAGTGGCTCTAAAAGTTGAAAATGGATATCTGTATTATTATATATTATCTCAGATTCTTTGGGAAACTGAACTGGAGGAGAAAAATTCTCAGTCTTCAGTCCTAGAGAAACCCTTGTTGACTTAAGAGGAATTTATCAATGTAAAGGGATTAGTTTATTACTACTTTAAACCCCTCATGCATCACAAAGGGATTTGCTAAATACTTTCATAGGGACTGCCCAGTGCTGCCAAGGGGCTTCAGAAAGGCACTGAACCTTCTGGTGATTGAAATGTACACTCCTGCTGCAGTGAATTAGCATAATTGGAATCAAGACTAGATGTTTTTATAGGAGCTGATTATATGCAGCTCCAATAGAATCATTACTTTAGCCTGTCTTATCCTTGAGGGCATATGAAGTCTTGGAAACAGGTTTTAAATATGATGCCTGCTCAGCAGGTGAGCAACACTTTGGCGAGAGGTACATTAGCTGTAATTTATAAGGTACACTTGGTGGCATTTAACATTCTAATTATATGTAATGTTAAGATATGTTAAGTAGTAATATATTGTGTGTGTTAACCACTTTGGATAAAAGTTCCAGCCTATCTATATTACTGTGATCTATTGGAGGAGCACAAGATTATTCTTCATGGTATATTAACCAAATGAAATGTTAGGGTAATTGAGGCCAGAATCCCTATAATTGTAGAGTTATGTGTCTAAAGTGAGCATTGGTAGCCATGTGCGGTGATGCACACCTATAATCTTAGCTACTCAGTAAGCTGAAGAACAAGGATCAGAGGTTGGAGGCGAGCCTGGGCAAATTAGCAAGTCTCTTTCTCAAAACAGAATTTAAATAATGGGCTGGAGATGTAGCTCAATGATAGCATGTAGTGTTTACTTAGTATTTGCTAGGTCCTAGGTTCAATCCCCAGTAATATTAATATTTCATGAAGAAGAAATAAAATATATATATATATCATTGATAGATCCAGTTTGAACAAAATGCACATGTAGCCACACGTTGGCAAGTCACACAAATAAAAACAAAACCCACAACCATTTAAGTTTCATACTAGCAACTTTGTCATTAATGTTCTCATGGAATTCTTTTGTTTCAAGATTCTTTTAATACAATTTTGAATCTTGTTTTTTACAACTTAGAATTTATAATTCATCTCCAAATGGGCTTGCTTACTTCTTACCAGTACGTGTAAAAATTGTGAAAACTAAAGTCTCTATATTACTTGATTATTATACTTCCCCAAATTGCCTAATATTATGAAAAATAGCCTTAGGAATACATTTTTCCAACTTAAGTAAACAGCAACTTTATTTTCTAGTCATCTTACTTTTTCTTTCAAGGTGAATGGATGATTAAAATAAATGAAATCACTGGATTTCATTTATATTGACACTGCAATTAATGACTAAATAAATATTTAATTATGGGACAGGATTTTTTATAATAGTTGCATAATTTGGTTTTGTAGAATAACTATGAATAACAGAAAATAAGTTATGGATATTTCTCTTTATAAAATGTAGATAAGTAAATCAAGTAAAAAAGAATTTTTTTTTAATGTTATCTATTAGAGACCATGACCTGATAACTAGGTGAAAATTGTTAAAGACAATTTTATTAGACACCAAGGCAGGCCAGACTGTTTGAGGACACATTTGGTTGGTGCTGAAGTACTTTCACATATTTTGTATTTATTAGTAAATGATTTTATGCAATGTATTTGCACTGCTCATGTTTACAGGAACAACTATCTCCCCCCCACAAAATTCTCTTTCAACCTTGAAACAATCATAATAATACAATGAACATAAATATAGAAGGAACACAAATCTAATTTTAAAAATGGATTATGGATAGAAATAATTAAACCTACATGTGTACTCCCTTTTCCCATAGACTCGTTTTATACTTCAGACATGTGTCAACTAAAACATGGTAAGTGCCTATATCCCAAACGTCTGAAATATAAAATAAGTAACAGATCCATTCTGTGCACAATAGATCCAACACACATTATAATGAAAATACAGAATCAGGATAGAATTTTAAAAGTTGTAAGAGAAAAATTGATGGTCACATTTATAAACCAACCAATTTAGATTTCAACTGATTTCTCAATGCATATGCTAAAAGCCAGGAGGGCTCAGAATGATGTATACCAGCTTCTGAAAGAAAATTAGTACCAATCAAGATCACTATACCCATCAAAATTATTCTGCGGAGTTGAAAATGAAATAAAAACTTTTTGTGATAAACTAAAATAATTCAAAATCACAAAGTCTACACTATAAAATCTACTCAATGAAATACTTCATGAAGAAGAAATAAAAAATAAAAATGAAAACCATGATAAGGAAGAATTACACTAGAAAAATTATTAGTCATTTAAAAGAGAACTAAGTCTGAATTAACATCAGAAATAAATCAAAATGGCAGGAAATAAAAATCATCTTTTTAAAAATGAGATTTTCACCACTATGACTGAAAGACCTGGCAAGAGTAATTTTAGAAGAGGAAAAGCTTATTTGGGGGCTCATGGTTTCAGGGTTCTCAGTTCATAGACAGCTGGCTCTATTCCTTGGGGTTGGACATGAGGATGAGCATCAAGGCAAAAGAGTATGGCAGAGGGAAGTGACTCACATAGTGATCAAGAAGTAGAGAGAGACTCTACTCTCCAGATACGAAGTATATAACAAAGGCACACCTCCAGTGACTTGCCTTCCCCAGCCATACTTTAACAGTTGACAGTTATCAATCAGTTAATTCCTATTATGTGTAAACTCAAGGATTCAGTGAAGGCTCTCATAACCCAAACATTTTGCTTTTGAATTTTTTTGCACTGTCTCACACATGAGCTTTTGGGGTGCACCTAATATCTAAACCATAACAATCTTTCGATAATATCATTGAATGTAAATGGTCTAAACTCTTCAGTCAAAAGAAATAGATTGGCAAATTGGATTAAAAATCAAGATCAAACATTATGTTATTTGCAAGAAACACATCTTACAAAGAAATCTACAGACTGAAAGTGTAAGGATGGGAAAAAACATACCATGCAAATGGTAGCCAAAAGAAAGCAGGAGTAGCTATTCTCACATAAAACAAAGTGGACTTCAAGCTAAAATTAGTCAGAAGAGGCAAAGAAGGTAACTTATACTGGTTAAGGGAATCATCCAACAACAAGAAATATTGATTGTAAATATGAATGCCCCAAACAGTAATGCATCTAAATACATAAAACAAACCATACTCAATATTAAGAATCAAATTAACAATACAATAATACTAGGTGACTTTAACACACCTCTCTCACCACTCGATAGATCACCTAGACATAAACTAAGTAAGAACTTTCCTAACCTAAAAAAATGCTATTAATCAAATGGACCCAACAGATATCTATAGAATATTCCATTGTTTAGTGACTGAATTCACTTTCTTCTCAGCAGCACATGGAACATTTTCTAAAATAGACCATATTTTAGGTCACAAAGCAAGTTTTAGACAAAACAAACAAACAAAAAAATAGAGATAACTCCTTGCATCCTATCAGATCATAATGGAGTGAAATTAGAGATCAATGACAAGATGAAAAATAGAAACTAACACCTGGAGACTGAATAATATACTTCTTAATGATGAATTAATAGCAGAAGAATTCAGGGAGAAATAAAAAAGAATCTTAGAAACAAACAAAAACAATGATATGACATATCAAAACTTCTGGGGCAGTATGAAGGTAGTTCTAAGAGGACAGTTTTTAACAATGAGTTTATACATTTAAAAAATAGAAAGATAGTAAATTAATAGCATAACATTATACCTTAAACCCCCAGAAAAAGAACAATCCAACACCAAAATCAGTAAAAGATAGGAAATAATTAAAATCAGAGCTCCAATTCATGAAACTGAGAACAAAAATATACAAACATCAATAAAACAAAAAGTTTATTTTAGAGGATGAACAAAATTTATAAACCCTTTGCCAAACTAACCAAAAGAAAGAAGGGAAAAGCTGAAATTAATAAAATTCACAATTAAAAAGGAAATATTACCACAGACACTAATGAAATCTAGAGAATCATCAGAAACTGTTTTGAAAATTATTCCAATGAGGTAAAATATCTTGAGGATATTAACAAATTTCTAGAGATCTTTCCAAATTGAACCATGAGGATATATAAAACTTCAGCAGATCAATATTAAGTGATAAAATTAAAGTAGCTATCAAAACACTTCCAACAAAGAAAAGCCCAGGACTGAATGGAATCTCAGCTGAGTTCTATCATATCTTTAAAGAAGAACTAACACCAATACACCATTATTCCATAAAACAGAAAAGGAGGGAACACCGTCAAATTCTTTCTATGAAGCCATTATCACCCTAATACCAAAACCAGACATATCTAGAAAAGAAAACTTCAGAACAATATTATTGAAGAACATAGATGCAAAAATTCAAAATATTGGCAAACTGCATAAAAAAAACACATTTAAAAAATAGTGCACAATGATCATGGGGGTCTTATCTCAGGGATGTAAGTTTGGTTCATCATACACAAATTAATAATTGTAATTCACCAATTAAGGATAGACATAAGGATAAGAATCATAAGATTATCTCAATAGATGCCAAAAAAGCATTTCACAAAGTACAGTATTCATTAATGTTTAATACACTGAAAAACGAGGGATAGAAGGAACTTACCTCAACTTGGAAAAGGCTATCTATGACAAAACCAAGACAAACATCATCATCAACTGAAAGCATTTTCTATAAAAACAGGAACAAGACATGATGCTTCATTCTCACTACTCCTATTCCATGCAGTTCTTGAAACTAGTCAGAGAAGTCAGGCTAGAGAAGGAAATTAGAAGTTAGTAATATGAAAAGAAGGGGCTGGGGAGATAGCTCACTTGGTAGAGTGCTTGCCTCAGAAGCACAAGGCCCTGAGTTCGATCCCCAGTACTGCAAAAAAAAAAAAAAAAAAAAAAAAAAAAAAAAAAAAAAAAAAAGAAAAGAAGAACTCAAATTATCTCCGCTGATGACATGATCCTATATTTATAAGTTCCCCCCAAAAAATCTACCAGAAGACTTCTAGAACTAATAAACAAATTTAGCAAGATATAAGAACAACCTATATAACTCAATCATTTTCCCATACTCCAATAATGAATCTACTAAAAAAGAACTTAGGAAAACTATGCCATGCACAATAACCTCAAGAAAAAATTACTGGGGGATTAATCTGATAAAGAATGTGAAGGACCTCTAAAATGAAAACTATAGAACACTTTGGGAAAAAAATCTAAAGATCTTAGAAGACAGAAATACGGTCTATGTCCTTGAATAGGCAGAATTAATACTATCAAAATGGCCATATGTCCCAAAGCATTATACAGACTCCGTGTAATCCCCATCAAAATACCAATGACTTTCTTCACAAAACTAGAAAAAGTACTTCTAAAAATTCATTTGGCAAAATAAGAGAGCCAAAATAGACAAAGCAATCCTGTGTAAAAAGAGATGCTGAAGACTTCACAGTACTGGACCTCAAATTATTCTACAAAGCTACAGTATCCCAAACAGCATGGTACTGGCACCAAAACAGACATGAAGACCAATGGAATAGAATAGAAGACATAGAAAAAAAATCACATAAATATATGATCTGATTCTAGACAAAGGTGCCAAAATACATATGATAACCTTTTTAGCAAATGGTGCTGGGAAAACTGGAAATCCATATGTAGAAGAATGAAACTTGACCCCTATCTCTCATCTAGCACAAAAGTTAATTCAAAGTGGATCAAAGACCTGGGATTAGACCAGAAATTCTACAACTGTTAGAAGAAAATGTAGGTCTAATACTCCAAAATGTTGGCATAGGAATCAGCTTCCTTAACAAGACTCCTAAAGCACAGAGACAAAACCAAAGTCAATAAGCAGAATAGCATCAAATTTATAAAAGCTTCTTCACAGCAAAGGAAACAAGAGGGTAAAGAGAGAGTCTACAGAATGGGAGATTTTTGTCAACTACTCTTCACACAGGGCATTAATATGCAGAATATAAAAGAAATTTTAAAAAATGATATCACACACACACACACACATTTAATAAATGGGTTAAAGAACTAAACAGTCCTTTCCCAAAAGAAGAAATACAAATGACCAACAAATATATGAACAAGTGATCAACATCTCTAGTAATTAGGGAATACAAATCAAAACTATAGTGAAATCTCACTCCAATCAGAAAGGCAATTGTCAAGAATACAGGTAACAGTAAATGTTGGTAAGGATGTGGTGGGTGGGTACATTTCTACATTTTTGGTGGAACTGCAAATTAATACAATCACTCTGGAAAGCAGTATGAACATTCCTAAAAAAAAAAAAAAAAAGGAATAGAACCATCATAATATTCAGCTATCCCTCTCCTCAGTACATATCCTAAAGATTTACAATCAGCATACTCTAGGGATACCACCACATTATGTTTATAGTAGTACAGTTCATAATATCTGAGCCATGGAACCAAACTAGATGTCCTTCAACAGATGAGTGGAAAAAGAAAAAGTGGTATATATACATAATTGAGTATTACCTCTGCCATAAAGAAGAATGAAGTTATAGAATTTACTTGTAAATGGATCAAATCTGAGATTATCAGGCTAAGTGGAAAAAGTCAGAAATCAAAGGTCAATTTTTTTTTTCTGATATGTAGAAGCTAGTTTAAAATAAGTGTGTGTGTGTGTGTGTGTGTGTGTGTGTGTGTGTGTGTGTGTGCGAGAGAGAGAGAGAGAGAGAGAGAGAGAAACAGAGAGAGAGGTGGTGGGGAAAGGGGGATTCTATAGTAATAGAAAATTGATGGACTAGATGAAGGGGATAGATGGGGAGGGAGAAGGGCCAGGATAAGGAAGAACAGGGGAATGAATGTGACCTAACTTTCCTATGTACCTCATGAATACATCACAGTGAATCTCCCCATCATGTACATGCATGAGACACTAACAAAAACTAAACACCTGTAAGTAAATAATGTAGAGGGAAGGGAACAGCAGAGGGAGGAAGGGAGAGAAAGCAGGACAGTGGATTGAAGTAGAACAAATTATATTTCATGCTTTTATGTCAAAATGAATCCTAACATTATTAAAAACCAAAATAAACCAATACAAAAAAAAGGATTTTTAAATTGATTTTAATTTGTCCCATCCCCTCCCACCCTTTATTTAGATTTGTTACTGAAAATTTCTGACATCATCTAACTGTAAAACACATCCATGTCGAACCTCCAATCCAACTGCTTAGAAGATTGATGGGATTGTGAAGTCTGAGAATCAATTCCTAATCCAGCCTTGACAATTTTTTTGCTTTTCTTTGGCAAATTCTGAATGTTAATGGAGTCACTGAGCTCATTAGATGTGGGGAGCAGTTTTAACAGCATCCATATTATTGATACTATTGTTGGTGTGACAGCTAAATAAATGGTCAAGTAAATTTTGAAGAAATAAATGGTGAAACACTCTGCCTAAGAAGCCAATCTTTAGGGCAAAAAATGGAATAGAGGCATATGGAGATGAGATGCAAATCCTTGCAGACATAGAAAAAGATGCAGATGCTCTGCAGGAGGACATTTCTGTTGGGGTCTCCGTGTATTTTTTACAATTATTTCCTCTTTTCCATATTTTGATACACTCTAACTCTACTTAAACTCATTCTGAGTGTTATTTTATAATAAGATATACATGATTATGACTCTGTATTAACAAAGATAATCATACCTGTTTGTTATTTCTTGAGGACTCAGAATTACTTTTCTGGAGAGTTGGAAGTTATAGGGACTTGGTTTTTTTTTTGACATTTTTATACTCGTATTTTTTTAAATTTAAATTATAAGTTTATGAATATTTTACCTTGGAGTGTACTGGGGAATTATTTTAGATACCAATAGAATATGTTTAATTTTGTCATTTGCAATAGAAATGTTTGTAATAATGTTGCTCCTCCACTAAAACCATGTTTCAACTTAAAAACATTAAGACCTTATCATAGTGCAAAACTCTTATGCACTCAGTAGAAACTATACATTGGTTTCTGAATTTTCAATTTTTCAGGGGCTGCTACCTATGGTCTGAGGATCTTTGGGATGCTGGGAAGCAGCACTAAGCTACAGCTCCCAGTCAGCCACAAGATCATGAGGGTAAACAATCAGTACTCGAGAGTGTATTGGGTTGCGAATCTATGAGACTGTTATTTTAGGTGCACTATAGGCATTTTTTATTTTGAATATTTTCAGTTTATGATAGGTCTATGGGGCTGTAACCCCATAGTAGTGTTGAAGCACATCTGAGTTTCCAGGGCATTTGGTTGGAATAACAGATGTTTATTTCTCTTACACATAGTTTTCTAGGTAATAGAGTGTTCCAGGTGGCTCTATTTCATGTGTTCATCCAGAGACCGAGGTTGGCTATAATCTTTCCTGAAAATGTGATTTCTAATACTTTGGGTCCGAACTCTTAGTTATAGGAAAGGAAGAGAAAGTAATTGGTGAGATATTAGATTCTCTACAAGTAAATTATTTTCTGTTATAATTCTTTTGTATATTTTTTCCTATATAATGATAGTACTTAGAAATCATAAGTTGACAGAAGCAATCATGCCAGGGATTTTATCAATTATCAATTAAATAATTTTTACTCATTTAAACATTCTACTCAGTTTATATACACATTAATAAATATAAAACTAACTTAAATGTATTTTAATAAAACAAGATACGAAATAAAATGATTCGTTAACTTTCTAAAGATCAACATAGGCCATCATTCTCCTCACAAAGCACTTCTTATTATAAATAACAGTATTATAATTTTGTTTGAAGAGGAAAACAAGCTTTAAAATAAAAATAAAATCCAATATCATACAAATTAGACAGAGTTGTCATTTTTTGCCATAATTGTGTGAGAACAGCTTTAATTATGTTAAAGAACATTAAATAGGAAAGTATCTAAACTCTTAAAAGTGCTATGGTTCCAAAATTTTAATCACTGATGAACAAGGACTTATGGCTTAGCAGAAACTGAAGAAAGCAAAAATGAGATGGTGTTTCCTGGATTAGAAAGGTATTGACCTTTCAATTCTCCATTTCATTTACACTGATTGCATCGGAAAAGGAGAGTGAAGTCTACAAATTGTGGCTGATGTGAGAAAGATAAAAAAAAAAAAAAAAAAAAAAAAAAAAAAAAAAAAAAAAAACTAATGTAGAAGTTAGAAACTATTGGAAAATAAGTTTGAGGTTTTTTTCTTTACTCCTCAAGCTAAGGAATTCAGTTTTCTTTCCAAAGTGGTATAGGAACAGAATGATATAAAAATCATTAAAATAGGAAAGTATACATGACTATATATATATGTAAATATGTATATATCCAAATGCCTTCATTCATTTGTAAGACAAATTCTCAGTTCTAAATTTCAAAACAAAAAATATGAAAAAAATCTTCATTTGGATTTAGGATCAAAATTAAGCAGAATTAGCTCCTTGAATAAGTTTGGTGACAATCCCATTCTACTTGGCCTCTTCATGTAATCTTTCTTTAGTTTAGCTATAAAAATGTAAATTTAGAATCAAGAGTCCTAGATTCTCATCTGGCAATGTCATACTTACATGATTTGGGGCAAAGTGCTCTTTTCCCTGTATCTATTTATTTCTCTTAAAGTAATATATAATATGTTCTCTAGATTTTTTTCTCCATCATTAAAGTTTTTGTGGTAGGCAGGACCATTACTGACATATAATATCATACAAATTATGAAAGATGAGTAAACTTTTGTGCTGATTATAATGAAGGCAAGAAATACAGGATTGTGCCCATTTTGTCTGTTTCAGCTCTTGACCTATATATCTCTCATAATATTTTTCAGCTCCTAATTGCTTTTCTTCCCTATTCCTTTTCACTCAACTTCATGAACCTCTAAACTTTCATGAAACACTGTATTTGAACAACATGGGTTTTACTGTGCCTTTCATGCAGAGACCAAAACTATTACATACAATGGATTCTTTGAAAGCTCTTTTACCTTCACTGAATCCCCACCTTTAATACACCTCCTTCCTTCATCCTAGGTTTTCTTGCCCTTTGCCCTTTCTTCCTCACAGGATGTTATGCAGCCCAATTCAAACATTCCCATAACTTGAGAGCCACATTCAATTAAACAAAGCTTTTTGGTTCAGCCAAACTTACTTTGCCTATAGCTCTGCAAGTGTGCCCCTGACGCAGAAGTGGAAGAATAATGACTTAGATCTTCATCCCACAGGCAACACATTAAATAACCCACTATTACTAGGCAAGGGGCCCATATCCTCCCTCTGAATTTAAGGAGAATAGTTAAGAGAACAAAGTCTAAAGCTCGGTTTCTTGATTTCAAATACTATTTCTGCCATCTAGCATTTCATAGAGAAGTAAAGTAAATGTTCTCTCTTATACTGGTATTTGAGTTGAAAAGTCTTAGAAGCAGAGGACAGGAGAAAACTTAGCCAAGCAGAGCTGGATTTGAATTTTGGCTCTAATTCTCATTAGTTGTGTGAATTGGGGAGAAGACCTCTTGCTATCATTAACAGTTTCTCATGTGGAAATTTGAGAAAAAAACCTAGTGAAGCTGTGGTAAGGATCAGTAATTACACACACAAAATGACTAGTACACAGACATCACTAAAAAATGGTAGGTACTACTATCCTCAGCACATATAAAGGAAGAATTTAAGAAGATTATACAAAGAGTTTTAAGTAATATGTGATGCAAAAAAATATATGCAAGGAGTGCTGGGGTACCTCAGTGATAGAGTGCTTGTCTAGCACCTGTGAGGTCCTGGGTTTGATCTCTAGTACCCCCCGTACACAAATGCAAAGAAAAGAATGATCAACATTCATTCAACAAATATTTTTAGTTTACTTGTTAGGGTCCAGGCACAGAATGGTGCAGCAGAGAATGAGTAACAGCAGACTTTGCCCTTCACTCCCATTAACTGCACTCAGTGTGCTTTCTGGGGGAAGGAAGGAAGGAAGGAAGAAAAGAAGGAAGGAAGGAAGGAAGGAAAGAAGGAAGGAGGGAAGAAGGGAAGGAGGGAAGGAGGGAAGGAGGGAGGGAAGGAGAGAAGGAGCCTTTCATTGCCTATAGACATATTTTGGGAAAGATAAAGAGAATGGTTCTGTTCCACTAAAGAGGATTCTAGAGAAACTTGGGCAAATCATTAGCATAATTATTTTTCTTCAAGAATAATAGTCTTTCTGTGATCAATAATAACAATATTTTTGAGTTTATGGACATACAAACTTTTAGAAATAAGTTGAAAAAGTATTTCCACATGATGAAAATATTTAATTACAAAAGCATTTTAACAAAACAAGAAGCTTATGCCTGATCTGTACATTTTAAAGAATTCAGTATCAATACAAAAAGATAAAATAAAATAAAAAGGAAAATCAGCTTTCAACAAAGGAGAGATGTGAGATGCCAACACGTCTATGATACTGTACTTATGATACTGTACTGTATACTTCTTAAACCCCTACACTTTCCTTTCTGAATCAGTATGCTTGGTTGACTTGGAAAAGGTATTAAACAATCCATATGAGGATCATGTTTCTAAAAGAGAACTTATCAGATAGGTATACTGGACTTTTTACAGTATTTACCATTTCCTTGATTTAATAACCAAAAATGATTCAATGGTTTCAGAAAACACATTAGGGAATATATTTGAGTGTGAAAAACATATTACAAGTTGAAAATATTCTGAAAGCTTGCGTTTTTGTGTGGTCCTGGAGAACATATATTTTTGATAGTAACATAAATACCCTCTGAGCCAAAGGTGAATTTGCTTTTCAAATTCAATACCTGAGATTTTAATGCCTCTCCAATTATTTTAAGCTTACTCATAAATAGAACTTCAATAAAGCTTTAGGCTTATATTTGAAATTGTGTTTTTATTTTATTTTCTTCTTTAAATTTCAGCTACTTGAAGGTATTTTCAAACTTTTCTTATCAAACTGGGATGGAATCTCATAACATTAGAAATTTTTATTTACCTGCATACTCTAGAATTATTTACATTTCACTTATGAGTAATCTGATTTCAATGAAAATCCCTCTGTCAACTTTTCAATCAGGAGCTGAAACCTAGGACTTTTCTTTTATCTTCTATTGCATTCTTATTTCGAAAAAATCATGAAAAGGAGCAGGTATGTGTGTGTGTGCAAAGGTTTAATAGAAGTGAAATCTGGGTCTATGAGTCAATAAGCTGGAAAATCCTAGAAAGAATCTGTATGAAACAAAAAGATGAAACTGTGGGTTGAATCAATATGCTGCAAGAGTCTAGAAAGAATCTATATGAAACTAAAGATGAAAGTTTGAGTCAAAACAATACCGTAGGTGAGGCAAAAAGTTGTTTTAGTCAGCTTATTTCACTGCTGTGACTAAAGGACCCAACAAGAACAACTACAGATGAGGAATGGTTTATTTAGGGGCTCACGGTTCAGAGGTGTCAGTCCATAAGAGGCTGGCTCCATTCCTCGGAACTCAAGGTGAGGCAGGACATCATGGTGGTACAGTGTGGTAGAGAGAAATAGCTTACATGGTGATCAGGAAGCCCAGAGAGACTACACTCACCAGATACAAATATTTATCCCAAAGTCACGCCCCAATTCCCACCACCTCCAGTCACACTCTACCACTTCAGTTACCACAGTTAATCCCTACGAGGAGATTAATTCACTTAGGATAAGCTATAACTCAACCATTTCTCCTCCAAGCCTTCTTGCATTTTTCTCATAAATGAACTTTTGGGGGACACCTCACATCCAAACCATAACAAAGTAATGGGCTCTTTTATATTCCTTCAACTTAATGCTAAAGTTCTTGATAACAGAATGTCTTCACAGCCGTAGGGAGAATGACATCTCCTCAGTGGGATATTTCACAAAATAAAAATAGAAATAATGAGGGCAAGAGAGGAGGTGCTGAAAAGGGTTCTGATACTCGGATAGTACTACCAGAGCAATTTAACTGTAGAGAGAGAAGAGAAATAGGAAAAAAAGGAAAAGTAATTGCTGGCAATTGGCCAATCATAAAATTGGTAAATAAAACCAAGTTTTAGTTCTTTAAAATACATTAAATTGATAAGTTTCTGGCAGTTCTAATTAAGAGAGAAAAAGTTTATGGAGTGTTTATTGAGAACAATTTTAACTACAATGGAAGCAATTAAAAACAGGAGAATGTTATGAACACTGCTACATTAGTAAATTTACTGGATGTTTGTATAGAAAAACGTAGTTGAAAAACATAAATCTAATGTTTAAACCAACAAAGAAAATTAAAATAAAGTGAAATGTTATCACTAAATAAGCACCGTGCTTAAGACTTTTTATGAAAATAAGAGGACATAATCTGTAAACTGTGATTCCCTGAATTTACAGATTATTATGATTAGAGACAATCTTTTATAAACTATTCAACATTTTAAAAATATTCTATGAAGACTATAACTTACTTTAAAATGAGGGGAAAACTTAAGCTTTAAAAAAGCTTCAAAGTTAACATGCTTTCATATAAACAAAGTAGAGTGTTGATATGTCAAATGAGAATAACTAAATACATAGTTTTATAAATAGTTTTCATCAAGGTATTTATATGGTATTTACTGTTTGTATCAGGTGTTAAATAAAATTTGATTTATACTGATTCATAAATTCAGTCACTATATAGTTAAAAAATGTATGAAGCAATTAATTGAATAACAGAGGTTTGAATAAGAATTTCTCAATGGATAAAACAGATGGATCTGACAAAGTATTTCACAAAAAAATCATACTTGGAGAATATTTTGTTTAAAACACAAACTTCCATTAAATTTCAAGAGAGGGAAGCATTTAAAGATGTTCTTATCCTCTTGTCTATTTGAATCATCATTCACTAGAAGAATAATTATTAGAAGATTCGCCTGATTCATTTTCTTCACAGGCTAACTATACATGGCATGACATATCGCAGCAATTACTGTCAAGAGAATTACTATTAAAAGAATCATTTTCTCTGCACTTAAAGTGTTTTCACTTAAAACAAAAAGAATAAAAGTAGTCATTATGTGCCTATTATGGAATGATCTGCCCCTAGATATCCTCAGAACTCTCTTTTTCTTCTTTCTGGTCTTCAGATATGGATGATCAAATGTCATTTTCTCAAAAAGGGTTTTCTTTGCCACCTGTGTTAGATTGTATTTTTGTAAACAATTATTCCCTATTCCAGGGTCATAATTCTTTCTTGCCCACTTCCTTCAGGTCAGCCTTCTGACTTGCTTTGTTCAACAGGATGTGAAGGGAAGTGATTCTTCCTCTTGGCAGAAGCCTTAAGCATCTTCACACTGTTGTCCTGGACACATTTGACCAGGATGCTTTCTAGTGGTCTGGACAGAAGCACCCCCATCAGCCTGAATTCCTGAAGGAAGACAACACATAAAAGCACCATGCTTGACCTGGGATAAACCCATAGTATTAGCTATAATTACTCTTACTGCAGTGAACCTGAAAGAATTGGGATTTGATTGCTATCACGGTGTATCCTACCTATTTTCAGGGAAATAGCTACCTCATGTAAAATAGCAGACACAACTCCTCTAACCTGCTTTATACTCTTGTAGCACTTTTTGCACTTATGATATATTTCTGTATACATTTACCTCTGTCTTCATCCATAAAACTGTTAAGCTTTATGAGGACAGAGATTTTTCTTTTCATTATTGAATTCCTGATGCTTAGTTAAGTCTTTGGTGATCATTAGCCAAATGGAAGGTGTATGGAAAGAGGAAGAGCATTGCAAGCTAATTTCAAAATCTTCCTAAAAGGTCAAAGAAGAGATATAAACTGTTGAATTATAACAACTTCATTGTGGTTATCCAAGCAGTGTTTTTCTGATCAGGGGTGAAGAACTACTCAGAAATTTGAGCAAGGCAAGTTTGATATACAGAAAAATTAACTATAACATAATTAGAGTAAAGGGGCAGTCAAGGAGAGATAAAGAGAACTGCAAAGAATATAAGATTAGCAAATATAAGAAATAGCCACACTTATACAGACATGCACACACATGCACAAGTAGTACAAGGGTTGAGATAGAAGATTCAAGAACAAGCTTCAACCCTTTCTTTCCCAAACCATAATACAATAATACAATAATATACTTCATCAGTGAACATTGTTCTTATGTACTTACTACATGGTAGAGATGTCACTCTGTTTCTGTTCCTGTGGAACTGGCTGGAAATGCATCATCTAAGAAAAAACAGTTGGCTGGACAGTGGTTCACTATGGCACTCTTTCTGAACTACCCAAGAGAGTATATACCAAGGTAAATGCTGATCTAGTAAACTGCAAGAGCAGGCCATTGAAGAAGCTGTGTTACAATACCACAATGAGGAAGCAAGAATGCTTTCCTCTTGCAATATCTGTCTAGCACCTTCTGCATGTAAAGCCTAAAACTACACTGGCAAAAGTAAATAATAACTGAAAGGTCCAGATTTATTTTCATAGGTTATGCCATGCAGCATGAATGTGGAGTTGAGAGACTTGTAACTGACACTCAGGACTACAGATACTGATGATTGTTTCAAAGAATTAGAAAAGAGGTTGGATACTGTGGAGAGATATGGAGCCATTAACAAAGTAGACTTGACAGGATTTGATAATAGATTGGATGTGTGATTGAAGAAAGAGGAGTAAGAAATTCCTAGACATGAGGAATTCAGGAAGAAAATCAACTTGGAAATTCAAAGAGATTTGTGGAGAATGAAGACAGTGAAGCTATACACTAAATATAAGACAGGGGGAATTGTCTTTTGGGTAATTGGATATAAAGATCTGGCGTTCAGGAGAGAGAACCAACCTAGGATATAGATTTTGTATTTTCTGTTCAAAATAATTACTAAGCATTTGATATTCAAACCAGCATAGAGTTGTTAGTAATATGATTAAATTTAGATGATCTCATCAAGAATGAAAAGAGAAGGCTGAAAAGGATAAGTACCCCTGATGACACTAATATTTAATAGTCTTCTTTGGTACCTTGTCTTCTCTCAGGATGTTTAGTATCACTTATTCCCTTATCAAGGTTAGGCCTTATGAAGTTCATGGTCTTTGTTTCTCACGTTGAAACATTCTATATTCCCCTTTTCTTTTCTCATTTATGGCTACCATGACAGGGGCACCTTATCCATGAGCAGACCATGGATTGTTATAAATTCTCATACAATGAATGATGTGAGTTGTCATGAAGCAACATCATCTCAATAAATCAAGAGTACCATCTTCATGGGGTACATGGCCCTGAGTGGAAAGAACTTGCTCTCCCAGAGAAGTTTCATAGGTAACCATTCTTAAGTGAATTATAAGATCCCCTGGAGAAGCCAAAGGGCTATGGTTGGGAAGTCCATGGTAATTATAAAAGCAAAAATTGTACAGTTAAGAAAAACTTCTAAGATTCTAACAAAAGAGAGGAAGGAGAAAAGTCACATGAAAATGAGTAAGGAAAAAGAAAAGATTATATAAGAAAATTAAAGCTAAATTTTCAAGATAAAGTACAAAAAATAAGGTAAATAATTTTGTACTAGTAAGCATAAATAAAAAATAAAATATAAAATCAAAGTTAAGAGCTAAAACAATGAGATTTAAAGATTCTAACAAATAAGGTACATATTTAAAGATGTGAAAGAAATTAATATTCTTAAAATCCTCAGACAAAATGTAAAAATGAAATTCATGACCAAATAATTATAAAATATAAAACTATCTAAATATCTTAGAGTTGGAAAATATATAATTTATAGTTTTTAAAACAGAAATAGTATAAGCTGATAAAATAAATGCTAAAGCTATAAAGAATACACTATGATCAGTTAATATAGCATCTTTGAGTGGAAGATTGGCAGGGTATAAATGAAGAAATCAAATACAAGTTGAGCAGGGAAACACATTCTTAGATTTTCTGTGTGTATACATTTTTTGTGTCCATTCCACCACCTTGTGCTAACCTGGCTCGATCTGAAAAATGGCACAAAATCTTTTTATTATAGTTTTTATTTCAAGTCAGGACAACAAGATGACACCCCAGTGATGTAGAAATACTCAAACATTAATGAATTCCAGGCTCTCAGAAACCCTAGCAGACTCCAAAAAATCAGAGAAACAGCAGATTTACTCATGTATCCCCTAAGTCATCAATATACATTGAGCTCTATCACAAAATTATGTTTGGAGGAAAGACAAATTAAAACATGAATGAAAAAAGTTAAACCTGGGAAAGAGTCTTGACTGGCAGAAAATTCATAGCTTCTGGTAGAAAATTCATATTTGTATACTGTATATTTATCTCAGGATGACTTGAAAAGTAATTTCCTTATGAAGATTAGAAACAGAGAAGCATTGGCAATTACCTATGTATATGATCATAGCTCATACTTCCTCCATTATTTAATAAATCACTGAAACATTTGTAACAGAATGAAACAGAATTTCGATATTATAAATGTTTGGCTTTAAGTCTCAATTCTATTTCTTATTGACAGTAAAGTTTCCCCCCCCCCCCAATGTCTCAGATCCTCAGACTTCTAATATCTGAATTAGGATAGGCTACAACCTGGAATTGTACACTGAAGCTTAAAAATAATGCCTCTAAAGTACTGGCACCAGTGTAGAGGAACAAGAGTAGTACCTCTCATTATTGTTCTATGTAGAGTGACTGTGGTAGCCCTGCTCTGCAGAAACATTAACCTTCAACCATAAACTAACTTGATCAACTAGCAGGGGGTTTGAAAGGCCAAAACCAAGGCAATTAACTATGTTAATAGATGTCAAAAAAATGAACACTGCTCCTCATTTAAGAAACTTCAGTGTCTTTCCCTCTAAATTAAATTGGAGACATTAGTAAAATAAAATAAATATTGGATACAGTTCAAATAATTTTCATGCTGACTGACTAATTCATTCGTGGAAGTATCTTTCAAAGTAGTGAACTCTTATTCAGTAAGAACAACTAGCGTTGTCACAATTAATTGCTTGGATGACCATTCATATAAAAACAAGGGGACGCAGTAAGTCAGACATGACAGGGTCAGAGGACATGTGGAACTTAGTCATTTACCACAATAGGATTTGCCTCTAAGGAAAGAAAAAGTTGTTTTAAGTATTATTGATTTTTACTTGGAAAATGTGTCCTATTGATTTTTCCATCTAGATTCTTAACTATGGCTTTTACTACACTATTCTTGTCTGTAATGACAACCAATGGAAAACACAAGAACAGAAATGGGATGGTCAAAGGTGGAAGAAAGATAAGATGGGTCTTCAAAATTACTACTTAAAAGGCTACCCCCACCCCGAGCACATGTAATATTATTTCAGAGTTCTACTTACTTGTGAAAGGGAAACAAAAGTTTTCAGGTTCTTAGATTTTGTTTTTTTTCTTTTTTTCCTTTCTTTCTTTTTTTAAGTGAAATGGTGTGGTGACTTCACAGAGTATGCAACTGAACTTGCTGTTTCAAAGCTCCTGTGCTTGTGGGCAAAGAATTCCTGGATTTCCGCCAAAAGTGAAGTTCAAATTATTTGGAGGGATTGGCTGTTGAAGGCTCTGTATTTCTTTTAATCAGGCTGTGTTTTTCACAGCTGTCATTAGTCGATTCTAGTTTATTACCTGTTGGGACTTGGCGTTCTGGCATTTGGAAATGTATTTATTCAGTCAATGTAAAAAACAAACAACAACAAACTGTTGCTATTCTGAAGAAGGTTGTTTATCATCTGGCAAAGCACAGGCACCAGTCTTTGTGCTTCGAATACCTTCTTCTACACGGTTACCTGGGAGACAGTGCCTTTGTTTTCCTTTTATTTCTTTTCTCCATAAATCCCTCCTACTTTTCTTTTATAGTCCTCTCTCTCTCTCTCTCTCTCTCTCTCTCTCTCTCTCTCTCTCTCTCTCTTTCTCTGTGTTTTTGTCTCTTTCTTCTTTCCCTTTTTATCCTCTTTTCAGAGTTCCCCTCTGTCTATTTTTATTTAAATTTGAAACCTCTAAATAAATCATTTTACTTGAGAGTTCAATATTTGTACAAAAGAGCTTTGATGTTAAAGAGGTTTTTTTTTTTTTTATTTGTCTGTATCAGATAGAGCAGGACAGAGTGAAAAGAGTAAAGATTGCAACTCTCCGAACATGCTGATAGACACTACCCTTTATCTCAACAGTTTATGATTTTAGTTTATGTCTATGAAGCAATTTCTTGTTAAATCAGATTCACCTAAGAGCTCTTGAAATTTTCAGTTCATTTAGTTAAGAATGCTACATTGATATCTTTTGGGGCTCTATAGAGAAATTTTATTTCCAGACATTCATTGCTGAAAGAAAGTTTTAACAAACCCCTACTAACTAGGCAAGCTATCAGTCTACAGAACATTGAGTTTACTATCATTCAGAATATTAAAAATCTATAGTTATGTGGTCTAAAAGCTTTTGATAAATCTATTACTATATGAAAAATTATGAGCTTCTGTTCTGCCTTTATAGTTAACTTTATTTTTTATTTTTAGTTTTCGGTACCAGGGATTGAACCTAGGGGTGCTTAACCACTGAACGACATCCCCAGCTCTTCTCATTTTTTTAGTTTGAGACAGAGTGTCACCAAGTTACTTAGGGTCTCAGTAAGTTGCTGAGACTGGCATTGAACTTCTGATCCTCCTGCTTCAACCTCCTGAGTCGCTAGAATTACAGCTGTGCACCACTGGCCCCACCTATAGTTAACATTAAATACCAACGTGAATACAGTAATTCATGTAAAATAAGAATGCATGTATCATTCAGATGCCTAGGCCTTTTAATCAGTTGTATTACAATATTTGATCAGAGTTCTTATATTGTTTTATGTGTTTGTATACTTTGTTTTCTGCAATGATCACTGAATCAATGTAAATGGCTTGTGTTCACATGGTAGAATAATCAATAATTTAGCTCTCTTGCTCTTTCCAGTCTTTATTGTGTCTTAATTTTTTTTTTAAAGCAGATATACTGCCTTTAAGAAGATGACATACGGAATTAGCTTATTTTAACTGAGTGAAGTAGCAAAGTTAGCCATGGGATTGACCCTGTATAAGAGATATAGTTAACCTATAGGATAGAGTGACCTGTGGAAGGTCAGCCTTAGGTGAGGTGACACAGCTTCAATAGATTTGAAAAGTACTCCTCTGCTTCTCTAAAGAGTTCTTCTAACTGGCTCCCAGGAAATAATGAGATAACTTGAAACCCACTAGACGTTTTATATAAGCTGAGTTTTTGTGCTTGGAATCATATTAGGAAGAGAGTGTAAGAGTGGTTAGCACAGGGATGTTTAAGCCACCTGATCATCTTCCTGAAACAAAATTGGAGATGACTAATTATATTGCCTAAGGTTAAGTCTATTTTGTGCCAGTCTCTTTACTTAAAAAGAGACTTTTCAAAAGTAGTTCCAAAAAGCAAATGGAATAACATCATCAACAACTCTATTTTTTCTTCAGTCTTCCAATTCAAGGGAGCATACATGTTTAAAGGCATGCTGTACAGAGTTGCCTTCCTCAGTCATTTAATCTAGTGAATGTGGAAAACTGGAGATCATAACTGCAATTCTGCAAACGAACTTGTTACCACTTAGAATTTAAACATTATGAAAGATTATGCCTTCTCACCCTGCTCTCTGTGTTTGCAGACCATGTCACAAAGGTGCTCAACAACAGAGAAGGCCTCTGAAGCTAATCATTAGATCATACCTTGTTATAAGCCTCTGAGTTTTAGTCAGTCTACTTAGTCTAATTATATTTTATAGTTATAAGATCATCTTTGTCATTTAAATTAACATAATACAATTAAATATAACAATATTTACCTTCAAAAAGCCTCATGGCCTGCAAAGAATGACACTTTATGTCTTCAAATTCTTAACCACCTAAATCCTCTTCCAATGCAAGTCAGTAATTCATTCGACCTTGAAATATTACTAATGTGTCATGCCACATTTAGAAAATCATCCTATTTGTTCACAACCCTTTCATTCTTAAGATCTTTTGACATTTCATTGCTTGTCTTTTCAAAAGAAAAGCCACACAAAATAATCTAAGCTTACTGAGAATTATTACTTTATTAATTTTCATTTTCACAGACTATCATCACAAATCAAATTATCATCTTATGAAAAGCAACAGGATCATAACAAGGAACTCCCTTGTTTCTCCACAAGTGTTTCAGTAATTTGAAACACAAAGACAGGTAAGAATACCTCTGTACCTCTGAGGAAAAGTTTGTAAGTATTTCCTGTGAGGTGTCAGGAGCTTTGCATCCTGACCAGTCTTTCTGACACACTTTGAATCAGGTGTCCCTAAGAACCAAAATAGCACCTTTCCCCTGAACTAGCATTTGGTAAACATCTATCAGTTTAATAAACACTAACCAGATCACATTAGTAAATACACAGCTCTCAAAAAATGGGTTATCACCATGCAAATTCACTTTTATAGAACTGAAGCCCAACATTATTTCTCCTGGCAGTTACAGCTGTCAGGAGAATTAACAGTAGCTTACGCTGAAGGATTGGGTGCCTGCTGGGAAAGGATGTGCAAAGTATACATTTGGGAAGCATTTTGAACAAAGAACTTAGAGGTATTGCTCCATGCCACTGTTTGATGTCCATTTCCTATGTTTTATTAAACTTCCATAATCCAAAAGGATCAGGTCATTTAAGTATAATCTATAAAATACGGTGAAAATTTGTTTGCAAAATACAAGACGTGTTTAAAAGAAAAAGGACTGTGAGTAAAATCGGGTATAAGAACTAAGAATAGAATCCCTATGAAGCCCCAGGAAAGACTTGCAGTGAGAACAGGGGATCAGGAACACACCTGTCACCTGGTAAACACAGGCTAGATTAGGCAAAACTGACACAGTCACTAAGTGCAAATCCAGGTCAACATACGAACCTTTGGTTTTTAATTTTGAGATGGTAAAACTAAAGATCAGAAATTCAAAGACCTAGACTGGAAATCCTGCAAATCACTAAAATACATACTCGTTTTCTAAACAGGTCAACAAACATGGTTTACCCTAATGAAAGAACATATCAGTGTGTAAAGATTCAATATATACAGCAGGCTTTAGCAAACATTTTCCATAAACTTTGGTAGTATATTTGCAGTTCCTTCAGTCTCTGTTACTACCACTTAATTCTGCTCTTATAATGGGGGTTGTAGTCTTACGCAATAAACATACTAGTGTGGACAGGTTCCAATGAAACACTATTTATGAATACTAAAATTTGAATTTCCACATGATTGAAGATTTTATTCTATTTTGATTATCTTTTCACTCATTTGAAGTCATGTAAAAATGTGGTTTAATTCACAGGTTACAAAACAACAGGTATGACATGACTTTGACCTGTGGATTGTGGTTTATTGACCCTAGTTCAGAGAAAAGAAATCTATGTAATAAGTGAGAATGTTTCTCTGATGCTGGGGATATGTAAAATCCAGGACAGTTGCTTTTAAGGGGATATTTTATTCTGAACTTATTTTCCAAAAATCAATAGCATCAGTGATTTGCAGTATTCTTATTCAATTCTTCTGACACAAGAGCCTATGGCTTAATTTAGTGAAAAATTAAACAACTTAGGTAACTTTGGCAGATTCAGCCTAGTATTATTTTAGTTTCTTTGTATATTTTAATTCATTTACTAAAGCTATCTTAGAGAATCAAAGGACATTTTAAAACAGTCATATATTTTCTATAAAATTTGTATAAATTTAATGTATATCCAAATATAACAAAATGTGTAATTTATCACATAGCAGTCACCTGTATTTCAGCCTTCAGTACTCAAATAATAACTACAACATCTAATTTTAAAGATAATATTAATGTTTTTCATATACAGTTGTTAAGGGTCTAGTCTACAAAGACAGATTACTTGTGTACAGATCAGAGTTTATCCCTTATTAACATATGACTTTTGACCAATGCTGTAGCTTAAATCTTAGGTGTCCCACAAAGGCCTTTGTGTTAAAGGCTTTGTCCCCCAACTGTGACACTATGGAGAGGGGGTAGAACATTTAGGATGGGAAACGTAGGGGAAGGTCTTCAAGTTACTGGGTGAGACCTTGAAACAGATAGTGGGACCCCAAACCCCTGCTTCTTTTTCACTTCCAGTCCTGAAGGTAAGCAGCTCTCTCTGCCCTGAATTCCTTGCCCGGATGCACTGCCACAGGCCCAAAGCAATGAAGTCAATTGATTATGGATTGATTTGGCCCAAAACTGTGGGTCAAAATAAAACTGTCCTGTGTATAGATGGGTTATATCAGGTAATTTTTATAGTAACAGAGAGCTGACTGACATGGCAAGTTACCTGAATCCTTCACATCAATTTATTCACCTATACAATGGAACTTTTGAAGTCACTTACATAAAGGACTCAGGATAGGAACTGACATGAAATTGGCATTATGGAGATGTTTGACTTATCATCATTATCGGGACTATCTTTTCATGTCTCATCTGCTCAATATCACAAATTCCCCAGATCAAGCATAGTAGCATTCACACACACACACACACACACACACACACACACACACACACACAATATTGGTAAAAATTTGGATGATAGATGAAGTGATCCGGATAAATGTCTCTTAGTGAGTTTTAAAGGGTCTTAATCAACTTTAAATATACCAGTCATTTACTAATTAAATTCCCCTCCTAAATCATAGAAACAGACCTGTTCAAAATCATTCAAGAATACTTAATCTATCAGTTACTAGAGGAAAAAGTTTTGACTTTCAGGAAAAAGTTACTTAACGATTTTAAGGACACAGATCTGAGCAAAAGAAAGCAATATCAAACAGTCATGTTTGATTTTGATGAAAAGAAATAGGATGATACTATTCCACTAACACATTACTCATCTTATTTAAATGACTCTGTCCCTCTGCATATTATATGTGCATTTTTATGTTTAGAATATTTTTTGTGCTACAGGAAATTCAATAAGAAAGTTAAAAATAGAAATGACTCCTAACTCCCATGGTTATGAATTTGCCTTTGGGTAAAGTAATTCAACAATTTGGTTGCTGTTTTCAGCTTCAAATGTTTATATATTATGGATGACAGTACTGCCACTAAAGTATAAGACTTTCTATATTCTTGTCTTCAGAATCTTTTAAAAAGTAAATTCTAAAATAAATGTTTACCAGTCTAACATCGTACAAGATCCAAATTTTGAGACACAAACAACAAAACAACAATGAAAACAAAACTGTGGTCAAAACTCCAGATGGATTATGTATAATATGTAAGATAACTACATAAATAAAGTTAGATTAAATTCTTGAAATTCCACTTAGATTTAGAGATTAAAAATATCATTTAAAATATGAAGAATATATTTTCTAATATTTTCAAAATGTATGCAAATTATGTTTCCTTATGATACTCAAATTTTTTCAATGTTTTTCTTAAAGAGGTTCTTTGACAAAGGTAGAAGAATATTCCACATTTCTTTCATTTCTTTCTTTGTTTCTTTCTTTCTTTTCTTTTTTCTTTTTTTTTTTTTTTTTTTTTTTGTACCAGGAATTGAACCCAGGACACTTAACCACTGAGCCACATCCCCAGCCCTTTTTGTATTTTATTTTTTCGAGACAGGGTCTCTTACTAAGTTACTTAGGGCCTCACTAAGTTGCTGTGGCTGGCTTTGCCTTACTATCCTCCTGCTTCAGCCACCCAGGCTGCTGGGATTAATAGGCATGCACCAGGAATATTGCTTGGTAGCAATAATCCACATTTCTATTATGGATTTTCTTTCTATCAATAGATTTATCATAGGTCATTTTCTCAGTAATGAATGACAGATTTTTCAGGGATCATGCATATGAAAGCTAATTAGAACTTTGCTCTAATCATTTATCATGACCAGCCAAAAAATGTTTATTTTGTGGGAATATATAGTTCTTAATAAAAAGATGTAATTAAGAACAATACATAGCAATCATATTTGAAGGAGGTTATAGTATACACTGGATATTACTGTGCATTTAATTCTGATCAGTTGAATTACATAATTTGCACTTTCTTTATCCAGCCTCCTCGTCTTCCATTTAGGACAGGAACAAACACACTTCACCTTACCTTTGTCTTCATTATACTAATTAGGTATTTATTATTTTTCTGTTTCTAAATCAGGGAACATAAAAGTCTGACAAAGATTATGTCACATCTTCAAGATTATGCTGCAAATACATGCCGTTTGAAATTTGAATGTAGGTTTTGAATGATAGTCCAAGTCTCTTTCCACTCCACAAAAGATGACCCTATACTGAAGGGGAATGGGTCTAGTGAATGTTCCAAAAGTGGAAAGTGCCTCTTGGGTCTCAAGGAAACATTTATTTTAATCATTTTTTTGATAGAAATCTTCTGGAAGACTATTAATGCTTGCCTGTCTTCTTAAAAGAGGTCACTACAGGGAATTTACTCTTATCTTGATGACTCACAGTCTCCATCATGAACAGCCATTATCACACCCTTCAGCAAGGCAGTGCCTGTCAAGCTGTCAGCTGTCATGTCTGCAATCATCCTGCTTGCCTCTAACAGC
The DNA here is from genome assembly GCF_902686445.1 of Sciurus carolinensis. NCBI lineage: Eukaryota > Metazoa > Chordata > Mammalia > Rodentia > Sciuridae > Sciurus > Sciurus carolinensis. Next base: position 144,065,470 of record NC_062216.1, read on the forward strand.
CTTCTGCTCTGATTCTACTCAATGACTCCAGGTCAGGGAACCAGATGACCAAGGCTTTTAAAGATTATATGTAAAAGTTCTCAGCTTTCTCAACTGTAAAATGAGGTTGCTTTACCAGACCAGTGGTGCTCAACTCTGGCTACATATTTGAATCACTGTGCTCAGACTCCACAGTAGGAGATAACTGGTCCGAAAATGAGGATTCGATATTGGTATTTTTTAAGATGCTCTCGAAGAATTTTTTTAATATGCAAACAGATTTAAGAAACATAATGTTAAAATATCTTTAAATCTGAAGTGTAACATTTCCATAATTTAAAGAATTTCAAGTTCCTAAATGAAATGTTATACCCTATACTGTATTTAGTGTCCAGCTTAGTTTAGACTCACACACAGACAAAGACATATACCCTCTTCATCATTTGAAGTTGGTACACAGTTCTGCATATTCAGGCAAAGACTTCTTCTTTATCACAAACCTGTTCAGTATTTCTTCCTTAATTTTCTTAATTCTCTTCTCTGTTTCTCCAGTTAAATGATTAAATTAGGTAGTTGCAAAAATATCAGTAATATACCTAGAAATTTAAAATTTCAAAGTGTATATACAGATATATGTAATTTAAAAATATAAATTTTATATTTTCAATATTGCAATACAGTATTGTATCTTCCTTCCTGCCTCCCTCCCTTCACTTCTTGTTTCCTCCTTTCTACACTATTTTATTTCTATTACTATGCACTTGATATTCACAGATATGAAAAGAACAAAAGTCCAAAATCTCTGTTGTAATGGAGTTCATTGATAAATGTGGTAAAATGAACAGGTGAACAGGTCATTGTAACCTATGTGGCAAAGACATAGGTTTCTACAGCAGCACGGACGAGGCAGTGGAGCTAGCCTAGGAGTGTGTAGATGAGGGCACTGAGAGGAAACAAGCATCGAGTTCAATCTTGAAAAACTCATCTAGGTGAAAAAAGAAAGGATCAGAGGAAACACTACCACGAAGGAGGAAAATCTGTAAAGTTTAAAAGATGTAACAATATAGGATATTTGAGATGATTTCAAGTATGCAGTTCAGTATGAGAATCAGATAGGAAAAATGGAAAGCACAGACACCTGCCTTCACTAATGAGCTTGGAACTAGTTTATGGAGGAAATTGGACATCCTGTCAAGGATGCCAATTAATGAATTCTTTCTTTCTTTCAACTCTAAAAGCAGTAGGAAGACATTGAAGAATCTTGAGCAAACCAAACACACAAGTAATCTGCATTCCATGTTTATTATACAAATATTAGAAAATGATTGTCTTTTAATAATATATTTCATTTGTCATTTTAATGAAATACTGATGCTATAATTCAAAATGGGTAGTCAGAATTCACTGTTATAATCAAGAACAACAGACAATTAGCAATCGTGTTAGAGAAACTGTGTAGATGAGTTAACCATTTGTAATCCCTGAGGCATGGAGTACAGGGGTTAATTTAGAAGGACTTGTCAATTTTAAAGTGGTGACCTTGAGACAGGGGACTGAACATGTTGCACATCTACATTGGAAGCCTGACCCCAGGAGAGAAGGCAGAGCACATTAGCATGGAAACAGAACAATAGGACATTTAAAACTATGGCTTCATAAAATGAACATAGAAATCAAGGTCCAAGACCAGAACTCTCAGAAACATATTTTAAGAAGGTAGACAGTAGCACTCTGTAAAGACAAAGGAAAAAAAATAACTAGAAAGTTAAGAGGAAAAAAATTAGTGTAGGCCAGTGTTATGTAATTTTAAACAGAAGAACATTTCTAGATCCTGTGTACTCAAAAGTGTCAAATGTTAGAGAATAGTGAAAGGACTGTCAATAGTGAAATGGCAGAGGTTGGCAGTCACACTGGAGAGAAGTGAGAAACAGTTTTTGAGGAAGCATCCTTAGTATCCTTTTTACTTTTTATTTTTCTGATACCAGGATTGAACCCAGGGGTGCTTAATCAATAAGCCACATCTCCAATCTTTTATATTTTTTATTTTTATTTTTTACTTAAAGGCAGGGTCTCGCTTATTTGCTCAGGGCCTTACTAAGTTGCTGAGACTGTCTTTGAACTTTGATCCTCCCGTCTTGACCTTCAAAAATGCTGGGATTACAGATATGTGTCACTGTGCCAGGCAGAAGTATTTTCCTATACAAAAATTGCTATATGTACTTTAGTTACTGGTTTTTCAACTAATAATTCCATAAAGTCTTATTTTAGAAACCATGTTGTAAATGATAAATGCCTTTTTAAATTAAAAAGTTACCTTCTTTCATAGCAATTAACGTCACCCCTCCTCAACTGCAGAAATACCCATGATGTCGCTGATCTCCTGCTTATTATTAGATTACAAATTCCCAAGTGGTGAATTAATGCCAACTGTATCTTTTACTTCTTTTGTAAAATCCAATCAATGGCAATAGAGTTTTGAACATGACAGCTCCTCAGAAATATGCTTGCTAGGTTTAGTCTTTTAGTTAAAGAATCAGGGTATAAGGTCATGCCTTCCAAATCCCATGCTACTCCTAACAACAGTTTGTAAAACTATTCATAAGATCAATGTTTGGAAACATTGTGCAGCTTTTTAAAGACATTAATATTCTTAATTTCTAGAAAATTATGCCAAGGAATGTTGAAAGTTTAATATAATTTTTTTCTTAGAGAAAAGAATAAGAAAATAGTTATTTTTAAATTATTATAAATAATAAATCTTTTATAAATATATGAAAATATAACAAGTTAGTGAGTTTTATATACATTAGTTTATATACATTAGTATAACATTCTGCTCCATGAGCCAAGAACTAGGCCATCATTGGATATGGAATCTTAGATTTCTCAGTCACCAGAAATGTGAGAAATAAAGTTCTGTTATGCATAAATCACTCAGTATATAGTATTTTTTATGACATGCTGAATAGACTGAAACTAGTGGAATTTGCCACCTGAATAGAAACAGCATTCTCTTCAAAACTGGCCTGTGCAATCGTTGTCCCTTTATAATAGAATATCCTCAACTCATTCAGGGCTTGGAAAAATGTCACTAATTCATACAGATCTCACTATCTGGTTGAAGTTGTATATTTTTTCTCCTTGCTTATGTTTATCTTCCCTCCAAAAAACTGGTCCATAAATCAGAGAATTTGCCCAAATTTCCACTAAGTTAAAGATTGACACATAGTAGGTGATAAATAAATTGTTAGATAAATGAATGAGTATTTTAAATGCAGTCATACACACTGTATATGGAAACTGGTAATATACTTTTGGTAGCATTTGGTATTTGTATTGCAGTAGAAAAAATTAACTGAAGATGTCATAAGGCCTTAGCTTTTGCAAAATTCTTACACTATGATATGACTATCATAGTTTAGACAGATTTAAGGAGAAACTGGTCAAAGAAGTTAACTGACCTCTAATGAATTGTTGGAGTTAGGGATAGAATTCCAGCTCTTACAGACCTCTTCCAAAGTAGCTGAGCTTCCAGATTGATGTGTAATTGTTTTATGTTCAAAATAGTTTAAAAGATACATAGAACACCAAATCCTCTCCATATGGTTACATAGTTTCTAAGATAAGTCTGCATTTTTAAAAAGGAAGCAATTCAAATAGTTTATCCTCTATATAAACAATGTTTTAGAGACACAATAGCAATTAACCTATCTAATTTCCTGGCATAAAAGAAACATTACATTCATTGTTACAGTACTCTGAAGGCAAATTCATGAACATGTACTTGAAACAGAATGAGATTGATATTCCTGAATGTGATAGGACAATTCTACATAATTTATAAATGCTAGGTTCCCACATTGTGGTTCTTTTCATTCCTTCTTTCTATGGCTATGAATTTAAAGCTGTTTTAATCCACAACTTCAGGAAGAAACAGGAAAAGGCGGCAAGTCTATTTGTTATACATCTGCAAGCACTGTTTTTCTGGTGTGTGATACATCATGCTCCTGAGACTACTTGTGCATTCTGCTTTCAAGATGTTGGTAATTTATTTCAAAAACTCCTTAGCATACTTATTTAAATAAAAATTATGAGAAAGGACCAATTACTCACAAAGAAGAAAATATATACTACTTAGAAATTCTTGTGAAATATGTTGTTCTCCATGTACAGATACTGTATTTATAACCCATAAAACATTCCATCATCATATCTTTGAGAATTTAGATTTCATTATTAATTCTGCAGTGCCATAATAGCCTCTATAATAACTGTGTCAGGACTAACTAGCTTACTATTGATGTGATTAAAATATATACACTATCACAAAAGGTGCACAGTACAGAGTTTGATTTAAAGGAGGCCAGTTTCTTATATTAATTACTTTATAGACTATGACAATTCAATCCCAGTAGATTATGAGATTTCCCCCACTGCATAGTACATGTACATGAAAAGTTTATGTACATTGTGCTCTGATAAATCAAATTAGTTAGGTTTCCTTTTAATTATAAATAATCATTTAAGATAATGCCACACAAATTCACTTACTCCCTCACTCATTCATCAAACACTTTTATACTTGTTGAGTACTATGCTCTTTACTTAGAATAAAAAGTTGAATGTGAAATGATAAATCTTCTAAAGGAAATTCAGTAAACTAGTGAGACAAACAAAAAAATCACCAATTATCTTCCCATTTTCATCCATGTAATATCTGCTCAGAATCCGGGCATATTCTGGTTCATTGTATTAAATTAGAGTCTTAATTATAAATTACTACACTGGAATTCTGGTACGTAAAGTTTTAATGAGGTTAACATGAGCTCAATCATGAAAATTGGTCCTTCCTTCAATTGAAGGCAAAAGCAAGAGTCTGAGTTCTAGAACCTTGAAAAGTAGAAATTTAACAAAGAAACAAGATTTAAATCTGGGCAACGTTTGCTGCTACCATCATTATTCTATCTCACATTCTTTAGTTCACACTTGACATGCAAATATAGTATGATTTTCAAGGGAAACATGCACAAGATGGTAATTAGAGCTCACAAAAATAACTTTTGGTGACTTATAAAACACAGATTTCAGATTTTTTTAATTGAAGTCTGAATGTGGTACATGATTATTATGTAAAACCAGATGGGAAGTAGAAATAGTTGAAAATACAGTTCTAATGATTCACAAACAACCTTTATGGTTTAGGAAATAATATATGTGTGTTTCTTCATTAAATTGAAATTTTAGTAGGGGTAAACCAATGGCAGTAGGTGGGAATTTGTTTTTAATAAATGATATGAAATATAATTTTATTTTAAATGAGCTATGTTTTCTAATAAAATTCTTAGATGCTCAGAGTAAAGTAGTACTTTGTTTAACAAACTAAGAGATATACTATAGCATATACTCAATAAGAAAAAAATAGGGTCTTATTTTTCTTTGATGTCTACTACCTAGAATAATACCTTCAACATAAATATTGAATAATAAATTCCTGAGGGTACAGAAATAATTAGCTTACAGCAATGCTATTTTTATTATGTCATTGGTCTTCAAAAGACATCAATTGATCTTATGAAGACACACCTTACTATGAAATTGATGACAAAGGACAACAATTTTGCCTAGTGTTTTCTGTGACTCAAATTCTTTTACTTTGGGAAGTTCTGGAATTTTTTTGGCACTATTCAAGAAAGTGTATTTGTTTTGATAATAATGTAACTTTTAGGTAATTAATGGGTAAACAGTTTTTTTTTGTTTGTTTGTTTTTTTTTTTTGCTTCTCTGAACTATTACATAAGATGTACATTTAAAAGCAATCTTGACCCTTTTCATTGGTAGCTGGTATATTTGGCTCTAGTGCAGTTTTTAATGGTTGAATGTGGGCAACTTGAGCTCTCTTCATTAGTAAGTACTATAACAACTAGACATGGGATTACCAAACTAGAAAAAAAAAATAATTTGCCACATTATAACCTGAAGTGCTATGAATCTATTTGGCAAATTCTATAATCTCTGGACTTCTTAGTAAATGAGCTAGTACAAAATGCACTTGCATACATTATAGACCAGGATTTATAGCATATGGCCTGCAAAGAGAAATCTTATACCAAATATATTTTATGAAAGAGGAACTTCATTTAAAAACTTTGATTTTGATCTATTTTACTCTACAGTGTTAAGGTTTGTCAAAAGGATATGCTTATCTAACTACATTATCATCACTTCTCACATTTATTAATTTCCTTTTTATGTAGGTCTAGCAACTCAAAAAGACTCCTCAAACTTCTCTTTGAGAGAGAAGACTTATAAAGTGACAGAATATTTCACTGAATCAGAATAACAGCATGAAGTTTAAGAAACTAGAATCCAGAACATAGCTCCTTGAATCTGTGCTGACTTAAGCATTGCTCACTTTGTGATTAGGGTACATTATATAATACCCTTATGTCTCAGTTTTTTTCTTTTTTATAATCTATAAAATGCACATGAGAATTCCTCATATATGGGAGTGGAGTTATGGCTCAGTGGTAGAGCACATGCTTAGCATGTGTGAGGCTCTGGGTTTGATCCTCAGCACCACATAAAGATAAATAAATAAAATAAAGGTATTGGGTTCATCTACAACTAAAAAAAAATGTTTTTAAAGAATACCTCATATAATGGTCTCAAGTATGAAATGAATTAAAACAAAGAAAGAGAACTTTATTTAGCAGTGAGGAGAGATTCAATATAAGAAAGCTTTATTTATTTATATGTTTGTTTTCCAAATCATAAAACAGGCCCCGGGAAATCTGCTTTACAGTTCAGCATTACAGAATACAATGAATTATCATCCTCATATTTTCATTTCTCTACTTTCTGCTTAAATTTCTTTGTCCCTTCAAATTCTTCTTCCCATTGTATTAAATAGACCTGACCTACTATTCCATCCCAAACACAATACTTACTAATTCCAGACAGAAGTCTGTCTGCTTCTGTGAAGGTGAATGAGGCTGAAGAAAGACTCACTACACTGGGGAACAAAAACAAAACAAAACCAGAAAAACCTCCACGTGACTAACCAGTGGGTTAATTAGTCTATGTTAACTCTGGTCACAGATGTGGAGTGGGCCCACTGCACTGCCCTCCCGAGTTTAGCCACACTCCCGTTACCTGGAGGAATTACATGACTCTTCTCAAATTCATAATTTCTTTCATGTTCTTGGCACATCACACCGTCACTGTCACAACCCATGGCTCAGGCACCTGCGACTGCCCACCCCTTTCCCTGTCCTGCCTGGCAAGCTGCCCATTTGCTCCCATGCTCACATCTGCTGGTGCCCTGTATGTTGTACCTCTCTCTAGGTATGGAATTATTTTATAGAACAGTTCCCTTTTTCATAGTATCAGTGTTTGCCTTGAGCAGAATTGTTTATGAAATAATTCCCAATTTAAATAAGAAAAAAAAAATCCTCATTTTATTTTATGTCCATCTAGCTTTCCCCAATTATTCATTCCCCATTAGAGGAAATTGCTCAAAAAGGTGGTATTTAATATCTGCAATTTTTCTTCTCCTTTCTTGAAAACAGCCCAATATCTCACCTGAAACTGGTTTTAAAATTTTCCCTCTATTGACACATTACTATATTCAGCAGGGATTTCTAAATCTAAATGTTATAATTTAGTCAGATTATTACTTTATGTCATATTATTTTCTTCCCAACAGTTTATATGATTTTGGGGACATCTTACCTTCATGCATTTACATCTCTGGAAATGACTTCTCATATTAATTGTTTATTTATTCTTTAAATCCCGACTGCTAAACTCTAATTCTTAGGACCCAGTTCTTTATTCATTTTCCTTTTCTACTTAGAATAATCCATATTCTCATCTTCAGTAATATCTTTATATTAAGATTAAAAATAATGACTCCGAATTGTGCTTAGTTCTCATAGATTCTAGATTTGAATATTCAAATGGTTACATTGCATTTTACATTTAATGTTTGACCATAAAATGTGAATTTCATTCGCTCTTAAATCTGCTCTTTATTCAGTGTCTTTACTACAATAAATTGCAAAAATTAAAAAACACCTCTGTTATTCAAGACTCAAACCATTGGTCCCTCCTTAATATTTCTCTTATATACTTCACACTCAGTCCATCAATAAGTCTTGCTCATTCTATTTACTGGCAAAAAGAATTAGCATGTTTTGGAACAATCCTTTTGAAAACAATTTGAACACAATTTATACTTAAAGGGATAGAGCAACTACCATTGCAGTTAAGAATAGCAGCGTCAAGAAGAGGTAAAGAAGAGAAGCCAAGAGGAGTAATCACAGAATTTGAAACATCTTTCCACTCTGAGCTTCAGACTAAAGGCAGCAGATAAGATTTTGAAATATAAGAATATTCAGCAATGTCATTGTGCTAAAGACACAAATTGATGAGGTAGAGTCAAAAAAGAGGTACCCTAGTAAAGACCTTGAGTTTAGAACCCCAAAGGGCTATCCCCTCGTAATACAGGAGTGAGCTGAAATTGCCAACTTGCAGCAGCACTGAAACTGTCACCAACCAGCTCAATTCTTAATTGGATTATGGCGATCATCCCATATTCTAGCTGGTATCCAGAAGGAATATAGATTACCAAATTATCTTCACAATTTGTTGTATATCTGCTATTCAGTACAATATACATGATACATGACATGTCCAAACAAACTCAGAAATATGTATGTGTATGTAATACAAGCAAAGTCATAGGAAACCTATGTAATAAAGCTACATAGAACTTGAAATATCTATGTTTATGTATTTCAATGACAATGCAGAATTTCTGTAGCAAAAAAGTCTTCTGAGTATATAGAAAGAGCCACACAAAAAAAATTTGAAAAATATAAAGTAAAATATCAGAAAATAGATTCAATTTCATAGTGGTCATAGTTGAGGAGAGAATTATCATAATGGAAGATGAGTCAGAAAGAAAGTGCACCATATGAGGACTGAGCCATGTGGACAGCCCTGGAGTTGTGTACCCTGTTCCTCTGGTGAGAGGGCTGGTGAATGAATCATTCACACAAGGTTTTTTAATAGACCCATAAAAGCTCTTAGCTTCCTCAGAGGGTCAGCAGAGTTGTTGAATCTTATTTTTTTAAATGTATGAGTCTTGTATAAATAATAAAAAAAACTCATATTTTGTATTACTTGTGCTTCCAGTGTTGGTCTTGGAAAGCTGATGTCTTGTGTGGAAGATGGACTCAAAACATTCCACTAGTCCATGGCAGTATGGAGAGCCTCTTACTGTGTCCACAGTTTTATTGTAGAAGATGGACCTTTTCTGTTCTACATAATGTTTAAATAGCTCCTATTGTGACATTTCAGCCAATGACTTATTTATCTGAGTTTCTTTATGGAAGTAGCAGTGAAAAGTATGTTGAGTGTTAATCTTGGTGACTGTAACCAATTTCATCTTCCTAATTAATATTTTGTATAATTTCTGAACTGTAAACATTTTGTTAGAGTGTCCTTTTTCCAGTTTCATTAAATTATGAAAAGTAAGTTAATACGGACAAAAAAGGATGAAGAGAAATGTTTAAAGGTCAGAGAAAATACAGTAAATACAATTAAAGATGTTAGTTCATGTTAGAAAGGTTAAATATATTTGTAACCTGAGTTTCTACCACTCTTCTGGGGGGAAAAAGAGGAAAGAGAGACTGGGACAGAAGCAATATTTGAAGAAAGATCTTTTGGGAATATTTAAACATGAAAAAGTCAGTGCTGCAAACTGTATAAATCCCAAGAAATCTATACCACAAACATTATATAATTACATGCTATCAAATGAATATGCACAGATATGTAACTATATTTACATTGTCAAAAACCCCAACTATATCAGAGAAAATATTTGGTCTTTGAATTTTGGGGACTGGCTTATTTCATTTAGCATGATATTCTCCAGTTCTATCCATTTACCAGCAAATGCCATAATTTCATTCTTCTTTGTGGCTGAGTAATATTCCATTGTGTATATATACCACATGGAGTTTGGGAAGGGGAAGAATAGAAATCCACTGAATTGGATAAAGGAGAAAGAAGGAAGGGGAGGGGAGGGTAATATGAAGGACAGTAAAATTAATTGGACATAAGTTTCCTAGCCTTGCATTTTAATACACCACCAGGGTAACTCCACATCATGTATACCCACAAGAATAGGATCCTAAGTAGAATAAGTTATACTCTGTGTATGTATAATTTGCCAAATTATATTCTACCATCATGTATAACTGAAAATAATAAATCAAAAACACCAACTATTTAGAACTTAATAAAAAATGTACAAGACTTTTTACAAAAAAAAACTAAATCCTAAATCCTTATTGAGAAATACTGAAGACATAAATAAATGGAATGGTATATCATGTTAGAGATTAAAATATTCAATTTTGTAGAGTTCATTCCTAACCAATTTGCTTTAAATTCAACATAATGCTGATAAAGACCCAGCATGATTGGGGGAAATTGAATGCTTTTAGAAGTGAAAAAAGACACAAATGGTTAAAATCACCTTGGAGAAAAATAAGATTACCATTGAAAATGTCAAGATTTATTCTAAACTCTAGTAATTCAGAGAGAACAATAATGGCAACAATGATTTTAAAATTTAGAATAGAGTATCTATAAAGACACCCAATTGTACATGGTCATTTAAATTATGGGAAGGTGTTACTACAGAGCCCAGGAAAAATTCCGGTCTGTGTTCAATGAAGAGTACTCAATTGGAGAACTCAGATGGGTTATAGCGGGCGGAGTGCTCATTAAGGAGTGTGCTTGGGATTAGACAGAGGTAAAATCTAGTTGTGAGGCAGATCCAAGAGCCTTGAATGTCCTCAGGGCCTTTTGTAACTAGAGTGGCCCATGGCAGTGGTCTTCACCATCCAGCTGACCAGAACTTCATGTACCTGCTTGGGTCACCCTTTGCTCATGGGCCACCCTTGGAAAAGTGTAGTTTAGGGTAAATCAGTGCTTTGTAGCTGAGTTAATCCCTGAAGGGACTGATAATTGAAGGCCATCTTTACAGGCAGGCTGCTCATCAATGTCTATCTCATTTTGTTTCATTATTTATGTCACTCGCCTCTACATGTTGTTTACACATTGATTGATTGCTAAACTTAATGAGGACAAGGAATTTATCTCTTGGATATTTTTCCTCTATTACTATACTAAAAATTGTGTCAAAAACTGTTTATTCTATAAATAATTTTAAACGAATGAATGAGACCAAAACATTAATTAGTATATTCTAGGTACTGTTAAAAAATGTCAATATCTGGTTAATTCTGACCTCTTATGTCAGGCTGATTTCGATCTAATCTCTAGCTCTGATATACATTAGCTAATTGGCCTTGGACACATAATTTTGTGTCTGTGTGAAAATACTTGATTTGTTAGCTAAATAGAAAAAAAACAAGTTACTTACAAAACACTTACATAATAGTTATAGTCATTAGAAGCAAAGAAAATGTAACAAGATTAAAGTAACAATTAATTTTATTTAACTGTCATTCCCTAATTGGTCAATTTAATCTTAAAATTGTAAGTAATGGGAAGAAATCTTAGATATTGGGTTATTTCAATATAAATTAGTTTTATTTCTCTTTTGTGAACCTGTGTCTGGCATGAAGTCTATCTTCCCTGTGTTATTAGAAACTCTTCAGTTTACTCCTTTTTGTCAATAAATACTAATGTCTAAATGTCTAGGAGCCTTAGTAAAAGTGGTATTCATTTCTTTCCAACTACTTCTCTCAAATTTGGACTTAAAAATATATGTTTTATTTTTTCCCAGATGCCCAAAATAGAGGAAGAAAAACACTTTTAATATGTAATTTTTAGATTCTTCTGCCACATACAGTGTCTCCAAATAAATTATGATTAATTTCCAGACACATTTCCAAATGCATTGAATGAGATATCTTTTTGTTGTGTCTTTCCACATTTCCAGAATTTTTAGTGAATATTAAATCAGATATTTCAGTTCTCCTTTTCTCTTCTCTTGGATACTACTTCTACCATAATTACTCTTCATAAGTTACTCATTTTTTTTTCTATTATACCTTTGATAAATGGCTTTTCTCACATGTTCAAAATAGATTCTGAATATAAGAAAACATGTGAGGTCAATGAAATCTCTAGTTTCTTTTACATAATTTTCCTTAGAATTTTCAGGCTATTATTTCTATATTGACAACAGAAACCAGGAATGCAAAAATGTTTAATAGGGAAGTATGGGAGAACTGGAATTTCATCTTCTTGTAACAATGAAGAAATAGTAAAATACCAATATTTTAATGATTTGGTGAAATGTTACCTTGACTTATATAATTCAAATGAGATACCTCTTCTCAAAATTAACTTGAAAGGGATCAAAGCATGTCTAAAAGGGTCACTTGGAAAAGTAACTGCAATGTTCCCATGAGAATAGCATTTGAATTATTAAGAATATTCCCATGTCAAAAAGAAGTTGTTAGTCAAAAAATGAGATTAGTACACCAAAGGCCTATATGATAAATTATTAAATAAAATTCAAAAGTCTTCCCAAACACTAATCCATCATGAATAAACTTTGAGAAAAGGCACTTGAGAAATATGGATCTGGTGCCAAGTCCATTTCTTTTTGGACGTAGATGCAGAAAGGACTCTGCAAATCCTGATGTCATTTTTATGATCATCTCATCTATTTAAAAGGATATTTTAGTATGCATTAAACCTAATTTCACTTTTAATGTTACAAAGCTGTGGTCTCCAGACAATCTCTGATTTTGATTTAGCTTTTGTTATGGGTCTGCCTAGATATAAATAACACTAGTCATGTGGCATTATAATTAATTAACATCATCTTAATGAGTTCATTTTATATGTGGCCACTAAACAAAGAGAAATCTGGTTTTAGTTTGCAGTTTAAATCAGATTTCAAGTCTATAAGGAACAAGACTATCTTCTAAACAATCTTAAATTCTTCGAAATAATGTAGGAGATAACCTACACTTTGCCTTTGTCTTTCTCTCTCCAAATAATTATGTGATATCCTCAAATTTTATAGTGTGGAGTCAATAAATATTTATTTTTGTGTCTTGATATAGAATAGTAGATCAATACAGCAAATTCCATATACAAGAAAGGATACGTCTGTCCTTTTGTTGGTAATGCAGCTGACCTTTGAAAAGACTCCATGAACTCCACACAGGTGAAGAGTAATATAACCTATGTTTTCTATAGCTTAGAATTTCCTAAATGTATTGACTAAAGCAGAGATTACCTACAACTTTTCCATTTTTAGTCTCACAAATGCATGTCATTTACCTGTGCAATATTGGCATTTTACCTTTGACTTAATACTGTTTCTGTTATCTTGACCACTTGATATTAAAATGGTACAGACAGGGGATCAGAGAGAGGTGGTGAAATGGTAACCTAAATTTTATTGAGTCCACATGTATCATATTATACCTGCAGTATGATTGGGATCCTTGGAAATGGAATTCAGATTGGCATGGCAAGAGACAAAGTCACAAAGAGCAATATGAAAACAAGAATTTATCCTCCAAAGTGCTGCACAAATTAAATTTTATCATTCTAAGTGTTTCCTATTTACTGTTTTTACATTTGCTATTCCAGATCTTTTGTTTCAGAAAATTAAAAACTAGGAAATTTAAATACATCTCAATTAAATACAAATTTGCTATGATTAGCTAAACAAGAATAATTGTATAAGCAACCATGAGAAAGGCAACTGCAATGTTATGTTGGTGGTGGTGACAAAGATAATGGAAGTGCATTGTAATACATGAAAATAAGACTGAAGGCTACATAATGAAATGTAAATCCCTCATCCCTGCTCCTACTCTCTACTTGCCACCTAAAGTCACTCTCCAGTATTACCTCTCATACTTTATCTTGAATATCATGAATAGATCTACTTCATCTTTTGTAATAACTTCATATTCTATTGGCTGTATATATCATAATGTGATCAGTCAGGACTCCATTCATCAAATTTGTGTGAACTCTTTAGCTTTTGCCAATGAGGGAATAATGCATAGGATTTGGTGAATCTTTTCCATATAGTTGTTGGATAAATTTAGGAATGGAATAATGTCCATGTCACAGTGAAATCTGAGAAAAATGTGTCAAATGATGAAAACTCAATTCTTTAAATAATTTTGAGCTCTTACAAAGAAAAGAAAAAAAATCCCACTTAAAATGTAAGCAAAGGGTCACGAATGGATTCACAAAGAAATTATAAATAAATAGCCAATAAATACACAAAAAATGTTTAACACAATTTGCAAATTGTGTGTGTGTGTGTGTGTGTGTGTGTGTGTGGAGTGGGGGTGTGTTTTAACCTAACTAATTATCAAAGACAAAAACATTTCTACCAACCAGCATTGGTAAAGTTGTGGAGCCATAGTGCCTGTCTTACATCTCTTATGTTGGAGGAAACGTAATGTATGCAACATCTTTCCCAGATGATATAGTGATATCTATACATAATTGCAATTATTATATTTATATTGAACAGGGACTTTAAAAATGTTCTTTGAAAGATTTAAAAAAAACAACTTTCAAAAAGTCACTGGAATAGGAAACGTATGCTGTAAGCATGTACAGTGGGGATGTGTGCTGGGGTATCCTATTGATTTATGTATGAGTGCCACATAAGTTCATTTCAATCACATTTAGTTTATTCACTTGGTTTCATTCTGAAGGAATGAATTCATTCTGATCATTTTGTCTGTGGTTGAGAAAATTGAACTCTAACAGATTGCAGTCCCAGAAGAAATTGCCTAGTGTTAGAGCTGCAAGTAATTGCTAAACTCCCACGTGCCTCAGGGGAGAAAGTATGTCCTTGATTAGAAAAATATGCAAGGAAAAAGAGGCAGTAAGCTCGTAGTTAATGGGCAAGATAGCATTCTTTGTTAAATGCTTTGGAGCAACCAGGCACATTTTTCTCCATTTTTACTAACTAGAGGATTAATTTATATTCCAAAAGAAATGTTAAAATTCTAATCATTCTTCATCATTAAGTAGGGATTCTATATCTTCTCATTACCATACAGAAGGGAAGTTTAATTCAAATGAAGAAGATAAATAAATAAATCCAAGGGACTTATTTAAATTCATTTAGTATATAATTCTAAATTACATACTTCTGACAACACTGCCACAAATTAAATAGGATATTTTACTGTCCAATCATGATGAATCCCTACAGTCAGAAAATCAATATGCTATAGCAATATAAGCACTTGGATTGTTTTAGTGTACTATAGAGTATTGTTTCTATGTCTTTCAAGGAGGAAAATATATTTTTTCATTTATTCACTCCATTTCTGATTAGGTTTTGATCATAAATGGACACATAATTTATCTATAAACTTAGGTCATCAGAGCATGTATATTGCTTCAAAGTCATTCAACATTGACCAAAACAGAAGTAATTTTACAGTGTGTGCATATGCCTTGGTATTTATTTTTTTTTCAAAAGTTTATTTTTCTCTAATGTCTACTAATAACTACAAGGAAATCCTGAAGAGAGTCAAACTGGCAGATGAATACAAAAGGCAAAATAATGTATATCACATAAATATGCCCATATTGGAACCAGATGAGTAGTGTCTGACAAATATGTAACTAAATAAAGTCAGAGCATCGCAAACATTCACAACACAAAGTATTTTTATATATGTATGTATCTCTTTAGTGTGTATACATAGTTTTGAAGTATATCAAAAATTCTTTCAAGGAGAAAGAAAACTGTTCTCCAGAAGAATCCAAATTTCCTATGATGAATGGCTAAACCACATTTATAATTCTCTTAAACATTAAAAATAGAATTGCCAGTAACAAAAACAACATACGAAACAGCAACATCAACTTTCATGCTAATTGCATGTTCTTTTTATATGCATAGACCTGAACATACAGATGTTAATTGTTTACAAATATTATTCTCTGCACCTCAATTCAGTAAAATAAAAGGCACATACAGAAAGAGACTTGATGTAAAGCAAGTTAAGCTTTTCAGAGCCATGTGACTGACTTTATCTAATAACTCTCAAAGGAAATGATGATATTGTTTAAATGAAATGACATTCTGACAGTTATTTCTACATAATAATCTTCTAATGAAGATCTAGATAAAGTGATGCATATATAACAATAGGTTCATATATAGGGAGTTACATATATATCTACAGAAAGCTAGTAAAAAGGATGTTTTGGTTAAAATATGACCATAATTTTAGGACAGCCTGCTTCAATATTTGAGTAATGCTGATTCTTCCTATTATTCTAAATATTGATCTTACAACTTATTTCAATTTTTAAAATCTAATACTACTTAAAGCACTGTTTGCATCACTTCATAATCATTATATAAATCATATAATGAAGAAAGTATTATTTTCTTCCTACAAAAGTGAGAAAATTAAGTGTTAATATTAGAAAACTTAACACTATGGAACTGACAAACAACAAAGTCAATTTTATCAAACTATAATACAGAGTCTTTTAAG
Organism: Sciurus carolinensis; assembly: GCF_902686445.1. Classification (NCBI taxonomy): domain Eukaryota; kingdom Metazoa; phylum Chordata; class Mammalia; order Rodentia; family Sciuridae; genus Sciurus; species Sciurus carolinensis. The sequence goes on from NC_062216.1 coordinate 144,082,004, forward strand.
GAATATAAATGCAACCAATCATATATATGAAAAATTTGTCAAGAGGCTATATGAAAACTCTATTGTTTGTATTTTAGATAGAAGCTTAGGCTGCTAATTATATCTTTCATGTTTTCTATCCCTTTTGAGGAACATGGACAGATCAACTATTTTAAAGTACAAAACCAACATATTTGACTAATGATCAAAGAAATTCAATGTTATTACTCAAAATTCTGAAAGTTCTTTCATATTTTTGTCACATAAAGTCCTTGTTTTGTAAGGAATAAAATGTAACTGTGGCTAACTTAATGCAAATGACTTAAATATTGAACACATATCATAAGTTCTCAGAATTTGAAGGAGATAAAAGAAACGATGCCAAGGAAGTTCTGGAAGCAGCTATTTTTAACAGTCTGGTTAAAGCAACCCAAAGACAATATGATGATAAATATAATCTTTTAGAGCAATAAGGCAGTAATCCAGAGCTCATTTTCATGATCTTTAATCACATTCAGGGATCTAAGTACTCTGCTTGAACTTTTTCATCTAATTTTTTAAAGAATCTATGAAAAAGTTGTAATTATTCTAATGAGTTCTCTGTGTTCTGGATAACAAATTTTACCCTCTTGGAAGAGAACAATATTCCAATTTAAGTTATGGGCCAGCCCTCTGACTGTGTTGTACTTCGAGTGGGAGGAGTTGAGCTCTGGCTTCTATTATATAAGAGAGACTTCACCCCCATCTCCCCACATGATACAAAATGGTAAGTTTGAATAATATATAAGAAGGGATTTTTGTATGCTAGAAAGAAAAACAAATGTGCTTATATTATCATTAAATTATAAACTATCATTTCTATTAATGAATGCATTGATCACAAAATAGAAGTATTTAACTTTATGTGCTCATCGTTGTGCTAATAAATATTTATAGAATAACCTATGAGGGAGAAGAAAAACAGGTAATTAAGGTAGTAAAGTGCATAATATTTAAATTGGGCACCTAAGCTATTTCCTTCAGTTCTAATAATCATCGTATAAAGCAAAGTTTATTTTCTAACATTTAAAAAGTAAATTTCACCAGTGGTAGGTAGTGAAATTAATTTTCTTGCAACAAGTCATCCTATGGAGCAGAGTTTTGAACTCAACAGGTTTGTACGAAGAAGTATGGCACATGATTTTTAAATTCTAAGATTTAAATGGTTTTAGTAGTAACAAGATAAACACACATGCAATAAAACCCAGGCCATCAGAGTGAATGTTTTACAAGTTTTGTGCTCCTCCTTGGTTCACACTGAATAGTGTCATGCTGAGGTAACTGACCATATTTTTGTCCCACTTTCTCAAATTATAAACAGAATGAGGATTTGAAGCTGTTCTCAGTGAAAGGTGCAAGTGTGTTATTCAGGCCCCACCAGTCAGACTCGAACAACAAAAGATCTCTGATTTCTTTCTGAGATTTGTCTAAGGCAGGCACATTTTCCTTTCTCACAATAGTCACACCATTTTAATATATTGTTCCTTTCAGCATAGACTTCAAAATGTAAACCTTTAGTCTTTAGAAAACTACCTGATTTCCTTCTTTCCTTCACTCCTTCCCTCCCTTCTTTTCTCTTCTCTCTCCTCTCTCTTTCTCTCTCTCTTTTGTCTATCTAAAATGCTCAAAAGCTGAACAAGATAGAATATGTTGTATTATTTGCCGCAAAGAAGTTGGGTTAATCATGGAAAAACACATGATTAAGTACTAAATTTTATAATACATACTATTCAGAATGGTCAAACCTCAAAGGAGAATAAGAAGTTATAGGAAGTTTTATAGTAGTATTAGAAATCCACTGGTATTTGAAAGGTGGATGAGGAATAGGATAGGTTTAGGAGGGGAAAAAGGCATTCTAGCATAAAATTTTTTTTTTTTTTTTTTTTTTTTTGTGGTGCTGGGTATGTAGCCCAGGGCTCCATTCATGCTAGGGAAGTGTTCTACCACAGAGTTACATCCTTAGCCCCCTATAAAGGAACTACTATGGACTAAAAGGTCGAGTTGTATCACCTTGGTAAGACAAGATGTACTTAAGTAAAAATCATAAGGATCAGTCTGGAATTTAACCTAGAATTAAGTTTCATTGATATAGTATAACCAAAATTGTGAACCTTAAAAAAGGAATTTAGGATTGATGTTTTAGAGAAAGTTACATTGGAGAGACTGGAAAACTGTAAGATAAAACAGAATATAGTTGAAAAAATAATTGCTGAGACTTAGGAGATTTGGGCACCAGACTGACTACTTCAGCAGACACTGAATCACTTATTTTACTTTGGTGAGCTACTGTATTCTTATCTTGGAAAAGAGGATGCTGGTTTGCAAATTGAATGCTTTTTGAATGTACAATGCTGTGATTAAAGTTCTCTTAAAGAAATATTCCTGTGGTAGAATAAATGGAAGTAGGGAGAAGTGAGAATCATTAAATCAACCTCTGTTATAATGACATGGCCTCTAAGACAGGCCTTACCTTCCATGATGAACTCAACAGGAAGAGTGAACACTTCCAGGAAGGGTTTTCTCTATGATGGAAAATGGAACAAATACATGTGTGTTGCAATGGTCCTAGACAAGGATAGATATTGAGGGACTGGAAAGAGGGTAATAAAAGGAAAGGTGTACAGACTTAAGAGAAATATGATTTCATTGAAAGATGAGAATTTGAAGGAGAGACACAATTTGCACCAAGATGGTAAGGTATAATATGTGAATATTAAGGTGGGATTTGGAGGGCTATCTTCACATGGTGTCATAATAAAATGCCTTTCATTATTTCATGGTAGTTTTTCCAACAAAATAACAACTGCTTGTTTACATTGGGTCATCTAGCAGTTAGAGAAGTAGGACAAAGTCTTCAGTATAATCTCTTGTTTGTTTAATTCCCAAACAAAAAGGAGCATAAAGTTTACTAGAATCCTCAAATGACACAATAAAATACTAGACAATATTTTCTTTTATTTGACTGAAATATCCTTCCATCATTTATTTTATACTTCTAGCCTTGTGCATATTGCCAATAAAAGTATGACTTTTATATATGGAAAGAGATACTTTAAAAGTATCCATGTTTATAAACTCCAAGTAATAGCTGTTTTATTACAAGCAGATATAGAAGATGTATTATTAACTATATATGGAATGATTTTTAGAATATACTAAACTGAGCATCTGAATCCCTAAAAGGACTTTGGAGCTACAATCTTCATAGTCAATCTCAATAGTCAGTTTCTTGTTTTCAGACACATAGGGAAGGGACCATCATAAACTACTTGTATTTTTTGGTGTTAACACTCCTAACTGGTGTAAGTTCTTCTTGCATACATACAAAAGAAAACTTCCAGTTCTATAATTATTTTTTCTGAAATTTATTAATCAATGATCTTGGTACAATTCTCCTTCAAATAAAAGTAATTATGAGATTTTTTTCATATGATAAAATAAACTAATTCCTACTTCTTCAAATAAAAGTAGTTATAAGATTTTCATATGATGAAATAAACTAATTCGTACTAATTTCTCTTCTGTCAATACAAATCCAAATAATGTGTAAGAATAGCCAACAGACATATTAAAAATCTTTCAAATTCATTAGTCATCAAAATATAGTAAATGACATTAAAAAGGAGGTATCATTTTTCACTCTCAAATTAGATATCCCCTATGTTCTTTTTTTCACAAAAGCAATCAATGTTGCTAGACATGTGGTAAAGACTCTTGAACATCTGAGGTGGACAGAATGACTCTATGTAGTATTTCCAGAAAGCAATTTCTCCAGTCATAATAATAATTGTCTTTTTGGTTCCACTTCCAGGAATATGTTTTCTTACAATTGCTTCCTAAAGACTTAAACCATCATAAGTCTACTTCTGATTTTAGTTAAAAAAATGTCAAGACTCAGAAAGAATTTCAGTACAAATAATTTATTGACTCTTACAGCAGGAAGTGAAGTGAGGTACTGAAGGAGAAAGGGCCCAAACCAGGGGAAGATGTATCTAAGGTCAAGTCTGTTCCTGGCTCTCCTGAGTTACCCCTTAGCTGCAACAATAGGGAATCAGGGGCAGAGGTGCTAAACTTGCACATTGTCATTTGACACTCATAGCTCAGAGGTGGGTGCTTGGACCAAATAATAAAGGGAATTTGGGCAATGTTCCCTAGCAGTTCTAACACACAGTTTTGGTTGGGTAACAATCACAAACTCAAAATTTTGTGTGTCAATGGTTCCTTAACTGTCAATCTCATGAAAATTTAGTTCATTGTTCTGTTATTTTTCTTTTTAGTGATGTTTTTTAAATTTATTTTTTTGTTGTTTTCTTTCTTTTTCCTTTTTTATGCAAGTTAAAGAAGATACTTGATATTTGGAATAAAGAGTAAGAGGAAAAGGAAAAAAATATGGAAACCAGTTTGGTTTTTATTTTACAAAGTCAGTTATTTAAATTTGTATTTTTATATTAAAATTCCTAACATTGAATTATACAAATTCAGAGAGTTTGGAACTTTCCATAATTTTATTATTCTGTGTCAGGACCAGATACACTATTTGAATGACCTAGCACAAGTGGCAATATGGAGCTTCTTATTAAAAATTCTTAAGAATTGCAAGACAACAGCAGAGTCAGAAACCAAGCAAGGCAACTTCTGCTTGTGAAGCTCTGTTCTGGGCAAGTCACATAGCTAGAGCCTGTTTTGCCTGGTAGCAGATATTACAATTGTAAATGAACAGATTTTCAATTTTTATACATTATTATATTCTAAATAATGTTTCTCATGTTTTATAAATACCTGTGTAAAGGATAAAATTCTTTAGATTATAAATTAATGGCCATTTCCTATTTGGTTAATTTGTAAAATAAGAACATATTCAGTTTTAGATTATAGAAGAAGAAATGTTTGGAGAATAGATACATCAAACGTATTATATATTGAAAAACTATCCCAAATTTTGAAAAGTTAATAATTTTGAAATGCATAAATATAAAGTGTACTCTTCTTTACCCTGAATCAATAAAACATAATATTCTAACTCAAGAAAACAATAAAAAAGATGAAATATTTAAAAGAAAGTATATTCCAAAATTTATGATGTTTGCCTGTTCTTGACCTATGAACAACAAAATCAATGCCTGACTTTAACAAATAAAAAAAAAATCTTTGGACAGTTTATAAAAGTAGAAGCAGAAACTCATAAACCTCAGGGAATTCAGTGCTCTGGGCTGTACATTATCAGCACAGAAGAAATGAGTCTTCAGAGAATACAGCTGGAATCTCTTGAGCTGTGTCCAACATTTCATGAGTTAAGAGCTACTTGACAAAGTTTTTGGGTCACTTTGTCACTCAGAATCATGACATTATTTTGAAAAATGGCTTTGACTTTGGGTATTACTCATTAACACTAAGGATTTTTTTAATTCACCTGCTAGCCACAACAAAAAGTAAAACAAAATTAATATTGGAGGAAGTTGCAAATAGAATAAACAGAATACTTGTGGTCTCAAGTGAATTATCACGAATGAGCTCTATCAGGTTAAACCTACAAACCAGGTAGTAATTGTTGACAATCTTACCTTCTCTGATTCTTTTCCCTAAGAGTCTATATTTTTCCACAACCCAATCCTAGTGATCTACAGACTTTACACTAGAAAACAAAAAGGCACCCATCTCCATAAGAGTAATAATGAGCATGGCTAAAACTGTTTCATGGAGAGAGATTTTGTTCAAAGGTTAGCAGTACAACAGTTTAGTCCATGTGTAATTGCCAATTATTTATTCTGACAATCTCTGTAGACCAAGTTTTCGCTCTATTTAATTACTGTGAAATTGTTCCACTCAAATGCATACTACTGAAACAGAAAACCAAACAATAGGCACACAATGACATTTATACTATTACATTCAGCTTTTCTGCTTATGTGGAAAATAACAGTGTTACAGCTAACTTGTATCTTCTTATCAACAACAGATGGTTTGACTGAGGGAGTTTTTTAGAGATTTAAGATAAGGTATCTATGAGACCATGCAACTCCCTTTGTGAAATTGTTGATTTCCATGTATTGGTTCTTTCTCCACAAAATGACAATATGTTCAAACAGCTGTTGAACATTTCAACCAACAAGTATTATGTTGACCCTAGCCTCTCAGGATGTATCAACTTATTCTGAATGTTTTCATTCATCTTCCTGGTTTATTGCATTATAATGAATGCATCTGTTATAGACAAAGGCTGATATAGGGGTAACACGTATTAATATTTATGGGATACAGTTGGGGGTTTTACTGTTTGTGGGATTATAAGCACTTGTACTTTTGATTAAAGATTACCCATATATATATCTAGCTTTTGAAGAATTATGAAGAATTATGAAGGATAGTTTTATAAAAATATTGAGCAAAAATATGTAGTAAATAAGACTTAAAAGCAAAAATGCAAGTCAAAGTTTATTTCCTGAGCTTTTACTATGTATCAATAGTAAACATAGCTTATTCAATTATCTCAAAGACTATATGAAAAAAGCACCATTGTTACCTTTGTTTTAAGAATGGGAAAGCTGAGGTTTAAAGAATTTTGGTAAATTATCCAAAGTTCTATAGCTTGGAAGATAAGGAAGAAAGATTTGATTTTAGCCCCTCTGATTCCATTGCCTATGTCCTTATGTGTACTGTTATGTACGAGCATATAGAAATACTTGACTTTACATTCAGTTCAGAGGTTCTGTTTGTTAATTCACATTTTAAACATTTATTGAATATTTAGAGGCCAGTGCTATAAATAGGTATGATAGAAACAGACTCTTGAAACTGACTTACACAAAATATGTTGTATTACAACATATGAGTCATCCTGAGCGTGGGACTAATTTCATACATGGAACCACAGAACTAAATTCCTTTTAGAAAAATAAATGGGCATCATCTAAGAAGTATTAAACACAATACAGTTATTGGATGAGGAGTTAGAATAAGAGAGCAGCAAAAATATGAAGAGAAATTATCTTTTCTAAGATCATCTCATAACACACAAAATTTGAGGAATAACTGATGTGGTGATAATTCCACCATAAGACCCATGAAAGTTTACCTCATTATTTTAGAATCAAATCTTTAAAATTATAAATAATTCCTAAATATTTCTGTACTTTTAAAAATGGGTAATAATAATATAGCAATAAAGCTTTGATTTATTCTGACATTTACCAACACACAAAATCTTTAAAAGAGTGTCTCAAAATTATGAATTTTGGTTGTAGCATCATTTTTATGTTTTTCTACAATATTTTTTTCAAGCAAACTACCAAACCAAAACAAAATCAAAACAAAAATAAAGATTGAATGTACTAATCCATGCACTTGGAAGTCAGGAGAGGCTGCTCTTGGAGTGGGTGTGGTGGTGAATGACAGGTGAGGAACATGAGGTGAGATTTTGGTTGCTGTAATGTTTCTTACCTGGGCCTGGGGACATGATTGTGTTTGGGTTGTGGATGTTTGTCAAGTTGTACATTTTTTCTATATGTATATTGTGCTTGACAAAAATATTTAAAATTCCATTGACTCAATCGTTGTCCAATTGGGCTTATGTGTGGACACAGAGACAATTGAAGAAGTAATCACAAAATGTTAAAATTTGAAATCCAAGCTCTCAACATTTTGACTCTTAAGTATCATTCCTTTGTTTTCTAATCAATATTAATTTCACACACGTCCAGGGTCTATTCTTTTTACTTTGGATCTCTAAGATGCATTTTCTGGATTTATTTGCTGTCTTAAGTCAGCGTACTGTAAAGTTATTATTCTTAAGTACAAATGTTTAAAAGTTTAGTAATCATGTTTACTAAATTTCAAAAGGGAACACATTTGTTTTTTACAAAGATTTATTTTCAAATAAAGTAGTTCTGATGCGTTTGATAGAAAACCAGCAAGCAAAATCAGAAATTATGTTCTTATTTCCTATTTCAATTTATTCACCCCAAATTAATCAATCTATTTATAACCTAAGATCTACTGTTTTAGGTAGATCAATACATAATATGTGAGTAGACTGTCCTCCTGATTTTGTAAAAGATACAAAGTAAATTGCCCACTAATTGCCAAGGACATTTATAAACTATCAGCAATCTGCTACAGGAGATAAACGTAGATACTAAATAGGACAAAACCTTAAATTAATATTAATCAAAACTATTTAATATGTACCAAATTAACTCAAATAGTCATTAACATTAAATAAGAAAGCATTTTGATAAACCAAGAGCAATCCCATCTCACTTTTAGGAAGTAACTACTGTCTGTCCTTCCTAACATGACTCTATCCACTATTACCTTTTTTATTCCTTTGGTTGGTGTTCATTAATCTTTGAGAGAAAATGTGACAAAATACAAATTATCTCATCTCATTTAGCATATTTCACTTGGATAAAAGAAAATATCATTAAGAAAAGCAGTAGTATGAGGGTAACTATACTGGCATGCCAGATCTATCTAGATTTACAACTCATTTCCTCCTGAAGAATGTAGGAAATAAATCCATCCACAATTTATGAAAAGTTTACAAATTAATTTATATTTCATTGCATTATGTAAATTTGGTAAAAAAAAGAGAAAAATGTTTTAATCTATTTGAATTTTCTGAATGTTCTCTCATAAGTGTTCTCTCTCAACTGATGACATATATACCTTGTAGTGGTGCATGTCAATGACCAGGAAAAAGATAATATTTCTCATGTTTGAGAGTTAAATCTGGAATATGAGGAGGCAGCAGCTTACTGGAACTCTAGTTGAACAAAAGTATGCTAATGCTTGTGAAGGGGATGAATCCCTGCCCTTTATGCAGCTGATTCTTCTCACTTTCTAGTGGTGGACATTACACTCTGTGCTGCTTTTATTGTTCTGGTGATGGATTTGCACTGTCCAGTAGTGAAGATGGATTTGAACTAATCCGCTCATGGTTTCTCATGGCTGTAACAGCACAGAACTGGAAACAGAACTGTTAGGAAATAAGAGCACCATCATCGGCCTCAAGATGGGGAAAAAAATAAAGCAAACTATTTTGATCTCTTGTTACCCAACCTCCTCCTATAACACAATTTAAGAGCAAGAGAGAGAGAAAGAGAGAGAGAGAGAGAGAGAGAGAGAGAGAGAGAGAGAGAGAGAGAGAAACTTATAATTATTACCATGACCCTGGTTGTTCAGAGAGAAAAGTTTGAAGCAAATATAAAAATTGCTGCAAAGCACACAGTCCATTCTTAATTATCTTACGTAAGAATATGAATTCACCAAAATGAAAGATTAGGAATGTGAATAATTTAAAACATTAATAATTCAAGAGTAATATGGATGCTTACTAAGATTCAGGTCCCTTCATCCCCAAATCTAACTCCTTTGTTCCTTTTCCATGACTAACAATTCAGATAGTGTTTCTTTTCTGAATTGTAAATTCATGCAATTATTATCATCACAATTTGAAGAGTTAGATTATGTTGTCAGAAATATATACTATATGACATTAGTCTCAATAGTGATTATTTCTTGATAAGTAGCTTTAAAACCACAAAATGTTAAATTATGGGGTTATCTGAAGGATAAAACTCATGTCTTAGAAAGTCATTAATTGATAAAAGCACTTTTAGTGAATAAATAGAATATAACATAAAAATCAGTTGAAACATAAGGAGGAAAAAAGCCCAGAAATTTATTGAACAATTAGGTTAACCTTACTAACCCCCAAACTTAATGGAAATCTACTTCTATGTGTTCACATAAGTGAGGGTAGCATGTACTTCTTACAGACTTTGTAAACACAATGCCTAATTTTGGAATTTGTTTATTTCAATTGTCTCTATTTCCTGGTTTATTATTAGGGGATTATGATATGAATTTTTGACTATGTGGATTATAAACATATACATGAAGTATATTCTGATTTTTTTCTCCTATTCGCTTCTTGAATTTATCTGAACAGTTTGTTATGGTTTAGATACGAGATGTCTGCCAAAAGCTCATGTATTAGTGCAAAAAAAATTAACAGGTGAAATGACAGGGTTATGAGAGCCTTAACCTAGTTGGAGCACTGACTCACTGATATGGACTAACTGGGTGGTAACTTTAGGCAGACAGAGTGTGGCTAGAAGAAGTAGGTCATTGGGTTGTGCAATTGAGGTTTATATTTTAGCCCTGGTGAATGGGTCTTTCTTTCTGCTTTTTGTTACCATTTGTCCTAAGACAATTTGCTCCATCATGCCCTTCCACCAGGATGTTCTGCATTACCTTGGACCCAGAAATATGGAATTGGCCCACCATGGACTGAACCTCTAAAATTGTGAGTGAAAACAAACTTTTCCTCCTCAAAGTTGTTCTTGACAGATCTCTTGGTCGCGGTAGTGAAAAAAGTTGACTAAAATACAGGTGATTCTCAATCAATAGTAATTTGACCTCCAGAGATCATTTTTCAGTATCTCTAGATATTCTGGGGAGTCCTGATTGATGGGGGTAATGGTTATAAGCAATTGGCATCCAACTAGGGATACTGCTAAGCAATATACAGGGCAACTGCACAAAAAAAATTATCTGACCCTAAATGTAAGCAGTGCCAGCCACTCTTTAGAAATTTTGATCTAGACCATAAAGATAAAATAAACTCTAAATGGCCTATTCACATATTTTACAGTGAAAAATGAACTATTTCAATAGTTCTTGTTCTGATTATCTACTGCTGTGCAATTGTTACCAACAGTACTCTGAAAGAGTATCAATTATTTATTTTGTCCAATTTGTGTGTGGACTCAGCTAGTTAGCATTCTTGCATCTGGCCTGTTTCTCAAGGAGGAGTAGTCACACAGTGCCTGGGAATTGGGCAGCTGAGGGTTTTCAGCCAACTTCTTGCCCAGAGAAATTCTAGAATCTTTTAGAAATTATAGAATCTTTTATTTCTAAAATCTTTTAATTTTCTATGTGTTTTTTTTTTTCAGTCCTACTTGATAAAATTAGTTTAAAATTTATGTGGAATTTAACCACATCATTTATTATACTATAAAACAAAATACAGATTTCTTTGGAGAAAGCTCTTTCCTGCCTTGGGCTCCTTATAAGACTGATCTCAAAGACTACTTAACTTTCTTAGCTACCCTATTATTTAATGACACTTAACTATGAGAAACCCAGTTAACATCTTCAGAAGACATTTTGCCAGAGAGAGCCTGACTTTTTAGATATTTTTAGGTTCTTAATCAAAGTCCATTTTGAATTTGATCCTTTATTGGAATTGACATCTTAATTTGAAAATATTTTGAAGTTTAGAGATCCTGAGGGTGAGAAACATTTTCTAGGGAACTAGGGACTAGTGAGGAGGGTTCAAGAAAATCTTGACTTATTGACATTTCCTTTAAATTTAGATTAAAATGTAATATTTTCTTTGCTGATTTTCTTTCTTTGTTATCTATCTACACGGCATCCTTTGGGTAGCTGAATTTCTTGGTTATCTTTTGTAATCCATCAGAAATATGAAATATCACTTATTCTGCAATATATTCACTGAAGAAGTCAAAATATCACCCAGGTCCAACAGGAATGGAATCACACTTGACTTCCTGAAGAAAGAAGAATCAAAGAATTTGTGACACATTTTAAAACTACTGCAGTGTTCTATAAGCTATGATTCTTTAGAAGAAATACCCCAATTAGGTCCTGTTAATATCAATGTCTATACCCTACCTATGATTTAGCTTTTACCCATCAGGATATAGCTCTCAACTCTTGTTTTTCCTCTTTTTAAAATCTAACTTCATCATCAATCATAATTGTTAATGATGATTGTTTGTGTCAGGAGCAATAAAGAAAAAGAAAAGAAATTAAGTATATGATTCATGACCTTGAAGCACCCACTAGTTAGTTCAGGGAAATTCTAAAATATGAAACACGATTCTAGAATATAAACTAATATGACAACATATCAAGAACAAAATATTGGCCTAGTCACCAATATAAAATATGTGGATCATTTATAGAAGTTCAAGCAGAGAGTTAAAATGAATCCCTTCACTCATATCAAAGACAAGCTGGTAAAGGGTTTCAAATAAAGAAAGAAGATGGAAGATTTCTTTGGACAGAGTTGAGCAGTGAATTGCATACTGAGCCCTCCCCTAAAATCCAACTTAGATAGGCATATAAAAAGTGAAGAGTAAAACTAATCCCAAATTAGCAAGAGGAATTTGGCAGACCAACTAGCAAAAGTGATATATGTTCACTGGGGGTATGCGGGCATTGTAGAAGGATTCTTGACTTGGGCTTGAGAAAACTAAAGCAGAAGCAGACTAGAAGGTGACAGGTGCAAAACAAACAGACTTGCCCTGATGATGGGTAGAAAGTGCCAGAATGTAGCACAACATGTGTGGGTCTAGCAAGATGAAGAACGGCTGCAATCATTTAGAAAGGAATCTTGCTCAACAGAATGACTTCAAGGACCTGAAGATCTAGGTGAGGCTGTGGGTGTGTATGATATCAGCATGTGAGAGTTAACTGGAAGAAATAATTAACAGAGATCCTGCTTTTTCCAAGGAAAAGGCCCCCAAGAATAACTTGAGACAGTCACAGAAATACTTCCTAGGAATTAAAGTTTGAATTGAGTAGTTCATCTGGCCCCCAGAAGATGTGAATTCACCTTTACAATGTTCTTGTTCACTTTCTTCTCTTCCCTTAAATACTTTGATCATAGATGCAGAAGAATCTTCAGCTCACAAAGTGGTTTTTAGTCAGATTTTTCATTTCTTTGACCAGAAGACCCGACAAGAACAGTTTTAGAGAAAGAACTCTCTAAAAGCACTCACAGTTTCAGAGATTTCAGTCCATGAACAACTGACTCCTTTGCTTAAGGAGAGGCAGAACATCATGGCAGAAGGGTATAGTAGAATAAAGCAGCTCAGGACAAGGCAATTAGGAAACAGAATCCCACTCACCAGGGACGAATAAAAACCCCAAGAGCACGACCCCCCCATTACTCACCTCACTCATTCACATCCTACCTGCCTGCAGTTGCCGCCAGTTAATCCCTATTAGTGGATTAGTCCACTCATTATCTGATCATCTCACACATCAGCTTTTGAAGGTACCTCATATCTGAACTGTGATACAGACACAAAATGGAGGGCAGAATGTTAATGAGGAAAAAGTGAAGAACCACCCCTTTGCCTTACAATAGAAAACCCCTGAGGGGGGAAAGAAAAATCCTGAAGTTACATTCAGAATTTGATTATTATATTGTGTGACCCAATCCTTTAATAAATAAGGATTGTGTTTTTGTTTTTCAGTGACCACAAGGCTGTTGATAACATACTGTGGAGCAAAAATAGCAAGAGGCCTTCCAGGGGGTCCAATCTGGTTTGCCAAATGTTTAAGTGTATTCTCTTTATGGTGTATAGCACACTATGCTCCAATAGCATCTTCTACTGTATATTTTAAATGAGTAAATCCAAAGATGTTATTGTGATATTCAATGTGAGTAGAATCATTAGCCTAGATATTATTAATGGCATGTCATTTAATGATAGAAAGAACTGTGGTTAATATTTATTTCCATGGTGTTGCTAAATCACCCAATAACTCAAGCTCTTACATCCTAGATTAAACAAATATCAACATAAATAACAAGGGCAGTAAATGGAAGAATCTTATGGCTGAATGAGCACTTTAGCACTTTGCAGTCATTGTTTAGTAATGGTTCTCTTCTCCCATCAGTGAGCTCAAGAACTAAAGAAATGGGGATGACAGCAGGAGGGAGGACACTGTTAACTATGCATAACAGGAAGCAAGCAGGGTGCAAACTGAAAGACAGAGAAATCTAGCATTGCTGCAGGCTACATAAGACTCTGTGCATGAAGCTTCTCCAAGATCCTAAAACACACTGAAAAAGAAAGCAAATGTCCTGAAAACACTTTAGCCCTTAAGTCAAGGTCCATTCTTTAGATTTCAAGAAAAGATTGAAAATTTGCAATTATATTAAGGATCATGTCCTTGCAATGAATTTACCTGCTGAAGAAATTATACACAAGCATGTATGCACGTGTACACTCACACACACATGCATAAAGTATGAAAGCATGTATCCAAGTGCTTCCTTAGTGCAACAAATTTTGTGAAAAATCTAGATTGTCATAGGGCAACACTGGGATGCAGCCAACATACTATCAGGGGTTACCTCAGAGAATGACATGAAAGTCCCAAACTATCATACTACACCAAGTCAATGAATCTTTATTGGACTTTTCAAGAAACAACCCCAATGTACCCTTAACTTCTGTAAGATAAAGATTGTTAGATTCTACTATAAGTGAGATCATGGGGCACTTGTCTTTCTGTGGCTGACTTAGTTAACTTAAAACAATCATCTCCAGTTCCATCTATGTTGGGTTATAATTAAAATAAGAAGTTTAGGTGTGCTATTGCATAGTGGCATGAATATAGACAATGATAATGTACTGTATATTTTAAAAAGAAGAGAGTAGTTTGAATGTTTTCACCATAAAGAAATGATAAATGGTTGATGAGATAGATATGTTTAACTCAATTTAAAAATTTTATAAAGCAGACACCAGTATCCCATAAACAGATGCAATTTTAAATGAAGTTTAAAAAAAAAAATCTCAAATAATAACAGATATTTTAAGTGAACATGGTGACTGATGAAAATGAAAAGATTCTAGGTCTCGATCATGCAATAGAGCCTCTGTCTATTTATATGTTAGCTTTGCTTTATTCTGTTCCCCTAGAGTAGCAAACAGGGACAAAAGCAATGACCTAATTTGTTTCTTTCACACACTCCTAAACAAATCTCTCTGATCAGGGGAGCAATGAATTCTAATTTTATAGACTTGAGTCAACTATCCATCTGTCATTCTGGTTTTGAAGGTTAGAGGGATAAAAGCTTGGTCTCCACTAATTAATACACATGAATGATCTGGGTTATTTTAGTGGGGTAATTATACATTTGCATAAAAACTGTATCTCTACCATATCCTGATGTATTCTAAACTCAGGTGTACTATTGCTTGTTATTGTTGTGTCTTAAAGAAGAATACAGAAACATGTACAGCATTGAGGTGGAATTCATGTTCTAAGTCTCCACTACTAATTTATATACTGATAGTCCCATCATACAATGCTTATTCAGAATTTGTAAACAATTGGCTAAAATAGTTGACTTTTACTACTCGGAGTTTTCAGATAATTAACAAATGTTGCTAGCTTCATCATTCCTCTTCAGAAATTAACTAATAAATACTTTGTGTCCATTATTCTGCATAGATTCTCTTGATCTATTATGGATACTGTGGAAGTGAAATCTCTATCTCAATCATGAAATATTTCTTAGGATTATATATTGGTCTTCTTGATACACTGCAACAGATTCCATAATTGACTGGCTAAGAACCTCAGAAATTTATTGTTTCACCGTTTGGGAATCCAGGAGTCTGAAACCAAGTGTCTCTTATAGGGTTCAAGGGAAAGATCAATTCCAGGCCTGTCTCCTAATTTTGGTAGTCTTGGTATTCCTGGGAATAGATGGTCATTGTTCCCAGATCTGCTTACATTGTTTTCCCTCTAAGTCTGTGCATGGAACTTTCCCCTTTGGATAAGAACATCTGTTGGATTGTACTAGGGCCCACCCCAAACACCTCATGTTAATTTGATCACCTCTGTAAAGATATTGTTTCTAAATAAGTTCATATTTTCAGGTTCTGGGCCACTCTATATGAATTTAGGAAGGACACAATTCAAATCATGACAGTTTCCTTTTTTTCTTACAATTTTCTCAATCCAGCAGTTTAACTTTTAAAAGATTTCAATAACAATTTTCAAGCTACTATTATAATCTTTTTTAATTTTATGGAGGTTATAATAAATTAAAATGTACAACTACAACAGTTCCCTGGTGAATATGCAAGAAGCATGTAATTAAACTGTTCATCTCTAAAAGACTTTCTGAAATTGTATGTTTGTAAATTATGCATGTGTATGTCTTTTCTTGTTTAGGTAACAACTAAAAGAATAAAACAAAGTTTTTCTATATCAGGCAATATTTTTGTTCTATTTAATACCCCTGTATTGTAAATTAAACTTTTTGCTGATTTAAAAAAAATTATATTTAAATGAACAGATAAAATTATAAGCAATTTTTGTGTAAAAAATTATGTTTTAAAGTATATATACATTGTTGAATGCCTGATAGAGCTAATATATGTATTACCCAACATACTTATCATTTGTGGGCTGATAATACTTTGTAAGTATTCTTTTAGTGTTTTTCAGGAAAACAATAGATTATCAACTATAATCATCATGTTGTACAATTAATCTCTTGAAATTATTCTTCATATTTGACATTTTGAATTCTTTGACTAATATCTTCCCAACCAGTACTCCCAACGACCCCAGCCACTGATAACCACCATTTGCTCTCTACTTCTATATCAACTATATTTATAACATTCTGAGAAAATCCAAACTAAAATACAAATTAATATTTTTCAATTTTCCCTTATAAGTATATAATTTTAAATTATAAAATATTAATATATTCAAAATTAACATTGTCATTAATTTACAGCTCAAAATAATTAATGAAAAATGAGCACCCCAACAGTCAATTTCTCTTAAGTTTTGACTTTGCAAAGTAATCACAAGGTGACAATCTTTGTGACTTCTTTGGCCTGCTGCGCCTCCTTAAATTGTGAACCTTTACTAATTTACTTGTCCTTTGATGGAATTATATATAACTAACATTAGTTTTTGCTCATTAATGAGAAATTTAAACCTGAATAATTCAGCACTTTTAATTTCTTATTACTTTGAGAGCTCTTTTGGAGCCTTTACGTTTAGTGGCCTAGTATCAGTTTCAAGGAATTTTAAGCAACAGCTTTGAAAACACATAGTCTATGATTAAAATGTTTTTAATTTTAAAAATGACTTTTTTTTATTGTTTTTTTTGTTTTTTTAGTACCAGGGAATGAACTCAGTGGCACTTGACCACTGAGCCACATCCCCAGAGAAAGAGTCTCACTGTGTTGCTTAGCACCTCCTTTTTGCTGGGACTGGCTTTGAATTTGCAATCCTCCTGCCCTGACCTCTTGAACTACTGGGATTATAGCTGTGCACCACTGTGCCTGGCAAAAATGACTCTTAATAATTGTCTGAACTTCTCACTGTATGTGCAGTAACAAAAATAACACATTAGTTCATTCATCTTTGTCACTACAAGATGAAAATAAAAAGGTGCTAATGTTGAAAAATAGAGATTACTTTTGGTAAAATGTCATTTTCATAATGTTAACATAAATAACTTGTTAAAATTACTGAAAGCTTAAATGCCAACACTAGCTAATTTTAACAGTATCTCTGTTAGTAATTAATAGCTTAAAGACTAGTGACTTAAAAGTCAAAATGTTTCTTATGGAATGAGCTATTACATTCTATACATTATTATAAACTATAAAAGAAGTGATTGGAACTGAGGAATCTACCTCCTTACAAGATAGGGAACACGAGATTTTCCTGTTTTCCTTTCTTTAAAAAAGAAATTATTGTTACTTAGTTGGTTCTCTGGTGGATATGTTCCAGTTTTCTGTCTCTTGGGGAAGAACACTACCATCCTTAAGCATTTTGGGTGTAAGAGGTAATGATTTTGTGTTAGAACAGTTCAGATGAAAGATCTATAAGGAGCTGAAGAGACTGATATAACCAATGTCTCTTCTTATCCTGTATACCTTCATGTAGTCGCCACATCTGTGATAAAAATATTAGGCATATATTATATCTTTAAAGTAAAATGGTAAAAAATTGTGACTTCTCAAGTTCCTTTTCATAATTAGAACGATATTTTAAATAACAGTATGATGGTGTTTTCCATAAATGTTTAGTAATTAGCCCTTTGTTTTATATCCATGAATAAATATATTAGAACAAATCTGAATAGTTGAGAAAATAAATAATCATATTTTCAAATAGTCACAGAAAATAACCAGTGGATAAAGATTATGGTTAGTTCTCCAATCAACACTGGAGAATATATACTATTGATGCACATCTCAAAAATTAAAATAATCATGACAGAACTATCTTCTATCATTTGACAAAAATGGAAACAGCTGAAATTGGAAGTCATCTCATGAATATAACTATATTTTGGTCTATAAATTTTAAAATAAATGTATTAAATTAGATCAAGAGGAATTTACACAAATACACATAATCTTTATTTCTTACATTTTTTTTACCAACTTAACACATAAATCTATAGAGATGGGATAAGCAGGCAATAAATAAATAAGCAGGCAATAGGTCTGACAGAAATCCAAAAATATAAATTACTCATCTGAATGAAATTTATTTGTAAATCTATGATGGGCAATATGATAATATTTATAGTGTATATGCCTGAATTCCATCTGGATTTATTGGAATTAAACTAAAATTATTTATTTGTATTATCAGAGGGAACTAATAATACACATAATTTCTCTCTCACACTTTCTCTGTTTTATTTATTTATTCATCTATTTACTGTGGTATTTTCTGGAGATACAATCTTATTTGCAGCTCAGGTGTGATAAATAATTACTCTGCATGTTTGCTATTACATGCATAGTCCCATCCAATGGTTTTGTTACTGCTGATGTTTAACATGTATAATATGTAAGCAACACCAAATCTAATTTGACAGTAATTAAATAAAATGTAATAATATATAGAGAGTGCTAAATGTTATCTTGAATCAGTGGTTATTATTCATTATTGAAACTTTTAAATTAACTTAAAAATAAAAATAAGAATAGAGGAAGGAAGGACTGTATAGAGGGAAAAGAGGGGTGGGAGGGGCGGGGGGAAGGGAAAAAATAACAGAATGAATCAAACAACATTACCCTATGTAAATTTATGATTACACAAATGGTATGCCTTTACTCCAGGTACAAACAGAGAAACAACATGTATCCCAATTGTTTACAATAAAAATAAAAATAAAAAAATAAAATTAAAAAAATAAAAATAAGTAGATTAAAAAGGTATATATTTCTAAATACTATAGTTAAAATTTTTCTGAATCAAAATATTTGATTATAAAATACTACAGAGGACATGGAGGTATATTCTCCATTTGGAGTAAAACACTATGATCTGTACAAACTGTGATGTGAATTACATTTTAACCCACTCTGCATTAAATATATTAAAAGATCCCATTTCAATTATATCTGCAAATACACTTTTTCCCCATTCTTAGTTAAATTGAATTTTTAATTTTTGAGAGTGTTAAATTTAAATTTTCTTAGTGGAAACTAAGTATCTTAAATAAGTAATGTCTCAGCATAGAAAACTTGATGGACAGTTTCAAAATAGTATATAGTACTTACCCATACAAGAAGATGTAACAGCAACTGATAAGCTGTCAAGGAGAAAAATGCCAAAAGAATTAATAAATTATATTGCTGTTACATGATGATGAGATTTATAAGCAATTACATAAAAGTTAGGTTGCTGGTAGTCAGATGACCTTGCTTCTTTAGCCTCAGTAGTAAAGCAGTTTATATTTATTTTTCAGTATGCAGTAGTAAGTAGCTAGCAAGTTTGGAATACATAAACATTGCTTGAAGACATTATGATTGGCTTGGATCCTGAAAATGTTCTTTGATTTATCACGAACTGTCAGAGGTCATAAATATTACTGTAGATGAACGAAGAGGCAAAGAAAATCCAGAAGTCAAACAAAGAGACTAATAAAAGACAAATTGAGAGGAAAATTAGAAAATAAAGCAAGCACGTTTAATGATAGAAGAATTCTAAAACAAATTAATGAGATCAAAGAGTCCATGTGTTTCATAAGGAAGAGTGATATTAAAGTGCATCATTAAAATGTAAGAAAATGAAATACGTAAAGTGGGGCTTAAAAAATTGTTCTTTAAACTTTTAAGTTTTTAAAATATTTCCTATATGGGCTGGGGATGTAGCTCAGTTGGTAGTGTGCTTGCCTGGCATGTACAAGGCCCTGGGTTCAATCCCCAGCACCACAAAAAAAAAAAAAAAAAAAAAAAAATAGTTTCTATAAATAGAAAGCAATTTTCCTAGCATATGTTTCTTGTTTTGAAAAGATGTATGTTGTTTTTCACTTTTATTAATTTAACTGTATATGAAAGTAGTGATATGATCACCATGAAAAAAATTCACTTAATTGCCAGTCCCCTTGCAGTTAACTGCAGAAGTTCTGAAGAAGGCCAAGCAATAAATTAGAACTGTGATGTACCACATTTTAGTCGGGTGATTTATTCATGCTCTCATAGTTAGCTATTTGATGGATAAATTTATGGAAATAAAATTTAAATGTTTAAAGAATTTTATTTTAACAAAAAAAAATCTGTGAGGAACGAGATGTGTTTTACAAGTGCCATAAAGTAAGAAATTTTTGAATATTAATCTACTAAAACAATTCTACATCATATTACATTTATTAATAACCCTTAACCATGAACATAGATTTTAAAACAATAGTGAAGAAGAAATTTGATATTATCTATAGTTTTATGTTTGAGAGGTTAGCCATTAATAATAGGTGAGTTTATATGCCTCATATTTACCCCTTGTCTTATTACAAAAAAGTTGGTTATTAAGTGAAACCAAAACAAAATAATATATGAAATTAAAGAATGAGTGTTCATTATTATCCTACTCATTAAATGACTACTTTTGAGTTTGTTGCATATGACACCAGATTATTTCCTATGTACATGCCAACATGTTTTAACAATTATCTAACACATATATATCTACACAAACTGTTGAGTAATTATGAAAACATATCAACTTGCCCTTTTGTCTTGGTACTATATCTGGGAACTTTCCATATCAGTTCAAATAAATCTAATTCTTTAATGATTATATACTCAATAAAAATAAAATTAATTCATATGTGGTTTTGGTAATAGAATTATTCTGCCATTTATACGAACTATTATTAAATGTTTTTCTAATTCAAATATAAAAACCCCAAGTTTCTATAACAAGAAAAACAGGGAAAAGTCCTTATGGAGAATTTACATCATATATAATTTGCAATGATAGATGTTATCATTAAGAAAATAAAATGACATAACTAAGGAAGCTGATCACTTACTCAGCAGAAAGCACACATTACTCCTGAACACAATAAAAAAAGAAAAGTGAATATTGGCAGATGAATTATAAAGCAGATTTTCCTAGGTTGAGGCTAAGTAATGCTTGAAGTCATTTCCCCAAATCAAGAGTCAGGGCTTTGAAACAATGGATCTATTCAACATTCATGAATTTTTATTTCAACTAATTTACTTTGTCAAGTTTATATATATATATATATGTATATATATATATATATATATACATATATATATACACACACATATATACACATATATATGTATATATATATATTTAAATTCTCTCTATATATAGTATATAGTATGTGTTACAATCATCATGTGTTTAAAGGATTCAATAGATTGACTGGTATTTGAAGAATAGATGCCTAATCTCATAATAAAATCCCTGAAAAACTGTCATACATCACTTCTCCATATCTACCATCATGGAGTCATTCTCCAAAATGGGAGCAGAGTATCTGATTTAGGTTTTACTTAGGTGATAAGTTTTTAAAAAATATTTACTCCATACAAACTTCAATAGTTGTTATTATTTCTAATGGCATCTTCAGAAATAACATGCTTTATGTTGTTCAACCAAAATTTCTGAAAATAAGATAACATTCAGTGTTTTTGAGATTAATTATGGTATAGTTTTATTGTTAAATCTTAGGTGATTGGAAAATAAATCACATGTACTGCAAATATCCTTTGCACAACAAGCGCTGCAAATTGACATTACGGCATGGATTTTTCATCTTGACAGTTCATTGTAGGAGCCAAGTAGACCCAGATTTTCATTAAAGAAGATGAGGATAAATCTTAGCAAACATCAGAATAAAACAAAGTACTTGTTTATTTCTGCAAAGGAATAAAATTGTACATTCAATATCAGATTTATTCCAATTGCTGTTCATTCCATAGATGGAAAATTTTATCCATAAAAATTAGAAGGAATTTTGCTCTTTTCAAAAAGTCAGGAAAAAAAAAATAAGTGGGAGGAGTTAATTTAATTGAATAATTGCATCTTAGCTCGTTTTAAGGTTAGAAAGAAAATAACCGACTCAAGAAGAAGTCTTAGTTTTTTCAGGGCACAGATGAAAAACATGTTCTTCAATGTTATTTGTTCAACAGTGAATACTTCTGTCAATAAAACCTTAGTTCTATAATCTATAGTTGTTTTGTTAATGTAGTGTTAGGATAAAAATAATCAGTGTTGACATATCCCAAAATAAGTAGACCCAGAAATAGTGTCAATGTGAAAATATGTGATATATTGCCATAAAATGTAAGATTAACAATTTTATCCTACCATACATGCATACAGAGAACCAACGAAAGAGTCAAGGACCTCCTGATATTATAGAATACATACATTCCAGTAATGGTTAACTTACAGTGAAATACTATTTTGCTTTTGGAAGGGAAATTTGGCTCGCCTTGTGCAATGGTCAGAAAATATGTTATAAACGGTGGGTTAAAAGACATATTAAAACGTAGATATAGGAAAAGAGGAGGCAGAAGGTAATTTAAGGATTATGATTATGATCCTCTTCTCCCTTTTTAGTAGTATTTTATATCAGATAATAGTTACTATTGTCATATTACAAGTACTATGCTTAACTCTTCAGAGACATTCATCCTATTTAATTCTCTACAGCAATACTATAAGATAGTTATTATTAATGCTACTCTAGAATTGAGAAAATTGAGTACAGAGAGACTTAACAAATTAGATTTTGGTCAACTAGTTAGTGATGTGTCAGAGAGAGAAGTCAACTAAGATTATCTGACCCCCAGGACTGATCTTTTGATTTTTTGTGTAGTAATTCGTTTGTGTACAATATTTAGTAGTTATTTTTTTAACAAATTTAAAATTTGTTCTAATTGGTTATACATGGCAGTAGAATGCATTTTGACACATTGAACACAAATGGAGCATATCTTATCATTCCTCTGGGGCTGAGTCACACTAGTAGTGTAATCATACATGTATAAAGGGTAATAATGTCTGTCTCATTCTACTATCCTTCCCTTCCCCACTGCCCCACCTCTCCCCTCTGCACAGTCCAAAGTTCCTTCATTCTTCCCTACCCCTCCTCAATATGGATAAGCATCCACTTATCAGAGAAAACATTTGACCTTTGGTTTTTTGGGATTGGCTTATTTCACTTAGCACAATATTCTCTAGTTCTTCTGTTTACCAGCAAATGTCATAATTTCATTCTTCTTTAAGGCAATTAGTATTCCATTTTGTATATGTACCACATTTTCTTTAGTCATTTGTCTATTGAAGGGCTGTTATAAGCATTGATGTGGCTGCATCACTGCAGTATGCTAATTTTAAGTCCTTTGGGTAAAAACTGAGAAGAGGAATAGTGTCTGACTATCTGTTCTGTTCCAAGGTTTCTGAGGAATATTCATTCTGCTTTCTATAGTGGTTGCATCAATCTGCAGTCCCACCAGCAATGTATGAGTGTACCTTTTTCCCCCACATCCTTGTGCCAACATTATTGTTGCTTGTATTCTTGATAATTGCCCTTCTGATTGGAGTGAAATGGAATCTCAGTGTAGTTTTGATTTGCATTTTTCTAATTGTTAAAGATGTTGAACATTTTTCTATGTGTTTGTTGATTGATTGTATTTCTTCTTCTGTGAAGCATTTGTTCAGTTCCTTGGCCCATTTATTGTTGGATTATTTGTTTTGTTTGTTTGTTTGTTTGTTTGTTGTTTTTTTTTTTTTTGGTGTTAAGTTTTTTGCGCTCTTTATATATCCTGGAGATCAGTGCTCTCTCTCTGAGGTGTGTGTGGTGAAGATTTTCTCCCATTATCTAGGCTCTTTCTTCACATTATTGATTGTTTCCTTTGCTGAGAAGAAGTTTTTTAGTTTGAATCCATCCCATATATTGATTCTTAATTTTACTTCTTGTGCTTTAGGAGTCTTGCTAAGGAAGCCAGGTCCTAAGATAAAGATCTGGGTCAACTTTTTCTTCTTTTAGGCACTGGGTCTCTGTCCTAGTGCCTATCCTTGATCCACTTTGACTTGATTTTTGGGCAGGGTGAGAGATAGAGGTTTAATTTCATTTTGTTAGATATGGATTTCCAGTTTTCCCAGTACCATTTGTTGAAGAAGCTATCTTTTCCTTAATGTATGTTTTTGGCACCTCTGGTATTACATAACCATATTTATGTGGGTTTTTGTCTGTGTTTTCTATTTTGTACCATTGGTGCACATGTCTGTTTTGGTGCCAATACCATGCTATTTTCGTTACTGTTGCTCTTTAGTATAGTTTAATGTCTGGTATTGTGATGCCTCCTGCTTCACTCTTTTTGCTAAGGATTGCTTTGGCTATTCTGGGTCTCTTATTTTTCCAAGTGAATTTCCTGATTGCTTTTTCTAATTCTATGAAGAATGTCTTTGTATTTTAATAAGATTTAATGGGGCTCGTCTTTTGTTCTTTGTGTAGATAATCAAAATAATTTGTTTTTGTACAATATGTAATAGTTCTTAAAGAATTTTCTTACTGTTCTTAAAGAATTTTCTTTCATTTTACCCTTAGAGCCATTATATTCAGTCTGGGGAGTGGTAACTCTTCTGTGTAATAGACAGGATACAAAACAAACAAACAAACAAACAAAAACTGTTTTTTAGTAGTAATTTTTGGAGTAATTAGCACTAAAATTCATGATATAATCAGTTGAGCCTTCTATTGCAACTACATCTCCCTTGCTTTCTGCCCAGTCCAGCTTTTGCTTTCTTTCTTAGAGATGTTTTTCTCCAAGAATAAACCTAAACAAACTTCCTGCATGCAAATCTCTCAGAATCTGTTTCCAGGGACCTTGACTTTAAACAGTAGTTTTCAATATCACGGCATTCTCTTGAGTCTTATCTCAAATCCTCTTGATCTCTTTAATATTATTCCTTGATTTAAAAAGAATTTCTTTGAGAACCTTCATTTATTTATGCAACCTATGCAGTATGTTTTATGTATCATGATATTCTGTGACTTATTTTTGGAGACTCCAACTGGTAGTTTCTTATTTCCTTAAAAGTTTTGTGCTTTTATTATGTACTTGTATTTCTTAAGATTATGATTATGGGAACAGTTTGCAGCATGGTCTTCAGACAAGTTCTTCCACAGCAAACCTGCAGTTGTCTTCTTCCAGGTCCGTGGAGCCTATACCAACCTAGAAGCAGTTTAAACTGTGATATGCATTGATGATTTTTTTCACAGCAAAAATCAAGTCAGGATAGAATTCAACATAAAGGCTGGTTTTAGCTAGAAGGATTAGTTTCCCTCCTTCATTTAGGCAGGAATATCCTCCTGTAAAACTCTTAGGAGTGAACATTTATTTCCGATTTATATCTATTTGAGAGTCTAGCCTATTTAGTGGACCTAATTTTATGATGGAATTATACTTCTTAATTTAAGCCACAACTGGACTTTTCTTCTCATTCCCTATATTCTGCAAATCTATGAAAGCTAAGACTCAAGTTCACTAGATTTTGCAATTGCCCTCAAGGTGGAAGCTAGTATCAGTATTCTGCTTATCATTTTTCATTTTATTCTTTCATTTAATTTTGCCTCAGAGTATTCTTTACTTTCTATTTTGCTCATCAGTGCATTTAAATGTTTTAATATATTCAACATTTATAGTTTTTTCTCCAACCAAAAAGATGGGCAGATTAATCATTTTGTCATACTACAGAAATATAACTTTCTCCTTTTAATCATCAAATATCTTCTAATGTTAACTTGTGGTCCTTTTTTTTCTAAGCCCAGCAAGCTGTAATGAAGTGAAAGTAGAGACCTAAGGGCAGAGATACCAAATCTTTGGATCTTATTTTAATGAAACCTATGTTACTGGTATAATAGACACAGAATTGGAAGAATGGAAAAATTAAATCACTCTTACTTCTTATTAGAATAAAAGGATAATTATTGTCTCTGGTACGGAGAGTGATTGAAAAAAATACATTAAAGAAAAAACTTAGAACCTGTGGAACCTAAAGAGAATTTCTATTCATCATGTAGTCTTCTGTTAGGTTAGTGAAGAGGACAAGGGATGCTGATGGAACCCACACAGCTGTTTAGTGATCCAAGAATCAAAGATGTATTTTTCCCTTAATCCTTTCTGGAACGGTAGAAAGAAATATTCTCTTAGGATTTCTTAGTAACCCAGTGAAAAGATAGTAAAAGGACTGAGATGAGTGTGTGGTGATAGAGAGGAAAGGACACAGGCATCTTTCCTGCAGTTAATTCCCCACCAAGCAGGTCCCCTGGGATCCTTGAGTAAGGATAGAGAACAACGGATTTCCTTTTGCCTCTGAGAAGACACTTGGCTAAGGGGCAGAAAGAAGGCAGATGTTGAAGGGGGTCTGTGGTAACATGATGAGAGGAAATTATAACAAAGATCAGTGTAGAATGTATGTCAAGAAATCAGGTGGGAATACAAAAACCACACCAGATGCCAACATGGCAGGTGTATGTGACATGATTGCACATTGCAGAAGCCGATGTTGGACAAAGGAAGGCTGAAACGCAGATGCCTCGCCATCTGATACTACTGTACTATGTGAATTTTCCAGAAATTAAACTGATTCAGGAAGAAATGAAGAATGATAGAAGAGAGATTTTGAATTAAGTGAATTAAAACCTATACTTCCTGAGAATATTTCAAAGAAACTCACTACTTAGAATTGATTCAGTTAATTTTTTCTCCTACCAAGTAGAATACAATCTCCATCAGAATCTAACAGTGGCTATAAAGAAATAAATAAACAATTACATGTTTTGTTTGCTTCAATTTTAGAATTCCACATTGGAAGATCAAAAAGACAGTCTTTTAAGAGGGAAGTAGTGGTCCATTGTGTACAGTGGGGAACTAAAGCAGGATGGGAACATCTTGAATTTAGCAGCAGGTCACCCCCTGGTGACACTGGGAGCAGAACCCTAGGATGGTAAGGGTGGACAAGTAGATGGAAGGTGAGAGAGTTAAAGTAATAAATGTAAAAAAGAAAACATACAAACTCCCTTTAAAACTTGGTTATAGAGAGATATAAAAAATAGAAAACTGAAGCATTAACTAAAGGAAGATATGGGGTCAGGAGAAGACTTGTTTTGCTTTGGATTGTGACACTCGTCATGTTTGAATGACCCCAGGAAGTAAGAAGTAGAAACAAGATGCTGAAGATTCAGGAGAGAATAAAAGAGCTTGAGAAGCAGTGGAAACAGGGAAGTACAGGTGAAGTGGCCAGATTGGAGGAGTGCTTCATTCATGGTAAAGGGAAGGAGTTGTGCTATGGAATGAATATTTATGTGTCCCCCTACTTAATTCATATGTTGAAACCCTAACCCCAATGTGCTGGCCTTATAAGAGGGATATTTGTGATGTCATTAAGTCATAACAGTGGAACCCTCATGAGTAGGATTGGTGGCCCTATGTTTAGGGGTCCCAAGTGACCTTGCTTTCCTCTTTCTGCTCTGCACCCTGTGAGTTCATAAGAAAAAGATAACCACCTGAAAGCCAGTGTCCTTATCAGACGTTAGATCCACTGGTCCATTAACTAAGGACTTCTTAGTCCCCAGAACTGACTCCTATGAATGGTAAGAAAACAGGTCAATTCTTAGACCCAGTGGCAAAAAGATAAAGTTCTATTGTTATAATCTGATGTAGTCACTCTTTTTTTTGGGGTGGGGGAGTAGATGGTTTACTGGAGATTGAACTGAGAGGCACTCAATCACTGAACCACATCCCCAACCCTATTTTGTATTTTATTTAGAGACAGGGTCTCACTGAGTTGCTTAGCATCTCACAGTTGCTGAGGCTGACTTTGAACTTGTAATCCTCCTGCCTCTGCCTCCCAAGTCACTGGGATCACAGGTATGCACCACCTCGTTCAGCATATACTCACTCTTATAAGAAGTGAAATCATGCATTGAGGTTAGTAGAGGGATTAAAGAAGTAAAAAAAAGATTCAAGTAGAGCAGATAAATGTGATTTCAATGTAAACTTGCCAAGGAAACTTAGTTTCTTGTGTGTATCTGTAAAGTCCACAAGGAATCTGGTGAAGAGGAAAATATTTGTGACTCCATTTTCCTGTTCAGGGTTTAGTCATTGGGTAAAGTAAAGAAAGCGTTCTCCAGAGTTTCAGTCCTGACCAGTAGTATAAGATTAGAACCAGGGAGTCCAGAAAACTTTCAAGAGTGATAGTAAATGTGATACAACAGAGGAGGGCATGGAGGGAAAATGTGGAAGTAGTGTGATAGGGAGTAAGGAGTATGGGCGTCCGGTTTCTGAAGTTGCTTGTGCTGGTGGTGGCTGTTAAGGTGGTCAGCTGAGAGAAATTATCAATGATCTGAATCAATACCTACGGGATTTGTAAATATACATCATCAGAAAGGAAAAGGCAAGGAAGCCAGACAATTTCAATGTGGTGGTAAAAAGCATAGCCACAGAAAGGAAGGGAGACTCATACTCAGGAAGAGCCAGTGGTGTACAGACTTTTGGTGGACTGTAGGATAAATGGAAGTGTTTTTGAACATAGAAAAATGTCTCATTTTTGGAATGTGCAGCCTTGGAAGGAGCCAATTGTAGGAAATATTTTAAAAAGAGACTGAATCAGTGTTAGTTATATTGTTCAGAGACTTTGGGATATAACTTAGATTATATCATCTCTGAAAGTACTTCTATTCCAAGGTCTACTCTGAAACCCAAAGTCTATCCACTCATCATCTCTATTTTCTTTTCCTTCCAATTCAGATATTAGAAAATTTGACTCTATCTTTAATATCTTCCTTCAGTATTTATCTCATGATCCTTGTCTTACTCACACCTATTTATTTCCTACTGATCATTTCTTCTGAATACTTCATAAGTTTGAGCCTCAAAGTGGCCCTTCGGTCATCTTGTTTTAAACAATTAAATCTCTCTTCTTGTGTTGGTGTTCAGTCACTATAACAAATACTTGAGCTAATCAGTTTATAAATAGAAAATATTTATTTTGTCTCATACTTTTGGAGGTGAAGTTCATGCTGGAAGGATCTCATTGCTTTTAGGCCTGTGGCAAGGTGTACATCATGGAGGAAGTGTGAGGTAGAGAGCAGCTATTTGTTCCAAGGCCAGAGAGTGAAAAAAATGGAGAGGAAGGGGCTGAGGTTCCACCATCCCTTTGAGGGAACACCCTCAGTGGTCTAAGACCCCTCTCTGGGCCTACTCTCAAAAGTTCTACAGCCTCCCAACAGCCCCAACCTGGGGACCAAAGCTGTAGCATGTGGTCTTTGGGGAATCTTCCAGATATGAATTAGAGCACTCCCCTCGGAAAGATCTTCCCCTAAGATGGCCTATTCTCTTTGAGAATTTTTGCTCCTGATTCATTGTGACTACCTCCAACACTAGTTTTGTGGTAATGAGTTCAAAGTCAAAGACCTGGCCCCTCCATTCCACTCAATGAGTGGTACCCATCTGAACATTGAAACCAACTTCTGCGATTACACCCAGACTTTTTTTCATCAAAAACTCCATTTCAAACATGTCATGCTACAATTTTCTTTGCTTCCAGTCACTGCTATACATAGGAACCTGATTTCAATTATCTTTTGAAGCCACTGAGACTTTACTACATATATTTATCTTGCATTCCTCACTTAACATCCACACTTCCCTCATTTTCCAGCTCAAATTTCATTGATAAGTATTATAAAGTCCCTCCTGTAAATGAAACAACTTCTTTGATTCCTATCATATGTAAGTACTTTCTGAACTAAACAACCACCATGGTTAATCCAGTTATCCTCATACTGTGCATCTACATCACCAGTATTGCAGGAGAGAGGGAATTCTAAACTACTAGAACTGGATTTGCTTTAAATTCATGTGCACTAGCTCATTATATTTCCCTAGACCATTCACTCTTTTTAATGTACTACCGGACTATTTTGCACTGTGTAATCTTGCTTCAAGATTCTTCTATTCTCAGTTGATGACATTGTGTTTATATTTTACAGAAGAAAACACAGCATTCAAAGAGAAATTTTAGCCAGCTGCAGCGGTGCCCTCCAGTAATCCCAGCAACTCTGGAGGCTGAGGCAGGAGGATCTCAAGTGGAAAGCAAGCCTCAGCATGTAGCGAGGCCCTGAGCAAGTTAGAGAGACCCCATCTCAAAATAAAAAATAAAAAAAAAAAGTCTGGGGATGTGGCTCAGTGCTTAAGGGCCCCTGGGTTCAATCCCCAATACCAATAAATAAATAAATAAATAGATAGATAGATGATAGATAAATAAATAAAAGCAATTCTACCATCTGCCCCTTTTTGTGTCCACCTTTGAATGCTAAGTTATCTTCTGATATAGGATGGACTACACTCCAAGTCCTTCCATGTGTACCTGAGCCTGTCACTTTTTCTCTCCTCTCTCAAGGACATTGCTCTAGTAATATTTCCATCTGTCTCTTAAATTCTCAAATATTTCCTATCAACTGGATCATGGCCATCAGTATTAAAACAATATGCTGTGAAACCTATAAAAATAAATTATTTTGACCTCACTTTACCTTCCAGGTATGACTTCATTTCTCTTCTATCCATACAGTAAAAATTATTAAACTAGCTGTCTGTATTTGATTCATTAAATTTTTTTCTTTCCATTTTCTCTTCAACTCACTAAATTCTTATCCCTATGACTCCACAAAAACTGCTTCCTTTGTTTTGGAGATTGGTTTCCACATTGCTAATTCCAAAGTTCACTTCTCAATTCTTTCCCTTTTTGACCCATCAGAAGCAGTTGGCCCCATTAATCATTCTATCCAACTTAAAATATGCCATCTCTTAGCCCCTCTCCTAAGAACACACAGGTCTGGTTTTTCTTCTATTTCATTGACCATTTATCTTCAGTCTTGTTTTAAAGAAACCATCTAACAAATACCTAGAGAGTATACTACCATGAGATTCAGACTTTGAACTGTACCTCTATATGAATTCCTCTAATCTTTTCTTGTGTTAAAGACTTAAATCCCATGCCTCCTCTGATGTTTATGTCTCAACTACTAATTCTTCCTGCGTTCTAGACTCATTTATCCAGCTATCTAATTCAGACATATCAAATGTAACAGATCAGAAACTAAGACCTTTACACCTCCCCTAAAATCTATCCCTCCTGTGTCTCCAACACAATGATTTTTTTTCCTTTCAGTTGTCTAGTTATAAAATAATTGATCCTTCTTTTAGTATTTCCCTCTCACAACACACATACTTTTTATCAGGAAACCCTATTTGAAGTTCTATTATCTTAGTCATTTTTGTTTGCACACAAATATCAGTTCTTGCCTAGATTTTGGAATAACCTTCCACCTATGTCCCTGCTTCCTCCCATATCTTGCTTCTACCTTTCAGTCTACTTTATATGAGGAGACCGAGTGATCCTGGAAATACTCAGGACGGATCACAATACTCCTCCACTAGGAAGACTTCAATCAATCATTGTTTCATTCTTAAAATGATGTTGCAGTCTTCTTTTGTCAAACCACTTATGATCTGACTCCCTGTCCTTACAGAACTTAACCTACCACAACCCTTCTCAATCTCTGCCGCTCCTCCAAATTTTCAAAACTGCAAACCACATACCCACCTTAAATCTTTGCTCTAAGTACCCTTTTCTGGGATGCTTTTTCCAAACATATTTGTGTTTCCTTCAGATCTTTTCTTTTTTAAAGAGTCATTTTTTATGAGACATTCCAGCCTATCACATCCTCACTAAAATTTTGTTCCCATCTCTTCCACTTAATATCCTCCTATCTGCATTTTTCTGGAGTACTTGTCACAATTTAATATATGGCATACATTTTACTTTGTTTCTTGTTTATTTTCCATTTCCCCACCAGAATAAAAGTGTTCATGAAAGTGGGAATTTTCCCCCATTTTATGCTAATGGAGCTATACAGCCAATACATGTAGTAGGTACTCAATAAATATTTATTAGATGCATAGCATCACTTCTTCCATTTTATAATCAATCTCAAGTATAAAGTTCAATTTACATTCATCGAACTTCTACATGAAGTATGTTTTTCAATTATATTATTATTTTTAGGACTCAAAGTCTCTATCAATAAAATATAAGATTGTTATAATCAATGGAAATGGTGCTAAGGATCTGACACATATTTTTAAGTGTTTCAATTGTGAAACAAATTAATAGTGCAAAACTGAACTTATTAATTAGGAATTTGGAGTTGAATTTCATGTCTGCCACAAAATTAGCTGATCCTTAAGGTACTCATTTCCAAAAATTAAGAGATTAACATAAAGCATTGCAGGATTCTTGCATCATAAAATTTACTAAATAGAACTGAAGTAGAAAAAAAAATCAAAAAATTTTGCTCAAATTTGTCTTATAATCCTTTCAAGATATAAAGCATAAGGAAGTTACTGGATGCCTAGTAAGCACTGCCCCTTTGTAGACAAAAAAATTCTATGTTAAAATTAAGATAAAAATAAGTAATATAAAAGTGTTATAAACTTAAATGTAAAGCAGAGATTGAAAAATCATTGTATTTGTCCTCAGAAAGTGAAGTTATAACTATGCCTATATTTTATCCTCAGTTAGAGGAAACTTGCAAAATCAAATACATTTTTATTTAACTCTAAATTTAAATTTTTATGTTCATATATGTGACTTTATGTATACTTCTGCAATAACTTCCAAATCATTTTCAGTCTAAGTTACTTATGATAAAAATACATAAGTAATATACAAGTACTATATATACTTGTACATGTAAATTCTAAAATATATATACAAATATATATTTATAGCCTAAAATATAACACACATAAGTAATTATATACTTTTCCCCTTAATTGAAAGTCTTTTCATAACTTAATGTTCCTTAATAGCTACCCATAGCTAAAATGCTTTTCTAGGGACACTGAGAAATATCACTTTTACCCTCAAGTTCATAACTATTGCTAATTCATAAGCATTATTTTCAAAATCATAAAGGTATTTGAAGCAAAATGTTCACTTTCATTTTAATAAGAACCCTTCATTATCTTAATACTTTTCCAAATTCTTTTCAGTCATATTGAAAGCTATGCTATCTTTCATGAGAACAAAAGAGTCAATTTTATTTCAGAATATTGTAAGACAGCTTAGATCTTTTAACCTTTAATTTTCTGTGAGCATAATAAAATTACTTTCATGAAACTCCCAATTCTACAGTGTATATACTTTTTAAAACATCATGTTGTCCCTGTGGAATACATATGATTATATTGATTAATTTTATCTTAATAACTAAATTTTTTAAATGTCGCAAAGTTTTCATGAAATCATGAAAATGAATGTTGAATTGATAATCAACTTTTTTGGGATTAATTTCCTAAAGAGTACCTGAAGTTTCCTGTGATGTCTTGGAAGTGTTAAGGTTAAAATAGTGAAACCAAGACATTTGTTTTGTGCAATTTTATATATTAAAAGTGTAAATAATGCATAGACCCTTTTTATAAAACTGACAAGAAGTAACATACTTTTAAATCAGAATACAAAGACTACCCAGGAGCAGTCTCTGACTCTAACCCTAGAAGGTATCCTTGAAGATTGCAAAATATAATAGAAGAATAGTTTGGCTTGTGCGCAATGAATCATTTTCCTCTTCTTCCTACATAACTATGTGAGATTCTCATATCATCTAAGGACTCTTCCAAACCTGAAATGCTACCTTTAAATAGAACGTCCCTTTCAATCACTAAATATAATAGAAAACTGTCATTAATAAGGGCTTATTTAATACTTTCAAAAATTTCAAGCAAATATTTAAAAGTAAACACGTATAACAGCTTCCAAAAATGCTTCCTATATTCCATTTGAATAAGATCATTGTCATATCTTTGGATATTTATTTTTGACTTTACAGATTGTATTTTGATTCATTGTACACAAACAGGGTACAACTTTTCATTTCTTTGGTTGTACACGATATAGAATCACACAACTTGTGTAAATCATACATGTACAGAAGGTAATGATGTTTGTCTCATTACACTATCTTTCCTTCCTCGACCCTCACTCCTCCCCTCATTTGGAATGTTTATTTTCATAAGGTTTATCCATTTGTAATTATATTGATAATTAATCAAGAACAGGTAGTTTATGGTTCTTTTGAGTCATTTCATGTATTCATCTTGAATTTACTTTTATCTGTGTTGTGTTCTTACATCTCCTTTGGGGCTTAAGATTATTAATGGTTTATATATCATTTACCTCAAACTATACTTGCTTTGGTATTAATTCCTGAAACCTACTGAAGCATAATAAATATTGGTTGAATAACTAAAACCAACTGTGTGCACAGTGTCTTTGCAAGATAGACCTATTTTGTAAATTGTATTATATGTCAATATTTTTTCTTCTCTCCAAGTGCCTCCTGTCAAGTTCAGTGTACTTCCATAAATCATTAATGCTAAATTTTACGACTTACTTTAACCAGTGGAAAGGTGACAAATGACATGTCAGGGTTGATACCCTAACAGAATTGGCATTATGTGCTTCTTACTCCGCCTTGTTCCATGAGTACAACATGCCCTAATTAGCCATTCTTAGGTTACAAGAGTGATTACACAGACCCTAAGCCTGTGATCCATTTTATCCCTGTTTTTTCTGGGTAAAATTAGCCAACCCACAGAATATCCCAGCAGAAAATGGACTAACACTCCTTAGCAGGCAAACGGGTACACATAAGAAATACTGGAAGAGAGTACCAACTTAAGCAAGTAACATGATAGATAAAAAAAGTTGTGAGTCTTCCATGTTAATTAAATAATGTTCACAGGTGATGAATTGAGATTAAACCTATAAAACTTTAAAGATGTTTTTAGAATGTCTCAAAGACAGAAAGGCATAACATTTTACCTCTTAATTTTCCTAAAAAAAAATAGAACCACATTAGTCCAGGAAAATATGTGTACACACACATACACAAACAATTAATTTAGATGTTATCCCCACATAGCTTTCTGACTTCCATTAAGATACCATGGGTACTGTAGAGTTAAAGCAAACAGTTCTTCACAAAGAACTAAGAAAATAGTCAAATTGTAAAAATTTCTGAAAGTTTTTAACATTATACATATGTTATGAACAAAGAAAATGTATTTTCTATTACATATTGCCTTAAATAGCAACATATTTCAGTGATTTAATAATTTTATAAATGCACTATATGTTTGAAGAAGTAATATATCTCATAGGAAGATAAGTTTTCCCTTGAAGGCACTACTTTACACTTGATGTGAATGCTTGGGAAAACTTGGCACAACATAACCCATCTCAGGTTTCACATACATTTTACTTCTATGATGGATTTCTGAGTCTCTTAACTTTCTTCTTTTCTAATTAGCATGATAGTATAAAATAAAGGCTCACAGGGATGGAGGAACAGATAAAAATAATCAATACATTTCCATAATTTTATAGAATGTTAAAATAAGCCCAGATTTTTCCAGGCTCATAAACTTTAGTAATCAAATATCTATCCCAGATACACATTCTTTCTTCCATTCCTGCAGAACTACTAGTAAGACATTTCACTTCTGGGATACTAGTCATTCATTTGAAATTTGGCAGTTGTAAAATTGGATTCACTTCTATTTTTCATGGTTAAGTGTGGCCCTCTTTTATTGTTAACTCAATTAAGTAGTTATTAAGTATGAATTAGAATGAATGTGGGTGTCAGTCAGGGTTACAGCAGGAAATGTAGTACATTCAAATGTAGTAATTCAGGAGAAATTAATTCAGGGGCAACTTATAAATTTGAGGGCAGATTCCCAGAAAACCATCTAGGCATATTGAAGCACCCTGAGTTTAGCAACAACAGAGAGCCATTAATATCATTTGGCCTAAGGAAGCAGTGGGCAGAACAGGTACTGAAACTCAGAGTAGGCTGCCTTTGGTGCTAGAGATGCACCTCTAAGACAGGACTGCTGCACAGGAACTGCGGACTGTGTGCACGAACTCAGCAAAGGCTCATTCATGACTGGCAGGGAGACTATCACAGGCTCCACTCGACCGACCACACCTATCCTGACCATGGCTTCCATTAATTAGACCCAGTAGGATGCTGAGGATAAAGCAAAGATCATGGATAAAGTCTTTAAAGATGGGTCCTGTGGCACCAGGACACGTGAGGCAGGGTCAGAAGAAGATCTAGAGGGGTAAAGGTGGTATATTTATCATACCTAGTCAGTGTTTCAAAAGAAATCAAAAAACTTTCCCAAATAATTACGTATATTTCACCCCAACCAGGTTCAAAGAACATTTTTTGTTTATCTAAAATACACAGGTAATTCTGCCCCTTCCTGAAATGATTTAATGGGCAGAGGCAACCTGTGGTGCTTAATAACCTAACAGCTCTCAATGCTTCTCAAAATGAAGGACTTTGTGATATTCCATCATTCACTTTTTACTATTTTGAGGTAGCTTTGTAATGAAAGCCAGGACATGCACAGCAGAACAACGTCAGAGTTCCAGAACTGTAAGTCTGGGTGAGGATGTGTCTTTGTAGAATTCACTCTGAAATTCAATGTATTAAAAATTTCTCCATGTGTGCCACTACATAAAAGTAGCTATGCCAGATCACCATATCTGAGATTTCACCACCAGAATATAAACAATTTCATACCAGTGACCTGAACCCTAAAAATAAAAAAAAGAAGACTTAATACTTTATATTGGGTTTAGGTTTGAGAAAAGGACTGAAGTGACTTGAGAAAGAAGAATCATGATGGAAGCCCACTGTGAATGACCTTAAGAAATCCTGGGCAGTGAAGAGAATATCTGCAGGTAATTACTGAACTGGAGAAATAGTAAGGCTGTTCACCCAACCTTCTCTTCCCTAGAGGGTAGTTAGAGCTACACCCTATGGGGCAGAGAGGAAAGGGCGTACCACCTGTGTTACACCTGTGTAAAAAAAAAAAAATTAAAGACTCTTGTCAGCTATTGAAAAGCATTTCATCTTTTAAAATGGCATAGAATGTCTGGAATAACTAAATTTTACAGAGAGGCATGTATATTCAGATTCCAAATGGTCATGTAAATGAAGCAGTTTGCATCTGGAAAATGAGGAAATCTCCTATTTTGGTGCAATCACAGTATTTTGAAGAACTAAAGACAAATTTGGTATAAATGTAGTACCAATTTCAGAAGATATTCACATACATCTATGAATATAATCTATGCTTTAAATTTCTACTTCTGATTTTGGAGGCTAAACTTTACAATATAGTAGACCTAAGTTCCTAGTGTGGATAAGTTTTAAAGGAAGCACAAACAGCAAAATAGTATAATTATTCTTAGAAATATTCAGAAAAATATTGAGAAACATTTGCCTCTAAAGAGCAAACTTTGAACATGATTTGTATCTATCTGATGCTGAAGCCAGTGCTCACGATGAATCTCTATTGATTAATAGTAAATGGATGAATGGATGGTTGTACGCATGGATGAAATAAAGAAGGTATTAATAAATCTGGTTCCATGAAAGAATCTTAAAAAAATACTGAAATATAAACTGAAAGCCCCTGTCTCTTATAATGACTTTGTGTCAGATGTGAGATACAGAATGAGTGAGTACTCCCATGTGAATCAATAAGGATTTCTTTCAGCTTTAAAAACAGAAATTCAACTTCAGGACTTTAAACTAATCAAAAATTTGAGGCATATTTTTAATGAAGCTAAATTGTAAAGCTGTCCAATCCTGTGGAAAGGAACATTACTCTTCTCCTAAGTGGCTTTTTCTCCAGCCTCCGTAGGACTGTTACTGAAGTTTGTTCTTCAAGCACACTTCACACCCTCTTGTCCCCAGTGCTCAAAAGAAGCTGGCATCTTTGTTTTGCACTGGACAGAGTCAATGTAGTAAAATTTTCTCACCACTGGTGAAATCTCTATTACTCTTCTAGACCTGCCTGGG
Organism: Sciurus carolinensis; assembly: GCF_902686445.1. Lineage (NCBI taxonomy): Eukaryota > Metazoa > Chordata > Mammalia > Rodentia > Sciuridae > Sciurus > Sciurus carolinensis. Next base: position 144,120,123 of record NC_062216.1, read on the forward strand.
CAAGGTGGAACCAGCATTTGTCCTACTATCTACTTTAGAACTCTCATCTCTTCTCCACAAAGCACCTAGATGGATCTTTTTAAAGTGGAAATCTTAAGCTGGGGATATAGTTCAGTGGTAGAATAGTTGCCTAATGTGCATGAAACCCTGGGTTCTAGCCCCGGCACCAGAAAAATTAATAATAATAACATGGAAATCGTATGTGTCCAGGCCCTGCTTCAAACTATTTAGTGGTCAACAGTGCCTGAGAAGAGTACACACATGTCTTGGTATATTCTCTCAGACTCTCTGTATTCCTCAGGAGGTCATGATTGTAATTTAAGGGAAAAATTGCCCTCTGAACTGGACTGTACCTACTATGAAATCTTGCCCCATATAGACTAATTCTTGGTAATGCTGCCCCTCCAACATATACATATATCTCCAGATATTTCCAGATGTTCCTGGGAAGGCTGGGGAAACTTTTCAATTTAGAATCTTCTAGTTCACATAGTAAACAACATTACTCTCACCTCTAATACTTCTTTTGTTTCTCTCACTCTTCTCTTCTGGAACAGTCTTTCATCTCCATAAACCCAACTAATTATAAGAAGATCAAAAAACACTCCCTTAGATATCTTCTTTGTGTCCCCTTCAAAATGTTGATGTCTCCTTCCTAGGTACTATCAGGACACTTTTTTTTACTTTGGATGTCACTGTCTAAAAATTTCATAACCTAATAATTACTTCACCTGACACATTTAAAGCAATTGGAAATAAAAGTATTGTTCTATTTAGATTTATGCCCTAAGTCCCTGTTCTATGATATATTTAGAAGGCACTAATACTAACCAGGTGCTCAAAAATAAATGAATTGATGGAGGTGATACTATGAACCAGATAAACTGATTTTGAATCTGTATCTTCATTCTATTTGTGTGATCTTGGGAAGATCTATAATAAATTCAAAGCGTCATTTGATGCTCCTTCCCCCACAGGATTTCAGTGGGGATTAAATGAAGTAATGCATGGATAATCTCTTTACTGATTTACAGTTTTAATCATTATAAGTTCAAACTGTAGTTTTCTAAATGCTAGGAGAAATGCTGTTGAACATTTAAGTTTCATTTTTCTAAATGGCTTAAAACCTTTCTGGATTGTGTACCTTGTAAGAGAATGTAAAGGACTGCCCATTTTAGAGTGTATTTAAAAACAGTCAATTCTCTATTTAATCAGCCTGTATGCCTGAGGAATTTATTTTAATTCACACCAAACTAGCTACTTGTGGTAGTCACATGAAGCAATTTCACAATTATTTCTCCTTAAAATCACATTTTCTCCAAGTCATCTAAACTTTTTTGTTTTAAAATTGGATAAAATAGAGCTAAATTATGAGAAATGCAATAGCTTATGCACAAGTGTGTACTAATAAATGCTTTAAGGCAATACTTTTCTTTTTTCTTTCTTAGAGCAAAGTTTACTATAATTTTTCTCTTAATTAATATAATTGATAACACTTATAGAGATATCTGGCATTTTAATCATGCAGATATGTCTTTTGCTGTCTCAAATGAAATTAAAAACTCCCAGCAGTCTTATATTCAGTGATAGCTAGAGAGGAAATTAAAAAAAAAAAAAAAAAAGGAACTGGTAGTAAACAAATACATTCAATCTGCAACATCACAGACCGGGGTCACATAGAGAAGGGAGGACACAGAATAAGGAGACAAACAGAGAAAAATGTTCTAGCCACACAATGAATTTGGAATTCTAAAATATTTAACAATTCTGTAACATGTTATCCATAACAATTAAGACCCAGATATTTATTTGATTAGAATCAATTCTTATGTAGATTTAAAACAAACAGAAACAAAACCCTGTATTACTCACTGTTCCTATATTTATCTATTTATCTCTTCCTATTTATTATCAATGCCAGGGACTATTTGGTTAACAGGTTCTAGATATGTACACAATTCCTTTGACCATGCCATCTATAGCTCATAAAAGAGTGCTAAACATTAATCTACTAATAGGCTAAATAATAGAACTAAATGGAAGATTATCTGGCACACTGATACAGATGGTAGAAAATTCTCATCAACTCACTGTCAGATACCATAGGCAGTTAGAAATGTTGCAAATAATTCTAAATATAAAATTATCTTAGAATTGACCTATGGCCTCCAGATAATATCAAGAATCTATGATTACAGAAACTGGAACATTGGTAAATAGCCTGGAATTCAGCATTTTATTTCCAAATCACTCATCAATGAAAGCAAATCACTGGGGACTTTAACTCCAGTACCTAACATGCCAACCTATTCAAGGATAATTGACTTTAACATCTGGAAATGATATGGGTAAAGATATTAGATGAGGCTATGATTGAATAGGAGTATCAAGAAAAAATGTATAAAAAGGAAACAGAGGAGTCCTGAGGATAAAACTACAGGGAATACCTGCCTTGCTGAGTAAGAGAAGATGAAATCAAGGTCAGATATATAGAGTGTACAATATCATGTAAACCAAAAAAGAATATTGAAGGGGAATAGTAATCAACTACTGGATATCTACAGAGACTTTGGCTGGTACAAGAAGTGAATTTTAATGTCTTGCTAGGGTCAAAATACTTTTGTTATCATTTACAAAGCCACATGTTAACAAAATGATCCAGAAATAGAGGAACTAAAATTCTGAGGGTATTGGTAGAGAATTCACCTAAAGTAGATATCAGATGTTCATATTACTTTATCAGTTGAGAGTGTTTTTATTTATAAATTTTAACTTGAGGAAATTTTCTTCATCTTTTTCTTATTTGATTGTATCCACATAGCTTGCAAAGTAGCTGACGCTTTGTTTTCTTTTCCTTCTATCCCTCTCATTTGGGTACTCATCCATTTGGGTTTGTCCGTTATGAACTTGTTCCCCTCTTTTCTCTCATTTCAGGAATGATTGCCTGGTCATCCCAAACAGCAGCTAATAAGTAAAGAATGATCAGATATCTATGAATGGCAGCTTTTCTCAACATTCAATATCTTTCCCTAGTTTCTTTACTAATAAATAATAGATTGCCCTATTAATATTTGATTCAATGTTTAATGTTATATAGAAGTAAACTAAGACAATGTGAAATCTCTTTAGTACTTAATAGATGATCTGTCTGTTGTTAAGTTTATTGCATTACCTTGCATAAAATACATAAATACTTTCACTTCAGTAAGTATTCTAATACAAAACCTACATTGTCCTTCAACTATTTTATAAATATAGAGTGACTATCATTGAATGTAAAGTAGTAGTTTTTTGTTTGACATTATTTCTTCCTTTTTGAAGACAAATCATTATCCTGAAAGGATCATAGAATTTACTAAAAAAGAGAAAATAAGGAAAAAGTGTGTTTACTGTTCTTTTTAAAGTGCCAATCATAATTCCCTCCTAATCCCCAAAAATCAAATAATTTAAGACAAACATGGCTTCTACCCCAAACATCCTGGTTAAGTTTGTTAGGTAAAATAATGTGTCACATGGCAAAGAATGCTATCAATTTTAGGAATTACACAATGTCAAACTCAAAACTCATATCGGCTTAGGATCAGACTTCCTTAATAGGACTTCCATAGCACAAGAACTAAAAGCAAGAATCAACAACTGGGATAGATTCAAACTAAAAAGCTTTCTCTCAGCAAAGGAAACTATCAGTAATGTGAAGAGAGAGCCTACAGAGTAGGAGAAAATCTTTGCCACTCATACTTCAGATAGAGCACTAATTTCCAGAATATATAAAGAACTCAAAAAACTCTACACCAAGAATACAAATAATCCAATCAACAAATGGGCTAAGGAAATGAACAGACACTTCACAGAAGAAGTTCTACAAGCAATCAACAGATATATGAAAAAAATGTTCAACATCTCTAGTAATAAGAGAAATGCAAATCAAAACTACCCTAAGATTCCATCTCACCCCAATTAGAATGGCGATTAACAAGAACACAAGCAACAGTAGGTGTTGGCGAGGATGTGGGGAGAAAGGAACACTCATACATTGCTGGTGGGGTTGCAAATTAGTGCAGCCACTCTGGAAAGCAATATGGAGATTCCTCAGAAAGCTTGGAATGGACCCACCATTTGACCCAGCTATTCCACTCCTTGGCCTATACCCAAAGGACTTAAAATCAGCATACTACAGAGATGCAGCCACATCAATGTTCATAGCTGCTCAGTTCACAATAGCCAGAGTGTGAAACCAACCTAGATGTCCTTCAATTGATGAATGGATAAAGAAACTGTGGTATATATATATATATGTGGTATATATATATATATATATATGTGGTATATGTGTGTGTATATATATATATATATATATATATACATACAATGGAATATTACTCATCCATAAAGAATAATGAAATTATGGCATTTGCAGGCAGGTGGATGAAATTGGAGAATATCATGCTAAGTGAGATAAGCCAATCTCAAAAAACCAAAGGACTAATGATCTCGCTGATAAGCGAATGATGACACATAATGGGAGGTGGGAGGGGTTAGTGTTAGTGTTAGGGTTAGGTTTAAGGTTAGGGTTAAGGAGGGTGGCAAGAATGGAGGAAGGAAGGACTGTATAGAGGGAAAAGAGGGGTGGGAGAGGTGCGGGGGGAAGGGAAAAATAACAGAATGAATCAAACAACATTACCCTATGTAAATTTATGATTACACAAATGGTATGCCTTTACTCCATGTACAAACAGAGAAACAACATGTATCCCATTTGTTTACAATAAAAAAAAGCTACAAAAAAAAAAAACAAAAACTCATGCCTAATATTGCATCATCCCTAAAGACATTTAAACGTCTGAGGGAAGGTTTTCCTTCAGTAATTAGAGTCCCAGTTAGCTAAAGCAGAGATTCTAACTGAAGTCACATGTATGTTAAGAACAATGGAGGATAGAGATTCATGTGGCTTGAGTGATGATGATCAAGGTCTCTTCAGTTTAATGATGGGAACAACTTTGGTCATGAACTACAAAGAGCACCTAGGATAAAGTTGAGCATAGGAAGAATCAACATATTTGTTGGGTTGTTGATTTTATTGCCCTGGTGCGCATATGAATAAATTGAGATGAAGAGTGTAATATCAAAATTTAGAGAAAGGGGAAGCAGCCCTTAATAAGGGCCTATTGAGGAATAGGAGGAACAATTTGGTTTAAGTAAGGCTCTAGTAACTATGTAAAAATTCAGTCAATCCTTTACACGAGCCAAAGTAAAGCCTTACAGGGTAGAGATGTATTTCCCAGGAAGGTGACAATTCAGTTGAACACCTGCAACTACTAATCACTTGCATCACAAAGCGTCCAACCTGGAGCAGGCTGAATTCAGTTTGAAGATACGTTTTTGTTTGTAGCGTATATTTTAAAAGTGAGCTTGAATATCAACAGGCAGGGGCTATGCTCTGTACTTATAATTCCCAGTCATTTGAAACTAGATCGACTTTACCTTTTACATTTTTGACTGGCCCCCAAGGCACTGGAGTAGGAGAACCTTGCTTAGGCAAACAAAACAAAACCAACTTACCCATAGTAGTATTTTCGTTTTGCTTAGAAAAATGATCTGGAGAAAACAATTCAAATCAAAGTAATTTATTTGAGAATGTATTAAAAAATACTATAGTAAGAAACAAATGTAAGATAAAAAAGACCAATGTGGGCAATGTAAGCTTAATTACCTAGTCACTCTGGAAAACAGTATAGAACAGAGACTTCAGAATTATTTTAACCTAAAGGTAAGAGAAGAGCTAGTATTTTTTGTTCACCAACTATAATAGGACCATGGCTGAAGACTGATTGGGTGGGATGGTGGCAAGTGTTAGTTTTCAGAAAGGTGAGGTCTGGCTTGTCTGCTAGACTCAGGCAATCAGAAGTGTACTTCAGTGGTAAGCATTTAAAGTTACGGGCTGGCCAGCCAACTTCTGGGAGAGGTGATGTTTAGGATGCTGTGAAATGGTTGTAAGTTACCTGGATAGTTCATGCCATGAGATCCTAGCACATCAAAGACCAGGGGGATGAAAGTACAGTAAATAGACCTCACCAATGAAAACCTTAGGACACCAATGACAGGAAAGGAAACAAGGAAAGAAATAAGGGTGAGAAGTACTGCCAAGAAAAGCCACTAGTTTCCAAAAGGTCCCAGAGAGGGAATAGACTAGAGAATACTCATGGAAGAAGATTCTAGAAACTTTGGGTATTGTAATGGTCCAGTTACAAAAAAAAAAAAAAAAAGAAAAAATATATATACATACACACATGTACAAATTTAAAGGTCACACAGTTGTAATTTTCTTCTAATCTACTCTTTTCCTTAATTTCTAGGGCCAACCTATTTGTGAGGATACTTCTATACTTTTAAGGAATATTAACCAGTTACCTGTGCAGAGGTCATTGTAAGGGAGATATAATGTTGTAAAGAGATATAAAATTGTAATGAAATTGAAGGGGACTAAGAATAGCTAGAAACTATCAAACATAGCTTTTCCTGCTCATTCTGTCAATACCCCTTACCCATGCTCAGTTAGTTAATGTGCATCTTAAAGCAGAATAACATTGTATTCCAAATGACTCATTTTAAAAATTTTCTGATTTTGTCACTCATTCATTAATAGCTCTAGGATAACTACTATATTCCCTGAACTTCTTTATAGGAATTTGGTTTACAGATTTGGGTATCTTGGGAAATTCCAGGCACATTGTTTAATTTAATGATAATTTACAGTAAATTATGCTATACCAATGGCAAATTTAAGTCTTATGAAAGAAAAATGTCAATGTAAGTCTAACCTCCTTCAACTTTTGTTAGGTAGTTTGCCATAATATGTGAGGGTGCAATTATAAGGAATAAATAGAAGAGTACATTGCAAAATTATGCACACAAAATCTAAAAATTTTCCCTCTTAGAATCAGATTTCATTTAGTACTTAACTGACAGAAATCAGGTATTCAGTAACATGCATTAACATTTTAAAAATGAATATTATTTTGTTTTCATGTAAGTCGAAGAACAAAGAGACACAGAAAAGGCTTTTCTAAAAGTATATCAAATATAATAAGGGGCCAGGTGCAGTGGTGCACACCTGTAATCCCAGCAGCTTGGGAGGCTGAGAAGAGGATCCAGAACTCTTAGCCAGCCTCAGCAAAAGTGAGGCACTAAACAACTCAGTGAGACCCTGTCTCTAAATAAAATACAAAATAGAACTGTGGATGTGGCTCAGTGGTTGAGTGCAGTACCCACCACCCAATATTTATACACATATAAGTACAGAAGTATATATAAATACAAATATAGAAGTACAATATTGAATGAGATAATTAAAATGTAATTATCACTAAGTAAAATCCTATAGATGTTTGATATTGAAAAAGATTTGGCACTATAAAGAGCTATTAGCTGAAGAGGCCTATAATTTGGATATGTGATTTATCTTTCCAAGATAAAGTTTATATTATTACAGTAAGTGAATCCTGTTACTGGCCCTCAATAATTCAATTAGTGATACTCAGTCTCATGAATGTTCCAGAGTTTATTAGATTTGAACAGTTAAACATAAAATTTTACTATTAAATGGATGCATATACAAATACAACTCTCTTTTCATCATTGCTATTTTAGAATAAGTCCTGAAATCAGATAGTGCTAGTTCTCCTAATTTTCAAATTTGCTTTAGCTATTCTAGGTCCTTTGGATTTTCATTTAAGTTCTAGTATTAGTTTGTTGCTATCTACAAATATCCTTGCTAGAACTATGATTGGGATTGTAGACATTTATAAAATTACTTAAAGAAAATCAATATCTTAGAATATTGACTAGTGTTAAACACAATATATTCCTTCCTTCAGTTCTTATTTTCTTTCAGTAGTCAAGATAGTAGCATACTTAGGATAGAACACTAAATCAAGGTAAGAGTACAGAAAGTGCAGAAATAGACCCACGCATATCTGGACAAACTAATTTATGACAAAGGTTATGAAGGCACTTCAAAAAAGATAGTATTTTCGGGCTGGGATTGAATGTAGCTCAATTGGAAAGCATTTGCCTTACATTCTCAAAGCCCTGGGTTTGGCCTCCAGTTCAAAAAAGACCAAAAAAGAAAAAGAAAAAAAAAAAAAAAAAAGAACCCTTGCCCACAAAAAAAGATAGCATTTTCAATAATGTTAATGGAACAAGTGCTCATCCATATGCATAAAACAAGACTTCATTTTATATTTCTACACCACATACAAAAATAATTCCAAATGGTTCACAGACCTAAATGTCAAACCTAAGCACTAAGACTTTTAAAAATATATAAAGGAGAAAATTTTTATGACCTTGATTTAGGCAAATATTTTTTCATTTAAAATACCAAAATGATGCTGGGCGCGGTGGTACACGCCTGTAATCCCAGTGGCTTGGGAGGCTGAGGCAGGAGGATCCAGAGTTTCAAAGCCAGTATCAGCAAAAATGAGGCACTAAGCAACTCAGTGAGATCCTGTCTTTAAATAAAATGCAAAATAGGGTTGAGGCTGTGACTCAGTGGCCAAGTGCCCCTGAGTTCAATTGCTGGTATAAAAAAAAAAAAAATCATGAACCATATTGATGAACTGGACTTTCTTACCTTTAAAATTTTTGTCTTGCAAAAGACATTGGAAGAGAATGAGAAGTCTTAGAATGGGAAACATAATTTACAAAGTATATGTCCGTCAAATTAAAAAAATCATCAAAATTCAATATTGAGAGAACAATTCATATTAAAAGAGTAGATAAAGGGTTTGTGTGCCTGCTTCCTCAAAAAAAGATCTATGGATGGCAAATATATTAATGAAATGACTCGATATCATTAGTCATGAGGGAAATGCACATTAAAGAGTACAAAGAAAGCAGAAGAAAGCTCTTGGGTGTCTCTTTTTAAAAGGACTTTAACTCCATCACAAGGACCTCATCATCACAAGTTCATCTAATCCTAATTATCTTCCAGAGTCGTTTCTAAATGTCGGCATAGCGGGGGTGAGGGCTTTAACATGAGTTCTGGAATTCAGTTCACAGATATACATAAATGCTTTCCTCCAAATAATACCAATGACTTAGTTTCTTCAGAACTTCATATTTATTATAATATTATCACTTATTTATTTCATTAAATACTAAAATACAAAATACTAAATGATTTTCCCAGCATCACTGTTATAGCATTAACAAGAACTATTTCCTTTCAATTCATTGTATTCTTATTTTTACTTTGCCTTAAAGTAGCTTCCAATCCATAAAATAAGGGGCTGTATATTAGTATGGAGTGGAGGGGATAAAAGCATCTATGTTGAAACTCGGTTCTGGCATTACTATTCACTTTCTCCTCAAAGCCCTGAGAGACAGCTGTTCTAAAAACTAAGCATTAATAGGTTTCCAGTGAACACAGTGTTAACTTCACTTCAATTTTATAATAGTACAATTGAAATAGGCCATTGTCAGACTGAATAACATTAAAATTGACATTGTCACTAATTTATCTAAAATCTCTAGAATAATTCTCAAAAACTCAGCATAAAACATATGCACAAATATTCAAAAATTGCTTTGTGCATTGCATAAGATAATATGCAAAGCAGACACTTTGAAATTGATTTTTGGTAAGAAAATTTTAAAGTAAATATTTTACTGAAATGTACCATGTTAAATGGATTGGAGGCAGTCTCTAATAAAAGGGGAGGGTAGGTCTAAGTGCAGGCATCTGGACCTGAATCTGTCTACTCTGTTGCCTGATCACTGAGGCTTACCAAAGAAAAATTTAGTTTCTTCATGTTACTAAAAGGATTTCAAATTTCAAGTTTCAAGGGATACTTGGCATACCATTTAATGTTTAATATTCAGAGTTTTCTCTTCTCGGAATTGGTACTTATACACAAAAATGTAAAGGACAGTCACAAATGGAACCATATCCCTGCTATTCAGAAACAGCTTCCTGCAATATAATACAGCCCTGCAATTCTTGCCCTCCCACTGACTTTAACCTCAAGGCAAGGAAAGATAACCATTCTAACACTAAGTAGTAATTCAGTTTCCTATTCTGCTAAAACCGTAGCCTCACCTCAATTTTAACAACTGAAATTCTTATGTCCTCTATGGGTCATATCTGGTCACTTTTAAAACCTCTTAAATTCAGTTATGATGGAACCAATGGATATCACATGTAGTATCCTCAGGGTGAACTGAAAAGTAAGTCAGAAAATGCCTTTCTCTAATAGCTGCTTTTCAAAATTGTCCAAAGAACATTTCATATTGAGCACAATTTATGGGACACTTTACATTTTTCTTATGATAGGTGGCAGAGCTGTTGATTGAGATCTTGCATCATGAGCTTCTGCAGAAATTCAACAAACTACATTTCAATTACCCAAGGTTCCTTTGGTCCTACATCTGTGTCACAAAAATAAATTGCTATAAAACTTCGCAATCATATACCACTAAAGATTTTGCTAGACCAAGTTGGCAGGTTATCAGACAAGCATGTATTTGGATAAAGATGAATCAAAGGAATTTTGATAAGCTGCAAAACGTTAGAAAACAAAACTAGCACACATTTTCATTTCTGACTGCTTTTTAAAACAATAAATACATTATTTAACTTTAACATAGCACCATTCTTAGGTACAATTCTTTATTAATTCATCCAACCTTTGCTCAATTTTTTGAGAGAAGTACATTTATTAAATGTTGCTTTACTTGATAGGAAAATGGAGGCACAGAGAGTCAATTTATCAAATTCATTTAGATAGTAAGTGACAAAATCAAGATTTAAATAGAACTCTGGCTCACAGATTTCTGAAAGGATCTGTATTTATGTAACACTAACATTTCCAAACTCAAAACAATTCCAAGGATCAAGTTCAAAGAAGTTGTATCATTTGCATTCACACATGGTAGACATTTTATTAAGCAATTCTGGCAACTCTAAGGATTATATTATAAATGTACACAAACTTTCCTTGAGCTATATTTACGTTACTAATAGCATAGTACAGATTTTTCTGAGCACAAATATGAGCAAAACACAATAATGGTGATAGATTTAGAAAGAAATATAAGAACTCACTATGTTTCCTAGTCTGTAGAATAAAAAGTAAGCACGTTTTCAAAGTAGCAAATAGAAAATGCAAAGCTGCATGATTCAAGTAATAAATTATCAGCAATGTGAAGAGACAGCCTACAGAGTGGGAGAAAATCTTTGCCACTCATACTTCAGATAGAGCACTAATTTCCAGAATATATAAAAAACTCAAAAAACTCTACACGAAGAATACAAATAATCAAGTCAACAAATAGGCTAAGAAAATGAACAGACACTTCACTGAAGAAGATCTACAAGCAATCAACAGATATATGAAAAAAATGTTCAACATCCCTAGTAATAAGAGAAATGCAAATCAAAACTACCCTGTTTCCATCTCACCCCAATTAGAATGGCAATTATCAAGAATACAAGCAACAATAGGTGTTGGAGAGGATGTGGGGGAAAAAGGTACACTCATACATTGCTGGTGGGGTTGCAAATGAGTGCAGCCACTCTGGAAAGCAGTGTGGAGATTCCTCAGAAGCTTGGAATGGAACCACAATTTGACCCAGCTATCCCACTCCTTGGCCTATACCCAAAGGACTTAAAATCAGCATACTACAGAGATACAGCCATATCAAAGTTCATAGCTGCTCAATTCACAATAGCCCAAGTGTGGAACCAACCTAGATGTCCTTCAATTGATGAATGGATACAGAAACTGTGATATATATATATACACACACACACACAATGGAACATTACTCAGTCATAAATAATGAAATTATGGCATTTGCAGGCAAATGGATGAATTGGAGAATATCATGCTAAGTGAGATAAGCCAATCTCAAAAAACCAAAGGACAAATGATCTCCCTGATAAGCGGATGATGATACATAATGGGGGTGGGAGGGGGCAAGAATGGAGGAAGTAGGGACTGTATAGAGGGAAAAGAGGGGTGGGAGGGGTGGGGGGAAGGAAAAAATAACAGAATGAATCAAACACCATTACCCTATGTAAATGTATGATTATGCAAATGTTATGCCTTTACTCCATGTACAAACAGAGAAACAACATGTATCCCATTTGTTTACGATAAAAATAAATTATATATATATGAATTTGAAACTATTGATGGCTTTTACTTTACTTCTTTCAGGATGGAGTCAGGAATCTTCCTGACAGAAATAGTCAAAAGATAGATGGAAAAAGAAAAAACAATAACACACAAAATCGTGGCATAAGAGATTTGGAGACACGGGGTCAGGCAAGGGAGAAGAGTGTTCCCAGAATAATGAGAAAGAAAACTGTGGGTCTCACGATGGTGAAACTCACTGCCTTGAGAACATAGTTAGATTATTTATTTTCTTTAGCATGGAAAGAAAGGATCTGATGGAATTACAAAGATCCCCTGAGTTGCAGAGACTTTGCTAAAAAGTCTTACTTCAGGTAAGGGAACTGTACCTACAACAATCTTGAAATGATTATGTAGGGTAAAATAAGTCAGATAAGAGGAAGTACAAGTATGTAATTCTACTTCCATGAAAGTAGAAAATGCAAACCAAAAATGCAGATTTATATGTACAGCATATCAGTGCTCACCTGGGGAGAGTCACTTAGGAAAGACTTGGAGGAGATTACGTGAGGATATAAGGTACCTTTTGAAAGAGATGAATGTGGTCACTATCTTTAAGTAATGGTCTATAAGTGTGCCAATGTATTAAATGGTACTCTTAAATAATATGTATTTGATTATATCCAATGCTATCTTAGCAAAATTTTTAAAATACTCTGGTTTGAACATAATATTTTTGAAAATTTAGGTTAAAATTGACCTTCATGGATTGATGGCATTTAATAAAATAAAAGGAAAAGCTATTCTCTGCTTCATGAATGGTACAAGTACAGTGGAATGGTACTGTTTCAGAGAATTGTAACAGAGACTTTGGCTTGAATATTAGTTAATGTGGGTCATTATTAGAGAGGTAGATTTGGATTAAATATTATTGTGAGGCAACTATCTACAAAGGCAGTGTATTCATTTCTTATTGCTGCATAATGATTACCACAAATCTAATGACTTCAAATAATATTGCAAATTTAATGTTTCACATTTCTGATCAGGAATACAAGCGTGGATATATCAGTTTCATGTTACTATCGTAACAGCTTACCAAAACTTCAGTTGCTTAAAACAACACAAATCTCTTCTATTTCTCTTAATTTAGAAGTATAAAATTAGTTTCACTAAATTAAAGTCAACGTGTCAGGTTCCTTCTGGATGTTCTCATAGAATTTGTTTCCTTGTCTTTTTGCAGCTTTGTGGCCATCTGATCCTTCCTCTGTCTTTCAAGTTCATCGGCCCAATCTCTGCTTCCATCTTAGCACTGCCTGCTATTTCCTTGACCTTTTCTTTGCCTCTTCTAAGGGCTTTTGTGATTGCATCTATTCCACTCCTTCCCATCTCACCCCAAATAATTGAAGATAATTTCCCCTCTTAAAATACTTAGCACACATCTGCAAAGTCTCTTTGCCATCTGAGGTAACAGACACAGGTTCTAGGGATTAGAAAAGGATATCATTTGAAGGGCCATTATTCATTCTACCACACAGATGAGTGTGTCCTCAGTCAGAGTCTCAGGAGGGTGAAATCATGGTGATGGTCAGGTCTGTAACTTTGGGGGAGGTTCAAGGTCTTTTTCCAAACTCATTCAGGTTATGGGCAGAACTAAGACCAGAGAACTGATTTCATAAACCCTGGCAGGAGTCACTGTTACCTGAGGCTGTTCCCAGGACTTGGTAATAGGACTGTTTTACAACATAGCAGCCTGCTCTTTCAAACCAATGTGAGGAAATTTCTCCTTTCACTATGATGGTGTCTTTTACAACATTTTTCTGTGTCACTCAGCTTTTTTTCCCCCCATTTAAGTAAGCTATGAAAATCCCATCAAATATTTTCATACATGTTTTAAGAAAAAGTAGGAGCCTTTTTAGATGGTGTTTTCGACAGTTAAAAATAGTGTGTCCTTTTTTAAAGGCTCAATCTACCATGTAATAAAGTAAACAATGAACATATTTCCAAAGTATAAAAACATGCCATCACAAAGCAGTAGCAGGTTTAAAGTACACAAATAAACGAGCCACCCTGAGATGCTCCGTGCTCTTTTCTCCATTTTCAAATGGAAAGCAAGTACAAAACCCTCTAGTTTGCAGGTGCTCAACATAAATCAGACACTGATTTATGACATATGTTTCTGCTCTCTATGGAATTTATTCTTCTTTCAGACATTTTGTAACAAAATGTCCCTTACTGAATTTTCTGATACTTTGAGAAGAATGTTACAAAATATCACAACATCAGCATGTCTTAGGGTTTTATCATTGGTTTAAAAAACCGTATAATGAAAAAAAAAAGTTTCATGAAGCACATTTTTGTGTTCATGTTTGATTTTTGTGAAATCACAAAGAGAAATTATCTAGAGGAAAAGTATTTAATATTATTGAAAATCTAAATTTGTATGTAAATGACAAGGGAGAATAAAAACAAAAGTGATACCTGTCTCTTTAGCTTCTGACAAAATTATGAATCTGTTCTACAATTCTTAACTAAGTTTTCCTCTACAAGAATATATTGAGCTAAGTAGGATAAAAACTTTCCATTCTCTGAGAGTTGTATTCATGTGTATTATTTTCATTTTATTACAATCACATTTAAATCTATACTGATTGAATATAACACTGATTTACTATCCTATTACGGTGTTCTGAATTTCATTAATATTTTGTATACATATTATATCCTTGAGTAGACTGTGAACAACTAGAGGACACACATTATATCATATTTGTTTGTCTATACTATGCTTTGAAAACAACCCTAAAATAATCCTAAAATAATAATGGTTCTGCAGATAATTTTAATGTCTGATTAAATTATTTTACATTTGTGCATGTTGTAATCTAATATGAATTTTTCATCATTTTAGACACAAACATATACACTCATTAATGTGTTTGCATACTGTATATTATTCTGTATCTAGTAACTGTAACCACACTTGAACTCTATATGTAAAATATGGTTAAGATTGACATTGAAGTCATTCTATTAGAAATTGACAAAAAGTTGAACATTTGGTGTTTATATTTGTGATCAAATGAGTAGGATTTACCCTATATACTGGAATAGAGTATGATGTTCACAAAACTTTTGAGTTTCATGAACAATTAGGAAAACTAAAGTGGTTTTAATATAAATACCCATTTATTCTCTTCCATTGGTTTTTGTGTCTATTTTGATGACATTACCATGCTGTTTTTTTTATTATAGTTCTGTAGTATGATTTGAGTTCCAGTCTTATGATTCCTCTAATATTGCTCTTCTGGTTCAGGATTGTTTTGGCTACTCTGGGTCTCTTATTCTTCCAAATGAATTTTAGAACTGTGTTTTGTTCTGTTATAATCCTTTGAGTATTATGTCCATTTTGAGAATATGAATTCTGCCTATCCACGAAAGTGGGAGTTCTTTTCGTTTTCTAAGGTTTTCAATTTCTTTCTTCAGTGTTCTGTAATTTTCACTGTTGAGGTATTTCAACCTCTTGGTTAGACTTATGCCTAATCATTTTATTTTATGTTTTGTGAGTTTATTGTGAAGGGGATAGCTTTCCTAAATTTCTTTTTCAGCAGATTAATTATTGAAGCACAGAAATGCAATTGATTTATGTATATTGATCTTCTATCCTGTTACTTTGCTAAATTTGTTTATCAGCTCTACAAGTCCTCTGGTTAAGTTTTTAGGGTTTTCTAAATAAAGAATCATATCATCAGTAAACAGATATAATTTGACCTATTCTTTCTTATTTATATCCCTTTAATTAACCCACACATATATGGTCATGTGATACTCAACAAAGGGGCCAAAAACATGTTGGAGAAAACAGCCTTTTTAACAAATGGTAGAAAAACTGGAAATCCATTTGTAGAAGAATGAAACTTGACCTCTATCTCTCACCCTGCCTTAAATTCAACTCAAATCAAATCAAAGACCTAGGAATTAGTTCCAAAACTCTGTAACTGCTAGAAAGGGATCTAGGCTCAAGACTCCAACATACTAGTATGTGAAGTAACTTCCTTAACAAGATTTCTAAAACACAAGAAATAAAACCAAGAATCAATAAGTGGAACAGAAACAAATTAAAAAGTTGCACAGCAAAGGAAGAGAGAGCCTACAGAATAGGAGAAGATCTTTGCCACCAGCTTCTCTGATAGAGGATTAATATCCATAATATTTAAAGAACTCAAAAAAAAAAAAAAAACTTAACAGCAGAAAAAAAAAAAAAAACCCCACAATAAGCAAAAATGCAAAAGAACTAAACAGATACTTCTCAAAATAAAACAAATTGCCAAAATGTGTAGGAAAGCATGTTCAACATTTCTAGCAATCAGGGAAAAGCAAAAAAAACTACAGCACTACCTGTCATATACCAAAGCATTACCTGTCATATGCCAAAGAGTCTATTTTTCCTGTTCTGCAGCACCTGGTTAAGAATATAGTTATTGTGAATTGTGGGCTTACAAAGCATTTGACTATCAAGAACAAATATGCCACATCTAAGCATGCAAAGATCAATACTCTAGCACAACTCAATTCTGCACTAGTACAAGATTTAGCCAAGGCTGTGGCAAAGGTATAACTTGTAAACTTGAGTTGGAATACTATATCTGTAAATAAAATTGACACCATGTGCCACCTGTACATATTATGCTACCTTTACATACTTTTAAATAAAAGTTGTGGCCCTTTTTATTTTTCATAGCATAACTCATTTTAGTGTGTTTTTTTTTTTTTCCCTATTCTTAGGTAACCTGAAAGTTGTCTTAAAACAAAGGTGGCAAATATTTTGTAAAACTGATTTCAATTAACCAGGGGATCCAACTGATGTATAAAATTGTTGCCTATGTGTTAATATATTTGTTTTATATACTTGGAATTTACTTTTTTCTGAGGAGATAAAAGTATCTAAAACTATTGCTTCCATTAGGGCATACTGCTTGATACTGCTTGTGAGCCAAATCACCTTGGAAAATCTTCTGCCTAGTTCTATTTTAAAGTAAAAGACTACCACCTCAAAACAACAACGACAAAACAAAACAACAACAACAAAAAAAAACTACATTTAGATTTCTTCTCATTCCAGTCAGAATGGCAATTATGAAAAATACAAATAATAATAAATTATGGCAAGGATGCGGGAGGAAAAGTACACACATACATTGTTTGTGAGACTGCAAATCGTGAGTGGTTGTGAGACAACCACTTTGGAAAGCAGTGTGGAGGTTCCTCAAAAAACCAGGAATGGAACCACCATATGATCCAGCTATCCTACTTCTTGGTATTTATCAAAAGAAAGTAAAATTAGCAGACTATAGTGATATAGTTACTTCAATATTTATAGTAGTACATAATAGCTGAATTATGAAATCAGTCCAATAGAGATTGTACACAGTCATAGAAATGAAGTCCTACCACATTTGTGTACAATGAATCAAAAAGCAGTGTGTAAAAATGAAAAAAAAGAAAAATTTAAAAAATTAAAAAATAGGTGAATGGATTAAGAAAATGTGGTATATATACACAATAGAGTTTTAGTCATGAGGAAGAATGAAATTATGGCATTAAATGCATAGAACTGGACAACATCATACTAAATGAAATAAGCCAGACCTAGCAAGTTAAGGGTCAAATGTTTTCTCTCATAGGTGGAAGTTAGACCAAAATAAGACAAAAAGAAAAAGAAAAAGGGGTGGGGAGAATCTCTTAAAAGTAGAAGAGAGATCAGTGGGCTAGAGGAAAGGGATTGAGTGGGAGGGAAGAGGGTTGGGAAAAGGTAGAAATATTGAAACTTTTGCTGCAACCAAATTTCCTATTACCATATATGAATGTACCACAGTGGATTTTACCTTTATGTATATACCTAATGCACTAATTTTTAAAAAATCAGGAAAAAGAACAGTGGAATAGAGAAAAGGGAACAGAGGAGGTTGGGGCTGAGGGAAAAGGAAAGTAATGGGGACTGAATTGGATAAAGTTATAGTCTAGTTTATATAATTATGTCAAAATAATCCTAATATTGTTTATAACTATAATGAATTAATAAGAAAGGAAAAAATGAATAAATACACATTCATGGAGACAGCAATATTATGCATGTTGTGAAGTAACTTCATTTATATATCTGGTATACCAAAATGCTATAAATGCAGAGTTTATACTCACTCCCTTAGGATGTGTGTATTGTTTTCATTAATTAAGTTTTTATTTCCTAATATTAGTTTAATAACAAAAAAGGTACTATTAAATGACCATATATGATTGATAGCATTCTATTATTATATGATGGATACTTGAATTCTTGGGGTCAGCGTTCTTTGTAGCTTTCTGTGATTTCTCTTTATATAAATGTTTAGGCCTCTTGAAACTGTTCCAAAAATTATATATTTTACATAAGACTGGACTTGCAAAAGGCAATAAAAAATAATTTTATAATGTACTTATCATAGCATGTGAAAGTAAAATCCAGGTAATTCCTTAATATATGTTCACTACCACAGGCATTAGATTATGTATGAATATTTTTGATGTGAAGACCAAAATTCAGTCTTGAAAATAGTTAATAACTAAAATGTGCATTATTCAAATTTTAGGTGTTAAATCAGGAAAATATGCAATAAATATGGAAGAGTTTAAGCATGTAAATTTCATTGGGTTTCCTACAAACCTTTGACTATAAGATACAGTGTTATGATGTTAATTCAAACAAAGGTGTTATGAACTGAATTATATCCCTTCCCTCTACTTCATATGTTCAAGTCTTTACCTCTGGTACCTCAGAATGTGACTATATTTGGGACAGGGTCTTCACAGAGGTAATTAAATTAATATGAGGTCATTAGTGTGAGACTAGTGTGATTAGTCTCTTTATAAGAAGAGGACATTTGGACACAGACACATATAGAGAGAAGACATGTGAAGACACAGGAAGAATATAACCACCTGTAATGCAAGGAAAAAGTTCTGGAACAAGCTTTCTTTCATAACCTTCAGAAAAACAACTCTGACCATGTCCACACACTTCTAGCTTCCATAGTTGTGAGGAAATAAATTCCTATGTTTAATCCCTTGGGTCAGTGACATGTCATTATAGCAAATCTAGTAAAGTTAATACAGATTTTGATACTAGAGAACGAGGTCCTGTTGTGACACATATCAAAAAATATGGAAGTAGCTTTGGATTTTATTAATGAGTAGAGGTGGAAGTGTTGTATGGCTTATGTTATGTAAAGCCTAGATATCCTTGGAAGACTTCTGGTGGATATGAATTTAAAAGACATTTCTGATAAGAACTCAGAGAAGAAAAGGAGACCTATGGAGATGGTTTTGATCATCTCAAAGAAGTCAACCAGCAGAGAAAAAAATATTTGTGAAAATATCAATGCTAAATGCACCTTTGGTGAGGTCTCAGATGGAAATAAGGAATATGTTATTGGAAACTGGAGAAGGGTTATATAGAAGTTAGCCAAATTACATTCTACTCTTTTTTGAACAATAGAATTTAGATGTATTTGGATATTTAGATGGGAAGATTTCTCTTAAAAGTTGCAGATTCATATATATACACATATATATATATATATTTAACATGTATTAATTATACAAATAAACTAAGCATATAATCTTTGGTATATAATTACAAGATATAAAATAATTTAATATAATCATTCAAATATTTATATTTATTTTGAAATTTAACACCTATTCTATCTGTTGTATGTCTGTTACAAATTGATTTCTTACAAACTAGTGTCTATTACAGATGCAAAAAGGCATTCTCTTGACTATTTAGGAGATGAAAGTTTTGAGCAGATGTTAGACATACAAGTAAATAAAGTTTGATAAGTTCTATCTTAGCAGTGTATGACAGTGCTATAGGAAGAAAAAAGAAGGTAACTTTGTTGAAGGGATTAATAAAAACCTCACAGAGGCACTGGTATTTATTTAATATGTGAACGATGACCTTCAGAAGAAAAGGGAAGAATGATATGTGAGTTAACACAAATGCATAATCTTATCATTTGCTAGATCATGCAATTTATGTTTTCTGAATCTTTGCTTCTTCTTACTTTCTAATGTTCTGGAGTTTTAGCTTATTTATGCCATTTTTTTACCCTAAAATCAGAATCTATAGAACTTGATCACTGAGTAGATCACTGAGTTGAACTTGCTTTTCAGTAGAAAGAGCATGCATAAAATAGTTAACATTATTATTTTTTTAGCATAGGGAGCAAGCAGACAATGGAAATAGCTATAATAGTAGGAAATATTGGAAAAGAATCAATTCCAGAGAGCAGGAATCAGGAAGAAAAAAAATCTATTATTGATATATTACTTAATGCATACTTATAAAATTTTATACTATTTAAATGTTCCTAAAATTTATGAAGTCATAAGAAAACTCATTTAAGATATTTTTCTTACATTTTTGATTGAAATTCAGGGAACTATTGTCAGGCATGAGATCCTTTATCAGTGATAAGTTTATTTAAGATATATTAGCACTCAAAATTTTTATAATTTAACAAAAGTAAAATTTATTCTTAAATAAGTCAATATTTTTTCAAAATAGTCATTTTAAATTAATCCTTTAGCAGAGTCTCATATAGGCTAGAAGACAATTCAACTAATAGAATAAAATTATGTCTATTTGCTAATTTATGCATTTATAAACTTTACCTTTACTATCTATAAGATACATAGATATCTCTACAAATATAGAACTAATTTGCTAAAATATAGAAAGTTATCTACTGTAGTATTTTCCACATTATATTACTTCCTTCCCACTCTTCATATCCATATGTCCAATTCAAGTGAAACATACAGAATATTTTTAAGTATGATTTTAGAGTTACATTCAACATCAGTTATAAAAAATATTCAGTTTCCTTTTTTGGACTGGATATTATCTATAAAACATAAAATTATACTAAAAATTGTATATTTGACTAAAAATTACTGCAAAGTAAAAATGTACCTAGGCGCTATTTAGGAGGTATCTAATTCTTCATAAAGTGACTTTACAGGTCATGCTTATCTAATTTGGCAAAATTCATATAGGAAGTTCAATGATAAATTGCCAAATCAAAATGTTGTATTTAGTGATTTCGAATAGTCATTTTTATTAAATGCAAATATAAGCTTAACATAAAGCTGAAAAATGTTACAAAAATGTTTTTTCTCTGATTTATTCTCCTGATGGAGCATCTTACGAATTCTGTCATCTCTGGTTGGTTACAATATTGACACTTCCCTGCTAGAAGAATATCTAATTTGTTTGCAGATAATTTATCAGAATTGGACCAATTTTCCTCTTTTACATGTTGTTTGGCAGATCAAAAAGTGTCCTGGCCTGGTCTATGTTTGGCTTGAGTCTCTGATGGATATGTTGGAGATAATGAATTAGAGGCAGCCAGAGTTTGTGAATCCTTCAGCTGGAAACATTCCAAGTAGTCTTTGGCACAGATTTCCTCTTATTCAAGGGTGTTAGTTTTGGAAAATTAGAAAGCTAGGATGAAAGAACATGAGAAGTGATATATGCGTAGCAGAGGAAGTTTATTCCTTTTGGCCTAGGAAGAAATACACATATTTAAGTTGACTCCCAATTACCGGCACCCTTCAGAACTTCTTTGAAATAGTATTCAAAGAAAGAAGGAAGTATTCAAAATAGAAGGAAGTCTATCATAAGTCATAAAAATGTTGACAAAAATCAGGAAAATGCAACTATCTATAGGAAATCAGTCTTCTATATGTTTTAAAATTACTTTTCTGTATGGAATTCAAAACTTTGAAGGTCGAACAATACTGCTAATTTTTTTTTCTATATTATATTTCTTTTTGGGCAGTATATCCGTGAAATTTCTTTTGTAAATTATTTATTTCTCTGGGTAGAATGCTTTTTTTTTTTACAATCATACCATTAACTTTTTTTTTTTTTTTTGTATTTTTTCCCTCTAGAAGGCAAAAGGTGAGTGCAGCTTATGAATCCAAATAAACTGGGATTTGAATCCCAGCTCCATGGTTTACTAACAGTGTGACCTGTATCAAGACCTTTCTCCCTCCATGCAGAATCCTGTCATTTAAAACTGAGGATAATCCCATCCTTTAGGAGGGGTGAAGAATAGGATCATGTATGTAGAACACCAAGCTCAATTCAGATGTTGTAAAGTTGGGGAGTATTTGTAGTTTTCCATCTTTATTCATGATCCATGTGTGTGTGTGTGTGTGTGTGTGTGTGTGTGTGTGTGTGTGTGAGAGAGAGAGAGAGAGAGAGATCAGAGAAAAGTAACTGTGTAAAGAGAAGATGTATATTTTAGAGAACTATTTACATGCTCTTTACAAAAGACATCTCAATACACCGAAACACTAACAAATTTCTCTTTTATAAAATTTAATTGAAGAATGAAAACTGATGGTGGAGAAGTGAAAGAATTTAAGAAAAAGCTAGCTCTATTCAAGTACTGAATTTGCTGTATCAAAAGAAAGTCAAAACTCTGTGTAAAGATAATGCAACAGAGTAGACCTGGCCAATTGAAAACTATCTCCAGGTTAAATTTGACAACTATCTAAGGAAAGAAGCCTGTATTACATTCAAAATGGGCAAAGATGGCCTACTTTCTTACATTTGTCACTAACATCCTACGGCTACTAAACCTGTGAGTGACAAGTAACAGGCAGAAGGTCATAGTCTTATGTCATTTGAATCATCCCTGTTTCGAAATTACAATGTCAAAAACAAGATTTGTAGGAGATAGCTTTCTTACCAAGACATAACTTTTATATTTGTGTTTTCAAAAGCTATTCAAGTCCCCTGCATAGTACAACTAGCTGTATTTCTTGAGAGATCTATATTAATATTTCTAGTTTTCCTACCAAGGGAGTCTGACTTGATTTTAATATAATAAAAGACAAATATATAAAAGTTCACTACAAAACAAGCAAAAACTATTGCAAAACAACAAAAGAGGCAAACAAAGCCTTACTAGAGGACAGAAGGGGAACCATCTTTATTGTGTCTGACAGGTCATTTTTTTGTTTGTTTGTTTTGAAAGGGGAAACAAAGGGTATAGAAATTGCCAGAAAACACACAGCTGGTAAGCAGCTTAACTGTCAGGGATTACAATGTATTTATGTTTAATTCTAAAATCTCAGTTTGGGCTAAGGGTACAGCTCAGTTGTGAGCACTTGCCTAATGCGTAAAAGGCCAGGGACTCAGTTCAAAGCAATGCAAAAGAAGTTTTTAAATAAATAAAAAACAAAACCATGGCCCTTTCTCCTGTATCATTCTGCATTTCAATTATGCCATATAAAATAGAAATTAGAATACAACAAAAGGTAGAGTAAAAAATCATAGTTGATTCAGGAATGTCCCAAGAGTCCCTAGGAAGATCTGTGAAAACTAGTATTTGTTACCTACCAATATGGATCATCAACATTTAAAAGTTCACTTTTGAAACAGAGCAATGTCTATTCTAACTATTCTCAAATTAATGAATAAAAGTTGTCTCACAAAGCCAAATAAGTAATATAATTGATATGTTCTCAATTTGGGGTAGTTATGTTCTTATTTTCAACATCAAAACTTTTAAATGATTGTTTATGAAAACATAATTTTCTTTTGTTTTCTCTTCAATGTTAATTTCAAAGTGAAGTATATGGTATATTAATTCTAATTACAATTGTGTAATTGAGAAATTACATAACATGGATCTTGTAGCAACACTAGAAATAAAAAAAAAAATAGATATGAAGTATCAAGGAGATAACTCAACACTCAAGAAAACATGATGGTAGAAAACCTTCTGCCTAAAAATTGTGTAAGTATTCAAAACCAAGTCAACCTTTTACTACCTCCTGATATTAGGGTAAGATTCAGGTGAACTGTGAGGTTCTATTGGAATTTAAGGTAGTTTGTCTAAATGATGTATGATTTATTCATTCAACAAACATTTCAATACACTTATTTTAAAGAAGGCATTATTCCATTTATTAATGACATAATGGCAAAAAGATAATTGTTTATGTCCTTACAGAAATTCCAATGTAGCAACATAATTTTAGATCATAATCTCAAAATTCAACATTAGCCACCCTAGATCTTTCCTTGTATAGATTAAAAAGTCTAAAGGTGGACACAGATATTTAAAATTGTATTTCAAACCTTGACGATTCCATCATGTAATTATATACATACTTTGGATGCTTTACCATGACATTGTTTATGTTTATATAGAAGCATTGGCTATTTTAAAGTTTTACACAAAATTAATACAGAATATTTTTCTGCCTTAGAGTTTTTGTTTGGAGGATCTATCCAGTGGTGAGAATGGTGTGTTAAAGTCACCCACTCTTAATGTGTTTTGGTTTATTTGATTCTTAAAATTGAGAAGGGTTTGTTTGATGTACACAGATGCTCCATTGTTTGGGGCATAAATATTTAAAATTGTTATATCTTGCTGGTTTATGGTTCCCTGGAGTAGTATGAAATGTCCTTTTTTACCCCTTCTGACTAACTTTGGTTTGAATTCCACTTTATCTGATATGAGAATGGAGACCCCTGTTTTTTCTTACTGAGTTCATAATGGTAGATGATTTGTGGTTAGGATTTGTTTTGGAAAAGGACTAATAAAATACTAAATCTCACCAATGTTGTTGGTGATATATATGTACTTTGTTGTTCAAAATAATGCAAGATTTATGTTATGGACTAAATTGTGTTGCCCCAAACTTCATATGTTGAATTTCTTATGTCCAATGTGACTATAATTGGTGATGGGCCTTTAAGAAGGTAAATACAATTAATAAGATGATTAGATTGAGCCCAAAATATACCCTTACTGGGCATATGCCCAGTTACCCACTTTCTACAACTAGTCCCGACTTTCTACACTTTCCTCTACCTCCTAAATTGTCTACTCAATCATAAACCAATCAGCAGGTTAATCCATTGAGGAGATCATTGATGAGTCAATCACTTTCCAAGTCCTACCTCTGAGTATTATAGATCCAATCTTCAATACAATCTTCAACAGAGGAGCTGTTGAAGATCCCAATCATGACAAATGGAAGTATGACAGTAATCCAGTAACGGGAGCAATCTCTTTGGTGATCATCTTTGTTTCTTCATAAACCTCAGAATACTGGTTTGGGAATGTCACCACTATATAGATTAAATGAATAAAGACTGAAAGTCCATAAGAGGAAAATAAAACTATGAATCCAGAATCAGGCACATAAAGTTGTATTGACAAAGGGAAATACTAATTTGATTGCCATGTATTTATATAGCTTAATGCAATTGAGAAAGTTATTTTACAAGTATTATCTCAATTATCCCCCACAACTCAAAAATAGTTACAAAAAGATTTAAAAATATATCCTCTTGTACACTCATAGAGTTTTCTTATCTATCTTTCCTTCAAGAAAATTACCACAATTGCAATGTTATCCTTATTTGTGTGACCCTTTATTCCCTGTCTCTCCCACCATACTACAGGCTCCATATTGGTTTTGCTTTTTCATTATATAAACAGTGCCTTATGAAGAATTGTTTTTCAATTTTTAATGTTTAAATTAAATGCAAAATCTCCTGAAAGACTATCTGTTCTTTCTATTTTGGTCCTGAAGTTTGGTATTTTGTAAAATCAACTGAAGTTCATTTTTTAATGAAAGTATGATCAAATTTTACATATCCTAATCTTTTGTATTAAAAGTCTGATGTCTCCCACAATATACTAATGCAAATCAAATCAATTTAATCTTTATACTGATCAAAAATAAATCAATAGTCCTTACAGACAATTTATTTGAGGAACTGAGAAATTCTTTATAAGGGTAAAGACTTTATCAATCTTCCTTCTAATATAGGAGGCAAGATTCCTACACCCTGACCATTCATCAAGATTAGTTTATCAATTCTCAAATTTGAGGACAATTTGGGAGACAGTGATAGGAAATAAGTTTTAATCATATTAAGATATTGACCTTTGAGTATGCTTTGTCTGCCTCATACACCTCCATTTCCATATTTACCTAAAAAATTACTGATAGTGCTAACTGCCTAATAAAGATATTCACTGAAATTACATAATGCTAGAGTCCACCTAGGAGGAAATTAGGTAGGGAACCACAGTGCAGCAACATTTACTACTAGCAAAGGCCACAAGATTTGCCTCTAAAGAAGTTCAGACAGGAGGTGGCAGGAAAGAAACAGAGTGTTGCATAATTAACAAGATTAGAAAGATTTTCTTGCATGTGAACCCTTGAGAAGCATCCTATATGAAGCAACAAGAAGTGAAAACCAAGTTCTACACAGGAAACTGCTCCTGCTAGTATGAACCTTAAAGAAGAAAAAGAAAAGAAAAACTGTTAAGGTTTTGGGTCTGTGCTCTTTCATTTACATGTAAGATTCAAAAATGAGGAAATATCAAATTTGTTTTTGCAGAGATTTAATTCACATAGCACTGAAGAAACAGGGAAATTATTATAGGAAAACTTGGATTGAAATGAGAAAACAATGGTTAAGCTTTTACATATAGACAAACTGGGCCTTATGATCAATGTATTTTATAAATTTGGCAGAAAAAAATATTTGTTAACTTCTAAGAAACTTATTTTCTTTACACCATTCTGTTTTAGATAGTTTGATTAAATGCGAGACAGCATTAACTGCCAGGAATAACTCTATAAATATAGTGGCTAAATTATATAGCTATTTCATGCACTATTTATCATTTCAATATGAGAAAACTAAGCTATCATAAATGTCTGCCTCTATTTGCTGGAAAATGAATGCATTATATTGATTCCAAGATAATGAACAGCAATATTCCCTTGCTCTGACACTAAAATATCTATTCTTCATTTCTGTGCATTTTCTCTTAACTTCTAAATTGAATGGAAACATTCAAAAAGTAAAATATATGGAAACTATTATACAATTAAAGTATATACAAAACAATTTGGCAAGTTCATAAAAGAAAATTAGGTAAATACTTTGAGCCATTAAATCCCAAACTTAAGGAAAAATTAAATTCCATTTAGTAATGAAAAAAATATTATACAATTATACATAGGTTAGATTAACCACACAGCACACAATTTTTTAGACTATGGAGTATCAAATATAAAACCCATTCATTTAATTTTTATATTTTAGCGAGAACAATAATATTCAATAAAAAGTGGAAGAGGTCATGTCAAATATACTTACACTATCACAGTGTTAACTGAAATATTATTCCAGTGTGTTGATACTTATCAGCTAATGCAAGAAAACTATAATATATATCATGATATCATACATTATATGAAAAAAAAAGCATAGATTATTTGTGGCAGTCCAACTTTCCCTCTTTTCTCTTTTGATTTACAGTACATTATGAAATGACCAGTGATTAGTACCCTAAATAAAACCAGCATTAAATTTACTTAAATTCTAATTTCTTTCAGCCTCTTGGGTCATTGAGCAAAGATCACTAACCAGTGACACAACTTTGCTCCCCTTCTTGTTCCATCTATAGCGCTATGACCTCCTTGCACCCTATCACTATACAAAATCACTCAACATTACACCTGCCACGTAGCCATCACATGTCACCTGTTAAGGGAACGAAAATGAATAAAAGAGTATTCTCAAATTTTAAAAACTCATGAAAGCAGCAGGTAAAGACTGACAGGTAAAACGCTGATGAAAATGTAATGAACTTTAGGAAAGCTTATGAATTAAGACCTACGAAAACATAGTGAAAGGAGTGACTGATTTTTATATGGAGTGTACTATAAAGAATGACTTAACAGATTAGTAATGGAGCTTTGAAAGAAAAACGGATACAAACCAGTGATGTCAGTATAAATTTCAAAAGATATCTGGGACATAAATAGTTGTTATGATTGTAGTGCTCTCTTACAATTGGTCCTGGGTTTCCTTTTTCATGAAATACATTAGGCTTCATTTTACCTTCTACCCACTGCTAAAATTTTTATTCTTTTATGGAATAGCATGCATTATGATAAAAAAAATAATCTAGCTCAGGTAAAACCAGTAAGAATGAAAATCTGTCTTGGCCTGACACCTGTTTAAAGATTAACTTTCTTCTCATTTCAGCTCCATTGCTCTCTCCACCTCTGAATTTTTAGAACACTAGTTCACTGGATTAGTTACATTAATCCTGTTCACATATTGCTGGGCTTGTTCCCTTGTCTTATCTCTATAATTAGTAAAAATTTTAAACAGGAGAGTTTACTGTGTTAATTTTTTATAATACCTATAGTATTATGCACAGAGAAGTTTCCCAAATAAATATTTGTTGCATTGAACTAAGTCGCTTTTTAGTAATCCTTAGAATTATGACCCTCCTTTATAAATTTCAGACATACCAAATTATGTGCTTTTTTCAAAGGGAGTCATTCTAGTATATGCCTTACATCTTTACCATGTCTCTCCTTTCAGTACCCTTATTTCCATCAGTGAGATAGTCACAGAAGTTTACCATAAACTTTAGACACTGCTTCCTCCTTGAAATCTCCTTTTATCCCCTTATATCCATCAGATATAACTCTTAGATGTTAACACACAACTGTGTTAACAACATACCTCCATCAGGGTGTTTAAGATCACACATTGATTTTTCTTTACTTTATGGGGGAAATAGACTGGAAGTTACTCATCCTTCCATTTCTATATACTAGTATGTAGTAGAGCTTAAACACTGACTTAAAAATTAACAAATTTTCATTTCAAGAAAGGCCTCAAAATATATGCATATAACTTAACATGATGATGTGAAAGCTATTCCACATATAAAAAAGAATGAAATATGGTTATAAATGCAAGAAAACCTGGTTCATAGGTAGAAGACAGAAAGTAGTCTTGCTATGCTGAAATGTAGACTTAATAAAAGAAAATAGATGTGAAATGAGTAAAAGAAATCTATACATGAATACTTTGTTGAATGAGTCAAAGAGTATAAATAGGTCCATAAATTCAGGCTGTGATTAAAACCAGGAACTGTAGAAATTTGTATGATTAAAATCAATTATTTGATCAAAGAGGAAGAGGAAGACAAAATTATGAGATTTGTGAAGGTTAGAATGCGAATTTAAGGGCAAAAAGACTAACAGGTGACTATTAACTAGCAAAGTATAGTGGTAGAACCTGAACTGATATGCTGAGACCGGAACATCAGAGGAGACACACAAAGGAGGGACTGTGAAAAAGAGATTGCCAGGATGAGGCAAGTATTATTTTAATCATTGAGCCATTACTCATTCAATACTGTATTTGTTCTATGCACACTTCTATTTGCTATGGAAATTTTTATGTAAACATAGATCCTGCTCTCAAGGAATTTGTTTTTTTAATATGCATGCATGCACACACACACACACTTTTTCTTTTAAGTACTAGGGATTGAACTCAGGGACTTGTGAATGCTAAGCAAGTGATTTACAACTGAGCTACATCCCCAGTCCAAGAAATTTATGTTTAAGGATGAGGAAAGTCCTATAGAAAAGGAAAGTTAAGATGCAACCTCATAGAGGAACATAAAAGATCATGAGACTTGGTCAAGAGAGAAGAAAATTCTATAAAAATCCTCTAAGTAAGTATGATGGACTGACAGATCTGACTCTGTGGGAATGTTATAGGCCAGACTATGGGGGAAATGACTGGACAGACTCCATTTTGCTCTGAGACTCCATGTTATATAGGATATAAGCTTCTCCCATGGGAACACCCCACCTCTGTGCCCATCATTGGTTGCTTAGCGTGACATGTTTAGCAATACATAATGACAATTCTTATGTAATGAAAAATTACTCTCTTTTGATTCCTATTGTTACTAAACAATGTACCACGTGAACAGTGATTGTGTGGGTGTTAGCAACCATTCTTTAGTTTGTACCTAGGTAAGGGTGATTTTGACCCACTTCCCCCTGTGTCAATGATCTCATGACGTTAGTTTGTAATTTTGAATCAAAGCAACAGACACTTATGATGATGTGATTTTTGGTATAAGAACCCCTACAACCCTATTGTCGGGACTGTTCTCCCAATAGCCACTTTTTGGGGCATTGTGTGAGACAGTCAGCTGGCTGGCTTAATGAAGACTCAGATTTGAACTTCTCAGGGGTGATCCGTCTGTTCTTAAGTTGCGCCCCATAATAGTAAGAAAGGTCTGGACTGTGTTTGGAATAAAGAAAGTTCTGCACATTGGTCATGAAATAGATGGACAGGTAAATAAACAAGATGAGGCTTATCTGAACGATTAGAGTCATGAAGGAGGAAGATTTGGGTTTCCGGATAAGGAATTTAGACTAGAAATTAGATGAGGTATGTATTTTTGAACAGGATACATTTCTTACCTGTTTTTACTTTATTTTTTTATTTAGTGTATTTAATTTCCATAAAACATTCTGAATTATCTTTTGGAAATACCTCTTTTCATTGCAGGTCATTCTGATTCTCTTTCCCATGAATTTGAACCTTAATCATTGATAAAGAATTAAAAATTGGAGGAGCTGAAACAAACCAATCATAGTAGCACGGGTAGATTTCCTTCTTAGGCCTGCAAACTTCCATGCATCCTGTCCTTTGCCAGAACTTTCTTTTTCCTTTGAGCTATGAGTTATCTTGATTCTGTCATTCCTTTTGTTTCCCTCAAGCTGGCTAGAGTTGATTTCTGTTGCTTAAAACCAAGGTACTTTTATCCAGGAAGTAACAGAATTACATCCTTTGACTTTTTCACATAGGTAATGAAAGTCAGAATCAAACAATATTGTTTCTCACATGTAGTTTTGAAAGATGAAATTGTTTTAAATCTGTCTAGGTGAAAAACTTATTGTAGTACAGATGTTTTTCCAAGACATCATTATGTAAAAACTTTTCTAACTTTTGAAAGAAATCTTAAATCAATGTGCAAAGCAACTATGACTTGGAAAGAATTTTTGAAAGGAATTAAGTTTCTCAGATTTTCTTGCCAAATCATAAAATCAACAATTTACATTGAGGAAACAAGGCTTAGATTATTCTTGGATAGCGTAAAGAAGATTTTTTTTAATTACTTGAAAATGTGTAGCTGGCAAGAAGCACATTTATGTCCAAGTAATTTCCTTTAAAAGAATAAAAAGAGTAAACTAAAAGCAGGAAACACTCATTATAAAAACAATGTTGAGAAAAAAATTTTTCATGGTTTAAACTGTCAACTGATTTAGATTTCAGGTTATTCAAAATATCTCTTGCTAATATCCAACAACTTCTGATACAAATAAGAGAGTATTTAGAATTAACTAGCAAGGTATATTAAACACTATAGATTATCTCATTCAATCTTCACAAGACTACTGTATGACAGGCAATTCTTGACTTTTTGATCACACAAGAACAGAAAACCCAGTCTGCATTTTTTGGTAAGTAGAAAATGTATTGGATAACATAATAAAAGATCTTACAAGGAGGTTGTCTTAAAGGGTAGCTTAATGTGTGGACTTAATACATACAAGAAATAATCATAGTCTCAACTTCTTACTCTGAATCTTCAGTCATATGAATTTTCTTCACCTAAACCTTCATGATTACAGAATGGTTAAGTCCACCTGGACATTCTAACAAATGAGTCCAGAGGAAAGGGAAATGTCTTATCCTTCAACATGATAAAGTCTTGGTCTTATTCTCTATGTCTAGAAGAACGGAACTCATTCCAATAATAATAAAGATATGTGTTGATGAATTTGTACTAGTTCTAACAATATATTTGTGTGCAGTTTAATGATAAAGATGAATCATAATAACAGTAGTAATGCTCATATTGCTTTCTGAATTTTGAAGATTCTAAATAAATGAACTTATAGATTGTTATGGTTTGGATGTGAGGTGTCTCCAAAAACTCACATGTGAGACAATGTAAGAAGGTTCAGAGAAGAAATGATTGGGATTTGAAAGTCTTAACCTAATCATTAAATTAATACCATCAGGGATTAACTGGTAACTGGAGGGAGAAAGGGTGTAGCTGTAAGAGATGGTAATTGGTGTGTGGCTTTGGGGTATATATATGTGTGTGTGTGTGTGTGTGTGTGTGTGTGTGTACATATTTGTATTTGGTGAGTGGAGTCTCTCTCTGCTTTCTGATTATGTGAGCTACTTTCCTCTGCCCCACTCTTCCACCATGATGTTCAGTCTCACCTCAAGCCCTGAGGAATGGAACTGGCCTTCTATAGACTTCTATGGATTAGGATCTCTAAGTCCTCAAATAAACTTTTCTGTAATTGTGCTGGTCAAATCATTTAGTCACAGCAGCAAAATAGCTGACTAAAACAGAAATCGTGAAATGACTAGAGTGTGCATGTAATTTGACTATATTATATGATGAGAAAACAGAGAGTTTTATTTACTATACAACATTCACACAGGTGTACATGGCAGAGCTTGGATTTGATCAGAAGTTGTCTGCCTCTGAAGTGCACAAAGCAGCCA
The DNA here is from genome assembly GCF_902686445.1 of Sciurus carolinensis. Taxonomy (NCBI): domain Eukaryota; kingdom Metazoa; phylum Chordata; class Mammalia; order Rodentia; family Sciuridae; genus Sciurus; species Sciurus carolinensis. Next base: position 144,152,769 of record NC_062216.1, read on the forward strand.
TCATTTGTTCTTTAAGCGGATAGTTGGGTAACTCTTTTGCAACTGCATGTGGTAAACATAGTTGAGTGGTGTTACAGGAAATGTGAAGTGTGTTTTCCCAAAGGCAATAAAACCAAGGTACAAAGTCATTAAATAGCTACTCTGAACTAATGAATCAGTGAATGGTTGAATCAAAATTCAAACTGGGTCTATCTGATGATAGAGGTGGGAATCCTAAATCCTAGAATATGTGAATGCATGTAAAGACTCTTACTGAATGTTTCTGTAGAGAGATAAGACTATCAGATTTGCATTTGGAGCCTATTATCTTGATGAATTTTCATTTGTCCTATTAATTATGTTCCTTGATACTTCAGGACCCACTATAAGGCTCTCAACCTGTGGAAATGAAATAGAATCACTGTTATTTAGAAGAAAAAAAGTCATTGGCTATATTTAAATTTCAGTGGGTAGTTTTATTTTCTTGGTTTTGTTTCTTTTTAAAAATTATTGTTCTGTATACCAAAGCAATAATCTTAAAATTCAAACTTTACAAAAGATACAGAGCTATGTGACATACTAACTTCCATTCACATATGAAGAGCCAATATTGGTAGATTAAATCATAGAATTTGTCCCATAATTTTGAATGTATATCACTGACACCATTAATGCTGACTTAAAAATAAAATTGCACATGATGTAGGGAGATCAAAGTCACAGAAAAAGAGAAAGTGGCAAGTCCAAGACTTTGTCAGTACCAATACCCCATTAGAGACGAATTAAACTGAATCTTGGGTAAATGGATCTCTCTCTCTCTCTCTTACCCAATATATTTATTCAGTGTATGTGTATATATTCTTGGGTAAATCTCTCTCTACATATATAGAGAGAGAGGGAGAGAGTTTTTAACATTTAGTCCATATCGATAAAATATAATCTAGGAAAATTTCCCTATATAATCAATCTTCACATTTTGTAGGCAACAACAGTAGTACTGAGTTATTGGGAAGTTGCTGGAAAGTTGACAGAAAGGTAAGACTGAGGAAATTCTTCCAATTCTCCCTAGTTTAAGCATAGCCAGTAACAACATGAAAGGTACTGTGTCCTTCATTAAGAGGACAAACAGGTGCTGAGAGGGTCAAGGACTGGGGTTCAGAACAAGAGAACTCTGCATTCTGGAGTTTTATAAATGAAGAAAATGATTAAGGCCCAAGAATGGAGAAGTCACTCCACAAATATTCAGAATATCATATGCATATGAAGTCTTCTTGATATATACAAACACCATTTTAGAAAAAAATCAGACATTCTACAGAATGGATATTTGAGCATTCACAAGAATATCACTTCAATTCATGTTATTATTTGTTTATTTTATTGTATTTTTTTTTATCTTAATCCACATAGGGTGAGTGTGAGAGCTGAGGAAAAGTTCCGGGACTTGAGATGAAAATAATCACTTAAATTTTGGATACTAGAAAGGTTTTATTTCCTCTGAACATTGAGGTTGGTACTGCACTCAGTTTTTTGACCTACTTGTAAGAATTTTAGAGCTGCTTTCTTATTCTCTCTGCAGCTTTGACTCCTTTTACTCCCATGAAGCACTTAGTAACTTTTCTGCTTCCTTCCTCAAGTAGAGATTTTTGGCTGCAAAGAAAGTTTATCTCCTTACCAAACATGCCTTTCTCAGCTATGACTCCCAGAAGTCCACAATTAATCTGGGCATTTTCTGAAGTGTGCTGAGGAAGACAAAGAGATAGATACATCTCTGAAAAGAAACATCGAAAGGGAGAGAATCTATCTAAGATACGGAGGAAAGTCCGGGTTCATTGCACGAACTGTAAACTCAGAAAGGAGTCAGATATAGACTTTGGAGGTCCTTAGTAACACATTAGAAAGGGCCAAAAACATCTGAATGGAGTCTGCATCCTGTGCTTAGAGGAACTGGAGGGTACAAATTTATACTTCTAAGTACTGATCAAGATACTTACATCAATAATAGATAGCAAAATAGCCTCAGACCTCCAGACCACTGAGGGTACAACAGTCAGAACAGTAATTTCTTCTGGTGAGTTTCAGGGTACAGTGGAAAATGAGGAAAATTTAAAAAACAAAACTATTTATTATATCCTGGGTACTATTCATATTTCTTAAACAATACATAACTTTGAATTGATAAACTAAACTTATGAACATTCACTAATTAAGAACTCAAATAATCAATAATTGTTATAATATTAAATACAGGGGAAAGATGTGTTCTTGAACCAAATTTTGAGAGAGAGAAATACTTGCTTAGAAAATTGATCTAATTCACATTAGGCTTTACCAGGTAATGAGCTGTGATGATGAATTTTTGTCAGTAAATGTCCTTATACAGTTAACATATTCCTAGTATATCCACAGGAACATATATTAGCCTTAATATTTCTATATCTAGAATTCATATCATTGACATGATGCTAAGCTCCACCAAAAATGCAAGATCTCTTCAGTAAATATACAAACTTACACAGAGTGCTGTAAAATTTCTCTTTAAGTCAGCTTTTTTGCTGTTGTGACCAAAATAACAATTTTAGAGGAAGAAAAATTAATTAGGTGTTCATGACTTCAGAGATCCCAGTACATAGATGGCTGAACTGATCTCTCCAGGTTCTAGGTGAGGCAAAACATCATGGCAGAGGGTGTAGGGAAGGAAAACAGTTCAGGACTGGGAAACAAGGACAGAGAGAGCGCTCCACTCACCATGGACAAAATATGAACCCAACGGCACAACCTTGACTTATCTACTCCATTCATATCCTACCTGTCTAATATTAACACCTGGTTAATTCATCAGTAGATTAATTCACTTGTCAGGTTATAACTTGCTAAACCGATCATTTCACCTCTGAAAGTTCTTGCTTGTTTCATGCAAGCTATTGGTGGACACCTTATATCTAAACCTTACCATTTGTGCATTTAAAAATAAAAAGCTGAAATGAACATTTTTTTCCTAACTAAAATCTAATTACCCAGGAAATCTGAATAATCATATTCTATTCTTCAGATTTTGAGATTATTTCACATCTTACTACACTCTAAAGCTCATTTGCTTAGAAACAGTAATTCAAGTCAGTAATGATCTGTAGCTTTAGTTGCTGTCAGTTTTTTTTCTTTAAATGATTTTTCATTTGTTCTGATTAGTAGTATATGACAATAGAATGCATTTAAACATTTTGATATACATAAGTGGAGTATAATTTCTCATTTTTCTGATTGTACATATTATAAATTAAATTGAACTGAATGACTAAAACATTAACACTGATAAATATTTCAAAAGACTGGAAAACTTCCACATGTTACCAACAAAAATGTGAAATAATAAATTAGTAGATCAAGAATTTGCAAAGTAAGAGATACAAGAATGTTAGGGCTTATATTTTTTTATATAACTGAAATACTCTTAAGTTCTAACATCTCTTAAGGTCCATATTTAAATTTATACAGACAAAGAACTATAAACTATGTCAATATGGTTCAAAATAAAATGATTACTAAATTTTCAACATTAGTGATTTCATATTAATATAGACTCAGAATTATAATAAATTGTATAGAGCCATCCAGATATCAAAACACTTTCTATTTAATCTTTTACATTGTGGCAGCAGTCTGAGTGTTCTTAATTATATTTTAGTTACAAATTGACACTTTTTATATGTCTTAATTATCTTGCACAAATAAACTAGGAATTAGACTTTTTATGCATTGATATTACAAATTCTAATAAAATTGGGTTTTATAAATTTTTATTTTATTTAAGGTGTTTAAAACAATTTCTTTCCACTACATATTTATGCTTCAGTTACAATCTATATCTGAGAAATGAGAAGTTTACATTATGTTAATGTTTAGTGTGTAGCTAATATCCAGAATACATTACTATAATGCAAGTCATTTTACTCTCATTTAAAGTACTTTTTCAAAGAAAATCAGTATCAAAAAAGTTTTGAATATAAAGTAGCACAAAAATAAATCATATGCTCTGTGAAATTCCTCGAAATATGCTTTAAATTATCCTCTTTGAGAACTACAAGCTCTTCTTTCACTGTTCCAAAGCCATAAGCTAGGAAAAAATTGAGTACAAACAGAAATCAAATATTCTCTTTGGTTTTTATAGAATAAAATATGACATCAGATATCTAAACTGTCACTGTGGTAGTTCTAGCTATGTTTAGACAATACACAAGCATATACTGTGTGAAAATGAGGAACATTCAACAAAAATCAAAAGGCTGTACCCTGTGCTTTTGTAAATACTTGCTTCAAGAACATATTTGGTTTAATAATGACTCCACAGGAATATCAGAAAATTTTTAATATTTTGTTATAATACTCAATTTAAAATTTCATTTACTATTATAATTTTCATGATAAATATCACTTAACATTAATGAGTTTTCAAAATAAATAAACCATTTGTTAATAGTCCTTTAAGATAAAGCAAAAAAATTATCCTCTATTAGAAACTCTACATTTATTATTTCTACTTATAATATTCTGGTTCTCATTTAATGACAAGAGAAAAATAACTTGCCTTATGTTATAACTAAGAAAATATGAAGAAAAAAATAATCTGTGTACCATTGATGAGTTTGTCTTCTTCTGGGATTAAACTTGTGAATTTTAAGATGGTAGTCCTCAATGGCATTTCAATGCTTTACCTTGGAAAATAGATTGTATCTACACAATTCAAGATATTATAGCAAATTTACCTCATTTGCCTTTACCAGTCCCTAAAACACATGTTGGATTTTTTAAATTCAGTTTCACTTACCTCTTAAATTTATGGACTCAAGTTCAAAAATGCATTTGAAGTCAGCACATTTAGAAATTTGGGATGTGAGTGGTAAGGACAGATATTAGATGTGATAGAGAAAGAGATCAAGATGAAAAGAGAGGGATGGAAAGAAGAAGGGAATAAATACATCTGAGTCATCCTGATTATTTTCAATTACACTTGCTATAAGCCACTGCTGTCCCTCTACTTCCCCAAAACCTTTTCCCCAGGAATTACTGGATATATTTAGAAAATTTTGGTATCTACTCTGCTCTACATATATTGGCTATACAGAATGGCACGGTTGTTCCCAGCTTAGCAGATTCTAAATCCTACTGTTTGCTAGAGGTTTTACATAAAATACCTCCAAAGTCCTTCAGAAGTAGGTTTGAAAGTAGAATAATTCACTGCCATATGGAAAACTAGAAACAGAATTATATGATACTTGTGATTTTTAAGAGCATGAAAATACAACTGTGCAAGTAACCCTTTAAAAAATTTAAATGTTGGCTCAAATATTTTTTGCTGATCCTGATCATGAAAACTGTGTTAAAGTTGAATTGGTCTTGTTATTGTACTATTGAATTGGTCTTGTAATTATTGTACTATTGGTTATTACTACAATAATTTTGAGATAAGAAGAAATTTCTGAAACTTGAACTTTACCTTTAAGTCCTTGTGTAACCTCTATGTTTGCTTGTTTGTTTGGGATTGTTGTTTTATTGTATCTATAATTTCACAGTTGATGTGCTCCCAGTCACACTAAAGTGAAAATGCCTGGGTGCTTGTCACTCCTGTGTTTTAATCAAGTTCTTTCCTCTTTTTCCTTTCTTCACTAATGTTTCTTGAGTACCCACTAAGTGCCAGAGCTGGATTAGTGGTACAGAGAAACATAATAGACAAAATGCCCTCACGGGGCTTAGCAAAGCAAGATTGCTATTCTAAAGAAGGAAATCCTGAGAGATCCAAGATGGCGGACTAGAGGGTGACTGCATCTCCTGTTGCTCCAGAACTCAGGATTCAAGAAGGGAAGGTATTGAGAGACTCGGACCAACATAGAGCCATGGGGTGAGTCTCTCCCACCGGGTAAAGCTCGGCTTGGGTGGCAGGCCCCAACAGGGGCAGCTTCTTGGAGCAGGGCAGGGCAGCAAGAGACTTCCCCAAGCAGCCCTGCTCTCTCCCACGGCAGGCCCCGTCCACAGCCAGGTTCTCAGAGCACGCCCGCCCAGTGGAGCTTCTCTGCACAGAGCTAACCCCAAGCCCCGGACGCAGGTGGCTTCTGGGACAAGAGCAGGGCAACAAGAGACTTCCCCAAGAAGCCCTGCTCCCTCCGGCAGCAGGCACAATCTACAGACAGCTCCTCAGAGCAGGCCCGCCCAGTGAGAGCTTTTCAGCACAGAGCCAACCCCAAGCCCCAGCAGAGGGTCCCAGCCCGCAGGCGGCTTCTGGGACCAAGACAGGACAGGGAGAGGCTTTCCCCAAGCAACCTGGCTCCCGCAGGTGAGGGAAGGCCCTGTCTATAGCCAGCTTCTAGGACCAGGACCGCCCAGTGAGAGGATTTCCACACAGAACCAGCCCCCAGTCCTGGACCCAGTAGCGGGTTAGGGGCAGCTTTCTTTGGAAGCACTGCATTATCAAGTTCCTCCAACACTTCAGGTTACTGAAGGCGGGGAGGTGATACACTGGAAATCTACAGGGACACTATAAGCCAACAGAGGAAATCTGCAATATCTCAGAGTCCCACTGACATCTGAGCAATATGAGAAAACAAGGGAAGAAAATGTCCCAAACAAACCTAGATACTATATCAATAAAACCCAATGACAGCACAGCAGAAGAAATGTCAGAAAGGGAGTTCAGAATGTACATAATTAAAACAATCAGGGAAGCAAATGAGGAGATGAAAGAGCAAATGCAGGCATTGAAGGAGGAGATGAAAGAGCAAATGCAGGCATTAAATGATCGCACCAATCAACAGTTAAAAGAACAAATACAGGAAGCAAAAGATCATTTCAATAAAGAGTTAGAGATACTGAAAAAAAAAAACAAACAAACAGAAATCCTTGAAATGAAGGAAACAATAAAGCAAATTAAAAACTCCATAGAAAGCATAACCAATAGGATAGAATACCTGGAAGACAGAACTACAGATATTGAAAAAAAATTATTTAGTCTTTAAAACAAAATTGACCAAACAGAGAAGATGGTAAGAAATCATGAACAGAATCTACAAGAATTATGGGATATCATGAAAAGGCCAAATTTAAGAATTATTGGGATTGAGGAAGGCTTGGAGAAACAAACCAAAGGAATGAACAATCTATTCAATGAAATAATATCAGAAAATTTCCCAAATCTGAAGAATGAAATGGAAAACCAGGTACAAGAGGCTTACAGGACTCCAAATATAGAAAAGTACAACAGACCCACACCAAGGCACATTATTATGAAAATACCTAACATACAAAATAAAGACATAATTTTAAAGACTGCGAGAGAAAAGAATCAAATTACATTCAGGGGGAAACTAATAAGAATATGAGCAGATTTTTCAATCCAGACCCTAAAAGCTAGAAGGGCCTGGAACAACTTTACCAAGCCGTGAAAGAAAACAGATGCCAACCAAGAATCTTATAACCAACAAAACTTACTTTCAGATTTGATGACAAAATAAAATCCTTCCATGATAAACAAAAGCTAAAAGAATTTACAAGAAGGAAGTCGGCATTACAGAATATTCTCAGCAAAATATTCCATGAGGAAGAGATGAAAAACAATGATGCAAATCAGCAATGAGAGGAACTAACCTAAAGGAATAGCCAAATAAAGGAGAAACCAAATCATGTCAAAAAACAAAAATGAGTCAAATGACTGGGAATACAAATCATATCACAATAATAACCCTGAATGTTAATGGCCTGAACTCATCAATCAAAAGACATAGACTGGCAGATAGGATTAAAAAGAAAAATCCAACAATATGCTGCCTGCAAGAGACTCATCTCATAGCAAGAGATACCCACAGAAAAAGGTGAAAGGATGGGAAAAAACATACCATGCACACGGACACACAAAAAAGCTGTAGTATCCATCCTCATTTCAGATAATGTGGATTTCAAGCCAAAACTAGTCAGAAGGGATAAAGAAGCACATTACATACTGCTTAAGGGAAGCATAAATGAGCAAGACATAACAATCATAAATATCTATACCCCAAACATTGGCTCATCCATGTACGTCAAACAAATCCTTCTCAATTCCAGAAATCAAATAGACCACAACACAATAATACTAGACGACTTTAACACACCTCTCTCACCACTGGATAGATCTTCCAAACAAAAATTGAATAAAGAAACCATAGATCTCAACAACACAATCAACAATTTAGACTTAAAGGACATACATAGAATGTACCATCCAACAAAGAATGAATACACTTTCTTCTCAGCTGCACGTGAATCTTCTCTAAAATAGACCATATTTTATGCCACAAAGCTATAGTTAGCAAATACAAGAAGATAGAGATACTACCTTGTATTCTATCAGATCATAATGGATTGAAATTAGAAATAAATTACAGAATAAAAAACAGAAAATTCTCCAATACCTGGAGATTAAATAACACGCTATTATATGATGAATGGATAACAGAAGACATCAGGAGGGAAATAAAAAAATTCTTAGAAGTAAATGAGAACAAAGACACATCATATCAAAATCTCTGTGACACTATGAAAGCAATACTTAGAGGAAGATTTATTTCATGGAGCGCATTCAACAAAAGAAGAAAAAAATCAACAAATAAACGACTTAACACTACAGCTCAAAGCCCTAGAAAAAGAAGAGCAGAGCAACACCAAAAGTAGTAGAAGACAGGAAATAGTTAAAATCAGAACTGAAATCAACGAAACTGAAACAAAAGGAACAAATGGAAAAATTCACAAAATAAAGAGTTGGTTCTTTGAAAAAATAAACAAAATTGATAAACCCTTAGCCACACTAACAAAGAGAAAGAGGGAGAAAACTCAAATTACTAAAATTCGGAATGAACAAGGAAATATCACAAGAGACACGAGTGAAATACAAAACAAAATTAGAAGTTATTTTGAAAATCTGTACTCCAACAAAACAGAAAACTTCAAAGACATCAGCAAGTTTCTAGAGACATATGAATTACCTAAACTGAACGAGGAGAAGGACATACACAACTTAAATAAATCAATTTCAAGCAATGAAATAGAAGAGGTCATCAAAAGCCTACCAACAAAGAAAAGTCCAGGACCAGATGGGTTCTCAGCCGAGTTCTACAAAACCTTTAAAGAAGAGCTCATTCCATTACTCCTCAAACTATTCCATGAAATAGAAGAGGAGGGAACCCTCCCAAACTCATTCTAAGAAGCCAATATCACCCTGATACCTAAACCAGACAGAGACACATTGAGGAAAGAAAATTTCAGACCAATATCCTTAATGAACATCGACACAAAATTTCTCAACAAAATTAGCAAATCACATACAAAAATATATTAAAAAGATAGTGCACCACAATCAAGTGGGTTTTATCCCAGGGATGCAAGGTTGGTTCAACATCCGGAAATCAATAAATGTAATTCATCATATAAACAGACTTAAAGTCAAGAATCACATGATTATTTCGATAGATGCAGTAAAAGCATTTGATAAAATACAGCATCCCTTCATGCTCAAAACACTAGAAAAAATTGGGGTAGTGGGAACATTCCTTAACATTGTAAAGGCCATCTATGCTAAGCCCATGGCTAATATCATTCTAAATGGTGAAAAACTGAAAGCATTCCCCCTAAAAACTGGAACAAGGCAGGGATGCCCTCTTTCACCACTTCTATTCAACATCATCCTTGAAACTCTAGCCAGAGCAATTAGACAAACCAAAGAAATTAAAGGAGTACAAATAGGAAAAGAAGAACTCAAACTATCCCTGTTCGCTGATGACATGATTATATATTTAGAGGAACCCGGAAATTCCACCAGAAAACTTTTAGAACTCATAAGTGAATTAAGTAAAGTAGCAGGTTACAAGATCAATGCTCATAAATACAATGCATATTTATACATAAATGATGAATCTTCAGAAAGAGAAATTAGGAAAACTACCCCATTCACAAGAGCCTCGAAAAAAATAAAATACTTGGGAATCAATCTCACAAAAGAGGTGAAAGACCTCTACAATGAGAACTACAGAACACTAAAGAAAGAAATTAAAGAAAACCTTAGAAGATGGAAAGATCTCCCATGTTCTTGGATAGGCAGAATTAATATTGTCAAAATGGCCATATGACCAAAAGTGCTATACAGATTCAATGCAATTCCAATTAAAATCCCAATGACATACCTTACAGAAATAGAGCAAGCAATTATGAAATTCATCTGGAAGAATAAGAAATCCAGAATAGCTAAAGCAATCATTAGAAGAAAGAGCAAAGCAGGGGGTATCGCAATACCAGATCTTCAACTCTACTACAAAGCAATAGTAACAAAAACAGCATGGTATTGGTACCAAAATAGATAGGTAGATCAGTGGTACAGAATAGAGGACACAGACACAAACCCAAATAAATACAATTTTCTCATATTTCACAAAGGTTCCAAAAATATGCAATGGAGAAAAGATAGCCTCTTCAACAAATGGTGCTGGGAAAACTGGAAATCCATATGCAACAGAATGAAATTAAACCCCTATCACTCACCCTGCACAAAACTCAACTCAAAATGGATCAAGGACCTCAGAATCAGACCACAGACCCTTCATCTTATAGAAGAAAAAATAGGTCCAAATCTTCAACATGTCAACTTAGGATGAGACTTCCTTAACAAGACTCCCAGAGCATAAGATATAAAAGCAAAAATCAACAACTGGGATAGATTCAAACTAAAAAGCTTTCTCTCAGCAAAGGAAATTATCAGTAATGTGAAGAGACAGGCTACAGAGTGGGAGAAAATCTTTGCCACTCAAACTTCAGATAGAGCACGAATTTCCAGAATACATAAAGAACTCAAAAAAACTCTACATCAAGAATACAAATAATTCAATCAACAAATGGGCTAAGGAAATGAACAGACACTTCACAGAAGATCTACAAGCAATCAACAGATATAATAAAAAATGTTCAACATCCCTAGTAATAAGAGAAATGCAAATCAAAACTACCCTAAGATTCCATCTCACCCCAATTAGAATGGCGATTATCAAGAATACAAGCAACAATAGGTGTTGGCGAGGACATGGGGAAAAAGGTACACTCATACATTGCTGGTGGGATTGCAAATTAGTGCAGCCACTCTGGAAAGCAGTGTGGAGATTCCTCAGAAAGCTTGGAATGGACCCACCATTTGACCCAGCTATTCCACTCCTTGGCCTATACCCAAAGGACTTAAAATCAGCATACTACAGAGATGCAGCCACATCAATGTTCATAGCTGCTCAATTCAGAACAGCCAGATTGTGGAACCAACCTAGATGTCTTTCAATTGATGAATGGATAAAGAAACTGTGGTATATATATATACAATGGAATATTGCTCAGTCATAAACAATGATAAAATTATGGCATTTGCAGGCAAATGGATGAAATTGGAGAATATCATGCTAAGTGAGATAGGCCAATCTCAAAATACTAAAAGGACAAATGATCTCGCTGATAAGCGGATGATGACACATTATGGGGGGTGGGAGGGATTAGTGTTAGGGTTAGGGTTAGGTTTAGGGTTAGGGTTAGGGAGGGTGGCAAGAATGGAGGAAGGAAGGACTGTATAGAGGGAGAAGATGGGTGGGAGGGGTGGGGGGCTGGAAAATATAACAGAATGAATCAAACAACATTACCCTATGTAAACTTATGATTACACAAATGGTATGCCTTACTCCATGTACAAACAGAGTAACAACATGTATCCCATTTGTTTACAATTAAAAAAAAAAAAGAAGGAAATCCCATTATTTGAGGCAAGAATGAACCTGGAAGACATTATGTAAACCAAAAGAAGACAGGCACAGAAAGACAAACACCACATGGTTTCTTTTAGATGGGCACAATAAAAACTGATCTCATAGAAGTAGAGAGCCCAGTGGGATTATAAGGACTAGAGAATGGAGGGATGTTCATCAAAGGATACAAAATTTTAATTAAATAGGAGAAATAAATTCAAGAGCTCTGTTGTTCAAGGAGACTCTACAATGTACTGTATTCTTAAAACTGCTGACAATGGATGTAGTGTTCTGATCACAAAAGATATGAGCATGAGAAGTACATGTTAATTAGATAGATTTAGTCATTCCATATGTACATGTGCTACAAAATATTATGACAGAAAAAGATAAGATGCTCTAACCATATGCAGGAATGAGGATTTCTCTGCTTGACTAGTACTAAACCTGAGTCAGTAATATTACCTAATTTTTTTCTTCCTATACAAAGGTATTTAAGTGCAACTGAAGAAAAGAATAACAGCTTTGAAACTACTCCTATCCTTTTTTCATTATTTTTGTTATCTGTGCTGGACATTTATACATCATTTTCCCCTTCTCACTTGTTAGCTTCTTCCCAGAGGCAGGAATATTTTCAAATGCTCCCCTATAATAAAGAAGGTAAATAATAAATGAATAAAAAGCTGTCTTCCTGATTCCCAAATCTCTGAAGTTTTATTATTCAATCTTTGTTTTTCTTTATTTTTCTCCCAATTTCCTTAGATTTTTGATATTTTTACTTTCTCACATTTCATTCAACTTTTATTTTAAGCCCACTGTCTTCTGTATCCACCACATAAATATACAATATCTACACATATGGATGTCAATCATTACCAGATGCACCAGATACATTTTGAGTTCTAAGTATTTTAGATGCATTTGTTTTGTTATCTCTAGTATTTCTGTATAATCAGTACATCCATGGGTATCACAGCTCTTATAACTGCTTGTCCTACCTGCTTCTGTTTGAATATGCCTTTAATTACTTAGCGTTATGTCCTCGTCTAAAGATTTTCTCTTCGGGCAATGAAAAGGGCTCTTCAGACTTCCAGTAATGAAAACTTACCCTGCGTTATGATTTAAATATGAGGTGTCCACCACAAGCTTATCTGACAATGAAGGAATGTTTGGAGATGAAATGATCAGAGTATAAAAGATGTAAGCTAATAATTGAATTAATACATTTGATGATTAATAATTTGAATGGGTTCTTGGATGGTAACTGCAGGCAGAAGAGATTGGCTAGAGGAAGTGGGCCACTTGGGCCATACTTTTGGGGGATTACATTTTGACCATGTCTCTGCTTTCTCTCTCTCTCTCTGCTTCCTTTCTCTCTCTGCTTCCTGGCCATCATGAGCTGAGCAGCTTTCTTCTGCCATGCCCTTCCACCCTGATGTCCTGCCTCATCTGTGGCCTAGAACAATGGAACCAGCTGACCCCTGAAAGCTTTTGCTCCAAATTACCTTTCTAATTTCTATTTCAATATTAAAAATTGTTTAAAACAAATAATAATTTAAAAATTATCAGTTTGAAACAGTACTTTAAACATCAGTTCTGGAAAGAATATTCACTAAAACACATAATTTCTATACTTCTGTGGATATTATAGAGGTCTAAGTTAAATTGCTCTCTATTTCAAAGCATTCTTATCATTATATTAGTTTTCTGTTTATAAACCATTATTTATTATCTTAATAAAAGGAATTTTTTCAGAAGGAAGAATAATATTAGAAGCAACTTAATAGTGGAACAGTATTACATTTTGTTCTATGTGATCTTTCCTATGACCTTTATTTTTTTTTTGCCCCTAATGTGGATATTTTATTGTTAGTTATTTCTTTTTTCCTTTCTTTTCTCTGTTTCTATGTGTATTGTTGATAGTGTTTATCTTTGTTCAGATTCTAAGTCATTAGACAGTTAAGCATTACATCTGAACTTAATGGGCAGGTCTACATGTTGCCTGCAGATAATGACCAGAGGTAGACCCTTTGACCATTTGGATTTTTTACTTCTGAATTCAAGAGAAAGTGTAAGCATTTTCATTTGTGCAAAGCATAGTTGTTTCATGTTAGGCAAATATACTGAATTATGTGTGAAGTTGTGCTCAATATGGGTAAAAATTGAGAATGGATGCTGAGTGGCAAAATATGTGGTTTCTTTGGTTCTGTCTGTCTATGTCCTCAGATGCATTCATTGCTTTCTCTTCCCTTCCTACCACTTATTTCAGGATGGTTGTACTTAGACTCCCATGTCAACTATGGCATGGTTCACTGATAAAGAAATAAGGTAGGGTGTGTTGTTTCTTCCTGAGCCTCATGTGGCATATTCATAAGTGCTAGTTTACATCTATGGAGATAATTCTCACTATACAGATTCATTATGTAACAGTTTGCCCTGGGTGCTTCTGTGTCCTGATTTCTAGCATTGTAGTCTCATTCTTTGGTCTCTCCTATCTGGTAGTGATCTTGTTGTTGGTAATCTCAGGATTGATTTGTGATATCCTGCTTTCTGTCTTCATCATTTTTTTAACAAATACCCTGTTATAAATACTTAAGTGGGTTCTGCTTTTATTATTGTACTCTAGTTGATAGAGTAACTGGAAACTAGATACTAGGATCAATGAACTAGGGGTTCTCGTGGTAGAGAAGAATATTCTGTGAGTTGGGTATCAGAGGGAGTGAACAAGAAAAGAGAATCTGTAGTCAGATTTGGAATATATAAAACTGAAACAAAGGGAAGACTTCAATTATTCATAAGAATGACTATTAATTTCAGCCATGAAAATTATTATCAGAAATACTTACAGGAATGTGATGTCATAGGAGAAGAGGGACTAGAACTGAGAGGGCAGGGTATTGGAAAGAACCTGACCAAGACTCTTGATTTGCCAACTTTATTCAGACTCCTCCGAACCATTTTCTTGACTAACACAACATTTGGACTTCTGTTCATCTTTGAATAACCCAATTTTACCAAAAAATTGTGTTAGGTCAGTTTCATCTGGAATCTTCACCCTCACTATCTTATCTATCACCCTTGATAACTGATTAAATCCCTATGCCCAACCATCCTCCATCATGGATCATGTTGGCAAGCGTTCAGCAAAGAATGTATTGTGCCTGCTTAACCAGGTTTTCCCTACCCTTGATATCTCCTCTCTCATCTACCAATTTCCATCAACAATTTGTTTCTTGGCTATAAGTTCTCATGTCTATTCAGAATTGAGCCCATTTCTATACAATGTTTTCCCAATTAAAATTTGCTTTTACTACTTTAACTACTCCCAGCTCTGTTTCTACTTTTTGTTTTATTTTTTGTTTGTTGAAAAGTCTTTGAGTGGATAGTGAAATTAGTGAGAATCTTGACAGAAGCAGTGCTAACAAGAATGCATAAAATCCACAAGAATTCAGAATACTGACCAAGGACATGGATTTCTGGGACATAAATGGGTAGACAGCAAGCACTGGATTTAGAGTTGGGGAAGAGGTTGTTTAGGGAAAGGAGGGATACAATGTCTGGAAACAGCAATGGAGAATATAGAAGACAGCACTCCTCATTTACCCAGATCATCTCCTTAGTAATTAAAATGTTGAAAGAAAAAGAACCACCACCTAGGAAAGCTGTAAGAGAAGCAGGGTCCCTAGGAGATAGTAAGGTTTTAGTAAGATGAAAGAGTAAGGAGAATGGCAAAGAGCAAGTCAATGACATGTGGCATTTTATTGATGTATAGACTGAGTTCCATAGGGCTCAAGGGAAAGTTTTCTGAGTTTGGGAAGGTGGGAAATGTGGGTGAGAAAAGCAAAGGTGTAAGACCACTGTGGAAAACAGCATCCATGATGTTGGAGATCTTCTGGAAATTCTGGTTTTCTTTTGAAGAGAGTTAGGGATTGATTTTTATCTGCTGGTTGTAAGACTGAGTGGTATTGAGACTGCAAATGTTGGTGGGAGATCAGGAGATGGGAGTATAAATGTGCTGATAATTACTGACAACTCCTGGACCCATTACATTGCTCCTGTTTATGAGGTTGGGTTGAATCATTTCTGCTCCTCCCAATTTCCACTTATCACCTCAATGATTATCTGACATGCATTACTTTCTGAGTGGAATTATTTTTCTCGTCCCATACATGGTCAATTTCTTAGTATTTATGAGACTGTCAGAGAAAACTGGTGCCTGATTCTTCTAGAAGGAAGTAATTCAAAATACTGAAGTAAATATTTTATTTTATCATCTAATGGAGTATCAGACTGTGTTGGTTTATGGTTGGAAGTTTAAAACTCAGTCTTATATAAACTACTCAACTGTTTTTTTTTTATTATTCAATAACTCTATGCCCTTCCCTCTTCTCCTTTTCTTCTCTTTCCTCCTGTTTTCTTTTCATTTTTACATTATTACATTCTGATAGCCACACTTAAGGACCTGTCAATGTGGAATCTAGGACCTACTCTGGCACTTGTTTAATAGCCATTATCTAAAATAGTCACTAAAATATTGTAGTTGACAACATCATGATTGGCACCTGTGTAAACCCAAAATCAGCCTCATTTTTCTCCCCCTCACAAGGTGCCTTATATTTAGAATTTTTGAAAGGTCATGGTGGCTTAGGTATTTTAAATACCTCATGAATGCCAGTCTTTTGTCAGCACTGAAATAAGTAGGGTATCTGTAGATGAACTGCTCATGCTAATATTTATTTGATTCGGTTTAGTCAACCTGTGATGAATGAATGGGCACTGTGCTAAGTAGTGGAAATAAAAAGCATGAATTAAATATTCTATTGCAAATGTAATGCTTCATTAACAGTTTTTAAAACTTTTGACCATTCATTATATAACATTAGGTTCACAGATTGATGAAAATCATTAATTCATTCACTAATACTTTCAGTCTTCCTACATCCTTAGCAAAGTGCCAGAAAATAAACGCGCACACACACACACACACACACACACACACACACACACATTCACACACACCAAGAATCATGTTATTCTATCTCTTAAAAAGCTATTTCCAACAGTATGCACAATCAGGGGAATGGGAGGTAACACATGATCTATCAAAATGTATAGATGAAGGCTGTGGTTGTAACTCAGTGGTGTGTTTGCCTACCATGTGTGAGGCACTGGGTTTGATCCTTAGCACCACATTAAAAATAGATTAACTAATTGTTGGACTAATTTTTTAAAAAATGTATAAATGCATTCTACTATCATGTACAACTAATTAGAACAAATTAAAAATTAATAAAGAAAGGCTATTTTTTACCTGTGATATATTATTTCCATTTGATTCTCATTTCACTTTTCAACAAAAATAATGAAGTTTGATACCTCCATCTAAATAAGTTATTTTGTGGTAAATGGATGGAACTGGAGACTATCTTGCTAAGTGAATTAAGCCAGACCTCAAAACTCAAATGACAAGTGTTTTTTTGGCAGATACTATTCCAAAATAAGGCGGGGAAAGAAAGAAAGAAAAAAAGGGAGGGGGTTCAATCAAAATAGAAGAAAGATTGTTGAACTAGATGAAACAGATTGAGGGAGAGGGAGGAGGGATGGGCTAAGGGAAGAACAGTAGAATGAATCTGACCTAACTTTACTTTGTGCATACAAAAATATATCACAGAGAATCTCACCATCATGTATATTCACAAGATAGGAATAAAAACAAAGAAACACAACTGAAAGAAAATATCAGAAAGATCAGTAGAAGAGGGAAGGGAACAGGGGGAGGGAGGAGGGAAGGAAAGGGAACAGACTGGGCAGTGAATTAGAGCAAATGACATTCTATGCTTTTATAATTATGTCACAATGAAATCTAATATTATGTATAACAAACAAGAACTAATGAGAAGAAAAAATAAACTATATGCTTTATCAATTTATGTAAAATAAACAAAAAATAAACTCAAAAAGGGTCAAAGACTTACACATATAACATAAAACTTTTAGAAGAAAATAGGAAACAATCTTTAAGACCTAGAGTTCAGTAAAGAGTCCTTTGGCTGCACAAAACTACAATCTATATGTGAGAAAATGTATAAAATAGATCTCATGTTAAAGTAAAATGGCTTTCTCTGTCAAAGATATGTACAAACTGAAATGATAAACTCCAGAGGAAAAAATATTCGCAAAACAAGTATCTGACATTGCTCCTTTATGTAGACTATATAAAGAACTTTAAAAACTTAAAAGGAAAAATGGAAACAAAAATCATTATGAATAGAAAATGGGCAAAAGATTAGAACATAAAAAGAAAATCAAATGAATAATTATGACAACTAAGGTCATAAAAATATGATCAACAATATTATCCCGAAAGAAAATGCAAATTACAGCTACCATCAGATACCACTACATTTATCAGAATGGGTAAAATAAAAGCAAAACAAAAATAGTAACAACAGAAAATTCAGGCAAGGGTGCAAAGAAACTGAATCATTCATATATTGCTGGTGAGGATGTAAAATGGTACAGCCACTTTAGGAACCAGTGTGGCAGTCTTTTATAAGAATAAATATAAAATTGCCAGTCTCTCATTTTACTCTTGGGTATTTATTACATAGGAATGAAAACTTTTGTTTGCATGAATACATTTAAACAAAAATATTCATAGCAGCTTTACCTATTACAGTTCCAAACTAGGAATAACTCAGATATTCTTCACCAGGTAGATGATTAAACAAACTCTAGAAGAATTTGACAAGTGAGGTGGTTTTAATACAGGTAATCATTGTAGATATTCCAGAAATTATAGAGTTATTGTCTAAGTCCAAGATGCACATAGGTCTTAAGTAGAATAAATCCACTATATAGACATATGGTATGGAAAAGAGAAACTTGAACAAATAAAAAATCTTGAATTTTCTAAAGAGAAAAAAGAAAACACTACTTCCCAAAAACAATTTGATTTCAATAGTCACTTCAAGTTCTAAAAAAGAATTTGTAACCACATGAAAAAATTATCTGAAGGAATTGAGTGAAATTAAGAAACAATGCATACTTGAAAACCTAAATTATCATTGAAGAAAAAGAGCAAAATATAACTTGGGAAAAATATTAGCAAAACACATATGACAAAAGTCTTGAATAATGAACTCTTAGAGCTCAATTATAAGCATGGCATGAAGACAATACCTTAAAAATGGACAAAATATTTGAACAGACACTTCACTTCAATAGGATAATTACATGAAACAATAAATAAGCGTATGAACAAATGCTCACTAACAAAATGCAAATGAAAATCACAAGTACTTAGTAGAATGGCAAAACTAGTCTTCAAGTACTGTCAAGGATGTGGAGACAAATCTCACACATCTCGTGCAAATGCAAACTGATATTAACCACTTTGAAACTGACAAACTAATGCTGATACTTTGTATCTTTGTGGTTTTTGTTTGTTTGTTTGTTTTTTTGTTTTTTTTTTTTTGGTTCTGGAGATTTAACTCAGATGCTCTTTACCACTGAACCACATCTCCAACCATTTTTGTTTGTTTGCTTGTTTGTTTTAA
Organism: Sciurus carolinensis; assembly: GCF_902686445.1. Lineage (NCBI taxonomy): Eukaryota > Metazoa > Chordata > Mammalia > Rodentia > Sciuridae > Sciurus > Sciurus carolinensis. The sequence continues at coordinate 144,172,099 of NC_062216.1, forward strand.
TTTTGAGATAGGATCTAAATAAATTGCTTAGTCTTCACCAGGGTGCTGAGGGTTGGCCTTGAACTTTTGATCCTCCTGCCTCAGCCTCCAAGATCCTGGGATTCCAGGTGTATACCACCACATCCAGCTATCTTTTATCTTAATAAATAAGGAAAATGTGCATTTATATTTAGCACTTTAACATGTCATTCACTGAAGATATTTATGTAATTGTTCTTGGTTATTTATATCTGCATTTCTTATACAGGAAATAGAAAACTAAAGCTGAAATAACTTACCTAAACTCTCAACAAGAGTCAGTGTTTAAGACATAATAATTTTCCTTTTTGTCTAAACTGTGATGTGGCATAGAATGCTATATTTAATCAATTTCCCATTTCCTGTATGAATTTTCAGTCTTTAAAAAATATAAAACCAAAACAACAAACAAAAAGTCATACTACAAAATATAGTTCATTCTTCTTGTAGAAATTATAATATTTAATTTTTTTTCCAAATCATCCAATGCAAAATAGTACTTTCATAGCCTGTCAATAAGTTCTGTGTAAAAATGGTATTGTTTTCAAATATATTGGGGAAAATGTGAAGTAGTAAAAGTTTATTAGTACAATTTTTTTCAAAACCTGTATTATAAAAATTATGTATTTCTAAACCAACCTATATAACCTATTTGTGTGTATGTGTATATATATATATATATATAAACATATAGATATATAGATATATATGTGTCTATATTTCACTACAGATCCCTTTAATCATAAAATACTTTGCAGAACTAATTCAGATTTAAAGTAGAATATCTTCAACAATTTTTTTCTTAATCAAAATTTTAATGAAAATCAGTTAAATTTGTACAATTGAGGTTTAGAATTTAATGGTTAACTAATACATGACCAAATGTCTACTTGTCCAATAATGTTTTATTAAAGTGTTTAATAAATATAATAATTAAGTTAAGCTCGTAAAAATTGATAATCAGAAAAATCTAAATATTTGAACATAATTTGGGGGTTGTGATGATTGGAATATAATGGGATAATTTTACATGTGTTATAGATCCAACTAAGAAAATTTTTTCCCTTTCTATTTTAAATTTTTATCTGCAATTTAGAAAAGAAACTATTAGTAAATAAGGAGAAAATTTTAATTAGAGCTTCATCTAGCAAAATTTTAATAGTAAATCTAAACCACAAGAAGGAAATCTCCTATCCTTGTTATAATGGGAAAGGTTATATTTCCATAGAAAATAAAATAAAATGTGGCTTAATATTTCAACAAGTATTTCTAGCTTGTTTATATGTACACTGTGGTTTGGGAGGAGAATCCTGAATTCTGGGATTTGGTATGACAAAGATATAATATACACACATGGGGTTTCTGCAGCAAGGAAAGTGAAGATTGAAATTTGACACTATCAACAATTCTCTTTCACTATCAGTAGACATATAAAACTTCTTATTTGATGTCAGTGTCCAATGCAAATCTAGTAATGTCTATTATTAAGTGGCAATAAGCTTCAAGGTAAACATGTGCCTGGAAGAACCACAGTGTATGTGAATAGCTCTAATAATTAACCATGAGCAACTGTTATTTAAAAGTATGTTATAAAAGTGTCAAAATAACATTCCAAGTTTAACTTTTCAAATAATTTGATAGTAAAGCAATGTAAAAATTTAGTATGAGTTCCACTATAGATGGATTAATGGGGAGATAAAAAAAATTACAATATCTTAAATTAATTAAGTTGGTTTTTGTATTGAATGTGGAGGACATATCTGAGAAAACAAATAAATCATGTTGAACACTGTAATATTAGGCCACAGTAGAAGTATTTTGCTGATTATTTCCAAGAAGTTATTATAAATGTTTCCTACTTTCCATGGATAACACATTAAGTGAAACTCTACAATATTTGGTGTAATGAATAAAAACACTGAAAGATTCCAGTGGCGGAATACACTTAATCATGTTAGAGCATTACATTATTAGCGATAAGAAACATGAAACATTTCCCAACCCATACTGCAAGGCTTTGTTTTAAGTATATACTCTCCCTACTAAATCATATATAAGTTTAAGTAAATAGAAATATCATTATTTAACTTAGTCATTAAAGAATTGACATGCATATAATACATTAAGCAAATTGCAGTTGGTAAAAAAGTATCAACAGAATGCCAACCCTCAGAGACCTTGGAAATCATTGTGTAATTGGGTGGTTCCAACAACTATAGGAATAATTAGGGTTCACTGATAAATGAAGGGGAAAATGGAGATATCATTGAGAAAAAAGTAAAGTAACCTTTTTTTTATGTTAAAATATACAGTTTATTTAACATAATTTGGTTTTGATTTAAAAATAGGCAACTCCACCCAAAGAGAACATTCAGAAATAGATTTACATTAATACAAAAATACAAATGTTGCAATTCAAATCCATAGAAAAGAATGGATTATTTCACAAACATAAACTTTTTTATTTATGCAAATTTTAATTTTAATTTTAAATGCTCCTTTTTTATTGTAAACAAATGGGATACGTTTTTCTCTGTACATGGAGTAAGGCATACCATTTGTGTAATCATAAATTTACAAAGGGTAATGTTGTTTGATTCATTTTGTTATTTTTTCCCCTTCCTCCCACCCCTCCCACTCCTCTTTCCCTCTATACAGTCCTTCCTTCCTCCATTCTTGCCCCCCTCCCACCCCCCTTATGTGTCATCATTCACTTATCAGCAAGATCATTCGTCCTTTGGTTTTTTGAGATTGGCTTATCTCACTTAGCATGATATTCTCCAATTTCATTCATTTGCCTGCAAATGCCATAATTTTATCATTCTTTATGGCTGAGTAATATTCCATGGTATACATATAATATTCCATTGTATACACAGTTTCTTTATCCATTCATCAATTGTCATACTTATAACCATATCTTTTTCCATTCCATAATTTTCAGTCTATGTGTGTCTTGTCCTTACAGTTAAACTGAAATGATATTCCCTGTAAATAATAAGCAAGAGAACAGAGGTGGTTATAAGTACGACAAAACAGATTATAAGTTAGAAAAAGTCAAAAGAAAAAAACGGAGGAGTAAATGTAATAAGAAATGTGGTCCTGAAGATAAAAAATTTTAAATATATGTGCACTCAAACATAAACATGGTAAACATATGCAGCAAAGGTTGAACAAATGGAAGGGATAAATAGAGATCAATACAATAAGACTGAAGTAATAAAATAGCACATTCTCAATTATGAGTAGAGCATCCATATTTCTTGATTTTGTGAAAATGGAGGTGGAAAAGATTAGAACAATACTGAATGGAACTAGCAGAAACATAGCAGCTGAAAACATTCTCACCATGAGTAATCACCTCACATCCACAAAACAAATGTCAATAAATGTAAGAAGACAAAATCATACCAGGTCATTTCTGACCATAACAGTATAGCAAAGGGTGAATTGAAAAATTCCCAAATGTATGGAAATTAAACAAAACACACTTAAACAATCATTGGGCCAAAGAAGAAATAAAAAGGAAATTAGGTAATAGTTTGAGACAAATGAAAGCAGAACCACAATGTAGAAATACTAATGCAATACACAAAAGGAATATGAGGAAAGTTTATTGAGATAAATGTCTATGTTAAAAATAAGATAGATGTCAAATGAACAATCTAGTTTCATGCCTCAATAAATGAAAAAAGTAAAAAATTCAGCCTAAAGTTAGCAGACAAAAGGAATAATAAATATCAGGGTACAAATAAAATGAAGGACCATCAAAACTAATTAATGAAACAGAGTTGGTGTTTTCAAAGGATAAGTAAAATTGAAAAATCCCTTATAGACTGAAAAAGAAAAAAAGAATGTATAACTTAAATAGGAGTTACTATAGCTGATAGGACAAAAAGCACTATAAAATTCGTTTAAAAATTACATAAAAAATCCTGGATAACGTAGTAGAAATGGATGTATTCCCAGAAATGTATATCCTACTGAGACAAAATCATAAAAATAGAAATTCTGAATAGACCTATAAGTGGTATAGAGATCAATCAATAATCAAAATTCTAGAAAGAAAGAAAAGCCCAGAACCAGATGGCTTCACTGGTATATTTTGCCAAACATTTAAAGAAGAATTAATGCCAATTCTTCCCAAATTCTTTCAAAAATTGAACTAGACATAAACTATTCCAAAATAATTCATGAAGCCAGCATTAGTTTGCTACTAAAGTCAAACAAAGACAGTACAATTAGACTACAGGCCAATATCCCTGATAAATAAAGATGCAAAAATATTCCACAAAGTACTAGCAAATCAAACACAAAAATACATTAAAAGGACCATATACTATGGACAAGTGGGACTTATTCATAGGTTGTCAGATGGTTCTACATATGGAAATCAATTTATTTGATATAACACATTAACAGAAGAAAATATGAAAATCATACAACCACCTGAATAGATGCAGAAAAAGCATTTGATAAGATGCAATATTCTTTCATCATAAAAATTCTGTATATGAGAAACATCTCAGCACCATAAATGCCATATCTAAAGAGTCCACAGCTAACATTCACAACTGAAAAATTGAAGAATTTTTCTCTCAATTGATAAGCAAGGACAAGATGTTCCACTTTTGCCACTTCTATTCAACTTAGTACTGGGTGGAAGTTCTAGCCAGATCAATTAGTCAAGGGAAAAAAAAAAAAAAAAGAATAAAATAAAAGGAAGCCATCCACAAATCCAAGATAGAAAATAAAATTGTCACTGTTTGCAGACAATGTAGTCTTATATACAAAAAAAAAAATCCTGAAGGATTCTGCCAAAACTGTTAAAGGTAATAAATAAAGTAAGTGAAGCTGCAAGATAGAAACCAGCATATAAAAGTCAGTTTTTAATACCCCAAGAGCAAATTATCTAAAAGAGAAATCCCATTAAGAATACTGACAAGAAAAAACTTTTGGAGGCAAAAATCTTATATACCAAACACTAAAATCCATTAATAAAATAAATTAAAGAATATACAAACCAATTGAAAGACTACCATGTTCATGGATTAAAAGATTAAATTGTTTGAATGTCTATCTTTGCAAATCCGTCTACAGAGTCATTGTAATTCTTTCAAATTCCCAATGGCATTTTTCACAGTAATAGAAAAAAATCTACATTTCATATGGGACCACAAAATTGTGAACACTCAAATCAACTTTGAATAAGATGAGAAAAGCTGGAGACATCAAATTCCTGATTTCAAAGCATTACGATGCTACAATAATCCAAACCATATTTTCCTGGCATAGACAGATACATAGATCAATGAAGTAGAATAGAGCACAGAAATAAATCCACTCATATACTGTCAACTGATTATTTACAACCTTTTCAAGAATATACATGAAGAAATGACAGTCTCTTCAACAAATAGTATCAGCACAATTGAATATTCACTTGTGAAAGAATGCAGTCAGATCCGTATCTTATACTATACAGAAAAACTAAGTCAAGAGGGAAATGAGAGGTAATAGGGAATGAAATTGATCTAAGTATCTTATGAGCATGTACAAATATGTCATAATGAATTCCACTATTATGTGCATTAAGAATGCATAGTTTTTTAAATAATTAAAGAATATACAATATTTTTTTAAAAAGAAAAATCAATTTAAAACAAGTTGAATATTTAACTGTAAGACATGAAACTGTAAAACTACAGGAAGAAAACAGGGGTAATGCATTATAACATTAAACCTGGCAATGATTCTGAAGGTACAACACTAAAAACACAGGCAACAAAATTAGAAAAGAATAACAGGCAAACCTTGTTTTAATGTCTTTTGCTTTATTGTGCTTTGCAAATACTGCCTTTACTACAAATTGAAAGTTCATTGCAACTCTGTGTCCAGCAAGTCTATCCAAGCTATTTTGCTAACAGTATGTACTCGCTTCATGTACCTGTGTCATATTTCAGAAATTCTCAGAATATTGCAAACACTTCCATGATTATAACATCTGTAATGTGATCAGTGATCTCTGGTTTTACTCTTGCAACTCTCATGGGGTGCCACGATAACTTAACTGATAAATGTGTTTGGACTGACCTAGAACTGGCTATTCCCCTATCTTTCTCCCTTTTCTTCCTCCCTATTCCATGAGACTCTATGTGTTCAACTGAAGGAAAGAATTACTCACTTTAAATCAAAAACTAGAAATAATTAAGACTATTGAAAAAGACATGTTGAAAATTGAGATAGGCTGAAAGGCCTTTTGCACCAGCAACCAAGTTGTGAATGCAAAGGAAAATTTCTTAAAGGAAGCTGAAAATGCTATTCTAGTGAACGCACAAATCATTAGAATGGGAAACAACCTTATTGTTGTTAAGGAGAAAGTTTGAGTGGTGTGGATAGGTTAAATCAGTAATGATGCTTCCTAAAACTAAAGTTCAATTTAGAGTAAACCTCTAACTTTTCAATTCTACAATGAATGAGAGGAGTGAGGAAGTTGTAGAAGAAAAAGTTTAATATAGTACAGGTTGGTTTCTGAGGTTTAAATAAGCCTTTATATATATATATATATATATATATATATACATATATATATATATATATATATAATAACCTAAAAGTGCAAGGTAAAGCAACAGGTGATTATGTGGAAGCTGCAGCAAGTAATTTGGAAGATCTAGATGTGATACTTGATGATGGGGCCCAACTAAAAAACAGACTTTCAATGCAGATGCAATATTCATGTATTGGAAAAAGATGCTACTCAGAATTTTCACAAGAGAAGACATGTTGATGACTGACTTCAAAACTTCAAAGAACAGGGGCTATTGCAGCTATTAACTTTAAGTCAATAGTCATTAACCACTCAAAAAATCCCAGGAACTTTAATAATTATGCTATGTCTACTCTGCCTGTTATGTATAACTAGAATTACAAAGCCAAGAGGTTTGTTGTTTAATGAATGGTTTACTAACTATTTTAAGCCTACTGTTGAGAACAACTTCTCAGAAAAGAAAAAAAAAATTCTATTGAAATATTACTGTTCACTGACAATGCACCTGATCACCTTAAATCTCTGATGGAGATGTAAAATGAGATTAATGTTTAATACTTCCTAATACAACATCCATTCTACAGTCCGTGGGTCACGTAGTAAAGCTGACTTTTAAATATTAATGGAAACACAATGCATAAGGTCACAGATGCCCATAAACAGATGTTCTGATGGATCTAAGAAAAATAAAATTTTAATGGAGGAGGAGTGGCTTCCTAAGAAATAGCAAAGAAAGAAGTTTCCTAAGATAGAATTCACTTCTAGTGAAAATGCTGTGAACATTGTTGAAATATCAAAGGATTTGGAGATCACATAAATTCAATTAATAAGGTAGAAGCAGGTTTTTGAAAGATGTTCTACTCTGGATAAAATACTACTAAATGCTTCATATGCTATGGATAATTTCCTTATGAATGGAAGTCAATCAGTGCTGCATATTTCATTGACATATTTTAAAAGTGCCACTGAGACCCCTTCAGGAACCTTCAGCAACTACTGCCATGATCAATTAGTAGTCATTAGTGTAAGACCCTCCACCAACAAAAAGACTACACTTTGATAAAGAATCAGATGCTTATTATTATTTTTAGAAACAAAGTATTTCATAATTATGGTAAGTACTTTGGGTTTTTTTAGACAATGCTATTCATGGTCAATAGATTATGATACAGTGTAGATATAAATTTTTTAATTTTTATATTTTTAAATTTGTTCTAATTAGTTATACATGATAGTAGAAAATAATTTTTACATTCAACAGGAAACCAAAAACTGTGTCTTTATCTTTATTGCTGTATTTGCTTCATTGACTTGGTCTGAAGTTAAACCTACACTATCTCTAAAATATGCCTGTAAAAAGTAGACTACATTAAACAGAAATTCTTCCTTTTAGTAAAGGAAACAATCAAATTCTAAATGAAAATGTTAACTTTCAGAATTGAAGAAAATATTTGCAAACCATATCTGATAAGGAGGTATTTTCAAAATATATATGGAACTCCCACAACTAAATAGAAGAAGAACTAAAACCCATATTAAAAAGGGGCTAAGTATGTGAATAAACATTTCTCCAGTGAATACATAGAAGTTTGGGTCAATGACTTATAAACAAATACTCAATGTTAGTACTCCTTGGGGTAATGCAAATCAAAACTATTATGACAAATCACTTCATTCCATTCAAGATGACTACTATTTAAAAAAATGCTAAGTGTTGGCAAAGTTGTGGAGAATTTGGGACTGACAAACACTATTGTAAATGAAAATATAACTGCTACAGAAAATCACTATATAGGCTTTACAAAAAATTAAAAATATAACTAACATATGATCCAACAATCCCACTTCTGGGATTTTATCCAAAATCATTGAAATCTGGACCTGGAAGAGATATAATCACTCCTATATTCATTGAAGCACTATTCTCAACAGTCAAGAGGTAGGAAAAATAAATGTTTATCAAATGATGAGTGTATAATGTGATATATGCATGAAGTGGGATATCTTTCAGTCTCATAAAAATAAGGAAATCCACAAATTTAATAACATAGATGAACCTGTAGTACTTTTCTAAGTGTAACAAGTCTTTTGCTCAAAGGTAGATGCTGCATTTTAGTACTCATGAGTACTTATGTATGTTACATGTAGTACTAATATAGGAGTACTTATATGAATTTAAATAGCTAAGTTCATAGAATTTAAGTGTAGACTAGTAATTGCCAGGGATTTGATGTGGGAAAAATGTACAGCTACTAGTCAAAGTTTATAATATTTTCATTATGCAAGATGAATAGGTCTAGTTCATGCTCTTGAATAGTTAAAATTAATATAGTCAAAAGAGTCACACTATAAAAAACAATCTACAAATTCAATGCAATCCTCATCAAAATACCAATGACATTCTTTGCAGAACTAGAAAGTGTTCTAAAATTCATTTGGAAGGATAAGAGACCCAAAATAGTCAAAGCAACCCTGAGCAAGAAGAATGATGTGGGAGGCCTCATAATACCTGATTTCAAATTATGCTACAGAACTGTAGTAAAAAAACAGTACAGTATTGGCATTGAAATAGGCATAAAGATCAGTGAAGGGCTGGGGACATAGCTCAGTTGGTACAGTGCTTGCCTTGCAAGCACAAGGCTCTGGGTTCAATACCCAGCACCACAAAAAAAAAAAAAAAAAAAAAAAAAAAAAAGATCAGTGGAATAGAAAATACAGAGACAAATATACATAAAGACAATCATCTTATAGTTGTCAAGTGTCAAAAATATGTGCTTGAGAAAAGATAGACTTTTCAACAAATGGTGTTAGAAAAACTGGATATTCTTATGTTGAAAAATAAATCTACATCCCTCTCTCTCACCCTGCACAAAAACTAAATTGAAATGGACCAAAGATTTAGGAATTAGTTCAGAAAGTTTGCAACTGCTAGAAGAAAACATAGGGTGAACACTCCCACATATTGGTGCAGGTACCATATTCCTTAATGAGAATGGTAATGATCAAGAAATAAAACCGAGAATAAGTAGGATGGTATCAAATTAAAAAGTGTGGAGAGCCTACAAAATGGGAGAAATCTTTGCCCGTTTGTCCTCTGACAAGGGATTAATATCCAGAATATATAAAAAACTCAAAAAAATTAACACCAAGCACACACACACACACACACATAACCCAATAAGTAACAAAAGACCTAAAAAGAAAAGAACTAAACAGACATTTCTCAAAAGAAGAAACAGAAATGACCAACAAATACATAAAAATGTTTAACGGCTCCTACACTCAGGGAAATACAAATCAAAACTACACGAAAATTTCATGTTACCTTAGTCAGAATGGCAATTATCAAGAATACAAATAATAATAAATGTTAGCAAAGATGTGGGACAAAAGGTACACTCATATATTTTTGGTATGACTGAAAGTCTGTTCAACCAATCTGGAAAGCATATGAAAATTGCTTAAAAAACTAGGAATGGAACCACCATATGATCCAGATAGCCCACTCCTTGGTATTTATCCAAAAGAAGTAAAACAGCATGCTATAGTGACATAACCAATTCAATGCTTATAGTAGCACAAATCACAATAACCCAATCATGGAATCAGCCTGGATACCCATCAATGGGTGAACTGATTAATTGATTAAGAAATTGTGATATATATATGATATATATATATCATATATATGTGTGTGTTTATATATATACATATGTTCATATATATACACACAATAAGCATGTTACTCAGAATTTGTGGCATTTTCCAAAAATGGATGGAAACAGAAAACATTATGCTAAATGAAATAAGCCAAACTCAGAAAATCAAGGGTCGATTTTTTTTTTCTCATATATGGGAGCTAGAGCAAAATAAGGAAGGAGGGTGGGAGTTGGATATCACAAAGATATAGAAAAGATCAGTGAAGAAGAAGGAGACAGAGTGGGAGGGAGAAGGACAGGGAAGGAGCAGAAATGCATGCATAATAAATTTAACAAAATATGTTATATGCATATATAAATATACTGCAGGGAATTTCACATTTGTGTATGTGTGGAAAGCACCAATTTTGGATGGATAATAGATGAACAAGGGGAGAATGAATGGAGTGGAGAAGGAGGAAGGGGAGAGAGTTAGGAGGCAGAACAGGGACTGACATGCAGTGGGTCAGATTCCATGATACAATAAAAATAAAATTATAAAAATGAATATCTAAATATTATACATACAACATTGTATTTGTAATCAGTACTATTTTATTGTACACTTAAATATTTGCATAAAAATTTTAAGAAGCTATTAAGAATATTAAAATTTGATATTCTTATTATACACAAAATATTTATTTAAAATTTAACTTACTGCATATAAATATTAAACTATGTTAATAGCACTTAGAAATGTCAGTGTGTTAAACATAATTCAGAGTTCTAATTTATATTTGACATAAATGTTCTTTCACAAAAAATTAATTCAAGTTGTTTGACAGTTACCACAAAATGCATTTCAGAATCTTTTAATTATTGAAACACTAATGGAAATAATTTCTAAAATACAATTGAAATATAATATGCAATATTAGTTATTAACTTTTTAGAGATATGTTCATTTGTATGAAGTTTTAGAACTGAAAAAGTAGGTAGACAAAATTATAAAATAGATATGATAGTCATATTTTAAAAATGAACTAATTGAAATAAAAACAAACCAGAAAGTCAGATTTTTTACTGAGAATAAATAGATTATAATTTTACTTTAATTCCTTAAATATGCAGTTTTAGATTATTTCAGAAAGATTGAATTCTTTTTTTGTTAGTGGTGGCAATAAAATTCATTATTTTTTAAAATTAAAATAATTATTTTTGTATATACCATAACACATATTAACCAAAATTATATAATAAAATATTTTTGATCATTTAATACACCTGCAATAATTATCAGGGATTTTACCAGTATTTAAAATATTAGTTTTAATTACTAGGATTGGTGTTAGAAAATATTTGAAATGTCTTTGGTGTGTGTGTGTGTGTGTGTGTGTGTGTGTGTGTCTTATAGTTATACATAATATGGGATTCATTTTGGCATATTTATAAAGGCCTAGGAAGTGTTTTCATCAATTTTAATCCCCAGTACTGCCCTCTTCCTCTCATATTCCCTTCCTATACTCTATTGGTATTCCTTTTATTTATTTATTTAATTTTTAGTTGATATATTACAGTTATATAGAAAGTTAGAATGCATTTTAGTATATTCATCTATGCACCTAGCATAATTTGGTCAAGAATGTTTATTCTTAAACAATATAATTATAATTGTGGATTTAGGGAAATCAATGCAACTGAAATCATGTCAATATAGTAAAAGAGAATTAAAAATAATCAGAAGCCACACCACATAGAACGGTAGAATTTTTTGCTATTCCATTTTACATGAATGATATCTCACATACTATTGTGTGAGCTGCCTTTTCCTCCAGTGCCCTGGAAAATAGTGCAATTCAGTAAATATAGGCTTAGATTATCAGATTCAATGACAATAAATTATTCAAGATATATTAAGTATATAATTTACTTAACATTCATTACGCTAATGAACATTAGATTAATTACACAGTTTATGCTAAAATATATCAATGAAACTACTTGAACATATTTCTTTCTACATTCATGGATCTCTTTAGACTATAGAGTTGCTATTTCCAAGAAATCTGGCTTAAGCTCAGCTATTGTTATGGTTTAGATATTAGGTGTCCCCCAAAAGCCCATGTGTGAAATAATGCAAGAACATTTAGAGATGAAATTCTTGGGTTATAAATGGTTTAACTTAATCAGTGCAACAATCCCCTAAAAGGTATTAACTTGGTGGTAACTGCAGGCAGGTAGGTTGCAACTGGAGGAGATAGGGGCTGGGGCCATGCCTTTGGAGTTTATATTTTGTCTTTGCTAAACAGAGCTCTCTGTCTGCTTTCTGATCATGTTCCAGCTGCTTTCCTCCTTCACACTCTTCTGCCCTAGGTTCTATCTTCCCTCCAGTCCAGGACAATGCAGTCTGACATCTGTAGACTGAGATCTCTGAAACCATGAGCTCTAAAATAAACTTTTCCTCTTTAAAATCGTTCCTGTGAGATCTTTTGGTCACAGCAGTGAAAAAGCTGACTAAAACAGCCATCATCTACAATGGGAAACTTTATCTAAGTTACTGTCTCAAAGACAGTTATTTTTTCTACTATGATTTCATTTGTGCCTGTGATTATTTGTATATCTCTGGTACTCTATTATTTTATGCTCATCTTCTCATGTGCCTAAGTCCTCATAGGCTTCCAGAAGGACAGACACTAGGTTCCTTTATGTGTTCAGTGACTTTTACCTTTTTTTTTTTTTTTTAACAGACTGCATTTGGACTCATTGTACACAAATGGGGTACATCATTTTGTTTCTATGGTTGTACACGATGTAGATTCAAACCATTCGTGTAATCATACCTGTACATAGGGGTCATGATGTCTGTCTCATTCCACCATTTTTCACACCCCCCACTCTTATACCTTTTTAAGGATCACTTTTTTAATGTTTTTATTAGTGTATTATAGTAGTACATAATAGTTCATTTTGATTTAATCATAAATGCATATAATAGTTTTTTTTCATATCCACACTACCCCTTCCCTCCCCCCCACACTATGCCTTTCTTCTCTTCTAGTGGTTCTCATTTATTTATTGTATATTTTTAATTGATACATAAAAGTATAATTTCTTCTGATGCATTCACATATTCACACAGCATAATTTGGTCAATTTTATTCCACAGTTGTTCACCTTACCAAATCCACTACCCTTCCCTTCAATCTCCTTCACCTAATTCAATGTTCTCCTTTTTTTATTTTCAAGACACATTCCCCCACACACACACCTTTTTTTCTTTATTTCTCTCTAACATCTATAAATCAGAGATAACATTCACCTCTTGATGAGGAGTCTGGCTTATTTCACTTAGGATAATATTCTCACGTTCTATCCATTTACCAGCAAATGACATAATTTCACTCTTCATTATGACAGAATAACACTTCCTTGTGTATATATACTATATTTTCTTTATTTATTCATCTGTTGACCAGCACCTAAACTGGTTTCATAATCTATTGTGAATTTTGCTGCTGTAAACATTGGCATGCATGTATCACTACAGTTTGCTGATACTGGTTTTTATAGGTAAATACCAAGAAGTATGATAGCAGTTTCATATGGTGGTTCCATTCCTAGTCTTTTGAGGAATTTCCATACTGCTTACTACAGTAGTTGTACTAATTTGCATTCCCACCATTGGGGTACAAGCATACGTTTTTCTCTGCATACTCACTAACAATTATTATTTTTATTCTTGATTGTCATTCTAACTGGAGTGAGATGAAATCTCAGTGTAGTTTTGATTTGTACTTCCCTGATTGCTAAGCATGAACGTTTTTTCATGTTATCTGTTAGCTATTTGTATTTCTTCTTTAGAGATATGTCTATTTAGATCATTTGTCCATTTACTGATTGGCAAGATTTTGAGATCTTTATATATTCTCGGTGTTAATTACCTGATGGAAGAGTAAATGACTAGGTCTGTGTAGGCTTTCTCTTCATTTTCTTAATTGTTTCCTTTGCTTTGCAGAAGATTTATTAATTTGATGGCATCTCACTTATTCACTCTTGGTTTTATTTCTTGAGCTTTAGGAGTCTTATTAATGAAGTCAGTACCTGTACCAATATGTTGGAATGTTGTCCCTACTTTTTCTTCTAGAAATGGTAGTGAAACTCAAGCATGAGCAAGCAGGTAAGAGAAGAAAATTAAAGGGATACAAATGGAAAAAGAATAAGTTGAATAATCTCTCTTTGCTGATGACATGATTCTGTCCTCAGAATACCTAAGAAACTCCACCAGAAGATTTCTAGAACTGATAAACAAATTCAGCAAAGTAGCAGCAAATATGGTCAACATGCAAATATCAATAGCTTTGCTAAACTCCAATAAACAATCTTTTGGAAAAGAAATCAGAAAAACAATTCCATTAAAAATAGTCTCCAAAAATTAAATATTTTGATAATTAGTAGGACTACAAATTAGTGTAACCACTCTGGAAAGCAGTATGGAGATTCCTCAAAAAACTATGAATGAACCATCATATGACCCAGCTATCCCAATCCTCCGTATATATCCAAAAGATTTAAAATCAGCATACTACAGTGATGCAACCACATCAATATTACAGCAGTATAATTCACAGTAGACATGCTATCGAACCAACTTAGGTGCTCTTTAACAGATGAATGACTAAAGAAAATATGGCATATATACACAATGGAATATTACTCAGCCATAAAGAACAACTTTCTGGCATTTGTCAGTAAATGCATAGAAATGGAGACTATTGAAGCCAGAATTAAGGACAGGTAGTTAGTGTAGAAATAGGGGATCAGGTCAAATCGAGGAAATGGAGGCCATGAAACCATCTGCCTCTGGAAGTTGGAGACTGCCCCTGGAAGAATGGAATGTCAAGAATCTCTGGAGCCCACTGATTACCAAATATACCTGCCCTTATCAAGGACTGCAAGCATGGAGCTGCTAATTAATGCCCCCTGGGCCCTTATCTGCCTGAATCACCTAGGCCCTCCCCTGCCCATGGCTTCTCACTTTATGCAAAATCAGGCCTAGTCACGAAGGCAGGAAGGAGAGATAAGCGGGGAGAGAACTGGAGAACAAAAGAGACCTTAACCTATAAAAGATGTAGGGTGGGCTCACTTCTTGGGACTTTAGAACATCAGCCATGGCCCCCTTCTTCCTGCCAGGATAAGTCTGTATTATTACCTTTAAATAAAACCTGCTTAATATGCTTGCCTTGGCATGCTTCTCTAGTGTTCAAACTTCAACATTAGAAGGAGCAGAACTCGTCACTGTTAAACAGCGGTATCACTATCATCCAAAGTAAAATAAGTCCCCAAAAGTCAAAGGTCAAACATTTTCTCTGATATGCATAAGCTTATTCAAATGAGGGAGCAGGTATAAAAAAAGAATCGAAGAAACATCAGTGGAGTAGGAAAGGGGAATGAAGGGAAGGAAGGAAAGATGGGCTAGGGAAAGGCAGCAGAATGAATTCCATCTAACTTTATTATGTACATGTATACCACAGTGAATCTCAAAATCTTGTACCTCCACAAAGTCACTAATTAAAAACAAAAACAACAAGTAAATAGTAGAAATATCAGTAGAGTAAAGGGAAGGGAACAAAGGGAGAGGCAAGGGGAGGGAAAATGGAAGTACTGGGAATTGAATTAGAACAAATTATATTCCATGCTTTTATAATTAGTCAAAATGAATCTAATTTTTATGTATAATTAAAAAGAAGCAATAAAAAGAAAATTATAGAACTCTGAAGAAAGAAGGTAAAGAAAAAGTTAGAAGAGGGCAAGATCTATCATGTTTTTGGATAGGCAGACTAATATTGTCAAAATGGACTTATTACCAAAAGCAATCTACAGATTCAGCACAGTCTCCACCAAATTCCAATGAAATTCTTAACTAGGAAAAATGGACCTAAAATTCAAATGAAAAAATAAAAAACCCAGAATACCCAAGCAATATTGGTCAAGAACAGCAAGACTAGAGGCATCACAGTCCCTGATCTCAAATTGTACTACAGAACTATCATAACACAAAAGGGTATAGAACTGGCATAAAAACAGATAACAGACCAATGGAATAGAAGACACACAATCAAATCACATAGATTCAGTCATATGATCCTTGACAGAGGTGTCAAAAACAGATTGCAGAAAACAAAGTCTTTAAAAAAAAATCTGGGCGTGGTAGTCACACACCTCTAATCCTAGTGACTCAGGAGGCTGAGGCAGGAGGATTTGTGGGTTTTTTTTTGTTTTTTTTTTTTGTGGTGCTGGGGATTTAGAACCCAGGGACTTGTGCTTGTGAGGCAAGCACTCTACCAACTGAGCTATATCCCCAGCGAGACAGGAGGATTAAGAGTTCAAAGCTAGCATCAGCAAAAGTGAGGTCCTAAGTAACTCAGTGAGACCCTCTTTCTAAATAAAATACTAAATAGGGCTGGGGATGTGGCTCATTGGCTGAGTACCCCTGAGTTCAATCCCCAGTACCGGCCACCCCTAAAAAAATGTGCTGTGAAAATTGGATATCCATCCATACGTAGAAGATTAAAACTAAATCCACATCTCTCACCCTGTCCAAAAAAAAAAAAAAAAAAAAAAAAATCAACTCAAAGTGAATCAAAGACCTAAGAATTAGGTCTTGATTTAAAGGACTTTTACTAATGATACAAAGAAATAATTTGAATCTAGAAATAATAGAATATTAAATAATCAAGTTACATAATGAATGTGAAATATTTGAAGGTTCCAAGTTTTCTCTGAGAATTTTCTGAGGTGAAGCTACTCTGTGCTGAGATTTTAACTATTACATCTAAAATACATGAAGAATTAATTAAGTAAATAAGAAATATAAGGAATAATTAAATAGTGTAAGTAAGTAATATAAGTATTAGTGGATTCCTTTAGACAAAATTTATCCTTATAAAATTCTACCTTCCTGATAGAAACGTAGATACAATGAAGTTCTTCATACTATATTCATAATAGCCTTGAATTACCTTTACTGGAATCCTTGTATATGAGTCAAAACTATGGCAACTAAGGATACTCAGATAAACTCTTCCCACTGGTTCAATTATCTAAAAAGTCACAATTATTTTATGTTTGCTTAGTAATTTAAAATAATGTTAAGCTGCAGAATCTTTATTTATTTTATTGCAGGAAAATTTGCTAACATTTTATTTTTCTTTATATTTTAATCTAATTGTCCATTCCATATATATTTATTGAGGACCAATATATGCCAAATCCTACAGAAGTTATAGAAAGGTTCCTATAAAACACATTACTCTAAAATAAAGAGGTTCAAATATAATAAACTAATACATTTCTTTTAAACAATAAAAATAATTGTTAAGCACTTAATACATTTAGACCCCTTTGTTAAACACAATACTTACCCAACTATTCCTTATAATCTAAAGAGAGGACAAATACAATAGCAAAAAAAGCTCATAATTATGAATTGTAAAAACAGTGGTGAACAAAAATAAACATATTGCAACTGAGATAAATTGAGTCAACAGGGGAGATCTTTCTGAGGAAGATAAGAATATGATGAATAACTTTAGCAGAATACAAAGTTTAATAACAAGGAATGTAAGGTAAAAAAATGTACTATTTAAAGGACTAGAAAAAATTGTGGAATTTGATGGAGTCTGTAGTATTTGACAAGAATCTTCAAGTATGCATATAATTTTAGTAAGACAAAGAAAGAATCATCTATAAGAATAGGTGTTCATGCCAGACATGGTGGTGCATGCCTGTAATCCCAGCAGCTTAGGAGGCTGAGGTAGGAGGATTGAGAATTCAAAGTCAGCCTTGGACAGGGCAAGGCCCTAAGCAACTCAAAACAGGGCTAGGGATATGCCTCAGTGGTTGAGTACCCCTGAGTTCAATCCCTTGTACCAAAAAGAAAATTTAAAAAAAAAAAAAATGGGTGTTCATAAACAAAACAAGTTCATTAGAAAGAGTGGGATGCAGCTTAAGATGCATTACAAGACACCAGGAAACGTCATTCCTGCCATAGAGCAACAGGATATCATACAAGTTCAGATCAGAGTGCTAGAGACCTGGTACATCATGATGGAGTTTTTGAAATGAAATTTAGAAGATCAGTATCAAAATAAATGAAAAAAGAAGCAACTCAGGAAGAGAAAATAACTTTGTGACAGAAAGGGATCTAAGATGCCTAATTAAAGAAGCCTCAGTTGAGTTGTGCTTTGAAAAATAGAATCTTCGCAAAAATGTGGGGAAAAAATAGCCATTCTGGGTATATCCAACAGTGTCATGTGGATAGAAAGGAAATATGAAGCCAGGTGTGTGTCAACTAATCAAGAAGTGGAGGCAGAAGACCACAAGTTCAAGGCCAGACTGGGCAATTTAGAGAACCCTGTCTCTAAATAAAAAAATAAACAGGTCTGGGGATGTAACTCAGGGGTAGATCACTTATGTAGCATGTGTGAACCATGAACCCCCAGACTCAATCCCCAGTGCCCTCCCCCACAAAAAAAGAAGAAATAGATAAGAAAAGCAATGCTAATTACATTTGGGATAGATCAGTCAAAAAGTTTGGGAACAGGTAATGATTTCATTTGAAATGATAGTGCAGCTCTGGACTATATTTAACAAGGACTTGTATTAAAATGGTGTCAGAGAAGACATATAT
Organism: Sciurus carolinensis; assembly: GCF_902686445.1. NCBI lineage: Eukaryota > Metazoa > Chordata > Mammalia > Rodentia > Sciuridae > Sciurus > Sciurus carolinensis. The sequence goes on from NC_062216.1 coordinate 144,190,997, forward strand.
AGAAATGTTCAATAATAGATGGTAGAGGGATTTTCCTTCTTGACTGGATAGCAATCATTCCAATAAAATCTGTGGAAAAGCATGCCTAAGACTTTAATCCTAACCGTTTGAATGAGTGTTCATATCAGAGAGTTCGCTGAAATATTAGAGAAATACATGGGAAGAAAAAGACAAACCCTTTTAGATCTATCAGGGAGTATAGTAATATATACAACTCAGACTGGAGAAATCCCCATATGATCCCTGCTCCAACAGATTTAAGCATACAACTGAAATTTCATTTACTACTAATGTTCATCAAAATATATAGCAGTGACAATTATTGCTTACATTGCATCTCAATTTTTGGGTCCACACCATGTCACATTGGTGGTATGGGTGTAATGACCTTTTTATTGTCTAAACTGGGATACTCATGACAGTGAAAGATGATCCTATTCATTACTACACAAATATAGCAAAAGTACTCTGGAACTGCTCTAGAAAACTGGGGTAGGTGGTTACTCTAGGAATTTGGCAATATTTGTTTCTTATACTCATTACATCGTTATATAAAATGCCAGATACTTTTCTAGATGTGGAGATTAAATATTAACACGATGGGAGAAATCATTGTCCTCAAAGATCTGGTGGGGGTGCCCATGAAAACAATGTAAAAGAAAATAAAACATTCTAATATTAGAGTTGTTAAGTCATACCGAAAATTCACAGCAGAGTGAAGGGACATTTACAATAAATTGTCTGTGAATGATTCTCAGAGGAAGAGATTTTTAGGAAGGGAACTACACAAAATGAAAATGCAGCCTGAAATTATGAGATAAAAGACTGTATACACAGGGGAACGCAAGGACAAATGACTGCAGCGGAAGCATCAAGAGCAGCAGTGGGAGATTGACATAGGGGCTGACAGCAGAAGAGCTGCATGGTAGAGCAGTAGGAAGTGAGGAAGAGAGAAGGTAAAAGCAGAGGGGGAGTCTGGGTCCAGTTACAGACGTTAGGGACCTGGTCTTAAGGACTTGGTCTTGTTGATGGAAAAATAGGCAATCATTAGGAAATGTAGACCAATCCGATATATAGTTTTAAAATATGAGATGAGAGAATTTGTTTGAATACAGAAGAATGAAGTTGGCATTTCTCTTTTTCTCTCCCTCTTTCTCCAAAAAATGGTCCAAAGGAAATAAGGACAAGAAATCGAGAGCACAAAGTTCCTCTTCTGATGAAACCAAGTGTAATTTGAAATCCCCAAAGCAAAATGCAGTGAAGAAGATGAAAGAGCAGTGAATGAAGCAAAGGGCAAAAAGAAATGTACGAGTCTAGAAATTTCATAAGGTGCGAGCAAAACACCTTCTCAAACATGAGACCACATGTTTTAGATGTTAAGCTCGGAATCTTGTTTGCGAAAGTAGGAATGGGGACATGAATTAGAGGTAAGAAATACTCAGGGACAACTTGATCATAGAAAGCAAGGATGAGATTTCCAAATAATAAATCACTTGGGAAAGGTACGTTTGAAAAGTTGTCTCCATGGCTATGTGAACTGGAGACAATTTGCATCATAAGAAATCTTAAAGCCAGCTATTTTCATTACTTGGGAAGTACAGGCTAACTTCACTCACGTTCAAAATCATGGGTCTGGAGGCTGGGAGTGTAACTCAAGTTTCTTGAAAATTAATGGTTTAAGATAATTAAATTTGTAAAAATATAAGTAAACAAGATCAATAACAAAACAACTTATACAAAGAATTTAATGAAAGAAAGGAAAACCAAAGGAATAGAACAACAACAACAACAAAAAAAAAGATAAATTGAAATAAAGTAGGAATCAGGGATGGTTTTGTTAAATCTTCTCAAGTAAAATTCTAAGTTCCAAGTTTTGTGATTTTAGACTATCTATGATTTTTTTCCCTAAAATATGAAGAATAATAAAATTATTTCTGTTCCAAAAAGATTAATTCTAAAGCCAAATAAAGTGGCTCTAGTTATCTTGGCTATTAAAACCCTAAATTCTAAGATAATGGAAAGATTATGGAAGTTAAATGTTTTAGAAAAGTTTTTTATTGTAGTAAACAGCAAATTCAATGATATTATTTATAAGATCAATACAAAAATGTTTTTCTATGGATAGTGTAGACATTTGCTACTGTATATTGCCAAAAGGATTTAATAGGAGATCCCTAACTAAAATATTTTCAATTGTACCAAGTAGAAAGTGGGAAATGTTAGTAGCAAAAAGTTTGGTTTTACAGCATCCTTGAGAATAATGATGGGAGACAGTGCATTTAATTAGAATGCAAAATCTCTTTGTTCCTGGGGCAACAATATATATGGTCCACAACTTTATGAAATGGAAAACAGTATTCTCTCTCTGTCTCTCAAAAAAAAAAAAAAAAAAAAAAGATTAGATGCTATTCTTTCCTTTAAACATTCCTGAATGTTTTTTTCTTAAAAGTCTTTTTGGGATTTTTTTATGTACAAAATTTCTTTTAAATCTTGAACATTTAATTACCAGCTCAGAATCAAAGGGAAGAAGTCATGACTAGGGTTACAGATTTAGATAGAATTGAATATGGGACAATGAATGAAACCACCCAGACTGAGCAAATATAGAACAAAAATAGAAAAGGCAAAGAATAAAACTGAGGAATTTACACTTAAGAGATGAACAAAAGAAATGGATCTTAGATATGTATTTCTTATATTTAAACAAATAGAGAAAGCATTTGGGGTATATTTTAAATTTGATTTTTTTACATATTATCTGTTACAGAAAAAATTCTACTTAAAATTCAAACAAGCTTCATTTCATTTCCAAATTGACTATTTCAAAGTCAAAATGTATATAAGGGCAGCATATCTATTGATCAAAATTAAATAAATAAGTAGAAAGATCATCATGAAGTAGAAGCCTTGAAGAGGGGTTTATAAGCTGACTGGCTGAGGGCTTTATAAGCTGGGCTATCAGCAACTTTAAGAAATTATAGAAATCCTATCAATAAATAAGTGAATTTATAGGTTTGCTCAGCCAACTACATGATTTTGAAATGAATACACAAGTTGTTTTCATTAACAGTCTCTGAAGATCAAAACTAAAATGACTAACTTCAGCTCTCTCATAGTAACTCACAACAGGCAAAATTAAATGTAGAAAATTTCCAGAAATAGAAAAATGCACTTTAATTGGAAAATCTGTTACAAGAGTACAATTCCTTATCTATAGATTTTATATTTTCATAATATCTACTCAGAAGACATCACATCTTTATGAGAGGACAATTTTTTCCATCTTTAACAGGAATTCATCAAACAAAATAATAAAGAATTTTAAATATATATTTATATTTTGAGATATATTAAATAAGATCATTTATACTTAAAAAATCCTAAGCTTATCAGGTAGAATATATAGTTATTCATCATCTTAAAATACTTCCTTAATGAACTTTCAAAACTCATTTGTTTTAACCTTAGTTTTTTAAAAAAAAGAACCTTTCAAATCTCAACATAGGCTAATTTACTTTGAACATTAGTGGGTGTTGTGCTTTGGATGTGTGGTGTCCCCCAAAAACTCACCTGTGAGACAAAGGAAAAAGGTTCAGAGTAGAAATGATTGGTTGTAAGAGTCTTAACCCAATCAGTGAATTAATCCCCTGATAGGAATTAACTGAGTGGTAACTGAAGTGGTAGGGTGTGGCTGGAGGTGGGAATTGAGGCGTGGCTTTGGGGTATATATTTATATCTGACCAGTGGAGTCTCTCTGCTTCCTGATCAACCTGTGAGCTGCTTCCCTTTGCCACACCCTTCTGCCATAATGTTCAGTCTCACCTTGAGTCCCAGGGAATGGAGCCAACCATCTATTGACTAAGACCTTTGAAACAGTGAGCCCCTTATATAAACCTTTCCTTCTCTACAGTTGTTTTGATGGGGTCTTTAAGTTGCAGCAGTGAAATAGATAAATAAAACAGTTGTTTTCCAAACATATGATCATGCTGTGAGTAGAGAGATTCTAAGAAAATAATACCAACCTCAGTTCAGGAAAAATGGTGGACTGAGACAGACATCATTACCCTATGTACATGTATGATTACACGAATGGTATGAATCTACATCGTGTAAAATCATAGAAACAAAAAGATGTGCCCCATTTGTGTACAATGAATCAAGATTCAATCTGTAAAAATTAAAATAAAATTTAAAAAAAAGAGTGAAACACTATTAAAAGTAACTTCAGATATTTGTATATGGATTGTTAGTGGATAAAGAAAATCTAGTATATCCAAGAAATGAGATGTTATTGGGCAATGTTAAAGGTGCTAAAACATGATGAATCTCAAAAACAAAAAAAACTACATATGGCATTACTCTGTTGTATGAAATGTCCAGAAAAGGCAAATATACAGAGACAAAAGCATATTAGTTTTCAGGTTGCCTTGGATTGGTATATTGGGTGAGAAATGGAAGTAACTATATATAGGTAGTTTCTTTTGAGAGTGAAAGAAATTGTTCTGAGTCTGGATTGTAGTAGTAGTACAAACTGCAAATTCTAAAAACCATTAAGCTATGAACTTAAAACTGATTAATTTTATGACATGAAAGTTTTATCTCAAAAAAGCTGAAAAATGAAGGATGCATTATATACACATACATACTATTCAAAGATTGAAAAGGAAAATACTGCCTGTCATGTTCCCTCAAAAGTAACCTCATAGCCAAACACAAATTCCAATTTTTAGTTTGTGTTGATATGAAGGAGTATTAGATGTGATGTTTGAAGGTAGTTTTAAAATATGGAAAATGTTTAAAGGTTTGAATGGTTGCCTTATGTCTACTTGCCACTGAAAAGAGGTAGTTAGTTAATACATTATTATTAGATAAAATACTCATTAAAATAATTTTGCTTTAGCTATTCTGGGTTTCTTATTCTTCCAGATGAATTTCATAATTGCTTGCTCTATTTCTGTAAGGTATGTCATTGGGATTTTAATTGGAATTGCATTGAATCTGTATAGCACTTTTGGTAGTATGGCCATTTTGACAATATTAATTCTGCCTATCCAGGAACATGGGAGATCTTTCCATCTTCTAAGGCTTTCTTTAATTTCTTTCTTTAGTGTTCTGTAGTTCTCATTGTAGAGGTCTTTCACCTCTTTTGTGAGATTGATTCCCCCAAGTATTTTATTGTTTTCGAGGCTATTGTGAATGGGGTAGTTTTCCTAACTTCTCTTTCTGAAGATTCATCACTTATGTATAAAAATGCATTGGATTTATGAGCATTGATCTTGTAACCTGCTACTTTACTGAATTCACTTATGAGATCTAAAAGTTTCCTGGTGGAATTTCCAGGTTCCTCTAAATATATAATTATATCATCAGCGAACAGGGATAGTTTGAATTCTTCTTTTCCTATTCGTATCCCTTTAATTTCTTTGGTTTGTCTAATTGCTCTGGCTAGAGTTTCAAGGATAATGTTGAATAGAAGTGGTGAAAGAGGGCATCCCTGCCTTGTTCCAGTTTTTAGGGGAAATACTTTCAGTTTTTCACCATTTAGAATGATATTGGCCATGGACTTAGCATAGATGGCCTTTACAATATTAAGGAATGTTCCCACTATCCCTATTTTTTCTAGTGTTTTGAGTATGAAGGGATGCTGTATTTTATTGAATGCTTTTCTGCATCTATCGAAATAATCATGTGAGCGAAGCAGGGGGTATCGCAATACCAGATCTTCAACTCTTCTATAAAGCAATAGTAGCAAAACCGGCATGGTATTGGTACCAAAATAGACAGGTAGATCAATGGTAAAAAATAGAGGACATGGACATAAACCCAAATAAATACAATTTTCTCATACTAGACAAAGGGGCCAAAAATATGCAATGGAGAAAAGACAGCCTCTTCAACAAATGGTGCTGGGAAAACTGGAAAACCATATGCAACAGAATGAAATTAAACCCCTATCTCTCACCCTGCACAAAACTCAACTCAGAATGGATCAAGGACCTTGGAATCAGACCAGAGACCCTGCATCCTACAGAAGAAAAAGTAGGTCCAAATCTTCAACATGTTGGCTTAGGATCAGACTTCCTTAACAGGACTCCCATAGCACAAGAAATAAAAGCAAGAATCAATAACTGGGATAGATTCAAACTAAAAAGCTTTCTCTCAGCAAAGGAAACTGTCAGTAATGGGAAGAGAGAGCCTACAGAGTAGGAGAAAATCTTTGCCACTCATACTACAGATAGAGCACGAATTTCCAGAATATATAAAGAACTCAAAAAACTCTACACCAAGAATACAAATAATATAATCAACAAATGGGCTAAGGAAATGAACAGACACTTCACAGAAGAAGATGTACAAGCAATCAACAGATATATGAAAAAATGTTCGACATCTCTAGTAATAAGAGAAATGCAAATCAAAACTACCCTAAGATTCCATCTCACCCCAATTAGAATGGCTACTATCAAGAACACAAGCAACAATAGGTGTTGGCGAGGACATGGGGAAAAAGGTACACTCATACATTGCTGGTGGGGTTGCAAGTTAGTGCAACCACTCTGGAAAGCAGTGTGGAGATTCCTCAGAAAGCTTGGAATGGAACCACCATTTGACCCAGCTATTCCACTCCTTGGCCTATACCCAAAGGACTAAAAATCAGCATACTACAGAGATACAGCCACATCAATGTTCATTGCTTCTCAATTCACCATAGCCAGATTGTGGAACCAACCTAGATGCCCTTCAGTTGATGAATGGATAAAGAAACTGTGGTATATATATACAATGGAATATTACTCAGCCATAAAGAATGATACAATTATGGCATTTGAAGGCAAATGGATGAAATTGGAGAATATCATGCTAAGTGAGATAAGCCAATCTCAAAAAACCAAAGGACGAATGATCTCGCTGATAAGCGGATGATGACATATAATGGGGGGTGGGAGGGGTTAGCGTTAGGGTTAGGGTTAGGGTTAGGTCTAGGGTTAGGGTTAGGGAGGGTGGCAAGAATGGAGGAAGGAAGGACTGTATAGAGGGAAAAGAGGGGGGATGGGGTGGGGAGGAAGGGGGAAAAATGGCAGAATGAATCAAACAACATTGCCCTGTGTATATTTATGATTACACAAATGGTATGCCTTTACTCCATGTACAGAGAATCAAAATGTATCCCATTTGTTTACAATAAAAAAAAAATTTGCATATGTATATGATTATATGGTCCATATAGTCTTTTATACTTCTAAAAAGAGGTTATTTAGTTTTTGTGATTTGATAGGTGGTCTTATAATTTTGAGGGATTAAATAACTATTTCAAATAACTCAAGTTAAATGTAACAAGTCAACATTTTCTAAAAATTTAAAGTCCAATATCTGTCCATTCAAGCTTTATGTTTTCATTCATTCACAGCAACACTGCATTTTCCTTTGCTTTGCTTCTTATTTCTTTTCAGCAAAAAAAAAAAAAAAAAAAAAATCATATGCATTTATAATTTAGAAGTGATTTCAGTGACCCATAGCAAAAAGAAACAAGGTCTACAATAATTGTTCTGACACAAATAATGTTTTGGAGGCGCAAGTGTTTTTGTTCTATTGTTTGATTTGTAATTATTGTTGCTTATCCTAGAGAAAGAAAATTGATTATTTTCTTTGCTGAATTCTGACCTGTCTCTTACATTACAGAACTTGAAAAGACCTTAAGGTAACATTTTAACAGCAACCTACCAAAAACTTGACTATTTTTATTTCGTTTTCTGACCCAAAAAGCAGTGGTAGATAAAATTAAAAGGAATTATAAGACTTGTTTACATACATATCCATGGTTGATTTTATCTACATTTATGCAATGAAAAAAGGCATTGATGAAGATATTTTTGAAGTGTACTTTCATACACAATAAAATAGTTTGTTACTAATTTTTGCCTCATGAAAAATTAGGGAGTGCTGTTCAAGTGTTCCCAAATCATATTAGGGTTTTATTAAAGTTCTTCATATGGACAAAAATATATTTTTAATTATTTAATAGAAATTATAATTAAAAGCTGGCTAGTACTATTAAGGCTGGCTATTTACATTGCTAGATTTGATTGACAACTTTATTTTTTATTTTTTTTTCTTAACTTGGTTTGACACCTGGGTTGCTTTCTCACTGAGCTACAACCCCAATGTTTTTTAGTTTTTATTCTGAGACAGTTTTGCTAAGTTGCTGAGGCTGACCTCAAACTTGCCATCACCCTCCTTTCTCAGCCTCCCAAGTCACTGGGCTTATAGGTATGATCCACTGCTCCCAGAAACAACCTTCTCTTTGATGATGACTTTATTTTTTGTATTAGATATGGGATTCTGACAAGAATTCTACTGTGCAAATGAGGCACCATAAGAAGTACTCATGAAGTAGGTCAATTGCACTTACAACACATGCAGGTGCTGGCTGACTTTTTTTTTTCAAAATTGCTGTACCAAATTCAAATTTGGCTAGAAAATATGACTCAGTTCAACAAAAAATACTGATGAGACATCAGATATATCACTGAACTTAAAAAGGACATCCCAGGAATTCACACAATATCATCTGTTTCTTAGAATTACAGCAGAATTGCCACCTGGCAAAGTTTTCACTTAAACATGTCCTTTCACAGAAACATTCCAGTATTTTCCCTGTTGATGCTGTTAAAATAGCTAGAAATAATAGAATAATCATGACTACTAGTCCAATCGCTTTATTTATCATTTCTCCATTTAACACAAAATTTTAAATTTAGTATTAACATTTACATGCAAAATTAAAAATAAAATCTCTGTAATTTTTAAAACTATAGCATTTATTCTTTAGATTTTCTGTGATAAACCTAACTTCTTTATCTATATTCATTTGCTATATGATATTTTGAGAAAAAAGTCTGAAATAAAATTTTATCCTTCTGGGCAAGTTAGCATACACTTGTAATCCCAGCTGCTTGGGAGACTGATGTAGAAGGATTACAAGTTTGAGGACAGCCTCAGCAACTCGGTGAGACCCTGTCTCAACACAAAAAATAAAAAGTGGAGCTGGGCACAGTAGCACATCCCTATAATCCCAGGGACTGTGGAGGTTGGGGCAGGAAGGTTGCAACCAAAGTGAACCTCAGCAATTTAGTAGGGCTCTAAGCAACTTAGTGAGACCCTGTCTTAAAAATAAAGCAATAAAAAAGGCTGTGGATGTACCTCAGTGATGAAGCACCTTGGGTTCAATTTGTGATGCAAAAAAAAAGTAAAATAAAAATAAAATAAGAAAAGAAAAGTCATGGGAATGTAGCTCAGTGGTAAAGCACCCCTGGGTTCAATATGCAGGATCAAAAAAAAAAAAAAAAATCACATCGTAGAGGAAATAACACCTAATATATTAACATAGAACGTGGGATTAAAGAACACCATGCAATTTTCCCTCTCTTTCCCCTAAATTGCCACTTAATATTTGTGTTTTTCCACATTTTCACAGCTGTTCTCATACTAAACATAAAATCCTGCTGTGGCTTGAGTGCTCTTGTGGAACAGTGGTTAAATGCCAGATTGTATCCAAAGATTCTGAATCTAGTCCTTGGCTAACAACATAGCTACTTATGCTAAGTAACAGTAGTCAGTTGCTTTATCGCTCTTGCGCCTTTATTTCCACATCAGGAAAATGATTATAATAGCAACTACTTTGGTAGATTTAACAGGAGAAAACACATGTTAAGAGCTTTGAATGTTCTTTATTGCATAGAATGTACTCAGTAAGCGCAAACTGCTGTTGTGTTATAAATTTTTCTCACATGCCATTTTAACATTGAAACTTTAAGTGTCCATTAGCAGTGAAGTTAAAATACCCTCATAGATATTCACATCATATTTAGGTATCTGGAGGGGTTTCTCTAGAAGTAACAGATCAAGTTCTGTATTTGGGTCTCAAAATCCGTGCTGCCATCTGTAAGGTAGATTATCTTGTACAAATTAAATGAAATTTAGGACTTTAGGTTCAACTTTGGAAGGTTTTGGGATGCCTTTTGAGAAGTAACCAGTTGGGCCAAATCTGACCTAAGAGTGTTTCTAAAATTTTTAACGTGTGAACAAGAACAATTTTTACATTTTCAAAGTAAAAAGTAAAAAAAAGAAGGAAGAACTGGGGTTGGGGCAAATATCTTAATGTAGTTTACTTTATTACTTTGCTAGAACTGCCAGGACAAAGTACCATAGACTGGGTGGCTGAAATATCAGACAATTATTTTCTCGTAATTTTGGAGGCTAGAAATCCAAAATCAAGTGATCAAGTGTGATTATTTTCTGAGACCACTCTCCTTGGCCTATAGATGGCCATCCTCTCCCTACCGTTCCCATGGTCCTGCCTGTGTGTCTGTCTGTCCTAATTCCCTCTTCTGGATTCCAGTCTTCCCTAATGATCTCATTTTCACTGAATTGCCTCTTTAAGGATCTTCCCTCCAAATGTAAACACATTTTGAAACACTGGAAATTAGGGCTTCAACATATAGATTTAGGAGTCATAATTCAGCCCATAATATATACTGTCTGGCTTTTATAGTAGTTACCAAACTGTGTTATAGACGCAAGAGGCAGTATACCTGCAAGAAAACCAGCATTTACTTTGTGCCTCTTTTACTGTTTGTTGGCCATTATATGCAAATTGATAGAATCACTTAGCTGAGAGACTTGTTTTCCCATTGAGAATTTGCTTGGCTTATGTCACTTAGCAGAATAGTCTCCAAGTTTATCCTTTTTGTCTTCAATAGCAGAATGTCTTTTTTTTCTCTTAAGACTGAATAGCATTCCATTATGTGTATATGTGTGTGTATGTGTGTGTGTGTGTGTGTGTGTGTGTATGTGTGTGTGTGTGTATTATAGTTTCTTCATCCACTAATAATTTTATGGACACCTAGGTTGCTTTCAGATCTTAAAATTTAAAAGAGACCAAAAAAATTTTGATGAGGGAAAATCACCTTGAAATATTAGTGACCAAGTAAACTGTTAATCTCTGTTTGGATTAATGGAGCAGGGTTTAACAGATGAGAATATTTACCTGGAGTTAGCTATAGGCTAAAGAAACAAGTAGGTTAGCACAAATTTGAACCCCCAAAGAAGTCTGAAAATCAATGTGAATAACAGAAAACTCAACATCATGAGTAGGCCTGGGATTGCCATTGTTATGATAGAAGAAATTTTAATGCCACTATGAAGAAGACCCTTATAATAATATCTAACTATTTTGTCTTCAGTACCATGCTACCACATGAATATCATCATTACCTACTACCCCCATATACACACAAACACTTTTACAGATTAGGAAACTGAATTGAATTTATAACAGGTTATAATGTCCTAAGCAGTTGATCAAAATATCCAAAGTCAAGAATCAAAAAGCAATAAAATAAGAAATCAAGAATCTTTTTGAAAAAGGAATCAGGAAGCTAAATTATTTTTTCATTACTGAATAGTTAAGTGCTTTCAGGTTTAAGACAGGTTTGACTCTGGCAACAGCTCTAGCTGAAAACAAAAGTAAAAAACAAACTAGAGTGGTTTGTCAGCAGGCTCTTGCTTTTATGTCTTGCTTTTATTTTAAGTTTTGATCTAGCTAGAATATGATATGTACTTTCCTTCAATGGACCTTCAAAATAATTACTTGGTGGTTCCAAGTACAAAATTCCAACACAAAGAAGTATAAGGCAAACAAGTGTTTTGCTGAATTTACCTTGGCATATAAAAAAAATTAGTTTTTCTTTATATTCTTACCATAATATGAAATACATCTAAGAAATTCAGACACAGAATTTTTCAATAACCTTGAGACCCAGTGAAAGCAGTTTCTAGCCTGGATACTATTTTTATAAAGATTTAAATTCACAGTTAAGGTCAACATCTGGCTGAATTTAACATTCACCTTTGACAGTTTCACTCTCATTAAAAAAATGTTTAGCAGGTTTTCAAAGCAGAAGCTGTCTTTTATTTTAATAAAACTTTTCATATATTTGCATTGTTCCTTGAGGGGTAGATTTGTATGCTTGAACTACTCAGAAATTTGAGGCCATCTCACTAGACAAGCCACTGTAACAAAATAAAACACGAATGGAAGGGGCAAAGGGTATAGTATAATGAGCAAGAGGATTTATTGTCTTGTCTTCTATTTCCATATCCTTTAGCAGAATGGATAAGAATAAAATCAAAAATAGTTCTTTCTGTCTGCTTTCCCTGGTACATTATGATTAATAATTTGACTATTTGATGGTCATAAAGAATATGCTGACTAATTTTTCAAAATAATTGACTTCAAATTCTATCTGTACATGGGTAATGCTTTAGTGTACCTGCAGGTACTGTAGTACCAAATAATAAATATATGTCCCATATATTATTTTCATTTCTAAAACTGCTAAATAAATAGATCTATTATACTACATATGTGTACAGACAAACCAACACACACAACAGGCATCACTGAAGAAATGTAAGAGTCAAAGTAGATTCAACTGGAATATCCTTATATAAAACACTATGAGAAAATACATTCAAAAGGTAGGTACCATGTATCAAACATGTAATGTGCATTAACTCTTTGACAGTTAATGTATGTGATCTCTATTAGCCACAAGAGTCTAAAAGATAGGTACCACATTGCCATTGTACAGATGATGGGACAAAGGTATGTACAGATCATTAATTTTGACAATCTTACTTAACCTATATAAATTTAATTTTCCTTATCGTCAATCCAGTGTTCTGTCTACTATGACATTTTGACATATTCAAAGGCTGAGAGAGAATGTGAAAACAACTTAATGTTCTCTTTGGAATCCTTAGTAAAGATGGATAAGTCATTGACTGACACATTTTGTGTGCTATATGCACATAAGAATGCAATGACAAATGAATCATTGATGATACATTTTGTGTGCTATATGCACATAAGAAGTCACTAAAGAGCCAGTCTTAATTTCTTCCTTTTAGTGTACCAATTAGAGGTCCTGTAGTATTAATAAACTGGCTGATTTAGGAGAGAATATGATTACATGTTTTCTTCCTACATGTTGCTTGGAAGCAACAAACATCATGGGCACTCAATAAATGTTATTTAGTAGCAAATAATAAAATGAAATTATGGTAATATATTTTGCAATGAGTTCACCATAAGATGAAGTAAAACAAGTTTTAGTACTAGGACTGGAAGCTGAGCAGATTTCAATGGCAGAGTTTGAGAATGAAACCTAGGCGGAGGGAGGAGACACTAACATGATTATTGTAGAAAAGGTTAATAGGAGGTCAGAGTGATAAAAAAAAAAATTAGAGCAATTTGACAAATAAAGCTGTTCTTCCTGATTTTCATATTTGTTCTATTCTTCTCACATTCAAAAGATAAAGATATATTATTAAGCTGATATTATATCTTTCCCATGGTCACACATAAAATGAGTACATTCCATTGTCCATTGGTACTATTTTATTTTAAAAGAACATAAAATATGTTCTCTGAAATTGCTTCTTTTTTACCACTACTTCTACCTCCTTTTGCGTATATCCTGAGAATTTTTAGAAGAACCAGTTATAATTTAAAAAAAGAAAATGCTAAACCACTTTATACTTTGGCATTCATAAGTCATTGCACTGTAAGACAGAAACACCTAGGAGTGCGTGCACTTTCAGAGAGTAGACTTGTGTAGGTTTAAATGAGAGCAGCAAGTTATTGGGGGACAAACCAGGCTAGGGGCAATCTTACCGTTTTTGTTTGCTTGTTTGTTTTTAAATGAGTGGACAGAAAAGAATCCACCAAGAAGAGAATAAGCTTGCCAAATGGAGGAATCCATAGGGAAACCTTAATTTAAGTCCCTGTTCTCCAATTTCTATATGGCTCATGAAAAAAGTACTTAGAAGTACTCTGAGGACTCTATTCTCTTTCCTCTTTCCCATGCTTGCCTTTGACAATCCTTCTAAGGATAGGGGAAGAAGCACTGAAAGTTACTATTTGGGTGACTTGATCTTTCTTCTCTGTCGCCTTTATTCTTCTAATACTTTCTCCAATGCTCCAAGGAAATTAGATCACATTTAACAAGTGCTTTTGCAAAGCTCAGCCACGATTTCCTCTCTCGAGCCTGTGATTAACCCACTGATGGGTTCACTAACTCTGTGTTCCAGTCCAAATACAGCAGCAGGTTCACCAGTCTCCAGGTCAAATCTACCTGCTATCCTATCCATTCTAATAGCCACTTTTAACACAAAAATATCAACAGGGTATATCTCACTAAGCCTATTCACACAGAAATAAAACATTAAAATGCATCAAAAGTCCTAGGACCATATTTTTAAGTATTTCTTCATTATTTTACAAAAAGGGAATTTTATAAAAATTATCTGTGATGATTCCGTGCTTTCTTTCTACCCCACACCTGTATTCACTCACTGATACAGAACACCATGTCCACATATACACATACACCTTCAACTTTTAGGAAAAAAGACAGAGATCACCATTCCTGTTACAATAGATCACGGGTATAATAAGCTAAATTTCATTTCAGGAGAGAACTTTCTTCCTTTTCATTGGTTCAGTTACTGTTCAGAAGTTTGCCAGATTTTAATATTTTACTTTGCTAAACAGTTTATACCTTTCTATAGACTATATTAACATTTTTACTTAACAGAACAAAGTTAAATAGCAAATTTTTATAACAATAAATGAACACTGTACTGATTCATTTTAATAAAATTCTTGAAAGTTCAAAAATAAGGTCTATAAAACAAAGTAAAGCAATATAGTATTCTCAAGAAGACTTCTGGAGTTTCTCTAAATTAAACATTAATTCATGTTTCTATATATGATCAACATCAATGACAACCAAATTAATAGCATTTGAGACAAAGTTTGTATTTGTGAAAACACGGATAGAATATTATGATTATTCAAAAATACATATACTTGAGTTTCCAAAGTATGTATTTCCCTTCATTATATGTTGCAGCTGCAAAAAGAAAATCCCTCAGAGAATTAATATGAACTTATGATAATGCAGCCTGCAGCACGGTTTTGTTTTGGTTTTGCCTGTTTTTGCTGACAAGGCAATTTGAACTATATCCTACTCATCTTTAGTAAAGGAATCAGATTATTTCACCTACAAGCATGCAGTAATAAAATGTCATTCTTCATTCAATACCGACTACTTAACATCTTTCTCTTTTTATAGGTTTGGATCCCTAGCTCATTAGACTATTACCTGATAAATAGGAGAGGGTAATGAATTGAGAAAATAACTACGTACCTTCAGAGAAAACCTGCCCGATAACAATAATCCATTAGAAAACTGGCAATATCCTCTGATCTATTGCCCGCAAAGCTATGACTTGATGGAGAGTTTCATTCCCTGGGCTCAGTTCTCCAGAAGAAAATCAGCACAATTTAAATATTTCTTGGAATGTGACAGCTCTCTAGATCCCGGGTTGCATTCTGTTCCCCAGGGATGGCAATCTGGTGTTCCTGTGTGCATAGAGCAGTGAAGATGAATTGAAAACGCTTGAGATAAATTAGGAATGGCTAAGTTAAAATTGTCTCTGCTCCAGACTCTCATCTGCAGTCTGCAAGCCTGTTTTTCTGTGAAAAAGCTAGATGGCAGGCTGCCTCAGTAAGTTCTTCTTAAGCGACAGAGAGCATTTTCAATGAAGAAAAATTCTCCCATTATCTAAGCTAATGTGACTGCTGCTAAATCTAGTTTTTAAAGTGTCTGCTGGCATGAAATTTATTTTCACTATTGCTTTCTATCAAACTACAGTCTAGAATCTATACTATCAGGCTATGTACAGTTCTATCTGAGAAACATTCCAAGTTTTTTGTTAAATTAAATCATATCACTTTTTGTAGTTTTAGTGATCATTTATGCATCAGGAATTTCCATTTTGGATCCAAAAGACATATTGCTATATTTTATACCATGCAGAAGGTTTTGATTTAAATTGCAGTATTCTTACTATGAATGGTTGCATTTTTATTAACAATCACTTATGTTATTACAGTTCTATATGAAAGTACATCATTTTAAATGTCAGGAAAATTACAAAAGTTATTTCACAACAAAAAAGTGTACTATCTAATTCTGATAAATGAACACGTAAATATTCACTCAATATCCTCCTTAAGAAAATAAGATGTTCCAAATAACACCAAAGTTTGTGAAGTATTTATCTTCTAAATAAAAACAAGTCTTATTGAATTCTGTTACTTGCAGAAGAGTGATATATTCCAAGATGAAAGTTTTACTCAATAATTTAGGCAATTCTTTTATAATTTTAATAAAATTCTAGATTTGAGAAAAATAAATATATGTACATTATATTTGGTATATTGGCACCACAGTAAACACTAAAAATTATCAAATATTCAGATCCATATCTTTACTTGGATTTGTTGTATAAAATTAGTTTTACATAATCGACACTCAAAAGCATCATAACCCATGAGAATATATATATGTATCACTGCTTGTTAAAAGTAACTGCTTAATATGAAAAACAATCTCATACTTGCCATAACTTTTCACATGGAAGTCTCCATGGTTGTATGTCTGATTATTTGACATTTAAGCAAATTGTTGCTTCCATGACAAAAATGGGGTTTACATGTGCTTTGGGAAGCAAACATAAAATAATCACCTCTGTGACATTATTTCAAGTTTTCATCATCTCTTACTATGTAAAGCAAAATTTCCCTTTTTCTCCATCCACCCTGCAGCTATAGGTATAGTTTCACTCACAGAGGTAGAAGAGAGAAGAAATAGAAGAATCAAAGTGAAGCACCATCGCAAGATTTTTCCAAATCTTTCCCTTTTCAGAAATGGCATCACTGTAGGTAGCTGCTTCTGACAAAGAAACTTAAGGGAACTGGAAAGAATCAGCATCACTATTCCAGTTGAGAGCCACTGTTATTTACCAGAGAGAGGGGAGAGAGGGAAGAAAAGGAAAGGAAAAGAAAAGCAATTGATCAGCCCCAGTTTCCATTTCTAAGATATGCAGTGTTCAGTGTTTACAATATACAAAGCAAATGAAGACAATAAAAGTGTATCTAAAAACTGGCAGTTGATGGAGTGTATGCTCACCTGTACTGTGTACTTTAACAGAATAGGTAACTATGGCAGAAAACGGGGTACACACTCCTTCTTTAGAAATGAAGGACATGAAAAGAGATGAGTTTGGAGAGATGATGAGTCTCTTGCACTTTATTGATTAGTTTGGAGTCTATCTTTGAACCATTGATAGCTTTAAATAGAAAAGAGAAATGCATTTTAGAAAGATAAATCTTCACGTCCTACTCTTTAGGTAAAAAGCATTATTGCATACCTGGTTAGCCAAGCCAGACAACTTGTAGTCATATATTTGTCCTGGTTCTTTATTCTAACACCCAATTCATCATCTATTTATTATATAAATTTATATCTCTCTCACATTTCCCAACTTTCATGACATTATTTCCAGTTTTCATCAACTCTTACCTATGTAATTGCAAAAATTTTCCATCTGACCTGTTTTCAGTCATTTATTAATTCTTCCTATATTGCTGCCAGTTCTTTTTCTAAACTGTACATAATAATGTCACTTCATTTACAAGAAACAAAAAAATAATTATTTCTTTGTCATTGCCTGGAATCCTTAAATGTCCCAAATCCGAAAAATCATATGCCAGATCTGACTCTACCTTTTTCACCTAATACCTTATTCTTAACACATAGCATCCAAAGGAAAACAATATTGAATTATCCTCTAAAATGTCTGTACATACTGCCCTTTCTACCTAGAGTTTTTCACCAGAACTATGTGACTGAAGAAATCCTTCACATCTAGGGAGACGTTTGTTAGTTGTTGTTTCCTTTTTGAAAAAAATCAATGTTCATCTGTAATGTGATGGTTTGGTGATACCCAAAGAAGTCCATTAATGGTCAAGTAAAATATATTTTCCCTTTTGGATTACTTTTTCCCTTCCCCTTTCCTACATTCTCTCTTCCTTCTCTTTCCTCTTTTTCTCCACAACTTATTCCTTCTTTTTATTTTCCATAGGTTTGTGTATATCTGCATCTTTTGAGCTTATTGTGGATTTTTTATTCTCTTATCAGCTATGCTTTTTTCTACTGCTGTCATTGATATTTTTCTATTTTTCTTCTATTTTTTCTTGACCTTGCCATTTACAGAATTGTCTTCTACTCTTCCTCCATTTATTCTCCATCCTTGTTTCATTTCTACATGAAAGAACTTAAATCTATCTTGTTAACTTTTAGAGAAATACCCTAGAAATATTTCCAATTAATGGACATTCTAATTTTATATTCTGCTTAATTAACTTGATCAAAGATCTGAGTTGTGAAGTGGTTTAATTCATTTGCATTAAATAGTTGTAATATAATTCAACACAGAAAATAAATTTGTAATTTTTCTTGTTATACTTGAAATGTCTGCAAACTATATCATAAAATACTTTTCCAAATTACAATGGCAGCTAAAATATTGAAAATTTAAATACATAGTAAAATCAATTTCATTACTCAAAATTAATTTTAATAGGAATAATCAAAAAGATTTGTCATTTGTATGATTTATTTTTAAAATGTCTTTCCTCTTAGATTTATTTTCAAATAACTTGAGCAGTAGAAAAATTTGACTTATAGAAAAAACTCAGAAACTCATCATTCATAAATGTTTAATGTTAAATGATTTATTTTCCTCTTAAAAATATATTAAGGTGGCTGACCTTACAACATGAAGATGATTTCAACATGGCAAAATTAATAAATAAATAAACATAGATAAGCATCTTGTTCGTAAATAAAACTGACATAGATCTAGAAGACAGGTAATATGTATGGCAAGCTTAATAAGAAGAAATGCATGTAGAATAAACTAGCAACATTGTTTGAAGAGACATATATATATACTTATGCTAAATTTAGGTATATAATTAACCTTTTGTACACCAAAAACTATAAAATATTACTGAAATAAAGATAACACAAATAATCAGAAACACATACTGTACATGTAGATTGGATGACTTAATGTTACTAAGATGCCAACACTAACCAAAGAGATCTGCTAATTCAATTTGCAGATCAAAATAGCAACGGCATGTTTTTTGACTTTTCTGCAGAAATACAAAACTCTACCTTAAAATTTATTTGGACTTTTAAGACAGCTCAAAAAACCAAAACAATCTTGATAAAGAATATTGGAGGCCTCTCATTTCCTGATTTCAAAACTTTTACAATGTATAGTAATCCAATGGTGTGATTCTGGTATAAAGACAAATATTTAATCCAATGTAATAGAATAAAAAACCCATAAATAAGCCTTTACTATATGGTCAAATGATCATCACCAAGGATACCAAGATCATTCAATGGGGGAAAGGACAGTCTTTTTAAAAATTATGTTGGGAGAACTGGATATCTGCATACATGAGAATGAAGTTGGACAATCACCTTATACCATATATAAAAATTAGCTCAACATGGACTAAGACTAGAATGTAAGCATGAGAACTAGAAAATTCTTAGAAGAAAACATATGAGAATAGCTTCATGACTTTATATTTGACAATGATTTATTGAATATAACACTAAAATCAATATAAGTAAACAAACACCAGATAAACTAGAATACATTAAAATTTAAAACTTCTGTTTGTAAAATGACTCAGTCAAAAGGGCAAAAAGACAACTTATGGAATTATAGAAAATATTTGCAAATTAGGTATCTGATAAGGGTTTAATATCTAGAATAAAGAACTACTACAAACTCATAATACCAAGAACAAGAAAATAAATAACCAGATCAAGAAATGAACAAAAGATTTGAATAGATGTTTCTCTGGAGAAGATATGCAAATGGCTAATAAGCTCATGAAAAGATGCTGATCATCTTTAATCATTAGATAAATGAAAATTAAATCACAAGATACTGTTTCACACCATTAAGGATGGGTACTGCCAGAAGAACAAAATGTGACAAATGTTGACTATGATGTTGAGAAAATAGACTTTTTCACCACGGGTGGAAATACAAGATGGTGTACCTCCTACTTAAAACTGAATGGTGGTTTCTCAAAATATTTGAAATATAATTATCAAATAATCCAGAAATTTCACTGTTGGTTATATCCCCAAAAGAACCAAAAGGAAGCCAGGCATGATGGTGCATGTCTGTGAATCCTAGAGACTTGGGAGGTTGAGGCAGGAGGATCCTGAGTTCAAAGCCAGCCTCAGCAACTTAGTGAGGACCTAAGCAACTCAGAGAGAACCTGTCTCAAAATGAAATTTGAAAAAGTTCTGGGGATGTGGCTCAGTGGTTAAGTGTCCCTGGATTCAATCTGCAGTACAAAAAAAAAAAAAAAAAAAATTGAAAGAGATTCAAAGAGATATTTGTGCACCTATCTTCATAGTCGCATTGCTCATAATAGTCAAAGGTACAAATAAAAGAAATTTCAGTGAGTTATTTCATAAAAGTAAAATTTTACTATTCATTTATAAATTCGAAGTAATTATACCAAGTAAACTACACATATTGAAGTTTCTTTTTAGCCACAGTAGAAATGAAATATTCTTCATAATTACAAAACAAATCTGCAACATTTCATGTTATACATCATAAAGCAAACCAAAGAGCATAAATGCAAATATTTGTTGTGTTCAAGAAAACTGAATTATTAATACTTCAGAGACCTCTTCAAGAGATCCAATAATATAAATTTCATAAGTACAACCAGAATAAGGGAAAAGGCATGTGAGTTATTTTGCTATTTCGACGAGGTGAACACTAAATTTTAAAATGTGCAAAAAGGATTAGCAAACTGCTTTGCTCTTCCAAGGTAAATGAATTTCTTATTTATCTTTTATATTCAAACCCAAAAGATAAGCACTTCAGTCTTGCTTATCTATTCATGTATTATTTCTGATTTCCATGAAAATAGAGTACTTATAAATAATTGGAGAAGAATTTAAAACTAATCTCATTAGAACCAACATGTGATTCAAAAAACTTCATTTTTTTATAAATAATAAACCATTCTCTTAGCAAGTATCATTTAAAAAATTCCTAAACTATTTAAACACGTTTTCTAATTAATGTCGAGTAGCTTATGAGGTATGTAAACACAATTTAAGAGACCACTTGAACACCATTGCTGAAAGGATTCTCCCTTTGTAGATAACATAAACTGTTAAAGCAGTACATTAAAAATATATAGATATATCCATAGAATAGTAGATATGTTTATATGTATCCCAATTAAAATAAATGCATATAGAAAATTGAGGAACAAGCAGTCTAATATCCATAATTATCACCTAATACTCCTAACTATATCAGTAAGGCTTATGTTAGATATGAACTTTAACAACAGTTGTCAGATACTAAAGCAAAAAATGTTTTTAATCCTAAAGTTGTGAATACAGAAAATATGTCATCAAACTTATGGTAAACACTGTATTTCTCGATGGACACCTTAAAAATTCAATATTTACATGATCCATGTTTTTTTCATGGATCAAAACAATATTTGAGCCAATTGGTAAAGTTAAAAAGTACATATCTATGAAACTGGAGTTTATAAAATGACAAATAATATGTGTAAAATAATGCAGTTTCAAATAAAAAGGTATCAAAACCCTGATCTAGGCCAAAGGATATACTTGGAATAAGTTCTCATTATTATTCAGAAAGCAAGCTCTTAGGAATAAATACAGAGGTTTTAGTTCACTATAGGGAGCAAAAGAACGAAAAATAAAAAATAAAAATAACAACCATATACTAATACTCTTATTGGCTATCCTTAGATTGATGAGAAAGCTGAGTGAGAACTATGAAAACCATCTATTATTTCCTATAGCCAAACTACTGTGTGGGACTCTGGACACCAATTTATAGTACTATTCAATTTTTTTTATGCTGCCAGTTTCCAATGAAATACAGAATATGTGATACCTTTTGGGGGTATTTTGAAATTATGAAAATTAAGTTTGTGAAAGAAACTTAGATATAGGAACATCAACCCCCTTTATTTATTTACTGGCTTGTTGTCTTGTCCAAAGTCACACTCAAAGGACCTAGAAAAAAACATTTTTAGATTTTATCATACCATGCTATGCCTTTAAATATATAAAAAGCCTGGAAATATCAACATCTAAAGTATTATTCTACCACATAAAATTTTTAATAATTGTGTGAAATAACTCTAAGTGATTCCAGATAATAATAAAAAAATTAGTAACTATTCCTGTAAGATCTTAAGAATCAATTCTGTAGGAAAGCATAACTTCAGTCAAAAGAGGGGGAAAAAATGTACCCTGGGCAGAACATGATATGACAGAGAGCTATAAACTGAAAGCAAGTGAGAATTCAAACAGAGATTTGGCAATCACTAAACATATTGTGGAGTTGTAAATCTGATAAAACAATAAAATTACTTCCTAATGATAGCTGACAATAATCTATTTAACAGAGAAAGTTCAAATCCTGCAATTCATTAGTGAAGAAGCATCATGTATTAAGGAACGTCTTATTCAATCCCTTGAAACTATGCATGCAAAAACACAAGGGACATAGAAATTATTAAAACACATCAGGATCTCTAGCATATGTTCCAAATCCAAAGTGTTATGAACAATATACAGTCTTTAGAAAATCATCCAGAAGTTCACAGATGTGAAAAGTTAATCCCTAAGAAGCTATACACATAGATGTGCCAGGGACAGCAGAGAACCTATTGGAGTTTGTACACTATGTAATTTGAGAAACATAGGAAATTCAATGAACTATGTCAAATCTGAAGTCACCTAGCTAATTTCAAAAGGTGTGAAAGAAAATAAAAAGATGATGATGATATCTGTAGTATAAACTCTGCAGTTAGGCTTTAAACAATTTCAGTTCTTCAATACTGTGCATCTGAACCATAACATACTACCAAATCATTATTCTAAATACTTCCATAAGCCTAAAGGAAGTTTTAATTTTATCACGGTCATTCCAAATTCAAATTTACTAGCAAAGACTCAAAATCTAATCAGTAAAAATTCTCCAAAAGATTATAATTAATAATGAGTTCTTAAGTATCAATTATGCAATTCAAAAAAGTAAATGAACAATGCATTTAGCCATAAGAAGAAAATAGGGAAGGCAGCTGACATTCAAAAGCCACCATGTAGAAATTTACAGCATGTGTATTGCTTAATTCTTCATAAATGTGCAGAGAGAAAAATCATAGTATTAAAAGTACAGAAATGTTTTCATGATTTTATTTAAACAGATGGTGAATTCTGTTTTGTAAAAATAAATTTTATACTTAGAAAAGTTTTCAATTTCCAGAAAAATAGTAAAAAAAAAAAACCCACAGAATATCCATTTTTACCCTTCTACCTATTTACCTATTATTAAAATATTATACTTGTATCGTAAAGAAACTATACTGATATATTATTGTTAACTAAGTTCTATAATTTATTAAGAATTTTTAGTTTCTACCTAATATCCCATTCCTGTTCTAAGATTGCATCATGGATATCACATTATCTAAAATGTTCATGTTCTTTATGCTCCTCTTGCCTGAGTTTTTCACTTCCATGTTTTTGACAATCTTTACAGTTTTAAGGAATACTGGTCAGACATTTTATAGCCACACTTTTTATCACTCTTAACTGACAGTACAAGAACATATATGTGTGGCTAGTATCCATGTAGATACACACAGTTATAAACGTTTTTACATGTAATACTCATCATCTATGTTAATCTATGCATGAATTGATACTGATTCTTCCCATTATTTGTAGTTTATTCTCTCTCTCTCCTCTGCTCTAGGTGAGCTCAACTTTGGTTATTTTTAAACTCCAGTTTCAACACTTCGTTTGTTTCAGATTCCCACCATCAGTTATCCACTCAGTTAATTGTTTAGAGCTCTTATGGAAAAGCAGTAACAACTCAAGGTGGTTATACATAGTGTTTATGTAGACTCTATTCTTTCAAAATTATATAAGCTAATACCTTTTTCTTCCACCTCTTTCTCAGTGAGATTGTTTTATAAATTTGTAGTACTCATAGTCAGTTTTGCATCTATTCCAGGATTGAACTTCAATATTTTAAAAATTTGGATATATTAACGCTTACCCAGTGGGTAAATTTCTGTATGTTTTGACAAATGTATAGTGACATGTACTCATCATTACAGAATTTTAAAAGATAATTTCATTACTATAAAATATCCCTTGTGCCTCACCTGTTTCACTTGTTTCCACATTTCCCTGAAATCTAAGATGATGGGTTGGTGTATTTCTATAGTTTCTAAGTTTGATTTTTCCAATATGTTGTAAAATTACAATCATATAGCATGCGTCCTTTTCATATTGGCATCTTCTATTTAGTTACATGCCTTTAACATTCACCCATTTTTTTTGATTACTTGATAGTTCTCTTCAGTACTGAGTAATATCCCCTTGCACTGATTCAGTCACAGTATGTTTATCATTCACTAAGTGAGGAACATATTGTTTTTCCTAGTTTCCAATAAAGAGTCACATGTTGGTTTTTATGGAGGCAATTTTTCATATCAGGTTGGAAGATGCCTAGAACTAGGATTGCTGGATTATATATTAATCTTATATTTACCTTTGCAAAAAACTTCCAAGCAGACTTCCAGTGGTTGTACCATTCCACCTTCCAATTAGCCAGGAACAAGAGATTCTGTTGCATGCATCCTCAGCAATAATGGAATGATAGGGTTTTCCTTTTGTTGTTTATTTTTTATACTTTCTCATTCTGATAGGTATGTAGTGGTTTCTCATTGCTGTTTTAATTTGCATTTCCAGTGAGAAATGTTATACTTATATTTATTCACCACCTATGCATCTTCATTACTGCTCTATTTTTTTAATTCAATTTTTTGTTTCTTCATGGTAGATTTGAAAGAATGGTATACAGATTATGTCAGATATCAGATGTGTCATGTTTTCATTCTCTTCATAGTGTCTTCCTCAGACTCTTTTTTTTAATTTATTTTTTTTTATTTAATAAGGATTGACTTGTTAAATTTTTCTTCCAGGGATTGTGCTTTTGATGTTGTAGCTAAAATCTCATGACTAAATAACAATCATGTAGATTTTCTACTGTGTACTTTGTCTCTTTGGACTATTTCTTTTGTTTCCATTTAGCATGTTTTGTAATATTTTGGTGAAAATAAATAAATGAGGAAAGGAATCTTTTTTAGTTTGACGTTTTGTATTTCTCTATAAAAGACTTCAGGGGATCTTCTTAGCTATTTGCTATGAGAAACTGGTGGGATTCCTGTATTAAAATCCACAAAATCTGTTCTCCAAAACATAGTGCCCCCTGGAGTTTCTCACTCTTAAACTATTCTACACTCAGCCTCCAACAGTTCAACAACATTTGTAGCTAAATATTCCCATCATTTAGCATTCACACAAATTCTACTCCAGGTAAGCAGATATTGACTATGATTCTCTGCATCCCTACCTCTCCTTATTTTAGGGTGTTAGTTTTCCCTGTAAACTTAGTAATCTGACAGGTCATAAAAACATTTCTTCACTTTCCTTTGTTCAGTTGTTATTGTTGTGAGTACAAGAGTGATGACTATTAAGTACTTTGTATATTTTGGAGCAGAAACCAAAAATCCTTTCTCTTATTTCAAAATCACCAGGCATTAATTGCATGATTCACATTTCAAAATTTAGAATGGTGGTAAAATGCACCATCACAATAAAATATCTCTTTACTGAAATGTTTTAAGAGTATTTCAGAACAAAGGCAAATGGATCTTGAAAAGATGAAATTATACAGAAAGGATAGTTAACAAAATTTAGAGTGTGATTTAAATTTACAAAAAAAAGTTGATAATATTTTCTATACTTTGAAACTTATACTTTCTTAATTACAAATCAGTATTTCTGTTGTGTTTCATCATATTAACATGCATAATAGCCTATAACAGAAAATGGATATTATTTTGTTAAAGAAATAGATTTTAAAGACAAGTTCAGTTTTTTTTATATTGAACTGAAAAAAAATCAGCATTTACAAGTAATCCTTTACATGTAGTATAAGTATTTGCTGAACACATTATAAGATGCAGGAAGGCCCAGTCGTTGTAAGAAAACAGAGAAAGAACCATCAGATATACATATCTTCTACACTTAACTTCAAATTAAAGTTTAGGCAAAGGTTTGCTTAATCAGTCAGCAGATGCTACCACAGTACACTGTACATAGTGTCATAAATACAGTTTTCTAATGTTTAGTTGTTTACTAGCATCAATACAAACAGTAAGAATAAAAGTACCCTAAAAGTGTCTTAAAAAAGGACATTATCACAAAATCACATTTTATATTACCATATGAAATGAAAAATGATAATATATCCTAGGAAAATTTGATATCCATGTGCTGAATGACAACTATCTTCCATATATTGAATTATAGCATTACGTAGGACAGATAGGGTAAGAGATCAGGCAGGGCTAGTCTAGCTGCAAAAATGCTTTCGTAAAAACTTGGCTGATTCTATTTACAGAAGTTCTTTGTCTACAATAAAATTCTGGTACCCCTTCTTGGGAAAAAATTATGAGAATGAAAATACATCAACACTGACTGCAGTCTACCTTTCTATAAATATACACAAAGGTTTTGGAGCAAAGATGCTCAATTTTTGAATGGTGAGGTGTAGTGTAATCAATGTTTTCATGTATGTAAATAACTGAACAAATTAGTTTCATATTTAAAAGAAAATATGTTAGCTAAAAAAGATCTCCACTCTTAATCCCACCATGAACAACTACAACCAAATAACTCTAAACAGTCAAAGCAAGTAAAAAGAAATGAATAAATTCAAATATTATCCCATGCAGTGGTCTTGTTGCATTCTACACATGTAGAGGAATTTTATGCAGATGGCCTCTTGGGGTTTAAGAGGGAAGTAGGGTCTAGTGCCTTGAAATAAACATATTTTTCAAGCATAAAACTGAGAAGTTATTGCCAATGGCAGTATTTAGTTGAATAACAGATTTGCACTAAAGAAAAGGTATTCAAACACACTGAAATGAGAAGATTGGATTCAGATATAAAGAAGTTTCCAAGCAGAGAGAGGGGTTAGCCTACAATAATTTCTTCTTACTCTCTTGCCTGCCACCTCTAGCTTGAATATGTGTAAGTTTTAAAGGAGTTAAAAAGGAGTAAACAGTAACTAATCCTCATTCATTTTTCCATACTCATTCTGAAGCAGCTGCATGATAATCTCTAAATCCTTGACATTACTTGATTATGCAATTTAATTAACACAACAATCATCACTGAATATTAGAAGTTTTTCATCTAGTATCTCACACCACTTTTCAAATCATATCTCTACACCAAAAATTCTAATATTAATTCATTAAGCACACTACCCCATATTGAAAACTGACAATTTATTTTTAAAAATAGGTTTTTCATATTTGAATTTTTTTGTTCAAAATTTTATGATTTTGTTCATAAAAAGTTATTTTTTCATTAAAATCTGATTTTCTTGGAGTTTAAAAGATTCAGATTTATTTTTCATTAATATGCATTTGTCACACATGTTAAATGGAGTAAAGTATAGTATTTTAACATACACTACGCACTGGTCAAATCAGGGAGGAAATCATAAAGGGTGTTTTTTTAAAACAAAACACATGTGAGCACATCAAGTTTGCTTTTACATGATTTTAACTATACAAAAGGATTTTTACAGATCACAAGATTCTGAAAGTTATCAAGTTAAAATTGCATCCTAAAAATAATTTCTAGAAATAGATTTGACTTATAAAATTATATTTTTCAATACATACTGTATATGAATTTCAAGGAAAAAGAAAAATGTATTATCATGTTCATGTGGGAGAATATGTACATATATATATTTAATTAATATGTCAAAATTGGTCTATGATTTTAGTGTCTATCTCTAGTTATTTTTAAAAGTAATTGAAAGATTCTATTTGTGTGGGCATGGAATTTCTCATAAGTAAGAGCTACCTTATTCAATGAATACTAATTATTTTTTATCACTCATACTCCCAATTTTTGAAAGAAACTCCACCACAGGGGGTGGAGTGGGGAGATGGAATCTGGACTAAAGCTTGTAATAAATGTTTTTTTTTGTTTTTTTTTTTGTTTTTTGTTTTTTTTTTTTTACGTTTACATAGGGTAATGATGTTTATTATATTTTTCCCCTCCCCCCCACCACTCCCACCCCTCCCACCCCTCCCACCCCTCTTTTCCCTCTACACAGTCCTTCTTTCCTTCATTCTTACTGCTCTCCTTAGCCTAACTCTAAACCTAACCCTAAACCTAATGCTAGCCCCTCCCACCCCCCATTATATGTCCTCATCCGCTTATCAGCGAGATCATTCGTCCTTTAGTTTTTTGAGATTGGCTTATCTCACTTAGCATGATATTCTCCAATTTCGACCATTTGCCTACAAATGCCATAATTTTATCATTCTTCATTGCGGAGTAATATTCCATTGTATAAATATGCCACAGTTTCTTTATCCATTCATCAACTGAAGGGCATCTAGGTTGGTTCCACAATCTGGCTATGGTGAATTGAGCAGCAATGAACATTGATGTGGCTGTATCTCTGTAGTATGCTGATTTTAAGTCCTTTGGGTATAGGCCAAGGAGTGGGATAGCTGGGTCAAATGGTGTTTCCATTCCAAGCTTTCTGAGGAATCTCCACACTGCTTTCCAGAGTGGTTGCACTAATTTGCAACCCCACCAGCAATGTATGAGTGTTCCTTTTTCACCACATCCTCGCCAACACCTATTGTTGCTTGTATTCTTGATAATCGCCATTCTAATTGGGGTGAGATGAAATCTTAGGGTAGTTTTGATTTGCATTTCCCTTATTACTAGGGATGTTGAACATTTTTTCATATATCTGGTGATTACTTGTACATCTTCTTCTGTGAAATGTCTGTTCATTTCCTTAGCCCATTTGTTGATTGGATTATTTGTATTCTTCGTGTAGAGTTTTTTGAGTTCTTTATAGATTCTGGAAATTAGCGCTCTATCTGAGGTATGGTTGGCAAAGATATTCTCCCACTCTGTAGGCTCTCTCTTCACATTTCTGATAGTTTCCTTTGCTGAGAGAAAGCTTTTAAGTTTGAATCTATCCCAGTTGTTGATTCTTGCTTTTATTTCTTGTGCTATGGGAGTCCTGTTAAGGAAATCTGATCCTGAGCCAACAAGTTGAAGATTTGGACCTACTTTTTCTTCTATAAGATGCAGGGTCTCTGGTCTGATTCCGAGGTCCTTGATCCATTTTGAGTTGAGTTTTGTGTAGGGTGAGAGATAGGGGTTTAGTTTCATTCTATGCATATAGTTTTCCAGTTTTCCCAGCACCATTTGTTGAAGAGGCTATCTTTTCTCCATTGCATATTGTTGGAACCTTTGTCTAGTATGAGAAAATTGTATTTATTTGGGTTTGTGTCCATTTCCTCTATTCTGTACCATTGATCTACCTGTCTATTTTGGTACCAATACCATGCCGTTTTTGTTACTATTGCTTTGTAGTAGAGTTGAAGATCTGGTATTGCAATACCCCCTGCTTCGCTCTTTCTACTGAGGATTGCTTTAGCTATTCTAGGTTTTTTATTCTTCCAGATGAATTTCATAATTGCTTGCTCTATTTCTGCGAGGTACATCATTGGGATTTTAATTGGAATTGCATTGAATCTGTATAGAACTTTAGGTAGTATAGCCATTTTGACGATATTAATTCTGCCTATCCAGGAACATGGGAGATCTTTCCATCTTCTAAGGTTTTCTTTAATTTCTTTCTTTAGTGTTCTGTAGTTCTCATTGTAGAGGTCTTTCACCTCTTTTGTGAGATTGATTCCCAAGTATTTTATTTTTTTTCGATGCTATTGTGAATGGGGTAGTTTTCCTAATTTCTCTTTCTGAAGATTCATCACTTATGTATAAAAATGCATTGGATTTATGAGCATTGATCTTGTAACCTGCTACTTTACTGAATTCACTTATGAGTTCTAAAAGTTTTCTGGTGGAATTTCCAGGTTCCTCTAAATATATAATCATGTCATCAGCGAACAGGGATAGTTTGAGTTCTTCTTTTCCTATTCGTATCCCTTTAATTTCTTTGGTTTGTCTGATTGCTCTGGCTAGAGTCTCAAGGACGATGTTGAATAGAAGCGGTGAAAGAGGGCATCTCTGCCTTGTTCCAGTTTTTAGGGGGAACGCTTTCAGTTTTTCACCATTTAGAATGATATTAGCCATGGGCTTAGCGTAGATTGCCTTTATAATGTTTAGGAATGTTCCCATTACCCCAATTTTTTCTAGTGTTTTGAGCATGAAGGGATGCTGTATTTTATCAAATGCTTTTTCTGCATCTATTGAAATAATCATGTGATTCTTAACTTTAAGTCTGTTGATATGGTGAATGACATTTATTGATTTCCGAATGTTGAACCAACCTTGCATCCCTGGGATAAAACCCACTTGATCGTGGTGCACTATCTTTTTAATATATATTTGTATGCGATTTGCTAAAATTTTGTTGAGAATTTTTGCGTCGATGTTCATTAAGGATATTGGTCTGAAATTTTCTTTCCTTGATGTGTCTCTGTCTGGTTAGGTATCAGGGTGATATTGGCTTCATAGAACGAGTTTGGTAGGGTTCCCTCCTCTTCTATTTCATGGAATAGTTTGAGGAGTATTGGAATGAGCTCTTCTTTAAAGGTTTTGTAGAACTCGGCTGAGAACCCATCTGGTCCTGGACTTTTCTTTGTTGGTAGGCTTTTGATGACCTCTTCTATTTCATTGCTTGAAATTGGTTTATTTAAGTTGTGTATGTCCTCCTCGTTCAGTTTAGGTAGTTCATATGTCTCTAGAAATTTGTTGATGTCTTCAAGGTTTTCTGTTTTGTTGGAGTATAGATTTTCGAAATAGCTTCTAATTATGTTTTGTATTTCATTCGTGTCTGTGTGATGTTTCCTTGTTCATTCTGAATTTTAGTAATTTGAGTTTTCTCCCTCTTTCTCTTTGTTAGTGTGGCTAAGGGTTTATCAATTTTATTTATTTTTTCAAAGAACCAACTATTTATTTTATTAATTTTTCCGATTGTTTCTTTTGTTTCGATTTCGTTGATTTCGGCTCTGATTTTAACTATTTCCTGTCTTCTACTACTTTTGGTATTGGTCTGCTCTTCTTTTTCTAGTGCTTTGAGCTGTAGTGTTAACTCGTTTATTTGTTGATTTCTACTTCTTTTTTTGAATGCACCCCATGAAATAAATCTTCCTCTAAGTACTGCTTTCATAGTGTCCCAGAGATTTTGATATGATGTGTCTTTGTTCTCGTTTACTTCTAAGAATTTTTTTATTTCCCTCCTGATGTCTTCTGTTATCCATTCATCATATAATAGTGTATTATTTAGTCTCCAGCTATTGGAGAAGTTTCTGTTTTTTATTCTGTCATTTATTTCTAATTTCAATCCATTATGATCTGATAGAGTACAAGGTAGTATCTCTATCTTCTTGTATTTGCTAACAGTAGCTTTGTGGCATAAAATATGGTCTATTTTAGAGAAGGATCCATGTGCTGCTGAGAAGAAAGTGTATTCATTCTTTGTTGGATGGTATATTCTATATATGTCCGTTAAGTCTAAATTGCTGATTGTGTTGTTGAGATCTATAGTTTCTTTATTCAATTTTTGTTTGGACGATCTATCCAGTGGTGAGAGAGGTGTGTTAAAATCGCCCTAGTATTATTGTGTTGTGGTCTATTTGATTTCTGGAATTGAGAAGGATTTGTTTGACGTACGTGGATGAGCCAATGTTCGGGGCATAGATATTTATGATTGTTATGTCTTGCTGATTTATGCTTCCCTTAAGCAGCATGTAATGTCCTTCTTTATCCCTTCTGACTAGTTTTGGTTTGAAGTCCACATTATCTGAGATGAGGATGGATACTCCAGCTTTTTGCTGTGTCCGTGTGCATGGTATGTTTTTCCCCATCCTTTCACCTTTAGTCTATGGGTGTCTCTTTCTATGAGGTGAGTCTCTTGCAGGCAGCATATTGTTGGATTTTTCTTTTTAATCCAGTCTGCCAGTCTGTGTCTTTTGATTGATGAATTCAGGCCATTAACATTCAGGGTTATTATTGTGATATGATTTGTATTCCCAGTCAATTGACTCATATTTGTTTTTGACATGATTTGGTTTCTCCTTTATTTGGCTATTCCTTTAGGCTAGCGCCTCCTGTTGCTGATTTGCATCGTTGTTTTTCATCTCTTCCTCATGGAATATTTGCTGAGAATGTTCTGTAATGCTGGCTTCTTTTTGTAAATTCCTTTAGCTTTTGTTATCATGGAAGGATCTTATTTCATCGTCAAATTTGAAGGTAAGTTTTGCTGGGTATAAGATTCTTGGTTGGCATCCATTTTCTTTCACGGCTTGGTATATATTGTTCCAGGCCCTTCTAGCTTTTAGGGTCTGGATTGAAAAATCTGCTGATATTCTTATTGGTTTCCCTCTGAATGTAATTTGATTCTTTTCTCTCGCGGCCTTAAAATTCTGTCTTTATTTTGTATGTTAGGTATTTTCATAATAATGTGCCTTGGTGTGGGTCTGTTGTAATTTGTATGTTTGGAGTTCTATAAGCCTCTTGTACTTGGTTTTCCATTTCATTCTTCAGATTTGGGAAATTTTCTGTTATTATTTCATTGAATAGATTGTTCATTCCTTTGGTTGTTTCTCTAAGCCTTCCTCAATCCCAATAATTCTCAAATTTGGCCTTTTCATGATATCCCATAGTTCTTGGAGATTCTGTTCATGATTTCTTACCATCTTCTCTGTTTGTTCAACTTTGTTTTCAAGGTTAAATATTTTGTCTTCAATGTCTGAGGTTCTGTCTTCCAGGTGTTCTATCCTATTGGTTATGCTTTCTATGGAGTTTTAACTTGGTTTATTGTTTCCTTCATTTCAAGGATTTCAGTTTGGTTTTTTTTCAGTATCTCTAACTCTTATTGAAATGATCTCTTGCTTCCCGTATTGGTCTTTTAACTGTTGATTGGTGCGATCACTTAATGCCTGCATTTGCTCTTTCATCTCCTCCTTCAATCCCTGCATTTGCTCTTTCATCTCCTCATTAGCTTCCCTGATCGTTTTAATTACGTACATTCTGAACTCCCTTTCTGACATTTCTTCTGCTGTGCTGTCATTGGGTTTTATTGATGTAGTATCTAGGTTGTTTGGGACATTTTCTTCCCTTGTTTTCTCATAATGGTCAGTTGTCAGTGGGACCCTGAGATATTGCAGTTTTCCACTATTGGCTTATAGTGTCCCAGTAGGTTTCCAGTGTATCACCTCCCAGCCTTCAGTAGCCTGATGTCTTGGAGGAATCTGATAAAGCAGCTCATTCGAAGAATACTGCCCCTAGCCCCCTACTGGTTCCACGTTTTTGAACTGGCTCTGTGCGGAAATGCTCTCACTGTGGGCCTGCACCGTGCAGCTGGCCGTGTGGGAAGAGCCCACTGCCAGAGTGTGGAAGACTACCTTGGGAAGACTCAAGCTGCCCTGCCCGGCTCTGCTAAGCCACCTCTATCTGGGCCTGCCACCCGGGCTGAGCTTTACCCAGTGGGCAGACTCACCCGTGGCTCTATTTCAGTCCGAGTCTCTCTGTGCCTCCCCTCTTAGCTCCTGGGTTCTGGAGCGGGCCGGGAGTGCAGTCTCCCTCTAGGCCGCCATCTTGGATCTCCCCGTGAAGAGAGCCCGCAGCCGGAGTGGGCAGAGCCGCCTGAAGAGGTCTCCGGCTGCCCTGCCCTTATCCCTGAGGCTGATTGCAGATCGAGGCTCTCCGCTGGTTCTTTGCAGGAGTACACTGCACTGCAGCGGCTCCGGGACTCGGAGCCTGCTCTGTTCAGACAGGCTCTCACTAGCGGGCCAGTTCCGTTCCGAGAACCTGGAGAAGCTGGCTGTGTGGGCGGGGCCCACCGCCGGAGTGCGCAGGGCTGCCTGTGGATGACTCTAGCTGCCCTGCCCGGCTCCGATAAGCCACCTCTATCTGGGCCTGCCACCCGGGCCGAGCTTTACCCAGTGGGCAGACTCACCCGTGGCTCCACTTCAGTCCAAGTCTCTCAGTGCCTCCCCTTCTTAACCTCCTGGGTTCTGGAGCGACTGGGGGTGCAGTCTCCCTCTAGGCCGCCATCTTGGAACGCCCCCAATAAAATTTTTTATGTGACTGACTTTTGGTGTCATTGTTCCACATTCCACTTAGGGGAAAAGTCTGGCTTGCTCACTGCTCTACTGCGTCTGTGCACAGAGTGCCCTGAATTTGTTTTTACCAGGGGGATCCTAAGGACTTAAAGGAATATGAAGTATATGATGTTCTACATTAGAATTCAGAGTAAAAGAGTTGTGCTTTTAAGGGATATGTAAATGTTTATTCAAAGAAATTGCACCTAATGAAAATACTTGGCTATTAAACAAGGCTTATAACAATTTTATGTTTTCACAATCAAAAGTATGGCAATGGCAGCAAAACACTAAATTCAGTCACCCAAATACTATTACTCTACATACTTATTATAAGAACAATTCTGCCATTGAGATGTGACACAAATGACAGACAGGATAGACTGACAGTTTTATTTTTTACATTTGGAAAGTGCTCTCATCTGATACCACAGACACATAACATGTATTAATTCTAAACGTGATTCATGCATCATTCCAAGAAAATATCACTGAAAGAGGAGTATGTGTGTCCATGTGCTCTTATGTTCAAGAATTATTTTTACAGCCAACTTATATTACTATATCCAGGATCTCTCAGCACTTGTAGAACAATTTCATTGGTAAGATATGTAATATTTTGAAATTGTTTCCTCTACCCGCCCACCACAACTGTCACCCACAAAGCCCAGACTACTTTTTTCAGGAAAGTCAGCATGCCAGATTTTTTTGTGGGAGTTCACATAGCAGCTTCCTTAAACAATGTGTTAGTCTCTCTGATTTATCCTGCTTCCATTTCTAGTAATCTCTTTACAACCCACGTCAGACTTCCAACCTCAAATCTATTCATTTTTATAGAATATTTAAGCCAAACATACATCCTTCACATTATTTCATTAAACAAAAATGTGAATTTTAGAAGATTTCTACTAGATATTTAAAGCCAACATATGTGATAAGAATAATCTCACATTTCAAACACTACAATTAGTAATAGTGTATTATTAAAACTTTAGTATCTTTTAAAATTAAAATGACATTTTTCATATCTTAAAAAATAATATAATGTATCATTTTAATATTGACACAACTGCCATGATTATTTCTGAATCAGATACTTCTTATTCAGGTGATCTTACAAATTAGATATATCTAATTATATATTTGATAATTTATACAAAATCATATTCATATATGAATTTACATGCTAAAATTTTAGATCATTGAAGATGTTAACAAATATTTATATATAGACTTGCTACTATATATTTATAGTGTAAAATTATCTGTAATATTTATGCCAATACATGAATATATTACACCTTTGAAAAAATGTATCTTTTATGCTTCAGGTAACAGCACAGATGAATGAATTTTAAGAAACTGAAATGAAACTATAACATACACAGAAGATATTGAAAATTGCAGGATACTATAATACACGAAACTATTAATGTACTTTAAAGAGTTGAAAATATAACTGGCATTCTTAGCAAGAAAAATTATGTTTTATTTTTGATACTAAAAATGTGCTTTTTATAAGTTTTATATGATCTTATAGTTTTGGGTTTTTATAAATAGTCTGTATTATGTTATTTATCTATATATGTATATATACACATACACATATACAGATACACACACACACATGTAGATGCATGCATGCACAAAATATTCAATTGTAGGACTTTTATGTGTGTTTTCAGTAAACACCAACATAGATTTTCCTCAATATTTTGAGAATTCTAATTTTAAATGCTTGTTTTTTTATGAGCCATGCTATTTATCAAAGGACAATCCATTTGCTGTATGAATGAGCAGAAACAACATAAAGGAGTTACAGGTGTAAAAATATTCAATTTAGTAGGAATATCAATTTTAATAGGAAAATCAGATGCAACTCAAATACATAGATGCCTTCTATGATGCATGAATTTATTTATTTCCTGTTTTTCAAATTATTTACTTTATCAGATTATCATCCTGTAAATTATAGTGATTTACTATCCTGCAAATATATGAAACCAAATCATTCTTCTTCATTCAAATAAAAAATTACTTTGACTCCAAAAGCACCTTGAAATGTAATTTATGAACCATATAACTAAAACAATATATCAGAGGTTAACTGAGAAATATAAACTAAGAAAATTACATATAACAATTCTTTAGAAGTATGTCATACTAAATTAAAGTTATCTGAATAATGTCATCAGATTTGATTCCTACAGTCTGTTTATCCTAATTATTTTCCAAAATAAAAAATAAAAGGAAAAACACACTTTCATTACTTCATCCCAATAACAAAGAGAAATGCATATACAGAGTCATCTACTGAATATCACATTATAAATTTTTATAATTATTGAATAATTCTCCATAGCACTACTTCTCATACTAATCAATACTGGCAGAAAGACCTATATTTTCCATATACTGAAAATTTTTGAACAAAATGATTAAAACAAAATTTAAGAAGTGGAAGCAACTTAGAGATGGACAAGTGAGATCCCCACATTTATATGAAGAAACTGAAGTCAAAACAAATGAAATGACTTCCCAGAAAAGAAGGGAAAAATTACAGCTCATATGGTCAACTACTGACAGAAGTAAAAAGGGGATGGAGGTGTATGTAAAGAAAAAGAAAAGAAGTAGAGGGAGAAAAAAATAAAACCTGCATCAAACACTTTCAACAATGTCACAGGGGTAACTTTCCTACTATGCTTTCTTAGGTCTTGGGGGTATTTGCAAGCCTCAAAGATGAATGAAATTATGTTATTTTCAGAACAATGGATTAAACTGGAGAATGTCATGTTAGTCAAAATAAACCAGACTTGGAGAAGTAACATATGTTTTCTCTCATATGGGGATAAAAAGGGAGGGGGGATAACTAAGGATATAAAGAAAGTAGAAGGAAGACCAATAGGGTAGAAGAAGGGGATCATGATAGTGAGGAAGGGAGGGTAAAAGGAAGAATTGGGGAGTGAAATTGATCAAATAATGTTATATGCATGTGCCAATATGCCACAATGAAACTCACCAATCTGTATAGCTAAGAGGTAGATTAAAGCACAATTCCAGATAATAAATGTAGGATGATCATGTTTGCAAAATATTTTAATACCCCTAATGATTGATTTAGACCATAACAAGCAATGAAAATAAATGTGATGAAGAAAGAGTGGTCGATGAGTAACTTTGTCATGAATTATCAGATTGCCATTACTTGAATCCACTGATGTCTCTAATTTGACTGAGATGCTATGCAGTCTCCTGATGTGACACTGTTTGAGGCACGAGGTATTGCCTATGCAGAACTCTTGTGCATTCCATCTGAATCTACTCAGGACTTAATATATAATTTCCAATCTGCAATAAGTACAGGAGATAAATAAATATGTTCATTGATAACACAGGAAAAACATTAAACAAATCAGAGACTGAGGTATTATAACAGAAAACAAATTCAATTTCTTTAACAGATAAAAAAAGCATTTAACAGGGACAATGATAAGGAAGGAGGAACTATTCTATATTAAGACACATAAAAACCTTAATGTCAAGTATATCACAGACAAATCACTCAATGTACCAAAATGAAGTTCCCACTAAACTTCCCATTTGTAAGTTTTAATGTGATGCAGCCACCATTATATCTGTTTTTTTTTTTTTTTCTTTAGAGAGACATCAGCTGATGGATACTTAGCTTATTTTTATAATTTTCTTGGAAGATACCTCAGGATAACTGATCTTATATGATTGTACATGCTTCCATAAGCTGAAATTGTCTAAGTGTTTTATAATTTGAGGCTATTGAATTCATAAAAACATTGGTAAAATTTAAAGGTTAATCTATGTGTTAGTAAAAGCAAGCCAAAAATTTTCAGTGGGCTACATTTAGTTGGTTTCTTCTACTGAATAAACTATGTAATATTTATTCTTAAAGTATCTATATCTGCTATTCCTGTTACAAAATTTGGTGAGCAATTCAAATCTTCTATCTTCTGCAACCTAACTGCTGTGCCCATTATCAATGAGCATAATTTCAAAGATTCATTTTTGACCATTTCCTGATAATATACAAAAGTTCTTCTTTTCTAACTCTTCATATTTTTGCAACTATTAACTAATCCTATGTAAAACTTTTCTATGCCAACTCTCAGTTTTGTCCTGTTTGCCCTCTTTATTTAAATAACCAATTGTCCTCAATTCATTCTAGAATGTCTTCACTTAGAATTCAAGTTGAAATTTGCATGACTTGTTTTAGTTCTATACTACTAATTTATATGCCAGCTACTGAAGTCATCCGTGTAAATTCTTGAGATTTTGGTGATGACACTCAATCTCATTCTCTTAACCTATTTAGTAATCTGGAGAAATTCAGCAATTTTTCTTTTAACAAATACGAAACTATTAATATCACTTTTTATGAAGGAAGAAAAAAGTAAGAGAAAAGTATTTTCTGGAACAACTACTTTCTTAAGAATCAAGTTATTTCTTCCACCCCTTTTCTAAAACTAAGAAATCTCAAAATTTAATAAAAGAATCCAAATTTAAATTAATATACAATCTTAATATTACCAACTCCTTTTATGTAACTTTTAATAGCATAGAAAATAGATATAGAACTTTCCTAGTAAGGAAAATGGAAACTAAAGGGTGTTCCTTTGGCTATGAAATTAAATATTCATATTTCAAGGAAAAAGTCTCATGCACAATAAATATGAGAGATAAAGGATTTACATGGAAAAAAATGTCATGTCAAATTTATTTATAAGTAACTACTATACATACAATTTGAATTGAATAGTTAGGAATTGAAATCAAATATTCATATTCTGTATTCATATAGGCTTTCAGAGGGCAATTATCTGTACTATTGTCTAATTAGAAATTTAAAGATATTCCACTTTATAATATGGTTGAATGTAGTGCAACCAAATGAGCTCTCATTAAATCCAAGAACGATCAAAGTATTTTAAGTTCTGCACAAAGTTAAATGAATATTGAATCAATTATTTCTTCAAATAAAATATCAAGGGATCTATAAAATACTCTAAATATCTTCTCTTTCTCCATTATCCACTTGGAAAATGGTTCACATTTAGTCATATATTACCAAGTTATAAGTTGTTCTTTGGAATTCAATGAGAAAAGCAGTTGAAAATTGGAAGGGCTTAATTAATTTTAAGTGATTTATCCATTGATAAGCTGGAGAACTAAGCTCCATGACATTCTAAAGTTCCAAAGAAAACCATTTTCAGTTCTACATTTTTAAAAAAATAATAGCAGTGAAACTAACAGTATGTGTTCTAGTTAAAACTGATTGACGACCACTCTATGACAGACTGACAGATGTTTGAAAACCCTACATATATTATCAACCACTTCACCTTCTCCCTCTTACTGATTATGCTCCAAAAGTTGCAGTAATTTGTCCAAACTTAACAAAGCTTATTGGTAGTTTGAAAAAAAATAAAAAATAAAAGGTCACAAACCCTGTGGTAATAAAAACAAAGGCATTCAAATTCGGGTAAACTGACTCTGGAATCTTGGCCATTGACCATTACATTCCATAGGATCTGAACTAATTCTCAGCTGTTGAATCAGAATCTCAAACATATTTTAACTTGTGTGAAGAAGTAATTGTTTTATGTGGTCCAGTATAACTTAGAATTAATGAGGGTCATCAGTATGACAATATAAGTGACTCTCGGAAAGCGTAATTGTACATCGAAAACCTATCCTGGAAGAAAAAAAATTACTTTCTGAGGAAATTTGTTCTGGATATTTAATTGAGAAATCACTTTTCCATTTTTATAAAACCATCTATGCTTTACCATATTCACAATTATCACTATTTTACCACATTACTGTGGGGGTCATTATGTACTGATTTACCCAATAATAAATTTAGTAAATGAGAATACAGGAACCAAAAAAGGAACTCTTACCATGAATCAACCACAAATACTGATGAGAACAGCACAGAAAATAAGGTGAGTTTAATAATACAATGAGCCAAATCCAGAAATATTTCAATCAAAAAGACAGAAGAGAGGAAATATAAAGTAATTTCAAAAGCATTGGGAGATAGTGACATTGTGATATTAATGCTGCTGCTGCTACTACTGCAGGTGAACTTAGAATTCATAATTGGTTACTCTACTCAAAACTTTATAAAGAATCCAACATAATACTTAAAATAACTTCAATTGTGTTACAGCATATTTTGTGTGTGTGCCTGTGAACATGCACAATTAGTGTACAAATTTAACATGCAAAATTTACTACAATATACATTGTAACAAAGACAAAACTGTCCACATTTATTACACTTTCTAAAATATAGTACATTTTAAAACACAATATTACAAGCTACAGGACATTCCTACTGTATTTAGGAATTTAACTCACAATGGTGTTAATTTGTCAGATTTACAAAACTCTTCTAAATTTATTATTATTATTATTATTTTTCTGGTTGGAGAGCAAATCTAGGGCCTTGTATAAGTTAGGCAAGTGCTTTACCTACTGAGGTACATTCCCACCTTAAAGTTATTCTTGACCAGATCCAAACATATATTATGTAATGAGTAATTTTCTCTGATACATAAAACCGTTGGCATAAGTTCATAAAGATCTTAGCAAATCTGTCATGTCTGCATTTAGTGTAAGAAGAGTACATCACACAGGGTTATAAAAATTCAATATACTAAGAGGAGGCCAGGGTTCAAATAGCTTTAAATGCAAAGTCATACTTATTTGACTCCACTTTTTTTTTGAATGGAAAAAAAATTCTATGAAGGTAGAGAACAAATATAGCTTTTCAGTATTTCAGTACTGGGGATTGAACCAGGGCCTCATGGATGCAAACCAAGTGCTCTCTCTACCACTGAGCTTCACCCAAGTCCAACTTTTATTTTCAGTCAGGGTCTTGCTAAGTTGCCTACACCTGCCCTGCACTTGTGATCCTCCTGCCTCATTCCCCAGTCTAACTGGGTTTACAGGAGTGGGGAGGTACAGTACCCAACTCATCACTCTAAAATCTTTATGTCTACATAATTAATGACTGCCACTGATTCACTCTCCCTTTACTTGAAATCTTGAAATCTTGTTATTTTCCATTACATCCCCCTTTGTATCCTTTATGAATCAACTCATATTAAATTTTCAGTTGCTACATGTAATTATTTATTTTGATATATTTCCCAATCTAGAAAAGTACAGTGGTACTTTCTAAAACACAAAACTTACAAACGGATGAATATTTATATGTCAATGTGTATGGAACAGGATACACATTCTCAAACATATCATGAAAGAATAAATTAAATTTACTATTTCCCTTCACCTGAAACGTTCATTTAGAAGGGTGTCAAAGTATACCAGATGATTAGGCCTGGTCATAACCTCATGAAACTTCAATAACTGTGAGTGATAAAAGGAATGAAACAACAGTGGAACCTTTGCATCACCTTCACCATAGACAGGACACCAGAGAAAATGCTGAGTATTTTCTCATCATTAATTTAGGTAAATATTTCTGTTAATGCTGATGGTTAAGTTTCACAGAGAACATATTTTTTGTCAGTCTGGAAACTTGAATCTTCTGGGGTTCCTAGTAAAAAGCTATTTTAAATCTCAGAAAAAACTCAATTTATGTTGCTGAGTTTGTTCCAATGGGTAAAATCAATTTTAAAGACAGATGGCTGATGAGTTGACTTTTGGGAACATTATCTTTAAGAAGAATTAATACTAATTTAAAATGATTAGGTTGATTTCACTATAAAACTAAATTTCACATTTATTAAATTGAATTATTCAATAAGATTCATATCAAAACTAAAATGAATTTATATTAAGTAAATACTGTAATTATTTAAAAAATATGTAGTGCTCAATTAGAATTCAATCAGTTCCAACTTGAGTATACATTTCTCAAAAGAGGCTTAAAAGAAGGCAATAAGTATATGAGAAAATGCTCAGTCTCGCTAATCATCTAGGAAATGCACTGTTAGTGTCAACACGAATTATTACAGCCATGATGGAAAACAGGATGATGTACCTGAGAAAACTGGAAATAGAATTTCCTTAGGATCTGGCAATCTTATTACTAGCTATATATTCAAAGGAATTAAAATTAGTATGTCACAAAAACATCTGTGTTCACATGTTACTGCAGCACTATTCACAATTGCCAAGATATAACATTAATGTAGTTTTACCCTCAACAAATGAATGGATAAAAAATATATGGTATATACACATAATGGAATATTATTTAGCTATAAAAATAAAAATCAAACTGTGTCATTTATACTAACATGACTGAAACTGGAAGAAATTATGTTAAAGGAAATACGTCAGGTACAGAAAGACAAAAGCTGCATAGTCTTACTTATATTTGGAAGATGAAAAACTGATTTTGAAGAAATAGGGAATGAGTAGTGGTGACCAGAACCTGATGTATATGGAGTAGAGAGGGATCTAGAGGAGAGGATGGTTAAAGTGTATGGGAGTACAGTTGGATAGAAAGAACAACTTTCAATTTCTATAGCACAGTAGGATTGCTAGGATTAACAGAATTAATTGCATACTTAAAAATATGTAGTGGAGAGGACTTTGAAGATCCTCAACACAACAAATTATACATGTCTGAGGTGATAACAATTACCCTGATGTAATAATTAAATATTTTTAACATGTATTGAATGTTACACCTTATGTCATAAATATGTACAATTTCCATGTGTCAACTAAAAAGATAAAAATATGAAACAGTATTTTAATTCATTAAAATAATAACTAAGCACTTAAAATAAATAAAAAGTTATTTTATTAATTCTATAATTTTTACCAGTATGAATTCATTTTCTTAATTTTAATAAGAGTAAAATAGTCATGTAAATATTGAGGAACAATAACATTTCCACAAAATTCTGTGGAAATTTGCCCTTGTCTTTTATTAAAATAGTGATGTTGAGAACAGTCTAATATTAGATTCTTTATAAATATATAACATTTTCTTCATTTTAAAATACAAGGTAAAAGTAATTGCAGAAAGGTAATGCTATTGTTTGTTAATTTTGTCTGCAAATTAAAATTTATATCAGATTATAATTTAATGAAGATAACAACTACATATTTCAATCATTTGTAATAAAATTAAAGTGATCTAGAAGAGTATCACAATGGGACTTAAATTTTGATGTTCTAACAACATAAAATAACATGATACTTGCAAAATAAGTAAGTAGAGCATAGTGATGAAAAAAAATCCTATTTGGCTCTCAGATAGTAACTCTTTTGGAAATGATTATGCTTAAGTAGTGTATTAAATAACCTTGAAGTAAAAGTATCTATGAAGTATTTTTATATATTTCCTTTGCTAGGAGTTACTCAGAAAAAGAAAATAAGAATGATAATTTCTGACCTTTTTTCCCATGGACTATATCACTGTAAAATTTCTTCTTTATGTGATAAGTTGGAGAACTAAAGGAAGCTCATATTCAGCATAAATGTGGCAAAAATATGATGTACGAGAAGATGCTTCATTTTCTTCCTGTGTTTAAAGGGATGCTGTATTACATCTCGTTTTCTTACTCCCATCCAATCCTCTACTGCCCACCCTCGCCCCTCCCCACCTTACTCCCTCTCAGTCAATGAATTATTCTCTTCCTTTAGAACTTTTCTGGAAACATAGAGAGTGAGATCTAATTGGTCTTTAAAATCTAGGTGCTTTCTTTCTTCAAAGCAGGTCATCTAACATTGCAGTTTTTCTATTTTAATACCACACAAAGGAATACCTTTGTAGTTTGCTGATGAACTTTTCATTGAATTTCAAGAGAGCATTCAAATTCATTAAGGCTTAATTTAAGAGAGAAAAAAAAATACTTTGGCCATAGCACACAAATAAAAATATTGATTTATTTATAGCACTATATATATCTGTTCAGCAATAAAAGTCCAGCTGCTGTGATTCATTATTCATTGATAGAATTCTTGCTCTTTAGAGATGTAAATGAGAGCAAATGAGTTACAGTTCTGGGGCAAGTTTTATGCACCTGAATTACTGAAGTCAGTAACAATGAACACAGATATTAACCCCTAAGTGGATTTTAAGGAAACAGTTTAAGAAGTAGCTAAAGTCTTCTTTTTGTTTTCACATAAGAGATCATGATTAATCAGGGCAATGGTGCTATGGTAGAATAGAGTTGGACTAAAAAATTAGAAAACAGTTTCTTATCAGGAATTGACTTATGACCACTATTAGTCTGTGAGCTTGTTTGTTTCTTTGCTTGTTTTTCTATAACCTGTTGGATAATAAGATGCTGTCATCCTCATCATCCTCGTCATTTTTACTCTGTATCACTAGATGAGCAAGCCGTTGGCCTGAAGCTTTCTCCTTACTCCCAGTTTCTGTGTACCAAAATGGAACCTAACTTAAGTACATACAGGAACCAAAACTTAATTTAGGAGTCAAAGTTTTGTAACACACATCTTGGTCTTAACCAATCACAAGCAGCTAAGCCTCAGCTATCACAGTCTACCAACTGATCAGCCCATGTCCAATTAAGCAAAGCCTGGCTATAATCAAAGAAGCTAATTCTGTAACTTCACTTGTATATTCTATTAAATATGTATCACCCATGTTGCTGAGGAGCTCTCTAAACCTCTTTTGGTTTTGAGTGCTGCCTAATTCATGAACTTTTGTTT
Organism: Sciurus carolinensis; assembly: GCF_902686445.1. Taxonomy (NCBI): domain Eukaryota; kingdom Metazoa; phylum Chordata; class Mammalia; order Rodentia; family Sciuridae; genus Sciurus; species Sciurus carolinensis. The sequence continues at coordinate 144,235,980 of NC_062216.1, forward strand.
CCTCAAATAAGCTCTGTTAAGGTTATCATATCAAAAGATTCTAACAAGTGTCTATGCATTTGTTTAAATATGTATTCAACAAAATAAATTTAAAAATATGTATTCAACAAATGTCAACATCAAATTAACAAACATGACTCTTTACATGGAAAAAGAAAAAGGAAACACTGAAAACTTCATAGACCTTAAAAGTTCTGAGAAGTAAATATATGATTTTTTTAAAAGCATATTAATAAGTGAGACCAGCACAGGGTCAAACAATCACAAAGTGGAGAAAATAATAATCTAAGGGCCCTTGATTTAGAAGGAAGCAATTTTTAATGTATGTTTAAATCAATTAACACTAGATAGTGTATGGGAGGAAAGGCCCAAAGAAATGAAGAGACAATGAATTTGAAGTTTGGAAGTAAAAGAACATGGTTCATGCATGTAATTATGAAAAGCTCTATTAAGTTCACAGTATAGAAATTCCAACTATGGTCTCATCCAGAAAGATAACTTTGCCCCCACTTATGCTCATCCTACCAGAGACATTAAAATGCTATTCTAAGGTAATACAACTTAGAAGCATGTTGCCTTATACTTCAGTTGAAGAAGTGTATATGAAAAATTTTATGTATTTCATATTCTTAAGATACATAAGTGAATTTTAAAAAGAATAGAAAATACTAAATCATAGAACAAATGAAAAAATTCCTTGACTTATTAATACAATATAATTGCAAATAATTTTAAAATAATAGTATATATCCTTGGTATTTTTATTAATATATTAATTTACCCTCAGCATTTTGTTTTTGGGATATCATTTATGTAAAAGCTATAATTGTGTTAATATATATCATTTTTATAGTATTCCATTTCAGCAGTGAATCTTTGAAATCTTTCCATGTTTCCCAAAGGTAAAGATGGAAAACTCTCAAATTTATACCTCACCTTTCATTTTCTGTGACAATGACATATACATTATAAGGGGCTTTGATGCAGTTACAGTGATTTAGAACAGCATCAACAACTAAAGAATAAAATGAACCCAATTTCAAGAAGAGCTATCTAAGATAGCACAGAATCATAAATGTAGCTCTACTTAGCCATAGGTCAAGCATATATCTCCATGCATTTCAATGAAGGTTGGGCATATGAAAAGGGAAAATAGGAAACTATCTGATCAAATATTTTATTCAATCCAGCAACATGTGAAAAGAGTTATACAGTTAGAAATGAGTTGTTAGTGAAAATGAAATATTAGTAAATGAGTTGTCATAGCAGCATAATTTAAACTGATTCATGTCAAGTGAATATCTCTATATAATATAGATGTTGTTCAAACCTCATAATGAAAAGTGGCACTACTGGCTACCATTTTGGAACACTTATGAGGTATTATACATGGAAAAAGTCTTTTGAAATGCTATAGTTGCAATATGTCTTACTTAGATTTAGGTTAAATGGTTATTATTACTAATGCATCTTTTTTTTTGGAGGTGAAATTGTTCAAGTTTTTAAAATTTTTTACAGATTGCATTTTGATTCATTTTACACAAATAGGGTACATCATTTTGTTTCTATGGTTGTACATGATGTAGATTCATACCATTCATGTAATCATACATGTATATAGGGTAATGATGTCTATCTCATTCCACCATTTTTCATATCCCTCCTCATTTCCCTCTACTATTGCATCTTAATGTGGATTTGCTTAAGCCAGGAAGTCTGCCCTACTCCTGGCTTCCCAGATCCTAGAATTCTTCTCTGAAGTTCTGTTACTAGTATTTATGCCATATGATCCCCAAGCATTGGCTTTCCACAGTTTTAGACTAGTCTAGGGATAAAAATAGCATGGATTTTTTCTATTTCTTTTACTACAATCAAGAAACAACACTCAAGTGTTTTCTTCTTTCTTAGGTTCCTCCTGATACTACTGGAAAAGATCAGATGATTGCATGACACTTAAACATGTTTCTTAAGTTAATCTATTTAAATAGATTAAGAAACAGTATTAAATTCCCTTTTTCATTCCCATTACATTCTAACCAAGATTCTTGTATTTTCTTTGTCCAAATTCAGTCTCGCAAAATTCCTTTGTGAGAAATATGAAATCAAAGAGTACTAGATTTGCCTCAAGCATTGACTATGAGAGAAAATCCAGTTGAATGTCACCTTTGTATATCATGGGCAGTGCAGAGGTAAAAGTCTGCTCAAGAGCAGGCAATATAGAGATGCAAAGCCTGGCAATAACTTGTAAAAATAATAAAGTCAGCTAAAAATAAGGTTCTACAGTTATTATCACCATGATCCAATAATTTTAAATAATGTCAGTGATCCAACAATCTTGAACTATAAATAATAAAATACTCTTCCTTAATTTTTTTATTAACTCTATGTTCAAAAAGATATTGTGGTTATAGTAAATTTTAAAACATGTATGTATATTTCTGATTTACTTATTTTGAGTCCTTTATTAAAAATACTTTACTACATAGAAGTTAACTCAAAGAACTCCCATTTATATAGTAAGACTCCAACATAAGTAGATTCAGATACGGACACTTTTTCTAAAGGACATTTATAGTGCCATGTAATAATTTGAATCTCCTTTGGGTAATGTGTGTCCCAACCAATGAAAGATTACATATCACTATGTTTTGATAGTAGATAAAAATAAACATGGTAGTACAAATGTATAAAGAAATAGAACTTGAGTTACTTTAATTATGTCATTCTATATAAGTACTAGAAGTTTTATTTTTATCTTAAAATATTAATGAATGAAATAATATGTAAACTCAGAAGTGTAAAATGTTTGCTTGATAAGTTCAACTTAATTTATGCACAAATTTCAATGATTTAGATAATATATTTAAAATTGGATTTTATTCTTCTATATAAATTGTAAAATTTTTGTTCTGGAAACAAAAACAAATCATGAAAATAAAATGCATACCAGTGAATTAGTTCAGTAGTAGCCCAATTGAATATTAAATGTTTAATTTTAATAAGATATATTTAGGCACTTAGAAAAAATAATTTAAATGAAATAGTATATCAGGCTGTAACCAAAGGATCAAGATCATAATGTTCACTAAATAGAAAACTATCAATTACATAACTGTGCCTTTTCTTTCTGCAGGAATTTGGAGAGCCTGAAATCATTTACAGTATTATTATGACATCAGTAACTGATTCATAATTACTCTAAGTTTTGTAAAGAATTTTTGAAATGTGGTACCTTAACCACATGAAACAATATCACTCTAGTAAGCTCCAACACAGGGAAAAGGAAAAAGAAAATGATTGAATTATTGTCTAAATCTACCTTTGATAGTTTAATCCTTTCCAAATACAGAATGTAATTCATGGAAATTTACATGAAATTCAAGTTTGCACATCCAAAACACCCATACAAGAAATAAGACAAGATGACAATGAACTATTTTCCTTAAATCCAGATAAGGTGGAAGAAAAAAGAAGTCTCATCAAGCACGAGTGAATACTACTACTACTACTAAAAACACTAATAGAAGGAAGTAATGCTTACAAACACCAAGACCACAACTTCTATGACTCTTAAAAAGTAAAATTTTGATATAATACAGTGTTACTATTTGATCAATAATGATTCCAGGTGATTGAATGTTAACTTGATTAAAAAAGGAATCAGTTGACGATAATTAACAGTGTCGAGCAACTGAGAATGAGAAAAGTACAAAAAAAAGAAGTCAACAATTCTCAACTTCATAACTTTCTAACTTTTTTTTGTTCTTGAGAATTTACATGAGTTATTTGGAATTATGGAATTACTTATTTTATCTGTTTGCAGATAATTAAGAAAAAAACATCAATATTCAGTTTATAAATGACTTTATATCTGGTGAAGATAATAACCTAAAATTCCTAGTTTTTAGATACATAAGTGGTAATTCTCTTTTTACAAATCCATGGTTTTGGCAAAAAAACTGAACTGAAAGTAGTTCTGTATCTGAATCTAAAATCTTCATTACCTAATATGTACATTTAGATGTATATATGTAAATTATACATATATATATTAGATCTAATATACACACATAAATCTATATGAATGGATAAAGAGTGAATAACTTTTATGTCATATTTTGGACCTAATTCTGCTCTCAGTCAAATGAAACTCCTTTTTCTGATATCAAAAACCATGTTATTAGCAAATAAATGACAGTATGTTGAAATGACCAAAATTTTCATGACAGCAATTTGAAAGAATATTTTATAAGAATAGTATGATTTTCTTTTCAGTAGGAGATTATAAACAATTACATTCATTTTCTGGGAAATTATGTTTGAAAACCCCAGCAATTACAGATACTAATAAATGTAATTTTACAGATACAAAATAGTTTGAAATTCTTAACAACATAACCCATATACTCATATCATATGTGTAAGTGGATCAGACACACCAATGGAAAATGCTACAGAAAGTAGGTATGACCACATGAAGGCCATTGTAACAGAAGTACCGATTATGAAGTTCTGGGAATCGGAAACACAAATTTTGATAGTTAATTCTATCTATGAAGTACTGGATCGTCTGAAGGAGAACGTGGATGCAAGAAGGATATACTTAGACATTGCTGTCTACTACATGCTGCTTTTCTGAGGTATCTTTGCTTTGAAGGTAAAAGATGTAAATATTAATGAGATGTAAAAACACTTGCAAACAACCAGAATAATTTACATGAATATTGGTCCACAGAAATAATGGAGAAGGTTATTAATTTTGCAACAAGAAAATGTAAGGAAATAAATTTTTGCATAGAAATAAATCAAAATTTGAAGAATATCAGAAGACATTATAAATGATGGTGGTGTTATATTATTAGAAAAAATAAAATAGACAGCATTTGAATACCTCAATTGTTTTTATTAAAATCTGAAAAATCATTCTAATTCAATAGATCAAATGAAGTCAGTGTATAATAATGGTAAGTTTTTTTGAGCATACATCAAATATATTTTTATAAAAAGTGACAGAAATGCATGACTAGTGTTCTGTTAATACTTTTGGGCTATAAAAATATTAGATATATTCTAGAACCAAAGACATAAAATATGCACATTAATGAGAATGCTTTGATTTTTATCATAAGATTCATTTTCTACAATTCTCTACTGAGTAACTATTATATTTGTTTTCTTCTTTAGAATAACTTGCATAAAGTGAAATAAGTTTTAAATTAAAATTTATGAAAAAAGTTTTTATAAATTATTAAGACAAATCAGACTATCTACCTATACCATTTATTAAGTACAAATATGTGAAGATAAATTTTGACAAAGTCATTAACAAGGTTGAAGGAACCAAGGTTCAAACTGAAAATGCAATGTTATCATTCATTACTGCAATAGACCAGTATGTGGATAAACTTGCTATTTGTTTACCTGTTACCCTTTTATCCAAACATAAATTTTTGAGATATTTTAATCATCACTTTTGATTTTCCTTTTTTATTAAAACACTTATTTTATATTTTTTAATATTGATTTGATTTTATAAATTCAAAATTCAAAACAAAAAATATTGCTTGGTTTCCTTTTTGACCCTTATCATTATTTACTTTTAGGAATTTCATCATACAGAAAGTGTTGGAAAGCAATTGGTTCTTAGAGTCAAATATTAGGTTGCAGTGTATTTGAATCATTAAAATCAATAAATCTCCCTTCAATATTGTCTAACCTCAGACAATAGCCAACCCCAGTCTAGACTCGATATATATCTGTTCTATTTACCTACCCTTTTGTATTGGTTACATCTTCCACTCTAGTTGAGAATTCTCTGGTTGCAGCAACCAGATCCATGCAAACTTCAACGAATTTTCAAAGCTGTAGGCTCACAGTGACTTGCTTTCAGTTGTAAAATCTTTCATTGTGATTCCTGCCCTGGAGTTTCTCTGAGACCCAAGGAGGAAATGTCAGCCAATCTGACTGCTTTGGCAATTAATGTCAATAGGGCCACGCTGGACCAACAGGGATAAAGGATATTCAACAAATATTTCACTGTTTTGTCTTTGGGTGGATAATTCTGAAGGTCCCAGTGGGAGCAAGTAGCAGAGCTTGGAGGGCATCCAATCTAATAACACCTGGTTGTGTTGACTTTTCCACTTTTCCCTTTTCTCTTTCTCTCTTACATTCTACCATTTCTTGGGATAACATTCTGAAATAGACTAGACTCACAAAAAGTTCAACTCAGGATTTTTCCAGAGAGAAATGTAGACTAAAAACATTTAATATATCATCTCATCTGTGTTATCCCTAAGAAGTAAATTGAATTAATTTATCAGACCTAATTCATGAGAAAATGGAAAATACTTGTGTTTTCACCTACAATAAGTGTTCGCCTTAAAATTTAAACAAATCATTTTTAAGGTTTTTACATTGATCTGTCTAGCCATCTACTCTAAAATCTATCCAGATTTTCTGCAACAGCTTAATACTGCTAACACACTATTTAAAAAAATTGGTACTAGATTGTTGAATATGAGTGAATATGAGTGAATATGAGTGAATTGGGAGAATGACACTTTGTTGTGCTACAATAGTAGGTTTCAAAGTAACAGAATGGAAGAAAAATATTCTAAAATATTCCAGCTCACCCAACTTTATGAACAGATGTCAATTCTCTGTGAAAAACTAACAGTTAATGTTTTAAACCTATACATATTATTGCCATCTCATAGTTGAATAATTATCCTTGGGAAACAGAAGTCCATTGGTTATACAACTCTTATTTGCCATGTTTTTAAACAAAAGGATTTTAAAATGTGTAAATTTTCTAGATGGTTTGTTTTCAGAATGACAGGCTTGGGAAATTTGTACTGGAACATAAAATGACTTTTCTTCTCTCAAGTTGTTTCTCTCCTGTAGCTTCTCAAACTCCATCCTAATCTTGATGACCCTTTTTGCTTATAAATTATCTCTTGTCTGCAGAGATTTATGCAACTTTTGACTTTGGAAAAATTAGATCTATACACAGAGTGAAAATAGGAAAAGAAATAAATTTGGAATACCTGGAGAGACACAAATTAATTCTCAGCTGGCTGTAAATTGTAAATCATCATAAATATCTGAAAAATACTGCTCAAACAAGCACTTTTGTATAGAAGATTAAGTAGGTATATACACTTAGACAAGCATGTTTTATGAGATTTTTTTCTATAAGCCTGAAATCAACATTAAGAAATTCCTTATTAAAGTATTATATCTTTATATTCATTTCTTGTGTTTTACTAATATTTTTCTGCTTATATTTCTTTCCTATTTATTTCTCTCTCTCTCTATTTTTTTTTAATCTGAAATAGGTAACTTCAATACAAAGCATAGTCAACTTTTATTTCTTCATTTGATACATTCTCTTCCACCCTTTGTTTCACCCTTGTGCTTAAGATGCAAAACTAGTGCACTAAAATGAATGAACTCTCCTTCTGTCACCAGTTCAGTTTCATATACAAGAAACAGCAGACTTTGGCTGAAGATCATTTGCATTTTGAAAACCCAAAACATGTATACTCACACAGTTAAATCTTCATAATAACAGAACTTCAATGATCTTCAACTTCATCTTGCTGTTCCAGAAAACTTTTGCCCAGAAAGAGAAAAGATGTAAACAATGTTGTTTTTCTTCTCAAGAACTTTGGAAAATTTTTTTTGGATGAACCTCAGCCTTGTTCGGTCCACCAATCCTATTCAAACTTAAAAAAAAAAAAAAAAAAAAAAAAAAAAAGTCCCCTAAACTATAACCTACATAGCCTCATAAACATTTTAATTTATCTTAATTTTCTCCTCCACTTTCTGAAACCCTGTTAACATGTTCTCAAATAAGGAGTCTCAGTTACAATGACCATGAACTCATGGTTTCAGTGGAATTAAACATTTTGGATACTGCAAAATACTCATGACTTAGAACATGCTTATACAGATTTCTCTAGATTTTTACATTAAAAGGACCAAAGTTTATATTATTCTGCTTTTGGGAAACAATTCTCCATGAGTTTACTGTCCATTTCTATGTCTTCTAAGGAAAGACTGAACAGTTTTTTTTTTTTTTTTTTCCATACTATCTTTCAAAGATGCTCATACACAGCCTTAAATGGTAGAGGGTCATCCCCCAAGAAGAGGGCATATGGATTTGCTGTTCACATTACTAATGGCAGTGTCTTTCTCGAGGGCAAAGGCTGGGTAGGTTTAGTTGCAATCTCAAAGTTTGGAGTTTACTAAGTTTTCTCCAACACAACCCACTGTGTGAACAGGCTTTACTTCAATGTTGTCATGGAGGGAAAATGTGGTTCATGACTAATATTAAATGTATCTTCTAAGACCTATCATGGCAGAAGAGTGTGGCAGAGGTAAACAGCCTGCGGGAGAGAGGGAGATGGGGAGAGGAGAGAAGGGAACAGGAGGGGAGAGGGGACTCCACTCACCAGATACAAAATGTATACCTCATAGCCACACCCCAATTCTCACCTCCTCCAGTCACACCCTTCAGATTCAATTAATCCCATCAGGGATTAATTCACTCATTGGGTTAAGACTCTTACAACCCAATCATTTCTCCTCTAAACCTCCCTGCATTGTCTCACATGTAAGCTTTTGGGGGAAACTCAGACAAGGACTGCAATGTTGACTTCTGCTGTTGCTATGAGTAATAAACTGCCCTTTTCATCTATTCAGGAGTCATGTGTCTTTTTTCAGTATCCATAAACTTGTGGCAGACTGACTTAGCTTACATGTAAGGCAAAACATCTCAGCCTCTTTACAGTTCTTGACATCTGCATGAAAGATGGCAGATTTAAAATTAAATTCTTTGCATCAGTGAACTTTAAAGTAAAATCTGTCTTAGAAACTACATTTAATATTAGTCATGAACTACTTTTTCCCTCCATGAAGATTATATTGATAGATTAACTAATTGCAATTCTAATTTAATAACCATTACATACGGGTCAAATACTTTGAAATATACTAAAGAAACGTGAGATAATTTTATTTTCACAACAAATCAGTATAGTATGTATAGTTTCACCAGATGTAAAGACATGGAAACTTATCTAAAAATTAAGTATTATTTTTCCAAGTCAAATAGGTGGTGACTGAAGAAACCAGATTAATTCTAAATCTGGTATGAGGTCCAACACTGAAACCTGAGTTCATCAGTATTCTACACTGTGACTTCAGAATCTCAGTTGAAATTTGGTCTTGATATTGTCTAAAATGTGAAAGAATAGCTGATATTTATCCTTTCCTATATGAAAAATATGTTGGACTTGCAATTGTCCCTTAAGAAGATTTGAAAAACAACTTAATATGCTTTATGAATGAATGAAACAGTCTGCAATACAGGACAAAAAATACCATTCTTTTTTCTGCTCTTCATAAATTTCCTTCATTATTTCTAAAATGCCATTAGCCTGACATCAGAATTGGAGGTTCTGCAAACATCTGTGAAAATGTGAAGAGTTTTGAAAGTCAGTGAATGACATTAAAAAACCTTTAGAACTGTGGCAGAGTCAGAGGAGAAAGCATTGAAATGCCTTTTAGAACTGTAGTGAAGATTATGGGAACAAAGCAGAATTTAATTAGGCTGTAAATAGAAGAGTGGGAAATTCCATCTACCTAATGGGGCAGCTTTAAAAATGGTCCTGTTTAACTAGTACCCAGGAAGAACCCAGAGCACATGCCTGGTTGCCTTAAAGTGACTTCAAATGTATGGGTGGTAAACAAATATATGAATAATTCCACAAACCTACAGCAGAAAACAGGAAGCATCCAGTATGCCCATTACTAAAAGAGAATCAAGATGTAATGAATGTATTAGTGATACCGCCATTTACCGGTGACGAGTTCTGCTCCTTCTATGTTGAAGTTTGAACACTAGAGAAGCACGCCAAGGCAAGCATATTAAGCAGGTTTTATTTAAAGGTAATAATACAGACTTCTCCCGGCAGGAAGAAGGGGGCCATGGCTGATGTTCTAAAGTCCCAAGAAGTGTGCTCACCCTACATCTTTTATAGATTAAAATCTCTTTTGTTCTCCAGTTCTCTCCCCCCTTATCTCTCCTTCCTGCCTTCCAGACTAGGCCTGGTTTTGCATCAAGTGAGAAGCCATGGGCAGGGGGAGGGCCAAGGTGATTCAGGCAGATAAGGGCCCAGGGGGCACCAATTAGCAGCTCCTTGCTTGCAGTCCTTGATAAAGGCAGGTAAATTTGGTCATCAATGGGCTCCAGAGATTCTTGACATTCCATTCTTCCAGGGGCAGTCTCCAACTTCCAGAGGCAGATGGTTTTATGGCCTCCATTTGCTCGATTTGACCTGATCTCCTATTTCTACACTAACTACCTGTTCTTAATTCTGGCTTCATCAGTGTCCCTAATATTTCATTATTAGGTTAGAATAATATTATTCTTGATTTAATGGAAGTGGTTGTAATATTTAGGGGAACGTGGCATAATAGACATTTTATTTGAGCAAAAGTATCTAAGATGTTTTTTCTGTTAACAGTATTAGAATGTATAAAGCAATTTAAATTTGTAAGCTTGTATTTATGAAAATTTAAGAAGTTTTAGGAGAGATTTTCTTCTTAAAGTTATGTATTTTCTGAATGTTTGTGGGGAGACTAAAAAGAAAATTAAATATATTTAATTTGTAAATGCACGTAAAATATTTAAAGAAATTTTGCTAATTAAAATTTTATGCAGAATGTTCATTAGTACTTTACTTGTTTGAGTTAATTTACATTATTCAAAAACCTTGCTGGAAGTATTTGTTTACTACATATAAAAATAGTAAAACAAATTTATGAACTTAAGTTAAATATTTTATAAATTAATTATCTGAATAAAAACTTCAGATAGTTATTAATTATAGTTTCCCATAAACATTCAAAACATTGTTTTCTTGAAAATATACTAACTTTAGAATAACTACTAATATGATATGGTGGATTTTAAATTTATGCATTTTCTTTTTCATTAAATCCCCATGTTTTTGGATGTGTATAATTTTAGCATCAGGATACCTTTATAGGAACTATTTTATTTTATTTTATTTTTTGGTACCAGGGATTGAACCCAGGGGCACTTAACCACTGAGCCACATCCCTAAACCTTTTTTATATTTTATTTAGAGACAGGGGCTCAGCCTTAACTGAGTTGCTAAAGTTGACTTTAAACTCATGATTCTCCTGCCTCAGTCTCCCAAGTGGTGTGCCACCACACCTGGTTGAGACTTTTTTTTCTTTCGATAGTGACTGTCTTTATCTTTGATAATCCTGTGCCACAAAATCTTCTTGACAAGAAGTGAAAAGGCTGGTTCACATCATAGTCTTGTTTTTGATCACTGGGGAATCTCCATGCTGCTTTCCATAGTGTACAACTTATCCACTTTTCTACATCCTCATCAATATTTATTAATCTTTTGGTTTAAAAATCATCTTTATAGGTATAAGATGATATTATATTGTGGTTTTCATTTGTGCATGATGATTAGTGATGTTGAATACCTTTTCATTTATCTGCTGATAATTTGTGTCTTGTTTGGAGAAAAGTCCTTTTCCAGGTTTTAATTTATTGTTGTTGCTATTGAGTTGCATATATATATATATAATATATATATATATATTGAATATTAACACTTTAACAAATACTTGGTTTGTAAATATTTCCTTCCATTTTTTAGATTGCCTTTTCCTTTTATTGGTTATTCTGTTTGCTGTGCAGAGCTCTCTATTTTGACTTAATCTGCTTGTCTATTTTTTATTGCCTGAAATTCAGATATATCTAAGAAATCATTATCACCTCCAATATCCAAGCATCTTTTTTTAAATTTCTTCTTTGAGTTTTGTCTGATGTTTAAATATTCACATTTTGAGTTTGTCTTTGTGTAGGATGTGCTTCAATATCATTCTTTTAAAAACTGATACAGAGTTTTCTCAGCTATTAAAGAGACTATTGAAGAGACTATCTTGTTCTCATTATTTATTCTTGTCTCCCTTGTCAAAGGTCAACAGGCATGGTGTGAATGCGTTTATTTCTGATCTTTATGCCAGTATCATAAAGTTTGGATAGCACAGTAATAAACTTGAAGACCAGGAAGTGGGATGTCTCTAGCTTTGTTTATCTAACTGCAAAATTATTTGGCTGTGTGGGATCTTCTGTGGTTCTACTATGAATCTTAGAATTGTTTTTGCTATATCTTTAAGAAAATGCTATTGGAATTTTTACATGATTGTACCAAATCTATAAATAACTTTGAGTCGTACTGACATTAAAATAATATTAAATCTTCTGATCGGTGAACATGGTATGTCTTCATTGTGTATGTTATATCAGAGTTTCATAATTTTCATTTTGTATATCTTTCAGGTTCTTTCTTCCCAAGTATCTTACTCTTTTGATATGGTTGTAAATAATATTTTAAATTTTTTTCAGGGAATTTATTTTCAATGTATAGAATTACAACTGATTTTTGTGTTGTGTACTGAAATGGTGCTGAATTTATTAGTTCTAACAGGTTTTTGTTTTTACACTTTTTAACTGTAAGATCATATCCATGGGCATGTATCGATTTACTTATTTTTTTACCTTGATTTTTTTCTTTCTCTCTCCTAATTCCTCTGGCTAAGATGTCTAGTAATATATTTAACCATCATTATTAAAATGGGAATATCTTTATTTTAGAGGAAAACTTTCAGATTTTAATGGTTGAGCTGTTTATGATAGTGAACAGAGTCAGAAATGCAGCTCTATTTAGGCATATGTGTGTACCTCCATGCATTTCAATGAAGACAATGAGATAGAGAGATATATAGTTGAGTATAAAATTAATTGTATGGAATACCCATATATGGTTTTTACTTTGTTAGTTTCCTTTTATACTAAATTTGATGACAGTTTTATCATGAAAAGTCATTGAATTTTATCAAGTGTTTTTCCTGTATCTTTTGAGATTATCATATGATTTTTCTCTTTATTCTATAATGTTGTTTATTCCATTAATTGATTTTTGAATGATAAATCATTATTGCTTCCTAGAGATAAATCCCATTTTGTCACAGTAATATGCTGCATTATTTTGCTGATGTTTGTTGAGCACTTTTACATCTATCTTTATCAATGATATTCACCCATTTTTTTTTTCTCTTGTGTCTTTTTCTGGCTTTAGCATCAGGATGATGCTGGCTTCATAAACAGTTTGCAAGTTTTCCCTCTTTTTTGTGTAGGGATCCTTGGAATTGAACCCAGAGGGTTTTTTTTTTTTTTTAATAAACAACATTACTAACCCTCTCCCTTTTATTATTTTTTTGAGATAGAGTCTCACTAAGTTGCTTAGAGTCTCATAAAGTTGCTGAGGCTGGCCTTGAATTTGTGATACTTCTGCTTCAGCTCTATGGTTGCTGGGATTATAGGCATTTGCCACCACAACCAGGAGAAGAATTGCTATTGCAATTACTTTCTTTAACATTTTGGTAGAATTCACTTGTAATGCTATCTGGTCTTGAGTTTTTCTTTTTTGGAAGATTTTGTTTACAGATACAGAATCCTTATTTATTATAGTTCTGGTGATGTTTTCTATTTCTTCTTGGTTGATTCTTGGTGGGTGGTTTGGTTTGGTTTAGTTTCCAGTTATTGGGATTGATGCTTGAGTCTTGTACTTACTAAGAAAACTCTACCACTGAACTGCATTCCCATTCCATAAACTGTATATGTCTATGTATTTATCCATTTTCTTTAGGTTATCCAATTTTTGATGTTTCTTGCACATAGGGTAATGTCTGTCTCTATTCTCTTTTCTTCCCCCTGCCCCATCCCAATCCCTCATTCCCCTCTACACAATCCATATTTCCTCCATTCTTGTCTCCCTCCCATCCCCCATTATGTGTCATCATCCACTAATCAGAGAAATCTTTCAGTCTTTGGTTTCTTGGGATTATCTTATTTCACTTAGCATGATATTCTCCAACTCCATCCATTTACCTGCAAATGCCATAATTTTATTCTTCTTTATGGCTGAATAATACTCCATTGTGTATATACACCAGTTGCTTTATTCATTCATCTGTTGAAGGGCATCTAAGTTGGTTCCACAATCTATTGTGAATTAAGCTGCTATAAACATTGATTTAGCTGAGTCACTGTAGTATGCTGATTTTAAGTCCTTTGGATATAAACCAAGGAGTGGGATAGCTGGGTCAAATGGTAGTTTCATTCCAAGTTTTCTAAAGAGTCTCCATACTGTTTTCCAGAATGACTAAACCAATTTTAAACCCCACCAGCAATGTATGAGTATACCTTTCTACCCACATCCTCACCAACATATATTGTTGATTGTATTCTTGACAAAAGACTTTCTAATTGGGGTGAGATGAAATCTTAGGGTAGATATGATTTGCATTTCTCTTATTACTAGAGATGTTGAACGTTTTTTCATATATCCGTTGATTGCTTGTAGATCTTCTGTGGTGAAGTATTTGCTCATTTCCTTAGCCCATTTATTGATTGGGTTCTTTGTATTCTTGGTGTAGAGTTTTTTGAGTTCTTTATATATTCTGGAGATTAGTGCTCTATCTGAAATGTATGTGGGAAAGATTTTCTCCCACCCTGTAGACTCTCTCTTCACAGTATTGATTGTTTCCTTTGCTGAGAAAAAGCTTTTTAGTTTGAATCTATATCAATTATGAATTCCTACTTTTATTTCTTGTGCTTTGGGAGTTACATTAATGAATTCTGGTCCTAAGTTGACATGATGAAGATTTGGACCTACTTTTTCTTCTATTAGGTGCAAGTTCTCTGGTCTAAGTCCTACGTCCTTGGTCTATTTTGAGTTGAGTTTTGTGAAGGATGAGAAATAGGGATTCGGTTTCATTTTGCTGCATATAGATGTCCAGTTTTCCAACTACCATATGTTGAAGAGGCTACTTTTTCTCCATTGTATGTTTTTGGCAATTTTTTCTTGTATGAGATAACTGTATTTATGTGAGTTTGTCTCTGTATCCGCTATTCTGTACCATGGTCTACCTATCTATTTTGGTGCCAGTATCTGCTGTTTTTGTTACTATTGCTCTTTAGTATAGTTGAAGGTCTGGTATTGTGATATGCCTGCTTTACTCTTCCTACTAAGGATTTCTTTACCTTTTCTGGGTCTCTTATTCTTCCAAATGAATTTCATGATTGCTTTCTCTATTTCTATGAGGTACATCATTGGGATTTTAATCGGAATTGCATTAATTTGTATAGCACTTTTGGTAGTATGGCCATTTTGACAATATTAATTCTGTCTATCTAGGAACATGGAAAATCTTTCAATCTTCTAAGGTTTTTTTAAAATTTCTTTCTTTAGTGTTCTTTCTCATTGTAGCAGTCTTTCACCTCTTTTGTTAGATTGACTCCCAAGTATTTTATTTTATTTGAGGGTATTGTGAATGGGGTAGTTTTCCTAATTTCTCTTTTAAGTGTTCACAAAATAAAGATAGAATTTTAAAGGCTCCTAGAGAAAAGCATCAGATTACAAATAGAGGGAAACCAATATGGATATCAGCATATTTCTCAGCCCAGACCCTAAAAGCAAAAAGGGCCTGGAACAACATATTTTAAGTTATGAAAGAAAATGGATGCCAACCAAGAATCTTATACCCAGCACAACTAACTTTCAGATTTGATGATTAAATAAAATCCTTCCCTGATAAACAAAAGCTAGAAGAATTTACAAATATAAAGCCTGCACTACACAACCTTCTTAGCAAAATATTCCATGAGGAAGAAAGGAAAAACAACACTGAAAGTCAGCAAAGGAAAGAACTACCCTACAGAAATAGCCAATTAAAGGAGAAACCAAGTAAATTTAAAAACCAAAAATAAGTCAAAATGACTGGAAATACCTGTCATATCTCAATATTAACCCTGAATGTTAATGGCCTAAACTCATCAATCAAAAGACATAGGCTGGCAGATTGGATTAAAAAGAAAGACCCAACAATATATTGCCTTCAAGAGACTCATCTCATAGAAAAAGATACCCACAGACTAAAGGTGAAAGGATGGGGAAAAACATACCATGCACATGGACACAGCAAAAAAGCCAGAGTATCCATCCTCATATGAGATAAAGTGGACTTCAAGTCAAAATTAGTCAGAAGGGATAAAGAAGGACATTTCATCTGCTTAACGGAAGTATAAATCAGCAGGAACAATCATAAATAGTGATGCCCCAACAATGGCACATCCATGTACCTTAAACAAATCTTTCTCAATTCTAGGAATCAAATAGACCACAACACAATAATACTAGGTGACTTTACCACAACTCTCTCACCAATGGACAGATCTTCCAAACAAAATTGAACAAAGAAAACACAGAACTCAATAACACAATCAATACTTTACACTTAAGAGACATTTAGAATATTCCACCCATCAATGAGCGAATACACTTTCTTCTCAGCAGCACATGGATCCTTCTCTAAAATAGACCATATGTTATGCCACAAAGCTACTCTTAGCAAATACAAAATAATAGAGATACTACCTTGCATTCTATCAGATCATAATGGAATGAAATTAGAAATCAATGATAAAATATAAACAGAAACTACTCCAATACCAGGAGATTAAATAATACACTATTGAATGATGCATGGATAACAGAAGACATCAAAGGGAGATAAAAATTTTTTAGAGGTAAACAAGAACAATGATACAATATATCAAAATCTATGGGATGCTATGAAAGCAGTAGTAAGAGGAAAATTCATGGCATGGAGCACATTCAATAAAAGAAGAAAAAGTCAACAAGAAAACGACCTCACATTACAGCTCAAAGCCCTAGAAAAAGAACAGATCAACACAAAAAGTAATAGCAGGCAGGAAATAATTAAAATCAGAGCTGAAATGAATGAAATTGAAACAAAATAAATCAAGAAATTGACAAAACAAAAAGTTGGTTCTTTGAAAAAATAAATAAAATTGATAAACCCTTAGCCACACTAAAGAAGAGAAGGGGAGAGAAAACTCAAGTTACTAAAATTCATGATGAAAAAGGAAATATCATGATAGACACTACTGAAATACAAGACATATTTACAAGCTATTTTGAAAATCCATACTCCAACAAGATAGAAAATCTTGAAGTCATTGACAGGTTTCTAAGACATATGATTCACCAAAATCAATGAAGAGAACCAATAAGCATTTGCTCTTTTAACTGTTTATTGGTGCTTGCATTTGCTCTATTTGCTCTCTTATCTCATTTGCTTCTTAGATTATTTTAATTGTGTGCATTCTGAACTCCCTTCTGACATTTCTTCTGCCATGCTGTCATTGGATTTTTTTGATATAGCAATGGTATATTGGTCGGAATTTTCTTTTCCTCAATGTGTCTTTGTCTGGTTTTGGTGTCAGGGTGGTATTAGCTTCATAGAATGAATTTGGAAGGGTTCCCTCACTGTCTATTTCATGGAATACTTTGAGGAGTATTGAAATGTGTTCTTCTTTAAAGGTCTTGTAGAACTCGGCAAAGAATCTATCTGGTCCCAGACTTTTCTTGGTTGGCAGGCTTTTGATGATTTATTCTATTTCATTGCTTGAAATTGATCTATTTAAATTGTGTATGGTCTGTAGGTTTCCAATACCTCACCTTGAAGTGAGAGATCAATATTAGCAGCACACCATACAAACAATATGCATCCTTAACCCAAATAGTCCCTATTAAGGTATTAACTATAGTGTCTTAATAAACAAAGATGATGAGTTTGATTATTATCTACAACATAACCAATGGTTTGAAATAAGGACCACAATTTCTAATGGCGGATAAAGATGATGGGGAGGGATGTAGGTTATAACGTTAATAAGAAGAGAGTCTATAGAGGTTCTATTTTGTAGGAATAGTGAAAGTGGAATTAAAAGAAATAGGTTGTTAGGGAGAAGAATCTCCAAGGAAACAGATAGATAAGAGGAAAATAGAGTGATAAAACTATTAATAAAAGAATAAAGTAGGAATAATAGTAGGTGTGATAGGAATAATCATAATTCTACTAATAAAAAATTCTACATAAAACTATTCTGTACTGTTCAAAATTTCTAGTCTTCAGTAGCCTGATGCCTGAGAGAAACTTGATAATGCTGTGTTCCAAGAAGGGTGCTGTCCCACTATGAATGGTGGCCTCTAGGTCAGGAACAATCAATGCTAGCAGGCAGAGGCGCCCCCACATGTTGATATATAGTCAGTTACAGCTCATGCACTAGGCTGTGGGGATGCGGGTGCTGGAGATGGCAGGCTGGGGCACAGACCTCGGCTCTGGAGATGGCCTATTCTATGATTTTATTATTTGAAGTTCTTAAAGGACAGATACCATGTTCATTCTGCTATATCTCCTCAGGGGTTGAATGTTCCATCTCGTAGGTCCTTATTTTGTATTGGGAACATAATTCTAGAAATGTTTTTAATTAATCTCTGGAAATAGTGTGTAATGTTGGTATACAATATATGTATCCTACTAGATTTTTGTTTCTGCAATGTACCCAATAGATCACTGGGTAAGGAATATCATGCTAAGGTTTCAGGTTGCCGTTTCAAATACTCTATTTGTTATATAATTCAAATAGATAAACCTGCTTGGAAGTTGGCTACTGTTATGTTTTAGCTAACTTTTTTTCTTTTTTTTCTCTCTATTTTTTAGTCCAGACTAGATGAACTTATAAACTTTTTCTGACACACCTTGATTTAATGATTTTTTCCTAGTCAAACTGTATTTTTGAGGTTATAACACTTACAGAATATAGTTCTATGGAGGGTCCCCTTTGCAATTCTCTCTTAAGATTCAGGCTCTTTGTCCAGGCATTTTTCCCCATGTATACATGGACAATAAGGAGAGAAATCTTACCTTCATTCTCCCTTTAAAACACACATTACTAAGAACATCTACAAAATTTATCTTTCTCTCTCACTCTCTCTGCACAGATAGGGATCAAACCCAGATTCTCATGCATGTAAAGCACACAGTCTACCACTGGACTACATTTTCTACAACATTGCTTTATTCAATAATGTTTTAATTTTATTTCATTTACTACTGCTCAATAATTTATTGTTGCCATTTAAATTTTGGTTCCTGCATTTTCTTATAGTTTAAGTTCAAATATACATTAAAATCTTATTTTTAAAATATATTTATCAATCTAACTTTTAGAAGCAATCAAGTATCCAAGTGCATACAAAAGACCAAAAATGACTGCTCCAATATGATTCCTATACCTACATTAAACACATGGATGATAGTTGCAACTGATCCATTCATTTTTCACACTGCAAAGATTTGCAGAGACAGAGTACTATGCTATTACATTGGCTGAAATAATCACTGTGGATCTTGTAGAATTTGAAATGAACAGAGCAACATATCACAAGTCAGACTGCTTCCATAGTCACCCGGAAACTGTAAATCCACACTTTAAAATACTCTGTTCTGGATTAAATCAAGTATATAAATTGTGATTAATTATAAAACTTATTTTCTGTTGTAGTCAGCAACTTCCTTTGCTGTTAAATGTAGAGTTAAATATCTACTTCATATTAAACAAGTACCATGTGTTAAAATATTAAAGAGACAACCATTAGGATGCAAGCACAATTTCAGAAGAAAGCCAAGCATCAGAAGAGTTTCAAATGGAATACTGTAGCATGAGAGAGTTCATTCTTAGCAGCATAGAGTCAGCAAGGCCGCCCATAACTGAACTTTATCACAGAACACAGACTTGCATGGCTGAAAAAGATAGTGCTTCAATGCCAGATAGAAATTGTGTGGTGAGCTTGGCAGCACAAGCAAGCACTTTCAGCAAGAAAGCAGATGAGGAGTGTGGCAGCCCATTTGCTTCCATAGGGAATGGATAAATAGCTAGGAGACTAAAAATAGACAATGCCATGTTTTCTATTAATTGAAAATAAAATGATGCTTCTCTTCCCACTTCCTTTTGATGAATATTAATCACTTTATGCTATTTTAAAATTAGGAGCTGAACTAAAATATCTATGATGCACTAGGAAGCAAGACTGTAATTTTCTACATTTGCATTACTTAAAACACATGAGCTGAAACATTTTCATTTTTTATACACTTTGTGCCATTCTAAATCAATTTCTCTAAATACATATATAGTCATGAAGTAAATATTTTACACCTATTTCAGTTGTAAAAATTGTGAAATGCTTTAAAATCTGTAATTTTAAAATTTAGTTTTATATGGATATTTACATGTATGTCATTGGAAAATTCATAAATCATGTTTTTCCCTAAATGAGAAATGGGTTTTTATTAGAAAGAGGCAAATTCTCTTTCAAATCCTGCCAATTGTGTGCTTTTCATTGTTAGTTGTATTCAAAGCTTCTAAAAAAATAGCACAGGAAAAATACAATTGGAATAATAACATCTTAGAATGGGTATGACTTATTTTAGTGTTATATTTCACATTATATATCAGAAGGATATATTTCCAAGAATGCTGATAGGTTCCAAAGAAAATGGTTTTGAAAAGAATCATTTCAGTATCTTTAGCACATTTATGATGACTTCAATAGTATTTTCATATCTGTAAAGCATAGAATGAAAGAGTAGTGACTTAAATAAATTAGAGTAGATCATATCATAATGTTAGAAAATTTTAGTACATCATGAAAAGATTACATGAAATGAAATGATTATCTTTTCACAATGCAAGTCTCTCCAATGTATTTCCCAAACACTCTAATTTATAAGGACCATAAAACAAAATCCCAAGACAAGGAATATGAGATTTTGTTTTATCAGTATTGAAAAATGGTTTGCAACATTTTAGCACTATATTTGTCAGTATTAAGTTTTCTATCCAGGGACACATGATTATAGACTAAAAAATGAAAATATGTGCTTGGGTGCTTGGATTATGAAATGTACTTATTGCCCTTGCAAAAAAAATGATAATCATCTAGAATATGATTCATGTTAAACAAAAACTAATCATAATTGAGGCAAAGGTTCTCTATTCCCAAAATTCTTAGCTATTTTATTAAGCCTTGGAGGTGCTCAATCTCTGACATGGCCAGGCACAACTCATATTACAATGGCTTGCACACAGACTCTCCAAATAGAATCACTTGATTTTATTTTGGCTCTGTTGGAAAAAAATTTTGCTTCTGTGTGTAATGATCTGAGCACCAATTCTACCGATTTTAGATCCTGCAATGACCTTGTTTACTTGTACCCCTGAGCATTTACCTGAATTACAGCAGCCTGGAATCAAGTTACTTAGACATAAGGGTAGCCCAAAGAAAAATTAAAGAAACAATTTCCTCTCTAAATTATAAACCACCTCATTAATATCTGAATTCTTTCAGGTCAAAAACACTTCTTTTTTTCTTTTTCACTAAACACATGTATCTATGGTGTATTCTGAGGTGTTAGATTTCTATAGTAGTTTTTACCTGTTGACCCGTATTTCTGCATATTTAGAACTGACAGTTCACTAATGAAGATAGGATTGAACATATAGACTTTACTGACAATTGCACTTCAGAAAAACAAAACCCATAATAAAAATCATTGGAACATGGGGTAGTTGCATTATCTAATTAAATTATTTTTTAGTATTACCCCTGTTTTAGAGTTGAGGGAACTAAAGATTAGAGTTTTTAAGCATACTGCTTAGTGTCATATTGCTGGTAAATGAAAGAGCTGTAATTCAAATATATATAACCTGAATAGCATGAAACTCACACCCTTATGCTATACTGGTCGTTGGGATGGCCAGTTATTTACTGAAGTATTGGAAAAGTATATAATTTAATAAGAACTAAGTGCTTCTCAAAGATGGTGAAATTTGGGGGAAACATAGATGTAAATACTGAAGTTGACAAGAATAGAGACACCTGCAAAAGAAGCAACATTATCTATTAAAACAGTATACATGAACCTTATCAAGTTTAAGGATTTTTATTAAAAAAAAACTCTGAAAATGGAGTAAAGGGTTACAAAGAAAGTCAATGAATCTGAGAGCATATGAAGGCTGAACAAAAGTGAGCACAACTGAATTGCTACCAAAACATCAGGGATTCTGACAGAATCTCACAAAAGCAAGGTGATTTTAAATATAGGAGACCATATTTCTAGGTTTGAAAAATATTAATTCCTCCACATAAAAGAAATACAGAGCAATCATT
This sequence comes from Sciurus carolinensis, assembly GCF_902686445.1. NCBI lineage: Eukaryota > Metazoa > Chordata > Mammalia > Rodentia > Sciuridae > Sciurus > Sciurus carolinensis. The sequence continues at coordinate 144,258,197 of NC_062216.1, forward strand.
AGTTTAAAATCAAATTTTATATTTATGCTTTTTTATGTTCTTCATGTTCTTTAGTGTATGATGTTTAAAAATAAACCTGAAAATTTATTTACAGAGTAACAAATTATCCATCTGCATTTATAAAGGGAAAAGTTGATGGAGAAGCAATTTTATTATCTTATAAATATTGCAATTAACCTCTAAATCACAGTTGTTTATTTTTAAATAAGGCAAATAAGCAAAACTTGCCAATAGTATAATTTAATTAGCCCTAATAAAATTGTAGCATGTCACTAGACATAATTATGTTGCTTTTTCATAGGGTTATATCTCATAATGCATTAAATGTTATTATTGGTTCTGGACATTTTATCCTTGGTAAGTAAGCTGATATTTATGGTTATTTTTATGAGATAAATTAAACAACTACTAAATCTTTTTCTGACATAATTTATTTGGATGGGTTTGAAAAAAAATCTATGCTGCTATAATGTCTCCAATGGCATGAGTTTCCTATGATGAATACTCTGTTATTAGATACAATCAAGTTTGTTTCTGAAATAATTGTATCATCAAAACACAGGAGAACCCTGTAGCTTTCCTCAGTCTAATTTAATCTCACAGATATTGGACCTTTATAAATTCTTGCCACCACCAATCCCCAAGGAATGAGTATGTGTGTATTGTAGGCCAGCAGAGACTGAATGATTCTTAAAAATTACAGAATTCTCTAAATTAAATTACTCCTTTATTTTTAGACCAAGCAATATTTCATTTTTACAATGTTATTGTACACTTAAAAATTCCTTATGAAGTTTTATAATAAACTTAGCTGTCACTTGTGTACAATCTATGTGACAGTCAGTGTTTCATAGAAAAATAAAGAATATTTTTTTTAGATTGAGGGAGAGAAGAGCTTCATATAAAATATATCATACATAATGGTATTTAATATGATAATTCATTTGAAAAGATATTGAAAATTCTAATTAAAATATAAATGTCTTATGTATGAGTTCAGTTTAATAATAGTAATAACACCACACTTTTTGACCAATCCATGCTAGAACATTGTAAATCAAAGTATCATTATCCACATCTGGTAAAGCAAAAACTAAACTAAACCCAGAATTTCAGTATAGTTAAGAAATAAAGTTTAATTTCACGTGGACATGTCTGCCCCAGTAGGTTACTTATATAGCATGCTATCTCTCACAATATAATGGCATGAATTAGCACTGTGTATTAGCATTTGTTGCAAATAGATTCAAATATATTTGATTCCACTTAAATTAATGAGTTTACATACATATTAGGTAATTTTTTTCTTGACCTGGGATTATGTTTTAAGCATCTAGAAGACATGGATCTTGCCATTAGTCAGACATTATCTAATAGGACAGGTAAACATAAAATGAAAACTTTCTACAGAAACTTCTAAATATGATAGAATACTCAAAAATTACAGTGAATGCATAGAAGGATGTGATTAACATGACTTAAGGGTGGAATCAAATCTTTAAAGTGCACTTTCACAGAATAAATCAAATTGGGTATAAGAGGGAAAACCTATTTTAATGCACTTAGGAAATGCTTAAAGTCAGAAGGGAATTGTAGTCAGAACAGATTACCAGAAGTGAGTAAAGGACTGGTGAAAATCAGAGCATACCCTGCCAGTAAGAGGAAAGGTTGAAAAACTGTGGCCCATAAACCAATTTTGATTTGTGATTTATTTTTGTATTGGTCCATGAACCAAAAATGATTGCTACACTTTTAATGGCTGTACAAACAAACAAACCAACAAAATCAAGGAACATAAACTGTGGTCCCAAATTTCTAAAATATTTGCTTTTCAGTGTTTTACAGAAATGACTTACCAAACCCTACTTTACTGTAAGAGTAAAGGCCTCAAGAGAATCAGTGAGAGAGTGGAATAAAAGGATTAAAAAAAAGGAAGAAGAAAATAATAAATTCAAGAAAAGTGTTTCAGGCTTAAAACAAGTTTAACCTATTTCATAAAATGTGTCCTATAAAACAAGGATTAAAATTAATTTATATTAGCTCACTTATGTCAAAAAGGATTTTCAGACTGAAAATCATATATGTTTTAGACAAAGTTTTATCATTTATTATGACAAGCATTCTTAAAATATTATAATTACTTCTTACCTGTGGTCCAGATATACAAGCCCACTTTATAAGAACCACTAAGAAATCTGCTCCATATGTTTAAAACCACAATTATCCTATCAGCACCTTACAAAACAGTCTCCTCCAATGTTTAACTCAGTAGTTGGTGCAACCATGCGTATTGTCACATAAGAGTATTTTTAACAGTTTGCTCATATTCTCATTCACTAAATACTATTGATTTTACCCATTAAAATCCTTCAAACTAATTCATGTCTCTCCATCCCCTCAACCACTTTCTTAGACCAATAAAAAATACCTTTCTTATCTTGACCACGATATTTACCTTTTAAGTTATTTCGTTTTCCAGTTGTGCACCCTCCAATCCATTCTATAATATATACCCTCTAGCCAAAGTGGCACTTCCAAAATGCATACAATAGCGAGGTTGGATCTGCCTTTTGAAAATTCCTCAACTAGATAAAGCACATCTGTGAAAAAAGGCTGAATGCATTCCCACGAAGAGCAGGTGACAAAGGAAAGAGGGCCTGCTTTCCATTTTTACACATTAGAGACCTTAGTCCCTGTGATAAGCTAGCAAAAAAGATAATGGGCATAATTATTAGAAATAATTAATTTGACTTTATTTGAAGATGACTATAGAAACTGATAAGTAAATTTGGAAGTTTGCAGTTGAAAAGTCAATCTGCAAAATGTAGTGATATTCATAAGTTCTCCATGAACATGAACAATGAAATAAGCAAGTGAACAATCAATAAATCCACGTACTATGGTACAAAAAATAAAAACATAGAAATATATTTAATCATAATATTTAGACATTTAAGTTGAAAAGTATGAAACTTTACCAAGATTTTTTAATAAATCCTAGAGGAAAATACTATGTTCATGAACTGAAAAACTTAATAGTATTAAGATGAAAACTCTCATCACATTCAACAGATTCAATGTAATCCCAGTAAAAACTATAACAGACCAATTTGACTAAATTGGAAAGCTGATTTTAAAGTCAATAGGAAAGGGAAAGGGTACAGAAGAGATGGGTAAAGCAATTTGGAAAACTAGCCCTACTTAATTTTAAGACTACCTTAAGTCTACATTGTGATATTGGAATATGACAGATCAATGTAACACAACAGAGAGTCCAGATCTAGATCATACTTTGCTAGTTAATTTATTTAACAAAAGTGCCAAAGTTATTCAGATGAAAGATGACTGCCTCTCAAAAACTGCACATCTACAGAATAAAATGAAACTCAATACATATATTACATCACAAAAATTTCAAATGGATATATATTTAAGTACAAAAATTCAAATTTAAATTTCAAGAAGAAAATAGAAGAAAAATCTTTGTGCAATTTGTGTTAGACAATTTTCAAACGGGATATAGAAAAGGATAGCCTATGAAAGAAAATAATTAAAGCTTTTAACCATAATTTAATTCTTCACTCCTTGAATAAAATAAAACCACAAGTTATAACTTTTCAAAAATACATATCTGAGAAGCATTTATATCTGGACTATATAAAAGGATTACAAAACTCGAAAAAAATTACCCAATAATGAAACAGCAAATTATTACAATAGACACTTGTAAAGCACAAGGGTGGCAAATAAACACATGGACTGACAGTCAATATTACTAGTTACCAAAAAAGTTCAAATTAAAATCACAATCACATATGACAACACCCTTAGTAGAATAAAGGTGAAATGTCTGATGGAAACATGTGTTTGTTAGAATGAGAACTGGTGGTACCTCTGCTGTATTGGTGTGGAAATTCAATACAGACACCAACTTCTAAAACTAGCATGGTATTTTCTAAGTGAAGTATGTTCAAATGTGAATATACATTTGCATGTTCACCATGGAATTACTTTATAACAGCCATACACTGGATAATGTCTCTCCAGATGAAGATAACAATTTGTGATACATTCACACTATAGAAAACTCCTCAACAACAAAAATGCACAAATACTAATACATGCAACAACATGGGTGAATCTCAAAACACATTAAGTAAAAAGAGTCAAAAGCAAAATGTGACATATTGAATGGTTGTACTTACGTGAAATTTTTGAAAGGTGAGACTGTGACGACACTGGACAATCACTGATTTCTTGGCCTGGAAGGTAAGAGTAGATGCATTAGTTTGCCTAAGCTTCCAACACAGGTTCCACAGAGTAGGAAGCTTGAACAGCAGAAATTCGTTTTCGAATAGTCATGGACACTAGATGTCCAAGATCAAGGCATCGGTAGGGTTTATTTCACATGAGACCTCTCTCCTTGGCATGTGGCTGGCTGTATTCTCCCTGTCTTCACATGCTTTTTCCTGTGTGTGTGTGTGTGTGTGTGTGTGTGTATGTGTGTGTGTGTGTGTGTGTGTGTCCTAAATTATCTTTACAAAGACATCAAAGATCAGAACACATTTATATGGCTTTTACCTTCATTACATTTTGGAAAGCTCCATTTTACCTCCAGTTACACTCTGAGGTACTATGGCTAGCCCTGGTACCAATTTTGAGAGGACTTCAAGGTGAGAAATCAACTTCGAAGGAAAACTTTTAGGGTGATGAAACTTCTATGGCATGTTTGTGGTGGACACTACATGATCAAATAATATGATCAGAATGGAATTCTATAGTTAATAAGTGTGCAACTTATTTGAAGTAAAGTTTACCTATGAAACATAAAAAAATTAAGAAATGAAGCTTCAAAGTTTCACCAGTCTGTTCATTTAACTATAACAACAAAAGTACTTCTGAGAAAAATTTAAAGATTGAATGAAAAGTAAACTATAGTATTTAAACCTCCATATCCTAGTCATATGCTTTGTTCTCTCTTGACAAAGTTTACTATAGTATCATTCATTTTAATTGTATTAGATAAAGTTGTTCATGACCCCCCACCTCCCAGCCCATCTAACACTCCTGACATGTGACTATCTGGGACTCTGCATGGTAACTCAATGGCCTAGCAGAGTCATGAATAACTTTAGGAAACCCTGATATTTCTCACATTTACTTCCACATTTTTGCTTTTTAAAATATATAATACTGAAAAAAATTCTCCAGATTAAAATTGTTAATGACTTAATTGAAGAGAAAATAGAATTAAAATGAAGTCAGTCCAGGGAAATGATTCTCAAATTCAACATGTCTGGCTAAAAGAATAAAAACTAAAATAAAATTTTTAAAAATTCAGTGAGTAGTTTTATATATATATATATATATATGTATATATATATATATATATTTTTTTTTAAATTTGGGTGTGGAAGTATTTTTTGGTTTTTGTGTTCCTAGCAATAATATAATATTCCAATTGATGTGACATTTTGTTTTAACTCTAATGCTAACTTTTAGATATTTTCTTTAAAAATAGCATCTTTCTCTTTTCTAACAAGAAGGAAGGAAAAGGGAAAGAAGATGGAAGGGAGAAAGGGAGGGAGGGAGGAAGGAGGAGAATAAGATTTTATTAGATATTACCTTAATTTAATCATAAAAATAAATGTTGTTTTAGTATGAATGAGGTTATAAGTCTTTCATATTTTTCTAGTATCTATATCATTTTGAAAAAGATTTTGTATTACAAGAGAAAAAACAATCAAATATAAATTCAATCTACACTTATCAGCAAGCACTAGACTTTGTTCCACCTTATTTTACCCCTTGTATTTCAGGTACATGAAAGACACAACAAATGTACAATACATACTAGCTGAAGAAATGAATAAAAGTTAAGACATACAGCAGAGGTCTCTAGGGCTACCAGTTTGGAGTATAATTTGGTAACACAACAAATGAAAAATGAATTTCTCTATCATCCAGTTTCACAAATCTAGAAATTACAAATCCAAAAAAAATTAATACTGTCATTTCTGAGGAGGGTGAGAATGCCTGGGATGTTTGTGAAACCCCTCTTTGCTCTATATTTCTAAGCAACTCCTGCTTTCTCATCATGGAACTGAGACAACCATCATTCAAACTCTAGCTCTGGAGTCAATGGAATTCTGAGGACACAGGTCTCTTAGTCATTCTCTAACCAGGGTGAAAATCTTTGATTCAGTGTTCCACTATCTACCTTTCTTGCCGTGTCCCCTCTGAGTTACTGTTAGTAGAACTCCTCCATTGTTCTCAGGTGTGTTCTCACTTAGATTTTAAATTCTGGTAGAACTTCACATTTTATTCCATTATAAATTGGACTCTGATGGTATTTTCCACAGTTTCATGAAGAATGCATATCTCTGTTGCCTGAATAACACATTTCACTTTTCTAGAAGTAGGGAATAATTACTTTAAAAGAAAAATAAAGTACATTTTTAATTGACAAAAATATATATAATTATTGTGTATGACATGTTATTTTGAAATTTGCATATACTGTGGAATGGTTAGATTGAACTAAACAGCATGCATCTATAAGGTCCACCTTTTAGCCTTGGAACTGTCCTTCCACTGTCTTCATTTCTATGACAGAGCACACCCTATTGCAACGGAATAGGGAATCTAGCTATATTTCTTCACAAGGGTTTCCTGCAAAACCAGAGTGGAACTATCAGAATAAAGGTTTAGAATCCAGTAAGCACTAGGCTAGGTCAGCTTCAAATAAGATCTGTTGATGAGCCTGGTGCAGGTGCTTATAAGTAATACATCACTAGGTTACAGGAGGAAATTTATAAATACAGAGCCCCGAATCCCTTCAGTATGAGATAACAAAGTCCTTCTTGTCAAAAAGAATGACAAACTTATAATGGGTGAGTGTTAAGGGTTAGATATTAGCTGTCTCTGCAAAACTCAAGTGTGATACAATGCAAGAAAGTTTAGAGGTGAAATGATTGTATTATGAGAGCCTTAATCAGTGCATTAATCCTGTTATGGTTTTGATGTGAGGTATCCCCCAAAAGCTCACATGTGAGACAATGCAGGAAGGTTCAGAGGAGAATGATTGGGTTGTAAGTGTCTTAACCCAATCAGTGAATTAATCCCTGATGGGATTAATTGAAGTGGTGGGGTGTGGCTGGTGGAGGTGGGAATTGGCATTTGGCTATGGGATATATATTTTATATCTGGAAAGTGGAGTCTCTGTTTTCTGATGATGCCAGCTGTTTCCCTCTGCCACACTCTTCTGCCATGATGTTCTGCCTCACCTTGAGCCCCAAGGAATGAAGGTGGCCTCCTATGGACTGAGACCTCTGAAACTGTGAGCCCACAAGAAACTTTTCCTCCTCTACAATTGTTCTGAGAGGATCGCTTAGTCACAGCAGTGAAAAAGTTGACTAAAACATCCCCTGATATGAACTGACTGACTGGTGACTGTAGGCAGGTAGGGTGTGGCTGGAGGGAGTAAATCTTTGAGGACATACATTTAAGACTTATATTTTGTCCTTTTTGGGCACAGTTTTCTCTCTTTGCTTCCTGGTGTCAAGTTCTGAGCTGCTTTCCTCCACCACACCCTTTTGCCATGATGTTCTGCCTCATCTAGGGCACAGAGCATTGGAGCTGACATCTATGATCTGAAACCTCTGAAATCATGAGACCCATAAAAACTTTCCCTCCTCTAAAATTGTTTTTGTCAGGTCATTTTGTCACAGTGGTGAAAAAAACTGATGTAAACAATGGGGTCCCAATAAGTAGGATGGGAGGTTTGGGCTCCTAAAGGAATCTAGAAGCAGATACCATATGGAATTTAAGACTGATTCGCTGTCACTCTTTGTCATCAGAGTCCTGTCTTCAGTAAGGCTACAGCACAGGGCAGGGTTTCGAAATAAAGTCTGCTATACTTAATAGTAATGGATATCAAAATCCTCAACTCATAGAAACTAGAAAGTTAGGAGGGTTATTTGGGTTATTTTAATTACTCTCACCTACACATTCTAAGAGATAATTTAAACTGTTAGAATAGGGTTGTATTATAATAGTTCTTAAAATATCTGTCTTCCTTTATTAAAATTATTTTAAAGCTTTTCAAGGATGTTCTTTCAAATATTCTAATAAAATTCCTATCGTTTGAGGCACATATTTATGTTAAGAAAAATTCCAGGTGGTTTCCATTGTGGTATTTTTTAAACTACATATTTATTTCTTATTTTTTTAAAGATCTTAACTAGCCTTATTTCTAGAATCAGGCAACATTTCATTCCACAAAATATAGTAAGTATTCTGATGGTCCCAGCAAAGGTAGTTGGATTTGTAGACAGAGAACAGCTTAAAGAGAGCAGGAACAGAAAACAGAAGTGACACATATTTATAAAACATATTATGGGGTACAATGGAACAATTACAGTACAGGTTTAATAATCAGATCAGGATAATTAGCATATCTATCAATTCAAACATTTTTATCATTTCTTTGTGTCAGGAATGGTTAAAAATCCTCTCTACCAGTTATTTTGAAATACACAATTAATTGTTGCCAACCATAGTTATTTTACTGTGCAATAGATCAAGTTATTCCCTTATCCAATTGCACCCTGTAGTTGTTAAACAACCTCTCTCCAAAGCTATTTCCCACAATCTTCCTACTCTCTAGCAACCATTATTCTCCTTTCTAATTTCATATGCTCAACCTTTTAGCTTCTACCAATATATATGGGGTGCATCCCAGTGTCTAGTACAGTTCATTTTACCCAGGCTAGTCTTTCTTCTCCTCTGGACAGAAAGCTTCTTATAGCTGAACACAGTGGGAAGAATTGGTTGAGAGGTTGCTTTTACAGCTCACAATGGACTTAACAAATGGCAGAGCTCAGAGCCCATGTCCACATGGGCACTCATGACTGAACAGAGATTATCTGACTTCATTAAGTTTACTTTCACTGACAGTCAGCTCAGGTCTTAGCATGCAGGCAAGAATCTTCATTAAAATCACTATGACTGTGCCTTTAGAAGTGTTTTTAAGCAATATCTTGATATATAAGTCAACATTTATTTACTGTACTTAAAATAACTCAATTTCTTCTAAGCTCTTCTCAAAGTTACATTTCCCCACATCTTTCCCACAAAGTCTTTAGAAGTAGAAAATGATTATTTCAGATAGGAAAATGATTCTGTAGGAATATTGTATGCACATGTATGTAAGTTTGTGTGCACTTGTGAAGATCTATGACACATATTGGGATACATTTTTCTATGAATAAACATCTTTAAGATGTACCAAATCTGTCTTCTCCTGGCATCTCTTGTGTTGATTAAATATTTTCCTAAAACAAAAGCGAATATATAGTATGAGAGAAATATATAAAATTAAGATACTCATGTGCAAATCTTAGGCATATGTCAGTCACTATAAAGTAAAATTAAAGAATTTGCATGTGATCTTCTTAATTTATTGTGCAACTATTCCTTGCCCAGTGTATGTGTGTACAAGTGGCATTGCTCCAACTCCTCATAATTTTTAGCTGTAGTTTTTCAAATAATACAAAATCTAAAGTTTATTTTACTAAATGATAAGGTCATAATTTTATACTCCCACATTGTTTGAATATAATCCTGACTCCTTATAATCCCTTATAAATTATGTCTGTCAAACACGTTAAAAGGTGAGGGTATAGTGCATACCTGTAATCCCAGTGGCTGGGAAGGATGAGGCAGGAGGACTGTGAGTTCCAAGTCAGTTTTAGCAACTCAGCAAAGCCCCAAGCAACCTAGCAAGACCCTGACTCTAAATAAAAATGTGAAAAAAGGGCTGGGGATATGGCTCAGTGGTTAAGTACCCCTGAGTACAATCCCTGGTGCCAAAAAGAAAAAAAGAGCTTAGTGAAACATACATATAGACCTACACGTACACACTTTAAATGTTACTTTGAAATATAAAATTTCCCCACAATTTTTCACAAATATGGTCTATGTTTTCAAAGGAGTCTTTGAGTTGAAATCCACTGAAGCCAAAAACAATGTAATCACATTATAATTTATATTTATTTTAAAGGTAGAGTATCATTCACATCCTTTTAATACTAAAATCAGTCTATATTACTTTTAAAAGTTCAATTATTAAACATTGAGTAATTTTGATTTTCGTTGTTTATAGGCACTGCAGATTGAAATTTCAGATGACATGACCTCGTGATTGTTTTAATACGTTGTTTTAAAGCATTATGTTAATCCATTTGTAAAGGTGAGTAACATGCTGTATCTCCTAGCTTGACACAGAATAGAGTTTGTGAGTTTGTGGGGACTAAAGACTATTTATGTTTGCCAGTGAGCTTTACCAAAAGGTAATTTTCTAGTATCTTTCTGATGGGGGCATCTCATGACTTGAGGCAAGGCATCTGCTGTGGTTAGCTCCTACCTTCCCTCCCAAAGACTGGGAGGTAGGGACTTTTTTCTCCTAGATAATTACATTTCAAAGAGATGGTTCCAGAGTACTTCAGAAAGACACTTGTAGGTTGTAAAACAGGAAAGAGGCTTTGTAAATAATTTACATATCAAAGGAGCAGGAAAAGTATTTAGAATTACATACTGTCTAATATTAAAATTTTAAGCAAAGGGAGTTCAGATGCCCACAGTAAGAACAAAGACTTCTTATGTTCAAACTGAGACGGAAACTTTAATGCTGTCCTGGTCATCTCTAAAGGAGAAAACAGAAAAAAGTCAATACTTCACCCTGGATCATCTCTGTTTGTGTGAAACTTTTGTTTATATATTGTTTTCCTTAATTAATCAAAAATTAGTTTTCTTCGGTGGATGAGCAAAACTTGAATTTCTAATATATACTTGCTTAATTGAAAAAAAAAATGACCTAAAGCAAGGTCCAAGCTGAAACACATTGTTAGATAGTTTGTATTTTTAAAAATATTCTAAACTCTATAAAATATGTTCTGTGAAAACAACATTGATGAAGTATTACATCAGTAAGCATTCACTAAATATATTTTAGTAAATAGAAGATAAAGAATCCTTATCCAGGTGTTACAGTTTATGTGTGAGGTGCCTCCCCAAAGCACTTGTGCTAATATAGCAGGGGAGATGATTAGATTAGGAGAGGTAAAACATAATCAGTCCATCCTAGTTTGAATGGACTAACTGTAGACAGGTGGAACATCACTGAAGCGGATAAGTAAGTGAGGGTTTGCCCAGGAAGGTTCATCTGCCTGTCTGCCACTTACCCCACCATGTCCTGAGCAGCTTCCCTTTGCAGGCCCCACCTAAACTTGGGCCCAGAGCAATGGAGTCTACCAATCAAGGACTAAAGTCTCTGAAACCATGAACCAAAATAAACTTAACCTAAGTTGTTCTTGTCAGGTACTTTGGTCACAGTGACCCAAAGCTAACACACCAGGTAAAGCCTAAAACAACTCATGCATAGATATTAAGAATCTACTGATGCATGTGTAAGTAGATCCAATACTTTTGTTTGGGTAAAATAATTCCTAGATATATATCATTAAAAACACTGATAAATATCATCATAAACTGATAAAAACACCTATCAGTGTTTTTAATGATATATATCTAGGAATTATTTTACACTGATAGGCACAAACATTTACATATAAGAATCTATGGACAACTTTTCATATGCATGAAAACTCATATATGAAGACTCCGAAAGAATTTAAAAATAGAACCAGGTATAGTGGAGCATACCTGAAATGACAGTTACTCAGGAGGCTGAGATAGGAAGACCACAAGTTAAAGGCCAGTCTCAGTAACATCGCAAGACAGTGTCTCAAATTAAAAAAAAAAAAAAAAAAAAAAGAATTAAAAAGAGCTGGGGATATAGTACAGTAATAGAGTGCTCCTGGGCTCCTTCCCCTGTAGTGCAAAACATTAAGTTAATAATAAGTGAAAAGTTTAGAAAAGTGCAGAGATGTAGCTCAGAGGTAGAGAAAACATGGGTTCAATCACACACACACACACACACACACACACACACACACACACACACAGAATCATTATATGAGCCAGTAATCTTCCTTCTCAGGTTATACCCAAAATAAATAAAATCACCTCATAAATATATATGTACTCCAATGTTCACTATGGCATTATTCCTAATAGCCAAAACATGGAAACAACCTAAGTGATCTTTAATGGATGATAAGATTAAAAAATATGATATATGCATAAACACACAAAGGAATATTATTCAGCCTTTAAAAAAGGGATTTGCAACAACACAGATGAACCTAGAGGACATTAAGTGAAATAAGTCAGATATAGAAAAAAAATACATTACATGGTCTCAATTATAGGTGGAATTTTAAAAAAGGCCAAAAATATAAAGAAAGAATAAAACAGTAGTTTCCAAAGACAGGATGGTGGGGAAGGAATGGGAAGGTACAAGTTAAAAGATTCAAAGTAGCATATATGTATGATAAACAGATCTGAACATCTTACTTATGATGACTACATGTTATAATTTAGGTACGAGGTATCCCCAAAAGCTCATGTGTGAGACAATGCAAGAAAGTTTAGAGTTGAAATAATTGGGTTATAAGAGGTTTATCCTCATCAGTGCATTAATCCCCTAGGGAATCCCTTGGTGGTAACTGTAGGCATGCGGAGTGTGGCTGGAGGAGGTAGATCCTGGGGGATGTGCCTTTGAGGATTATATTTTGTCCTTGCTGAGCAGAGTGCTCCCGCTCTCTCTCTGCTTTCTGTTGTCATGTCATGAGTTCCTTTGCTCCACTACTCTTCCACCATAATGTTCTGCCTCATCTCCAGGGCAGAGCAACAAATTAGCCATCTATGGACTGAGACCACTGAAACCATGAGCCAAAATAAAGTTTTCCTCCTCTATAAGAGGAGACCTGTTCTTGTCAGGTCTTTTGGTGATGGTGGCAAAACAGATTATTAAAACACTATACCTAATAATATTGTATTCAGGATTTTTATTATGCAGCTATCAATATTGTTAAATATGAAGTGTGTTTATAAATATCATTGTACATGCACATTTGTTTACATAAGAGCATGTTTGTGGGGGTGGGAGGTGGAGAGAAAGAGGAAGAGAGACAGAGAAAAATGACATATATAGTGGTTACCATTAAACAGTTAAACACTATCTATAGGGTAGTAGAAAATGGCTATCTCTGGAGATTATTTCTAGAGATGAAAGCTTATATTTAAAAATAACACCTGGTAAGGAAGTACAAAAAATTTTTCCTTAGTTTCCTGATGGTAATTATTGTTCTTTCTTATCCAAAATACAATGACAACTTCTATGTCTGTCATAAGAGCGATTCAAATATTCAAAAGTATATGGAAAGTTTGGAACTATACTGGCTCTAGCTAGACCCAGAGCCATCCCAGAATTATCACATATTTTAAATGCCATTACTAGCTCTTCTTTCTATCTCTAAACTGTCAGAGTTAGTTTACTAAAACTTGCAACCACATTTTAACTTCTACATTGTCTTATCATTGTATCTTTTGGATAGCACCATTCCACCAATTTTCCTTCTTTGTCTCTTTTATTTAAATTTCTGCAAGCTAGGTGTAATGATACATGCCTGGAATCTTTGTGGCTTTGGAGGCTGAGGCAAGAGGATCACAAGTTTGAGGCCAGCCTAGGCAATTTGGCAAGACCTGATGTAAAAATATATCCAGCTCTTATAGATCAGTGGTAGAGTACCCAAGTTCAATTCCTAGTACAGAAAAAAAATATTATCCAGAGAAATTATCTGTTGGGTTAAAAATCACTATATTGTAAATTATAAATGTTTTCATATCCTGTCTCATTATGCAGTGATCACATGTGGAATGTTTGACTTTCATTCATCTGACTTCTGAGTTATATACAGATAGGATCCATGGAATATAAAATAATATATAAATATATGTGTGTGTATATATAAAATATATCCTTGGATTAATACTTGGGCAAATATCATGATTTTCAAAAATCCTCTTAAGTAATAGAGAATTCTAATTTACTTATATCCTGTCCTCCTGATTCACCACTCACTTAGGAACCATTTCCAAACTCCCCTGGATGAGAACAAAAATGAGAAAGAAAAGTAAGCAATATGGGAAATCGCTTACTTGATGCTTAGTCTCATAAAAGAGCTTAGCACATTTTTGCACTAGGCAAATATTTAAATTCACTCTTTCTCTTGTTTTCTCATTCTGGCCCCATCAACTCTAATTCCCTGAACTTGATTTTGACCCAATGCGCTGGAAGTTCTTTTTTTCCATAGTCTGCCTTTGCAGCAGTAGACTCCACCCAAATTGTGTATCCTCTCTGAAGACATGCAGACTGGCTTGCGTGTGGTTTAACTCCATCCTAGCTATGTTGCAAACAGGCCACATATGGTCCACGGGAAAGAAATATCAGCAGTTTCTGAACTGATAAGCTGAGAGAACAGGCTAAACTCAATGCAGAAGCAAACCGATGCTAACCTCAATCTTCTTCCAGTGATTTGAAATATCTGGTCCTCTTAGATCTCCTCTATGAAAGCTATAATCTAGGTTACAGAACACATCTCTATGGCTGTCCCCCCATTATCCATGGCTTCATTTTCCATGCTTTTAGTTAACTGTGCTCTGAAAATATTATGTAGAAAATATCAGGCATAAGCAATTTAAAATTAGGAATTTTTCTGTATCATGTGATAAAATTCCATGCCATACTTCTCTCTCCCACCTGGAACATGAATCATTCCTTTTTTCAGACTATCCATGTGCATACACTACCAGCCCATTACCTAGTAGTCAGCTTGGCCATCAGAGTGTCATGGTACTGCAGTACTTATGTTCAGGTAACTCTTAGGTTGTAGCCTAATGCCCATATAATTCATCTCACTTAATCTCATCACATAGGCACTGTATCATTTTAGATCACCACAAGAAGTCTAAGCACAGCATGACATTATTTTGACAGGAAGAGACCACATTTGCTCAACTTTTGTTATAGTATATTGTTATAATTATTCCATTTTATCATCATTAATTTCATACTGTGCCATATTTATAAATTAAGCTTTGTCCTATACAGTATAGGGAAAAACAGCATATATAGGGTTTGATATTATCTGTGGTTTCAGGCATCCACTGGGATTCTTCAGACATATCCACCATGAATAAAGGTTGACTGCTCTATTTTCTTTCTAGGGCTGATAGAATAACATGCCACAGACTTAGTGGCTTAAGGTAATAGAATATATTGTCTCACTGTTTTGGAGGCTACAAGTCTATAATCAAGGTGAAGGTTGAGCCATATCCTTTCTGAAACCTGTAGAGAAGTATCATTCTCAGATTCCTCCAAACTTCTGGAGTTTTCTAGTAATATTTGATACCCTTGCCAGGCCACTTCAGTCTTTGTCTTTGTTTTCACAAGGCATTTTCCTCTCCTATGTCTCTAAATTTCTTCCTGTCTGGTTATGAAGACAACGACCATATTGAATTAGGGTCCACCCTAATGACCTCATCTTAACTTTATTACTCTGCGAAGGCCCAATTTCAAATAAGATTATATTCATAAGGATCCAGACTTCAATGTAGCTTTTTGGGAGGCAAAATTTACTGTATAACAGTATCTAATCATCTAACTGAACTGGTATGCACCAAGATCTTCAAATGGTCCCTCTAACTTTAAACTTAAAAACAGGTTCTCCCACCCAGCTCTTCTCAGTGCATGGATACTGTGGTAATGTGTTTGGTTTCAGGGTGGAGAATGACATGTTGGCAACAATTTCTTTAAAACTCTTCCAGAAATTTATCCTTACATATCACTCTCCTAGTCTTTATATTCCTTTCTTGTATGAGGATTTTTTTTTTTCTTTTTAAGAGCTGTGGCACTTGTTCCTTTGAAAATCTGTAATCAGGTCTGGTCTTTGGTATTAGATATATGGCATGACTTTTTTTTAGTTTAAAAACCTCCCATTTTTTTAGTCCAAAAACCTCCCATTTATACCAAAGCAACCACTACCAAATCAACATATAAAAAATTTCACCAAACCAAACACTTGATTCCTGTTGACTGATTCTGGGCCCATCCTCACATTCCCCCTCATTGTCCCACTGATCTGTTAAGTCTAGGAAACCATTGATGTCACTTTTATCACTAGAGATATGTCTTCCCTGATTCAGGCTTTCATATAAATGGTTTTATTCAGTATATACTTAGGTTTGTTTGCCTTCTAAAAAAGAAAAAAATGTTTTGTGGTTCATTCCCCAGTTACATGTATCAATTAGTCCTTTTCATTGCTGAGTAGTAATCTGTTTGCATGAATAGAATTTTTAGACATTCATTTACTGGATATTTTGGTTCATGTCTTTTATTAATATTTTCATTTTAAAAATAAATACCAAGGAGAATTACTACATTGTATGGTAAATTTATACTTGATTTTAAAAGGAATTTCTAAATTGTTTTCCAAAAGAGACCAGTTTCTTCACATCTTCATCAACCTTGACATTGCCCATGTAGTTTTTTTCTATAATAATGTTTTATACTGCTATGTCATTATACTTTTAATTTGCATTTTTCTTATGACTAATGATATAGCACTCCTTCACTGCTTTTCCTGTATGCATTATTTCTATTTGTGTTTGTGTCTATGCAATTTATTTAATTTTTATTTGTTCTAATTAATTATACATGACAGTAGAATGCATTTATGCACTTTGATATATCATACATAAATGGGTTACAATTTCTCCTTTTTCTGATTGTACATATTGTAGAATCACATCAGTCATGCTTTCATACATGTACATAAGGCAAGGTCTGTTTCATTCTCCCTATATTACATCCACTCTACCTAACCTAAATTAACTATTCTTTCCTACCTGCCCCCTTTGTGAATTGCCATCTGCATGTCAGAGAAAACATTCAGCATTTGGTTTTTTGGGATTGGCTTATTTAACTTAGCATGATATTCTCCAACTCCATCCATTTACCAGCAAATGCCGTAATTGCATTCTTCTTTAACAATGAGTACACTTCACAGAAGAAATGCAATCAATCAACAAATATATGAAACATTTTCAACATCTCTAGCAATTAGAGAAATGTAAATCAAAACTACTCTAGGATTTCATCTCATTCTGGTCAGAATGGCAATCATTAGGAATACAGGGAACAATAAATGTTGGTGAGGATGTGGGGAAAAAGGTATACTCAAACATTGCTGGTGGGAATGCAAATTGGTGCAACCACTCTGGAAAGCAGTATGGAGATTCCCCAGAAAACTTGGAAAAGAACCACCATTTGAACCAGATATCCCACTCCTTGGTTTATATCCAAAGGACTTAAAATCACCATACTACAGTGACACAACCATGTGAATGTTTATACCAACTCAACTAACAGTAGCTACACTATGGAACCAGCCTAGGTGCCCTTCAACAGATGGATGGATAAAGAAAATGTAGTACATACAAAATTTTTGTCAAGTCAAATATCTGTTCAAAACATTTGCCTTTTAAAAAATAGATTAGGATTCTTATTTTGAAATGTTAAATTAAAAGTATTATGGATATAACTGGTTTTTCATTTTCTTAAAAGTGCCTTTTGAAGAACAGAGCTTTCATTTTTGATGAACATATTTTTTAAATGTTTACAATGTAACAGACTTTCTTCAGATGTTTCTCCAGATATTTCTGTCCTAGATGTTATAGTTTTATATTTAAGTCTGTGATCTATTTTTAAGATAATATTTGTGCAAGGTGTAATATTTGGTTTGACTTATTTTATATATGAATGTCCCACTGTTTCAGTAAACTTTCTTTAATTACTTCCACAGATTTAATGTCAATTAACTGCACAACTGGGGATCTACGTCTGGATTCCCTTTGATATTCCCTTGGTTGACGTGTCTCTCCTAATACCAATACTACATAGTCTTGATCACCATAGTTTTATAATATGCCAGTAAAATAGGCAGGGTTTGTTTTCTAAATTTGTTCCTTGTTTTCAAAATTGATTTTGTTATACGATGCTCTTAGAATTGTTCATACACATTTTGAAATTACTTTGTCAAATTTTACAGTAGTTTTCTGGGATTTTAAGAGACATGAAAAGAAATTTACAGGCTGATGTGAAGATAAATGGTTTCTTAACCCTACTGAGTCTTCTAAGTCAATAAAAACAGTACTGGTCTGAGGTGTGACTCAGTGGTAGAGCAATTGCCTGCCTTGCAGGAGCCTCCCCACCCCCCATCTTCAGCATGGTTGGGGGGAGTCTGACTCTTCGCTTTGGTATAGGTTACTTTCTCTTGACAGTATAATATATTTCTCAGTTTACAGATCTTGGACATATAGTTAAATTTATTCCTAATCATTTCATGCTGTTCAGTTTTCAAATTTTTAAAACCTTCTATTTTCAGTTGCTTGCATATATAATTGATTTTCATACATTGACCTACCAACTTATGACTTGCTGAACTCATAAAATTTTCTTATAAGAAGTAACCATTCTTTGGAGGTTCTTTAGAATAATATTCTACATATTCAACCATATCGTCATCCCAAAGAGTTGAGCTATTTCATTCCAACCTGTACTCTTTTCTGTCTGTGTCACTGAATTTCCTGGGATCACACTACCACCTTTAACCAGAAAAAGGAACCAATTCTCAGGAAAAGCATTTCATACTTATCATCAAGTATAGTAACAGTGCTAGCTTCTTTTGTGGGTTTTAAGTTACCCTTTATGGAATTAAAGGAGTTCCTTCCCTGTCCAGTTTTAGACAGAAACTAGATTGATTCTTATCTGATTTTTAAAAACTTTATTAGGTGATATATCTGCATCTAGAAAATGAATACTTTTTTCTCATTCATTTTGTTAATATAACAAATTGATTTTTTCAAAGTTGAAACAGTCTTGAATTTCCCAGATAAATTCTACTGCTACCATTTTATACATTGGCAGATCCTAAATATGAATATTTTTGGAAAACTTTCACATAACTACAGTACATATACACACACTCATATTGGGGTAAAATTTCCTTGAAATGACACTGTTTGGCTTTCACATTTCACTCAATGAAGAGAGTACTATTAAATCTCCACCAGTGCTGATGATTTTTCTATTTCTTAGGGTTTTGTCAGTTTTTGTTTCATTCATTTTTAAACACATCTTTTGCTATAAACAATGCCTTAATAACATCTGAAAAAGACACATGTAAGTTGATTATATAATAACAGAGGTTACCATATCATAAATATTTTTGAGAGTTTAATATTTATCATTAGGAGATGTTTGGTTAAACATCTCACTAGAAAAATCACTTCATAATACATTTTCATCAAACATAAGATGTGTTTATTAAAGTTGTTCTTTAATATGACATAGAGTTTGTCACCACAACTCTTTAGAGTATTTTCTATAATAATAAGTAAGCCATTTGGTAGGCAAAAGTCACAGATATCCTGGTATGGGAGTAATAGGAAAACAGCTTGAGATTGTGCTTAGGTGAAATTGAAATTAATTTTCACAGTTTAGTTGTCGGGTGGTCTCAGATGACATGACTGTTTAATCTTAGCTAGTACAGGTGTGAAAATCATAATATGAAAACTGACACATTCAAATAGAAAAACAGACAATATTATAATTAGGCTTCGTGTTCATAGTAAAGTGTGAAAACAAAGGATTTTTATACAATCTTCCTGCATTGTAGAAAAATAACAGAACTTTTTGGAAAATAAATATAGATGTTATTTAGTTTCATTTTCTGTATTACTTGTAGCAAAAACTCTTTCTGGCTAATGTATATGATCACAATTTTTATTTAACCAGTGCTGAGACAAATTTTTTGAGTCATTCTATGGATGGAAATATAACTAATTTTGTGGTATAAAATCCATGTTTTTTTCTCAAGGAGAGTGTTGTTTTTAAATTTAAACACATTCTATCCCTTTTTTCTATCTTATTAAGATACAAATGTCATTTGGCTTGATCACCACACAACAGACTATAGAAATAGAACTACTATGAATTTTTGATGAATCCTTACATAGTTTTACTTACCATATCTGTATATAGAACAATATCACATAAATTGGACATACAATATATAGCTGAATTGATTATAGTATACTTATTAAACATTTATAAGATTAAAGCCTGCAGTAGATTCACAACATTATGTATGTTTTCTTCATGAGCAAAGTTACATTATAAAACTGGAAATACCTTTTATTCCACTAATGGCAATCACATAAACAGGATTACTCTGATTAAAAATCACATTTAAAAACTATTGAAGGGACATGAAGGGAAGGGAGGAGACTAGGAAAAGATAAGATAGTAAAATGAATCTAACATAATTTTCCTATGTACACTTATGAATATATCACAATAAATCTTACCATTGTGCACACTCACAAGAATGGAATCCTAATTAGAATAAAATATATTCCATGTTTGCATAATTATATTGAAATGGATTCTACTGTAATGTATAACTATGAAGAACCAATAGAAAACACTATTGCAAAGAAAATTTTCTAATTAAATGCATAATGGTTTACTACCATGAAAACCATTTTCTACATGATACATTTCTATACACATATGGCAAACATTAAATTTGTAGATAAGTTTCATATTATATTAATCCTCATATCATAAATACAAACATTTCTTAAATTGAGACTTTGTTAATAGTATCTTAAGAATAAATAATACTTAACTTGCTAGAAAAACTCCATGGCAAGTAAACCTGTAAGCTAAAGCCAACATTCCAGTATGCAAAATATTCTAATTCTTCATTATTGAACATGTTAAAATTTGAAAATTTACCATAAGTGCTTCTGAGGCTTCATATTATGTTTTAATTCAATTATTTTTAAAAATAGGAGTAAGAAGAAGTTTTATTATTTACTTTTTATTTCATAAACTACTTGAAATCTCTAAGAAGTGCAGCAAACACAAATCTGTGTGTACCTCTGAGTGATCAGACTTGGAGAATTATCAACCAGAGCAAGGTATCTATGGAATGCTCATAAAACGAGTAAAGATAACACTGGAACTGTAGGGTAACAGGAATTTTGTATTATTGTATAAATTATATTAACAGAAACTAGGTGTTCTTACTCTCACCTAATTTTCCTTAAAATATCATATCACAAAAGTTTAATTTCAATTATAACTTTTAAAGAGACTGAACTATATCCCATAATACTGTAGAAAGTACACAGTGTAAACCAGACAAGATTATATAGACTTCGGTACAGAATATTACATCAAAATAGAAATCCAAATTTTCAGTGATTTAATCCTGACAGTTGATTACTCATTCATATCACAGTCCAACATGGTTGCTATTAGGAAGCCATACCCTGTCCATCCATCCATTCTTCTTGCAGAGTTGATCTTCCTAATGCAAAACCCACAAGTTTGTAGCCCAAGAAAGGAGAGAAAAAAAAAAAAGAAGATTGTACAAGGAAGAGATTACAATCCCAGTTTGGCTGCAGTGTTTATCTGTTCTCATATTTTATTAAGCAGAAATTTGTCAACTACTACTACCTTACTGCAGCAAAAGAAAGAGTAAAAACTGGAAAATATAATGTTTCTATATGCTGAGAAGGAAAACTAAATGTTTTGAAGGAAAGAAAAACCATGGTGTTTACTTTATCATAAACGCCCAACAACAACATAAAAAGGGAAACTCAAAGCCACAGGCATAAAATGTGTATTACAATTTTCTGGAATTTCCAGGGCAAGAATGCTGCTGCAAATACTGGGTAAATTTGGCAAAAGCAAAAATAACGTACTTGATAAACCACAAGTACGCTATTCACTTAGATTTCTTTCATTTTTGGAAATCAAAATTAGCTTCTCAAAGACTAGATTGTGAGAACCACTTCTGCATCTCAAAACAAGGTCAAGTATTCATTATCATGGTAAAGTCACTTGTGTCAGTAGATATTGTTTGTTTATTAACTGATTTGCTGTTTTCTCAATGAACAAAGTATGTTCATAAAACAAAAATATATTTTTACTTTACTGGGTAAGAACATTTTGCCCAATAAAGTGTTCTAACAAAGTGTCACTGAATAATTCTGGGTAGAGATACTCTGATGAAGCATTTTGCACATATATTGTGCTGCTTGATTTACATGAGATTTTATGCTAAAATAATTTTTTTATCAAAGAACCCAGAAGATCATGTTACCCCTAATGGTCTTCTTACTTTAAGAGTGATTCTAGGTCATGAACCCTAAGAACAGAATGATAATTATTATTCATTAAAAAATATGAAATTAATGTCATCAGTAATATTTTGGGGACATTATTTTCTTGTTTCAATATAGCTGGATCGGGTTTCATTACTACTGCTTTAAAATTCATTGAGTATTCAACAGTAAAACAACAATTCAAGAATATTCCACTAATTTTATTTCATTTAATTTATGAAATTCTTAAACCAAAAGACATACTAAAACTTGCCAAATATACTCTAATATTACACATAAATTCCATTAAGGATACTTAAATAAAATTATTTACGAGCTATTTATCTACACGATGAATATTTGTACATATTCTAGCACTGAAGTAGAAACATTATCTCCTTAAAACCAAAGGAAGAACTCCAAAGAAGAAGACTTGAATATATTTGAAATGAGTTTCTAAGGCAAAATTAAATAATTATTTCAGTTTCCTTCCATATTCCATATTTGGCTCTCAAATAAATTATTTGATAAATTATTAAAAGATTATTGGTATTTTATGGATAAGAATGCATTGCACTCCAACTTAAATCAGAATATACAAACCCTACAAACTTTTGAAAACATAAAAGTTTCTTTGGAAATTGTCAGTCTATTGGAATTCTTAGGTTTATATGGAAAATAGAAAACGTTTTCCTATTAAATTTTAACAAAATGTATTTCAGGAAAAAATGTGTTAGGTTACTACAGAAAGTGAAAATAGATACTGAAGTAATTTTCTTATAAAGAATTTTTTATCCTAAACTTGTGAACTTATTCTGGGTTTTGTTTCCAGAGCAATATTTACATATTTTTTTCAAGTAACTTATCTCCAAGGCACCTGATAATCATGCCTAACTTGTTTCATTAGAACATTTCATGTATTCTGTTACTGAATTTTGAAATTGATTACTAATTTTAAATTTGTTAGGACTGGGGATGTAGCTCAGTTGGTAGAGTGCTTGCCTCACAAGCACAAGGCCCTAGGTTCAATCCCCAGCACTGCAAAAAAATAAAATAATAATATTAATAATTTGTTAGATATGACTAAAATAAATTCTATTACTAATATTGCCATTAATATTATTTCTTAATTTAAGATTGTTTCAGTGATAATTTGAAATAATGCAATGAAACTTACATGTTTTTAATGTCTACCAAGAGAATAAGCACTTTTTAATTTAAATAACATTTCTACAACCTATAGTATATGAAAATGTTTGAAATTGCTGAATAAATATGGTAAGGGGACTAAGACAACTTAAAGGTGTATCAGTTTAACCAGGAGGAATGGTGCACATCTATTATCCAATCTAATCAGGAAATTGAGGCAGAAGGATCACAAGTTTGAGGCCAGCCTACACAGCTTAGTGAGTTCTTGTCTCAAAATACAATGAAAAAGGCCAGGAATGTAGCCTGGGTTCCATTCCCAGTACTGGGGGAAAAAAGTAGGTAATCATCAATTGATTACTCAGACCAGATGTTAAGCTACATGAACACTTAGAAACTTCAAAGTATATTGCATAACTAATACTCTTCTTGCTTCTTCATAACTATGTTCAAAAAGTAATAATATTAGGTGATTATAATGTATGGATAAGTATAATAAATGAATGCAATCATAAGGGATGAATGGAAGGAACTGGAAATACTGTTATAAACTACTGTACTATCCATGAAATACTGTGTTATTTGAAAGTGAACCTTTTAATTATGATTGCATCTTCAACAATCTAGGGCAAACACCAAATATTTTTCAAAGAAACATAATTGATACGCTAAGAAAGGAAAGAAAATGGAATCATAAAAATGTGGAATACAGGTTTCAGAAAAAATAAATAAAAATCAGGTAAAGTCAACTATAACAATAATCATTTTAAATATAAATGGCATAAGTACATCAATTAAAAGAGGCTGTACTAAAGAATTTTTTAAAAAGAAATAAAATATGATGCATACACAAAACATAATCCTATTTAGCCCTTAAAGATAAAATTCTGTCATTTGTGAGAATCTGGAAGACACGCTAAGTGAAATAAGCACAGAAAGACACACACTGTTAATCTCTCTTGTATGTAATATCTAAAAAATTCAAACTCATAGAAGTACAGAGTATAATAATGTTTGCCATAGGCAGGGAGAGGGGGAGATGGGGAGATGTTGATCAAAAGGAACAATGGTTCTTACAAGAATAGAAAGCACACAAATTTCCTTTCAGATCACAATGGGATTACACTAGAAATCAATAGCAAAAATAACTGGAAAAAATAATTTATAAATTAAAACTTGGGCTTCTAAATAACACAGGGCTAAATAAATTTCAAAATAACTTGAAATAAATGAAAAATGAAAATAAAACTAATCAGTTTGTGGGAGCAGTGAAAATTATGTCCAGGGGAACTTAATAGAACCGATATACATATAGGAAAAGAACAAATTGACATCTTACAAAACGAGAAAACGATCAAGCTATATCCAGTAAGCAGAATAACAATTTTTTAAATCAATAGATTTAAAATAGGATACTCAACAGAACTAAATGCTGGTTCTTTGAAAAGATAATATAATTATCAACATCCAGTGAGGCTACTCAAGAGTAAGTCACAATTTTTTATCAGTAATAAAAGAGGGACATAACTACTCATTTACTTGAAAGAATAATAATGGAATATTATGAATCATTCTATGCCTACAATTAGATGAAATGGACAATCTCTTGAAAGAAATTACTTAGTAAAATCATATAAGAAATATACAATCTTAATAGATTTTTGTCTACTATAGAAATCGAATGAATGATTAATAACCAAAACAAAAAGTACCAGGTCTTGCTGGCTTCACTGGTAAATTGTAACAAAGAAAGGATGCTGATTCTGTATAACTGCTCCCAGAAATTCAGAAAGAGGGCATATTTTCTAGCTCATGCATTAGGGCCAGTGTTATTCTACCACCAAGTCAGATAAAGCTTGAAAAGAAAGGAATATTATGGAACAATATTTTTATGAAGATAAATGCAACAAACTATAAACATTATGAATCCAGCAATGAATAAAAGTACTACACAGTTGGGACCAGATGGGATTTATATCAAAATTAAAGACTGGTTGAGCTTTCAAAAATTATGTAACAGACCATGTTGACAGGCTAAAGAAAAAATAATCATACAATCCTATCAAAAGATAAAAAAAAAAAAGCATTTGACAAATCCAATACCTATTCATGATAAACGCTCAGTAAGACAAGAATAGAGGGGAATTTCTACAACCGAATAAATAACATTTAACAAAAAATGTACAAGTAGCTTCATTATTTATGGTGAGGTACTAAATACTTTCATCCTGAGATTTGACAAGCCATGAGATCATTTCTCGCCACTCCTATACAACATTCTAATGGAAGTCATAGCAAACAAAATGTTACAGAAAGGAAATAAAAAATTTGGGAGAGAGAAATAAGTATCTTTGTTTATAGATAGCATGATTCTTTGGGGGAAAATTCCAAGGAATAAAAAAAATTAGAATTCATAAGCAATTATAGTAATTTATCAGGATACAAGGTTCATATCTAAAAGTCAATTTCTTTCCTAAATACAAATAAAGAATAACTGCAATTTTAAATTTAAAGCATACTGTTAACATTAGTACCCAAATTAAAAAAATGTCTAAGCATAAATATCACAAAATTTGTAAAATATCTATATGAGAAAAGCTGCAAAACTCTGACAAAATACCTTAGAGATTTAAATAGAGATTCTTTATGCTCATGAATAGAATAACTCAATGTTAGGATGCCATATCTCCTTGATTAGTCTAAAACCTCAATTCAATCCCAATCAAGATCCCAGAAAATTATTTTGTGAATTATTTTTTTATAATTTCTTTTTATTTTTTACAGACTGCATTCAGATTCATTGTGCACAAATGGGGTACATCATTTTGTTTCTATGATTGTACACAATGTAGATTCATACCATTTGTGTAATCATACATGTGTATAGGGTAATGATGTCTGTCTCATTCCACTATCTTTCATACCCCGATCCTTCTCATTTCCTTCTACATGATCTAAAATTCCTCAATTTTTCTCTCATAACCTACCTCTCCACCCCCATTATATATATCATCCTCCACTTATCAGGAAAAACATTCAGCCTTTGGTTTTTTGGGATTGACTTATTTCACTTAGCATGATATTCTCCAATTCCATCCATTTATTTGCAAATGTCATAATATTATTGTTCTTTATGGCTGAATAATATTCCCTTGTGTATATATGCCACAGTTTCTTTATCCATTCATCTGTTGAAGGGCATCTAGGTTGTTTCCACAATCTAGCTATTGTGAACTGAGCTGCTATAAACATTGATGTGGCTGTGTTACTGTAGTTTGCTGATTTTAAGTCCTTTGGGTATAAACCAAGTAGTGGGATAACTGGGTCAAAAGGTGGGTCCATTCCAAGTTTTCTGAGGATTCTCCACACTGCATTTCAGAGTGTTTGCACCAATTTGCAACTCCACCAGCAATGTGAAAGTGTGCCTTTTTCCCCACATCCATGCCAACATCTATTATTGTTTGTGTTATTGATGATAGTCATTCTAATAGGAGTAAGATGAAATCCTAGAGTTGTTTTAATTTACATTTCTCTAAATCCTAGAGATGTTGAACACTTTTTTTCATATATTTATTAATCACCTATATGTCTTTTGTAAAGTGTCTGTCCAGTTCCTTGACCCACTTATTAATTGAGTTCTTTGTATTTTTGGTGTAAAGTTTTGTTATTATTGACAAATTGATCTACAATTTGCATTAAAGGGCAAAGGAGACAGAATAGCCAGTAGAATATTAAGGAAGAGCAAAATACAGATGGGCACTACACAACTTCAAGATTTACTATGAAGTTATAGTAACGAAGATATGGCCATAGTGATAAAAAATAAATTGAAAAGGGAAATAGAAAGTTCAGAAAATGTGAAAAACCAAAAATATGAACATAGACCTTATAAATTTTTGAAAAACTCAGAGGATCATAAACCTAAATTCAAAATGAAAAATTTCTAATCACCTAGATGATTACATAGGAGAAAATCTCAGTGATCTTGACTTTGGAAATGACTTTTTATACATCACAGTACTGTACAGGAAAGACAAAATTGATATTGGGCTTCATTAAAATGACAAACTTCTCTGAAAAATACAGCTGCTAAGAGAATGCAAAGACAAGTCATAGACTGAAATATATTTACAAAACATCTATCTGATAAAGGACTCATTTCCTATTATACCAAAAATTTTTAAAACTCAACAATAGCAAAAAAAAAATAAAAAGAAACAAAATATGGAAACAGACACCTCCCCAAAGAAGATCTACAGATGGCACATAAATGTATGAAAGTATACTAAACACTGTACATCACTAGGGGATTGCAAATTAAAACATCAATGATACATATTAGAATGGCTGAACTTCAGAACATGGACAACACCGATCACTAGCCAGAGTCTGGGGCAATGGAACTATGATTCACTACTGGTGAAATACAAAATGGTGTAGCCACATTTAAAGAAAGTGGCAGTTTCTTGCAAAGTTCAAGTCTTACCATATGTCTCAGCAATCACACTCCTTGATATTTACATAAATGAGTTGAAAACACATCCACACAAAAAACTTGTTCCCAATGTTTAAAGCAGCTTTATTCAAAATTGCCCAAACTTGGAGTTCACCAAAACGCCCTTCAAAAGGTGAATGGATAGACAAATTTTGGCACACACAGGACATAATATATTCAGGAAAGAAAAGAAATAAACTATGCACACCATGAAATGATATGACATTGAGGAACTTCAAATGTGTACTGCTGTGTTAAAGAGTCCAGTATGAAAAGGCTACATACCACATGATTTCAACTGTATGACATTCTGCAAAAGGCAAAATTAAACAGTAAAAAGGTCAGTAGCTGCCAGGGGCTTGCACAGAGGGAAGAATAAATAGGTGAAGCACAGAGGATTTGGGGGGATGTGAAACTATTCTGTTTATTACTGTAATGACAGATATATGATATATACTTTTCAAATGTGTATAACCATGTAAAGCCAGACACAAACCCTAAAATTAACTGTAAATTTCAATGAATAATAGTGTATCAATGTTGGTCATCAATTGCTAATGAATGTACCATACTAAAACGAGATGTTAATTATCAGGAAAATTCTGTGTGGGTATTAGGGAGACATATGGAAACTGTTTACACTTTCTATTCAATTATTCAGTAGTCCTAAGACTGCTCTGAAAAATAAAGTCTATGAATTAAAAATAAATAAACCTTGAGTTGTTTTTGTTCTTCTTTAAGCAGCATAATTTACCCCATCTTGTCTGAAACATAAATTAGCTCCTATGAGTGGGGTATTGCCTTAAAAACTGAAATCCAATATTATTGTTTTAGGGATCAAATAGTTGGCAGTGAGAAAAAAATATTATCAGAATGCAAGACAGTATCCATATTATGTAGTAGAAATCTTTAGCACAATACACCAGCAAAAAATAGAAATGTTTAATACAAACAATGTATCTAATTTACTTAGGGGTAAGGGATCACAGGAGGTTAAAAACAGCTTGTTGGTAGCATTTATTTTTTTCTGTTTGCTGTGTTTGACAAGGTATTATGAGAAACATAACTAGGAAGAGACTTGGCTATTTTGTAGTGAATGACAGGAAACAGAAAAGGGTCAATAAATTCAGGTGTAAGGTTGGAAAAGATAGCTAATACTTGGTCAAAATTAAATGATAAAAAAAATGAGAACTGTATGTTAGTAAAGAAGACCTGAAGATAAAATCTGACCTGTTACAAGGGATTAAAACAAGGTCATGTCATCATGTGACTTAATGTTAGCAGGAAGGCGATTGATGTACCACCTGACAGTTACTTTCAATTATACATGTTTGGCTCTTTTCCCTGCACAAAGATCATATTAACAAAGCATTGTTCAACAATAATTACACAATATAAAAATGACTCAAGATCTCACTACTAGGCTGGGTGCAGTTGCGCATACTTTTAAACCCAGTGACTTGGGAGACTCAGGCAGGAAGATTGCCGTCCAAAACCAGCATCTGCAATTTAGCCAGAAGTCCATAAGTAACTTAGTGAGACCCTTTCTCAAAATAAAAAAATGAAAAGTGCTGGGGATGTGGCTTAGTGGGCAAGTGCCTCAGGGTTCAATTCCTGGTACCAAAAAAAAAAAAAAAAAAAAGAAAAGGAACTCACTCCAAATAATACATAAATACACAAACTTTAGCTTAAAAAAATAGATAGACTATAAGGGAACATACTGCATCTCCTCTACCATGATAGGTAAGGGAGCTGTGCATATACACACAGTTCTTTTCAACATATGACGTCCACTTTGAAAACACAAAGCATTTTGTTCTTCAGTTCAATTTTGATGCTATGTATATTACACAAAATTCATGGATTAGTACCATAATTCAAAGCAAAACAAATTTTAAATTATTTTACCTTTTTTCAACTAAACCTTTCCAAAGTAGATAAATATCATACAAAAAATTCATCCTCATCAAGTTTGTAAATAACTTCCTTCAACTGAAAATCTACTCATATTGATCTAAATTTGTTACCATACATGATTTATGTACACACAAAGTAACTACAATTATAGAATATCCTTCAAACCTGCATCGGAAGTGAACGAGACACTTAAATGAAAATGTACTTTGTATCATTCACATATTATCATTGAACCAAAGTAACAAGATCACATTCCCTATTAGGGATATTATCATGTAACTGCCTTCTATTAATTAGGTCACTTTAATAACATAGTGGAGTAGATACAACACATTTCTAAAATAACATTGCACAGCAGAGATAAAAATAACAGCTATGAATTTAAGAACTTTACATTAAAATTAAAATGATTTAACACAAAAATCTTCCAATATTGTTCAGTTTCTATTTTTCAACTTAGGATATTTTAATTTTTATTTTAAGTCATACTAAGTTCACAGTGATGCTGATAAGGTAGCTTAGTAGAGAGAAAAATGAATTAAGGAAAATTTTAAACTTTGCTTTTTCTTCTACAAAATCCTTTACCTTTTTTCTTGATCTTCTTTTTTCAATTGATACCCTTTCTTTATGATATCACAGTCTCACAACCTTATTCACCTCAGCAGGGAGCATCACATAAAAGAGAAGCTTGAAAGGGTAATGGCATTCACCACATTACTAATCTATTCTTTCAACCACTGATTAGCATTGAAATTGATTTTGAACTTCTTGTGACTAAAATGACATTAATCTAGCATTTGCTGTTAGCAACATAACACCTATTTCATGTTAGCAGGTGATGACACACCATTAATTTGATAACTTGATGGTTCTAAAACTCTATACAAGTCATCAAAAGCTCCATAAGAGAAAATAACTGTAAACATGTTTGAATACCAAAAACACCAAAGAAATTCTTTTTTGTAAAGTATTTAGACTAGGTGGTTTCAGTATATGCATACAACTCTGGAAATCGCATCAGTAGTTTCTTTATTGGAACTCAGGGGTTCTCAATCCTAGCTGAGTATCCTAGAATCACTGAAAGAACATTGAAAATGTTGATATCATGACTCTAATCCAAGAGATTCGGATTTATTTAGTCAGTTCTGAGAAGCATCAGTGTGCATGTATTTGCATATGTGTGCGTATAAACATATATATAGCTATGGTTTGGATCTGGAATGTACCATAAGTCTCATGTGTTACAGTTGTTCCCTAGGGTGTTGTTATTTGGAGGGGATTGTGGGACCCCAGTCTCTTTCTCTCTTTCACTTTCTGGCCATGAAGTGTGTGGTGTTTCTCCACTACACACCCCTCAACATGATTTGCCACCTCATCATAGGCCCAAAATACCACTAAGATTGTCATCTAAAATAAACCTTTTCTCTAAGTACACTTTTCTTTGGTATTTTTTATAGTGATGAAAGGTTACACATACATACACACACACACAGAGTATAACTTGATGTTTTGAAATATACATTGTGGGATGACTCAATTGAGCTAATAAGCATATATATTATCTCATATACTTATCACTTTTTTTGTGGTGAGAATACTTACTATCTATTCTCAGTAAGTTTGAAGATATAACACAGTTATTAAGCACAGTCATCAAGTTGTATATTAGATGTCTTGAATTTTTTCCTAATAAATTTTGGGTTCTTTGTGTTCATCTCCCCAACCCCAACCACCCTAGCTCTTGATAGTTTTTCTATTCTCTATTCATAAACATTCAACTTTTTGTTCCTAGAAGCAGGGATGAGTACCTTTTAAATCCAGTATTCAAGTACCCACTCTGATGTATAACTGTTATCGTGGGGTCACTTGCATGTGGTACATAACTGTCAATAAATAGCATGTATAAATATTAGAAGATTTTGGTTTTAACTCTCATGATGAAATTTTGTGCAAGCATAAAGAACAGCGATGTTTATTTCCCTTTGTAATACACTTTAGTGCTTTGATAGGACTTTCAATAAAATCATTTTAAATCACATAGGAATTGACTAATTTTTAAAATTTTCAGTCTTTAAAATGATATGACCATAATATTTAAAAAAAATATCTAAGTCTGCAAGTTTGGAAAAAAATGTTAATTTCTACTATTTCATCGATTCCTCTTTAAAATTTTTCATTTTCTTCCTATTAGAAATAACAAAGTAGTCAATGGAATTTTTTAAAAAAAAAACTATAAATAAAAACCACTATTTTTTTTAATAGAGCATTGGCCTAGAAATCAGAGGATTTGGATTCTAGAAAAGACTCTGTTGCTCACTTGCTATATGATGTAGGGAAAGTTAATCCTGCTTCTCTTCACTTTTGGAGAATATGAAGTTTGCATTAGGTTAATTCTAATATTTTTTGAGGAATTTATTTTCCTCAAATTGATTCCTAATACCAAAATAAACTCCACTTTAGATCTATCTCTGAACCACATTTACTTTGATTGGCATTTAAAAAGTAATCAAAAATAATTATGAAGTAAATGAATGCCTGTTGCCCTCACTCTGAGATTATTTTACCATAGGACCCTAATATTTTTTCAAACATTAGGATTTAATATTTAGCTTCTGCTATTAACATTTTTTTTAGTACCAGGGACTGAACCCAGGTATGATTAACCACAGAGTCAAATCCCTAGCCCCTTTTTTAATATTTTATTTTGAAGGAGCATTTTGCTGAGTTGCTCAATCAGGATTTGACCTTGTGGTCCTCCTACCTCAGCCTCTGGAGTAACTAGGATTACAGGTGCATGTCACCACATCCAGCTAATGTATTGTTTTTAAGACTCCTCATTCCAACCTCCTCCCACATATGCTATTTTAGCAATATAGAAATATCACTAATTAGATTGTTTTTGCACTATGAATTATTAATAACAGCAATTCCAATTTCTCTCTGCCTACTACCTGAAGCTTTAGCATGTTTTCAATGTATACACCTTGCCGTGATTCTGACAACATAATAATACTGCTTTCTAGTGAAGTATCACAATCCCATTTCACAGGTAAGGAAACAGCTTTGTTCTTGGGAAATTGAAAAATGCTCAAATATCTTGTTCAAAGCCTTATTGCTCTTAATTTTATAGCAAACATTTGGATGCCAATGTGGTAAACAGTTTCTGAAAAGCCTCACAGTGATTTTTGTGCCCTGATACTTATGCCTTTGTGTAACTTCTTCCCTTCTGAGTAGGTGAGATCTAGTGACTCACTTCTAGTAAATAATACAGTCAATGTGAAGAAAGACCCTTCAGAGATTAGGTATCAGAAGACTGTGACTTACTCTCTCTCTCTCTTCACCATGCTGTGAGCTACCTTCTCAGAAACCTCCTGATGAGGAATCACATGCAATCTGGCCAATAGCAGACAAGGAATCAAGACCCTCATTAAAATAGCATGTGAGTTGAATCCTGCCAAAAACCAGGTGAGAGAGCTTGTAAGAAGGTCCTTCTCCAGTCAAGGCTGTGGATGGGTGCAGCCACAGCTGACACCTTGATTGAAGCCTGTGAGAGGCCCTGAGCAACAGGACCTCTCTAAGCCCAGATTCCTAAAAATCAGAAATGAAGATAACAAATTTCATCAAACTTTTTGACAAAACGTTTTGGGATAATTGATCATGCAGCCATAGACAACTAATCACTAGGCTTCTGAATCTAAGTTTGAATTATCTTTTCTGCTCCAATTTTTCTATATGCTGTTCAGCTGCTCACACGATTCTCCACTATTTCCTTTGTCCATTGGATTAAATTTACATGGTGCAAACTTTTCAAGGGAAAAATATAATGAACTGAAAATCATATGTCATTCAGAAATTACACATGTAATGTTAAGGGGAATCACTATTCACCCCTACAACTTCATGTTCTTTTACTTTGGAAGAAAGGATATCGAAAAGACAAATGAATTGCTTTCTCTTTACAATCCTTCTCTTGACCTCTACACCTTTTCTTGGTCACTTTTAACTGGTGAGAGTCCGATATCATTGAATGATATTACTGCCAAGGCGGGAACACTGAGCTAACCCTCACCTCAGCACAGACTGGTGATTGGAAGAGAAGTCTCATTATGCTTCCTGCTACCAGAGGGTCTATACTTTGATACAGTCTCAGGTTTTCATATATTCTCTTTGAAAGTTAACAGAATTGTTGAAACAAAGCTGAAATGGGCCATAAAAATGTCTAGGAAAATGAACTCTGAGATTCCATGTGGAAGCGAATTATCCAAACGCAGAACTCAAGTCAAGATTTCAGACCTCTGCTAGGAAAATTTCACTTTGTCTCCAGCTTGAATTTGTATTTGGCTTCTTACATTCAATGAGGCTTAAGGATTTTGAGTTATTGGACCACCATTACTAAAATTAAATGAAGACACCAATTTGAGCATTATTTCTTAATAGGAAAGACCACAGTTAAAGTGTTAAGTGATTGCACAAAGAATCCCCAACAAATTCCAAATACATCACTTATCAGTTTGTTAGACAAGTCCTCACTCCTTTTTCTCTTCAAAATTCACTGACATGTTTGATTTTATATTCTCATGAAGATTTTGTGATGACTAAATAAGAAAATGTAAGCAAATTGCTCTAATAAAAGTGTTACATGCTGGGTCATGGAAAATAAATAAAAAATATGTGTGAATACAGAGTACTGGTATACTATTTTAAAAGATCTCATGATCTCATGTCCAAGGTGGAAATAAAATGTGGTGATATATCTTATTTCAAGACCCCTTCCTAGAGTGGTTCATAGCACCACTCTATTCAAGTCTCATTTCTATAGGACAAAAAAGTGTTCTCATTCCTATGTCAGGGTCTTTGTTCCTATTCTTCCTCTGCTAAAATGTTCTTTAGCCTAATTGGACATATCTCTTTGCATGAATGTTTGCCCTTTGCCCAGCTGTAGCTCTCTCCTCTTTAAAGAGGAAACACCTGAGTGCTCTAAAAAGACTAGCTTGTTTTCACTACCATCCTCTGTCCCTTTATTCTGTCTTATATATCACAGCACTTACCACTATTATATACTGTATTTGTGTTTTAGCTTACTATCTTTCTTTCCCCTCAATAAAGGATAATTTAACCTTAAGAAAAGAATGACTTCACCTATCATGTTCAATGAGCAATCTACAAAAATATCAGTCTATGGTATGCACACCATTGTTGAAAAATGCATACTAATCAAAGAAACAAATAACATTTATCAGTAGATAAAGACTGACCAAAATATATGTCTTTTCCAAGTGCCCAGTTACTCTGAACTTCAAAACTGAAAACCGGAGAAAAGAGTTCATGTAGCAATTATACTGGGAACAGAAAAGTCAAAATAAGCATGGCAATTTTATATACAAATGAATCTTCTGATACATTTTAAATAAAAGGAGTCAGAGGTTAAGATAGTTTTAGCAATCAATAGACAACCTGTCAGGAAGAAGGTAGATCCATTTTAATTAACATAAGACAGAATTTAAAGCAGCCCGATTCATGGGTGAGTGAGTGTACAGAAGGTGACATGACCCAAAGACCCTCTGAGGAAACAAAAGGGACTTCATTGAACAACCATCAAAAACAAAGCAAAAGTGAAGAGCAGAAGACAAAGAGGAAACAACATTGTAGTCAGGTAAAATTTATTTACTTTTAGGAGCTACTGAACAAAATCCTTTCTCAATAAGTAACTACATCTGGTATCTTTTGCACCCTGAATACTAAATGTATTGCTTTTGATTTTATTTGACTTTAATTCAAGCAATTTTTCTCTAAAGTCTAACATAGCAAAGGGACAGTTAGACCTTCCTCATACTCCATTACTGACACTGTCTAGAATATTGTCATGCTTAAATAAATTGAGGTTCCACGATGGATAAGCACAACTTATTTTTCAATTCTAATGCTAGAGAAAGAACCTTTTTATTTCTGAAAAGCTATCACTTAAAAATATAGAAGAGTTAATAAAATTAAAAGGTACTAAACTCCTCAAAAGAGAAATTTAAAACTTTTTTCCCAGTAAATTTTAGAACAGTTTAATATGACTTGATTCACTGGCATATTTTGTGTTCTTTAATTTTATACTGTAATCTAGAAATTGCAAAGGATCAATAGGGGTTCAGCTTGAAAACAAAATAAAAAAGGCCGAAATGCTACCTTGCTATAAAATCATTATTCTGACAATGCTTTTGCTACATTCAAGGTGAAAATCATGGCAAGGGTCTATGGGCCTGCCATTTTAAAATAAGTAAACTAGTAAAAAATAATGAAAGAATCTCACAGAACAACTTGGGGACTATAAAAATAGGAAAGCAACAATAAAAATCTAAGGAAGACAAACATATAAGATATGTTTCACTAAAGTTAAATAAAAATGGAATTCAAGAAAAATCTCTAAGGTATAACCACGACCTTTCCAAGTTGCTATAAAAGGACTAAAATAAATAAAACAATACACATGCCCCCAAATAGGCGTGTGTGCACTCACACACACGTATGTACAAATAAATTAACACTGAAAAATAGCTTCCCACTTGCCACCGCATGGTGAAATACAAATTACACTGCAGCAGAAGTCTGTCCTGATATTTCTGTGGTTTGAAGATTCATCAGAACATTAAAAAGTTGATGTAAAACTTTCAGTAAAATATGCCATTCTATTAATAAAAAAATATACACTTGCTTCCCAATAAAACAGTATGTACCTGGAGACCATGATGACATGTTTGGTAGGGACCAAGTGCCTAGTTTATTTGAAACATAAGTAAATGCATAAATTGTTAGTGTAATGGAAGGAGAAAGGCTAGTCTGCCAATAGCAGGTGTACTGATACGTTCCTTGATCCTCCCTGAGTTTGGTCCTGAAGAGTTGAGATCTCAACCTACTGCCTATTTGATAAGCCAAA
Organism: Sciurus carolinensis; assembly: GCF_902686445.1. Taxonomy (NCBI): domain Eukaryota; kingdom Metazoa; phylum Chordata; class Mammalia; order Rodentia; family Sciuridae; genus Sciurus; species Sciurus carolinensis. The sequence continues at coordinate 144,294,880 of NC_062216.1, forward strand.
AGTATTATCCTATAAATTTCAAAGTTAAAGCATAAGAAAGAGAGGATGGAAAGTGCAGTTTAGTTTACACAAAATTTTTTTGAAATGCGGGTGTGTTACTAAAATGTTTCAAAAATACTGTAAGAAATAAAAAATTAAAAGTTGAAGACATAAGAGTTATGTTAGTACTGAATGTAGACTGTTAAAAGGAAATAAAATGCAATTAAATACAGTTCAATGTTAGATGATAAGGTGGCTCTGAAAAGCAAAGATTACCATCAGTATTTGAACTAGAGAATCTGGGAGGTCACTAAGACTGATTTTTAAGCAAGTACTCTTTAAGTCTTTAAGTTTGTTAAAGTGTCATCCTTTCATCAAAAACTTGGAATAATCTTCCCATTTCACTTAAGAGTCTGGAAATTAAAGATTTAATGTAAGTTTTTCTTGGGATTGTTTTTTGCTATGTAGTTTCTAAACATGAAATTGAGGAGGTAGACAAGACGGTGACTGAGTAAGATACTCTGATGGTCATATCCCCACAGACACAGTTTGAACATATCCAAAAGCTACTGGTTTTGTGTACCCCAAGAGCTATGAGTGCCAGGTGAAACAAGAATGCCTGGTTTTGTTAAATTGAAAAGAAATTATGCATCAAGCAAGACAGGAAAATTCTGCTGTATCACCCCTACCACAACTCTAAGCAGCATAAAGATGCCTCCCAACACCAAACTTATATACCAAACAGGGGTAAACCAGACTCCACCCACTGAGGAACAGGTCTTTGTCTTAGAGCTCAGTACTAGGACCACTATAATAAGACCCAACATCAGAAAAATCCAAAGACCCTAAGCCTAGGCCAGAGTTCACAGATGAAGTCTCTAGATGTTCCCCAGCATCAGGTGGAGACATGTGCATCACTGAGACAGATTCACATTCTGGCCCGCATCCTTGTTAGCTGTGGAGTGGGCCTGGAATACATACCTCTTCCCCCTTGACTTCACAGATCTCTGTGGCTGTGAGACTCAAGTGCAACCCAGTTTGGCATCAGCTTTGGCAGCCAAGGGACACCCTTTACCAACACTAACATTAACCCAACCTTAGGCACCAAAGTGTACAGAGCAAGGCTACATTTCTTGAAGGTATGATTGGGTAGTCAGCACAGATCTTTGCTTTGGAACTTCATGCCAGGTTAGTGAAACCTACCACAGGGAAGATTCTAATGGCCTCCATCACTAAGCCAGTTCTCTACGACAAATCCTCTGGAAGAGTCCCAATGCCAGGTAGAGACATGCAGCCCCAGACTATCAACTTCTATTCTGGTCAGCATTTCCAGTGTCTGGTTGCAGCTCTCTTGAGTCATGAGTCCACCTCAGTAACAGGCAGCCCATAACAATGTGGACCTTGGTCCTATCCCAGTACTGTGCTACTTTTTTCAGGTTGTAGGTTCCCATGTGGTACAGCTTTGAATCGTTGTTTGTAACAGGCACGGGAGAATTGTCTCTCCACGGTGAATTCTGCAGTGCCAAACCACAGGTCAGTGACAGTGGATCAGGCATCTTGGCCTATCCCAACTCCAGGAAGAGGCTGTGGGGATGAACTACCCTTTATAGGTCCCTCCTGATTCATGCTGAACAACACACCAACAGCAGATTTGGGACAAACTTGAAGTTGGATTGCCCCCTACTGTTAAAATAGTGACATATTCCAAAAGTCAACTCACAACAAACCTAGATTTAGGGGAACATCTAGTGCTAAAATAGCAGAAATAAACATAAGTTCAGAGAAAATAAACTGTTTGGAATTTCTAAAAAACAGGTACATACAAAACCAGATTATAAAGACTAGAATAAACACAATTTTTCAATGCCCACATGACATTCAGCCAATTTCACTGGTCTAGGTGGGAGGGAGGGCAGAATATCATGGCAGAAAAGCATGGTGGAGGAAAGCTATTTAGCTTGTATTTCTGTGGTTCAATTTTTAATGTCTCTTTTTTATTATGGGAACTACTTCAGAACATTGGAATTGGCAAGGATATTTTATAAAAGAATGCAGTAGCACAGAAAGCAAAAACAAAATAGATAAATAAAATTACATCAAACTGAAAAGCTTCTGCACAAAAAAGCAAAATATCAACAGAGTGAAGAGACAACTTTCTGAATGACAAAAACATTGCTAACCATATATACAGAATATATAAATAGTTACAAAAAGTCAGCAGAAAAGATAGGGATAAAAAAAAAAGAAAATTAAAAGGAAAAACAAGTAACCCAACTGAAAAAATATGGGCAATACACCTTAATAAATATTTCTCAAATGAAGATACACAAATGGTCAACCAGCATTTGAAAAAATTATTCAATGATCACCATCACCAATCACTAGAAAAATACAAATCAAAATCTGACTTCACTAAAAATTATCAAAAAGAAAAAAGATAACAAGTGTTGGTGAGAATGTAGTGAAAAAGGAATACTTGCACACTGTTGGTGGGAAGGAAAAGTATAGTCACCACAGAAAATAGTATACAGGTTCCTCAAGAAACTAAAAATAAAACTATTTAGTAATCACACTACTATGTGTATTTACTAAGTGCATGGAACCAGTATGTAGAAGAGACACCTGAATTCTGATGTTTATTGCAGCAATATTCACAATAGCCAAGAAATGGGACAACATAAGTGTCCATCAATTGATAAATGAATGAAGAAAATATACTACATATATACAATTGGATAATACTCAGTCATAAAAAGCCATCACCACAGGGATGGAATGAGAAATAATTATGTTAAATGAAATAAACCAGACACAGAAAGACAAATACCACATGATCTTACTCATATGGAATCTAAAAATTTTGACCTTACATAAGTTGAGAGTAGAATAGGATACCAGGGGCTGGGAACAGTGGGAGTAGGGGACAGAAGAGATGGGAAGAAGTTGATCAATGAGTACTAAATTACAGCTAGATAGGAGTAAGTTCTCATTTGCTATTGAGCAGTAGGATGACTATAGATAATAATTTTGTACTGCATAACATAAAAAGCTACAAGAAAGACTTTTGGTTGTTTTACCTAAAAATTGATTGGTATTTGAAAAGACAGAAATGCCTAACTTTATTTAAATATTAGAAAATATGTACAGAAGTCAAAATATTACATCATAAATAAGTATAATTTTTTATGTTTTTATGCATCATTTTTAAAAGAAATTTAAAATGAATTTAAATTTAGGTATTTTTTAGTACTGCTAGAATTCAGGTTAGCATGGAGAAGATCCTTTATTCCCTGATTGGAGAAAATTTCACATATATTTCCTCGTATAGGTTTTATTTTTTTTAACTTGGTATATTTACATAGTCCATGTAAAGAGAATAAATTTTGAATTAAATTTATTACATATGGAGGAATAAGCTCAATACTATATTTTTCCCACTAGTGTTTTTTGAAATGTCATGCTTTGCTGATTAACAGGATATGTGTGCAATGGATTATTTCCATTAGTCTCTCAGTTGATTTACTAGTCATCTTCTTTGTGCTCCTTTTACAGAGTTTTATGGATAACCTCATTTCTTTGTCTTATAGGTAAATTTTCTAACCAACTTGTCTAACTCAGTGTTGGAGATAGGGACTTGATACTATTTTATTGAAAAGTTTAAAAAATTTATAATTTATAACTTAATAATAACTTTGTTTTTTGGTGGGGGGAGTTTGAAACTTCCTAGTCATATAAATTATATATTTTTTCACTTTTAGGTCTACTTTGTGTCATTTAGAAAAATGCTTGTAGCTATCTGTATAGTTTCTTGATATTAATGAGCTTATATCTAAGAATTTTTTTTGTGCTATAATAAGCAATTTCTCTTTCAATATTTCCTCTTATTCATGGTTCTTTTACCCATGATGTTATTTTTTTAGTATGTTTATTATAAAGCCAGCCTCTTTATTGTCTTTTTATTCTTTTATTTTGTACATGATTTTGAAGAAGATCCTCAGATGTATATTTGGATTACATGCAAACAGTTTATATTTTTCTTTCCAAATCCAACCACTCTCGTTTTATCATTTTAAACATTTAAACCAGCCCAACTTTGCCCTTGGGGAATATACATATATCTAATTATTATATTTACTATCCTAGCCATTTAAATTATCTTTCCTCTATTCTGTAAGGTGACATTATATCTGTCTTCCAAACTCTTTATTATACAAACACACGTAAGAATATATTCTAGAACAAATGTTGTTGAAACCTTTAGAAAGACCAAAGAAAATAAAGGATTTTGAAGATGGAATTATGGTCCCTTATCAGTTTATTTTAAACTAATCCAAAGGGAAATTGTCCTAGGGGTTTTGATATAATCGAATTAGTCATTTAAAAGAGGATTTGGAGATCACAGACTGCAGAAAGCAGACACTAGAAGCAGCAGAGGTATTCTCCTTCTGGTCATAAAGAAGCTATCAACCCTGTTGTGGGTTGTTGATAGAGAGAGGGAGCAATTTGGAACTGAGAAAATCAGTCCTACAAAGGCAAACTATTGAGTAATGCCAACAACCCTGTAATCCTCGGAGAGAACCCAGATCTTGGGTAAGACGTCTTCAGTGCTGACTTGCAAAATCCAAAACAGAAGAACAAGCTAAGTGTGCTTGAACTTCTTAGCTATAAAAACTGTGAATTGCTTTAAATGCTAACCTTGAGATAATTTGTCATGCAGCAGTACAAATTCACATATCATATAATAGATGTGTTCATGGATTTTATTGATACATGTAATACATTTCCATGAATCCTGAAATAAATTCCACTTTAAAACATTTTTCAGGTGTCATTGGTTTTGAGTTGATAATATTTAAGGCTTTCACATTTACACGTGAGTTTGGTTTGGAGCACTTTTGAGGGGTTTTGCATTCCAATAATTTAGATTACTACAACACTTGATAAATTTGATAAGCATTGCGTGTTTGCAGTCTCTATTGTTATATTTATATTTCCTTTCCAGCAAAAATACTAAAAAAAATGATTCAATTTGCCTAATAGTAATAGTTAGCCAATTCCTTTTTACACTTGATCTTAGCTGAAAGACTAAGAAGTAATACCTAATTCCTTTTTTTAATTTTTTTAATTTGTTCTAATTAGTTGTATATGACAGTAGAATGCATTTATATATTTTGATAAATCCTAAATAAATGAAGTGTAATTTCTCATTTTTCCGATTGTACATATTGTAGGATCACATCAGTCACGAAATCATATATGTACATGAACTAATAATGTCTGTTTCACTCTAATGTCCTTCTTATTCATAAGAAAAATACAAGATTGCTTGTTGATGTAAGAAGATATTCAAAATGTTCCTTGACTTCTCACTCTTTCCTTTTTTGTGGTTGCATTTTTATTTTTCTGATAAATCTTTCAAGTTAGTTTATGACTGATAAATCCCTGGGGTTATTATATGTTGAAAAATTATTTATTTTACCTTGCCATTTGAAAACTCATTTATTCATTGACACTTAGAGTTCAAAGTTATTATTGATAGGGGGCAAGTAGAGGCATTTATTTCTCTGTCCTTTTATTCATGAATATATTCCAAGTACTTTGAGTTAGGACTGAAAAATTGTATTTGCATCATTAAATTTGATTAATAAGTAACTATTTCAACATTGCTTTCCACAAGCTAGTGTTGTGTATGTGTTAACAAACTATGGATAACTTCATTCTTATGTATTTGAATGTTTTCCACTTAGGAGGCATGTATGTATTTGTTCATTTCTCACTACGATTTTTGCTTGTTTGCTTGTTTATATTAAAATGTTAACAATTGTATGCCTAGGTCTTTATATTCATTCTGTTCAGAACTTAGATGGTATACTTTAAATGTAAGTATATTTTTCTTTTTCTCTGGAAATTGATTTGTAATTTGGTATCTGTTTTTATGTTTGTTTTGCTTTTGGTACCAGGGATTGAACCCAGGGGTATTTTACCACTGAGCCACATACCCAGCCCTTTACATTTTTTATTTTGAGACAGGGTCTTGCTAAGTGCCTTAAACCCTTGCTAAGTTGTTGAGAATGACCTTGAACTTGCAGTCCTCCTGCCTCAGACTTGTGAGTTGCATATACCACCATGGCCTGCACATTTGTTTCTTAACATTCTCATTGTAGCCCACCTCTATATCTTCTATCTTAACTTCTTATTTTCAATCACTTTCAACAATGTCTGCCACTTTAAAAAAAAAAAAAGTTCAAGTTTCAAACTATTTCAAATGTATTTATTCTCTATTCGATCCATCTACTTCATTTTTTTAGTAGATTTTTCAATACAGTTCAAGGAACTCTCATGGTTTCACTTTATCATTGGTTTGAACTATTATACTTTTAAAGATGAGATGCCACTATATACATATAGACTGTCTATCACTATTAATTAAACAATTATATACCAATCATTTACCATATTTCAGATTTTATAGACCTTTAAATTATTGAATTTTAGTAAGGAAAAATCATAGTTCTTTGCATTATGCAGTTTAATTTTAGTGAGGTAGATTTAAAAATAAACTCTGTATGTGTGTGTGTAATGTCTTACTAATGAAAATAATGAGTATGTAAAAGGGTTAGGGAGTACAATGGGCAGTACTGGGAAGTATTTTATACAGAATGATCAGAAAATTCTCATTTTATGCTACTAGAGGACGTGAACCATCAAGTCAAGCAGAAACTAGAGGAGTGATGGGGAGGGAGGAACAGCATGTGTGAAGGATTTTAAGTATACATTCGCATAAGTGTTTACAAAACTCACTCTTGTACACGAACTGTTTTGCACGGCTTTCCCTTTGTATATCCATTAGCTCTTTCTGAGTAAAGATCTCCCTAAGGCATAATGGCATAGTATATAAAATGTTGGTTATTTTTCATGAATCTATATGTTAGCTAGGTTGCTGTCCTGATGTGGGTGAGACTCAGATTATTTGTGTGGACCTAGGTTTGAGATAAGCTCATGGATTAGCTGGAGGCTTGTACCCCAGGGTATGGTCAGTTGGGACATTCACTCATGGGTTTGGTTATTCTCCATTAATCTAGCCTGGCCTGTTCTCATGGAAGTGGCAGGGTTGGAAGAGTGAGAATGGAAATGTGCTAATGGTTTTTCACAATTCTTGTACAAAATTCTTACTATCTCATTGGACAAGGAAAGTTCCATGATTGAGCCCAGAGGCAGAGTGCAAGCAGCCTTTACATTTATAAGAGAAAGGGCATCATCTCGAAAGACCACTTAATTAGGGCTGGTAGAGCATTCAGTCAAACAAATCAATTGAGGATCGCCTTTAGAAGTGGATCTCTTCAGTCACTTATTTGGAAGTTCTGGGCTTCTATCTCAAAATGTCTGTCCAACTGCGTGGAGATGCTGTTTGTGTGTGCCCTGGTGAAATGTTAGCTCTAGAGAAAGCATGCTACCTTAGAGTATGAATCAATTCTACATGTTCTTGAGTTAATTTTTGAAATTAACTTTCTTTTCACATTCTTTCTGTTTCAGAAGAGATAAAATAGCTTGTATTGGACTGACTCTCGTGCTGAAAGTAAGTATAAATGATACACAAAATATATAAAGTATTTTGAAATGTTTTGGAGAAAAAGAGTAGAGGAAGGATTTGAGCATCTATCATCATTGAGAAAAATAAAGCATAAAACATAAGTTATACAAACATCCTATGTTTCTCCCTGAGGATAATTTTTGCTAATCATTTTTGCTAATCATTTTATATAATTTAATTAATTAATTGCAAAACAGTGAACACACATTTATAAGTAAATTGACCTGGGTCAGTCTCTCACTTTTTATAATCAGCTAATCAGGAACAGAAGTTCCCCCAAAATATGAACCTAATTGATAATTGGTGACCAGAGTATTCCCATGTGACAACCTAAATAGCCACACTTCACTCAGCCATATTCTGAAAGTCTATCAAACCACAGAATTTGCATTTACTGAAACCCATACTAACATCGACTCTTTGTAATATTTGGAAATAATGTGACTAAGAAGAAAACCTTCTCCTTTAATATACAAAATGATAGATTCAACTTCCTGAAAAATTCAGATACCGATGCTGGTTTCACTATGCCATGAGAATCTAAAACAAAGCAAACATAGTATCAAAGTGATCCACTGTATGTTATTTATCTGGCAGAGGAAACAATAGACTGCATGAAAAAACTTAACACCCAGTTACTTTGAAATATCATTATTCACAATATCCAGGATTCTATTGAAGATTCAGAAGCTTCAGTTAAAATATGAACAGGTGATCAAAAAGCACTAAAAATAGTCTACAGAAACACACCCACAAGTGATTCAGATAAGTTATCAAAGTGACCTTAAAATATTGATAATATAGAAAAAATACATAGAAGATAGAGGAAAAAGACAAAGTTGGATAAAGTTGGGATTTCCAACAGAAGATTTTAGTCCAAAAATGTATTGAAAGAACAGGAAAGGTTGGAAAAAAATGTAACACCTGAAATTAAGAACTCTTTAGATGGAATTATCAGCACTCTGGAATTAACAGAAAATAAAATTATTGAACTTAAGGTCAGTTACTTTAGAAAAACATGTGGAAATTTGTTTGACTATAATTATTAAAACTAGACAAAGTAATTTCATTTCCAAATATTTACCAAATCTGGCCAACAAAAGACATGTCCTGAGACATTTAATCAGCTTTATTTTGCAATTGGAATAAAAGGAAAAACAGATTCAAATATTCATCAGTAGTAGATTGAATGAATAAATTGTTATAGGTTATAAGGGAATACAGCACAGTAATGAAAAAGATTGAATTACTAGTATGTATGACATTATTAAAAAAAAAGAGATTTTCTAATCATTGTATGTAAAACCCCCAACACTGAATATAGCAGTGAGATTTTATTTAATGATTTTCAAAAGCAGGCAGAATTAATCTATGGGGGAGATGATCACACTAAAATATATTAAAAAAAATGGAAGTCACATGGCTGCTATGAAATTTACCCCAAAACCTGCAGTTAGAGGATAGAAACACATGACTGCTCATACTTGTGCAAAAAATGGTGACAAAACAATTCTAAAGAGAAAAAAGGAAGTAAAATAAAGACAACGAGCTAGAGAAACTTTTCCCATTACTGTATTTCTGCTTAGTGCTTCACCTTTTTGACCCCTAGAGCCCAGCTAAGTGATGATTTAAAGCTTCAACTGGAGTATAATATTTTGATTATGAAAAAGTCTGTCTTTGAATTTTATTTTTAATACTTTCACAATGTCCATACAGGAATTTGAGTCATAGTGTTTTATTCAACGATATTAATTTCTTGCAAATGGTGTTTAAGAACTCTGACAGCAATGACCTAATTCTGAATAACTAAAAAAGAGGTGCTGTCTCAGGTGGTCATTTCAAAGGGACAGAAAATGAAGTGGTTGTTTCCCATTATCACCTACCTTTGGGGGTTACTTCCTTCACCTTTTCAGAAGATTAAGGTGGCAATTAGGTGCTGAGTTCCTCTTTAATCAAAGACAGGTCAGTCTATAGAAAGCATGGATTCACCCTTGGTTACGTGAGCTATGACAGTGGCAAATTGTTTATTTTCTGAAATAACTTATTACACATCCTGCTTTAGTTGATTCACTGAAACCCAAGCTCATTTGAACATGCATGCATAAATTAGGACTATTGGTAGATGAAACTGTAGCATTAAAATGTTTTATGTTTTTTTATAAAAGCTCTTTAAAAAAAAAAAAAAAAAAAAACAACACATAGCACAAATGATTGCCAACCTAAACTGGCCTTAGATTAGTATGCATTCCATTTCACTCATTCTGAATCAAGATATGATGAAAATATCTGACTTTTACATTTCCATTTTTAAGTATGTAAAGCCAGAAAAAATGTAATAGTGACAGTACACATGAAGTGCTGTAGCATATTCTGAACACTGTTCTAAAACTTAAGAAGAATTTCTTATATGTCAATCCTTTACACAAACAGTACCAAATCAAACTTTAAAAAGTTTTGGAAAATAAAATCTAAACATCTGCCTTTAATTATGGTAAGATTTTATATTTAACTATTTTGAAACTAGAGCAATAATTTTTTGGGGTGTGTTTTAGTTGTTCGAGTGTGCACATATATGCGTGTGCAGACATATATTACACCTTAACAAACACCACTTTTGTTAAATGACTAAAAGTTGCAATTGTAGATATGAATGAATTGAAATAAAAGCAAATGATTAAAACAACTAGCATTTGCCTATTGGATGACACCTCATATGGAAATAACCATTTGAAATAGAAATTTGGTATTTATATTCTTTAAAACGCTGAGGGATATATATATCAATTGGCGATGCTACATCTTTACTTGTAAAGATTTTTCTGATGTGTGTGTGTGTGTTTGTGTATATGTTTTGAAATTTCATTTAAAAGTGTTTTGCTTTTTTCAAATATTTTATTTGGTTTCTTTTAGTTATGCATGAGAGTAGAACACATTTTGGCAAATTATACATACACAGTGTAACTTATTCCACTTAGGATTCCACTCTTGTGGTTGTACATGATGCAGAGTGTCAGTGTTACCAGCACCCTGAGAGCTAATTCCCACTTGGAGGTGTGAACCAACTGGGAAAATAAAAAAGTCTGAAATAATCAATAAGAAACAGAAGACAATAGACAGAAAATAGTTTTAAAGGTGGGACACCTGGTAGGCCTTCTAGCCCTGATAGGAACTGAAACTGAACAAGTGAAAAAAGGCCCAAATCCTTTATTTAAGGAAAACTATGTCACAAGGTTTAAGCTTAGCAGGTTTCTGTGAGAAAAACAGGATAAAGATGGGAAAAACAAGTTGTTTGGGACTAGGGAGGTTAAGCCCACCTCCAGAGGCTGTGTTTGAACCTAAGGCTGTGAGCTAAAAAGTAGGGTGTCAACTTTAATCTGGGCAATCTGCAACCTGACGTTTCACATCAGGAGTTCTCAGAAAACCAACCTCCTGCCTTAAAATGGCTCAAACAAACCCATAATTCATACAGGTCTCCAACAGCAGAGTGACTCTGGTTGTATATTTAAATGCAAGGCTAGGCAAGTTATATCCAATTAATTCTGTCTTTCCTATTCCCTTCCCCATTCCATTCCTTTAGTTTTTCTTCGTCTACTCCAATGAATTTCTATTATCCTTCCCCCCAACCAACCTCATTTGTTTTGGGTTAGCATCTACAAATTACAGAGAACATTCAGCCTTTGGTTTTTTGGGATTGGCTCACTTCATTTAGCATAATATTCTCCAGTTCCATTCATTTATTGGCACATGCCATTTCATTCTTCTTTATGGCTGTCTTATCCCATTGTGTATGTATACCATATTTTCTTTATCCATTCATCTGTTGCAGGACACTTAGGTTATTTATAGCAGCTCAACTCACAATAGTCAAGCTATGGAAACAACTTAGTTGTCCTTCAACGGATGAATGGATCAAACTGTTTTAGTCTCTCTAAAATATTATATTGGCTTTTGGTAGATATACTATAACCTCAAGCTTATGAACAACATTTTAACAGTAAAGGCTCTCATTTCTCCATGACCCTAATTTATAAGTAAAGATTTAAATAAGCTCTGCATTTAGTGAATGTTCAAGAGCCACATGTATCATAAGTCATTTTTAAAGAGGTAATATCCTAGGAATGATCATCTGTCAAGTCCCTGCTTTCTCAAAATGTGGAAATTGGACAAGGCCATAGTTTACATTTGAAAGTTGTGGACACTAAGACTCTATTTCCAGCTATCATCAAAGGGAATAACTGATGGTTTTTCAACACAAAGGCTGATGTGGTGAATTCTGCCATTGGATAGATACCTTACAGTTGTAATCATAAGAACTGGGCCACAGCACCCCAATAATACCTTAAGAAGTGCTGGTTCTCCCACTGAACTCCAGTGCACCCCAATAATACCTTAAGAAGTGCTGGTTCTCCCACTGAACTCCACTGCTGACCAAGATTGAGCTGTGACCAACAATTCTTACATTGCTTTAAATTCTAGCCCCTGATAACATAAGGGGAGCAGCCAGTTTTTTTTTTGTTGTTGTTGTTGTTTTTTTTTTTTTTGCAGTGCTGGGGATCAAACCCAGGACCCTGTGCTTGCAAGGAAAGCACTTTACCAACTGAGCTATCTTCCCAGCCCTAAGTAGCCAGTTCTTAATCAGGGAGTTCAACCTCTTTAGCTCAGAGGTTAAACCTAGCACTTTAAGAACCTCCAAATACTATGAACAACCTTGGTTATTATTTTCCCTTTCCCATCATAAATCACATGTCTTAACACTAAAATGTATTAGAAGTTCCTCATATAACATTTTCAAAAGTCATAACACAAGCTTAAACATGAAAAAACACATTGTAGGAAAAATAATGAGGAGTGGAAAGTTAATACTGTATCAAATAATAGAAATTTTAAAACTGTTCTATCCATTTGAATTATAATTTTCATAGTGAAATTGTGTTCCCTAAATGCTCTGTTTTTCAATCAGTTCACCTTAAAAAAGATATACACGTGCCTATGCATATCTGTATGTGTATGCATATGTTTACATATCAAGTAGTTACCCTTGACTCTGCTCTTTATAAGTAGTTAGTTTCTATTGGACTAGTCAGATATTTCCAGAGCACCAAGCTAAGAGTGGAAAAATAAAATAGATTTTTCCAGCCGAGGACTGTTTCATTATTCCAGACGACACTTTGTATTGATCCTCCTCTATTTATTTCTAATTTTGTTGCCACTGATTGAGTTGAGCTCTAAATCTTGTGATGGCTCACATGCTGTTAGGATGCTGCATTGCTACCAGAAACACAAGGTAGCAATGTTCTCATTTTAAACTCTAATTTGGTCTTATTTGCAGCAAATTAAGGTGCCTGATGTGGCATTTTAGCACCAAAAATGCTTTATTATATGTCTTTCTTTACTCACCCTCGCAGAAAACACAGGGTATGTGGTCAATACAAATTTGTGCATTAGATATCCAGTAATGGGAATCACGAGCCAAATAAACTAACATAGAAAGTGTCCCAGAATCTACCAATATATGTGGCAGGTAATGCGTGCTTAATGTGGTTACATTGCAAAATTTCTTGGCTGGAAACTTGCCAGAAAAGCAAAATGTGACAGAGAAAGGAACCCATATCTAAGTCATTCCCTAATATATAGATATTGAATACCCACATACTGATAAGGTTTTGCTTTAAAGATTTGTCTCATTAAAGATTATAGATGTAGTACATTTACTCATGGGCACACATTGAAGGTATTGATTTCCCACATTAACAAGTTTCAGATTACAAAATTAAGGTAGTTACATTTATTAAAAGAATAATTTTATGAGAAAGTAAGGAGTCTACAGAGGGACCCTAATGTGAAATAATGCCATAGGTATTTAGGTAAGGCTCCATGCTTAAAATGTGGTTTCATTATTTGCTAGGGAAAGAAATACTCAACAGGAAAAAAAATGTAGACTTTAGAATTGTAGAAAATAAAAATAAATACATATTATGAAAGGATGGTTTCACATTTTGGTTTTTTGGTGTAAAATATAAGAGCACTGATTTTTATTTACTTATTTTTGAAAGAATAAATAACATTTTTATTAACACATATCAATTGTACATATTAATGTGGTTTATATAGGATGCACTGATCAAATCCAGTTGCCCCTTTTTTCTGCTCCTACCCCACCCCACAGCCTTCTCAATCTCTAGAAATCACTTTAGGTTGATGATTACTTTTTAGCTTCTACATATAAAAGAAGCCATGCATGATTATCTTTCTATATCTGATTTGTTTCCCTTAACATAACGTCCTCCAATGAAGAAAAATAGAATTGGATGAAAGCTATAGAAAAGACAAGTAAGATCATACAGTTTGCAACCACCCCTCATTGGTTTCCTTTTGGATGACATTTTCTTTTGCATAGACATTATCAAATTATACTTTCTTTAAAAAAAAAAAAAACTGAAGCCATAGAGCATAACTTAATCTTTTGTATTTTTAAAACTAGCACAATTATTATTGGACTAAAATTATCACCCTTGGTAATATTACAATTAAAAAAAGTTAAAGTCTACTGGACTTCATTTTTTCTTAATTTTCTTTAGTTGTCAGTGGACCTTTATTTTATTTATTTTTATGGGTGCTGAGGATCAAACCCAGTGCCTCACATATGCTAGGCAAGCCCTCTACTTCTGAACCACAACCCCAGCCCTGGACTTCATTTTTAAGAGAAATAAAAAAAAAAAAAAACCTAACAGATGTAAGTTCATTAAAATTACTATAGCACTTAACAAACTTCTCAAGCACATATAGTTATCCCACATTCGTTCTACAAGAGAAGTGATCAGAAAATTTTGCCACTAGAGGTAACACACGACATGACAGCCGACCACAGGACCCTTCCTACAGGTTTCTCATGTGGCCTTAACGATAGGCTTTGGTATCACATCATAGTACAGTTGTTGGAACTGAAGCCCAGAGAGAGCCAAACTCAAATAAATTAGTTTTAGTCTTTCTGTCACCCTTTTTTTTTTTTTTTTTTTAACCTCTAAAGTTTGTATTTGGTATTTTCTGCAGTGTTCTATTGACTGATTCAGGTTGATCAAAACTTATAGAGAATTTGATCACCATTAGTAACCCCTAAAGGAGGAGAGAGGTGAATTATAGAAGTCCAGAAATGTTATAGAAACTCAACTACATAGCAAGTGTCAACAGAGAAAAGTGACTTAAAACTTTGATGAAATTTGTAAGTGAAAGGAGACAGTTTAAATTGAACAGAGGGTTTTCACATGTTCTTCATTCTCTGCGAAGTAAATTTTAAAAATACTTGCTTTAAAATATGTGATAAAAATAAGAGTATTATGGGTTCATTTACATTTTGCATGTATCTTATATTTCATATTAGGAGAACGCACAATAATCTCATTAAATAACAAATGAGTTCCTCAATGTTACATTTGAATAGAATTGTGTGTGCTAGTTATAGTTTCTAAAAATTTAGTCAAAACAGGAAAGTGTTTAATGTAGGAATAAATGAATACTCAAACACATCTATAAGTCTAATATCTCCTAATGAAATGGATGCATAATGTTGCACTCATAACTCAGACAGATGGTTTGACTTTTAAAAATTTCCCAGCACACCTGTGCATTTTCTGAAACAAACCAAGTGTTCATGTAAATTCTCATTCCTAAATATAACCATTAACTAATACTAAATGTTCAATTTTTAACACAGATATACTTCTTTCAGTAATAGAAATTAAAATAGTAAATAACTTGACTTTTTTATCTTGACTTGCTTCTCTTAATATTAGAAATATGTATTATATTTTGTTAAAAATATATGACAATTTTGCCTTACTTAGATTTATTATCAATTTCAAAATGACTTAATATCTTTACACATAATATACTAATGAAATAACATGTAATAATCTAATTTCAAAAAAAAACTTCAATTTTTATGTCTGCACAAAATAGAAGAAAATAAAGTTTAAAAGAATATGGTATCATTCCATTTTTCTCTTCATTGTGCCCAATGCGGATTCAGATTACTCTTTGAAAGACATTACAAATTCAAACACCACCTATTTTTTCTGAGATGTGGCAATAGCCAAAAGGGTATTTATAATCATTAAAGTAAAACAAACAAACAAACAAATATGGTCTTTCAAGCATAGTTTTCATGAAAAATATCTAGACTTAGCTGTGTTTACAATTGGACATCTGAATACTAAATTGTATGATGAGAATTTGTTAAACAAACCCAAATATTCAAAATACAAAAATAAAATATTAATTTACATCAATCAGTCTAGCAAAAAGTAAAAGAGCTATAAGAACTATTTATAGCCAGAACTTAGAGAGCACTGTCAGTAGAAATGAGAATTGACAGAGCATTTTTGGGAAACTACCTTGTGAACACTAGTCTCCTGGCTATATTCCAAGGAAATAGGTGCAAGTGAAAGTTTGTAGAATGTGCTTTGTGCTTGGAATTTAGGGCTGTGATTTGGAATAAAGTGCATGTCCATAAATAGAAAAAATGTAAGAGCTCAATGCAATGAACTTTCCTCTTTTTTAAATTTTTTGATTTTAATGTTTTACAGACTGCATTTCATTTCATTGTACACAAATGGGGTACAACTTTTCATTTCTATGGTTGTGTACTACGTAGATTCTTTTCCTCTTAGTACTGCTTTCAGAGTGTACCAGAGATTTTGATATATTGCACCATTGTTCTCGATTACCTCTAAGAATATTTTTATTTTTTCCCTGATGTCTTCTGTTATTGCATCATTCAATAGCATATTACTTAGTCTCCAGGTGTAGGAGTAGTTTTTGATTTTTATTTTATCATTGATTTCTAATGGCATTCCATTATCATGTGACAGAATACAAAGTAGTATCTCTATTTTTTTTTATTTGGATGCTTTGTTGCATAGCATATGGTCTATTTTAGAGAAGGATCTGTGAGCTGCTGAGAAAAAAGTGTATTCCCTCAATGATGGATGAAATACTCTATATATGTCTGTTAAGTTTAAATCATTGATTGTTTTATTTAATTCTATAGTTTCTTTGTACAGTTTTTGTTTGGAGTATCTATCCAGTGGTGAGAGCAGTATGTTAAAGTCACCCAGCATTATTGTGTTGTGGTCTATTTTTTCCCTGGAATTGAGAAGAACTTGTTTGATATACATAGATGCTCCATTGTTTGGGGCATAAATATTTACAATTGTTATATCTTGCTGGTTTATGGTTCCTTTAAGCAGTATGAAATGTCCATCATGTTGGCTTAAGATCAGACTTCCTTAACAAGATTCCTAAAGCAAGGATCAATAAATGGGATGGATTCAAACTAAAAAGATTCTTCTCAGCAAAGCATACAATTAATAATGTGAAAAGAGAGCCTACAGAGTGCGAGAAAATCTTTTCCACACACACTTCAGATATATCACTAATCTCCAAATTTATAAAGAACTTACAAAACTTTACACCAAAAATACAAAGAACTCAATGGGCTAAGGAACTGGACAGACACTTTATAAAAGAAGAAATACAGGCAATTAACAAATATATGAAAAAGTGTTCAACATCTCTAGTAATTAGAGAAATGTACATTAAAACAACTCTTAGATTTCATTTTACTCCAATTAGAATGACTATGATCAAGAACATAAGCAATAATAGGTGTTGGTGTGAATATAGGGGAAAAGGTACACTTTTACATTGCGGGTAGAGTTGCAAATTGGTGCAGCCACTTTGGAAGCAGTATGGAGAGTCCTTAGAAAACTTGGAATGGACCCACCTTTCGACCCAGTGATTCCATTCCTCGGTTTTATACCCAAAGGACTTAAAATTAGCATACTACAGTAACGCAGCCACATCAATGTTTACAACAACTCAATTCACAATAGCTAGATTGTGGAACCAACCTAGATGCCCTTCGACAGATGGATGCATAAAGAAACTGTGGTATATATACACAATGGAATATTATTCAGCCATAATGAAAAATAAAATTATGGCATTTGCAGGTAAATGGATGGAATTGGAGAATTTCATGCTATGTGAAATAAGTCAATCTCAAAAAACCAGACTTTCTCTGATAAGTGAATGATGACACATAAAGGGAGTGGGAGGATGGGGGTAAGGAAGAATGGAGAAACTCTGAATTTCATAGAGGGAAATGAGACAGGAGGGGGGCAGGGGTATGAAAGATGGTGAAATGAGACAGACATCATTATCCTATGTTCATGTATGATTACCCAAATGGTATAAATCCACATCACATACAACCATAGAAATGAAAAGTTGTACCCCATTTATTTACAATGAATCAAAATGCAGTCTTTAAAAATTAAAAAAGAAAAAATGCTTTTGAAATGATGCTATATCCATATCCACACAGTCTAACGTGGTTGTTGAGAATAAATTTGGGGTGAGAAAGATGAGACACGTTCATGGCTAATAGCCTTAATGTACTCTGTGATAACAAGGAGCAAGTCTGTGTTTGTACAAGAAATTTGAGGATAGAGTTCTACAAGGACTTTCATGAGCAACAGATGGGGATACCAACCCAGAGCATGAATAATAATCCCAGGGCAGTGCTGAGCACCGAGCTAAAGTTGGAAAGTACACCTGCACAGTGTTGTGCCTTTCTCTTACCTACAGCCTGAACCATCTGGGAGTAGGAGCAGAGAGACAGATGGTGAAATGGATCAAATAGGGAGTGTATAGGAAAGCTGTAGCATGAAGTTCAAGGAGTGAGAAGACCAGGCACACTCATGACAAAAGGAGTAGGAGAGATACACCATGGCCCAAGAAAGATGGAAAGGTGTGACCTAAAGGACAGAGAAGGGGGTGGTAGGTAAGTTTGAAAAGTATGTTAAAAAAAAAAAAAAAGGAATATATTAGAGCAAAACCACTCAGTTGAGTTTATAAGGTCTTGTTGTGTAAGAAAACATGAATCCACCAGGTACTATGATATAAATCTATGTAGGTTGATGATAATTACACAGTCATGAATAAGTATATATTGAAAAGACATTTCATCATTGAATAGAATTAGACAGTAATGTAGTAGAAAAAAAAGCAAAGAGGGAAAGTGGAAAGACAAACAAAACAAGTACACTGTATATTCGAAATGTCAGTGCCTAACCACACTTACAGGTGTTTAGACACACACATGTAAATTGTCAATTTTAAATTATACAAAATTTTAAAATACAATATCAATTTTTATATTGTGACATGAAAAATGTAGCACTAATTTTTCAAACAAACTACCTTCATGTGTATGAAAGGGAGGCTGTTTGTACAACTGGAAAATATAAGAAAGTGACAAATGCAGTTTTATAACAGAACAAAGAAATAAAAGTAATAATGAACTCATCTACTAATCAGATGAATGCCAGCACATGGAGAAAATTGAAACCTATAATTATTTTAAATGCATATTATTTTCCCTGACATTTAATTTATTCAATAAATCTTTATTGAGCTTCTACCATGTTTCATGTACCATGTTCAGAAAATAAGATACAACTGTGAACTGGAGAGGCATGGTCCCTGTCTGTAAGGTTAGTATAGAGCTGGGAAATAAAAGGAAACAAATAACAATACAGTCACATGTGCAAAGGAAGGACACGTGATTGCTAGACTAGATAGCAAGTGCAAAAGGTATATTACATAGATAAATCAGAAAAATCCTAAGCCTGCAGTCTGCAGTTACATGAAGAACAAAGGAAGGAGCTCATGAATTCATGAGCTGTGATGATCAGTTGTATGAGTCAAACTGGGTAGACTGCAGTCCACAATTATTCAAATGCTTATCTAGAATTTGCTGTGACGTTATTTTGCAGATGTTATAATCAGTTGATTTTTAAGTAAAAGGAGATTACCTAAGTGGGCCTGATCCAATCAGATGAGAGAATTTTAAGAGCTGAGCAAGGAGGGTAGCACTAAAAAGAAGAAATTCCACATATAGCCTGCAACTTCAGCATGTATTCAAGAGTTTTCCTTCCTGAAGGCTGCCCTGTGGATTTCAGATTTGCATTGCCAACTCTGTCATGGAAGTGAATCTCTTGTAATACATCTCTCAATGTCTATTTCCCACCTGCTCTGTTTCTCTGATGAACCTGGCAAAAAATACCAAGGCTTTGAAGTTAAAAATGAGCATGGTGTGTTTGAGGAACTGAAATCAAGTGTTTGACTGGAGCACAGTGGGAAAATGAAGTGGGCTGAGTAAGAGGTGAGTCCTGTGAATCAAAATATTGACTTCATTATACTCTGAGAGATAAATAGTATAATCTCCATTATGAAGAAACTAAAGTTTTTGAAGTTATGAAATGTTGCCTAAATTTAATGCTAGATAAGGGCTATTGATCTGGGATTGGAGGCACCAATTCATCCAGCTGCACAGCTCATGATTTTTCATTTGTGCTTTGCTACTTATTCATATGTAGGGCAAATAATAATATTACAATGACAGCCTAAAATATGACCGCAGTGGTTGGTTCATAAACCTAATTGAAGATAAGGTTCCAAGTCCACATTGCCCTTCCACTTACCCCTTTATGGGTTATCTGTTAACTGACTATATTACTCCTGCTATTCTTCCTGTCATTTATCATACCATTTCCCAATACATTACAAATCTATAGTCTTCTTATGTGACCTCAGCATCCAAACCTGTTATCTGCCCAACTTGTCTTTCCTTGACTCTTTCAACTCCAATGAAGGTTTGAATCTGTTCTACTTCACCTTTGACTTTGCCAAGACAATTTACCTTTAAAATCTTCTCATTTCACTCAGGGCATAATCTTTCTAGCTCTTTCACTATATGACTGGATCTCATTGAATACCAAGTTCATTATACATTTGTGGTTAATTAATTGGTCTTTCAGGGTAGTAAAGAAATATATATCCCTTCTTAGATTTCTCTTTTCACTATTGTACTTCAGAGCTGGGCTTTTCCAAGTTCTTTAAACTATATATCCAATTTATTCCTCACTTCAGTAAATGACTTTGACTTTTTAGCACACAGACTCCATTAAGCTATCACCACGAACATCATGAACTTACTTCACACATACCATTTTCTTTTTCTGTATAATCACAATGGATAAAATGTCCTGAATCCTCTAAAACATAATTATTCCACATGTGGTTTTAGAGTTTTTGAACACTACGAATCACTCAGTTAGTACCCATTTACCTTATATCTTTACTCTATTTTTTCCTAATATTATAATGTACTCTATTTTTTCCTAATATTATAATATACTCAATTTTTTTGAAAACTGACTTGGAAAAAACTTTTTCACTCCATTCCATATTCTACTCTAGCAAATATTCATGTGCACTTTAAAATACATAGTCAAAATTTAAAAAATCAATTATCTGCTAAAGAAATCAACATTTTTCAATCCTTGTACAGTCTCCTTTGTTATTTTGACAGAGCTCCAAAGCCTTGTCTAATCATATGGATGTTGCACATTTTCAATCTACTTTTCAGACTTTCCCTCTTCTGATTGCCCAATAAGAGTTCTTCAAGATTCTGTCACTAGCTATTCATGCTCAACTATCTCCCCAAGCTTCAAACAATGATGCACAGCTGGTATTAGAAAGATGGTCTGCCCAATCTGCTTTTCACAGACAAACTCATGGCCCAGCTGCTGGGAGTGAACTCAGGAGATAGCCTCCAGCTCACAGCACCTCAGGGTCTTACCTCAGCTGCAGAGGACCACCTCACCATAGGCAATCGTTGCTGCAAAGCATCCTAACACCAAGCAGCCTGAGGCTTCATCAGGCCTGTGGCATAGTTCAGCTGCTGCTTCTGCCCTATCCTCCTCCGTTCATGTTAATAAATAGCTACAAGATGTAATGGAAGAGAATAACCTATTTAAAAGAGCAATGAAACATACAGTGTCAAGAAATTGATTTTAAAAATGTGCAACATCCATATGAAAATTAAAAACTACAGTAGGCACAGGAGGATATAGAACAAATAGAAAGCAATCTTTTGCCAACAGGTAACTTTGCTCAGTAAAAAAAAAAAAAATATTTTAAAAAAGAGATGTCTAGCTAATCTGCTTCTCTGCTACATACACCTCATAACACATATAGGTAATGGATATATACATATATATATATATATATATATACATGCTCTATATTAAATACATGTAAGTATATGTTATGTATTATATATCAATATATTATGTTATATACAAACATATCTGATCATATAAGTGCAGTTTATTTTATGAAATATAATAATCTATCAAAATCTTCAAAATGATCTCAATACAAAACTCTTCCTAATGTGATTTTTAAAAATGCCTTTACTTCATGTACAAACAGAGAAACAGTTTGTATCCCATTTGTGTACAATAAAAAAAGTAAAAAATAAAAAATAAATGCAACTCAAATATGATCGTTAACCAGCTATTTTTTCCTGGAATAACAAATATAAATAAGGAAGTTCCTGTGGGGAAAAAAAAGTATCCCCAAATACTTAAGAATTCGCTAAAAAAAGAAAAGCCTTGGAGATACTCAACAATCTAGTCATTAAAACATGCTATTAACGTCTACCTAGGAACAGGGTATGCTATCAACTTGTATCTTGACCTCGTATCCTAGCTTAACACAGTTCAACGCATTAGGTTTTCCTGATTTTTTTTGAGTTTCTAAATAGAAAAACAGGTTATATGTAAATAAATACATTTCTTTTTCTATAAAATTGACATGTATTTTATATCTTTCTTTTTTCCTGTTTGCACTAGCTTGAACTTCCATTATGATCACTGAGATAATGAATAAAACTGACTAGAGAGGAATTCTTGCCTTTTCCCTGAACACAGGGAGAAAGAACGTTTTTTATTACGGTAAGGACATCCTCTTCGATTCATTGTTTGTTTAGAATATTAATCACATACAGGCGTGGAGTTTTGTGAAATGCTCTTTCTGTATCAACTGAGCTGATCATAAACTATTTCTTCATTATTAATATGCTGAATTACATTGCTTTTATTTTTAGTGTAGAACCAGTTGTGTATTTCTGGAATGAACCCTACTTGGCATACATTGCTGAATTTGATATCTAATTATTTGGTGAAGATGTTTGCCTATTTCATAAGGAATATTGGTCTCTGTTTTTTGTTTAATGACATTGTCTGGTTTGTTATTAAAGAAATACTGCTTTTATAGAAGGAGTCGGAAATTGTTTACTCCCCTTCTATTTCTGGAAGATATTGTTGACAATCATTATAATTTCTTCCCCTCCATCAACATCCACCAGGGACTTTAGATGACAGTTTTCACTTCATTGTCTCTCTGAAAATTAAATCTTCTATTCTGAATAGGAAGTAGAAGAGGGCTCTGGACAAAGAGTTGGAGGGAAAAGCCATTCCATTTTCTGGTTACTAACAGAAGACAACTGATCTTGGCTTCATCCTGATCTTTTCTGTGATCCCCTCATCAGCATCAAAAGGGGAAATTCTGTAAAGGTTGTGAACACCGTAAGTCTGCAGCCCTACTGGACTTTCCACACTCATTTGCACTATACTTGGTGCTTAACAATTTGTCTAAAAATTTTAGCTGTGTTTTTTGTCCACTTCACGGTCAGGCCCTGTTTTATATTGCACTTGGGTCTCCTCCAATAATTTGCTTAATAGCACTGCAAAATCAGTTCCATGACGGGTTAAAAAATGGCAATTAATGTACAGTTTTTCTAGGTTTACCAATGTTATGAGATGAAATTAATCAACTTTCTAGTTCTCTGCATCTCTGAGCTTCAGTCAGACTCCTTTGAAGAGGACAAACCTAATCTTTAAATGTGTCTCCATAAATTAATTGATATGTTAAAAACATCAAAATTGACAATGTCCATGTAAAAATATTTTGCTACTCTGATTAATCCTTTACAAAATCAGCAAAACAAACTTTTTGCAACATTGAAATAAGCCTTAGTGAACTTAAAACATAAAAGTGTGTTTTAAAATTTATTTATTTATTTATTTATTTTTTATATATTTTTTTTATTGTAAACAAATGGGATACATGTTGTTTCTCTGTTTGTACTAAAATTTATTTTTGATTATACTTAAAACTTACATTTTAATGCTTTACAACAATACACATGTATTACATACAAGTCACATTCAAAAACCCTAAGTGTCAAAACATGATTATGGATAATGGAGTAGCTTTAATTCTTTAGAAACAGAAAGCTTCCAACAAGTATGTCTTCTCTGTGCCTTATACATTCACTTTCCTAAATTATCTTGGAAGTTCATCATTTACAAACATCAAGAACAGCTTATTACATATTTAAGATATTTTCCTTCACTTACTTTCACCTAGTGAGGATAACATATTTAGACATTAATCAATTATTTATTTCTACATATCTCAAACCATATTGCACTACTGTATTTTTATGTCAGCATTTCCCTTTCCCCAATTTGAAATTTATATGACAAAATAGAAACAGAAACAGCTTTGTGACTCTCCCTGGCATTTTTCTTTTTCCAAAAAACCAAAACTTGTGTCTAAGAAAGGAAACTTGAGTAAGAAAAAATATATAATGATGTATGTTGACACCTGTCTGCCTGCCTATTTGTCTATCTCTCAGAACAGACACAGCAGGTGTAGGGTCAGGCATGGATTGGAATCTTCACCTCCACAAGCACCTCAGCTCTTTGAGGTGTCTCTACTTACTTTGGCACCAGCCTGGCAGAGGAACCCTGAACCAATGAAGTCATGCAGTAGAGTAGGTGTTCAAAATAGATATTAATTGGCATTTTAAAAAATAAAGTTTTTACATGGTGCCATAGATTGGATCTTGAATGTCATCAAAGGCCCATATGTTGAAGAATTTGTCCCCAACCCAGACCTTTTGAGAGGTAGTGGAACCTTTGACAGTGTGACCTATTGGAAGAAAGGTGATTGGGGATATTCCCTTGGAGTAGATATTAGGACCCTGGTCCCTCCTCCTCCTCTCTCTTTATTTCTTAGTCACCATTAGGTGAGCAATCTTCTCTGCCAACTGCTTCCACCATGATGTACTGTCTTGTCACAGACCAAAAATAATGAGGTCAATCAATGGGGGACTAGAGCATTTGAAACCATGAACTGAAACCTCTAAGTCAATTTTCTCACATATTTGATACAGTGTTGAAAGGCTGAATAGCATGCACGGAGATTCACTGGCCCACATGAGAAGGTTCATTGAGACTACCTAGAGTCCCAACCTTTCATTGACTCCAACCTATGAAAAGTGCAGAAGACCCTTATAAGTAACTATGCTTATATTTCTTGCCAACTTGGAAAGTTGAAAGCTCAAAATTAAAATTAATTTGAATTTCAGAAATTTAATTAGAATTCCTGCTCTTCTTTATCAAATTATTACCTATTAAAATAAAATAGTACTATTAATCTTGGTTTATATTAACCAGTTAGCTCATCATTTTTTTCTATGTATATTCCCTTTTTCATTTTCACTCCATAATATTGCTTTAAGAGTCCTAGAAGAGGCAAAAGAGAAAAACTGAATATTTGTCATCTTCCCAGTTGTTTTTATTTCAAGATTTTCATCATTCACATTACTGAAAAAAATAAACATTTTTTTAACTGACTTGTAGTGACAAATATTTTTTATGACTGTCATTACCTTTCTTATTAGAGATAACAATGTTTTTATTAATTTTGACATTTTTAAATGAACATTTTATTTTTGTACTTTGTAATGCATGCATCTTAGCTATTGTTTGAAAATATTAATTTTTATAATTGGAGGCTGATTTGTACTTTCTAGGTCCCAAAAACATCAGAAAAATATAGAGAGTCAAGTAACCTAAGCATATGATTTAAAATATTTTTTTCAAATTCTGGTTTCCAACAAAATAGGAATATGACATTGGTTTAAGAGGCATTTACATTTATGTGAAATATTTTATTTCTTTTATGTATTGAAAATCTTGAAAAAAAGGTGCATTCCTAATAAATGTTTATTGTGGCCTTGGGAATATAAGGCTTTTGATTTTTTTTTAATGTTCTATATTTTTTAAATTTCTTAAAATTACACAGGGTGTGGTAAATTAAGTTTGGTACACTATTTGCAATGTATTTTCAAAGAAGATTCCATTTCAATTATTTGTTCTATTATTTGATCAGATATCAAACTGTTTTCCCCTAGTTTTTATAACATCTGTATTGAAATGTAATTTACATTCTACAAAATTCAACCTTTTAAAGTATACAATTCAATAGTTTTTGAAAACATATTCACAGAGTAATGCAAATATCACCTCTATTTATTTGGGGAACAATTTTTCTCAGTCTTTTACCCTAGCAACTATTCATCTACTGTCAATATCCATGTAACACATATTCTTCTATGACTGGCTTCTTCAGACCAGCATAATGTTTTCCAGGTCAAGTCATGTTGTAGTAAGTGTCAATGTGCCACTCGACTTTGTTAAGTTAGGAACTGGGATCCTAGTATTGATACTCAGAGCAGGCATGGTCAGACACACTGAGCGCATTCATCTTCAGCACCAGAGGCAGAGTGCAGCTAACATGTAGTCATGAGGACCATGCACTATGAAAATATTACCTCTTGTGGTCAGTCCTTCCACAGACCAGCACTCCTCTTCGCTTCAGTTTTCTTTGGTTTCTGGTATTTTTCTCATTTGACACTACTTCTAATAGTATCCATCTTTTTCTTCCCTTCCTTCTGTGGATACCATGTAATGTATACACAAGTGTGTGCAGATTCATGCTCATTATTATAACATTGTTAGAGTTTCATTTCCTACGTCATATCTTCCTTTTACACTTTTCTATCTTTAGTTTTATTTTCTATGATGAATCTACTAACATCAAAATTTGTTCTGATCTTACAATAAAATGGAGTTTGCCTTCATTGAATCTGTGTACTGACTGTGCAAATGTTGAGTGTAATTCTGAGGATTCAGAAACAGTATCTGACCTCCTCACAGTCATGCTTTGCTGAAGAAGGCAGATATATAATCAATAATATTAACTGTGTGATAATTTCCATAGCAAATGATTGACCACCACATGATAGAAGACCATTTTTGAGGGTGATACAAATTGTATAATGAAAGTATCAGTATATTATGGGTAAATAAATCTGTGATAGAAAAAAAAGCAATTTTGAGAAAAAAAGTTTACCCAAATACAATAAGATTAGCAATGTATTCTCAGAATATGAAGTTTCTTTATCTAAAACTGCCCCAACCTCCTAGCAGCAGGACACCATATTCAAGAGAGAATATTAAAGAATATTAAACCTATGTTAATGCCAGACATGGTAGCTCACACCAGTAATCCCAGCAACAGGGAGGCTGAGGTAGGAGAAGCACAAATTTAAAGTCAGTCCCAGAAACTTAGTAAGGACCTAAGCAACTTAGCAAGACTGTGTGTCTCAAAAATAAAAGTGGGGCTGGAGATGTGACTCAGTGGCTAAGTGCCCTGAGTTTAATTCTCAGGACCAAAAATAAATAAATAAGTAAATTAAATACATAAATAAATAAATAAACTTTTGTTAAAACACATTTGGCACTTTTTATCATTCAGTTTTGACCAAAGTAGAAGCAACACTCATGTTTGCCTTCTATCAACCCTCATCCCCCAACGTGAACTTTTCTTTAGGATGACTTTGGTGTTCATTCAAGTATATGTCCCATGCTCACTTTCTTGTTTTGCATCCTTGTCCTGTGCTTAGCAGTATTATGGACTGACTGCCCAAGGCCACTGTGAGAGCTTTCAGGGAAACAGAACTACAGATGCCATTTGGAATTTGATTCAGTAAGTCCAGGATGATTGTAGAATCTCTACTATTATGACCATCAATGTTTGTGAAGCATTACCTCATCTTTATGAAAGATAATCTACAAATAAGATGTTATTCTCTGTATTTCATAAATCTTTAAGTTGAAGTTAATTTCATACAAATGTTTCCAAAGTCACATAAATCTCTAGATCAGAGAAAGAAAATCTAGATCTGATTTTATAAGTAAATTGTTCTTGGAAGATACCCATTCTCATCCATGTGTCATCTATCACAATAGATGGTGGCAAAGTATTTGCAACAAAGACTAAAATACACAAAGAGCCTAAGACATTTGCCATCTGGTCTCTATGTGTCTATATATTGGACATTATTTTCGAATCAAAACCAAGATAAAAGTGTGTGTTTTCCCCTCTTCATTAATTAATCAATTTGTTTATTTACTTACTTTGTCCTAATTCACAATGCTTTTTATGTGATTGTTTTTCTAATTTCCACTTGTTCAACTAACTTAAAATCTTAGATCTACTCAAATCAGCTCTTTTGTATCCATTGCCTCCTATAAGTACTTTGACTAATCTATTGAACTTTATCTAGTGTCATGATGCTTATAAATCTCCAGAAAACTTTGATTTCCAATTTTATTAACAATATTGCATAAGGTAATTAATCATTAACAAACTCATTCCCCAGTCCTCTATTCAAAATATTAATAATGTTGACAACTACCAAACTTTAATGAGCACTTATTATGAGCCAGCCATTAGAATCTTGTATTAATTATCCAATGTGATTATTCAGTAACTCTGAAATATAGACATATATGCTTAATAGCTTGTTTTTATACTATTTGGGAAGTTAACAAATTAGTGTTAGAATAAGGGCTTCTATCTAGGCAGGTCGACCCCTGAAGAACCTTTACTTATTCCTAACATTACTTCTAATTTTTTAAAGATTTTATTTTTATTTTTTTATTTTTAAAGTTTTTTTATTTGTTCTTTTTTATTTGTTCTTATACATGAGAGTAGAGTATATTTTGACATATTATACATACATGGAGTATAACCTTTTCTAATTAGGATTACCTTCTTGAGGTTGTACATGATGTGGGCTTTCACATTCCCAACATTTGTGTTTCTTTTTTCCGTTGTCCCTGTCTGAAGGGACAAAGAAGAATTTTGCTCCTTTGTTACACAGATTATTTTATCTATGTTCTTGATTCCACACCTTCTTCTGGAATCTTCTGTTGTATTCAAGATATAAAACTAGTGTAGTAAAATTGAATGAACTCTCTCCCTCTGATACTGGTTCAATTTCATATAAAAGCAATGGCAGACTTTGGCTTCATTTATACCCCATACAGTTTAGTCTTTGTATTAGCAAGACATCACTGATATTCAACTTCATCTTGATGTTTCAGAAAACACTTTCCCAGAAAGACAAACATCAGACTGATATACATGTGTGTGTTCATACACACTTATTTACATATTTAGATGTTTACATACCCAATATATTCTATTGTGTTATAATTACCTGAAGTTTTAGTACAGTTTCATGCTGTATAAGTCTGTAGCCCATGAGCAATAGGATTGATTGCATAGCATAGGTGTGCAGTAGGCCACTCTATGATATATATTAGATATATTCTATGATATTGCACAGTGACAGAACCACCTAACTACTCATTTCTCAGAGTATATATTGCTACTCTTGAGTGACACATGATTGTATTTGATCTTTCATTAATACTCAGTATCAGTGGGTTGAAAATTAAATGTGTTGGTAAGATCACTCCCCATGGAAGCTACAGAGAAGAACTGGTTCCTTTTCTCTTTTATCTTCTGGAAGATGTTGGTCTGGTAGACCAATGCGTGGGTCGTGGTGACATTATTCTAATATTCAAGGTCAACATCTTTAAATCCCTTTTTGCTGTATTCTAACATTTCTTTCTCCTCTATGGACGTGAAATTTCCCTCTGACTTCCTCTTCTAAGGATATGTGTGATTGTGATTGCATCTAGGGCCCCTTGGATAATCCAGGCTGATCTCTTCATCTTGAGATTCTTCACTAAATCACATCTACAAAGCCTTTTATAACCCTGTAAAGTAATACCCCTAAAATTGGAGCAGAATTACTTTTGTGGGGCCACTTTTCACCTTATCTCAGATAAGATTTCTAATTATTTTGTAATTTATATCTTTTGTGACATGTGAAAGGGAAAAAGAATATGACTATTTTTCCTTTTGTGTAGTACATAACAATATTTCATTTATTAATCATTCTCAAGGCACTAAGCTTTTCTTCATAGAATTTTGTTTTGAGAAATGTTTGAAGCTAAAAATTACCTAGGTAGCAATGTAGTTTGATTTAATTCTCTGATAAATGTTTATATGTTGTATTTGTGTTCTGTGAGTATAGACCATAGGATGCTGTTGTTTATGAGAATGAAATAAATTAAAGGACCTCAAAAATCACTGGAATTGACTCAAAAGTTCCCAAGGCATAAGTGTAATATAATATTTTTAGTCAATTATCCATAGCTGCTACATTTCTCCCCCTCTTTTTTCTTCTTTCTTTCCTTTCATTACTTTTCTTCCCTGAGAATAATTTGGAACCAAATGCAGAGATACTGGACTGGTAATACCAGTTCATCCTAGGCAATGATAGAACATTACACGTCCAATACAAACCCTAACATCTTGACTTTTTAAAATACTTTCTTGCTGCTATGGGGTATTCAAATTTACATCATTATCAGTGCCTTCCATTTACCCTCCTTGCTTTCAGGATATGTTCCAAAACTGTCTACTCCTTGCGTTTGAGAAACAGAAAATAAATATTGTTAGGTTGGTTTATGATTTAGTCAGCTTTGTGATGTCATGACCTAAAGACCTGACAAGAACAACTCAGAGAGGGACTGGAGTTGTGGCTCAGTGGTGGAGCGCTTGCCTAGCATGTGTGAGTCACTGGGTTCCATACTCAGCACCACATAAAAATAAATAAATAAAGCAAAGATATTAAAAAAAAAAAAAAAAAGAACAGCTAAGAGGAGGAACATTTTATTTTGGTTCATGGTTTCAGAAGTTTAATTCATTGTCAGTCAACTCTACAGCTGTGGGCCCAAGATGAGGCAGAATATAATGGTGGAAGAGTGAGTCAGAGGAAAGCGACTCAGAACATGGCAACAAGGAAGTACAGAGAGAGAGCTCTGCTCACCAGGGACAAAATATAAACCTCAAAGGCACACTGAGTTGCCTAACCTACTTCCTCCAGTCACATCTTGCCTGTCTACAAGTTACTACCCAGTCAATCCTTATCAGTGGATTAGACTATCACAGTTGACTTGTCAGTTATTGTTATCAACTGTATTATTCTAAAGTCCACATTATAGATTTTAAATAAATAGAAAGAATAAGAGGAAGAGTATTCATGGTGACCTACTGATTTAGATACTTGTGGTTAGGAAAATTGTAAGAGTAAAGTGGTAGTGTGAGGATTTGGGGAAAGTACTAGTTTCGTAGACCCAGAGAAGTAGACTGTTCCGAGTTACTAAATACTTTAAATTCTCAGAGGTTAAGTGGGTGGGGATTCTTCCCCATGAATACTTATGTAGGAACCCTTATCTCTCAACTTTCCGCTTCGTTTGTCAGTCACTTTATCCTGTCACCTGTTCCAAAGTGAAAATCCCATTTCTTTCCTACAAAAGTCACACCTTTGCCCAGCGAGAAGTGTTCCCACTAGTGCACCAGAACCTTGACCATCTGATTATTGTATTTTATCATCTTTCAGGATACCTGTAGGCTCTGAGGCACTCTTAAACATCTGGTAGAATGTTGGGAAAGAACTTTTGTCTTAATCTTAGAAATTTACAATGCAACAAACTGAGTGAAGATGAGATTTATGTCATTATAAACTAATGTCAATGTCATAATGCTGGTACTGACATTGGCCATGCTGAATAGCATACACTGGAGACAACAGAAGGTATGAGTCACCTTGTTGCTTAGGATACTTGAGGGAAAGAATTCCCAAAACTAACATGACAAAGAGGCAGAAAATGATTTTACTTATGTACAGATACTGAAGCTACCATTAAGGTGCAAATCATATTACAAAAATAGGTAATGTTTCTCTGTACTTTCTCATAGTCCTCTTTTAAAAAAGTACCTAAAATATTGGATTGCTCTAAGAGTAAATAATAAGCATTCCTAGCATCTGGCATGTCATTTTCTTGCATGAAAATGAGCTCAAAACCAAACCTCATTCATTTGCTGGTTTGTCAAGATAATCATGTTACTATTATACACTGTTATGTAGTTTGAAGTTAACAGCACTTTTTCTAGAGTAATAGTTGTTCTTGATGGGTTGTGTTGTGGCTATTTTTCATACTAATGTAATTAATATATAATTACTACAATATAATAATTATTGTGGTAGTACTGATTTTTATTAAAATTCCAGCATTCTCCAAGGATAAGTTCCTTCATTATTGTTAATTCTAATGCATGTCTATCAGGCTTCATCCTAATAATTACTGAAATGGGTCTCTATGTGATAGAAATTGAAAAAAAAAGTTGAGTGTAATAAAATTGTTTACAAAATCTATACATGTCATACAAGAAGAGATGTCTGCTATATTTAATTACTGGCTATTATGAGTGATTTGAATAAGAAGAAATCATATCTTTTCACTTCCAATTCTTGGAGACAGCTGTTTTTCTTTTCCTCCAAACATCTAAGGTGAAAATCATTGGCATTAGAATTTTCAGATTGTGTCGCTGAGATTGATAACCTGACCCCCTAATTTTGTCAGTCGTTCTTTACCTTTGTGACCTGATAAAATAGTTATTTAAACCTGCCCAGTGAAATATGTGATTCTGGGAAAGAAAAATCAACTAGTATTGAAGATCTTGATAGATAAGAGTATGTGTGCCTCTGGGTTGCAGGCTGCCCCTCTTCCAAACCATTTTCCATACTGAAGTCTGGATGGTTACACACTTTCTAGGTGAAACACTAGCAACTGTAGCTCAAAGTCAAAAGACCTCATTCATTTGCTACTGTCTAACAGCAAACATGCTTGTGTTATACTCTAGGTGTTGCAAGTGAACAACTTTTTCCCTGTGTCTTTATTGCTTTATCCTATTGGTTCTTATTGTCATTATGACTGCCCTGGCCACTCTTTTAATTAGAAAATTTTTACATATTTATAGTCAACACAATTATGAGGACTTAATTTTGTCTTGATCACTTTGAATATTTAGCATATAATACAATCTTACATTTTGTAGGTGTTCATTAAATAACTTATCATTTTAGTATACCAGAAGATAAATAACCATGGAGGCAAAGGAGGACTACATTTAGAATTCGAAAGTTCCTCCAAGGATACCTCTAATTACATCTGTGCATAGAGAAGAGGAGCTAATGAATAATCTCTACCTCAGTTATACAACTATTAACACTCAGGCCTTTGGGAACATGGGTTTGAGTAACTCAGTCTGCCAATGATCTTTGACAAGAAAAAGTTCAAGTTGAGGGTAAAGAGAAATGAAGTGGGTAATGTAGGAAGATATCAATAATTTAAACTACTCCACATGACAAGTTGCAATGACCCATTATTCATTTTTACCTTCTGCCATTTTGCCCTAATGTTTCATATGAGGAGTAGTAATAGTTAACCTTTCAACTTTAAGTTATAGAATATCCAAAGATAAATTATGACTATAATAGATGAGGAATTAAGATCTTTGTATGACCCACTGAATTATCTATCTTTCTAGCTTTTATAAACACATGCTTTAACCTACCCTGCATGAAGATGTGAGGCACACCTTGTTCTGACAACCTGATAATATGCTTCCAGGGTCCCTGGTCGCTCCCTCCTCCTTCCCTGGGTAAAGT
Source organism: Sciurus carolinensis (assembly GCF_902686445.1). NCBI lineage: Eukaryota > Metazoa > Chordata > Mammalia > Rodentia > Sciuridae > Sciurus > Sciurus carolinensis. The sequence continues at coordinate 144,328,149 of NC_062216.1, forward strand.
TCTACTACTAGGAGCACACTTTTGAAATATAAACCAACCACATTTCCAACCACCTCTTTTATTGGGCTGTTATATTCTAATCCATGATACACATACACCTGCTCTAATTACCCCAGAACCAGATACCAAACAAATAACGGATTAGATATCCCTTAATTCCTGGAGCCTGAAACTAGTTAATTCTAAGCCTACTTAGCCTACCTTATTCATCCTTTTCTATGGAAATCATAATAAAGGCTTTTGTCCATAGTTTCTACCTCTCTATGTGCTTCATGAGGAAAATCTGTGCTTTCTTGTGTAGTCCCAGTGGGAGCTATAAATAATAAACTATAATTTCAATGGCAGTAATCTTCTGGTCCATTGTACTTACTATCCCTTAAATTTTCTATCAGTACAATATATTTTAAAATATACATGTTGGAAGATGGTCAAAAATCTTTAGCTGCATAATAGATGGTTGCATCAAACAATGAAAATGTTATTGTTACTATTTTAAAGATGTGTGGAAGGGAAAGGAAAGATACTTAGAAGCTAAAGAAATAGGTGTTCCATCATTTATCTGCTTTTTCTCAGCACATGTTTCCACTTTTCTAGGCTGATTTATCTTCAAGCTAGTCCTACAAATTAAGTAAAACAAACAATCAAAAATCAGGTTTTATTTTGTATTTGATACTTTGCCGGGTCCTGGTGATAGTATCTAAATATAATTTATATCTTGGACTACTGTCATGATTTGAATCTTCATTATCCTTAAAGAGTCAAATATTGAAGGTGTGGTCCCCAATGCTGCAATGTGGACATTTTGTGAAATGATTGGATCACGATGGCTTTGACCTCATCAGTAGATTAATTCATGGAAAGATTCATATCTGATGGCATTATTGAAAGGTATTAGAATCTGTAGGCAAAGGGTACTACTTGGAAGAAACAGGGACATGCCCTGGAAGAGTATACCTTGTTCCTTGTCCTTTCCTTACCCTCTCACTCTGCTTCCTGGTTGCCATGAGGGGAACAGCTTTCCTCTGTCACATCCTTCCAACATGATATTCTGCTTCACCTTATGCCCATGGGAACTGAGCCAGCCAAACACAGACTGAAACTTATGAAACCACAAGCAAAATAATCTTTTCTCACTTAATTTGTTTATGTCAGGCATTTTGGTCATAGTAACAAAGCCAACTAATACTTAACTAATTTTTAAATCAAAACTAAAACAATAAAACTTAAATTCAAATAAACAGATTATGAAAATTATGTTTTCAAACCAACAGTGAGGAATTAGCTTCATAAAATAAAATCTTATTAAAATGCTTTAAAATATTCAACATTTCAGTAATAGTAACTCATTTATAAATATTAACTCATTGATGTTAAGAATAATCTTTAATGAGGAAAGAGGGAAAGAAACAGTAATTTTCACCAAGTTGGCAGAGTCTACAAGATGTTACATCTTATTATGTGCTTTAAAAATATTTATTTCTTAAAATATTTATAAACTACACAGTGGTGTTGCTTTTTAGTAAGTTATCATATTATTAAACAGTAATTTTCAAAACTTCAAAACTTCAAGAAAAAGTGCCAAAGGGGGCAGTTATAAATCACAACCGGACATTTTAAAAAACTTACTTTGACTTATATTCTTTCTATAGTTTATATAGCACTACTGCTATTTTTTTTTTTCACAAAACTAACAGTGTTTTATTCTTTTATGGTCTTAGTGGTTCCATGAATGATAAGGTATGTCTTTTGGAGAATTTTTGAGGTCATAGTATAAAATAGAATCTATATTCTTTCTGTTATGAAAACATTCATTCTAACTATTCATATCACTTCATGATATAATTCAAGTAAATTTTTAATTATTTTCTCACTTTAATATGAATCTTATTGGCTATTTAACATTTTTTATAAAAGAACTTTACATGTTATATACAACTTTTATAAAAAATTATTATAATATTCTTATAATTCCTGTAATTGACCTTTCAAGAGTTTAAGTAATACTTATTTTAAACGACTATGGTTGCATGCAAGGATATTTATGTATATATATATATATATATATATATATATTTTTTTTTTTTTTTCTGCAACCCAAGGCAAATTATTCTTATGTATAAAGGTGGTTTTAAAAAAGAAATTATTGGTTGAACTTTGGAAAAATTTACCCAATTTTGTAAGAGGTATATGAGCATAGTTTTTATTTTTATTTTTCTCTGATTTCATGGGGAAGAAAATCCTAGAAAAAAACTCACATGAAAGGAAAACAAGTGGCTCGTAAAATAGAGTTCCATGTACATATCACAAATGCAAAGGACCTTTTGATAGAGTGAAAATTATGCCAGACTGAGAGCCATTTCAAGATAATCTGTGCTCCTGATTTTGAAAAAGTGGTACTTCAGAAAATAGGATATAAATCCAGAAAAAAATCCCACTGACAGCCCCTTGTACAGAGACATCAAAAAGATTAAAATCAGGCAAACAACAATATAAATGCTTACCTAATATGTGGCTTTCATTAATAATGAACAGAGAAATAATCAAAAGGTAATGTGTAGCATGACTTTCTCTAGGACTAGTAGAGGAGGAAAAGTAAAGTCTAAAGAAGAGTTTCAAAAGAAAAAGAGAATCCCAGAACACCAGGCACAGGATTTGCCCCTGACAGAAACTAGAGGCAAAATAGCTTGCCTGGCAAAATATACATGGTTCTAAGAGAACTATCCTGAAAATTTCAAAGCAAAAAATTCATCTGATAGGAACTTACTGTAACTTACTTTTCCTAGTCTTCTGAATTTTAGTCTACCAAATATTTTTAAGTATGCTTTATGCCTTGAACAACTCTGCATTTCTAAATATAGGCTTCCTAGAAAAAGCATTTGAACATGTTTGAAGCAGCTGACATCCCTATGATATTATCATTGTAATTACTGTTAGGAGTTGAATTGTGTGCTCTCCAAAATCACATGTTGAAGTTTTAACTCCTGGCAACTCAGAACATTATTTGGAAACAAGGTTTATAGAGATATAGTTAGTTAAGATGCAACAAGGTTTATAGAGATATAATTAGTTAAGATGAAGTCATTACATTTAACTCTAATCCTATATGACAGCTATCCTTATAAAAAGGGGACATTTGTACAGAGAAGTACCCACACAAGGACTATGCCACATAAAGATAAAAACAGAGAGCTGGCTATGATTTTACACACCAAGAAACACCAAATATTGCCCAGCATACTACCTGAAGCTAGGGAAAAGGCAACAAATTGTTCCTTAAAACTCTTAGAAGGAACCAACCCTGATAATACTTCGATCTCAGACTTCTAGTCTGGGAAACTATGAATCACAATATTTCTGCTGTTTAAGCCCCTTAAATTATGGTGCTTTGTTATGGTAGCACTTAAAAACTAAAATATTAATGAATGTGCCAACATTGAATGTGCCCAAAGCGCACGCGCGCGCGCACACACACACACACACACACACACACACACACACATATGGGTGTGTATATATATGTATAAAATTATATAGACTCAATATATATAAGTAAATAGAATCAATATATACAAATATACATATAAAGACTCAATGTGCTATTGAAAATAATTCACAATAACAGGTGTCACTAGGGAAGAACAGAGTTACTTTAGGTAGAGGGGAGTGAAGGAGGGGAGGGGGTATGGGGGTAGGAAGGATAGTAGAATGAAACAGACATTATTACCTTATGTACATATATGATTGCCTGACTCATGTTATCCTGCAATATGTACAATCAGGAAAAGAAGAGATTGTACCCCATTTATATATGATATATCAAAGTGCATAAATGCATTCTACTGTCATGTATATCTAATTAGAACAATTTAAAAAATTAATTTTAAAAAAGATCCAAACACTTCAAAAATATGTATATGTGTATTTATAAATTATATATACATGTTTATATATATATATATGTATTTTTATATGTATATATATACAAAACCTGGTCCTCAATCACACTATTTTTATAAGAATTGTGTGAAAATATATCACATTTCCCAAATCAAGTTCATGCAGTTTGAATTTTCCCAAGTTGAGTCCTAAAATTTTTTTTCTTTTTCTTAATCTTTTACAAGGCCTGAGAACTGTGAAATAAGACATGCAGATAAATAACTGAGTGAAGACCCTAATGGTGAGTATAATAAGTGTGTGGGTGGAGCCTGCCTCATGGGAACATATAAGCCTTGCCTAAAATAATTAATGTTTATATTTTAAACATTACACCAGTCAAATAAAACACAATTTTGAGATCACTGCTCTCTTTCAATCACCATTTTTCCCATTTTGGTTATCTCCACCATAGTCATGATTTCATTTATTTTCTATTATTCTCAAATGTTTACTATATCCAGTGTTCTGTATTTTCAAATCTGAATTAAAAGTTTTCATACAGATTCAGTAAGTGAAAACAATGCTCGACTTTATAAATTCATTTGGTTTTTGATTTCTACCAGTGACTAATACTCAGGGGGGAACCACCTCCTATTCTTGATAACTTCCCTTCTCTTGGCATGTACTATCAAATCCACTGTTATCCTGTGTGTTTTTTTTTTAAATATACACATATATTTCTGAAAGTTGTTGGTTAAGAGTGGTATGTTTATTTCTGTGTGAAAGATACCATTTATGCTCTGTCACATGTTGCTAACTTCAAAGACAGTTTTATGTAGTTATACTTATTGCATTTAGGTTGCAATAATCATAATGAATTACATCTTTAATAAATTTGAAATTACCTTCTTGTTCCAATATAATGCACATTGCAATGGTGGTGTTTTCTCTTTATTATTCCTGCTCTTTATTTCATAATGTGTTAGCTTAATAGAACTCTGAACATTACTTTCTTCACAGAAATTCTCTTGCTTGTTACTTTAGAATTTATTATAAACAATTAAGGCAATATATGTAATTGAATGACAAAGGACCTACTTGTATGGAGCTAGAGTCCTTGTATCTCAGTAGAAATTTGAAATATAAATAATAAAATAGCTAAGAAAGATCAAATAACTAGTGTACATTTCAGAAATATTTAGTATAAATAGAAATTAGTGTTACAATATTTATATAATGTAAGTCTATACATATTAGGTTATGTAAAAGAAATAGCACTTGGTACACATAAAGGTTCTTTTAAATAAAGATCATAATGTCAGCCTGCAACTTCACTTTTAAAAAGGCTAAAGTTATTTATATGGAATATTGTTCTATATACTATACACCAATCTATATTTAAGTTCTATAGTTAGGTATGTTATAAGTATTTTATTAAATATATTCTACACATATTTGAATTTTATCCAGGAATAATTTCTTCCAGTGGAAAAAAAATCAAGATCTTTCATATTTTTTACAGATTTAGGTGAAAGTAGCTCATCCTTTAGTGCTGTGCACTGTTTTCTAGCATATCAATTTTTAAATTATTGGTATAAAATAAAAGAGTAGCAACCTTAATCATGTGTGCCTTAAAAATCAGCTTTTGATTATAATACAATTGCAAACACTAATACCAAATGCAAACTGTCTAAAGAAACAAAGTTAGTACTATGGAGTTTTTTTTTTTTTTAATTTTAAGAATTCATCTGAACTCTGAGTAAGTATGATGCTGGACACGATATTTCCTTCATAACAACAAGGGAAAGTGTGAATTTAAAACCCTTTGAAGTAGTAATTTGTAAATATGTATCATATCTTTATATGTTTCAGCATATTTTTCTTTTATTGACATTTTACCCCTTTGAAAATAACCAATAATTCCCAGAAAGACAGAGATTCAATTTTTTTTTTATTTCTCTTTCATTTAAGATATGGAATATGTGTACATATTCTTTCCTAACTCTGCCATTAAATTTTGCCATGGGAAATACATCATGGGAAAATAAATTTTCATTAAATATTAAGTAAAAATGCAAGATAAAAAGTATTTTTACCTAGCTTATTAAATGCTTCACAAACTTATGATTTATAATATTTTATGTCAAAAATCATAATTCCAGTCCCCCAACCTGCCTTTTCCTTCTCTTTTTAGAGAATGCTCTATTTTCCTGGAGGGTTTCCTTCAACAAATGCATATGAGAATCAAAGAGAATGATTTAGTCTTTGTCATCCTCAGACATGCCACCAGGGAGAAAAGAAAGAAGTGTACCAACATGAAGAATGGCAGTTCTCACAAGGTTTTAGGATTGCTGATTATTATTTAGCTTTTATTCTTTTTCATATTTTTTAATCGTTAAAGTATTGATTATACTTACTTAAATAAATCTTTAAGTTTAGATTTCTAATATTAGAAATCAAATGTCACAAAATTTTGTTATATGTATACAATTGACAAATTTATTTTTGTACTTGTATCTATTTCACGAAACTTATATAATTTATTTCAGCCTCTGGTCTTTCAATTTTTAAACTAATTTTCCTTTAATGTTCACTTAGTTGACCTGAAATTAATGGTGCAAGAAAGGACAATCATTGTGTGACAGATATTTGGGTTCTGTAAGGATCTCGATGGATTGGATCTCCCTTATTATGAGGAAAAAGCTTAACTCTGACATTAATGAGAACTAATCATGTTAAATTTATCAGCCTACTGAAGCTTAACACTGACTTGTTTTGTCAACGGGATAGTTATAAACAGACATCAAATCATGGTTAACATACTGGAATTCTATGCACTATTATCTCTCAGAGTGAAAATTGGAAATTAGGAAAAATATTTACATAGGTTTTACATTTTAACAAAACAATCATTTAAAATAAGGTATATTAAACTTGCTCATTTTATAGGACCACAAAAATAATGTTATATTCAGTAACCACTTCATTGTGATCATTTGTCCATAAAAACAATGGTAAAGTTCACTTATTTTTAGAATCATAATTTAACATAATAAGATGTCAAAAGTTGTATAATATACTGTGCTTTGAATATGTGTTTTCCCTCATGGACAAAACAATAAAAGGTAAAATAAAAAAACTAAAATAATAGCATCCCAAAATGGCAAAAATAAACTAGTGGGAATTTGCAAGAAGAAATGAACTTAGATAATTTATGTATTATTTATGAAGTGTTTTAAACTATTAGAAGTAAACAGAGTGTATAAGCAGAGAATATAGGGTGGTCTACCTCTAACAGTTTGGCTAGTAACAGCTTGGAAGACTGATGCACATCAAATTAGGGAGAAAAACGCTCTAGGACTGATGAACAACTCCAAGTGTTGAGAACCTAGTGGAGAAAATAGTGCTGTCTTCACATAAAACAGAGACTTATCTTTGATTGTGACCCATGAGCCTGCTTAATGGCCTACAAGCTAGGTGAAAGGTGATTGGTTTAGCAACACATATGCTCTCTGTAAATCAGAGCATCATTAAGTCTTTGGAAGTGTTTAAAAATCATTCAACTCTTTTTTCATTAGAAATATTAACAAGATGCATTTGCCAATGGAAAAATATAAAGGGATAGGTTAGATGTTTTTTAAAAGAAAACTTCACATTTTGCCCTTCAGAATTTCCTAGCCAAGCTTCACATTGTTGTTCTCATGGATCCAACTGTTTGTCCTCAGTTTGAGCCCAACCACTTTCCCTCAGCCAGACTTTATTTCTTAAGCACTGTAAATTGTAGGACATTGCAGTCTACATTTCAGAACATTTTTTTTAGGTCCCCAGACTCCCGCATGTCCCAGAGCTCAGAAAATGTCCTGCGGAGAGAATTGGTGAAGCATTTGAGGCCCCTCGGTTTCCTGTTTTGTTATTCTGGCACTGTGTGTCAACTAAAAAGCTTTCTGGTTTCTCCTTCTTCCAGCAGGGTCTCTCTGCTTGAGCTAAGCCAGATCCACAACCTATGCCCTGAATCAGCAAATGTTCACTGGGCTCTGAAAAAGACTGTAGCTAATCAGCAAATCAGGAAAATTTATCTCCTTCCTGGAATTTTCGTTTATCTCAATTTTGTTTCTTCCACAGCTATCTCATGCCTTTGAAACTATGCATTTTTGTAATTTTCCTAGTTTTTGCAACTGGGGCATTGACCTCTGTTTGCTTATTGGAAACTACCTAGAACACAGACATCAGTGTTATATAAGTTTAGCATTTTGAATGAGAGGGTGAGATTCCATTATCTGGCACTTGATAATTCTTTAATAACAGCATTTACAATAGTCTGGTACCCAATGTATGTATACTACAATGGTCACATATTTCTTTTTCCAATCAATCTCTTAAGAATTAGGGAATCAAAGTGCATTTTGTGTTGGATATGCTCTCCTACATTGAAACAGACTTAAGGCAAAACTCCATGTATTACCTCATCCCCTTAGATCACTGTTATCCCTTTTGGCATTTTGATGCAACAGGGATTCTGGTTGTTCAGGCCCACTATTCCATGATATGTGAAATAACTAGAAATTTCCCTTTCTCTAATGTGCCTCTACTCTGCTTAATGTCTATGAGTTGTTTTGAGGAGACAAGGAAGAAGGCAAATACTATAAATTTCTCATGTTATCAGAATGCATTAAATGTATCAGACTCAGTCTTGAAGAGACTCATTCGTTGAACTGACCCAAGTCTGAGATTTAGGTCAAAATCCATAACTACATGTGGTCCAGTTCAGCCTCTGTTGTTCACATTAGCTGTATTAATGTTGATCATAATGATATTTCAGTTATATCTTCTAAGCACAGCCTTAGTTTATATCCTGTTATGGAATGAATGTTTGTGTTCCCCCCAGATTCACTTGGTGAAGGCCTAAATCCCAATATGATATTGGGAGGCAGGGCTTTTGGGAGGTAATTAGTTTTAGATGAGGTCATGAGAATGGAGTCCTTTTCCTGATGGGATCTGTGCCCTTAAAGAGGAAGAGACAGAGTTCTCTCTGCCACGTGAAGATAGGATGAGGAAGCGGCTATCTGCAAGACAGGAAGGGGACTTTCCATAAACCCAGTCATGGTGGCACCCTAATCTTGTATTTGGAGTCAAAAGAACTGTGAGGAACACATTTCTGTTGTTGAAACCAATCAGTGTATGGTATTAGTTACAGCAACCCAAACTGAGTAAGTTATTGCCTATTAATTTTATTTACAGGGATATTATAATCAATTACCCATCTGTATTGGACAAACCATTCAAATAACCAGACTTAATAGAATGTAGCTGAGTCAGTTTGTCGCATCAGTTAAAGAAGAAGAGTAAGAACAGTGGTCATTAAACAAAGAGAAGATTGTGCCAAGCTGTACATGTCAGGACATACTAAAATACAGAAAGAAAAATCTCTATATTGTCCTAACTCATAGATGGAAAGGTGACTGAACCTCATGCTATGGATACTGGAAGATACAGTCAACTTCCATGAATCCTTCAAGAATATCTCTGTCATGCATTCCTGGAGAGGCTAGAAGGCACAACTCAAAGGCCACATGGAACATGAGATCAGAACTCCTTCCAGTCACCTCTGCTTTGCTTTCCAGTATAAGAGATACCTGTCCTTTGTTGAAAAGTGGGAGAAGTGAGGTGAATAAACATGATTTGCCATGATCCTGGCTTCCAGGGAAAGTCAAAGAATTATTATATGTCAGTGGTAGAACATGAGAGACAAACAAGGATAAGCAAATAATTACAAAATATGTGAATGGGAAAGGGACTGCTTGCAAAAATAAGACAATTTGCTACTTAATTGACCTTCCTCAAAATAGTGCCCAAGGGGAAAATTGCTTCTAAACTAAGGTGAGTAAATAAATCTGCTTTAAAATCTGTGCCACGTCTGTCTCCTTGCAGGCAGAATTGACCTTGAGGTTCTTCTATTTGTGAAAATATATTAGGAACAAATTGAGTTAAAATTAGTGTTCAAAGGTTAAAGCGTTTACACAAGGGAGAATATTACATTTCCACTGGTAAATTGGTAATTTATTTATGATATTTAAAATTATTACAGGTTGCCTGTTTGAGGCTTGGTTTATAATTATTTTTAAAAAACTGTTTTATTATTAGCAAAAGAGTCCATAATTTCCTAGTGAGCTAAATAAAAATAAACTTATGACAATGTGAACAATTATCATAAATTTAGTGATATTATGATAAATTGCATCATGATTCCCAATAATCCATGCTTCCATGTATCTGTGCTCTTTACCATATGACTTTTTTTCACAAAAAAGATATCATCAGATGTGATGCAAAGTGAGATCTTGAAACCCACTCAGATCTAGGGTTTGAAGTAGAACCACCCCTGCAAAAATAAAAAACCAGCCTACATTAGCTGATTCACAAGGCTGTAGATCTATGACCAGGAAGATAAGTCATTGTGTGTGAAGAGGTTTGAAATAGAGGGCTACTAATCATTACTGAATCAATAGCTGAAAGATCAAAATATTGGTATCCCAAAGGGGAGTGTCTCTATAAGGAAAATTTAAAATATGAGGCATGGGCTTTGGGACTGGGTGTTAGGAGTTGAGGAAACTATTTAAAGGCATAGCAAAGAAGGCAATATTACAATTTAGAAACAGAAATAAGAAGAATTATAGAAAGTCTAGAAATTATGGGATTTGTTGGGTTTGAAATATAGACACAGCAGTAACAAGCACATCTGGCACTGAGACCTTATTTTCTAATAAAATTTTCTCATTAAAAAAAAAATTAAGAATCATTGGGAAAGTAACTGATTCTAGTACCAGGGGAGGAGAAGTATAAAAGTCCAGAGCATATTATAATGTCAGAAAGTAAGAAAGTACAGGGAAGGAAATGAGGTGAGGAAAGAGGAAAGAAAAGAACTTCAATATGGAGTAGTACCAAAGGAGCGCAGAAGTGAATTGAAATTTCAATTGAAATTGAAAGCGAATTGAGCGCAAAGCTGAAAGAATTTGAAGAAAATAAATGAAATAGGTAAAAGTCCTATTTAATGACAAAAACAAAATTGAAAACCTTTTGGAAAATATCTATGATCTTAGATATCTATAAAAATATAGAAAATAAGAGGTAAAAATTAATCATATTTCAAAGCAAAGTAGGGATGAGTTTGATGACATCAAAATTTATGTCTCTTTTCTATAGTTCTTGAAATAGAAGTATTTTCACTGGGTTGTGTCCTGGAAAATTCTATCCCACTTCCCCAACTCAAAATGCTTTCTTCCCTTGGTCATCCCTACTTCAGAATAAGTGAACTTCTTGCTTCCTATTGCTTAAGTTAAAATACTTGGGAATGCATCTTATTTCTCACTTTCATTATATGCCACATAAAATGTATACACAAATTTTAATGCTTAAAACTTTAAAATGGGTCTCCTAGAATAGGTCCCTCATTCAGTTCTTTGCTAACAAGAGGTTAGAGTGATCCTTTTATGATTATAGATCAGTTCAAATCAATACTACACTCAAAGGCATGAAATGTAATGGCATATAAAATTTATATAAAGTATAAATATGAAATATAAATCCATCTTTGTCCTTCAATATTTCTCTGTGAAAATTTGTGGGAATTGGAAACATTTTACATTTTTCAGACTTGATTTTAAAGAAAAATTTTATTCTCTATAACTGAGAAAATAAGGACAGCCTCATATTTTTCTATTATAGCTTTTATAAGTTTACTGGTCACAAAAATACATAATGTGACTTTTCCATATACCTTTTGTTCCCTATTAAAGATAATTTCTATCAAATAAAAATTAAAATAATCAGTGTAAGAGGTAATTTTAGGTACCTGCTCATTTTTCATTATAGTCTAAGCAAGGGATTATATGAAGATTAGTCTTTGATTTTGATTTAAATGGATTTTACTGGTAAATTGGATTTTGTTATGCTTCATAAGGATATATTTCATAGCAAACTGAGTTGCCTACCTTTACAAATTGATATGGATCAAGAGAGAAATTCCATTTCATGTAAACTTTTTAATATCTAGACAGAAATATAAAATTTACTCTTGCAGTCATCTGTGGTTCTATTGCATTAAGAATTCTATTTATCTAAGTAAATGGAATAGCTTATATTTAGGCATGTCCCTGTGTGCTTTTCTTCAGTATTACATGTTAATATATTTAATCTATTTCACATCTTCAGATGTTTTAAACATAATCACATAAATTTATGCACCTTCTTGAGTATCTTGTTCATGCTTTTAATACCTGTAATGAATTTGATCTATCAGTAAAATCTCTATAAGCTTTTATCTAGTAACATACACAGCACCGAAACCACAAACATTGTATTTTTAGAAATTTACATTTTCAGCTCTAAGTAATTTATCTTTTTTTCCATATTGAATATGGAGCACTTTAAACACTTCTAATTTTCTAGAACTTTAAGTCATTATTTTATCATAAAATACCTAGTTCTTTCTTTCTTTACAATGAGAATTTGATAATTAAAAATATTTCCACACAAACATTAATATAACATTAAAATTCATTAGACTTAAAGCATGCAATCTTAATAATTTATAAATGAAAATGAAGCATGGATACTGTTGATACTGCAGTTACCAAATAATTAGTAGTCAACTCTTCTACAAAATCTACAAATTACATAAAAATATTAACTGCTTCTCTGCCCACTTTTTGACCAACCAGTGCTAGTTAATTCAGAGAAGCTGATTTTGTTGCTATCAATTTGTCTTCCTTAGTTTATTAAACCCAAATTTTGTTTGAGTCTTAATATGCCAGATCAGATTAGAACAAACATTTTCACTAGCTCCAGAGAATAAATTATTTGTTTAAAACAAGCATGGTAATTTCTACAACCTCTATTAGTTACTGGTTAGGAGTAAGTGTGACAGAATTTTGATCCAGGAGTCAGAAGTCAGAAGAGGGAAATTATGAGAATTTTCACTGATTGAAAAAAGAAAAAGAAAAACAGGTGTGTCAGGACTATGCTTCTTTTATTATTTCAAAATCTGGATCTCAAATAAGTCAATGCAATTAACCATGAATACTATTTAGGGTAATAATGAAAAGAATAACACATCTTTTACATACTTCATGCATTTCTATGTCTTTTTGCAGAGACTATTATCTCCTGAAGTTATCACAATAATATTATAAAATATGTAATTTTATCATAGACCTTTTGAAGATGAGTCAAAGAAGGCATATAGAGATGAAGGAAGTTCAGACCAGTTGAAAACGGTAAATTTACAAGCAGGTAGTCTGGCCCCAAGGCTGCAGCTCTCATCACTATTATTTATTGGGTGCCATCAGAGAAAATATGGGTAGAGACAGATTTTGTATTGTATCACATACTCCACAATTTATATACAAACAAAAGACAAAAAGGTTAAAAAGCAAATATAATGTTTTAAAATGAAAACCAAAAAGACACCAAAACTAGAAAGTTATGCTTTATTATGAGTTTTCTATTAGTATTTTCCCTTGCACTGAATACACGTACTATTCTACTTCAGTGTAGGTTTAGGTTTCTTTGTTTTTGTGTGCATTTATGTAAATTTTCTTTCTTTTTTCATCCAGCATTAACTCTCTGAACAACCAATAAAAACATTTGTATTGTTTATTCCTTTCATGAAACATATTAAAAGGCATGAGAAAAATATTAGAAATGTTATTTATTAAAAATTTTAAATGGACTTGAATCTGTGATTCAACATGACTTGGCCCCACTCTTTTAAAAATAATGACATATTATGACATATTTGACATAATAATGACAAATTATGTTCAAAATTTCATCACTAAAGAAAAGTCTACCATTGGTTAGGGAATCTATATAGTCTGGATCCACAAATCAAATTTCATGATTGAACTACATAAAGTTTGAGTTAAATTAGAAAGAATGTATTTGTTTTTTAGTATTTCCATACAGACTACATTCTTACTTATCAAGGTATCAAATTATTGGAAAGAAAATATGTGAGTCAGTTTTCTTCCTAAAGAAAACACAAGGGTATTAAGTACACTTCATCTCTAGAACTGTGAATTTATTTTTTATATAATCTTCCCAGATTCTTTTGCTATAATATGTAACCCCATGAGCTTTTGCTTTGCTGATCTTATATCTATGACAGAATAAATGATCCTCATTCCCCTTTTGAGATTTCTCCTGGAAGAATCTGTGCAGCTTTTTCTTTAGAGTTCTATTCCTATCCCTACCTCCAAGTAACTTTATATTGATATTATGATAACTACAGATTATATACATATATATATATATAAAGCATATATAAATCCATGAAATGCATTAACCACAAAAAATAATAAAACAGAGATTTCAACTTAAATCTCTACTAATTTTATGCAATGGCTTCTATTTTTTGAATAAAATATATAATAGTTTCTACATTTGTCATGTAATTGAGTTATTTTAATATTTATTTCTGATTTATTCAAATATATTAAAAATAAGTTTTTTACCACCTGTATCTGAACTAATTACATATCTAATATTTTTCTTTTAAATATAATTGTACTGCCACAATAGCTATTGACTGGAAGGAAATTTTGAGTCCTATATGAAAGCATTTGCATTTCATATGTAGCATTTTCATTTATACAGAACATTGTTATTTTGAAAGCATGGCTTGCATAATGTGATATGATAACTCAAAAATGATTGGGGGAAATGCCTATGCTTTTTGGGACTGAACAGCATTGTATTTATGGTCAACAAAAACATTTTAAGCCTGTTGCTTAGCAACCTGCATGCAAGGAAAAATTTGCATCATGGTTCCAAAATAAGGGTTTATGATATTAAATTATTTAACGTTGTTTGATGTTATTGCTCTTCAAGAAGTTCATCAATAATACCAGTTTGACTGGCTTTCTAGTTTCATTTGCAACTTTCAGTTTACTTATTAACTTTTACATAAAAGCACAATAGGAAAAAAAATATAAATAAAACCTAAAGAGTGGGGGTGGGAAGAAAAGATGAACTGACAAAGAATTTCATCTTTATATGCAACACTATTTCATTACTTAAGGGAAAACACACTGTAATCAAAATCACTGTGTGGATACCATTTTTCCCTCTTTTTCTGGGGCTATTTTGGGCAAATGCTTCTATATCCTTGTGAAATTACTCTAGTGAATTTCACATAGGATAATTCAAAATGGAAAGACAAAAACAAGGACCTATAATTACAACTGTTTGTATATTGTATCCTTTGCCACACTATTCATTCTACATTTCTACTTGAATCCTCGAAGAACACCAATAAAATTGCTAGAGTCTAATGGTGAATCACTTTCATGATTAGAGTCCAACCATGGATCACTTTTACTAACCAAATATAACATTTACTAACAAGCAATATTATGAAATTATGATTTTTTTCTCATTAATATTAACATATTTTCTTTACATAAAATAAGTTTTGTGTATTCTTTCTTTTTTCTTTTTTTTGTTTTTGTTTGTTTTGTTGTCCATTTTGTTAAGGGCACTAGTGTGATATTTGCTGACTAAACTAGAAATTAGCTGTTCTCAACATGATGTACTCTTTATTTGTAAATTTTTTATTTCATTTGTTCTGATTGGATAGCTCTTTACTAGTATATGAAATATGTAAATAGACAACTAGTTCAATTTTCTTAATGAAATTGGTTCTTAAAATAAAATATTTTTCATACCTACTGCATTTGCATTATCACCATGGAGTTAGAATTGCTTCTAAGTCTGATCTTTTCAAAATGTAGATATTCCTCACAGATTTCTCTTTCTGTAGAAATGACCATATCTTTCCCTTACTCAAACCTCTCAAAGACTTCTTATTAACTGCACGGAAGGGTCAGACGCTCTCAGCACAGTATAATATGTGACACCAAGGAGAGCCTCTGCTGATCTCATCTGCACCTTTATTGATTAGTTTATCCCCCATTACATCCTATATTCAAATAATATTGAGAGAGTTATATTTTTCTGAATGTACTGTTTTTTTTTCCTTCCTCCATTAGACTTACAATCCCTTTTCATATGATTTCCTCCTTTTTGTTCTTCAGAATACAATTCTTGACCCTCAAACACACCATTTCTTTTTCTCAAAAGCCAAATTAATTCTGCTTCCTGATGGAGCTGAGTATTCCCTTGTCAGGATTACCACTGTAGCTGAAGCATACTTCTGGTATACCATATTACATCTGCTTACAGATCAGCAGTTCTGATGTGATCAGCAGTCATTTTTTCCAACTTTTTATCTTCAGGGCCAATATTAGAACATCCTTTATGCCCTAGGGCTCAATGTTTAACATATATTCCATTGCTTAATAATATAAGGTTTAAAAGTGAATTGATTTGTATATTAAATTAATGACAAGTAGTAACATGAATTTTAATATGTAAGATTTGTGAAACACTTGGAATTTGCTTCTAGTGAAAAGAACAGATAGAGTGAGGTTCTCTGAATCAAAGACAAGATTTCGACCTTTTTTACTCAACAAATATTAACTGGTTACAAGTTGTATACCTTACAAAAAAAAAAAATTGAAATGGTTTTGACCAGTAACATATTTATAATCTCTTAGACAGCAGTTTCTAATTCAAAAAAGTTGGACTGATATTTGCCATCATGAATGTGTGTATTAGACCGCAGAGACACTTAACCTGAACCAGCACTGCCAGTATATTTAAGGAAAAGGTGCAGCTTGAACTCTGTTTAGAGAATAGACAGAACTGAATCAAAGGAAAATGTCCATAGAGAATATTTCAAGGAATGAGACCAGGAGGGACAAAGACATGGTGGAAAAAGAATATTAAGATGGCGTGGATTGCAAGTAGCTAACAGGTTTTTGCCCATTGCAAGGAAGCTACAAATTCAATATTAACTTAAATAACAGAAGTTATTGTAAGAATACATGTAGAAACAAATAAGTATTCATTAATTCATTCCTTAATGTTCATGGAAAAGGAGGAATGTAATGGGCACTGTGATATGCTCTAGGAAATAATGTTCACCCCAACAGTGGTCGACCTTCAGTTTTATGGTATTTCAGTTATAAATTTTATAGTCCCACATATAGTTAACACTGCTGTGATGGAAAAGGACAGGGAAGGGTAAGTACACACACAAGGAATACTGAGGCATTCAAAACTCACCAAGGAGTTGAAAAGCCAGATTTCACACAGACCTGGTATTCTGAGTTGAACAAGAACCCATTGTGCTGAAATCCTAGAATATGAAGAGCTATGGAGAATGAGTAATTGACTTTAGGACCAAAAAAATGAGCTTAAATTGCTGCAGGAACAACAGAGGTGGTACTCCAAATGGAGGATTTAGTTGATGTTATTTTTTATCAAGATTCAGATGGCAGAGAAGAACTTGGGTAGGTAACAAAAAACTGACTAGCACTGTGTATCTATGTGTATATATTCATATGTATATAAGAAGAAAATGTTTTCATAGTTAAATTTCTTTCTCATGACAACAAAATGAATATATCCATATAAAAGATGACTATCGAGTCTCATTTATAAGATAGGATCTGTTCATTAAGCAATAAATTAGTAAAAGCTTAAAAGTTTTGGTAAAGGACTAGGCTTACATTTAAATCATTTACTATTCTCTTTAAATCAATTTCAAAGCAGTTTTAATGAAGCAAAAATTACATCCAATCACTTCTTGAAAAACTACTCTGAATTTCCCAAATTTGTGCTTAGGATATTATATAACAGTTATTTAGTAACATATTATATACATCAAATTTCTAAGTGAAAGCATTTGGATTTCGACATTGCCATTATATGATCAAAGAAAAACAGCCCATCAAAAATGTCATCATTAATCAACATTTGAATGCACACATTAGAAATGTACTTAAAATATTTTGATCTTACAAACTTATGTAATTTTAATGAAATCAAATGTTTAAAAGAGCATTTAAATATATTTAGTTTTCTGAGAGTAATGTTTTTTCTGTGATTATGTAGACTTCTTATGGTGACTGAAAAATAGCAGATAAAAATAGTCCATAAAAATGGAAATTGGAATATAAAATGACTTATTAAATATGAAAGCTGTTTTTCCATTAAAAGAATACAATGCCAACCCAAAACAAAACAAAAGTGTATTTAGTTACAAAGAAGAAGCGCTGCATATTTCTAAATATGTAGTTTGCCTATTGAAATGAAAAATAATTTGTTTTAAATTTAAGCAAACATTACAAATAGATTCAACAACCTATCAAGTTATTGAAACAAAATTAAGCTGATTATCCTTAAGAGCAAAGCATGACTTATTCATCTTTATAACCTTTTGAGGTCTAACTGTGTATCTTATACAAAGAAGGTGATCAATAAATTTGTCAAAGTGAAAAATCAGTTTCTCTTTTTTATCAATATGTTAATGGATTTAAGTATTTCCTTTACCCGTAATGTTCTTTTTGATATACCCACAGTAAGTATATCTAACACAATCCGAATAAAAGTATATGCTATAAACTAATGAACATTATTTTTTTACTTCACCTAGTCTTGCACAATAATTATGAATAATTTATAATCAGGTATGAGGGGGTATAAAAATAACTGAAAATTTACAACATATAAGTTGACTGTATAAATTATCTTTAATGTTCTTCATAATTTTTATTTGTACAGCTTTTCATGACTACATGTAACAAATGACTATTGTGGATTACATTTTTTCAAAATTTTAACTTTCAAATTAGTTGAAAGAGTGGTCATTAATATGTGATCATTTAGATTTAGTATTTGTTGATATTTACCACACATTATTTCTCTCTCTTTCTATACACACACACACATAACTACCTATAAATATATATATATATATATATGTATGTATGTATATGCATACATGCACATAAATATAAATATATATACTTATAGGTAGTCATACATGTTTTTCCTTTGGTAGAACCATATCATTATTTTATTTTGTAATTAAAATGAGAAGATCATTCTTCTGCATAGTTTATATACAATTTAAATTTTCAGAAAAATTCAAATTGATAAAATAGAAAAACAAAAAATTCTATGCTGAAATTTACCCAAAGCCTCCTACACATACATATCTAGATTATTTCCTTAATTCTGGATTCCAATTAAGGATGACTGATATAGGACCTCTAGTCATCATTTCTTTGAGGTTCTCTGCAGTCACTGGAAGAAAGGTAGTAATTAACTGGTCTTGGGATTTTCTTAATTGGTTATCTTTGGAAGGCGTTTCTATTTCATTACTTGAAATTGTTCTATTTAAATTGTGTATGACTTCCTGATTCAGTTTAGGTAGATTATGTCTCCAGATATTTGTTGATGTCTTTGAGATATTCTGTCTTATGCTATTTTATTTCAGTATAAATTTTCAAAATAGTTTCTAATTATCTTCTGTATTTCAGTTGTGTCCATTGTGATATTTCCTTTCCTCATATATTTTAATAATTTGGGCTTTCTCTCTTTTTCTCACCATTAGTGTGGTTTGTCAATTTTATTGATTTTTTTCAAAGAACCAACTTTTTGTTTTGTCAATTTTTTCAGTTGTGTCTTTTGTTTCAATCTCATTGATTTTAGCTCTGATTTTAATTATTTTCTGTCTTCTAATGTTTTTGGTGTTGATATGTTCTTCTTTTTCTAGGGTTTTGAGATGTAATGTTATGTCATTTATTTGTTGACTTTTTGTTCTTTTAATAAATGAGCTCAATGCAATAAACTTTCCTCTTAGTACTGCATTCATAATGTCCCAGAGATTTTGGTATGCTGTATTGGTATTTTCATTTACCTCTAAGTATTTTTATTTTTCATCCTTGATTTCTTTTACTATCAATTCATTATTCAATAGTGAATTATTTAGTGTTCATGTGTTAGAGTAGCTTCTATTTTGTATTTTATCATTAATTTCTAATTTCATTCCATTATGATCTGATGGAATACAGGGTATTATCTCTGTTTTTTTGTATTTACTAATAGTTACTTTATGGCATAAAATATGGTCTATTTTAGAGAAGGATCCATGTGTTGTGAGAAAAAAGTGTATTCATTCATTGATGGATAAAATATTCCATCTATCTGTTAAGTCTAAGTTATTGATTGTATTATTTAGTTCCATAGTCTTTTGTTTAGTTTTTGTTTGGGAGATCTGTCTAGTAGTGAGAGAGGTATTTTAAAGTAACCCAGTATTATCATGCTCTGATCTATTTGATTCTTGAAGTTGAGAAGGGCTTGTTTGATACGCATAGATGCTCCATTTTGGGGGCCATAAATATTTACAATCCTACTTCTTGCTGATATTTAATTCCCTTCAGTAGAATGAAATGTGCTTCTTTGTCCTTTCTGATTAACGTTGACTTGAAGTCCACTTTATCTGATATGAGGTGAGTCTCTTAGAGACAGCATATTGTTGGGTCTTGTTTTTTAAACCTATCAGCCAGTCGCTGTCTTTTGATTGATGAGTTTAGTCCATTTACATTCAAGGTTATTATTAAGATATGATTTGTATTCCAGGTCATTTTGGTTTATTTATGATTTTTAATTTGACTTAGTTTCTCCTTTGATTGACTATTGCTTTAGTGTAGTTACATACACCCTTTGCTGGTTTTTACTTTTTTTTCCACTTCATCATCATGGAATATTTTGTTGGAAGTATTCTGTAGGGCAGGATTTCTAATTGTAAATTATTTTACCTTTTGTTTATCTTGGAAGATTTTTTTTCATCTTCAAATATGAAACTTTATTTTGTTGGATATAAAATTCTTGGTTGACATCCATTTTCTTTCAGAGTTTGAAATATGTTGTTCCATGACCAGGATCTTAGCTTTGAAGGTCTAGGTTGAGAAATCAGTTGAGATCTAAATTGGTTTCCTCCGTATATAATTTGCTTTTTTTTTTTTTTTTTTTTTTTTTTAATCTCACAGCCTTTAAGATTTTAGCCTTAATCTGTATTTAAGTCATTCTTATTATAATGTGTCTTGGAGTGGGTCTGCTGTAATTTTATACATTTGGGGTTCTGTGAACCTCTTGTATTTGATTTTCCATTTCGCTCTTTAGATTTGGGAAATTTTTCTGGTATTTTTAATCTAAAAGATTGTGCATTCCTTTGGTTTGTATCTCTACTCGTTTATATCTCCCCAAAACTCTTATATTTGATCTTTTCATATTATCCCATAATTCTTGGATATTCTGTCCATGGATTCTTACCATTTTCTCTGCATGGTCAACATTATTTTCAATATTAAATATTTTGTCTTTGTTGCCTCAGTTTCTGTCTTCCAAATGGTCTAGTCAGTTGGTGATACTTTCCATTGAATTTATAATTTGGTTTCTTGATTCCCCCATTTTGAGGATTTCTGTTTGTTTGTTTTCAGAATCTCTGACTCTTTACTGAAGTGATCTTTCACTTTCTGTTTTTTTTCTTTGATTTCCCTCTTTATACCTTTCTTTACTTCACAGATCAATTTAACTATGTACATCCTAAACTTTTTCTTGGCCATTTCTTCTACTGTGTGGTCAATAGATTATCTTATTGATACATCTTGGTTTGTTTGGGGCATTTTGTTTCCTTGTTTCTTCATGTTGCTTGTATGTTTTCCCATCTAGTTTTATGAATCTAGACCTATATTGTCTCTGAAGATTTCCAGTATCCCACCTTTAAAAGGGAGACCAATATTAACAGCTCCCAGTGTAAAAAATATATAGCCTTAAATCTAATAGCTCCCACCAAGGCATCTACTGCTTTCTCTCTATAAAAGGAAACGATGAGCTTAATCACTGTCCACAACATAAACAGAAAATTTGCCAGAAGTTCACAATTTCAAATGGTGAACAGAGACAACAGAAATAGTGTAGGACATGATGTTCACGAGGAAGGAAGAGAGAAGTGAGAAGTAAAAATTCATAGGAAGCCTGGAAAAGGAACCAACAGAGATTGGTGGAGAAAAGTTAGAAAGGGAATCCAGGAAAACAGACAAGTAAGAGAAAGAACACATACCAAGAGTAAAAAAGTTAAAAATATAAGAATATATAATAAAACTGCAAAGCACAGTGTATCTATCACCATCCTCAACAAACTGATGCATGAAAAATACCCTGCTCCAAATATGGTGGAGAGAGATGCAGGAGAAGAAAAAAATAAAAATAAATCTTGATGAAAAATTGAACAACTATCTCCGTCAGTGTTCAAAAGTTTCTCAATCCTGTTTCTGACTTCCCTCCAGACTGCCTGGCTCAAACCAGTCCTAGCAGACCCAGTCACTATCCCACTGACCTGACCTTCATATATCCTGGCTTCAGCCATGTTGCAGTCCCGAGATCTCAATGTCACTGGAATTTGGAGAGAGACCATCAAGGACGAGGGATCCTGAAAAACAGCAACTAGATGGTGATGATCAGCACTCCCAGGAAAAGATCCCAGGCACAGCCAAACCCACAGGCAGCCTGATACTGAAACTTCAGATCCTGGCCAGCCTCCCCAGACAGGGGTGGCTGCTCCCCAAGATGGCAGTGGCATCAAACCTGCTGACATTCCCACCCCCCAGGCCTTGGTCAGTGTCTCAAGATGGATGTGGCTGTACAGAACCAAACCTGGAGTCTCCCTGGCAGCAGACCTCTGGGTAGTGTTGGAAGCAGTAGTGGCGGGGGTCAGTGGCAGCAGACAGCGGGTCAGCAGCAGCTGCAGTGGGTCAGTGGTGTTGGCAGCAGGTGGGGCGTCGGTGGCAGCAGCAGCACCCACAGAGAAGACCTCCAGGTGACCTCTGGGCAGGGGAAGTGGCATTGGCAGTATCAGCATCACCGACGGCCGGAGAAAAGACCTCTAGACGCCTGCAGCTGTGGTGTCAGAGAAGACCTCTGGGCGACAGCAGAGGCATCTGCAACTGGAGAGATCATCTTGATGCCTGTGTCCCAGATGCTGATTGTGGAGAGATAGGACTTGTTTTCCCAGTTGAATTCTGATCTTGATTTGGTTCCATCTCTTCTTTTTATGTCCCTATGCATTCCTTTCAGTGAAGTGTTTACCCTGTGCATTTATGTATTAGATATATACAGCTTGTTTTTGATTTTTATAAGGGTTCACACTTAAGAGTTTGCCTCTGGTCTCAGATGAGATTTTGGACTTGGATTTTTGGGCGATAACTGAAACTGTTTAAACTACTGGGACTCTTAAAAATGGACTACATGTAGCTTGCATGGTGAGACAGGCATAAGCTTTTGAGGGTCAGGTGCAGAATATTATGGTTTAGAATTAGGTATCCCCCACAAGTTCATGTGTGAGATAATGCAAGACAGTTTAGAAGTAAAATGATTGGGCTATGAGAGCCTTAAACTAATCAGTACATTAATCGGCTGATAGGAATTAACTGGGTGATAACTGTAGACAGGTAAGTTATGACTAGAGGAGGGGGGTTTGGGAGGGCATGAATTTGGGACTTATATTTTGTACTTATTGAGCAGCACTCTCTGTCTCTTTCTGCTACCTGATTGTCATGTTCTGAGTTGCTTTCCTCTGTCACACTCTTTTACCATGATATTCCGCCTTACTTAAGACTTAGAGCAACAGAATTGGCCATATATGGACTGAGACCTCTGAAACCATGAACCCTCAAATAAACCTTTCCTCCTAAATGTGTTCTTGTCAGGTCTTTTGGTCATAGCAGCAAAAAAAGCTGAATAAAACATATGGTAATATATGTTGGCCAGTGCAGCAAGGAGCCAGGATGTTGAGAAAGGTATACCCTAAGGCTTAGGTGAACACAGTTTATATTTTAATGAGTTTGAACCAGTGAAATCCCCAAAACTTCCTTTCTCCATCAGAAGACTAGTACCAAGTAATAAACCACAGCAGTCTTTTGCTGCAGAAAAGTAAAGAGAAATAAACCTTTTCTGAGGTTTCTAGGGTCTCCTGAAAGCTGAAGATGGAGAAGAAGCTCTGAGTCGGGGTGAAGGAAGCCTTCTGACCTTCCTGACATCACCCTAAGATCAAGATAGTAGGATCCTCCCACCTAAGGGCCTTAAAAGTATGTGTTCACATACAGATAACTAGATTGTCTGTACTAGTTCATCTGCTGACTAGATAACCCCCTCATTACTTGCCAGAAATTAAGTAATCAATTAATAGGCATACTTATTTCTTGCCCTAAATCCTATTTTTCCTCTATAGTTCTTTTTCATAATTAGTATATGATAAATACCAAAATGAAGAATAGAAAGAATTAAAAGAACCAACAGAAGCATCCCAAGAAATAAAAAGCTAATAGAAACAAAACATTGAAAATACAGATGTCAGATTTATGAATTGGTGATTAAATGATGTTTAGTAACATCTTAGAAGACCCTCATGGGAAAGATGACATGCCACAAGTGAAGAATTTATTAAACATCTCAAACATATTTTAAAAAGTATAAAGGAAATGATACATGTGAGAGCACAAAGCAGAGATGCACAACTCTTTTGAAGATTTATCACTGGATTAAACACAACAGAGATCTTAAAGACAAGTTAATTAAACTTACTCAAACTGATACTTTCACACAAGTGTTGGGGGAAGGGAGAGAACTTGAAGTTTTAGTCAACATTCCGTAGCATGTTTTATTTACCATCCCTCTGGAAACAGAAGTTTTAAAATACAGTATACACAGAACAAGGTTTTTCAGACACCGATATAAGTTAGTTCATGAAAGTGATCTGTAAATGGGGAAAACAAATAAATTAAACCCCAAATATTACCACCCAATGCTTAGCGAATCTTCCCACCACAGAGCAAGAAGATGCAAAACCCAAGTGTTGCCCTCAGTGTAGGAGACAAAAGTTGAGATTCCAGGGAGGGCCAGGCAGATAGAGAGAGAGGGGCAAGATACTAGAGAGGAGAGAAGTGCAAGAAGAGATAGCTCTCTGAGGTCACACGGTCTGCCTTGCATCTGCAATGAAGAGAAAACAGATGGCAGCATTTGTGAAGAAAATACATGAGTGGGAGGGAACTGAAGGAACAGTCAGAGGAGCTGCCAAAGGGTCAGGAATAGTTTATATGTTCATATGACATAGTGAAAATAATCTCTTACTCCATAGGCCAGAATATCAGAAAATATTCAATACTTGGACAAAATTAGACCTAAAATAAAGATTTCTCTAGTTCTGTCCAAAAGATTTTTTAAAAAGTAAAAAGGTAAAACTGATTCCAAATATATTAACAGCAGCACCAGTGCACATTTCAAGAATATTTAGAGGAACACAAAAATACATAGTACTCATCAAGATAAAATTCATCATACAGTCAAAAATGTCCGGGAATGCAAAAAGAGAGAAAATATGACTACTATTATCCTGATAAGTCAGTTTAGTGAAACTGATTAAGAAATGACATCAATCATAGTTATTAGACAAAGACATTTTTACAGTTATTACAACCAAAACTTATTGATCAAAAAGGCAAAGGAAATCTTAGAAATGTTAAATAGAGAATTGGAAGCTATATTTTAAAAAGAAAAGTACCAAATTGTATGTACTTCTAGAGTTGAACACCAAAAAATTTTTGAGATGGAATGGGCATCGGATGGGGTTAACAGTAGACATTATGGAGTAAATTCTTTTTGAAAGCGGTTTAAACTTTGAACAATAAGCAATATCTTTAATAAAAGTATTTGAGGCTCACCTACATCTTGAGGAGAGCAATCTGCTTCACTTTGCCTGTGATTCAAATGGTGATCTCTAGAAATTACCCTCAGACACAGAACTATGTTTAACTCAAGATTTGGGCACTTCACATACTGAAAGAAGAAAAACGCCACAAATCCTAAAATGCTTTATCCCCAAGAACATCTTGTAAAATTGGGAGAAGAAAATCAACATGAATATATAAGACCTAAAAAGAAAAAAATTACCAGTACTTTAAGACATGTTAAAGGAAGTATCTCAGGCATAAGGAAAATGATACCAGTTGGAAATCTGGATCTGGATCAACCAAAAGAAATGAAGAATGACAGAAATGGTAAAATATGGGTAAATATAAAAATATTTCAAATAAACTTAAATGACAAGAGTATCTAAAGAAATAGTAATACTAACACAGTGTAAAATTTATTACATATATAGAAAAAATACATAAGAACAAAAACAGGTTGAGAAGAAAAATGGCAACATAGTGCAGTAATTTTTCAAAATAAAGGAAAAGTAATAAAAGACCAAACTCAGAGATACAAAATAGAAATATAGTGTTTGAAAGCTAAGAACTAGACTGTTTACTTGTTGAACACACTGAAAAAAAAAAAAACCCACAGAATTCCAACATCAAAGAACACTTCAAGGCTATTGTGGATAAAAATGAGACAGGACCAATCAAAAATCATGCCTGAAGTATAATCTGAGGTCTGATATTGTGATGTCTCTTCTTTCATTCTTCTCATTGAGGATTGTGTTGGCTCTCATGGGTCTCTTATTTTTCCATATTAATTTTAATACTGCAAGAATGCCAATGGTATTTTGATGGGAACTACATTGAATCTGTATATTGCTTTGGTATTATGGCCATTTTGACAATATTGATTCTGCCTATCCAAAAACATTGGAAATCTTTCCATCTTCTAATGTCTTCTTCAATTTCTTTCATTAGTGTTCTATAGTTATTTTTGTTTTTGTTTTTGTTTTGTTTTCAGACTGCATTTTGATTCATTGTACAGTTTTTCTTGTCAGATCCCTCACCTGTTTTGTTAGATTGATTCCAAAGTTGTATATTTTGTTTTGTTTGTTTTTTTAGGTTATTGTGAATGGGATAGTTTTTTTTTATTTCTTTTTTCAGCAGGTTCATTATTGGAGTACAGGAATGCAATTGATTTATGAGTGTTCATCTTGTATCCTGCTAACTTTATTCATGAGCTCTAGAAGTCTTTTGGTGGAGTTTCTTGGATCTTGTAAATATAGGATCAGGTTGTCAGCAGAGAAAATTTGAACTCTTCTTTTCCTGTTTGTATCCTTTTATTTCCTTCTCTTGCTTGATTGTTCTGGCTAGAGTTTCAAGTACACTGTTGAATAGGAATGCTGAAAAATGTGTGTTTTGTTCCTGTTTTTGGCATTCAGTTTTTCTCCATTCAGTCTAATGTTAACTTTGGGTTCATCATATATAGCCATTACAGGGCTGGTTGATAGCTCAGTTGGTAGAGTGCTTGCCTTGCAAGCAGAATGTTCTGGGTTTGATCCCCAGTACCACAATAAAAATAAAAAGTAATTATAATAAAAAAAACCATATATAGCCATTACAATGTTGAGGTACGTTCCTTCTTTCCCTAGTTTCTCTAGTGTTTTAAACATGAATGGGTGCTGTACTTGTCAAATGCTTTCTACAGAACTATAGTAACAAACACAGCAAGGTACTGGCACCAAAACAGACATGAAGACCAACAGAATAGAATAGAAGAGAAGGAGACAAACCCCCATAAAGGCAGTTATCTGAAACTAGACAAAGATGCCAGAAACTTATGTTGGGGAAATAGCCTTTTTAACAAATGGTGCTGGGAAAACTGGAAATCAATACATGTGAAGAAGAATGAAATTGGACCCTTTTCTCTCACCCTGCACAAAAGTCAACCCATAGTGGTTCAAAGACCTAGAAATTAAATTAGACAATCTGCAAGTACTAGAAGAAAATGAAGGTCCAATACTCCAGCAGGTTGGCACAGGAATCAACTTCCTTAAAAAGACTCCTAAAGTGCAAGAAATAGAATAAAAAACCAATAGGCAGGATATCATCAAATTAAATAGCTTCTTCACAACAAAGGAAACAATTAAAAGCATGAACAGATTGCCTACAGAATGGGAAAAGATCTTTGCCAACAACTTCTCAGATAGGGTATTAATATCCAGAATATACAAAGGAACTCAAAAAACTTCTAACCAAACGAACCATATAACCCAATTAATAAATGGGCAAAAGAACCACACACTTATAAAGGAAGAAATACAGATGGTCAAAAAATACATGAAAAAATGTTCAATATATCTAACAATTAGAGAAATGCAGATCAAAACTACATTTTGATTTCATACTGTAGTCACAATGGCAATTACCACAAATGTGAATAATAGATGTTGGCAAGAATACGGTGATAAAGGTGCACTCCTACATGGTTGGTGGAATTGCAAATTACTAAGAAAACTCTGTAAAACAGTTTTGAGATTACTCAGAAAACTAGAAATGTAATCACCATATGACCCAGCTATCCCATTCCTTGGTGTAGATATAAGATTTAAAATCCGCATACTACGGTGATGTGGTCACATCAATGTTTCTAGGAGCACAATTCACAATATTTAAGTTTGGTTCCATAATCAACCTAGGTACCCTTCAATAGATGAATGAATAAAGCAAAAGTGGTAGATATATACAATGGAATATTATTCAGTCATAAAGAAGGATGGAACTATGGCATTTGCCAGTAAATGGATGGAATTGGAGACTATCATGCTAAGTGAAATAAGTCAGTCCCAAAAACTCAAAATTTGAATATTTTCAGTGATATGTGAAAGCTAATCAAAAAAATAGAAGGGGGAGAAATAAAGGGGGAGGATGGAGATATGGGAAAAGGGAAGAACAGTAGAATTAGTCTGACTGAAGTTTTGTATAGTATATCCATAGGATGCTAATTTCAAAAAAATACTATAAATCAATTGCAGAAAGTTAAGTAACCCAGAGGGAAGGGATCGGGAGGAGAAAGGAGGGAAGATAAGTGCTAGGGACTGAAATAGAGCAAATTATATTCCATGCTTTTGTAATATGTGAGAATGTATCTTAATGTTTTATATAACTAAAAAGAATAAATTAAAAAAAATCTTGCCTGAACACAGATAGAAACATGAACATAGTTCAGTCAAAAAAAGTGATTCAACATTTCTTTATTCTGACCAGTATGAATGATAATAATTTCTTGACTGATTTTATTTTTTGCCTGTATTTAATTTCCTGGGCCATAAATATGAATGCATTAATATAATTAAACATAGACTTTCCCTGTTTTATGTCAGTCTTTATTCCATAGGAAAGCCTAGTGACCTTTAACTCCATCCCCAAAGTTAACTAATACAAACAGATTCTGTAATAAGTCCTTCCTAACAAGCTCTTCCTAGGATGTTCCCCATAATGTGCTTTTTCTCCTTTAGTCATTTTGTTGTTTCAAATCTTAATGTTATCAAGAGACATCTTCATAGATACTCAGATTATTTATTTATTTATTTATTTGTACCGGAAGTTTAACTCAGGGACACTTAACCACTGAACCACACTCCCAGGGTTTTTTAAAATTTTATTTTGAGACAGGGTCTCACACAGTTGCTTAGGGCCTCGTTAAGTTGCTGAAACTGGTCTCAAATAATCCTCCCGCCTTGGCCTGAGTTGCTGGAGTTACAGGCGTGCACCATTGCACCAGGCTCTCTGATTAATGTTTAACCCAGTGTCTAGACAACCAAGTCCCAGTCAAGTTGACACATGAAGTAAACCATGACAGGTGTGTTACTGGTAGTCATCCTTTTCTTCCCTCATGCTCCTCCTTCCCTGTCCTGCTTCTTCCTTCCCTCTGTGGTGGTAGGGATCCTAGGGCCTCCCACATGGTGGGTAAGTACTTTTCCACTGAACTATACCCTCAGTTCTCCTCTCAATCGTTAGCTAGAGCTTTTGACACCCTTTGTGTCACAAGCAAACACAACAATAATGTAATAATTTACAACTAATAGGTCAATGCAAAAACCAGAATATAAAATGTCATTAAAAACCAACCAACTACTACAAAATAGAGCCAAAAACAATGAAAGAGGAACAAAGAAGACATAAATGGAAACCTAGTGGTGAGATAGAGGTTTAAATTGAACCATATTAATGGCCATAGTGATGAATAATCTAAACTTACCAATCAAGGATACTTCCAGATTTGGAGATAAAAGTCAAGCCTCAAAAACATGTTCCCTACATGGGACCAATTTCAATATGAAGTGTGTTAAAATAAGTTCTGACAAAGATCAGCCATGTTAACACTAATCAAAGGAAAGCTGAGTCAGCTGTATCAACGTCACAACAAAGACTACTGTCAGGCATAAAAAGATAATTTTATAATGATAAAGGTTACAGCCATAAAGCACCTCAAAATACTAAATATTTATGAACATAGAAACTACTTCAAAAATGAATGAATGTGAGGGGAGAAGTAGGCCAATCCAAAATAACAGAGGCATCAATAACACTTTCTCTAAGATTCACAGAATAACTAGACAGAAAAACAGTAACCAATGGAAGACATAGTCAACACCTTGAACTTACCAGACCTAACTGATATTTACAAAACGGCCCAACAAAAGCAGAATATGCATTATTTTCTAATATACATTGAACATTTACAAACATAAGTCATACTGTGGGACTTAAAACAAGTAGAAATAATTTAAAGTGCCTTAAATCATATAAAGAATGGATGAATGGTTGTAGCTCATAGGTGACAATCATATATTGTATATAAAAGAGTAATAGAAATCACATATGTAAAAATAATAAACAATACTATATTGTATATAAAAGATAATAGTAGAAAGGCATCTAACATTTTCCAGGTATTTGGAGTCTAACTAAAAAACTTCTCATTTCAGCTCTTAAAAAACAGTGCAAAAATATCTGGCTTTGGGACCAGCTGAATGAGGCTCTTGTGTGACCCACAGCTTTTATCTTGCAGAATAAAGAAAACATAATCAGGATGAGTTGTCATAGTACATAAGATTATAACTATGTGAATTATGTGAAACACACACACATATTCACTTCACATTCTTTCCCTAGGAATAATGATTCTGTATTCATTAATTCTGTCTCCCCTATGACTTTTCATGCATAACAACCATGAGGAATGACTATTGGCTGTATTTGTGACTTTAACACACTTTTTAATATCTCCTCAAATGAGGAATTGGAAAGAAATTAGAAAATATTTTCAATTGAAAGAAAATGAACAAATCAAAATTTGTAGCATGTGGCTAATGCCATGTTTAGAAATAAATTTATTAAATCCAATGCTTAAACTAGGAAATAAAAAGGTGTTATATGACTGCATGACCAATGTTACCCTATAATATGTATAATTAGAAAAATGAGAAATTACACTCCACTTATGTATTAGCTCTCAAAAATGTATAACTGCATTCTACTGTCATGTACAACAAATTAGAACAAATAAAAAAAATTTTAAAAAGGTAATTCTTACGTTAATGACTCAAGCTTTCATCTGAAGAACTAGAAATCAGTAAATTAAACACAAAGAAGAAAAAAATGGTAAACATAGGGACAGAAATAAATTATATAAAAGCAAAAATAAGTGAGGAAGTAAATAAAGTGATATATTGGTTCTTTAAATAGACCAAAATAATTAATAAACTTCTGGATGGATTAATATAAAATATAAAAGACAAGTTAATTTCAGAAACAAGATGGAATATTAATATAGACCCTGCAGACATTAAAAGTATAAATAGGGAATATAATAAGCAACTTTATTTATGTCAGTAACATTGATTCTACCCAAATTTCTTGAAAGATACACAACTAAAAAAAATAGATAATGTGAACAATTTCATATTTCAAGTTATTTGTCTGGGCCTGTGCATGTAACAATCTGTCTTCCCCAGGGGCTTAAGAGAGTACCCACAGGAAACAGTTTTATTTCACTTTGTATTCAACATGCTTTTTCTAGCAGACATGGCTAAACAAATTATTTTATCTATAATAATCTATAATTTATTTTTTAGCCATAAATTTTATTCCATTAAAACTAATGAATTTTTTCTCCTTGCTAACAGTTATACCCCATGACTTTATGGCAGGAACAACATAGCTATTTTAGCATAGTTAAAATTCAAGGGACTTTCCTAAAGTGAGATGGACTTCTATAAAGCAAATAGCTCATTTTAAAATGAGCCAACTGAATTACTCGGCTCTTTCTACCAAGATACTAAAATAAAAGATTCAAACTCAAAATTTTTACCATGAGTGCATTTTACTACTCACAATTTTCCTGAACACTATTCTAAAACAACTCCCATTTCAGTGAGGATGTAACTAGGCTTAGATTGGACAACTTTCTTTCAGAGCAATCTAGTTCCAAATTACCTCATTATAACTGTGCTCTAACTAGACCTACTAGTCTTTGCAATACTTTAAAAATAAAGGTTCCCTGTACATTTCTAATTTTACAAGAAAGATTTCTAAAATAGAGGCAAAAACATGTTGCATATTCTTTCCAGTGAAAAGGAACAGATTAAATTTTCATACAAACTGACTGTACAAACCTTTGGGTTGCAACATTTATCTGTGTAGCCTCTTCACTTAGAACAATCTTTTCCCTTCACTTTTACTTCAACCTAGAGGCCAATAACTTCAAATTGAATTAACTTCCTTCGCAGTAAGATTGTTGATGGGATTGAGTAATTATGGCAAGTTGTTTCATCATTATTTTTCTCAGCTCTGCACACATAATACTGATTGAGTTAAAACTTTTATTTACATGTTAGCTGAAGTGTCATAGTTACAATTTTGAGATAACAAAAATACCTGCCAATTTTACCTGAGATGAGTCTAGAACAATCTTATTTTTTAATATATTTATATACAGATAAAGTATATATAATTGTCTTTTTGGAAGTAGTTGAAGTTTTGAGGTAAGGATAAGAAGAATTGTGATTTTTTAAAAATGATGTTAAAAATCAGTGTATTTTGAAGAGTCTGAAGCATTTTGTAGGTGAATACTTCCAACAAGCAGTCTTTTTTTTTTTTTTAGTTGAAATATCAGTGACTATTTCTTTTTTTTTACTTTTTTTTAATTATTATTGTATACAAATGGGATACATGTTGTTTCTCTATTTGTACATGGAGTCAAGGCATACCATTTGTGTAATCATACGTTTACATAGGGCAATGATGTTTGATTCATTATTTTTTTTCCCTTCCCCCCACCCCTCCCACCCCTCTTTTCCCTCTATACAGTCCTTCTTTCCTTCATTCTTACCACACTCCTTATCCCTAACCCTAAACCTAACACTAAACCTAATGCTAACCCCTCCCACCCCCCACTATATGTCCTCATCCGCTTATCAGCGAGATCATTCGTCCTTTAGTTTTTTGAGATTGGCTTATCTCACTTAGCATGATATTCTCCAATTTCATCCATTTGCCTGCAGATGCCATAATTTTATCATTCTTCATGGCTGAGTAATATTCCATTATATATATATGCCACAGTTTCTTTATCCATTCATCAACTGAAGGGCATCTAGGTTGGTTCCACAATCTGGCTATGGTGAAGTGAGCAGCAATGAACATTGATGTGGCTGTATCTCTGTACTATGCTGATTTTAAGTCCTTTGGGTATAGGCCAAGGAGTGGGATAGCTGGGTCAAATGGTGTTTCCATTCCAAGCTTTCTGAGGAATCTCCATACTGCTTTCCAGAGTGGCTGCACTAATTTGCAACCCCACCAGCAATGTATGAGTGTTCCTTTTTCACCACATCCTCGCCAACACCTATTGTTGCTTGTGTTCTTGATAATTGCCATTCTAATTGGGGTGAGATGAAATCTTAGGGTAGTTTTGA
Source organism: Sciurus carolinensis (assembly GCF_902686445.1). Taxonomy (NCBI): domain Eukaryota; kingdom Metazoa; phylum Chordata; class Mammalia; order Rodentia; family Sciuridae; genus Sciurus; species Sciurus carolinensis. The sequence continues at coordinate 144,361,669 of NC_062216.1, forward strand.
TTTGCATTTCCCTTACTACTAGAGATGTTGAACATTTTTTCATATATCTGTTGATTGCTTGTACATCTTCTTCTGTGAAGTGTCTGTTCATTTCCTTAGCCCATTTGTTGATTGGATTATTTGTATTCTTGGTGTAGTTTTTTGAGTTCTTTATAGATTCTGGAAATTAGCGCTCTATCTGAGGTATGGTTGGCAAAGATATTCTCCCACTCTGTAGGCTCTCTCTTCACATTGCTGATAGTTTCCTTTGCTGAGAGAAAGCTTTTTAGTTTGAATCTATCCCAGTTGTTGATTCTTGCTTTTATTTCTTGTGCTATGGGAGTCCTGTTAAGGAAGTCTGATCCTAAGCCAACAAGTTGAAGATTTGGACCTAATTTTTCTTCTATAAGATGCAGGGTCTCTGGTCTAATTCCAAGGTCCTTGATTCATTTTGAGTTGAGTTTTGTGTAGGGTGAGAGATAGGTGTTTAATTTCATTCTGTTGCACATGGTTTTCCAGTTTTCCCAGCACCATTTGTTGAAGAGGCTATCTTTTCTCCATTGCATATTTTTGGATCCTTTGTCTAGTATGAGAAAATTGTATTTATTTGGGTTTGTGTCCATGTCCTCTATTCTGTACCATTGATCTACCTGTCTATTTTGGTACCAATACCATGCCGTTTTTGTTACTATTGCTTTGTAGTAGAGTTGAAGATCTGGTATTGCAATATCCCCTGCTTCGCTCTTGCTACTGAGAATTGCTTTAGCTATTCTAGGTTTTTTATTCTTCCAGATGAATTTCATAATTGCTTGCTCTATTTCTGTAAGGTACATCATTGGGATTTTAATTGGAATTGCATTGAATCTGTATAGCACTTTAGGTAGTATGGCCATTTTGACAATATTAATTCTGCCTATCCAGGAACATGGGAGATCTTTCCATCTTCTAAGGTTTTCTTTAATTTCTTTCTTTAGTGTTCTGTAGTTCTCATTGTAGAGGTCTTTCATTTCTTTTGTGAGATTGATTCCCAAGTATTTTATTTTTTTTCGATGCTATTGTGAATGGGGTAGTTTTCCTAATTTCTCTTTCTGAAGATTCATCACTTATGTATAAAAATGCATTGGATTTATGAGCATTGATCTTGTAACCTGCTACTTTACTGAATTCACTTATGAGTTCTAAAAGTTTTCTGGTGGAATTTCCAGGTTCCTCTAAATATATAATCATGTCATCAGCGAACAGGGATAGTTTGAGTTCTTCTTTTCCTATTCGTATCCCTTTAATTTCTTTGGTTTGTCTAATTGCCCTGGCTAGAGTCTCAAGGACGATGTTGAATAGAAGTGTTGAAAGAGGGCATCCCTGCCTTGTTCCAGTTTTTAGGGGGAACGCTTTCAGTTTTTCACCATTTAGAATGATATTGGCCATGGGCTTAGTGTAGATGGCCTTTATAATGTTAACGAATGTTCCCACTACCCCAATTTTTTCTAGTGTTTTGAGCATGAAGGGATGCTGTATTTTATCAAATGCTTTTACTGCATCTATTGAAATAATCATGTGATTCTTACCTTTAAGTCTGTTGATATGGTGAATGACATTTTTTGATTTCCGAATGTTGAACCAACCTTGCATCCCTGGGATAAAACCCACTTGATCGTGGTGCACTATCTTTTTAATATATATTTGTATGCGATTTGCTAAAATTTTGTTGAGAATTTTTGCGTCGATGTTCATTAAGGATATTGGTCTGAAATTTTCTTTCCTTGATGTGTCTCTGTCTGGTTTAGGTATCAGGGTGATATTGACTTCATAGAATGAGTTTGGGAGGGTTCCCTCCTCTTCTATTTCATGGAATACTTTGAAGAGTATTGGAATGAGCTCTTCTTTAAAAGTTTTGTAGAACTCAGCTGAGAACCCATCTGGTCCCGGACTTTTCTTTGTTGGTAGGCTTTTGATGACCCCTTCTATTTCATTGCTCAACAAGCAATCTTATGTAATAAAATACAATAAGATTTCTAAATCAGAATCTTGATAGTTTTTCTTGCCTACAAGAAAATAACTTTCCCCCACAAAATGCAAATAATTATATCTCTGATTATAAAGTTAATACATCTAATGCAGTAGTATCCTTTGGTATTCTTCTTCAATGAGTTTCTAAATAAACCTTTTCCTTATTCTAATCACAATCTTTTTTCCATTATTTGATGTCCTCTTCTCATCAACCAATCATAATGCTTTTTTAAAAGCATTGCTAACAGGAAATAATAAATAATTCGTCTTGAAGTGGAAGTGCTGTGTATCCTATATACCACGATGCAGGAAGAAACAGAACTGTCTTTGCACTCAGAGAACACAACATCCAGCCAGGAGTCACACAGACTAATGACAGTTAAATGTGATAAATGCAAAGCAGGAGAAGCATACCGAGATTGCACAGAGTGAGCACTGTACCTTAGAGGTGTCAGCAAAGACTTTTTAGAGGAAGCGATACATGATTTGGGACTTAAGAATAAATAAAATATTCATAGGGTGGATAAAGGCACTTTAAAAAAAAATGGAACTTCAGTGTTCAGTGTTCAAATAAATAAAACCAGAAATTTATTCTTCCTCTTTAAACAAAATTCAACCATTTTTTGAAACAGAGTCCATGTTGATATCCCTCCCAGGTAGTCATATCCTTGTTCACATTCATTTCACCCCTATTCCAAGTTTCATACCAGTTATGTCTTGTGGCATTTGACAGGCAGATTCATTGACAGGTTCTCACTCTGGATAAGTGGTGGGACTGTGTTTTTTTTTTTTTTTTTTGCACCTCTTTTGATGGTAGTTCTGAACTTTCTTTGATCAAAGAGTGAAATTAGCATGCATTGTGTCTAGGCAAATGCTTTATGATCAAGGTCTTATTTCCAAATTCTCTTCCCCCTTTCGTGATCATCATAGACACACATACTGAGAAGGAGCCTGTATAGGCCTGAGTCCTTTTTTTTTTTTTTTTTTTTTTTTTAGCGGTACTGGGGATCGAACTCAGGGCCTTGTGCTTGCGAGGTAAGCACTCTACCAGCTGAGCTATCTCCTCAGCCCTAGGTCTGAGTCCTTGAGTGACAAAGATAAGCAGATTCCTAATCCATTCTCTGATGGACATTTAATGTGAGGAAATATAAATCTTCAGTTTTATATGCCCACACCTCATTTTATTGCTCTTCCCTTTACTGCACTTTGTGGATAACTATAGCTTGTGTATGTATTGAAGATTCATGGTGATCCTTCAAGGAAGTTTATTGGCATCATTGTTATAAGAGCACATACTCACTTCATGTCTTTGTCATATTTTGGTAACTCTCATAATACATAAAACTTTTTCATGATTATTTTGTTATGGTGATCTTTTGTCACTGATTTTATATATAATTATAATTGTTTGGGACTTGGGAGCATCATGAATTGCACCATATGAGCGTAAACAATATATGTTATTCTGCCTACTTCACTAACAAGCTGTTCCTCCATCTCTGTTATGGTTTAAGATAATAGTTGTCCCCAAAATCTCATGTGTGAGACAATGCAAGAAGTTTAGAGGTAAAACGATTGGGTTATGAGTCTTAACCTATCAATGCATTAATCTCCTGATTGGGATTAAGAGGGTGGTAACTAGCCAGGTATGGTGACTGAAGGAGGTGGGACATTAGGGGTGTGCCCTTGGGCTATATATATTGTCTCCCATAAGGAACTCTTTCTCTGCTTCTTGGTGGTCACATTCTTATCTATTTTCCTCCACCACACTCTCTGCTATGATATTTTGCCTTATGTTGGGCCCAGAGTAATAGAGCCAGCTGAGACCTCTGAAACTATGAACCCCAAATAGTATTTTCCTCCTCTAAAATTGTTCTTGCTAAGTCTTTTGGTTACAGTAGCAAATATGCTGACTAAAACAATTTCTCTCCCTCTCTTTAAGCTTTTTTATTCCCTGAGACATGACAGGATTGAAACTAGGCCAATTAATAATCCTACACTATAAGTTTTCAAGTAAAAAGTGGATATGTATATGTCTCATTTTAAATCAAAAGCTAGAAATGATGGAGTTCAGGAAGGCACGTCAAAAGTCAAGATAGGCTGAAATCTGGGCCTCTTGTGCCAGTTATCAGAGTTATGAAAGCAAAAGAAAAGTTCTTGAAGGAAATTTGAGGTGTTACTCTAGTTAATAAAAATAAGGTGAAAATATAAACTTACTGCTGAAAAAGTTTGAGTGATTTGGATAGAAGATAAAATCAGTCACAGCATTCCTTTAAGTCAAAGCCTAATGCAGAGAAAGGACCTGACTCTTCAGTTCTATGAAGGATGAGAAGTGAGATAGTTGCAGAAGAAAGGTCAAAGCCTACAGAAGTTGGTTCATGAGTTTAAGGAAGGAAACTCTCTCTACAAGATAAAAAAAGTGAGATGAAGCACCAAGTACTAATGCAAAACCTGTAGAAAATTATTCTAAAGGTCTAGCTGAGATAATTGAGGGAGGCTACTCAAACCAACAGATTTTCAATTTAAGTAAAACTGCCTTGTATTGGAAGAAGATGCCATTAGGATTTTCATAACTAAAGAGAAGTCAAAGTTTAACTTTAAATTTTCAAATTATAGTCTGGATTTCTTAAGGGGAAGAAAAGAGTTTATGACTTTAATTAGAGGCCAATCCTCTTTTAGCACTGAAAACATTCTTAGAGTTTTAAGAATTATACTGAATACCTGGGCTGTATAAATGGAACAACAAAAGTCTGGATAACAGTAGAATTTATAACATATATTACTAAATATTATAAGCCACTATATAGACCACTACTCAAAAAATAAATAAATAAAATAAACCCTTTACTTTCAATACATCACTGCTTACTGACAATGTACATGATCTGTTCTGACAGAGATCTACAATGAGATTTATGTTCAATGCTACTAACACAATATCTGTTCTGTAGCCATTCTGCAGATCAAGGAGTGATTTCCACTCTAAAGTCTTATTATTATATTTTTTTTAATTTTTAAAATTTTTAATTTTTTTTATTTTTACAGACTGCATTTTGATTCAATGTATGCAAATGGGTTACATCATCTCATTTCTATGGTTATGTACAATGTGAATTCATACCATTTGTGTAATCACACGTGTACCTAGGGTAATGATATCTGTCTCATTTCACCATTTTTCATACCCACCCCCATTTCCCTCTAAGTAATCTAAAATTCCTCCATTCTTCTCTCACACCCTTAAGCATACATTTTGTAATGTTATAACTGCCAGGATGGACAGTGATTCCTGTGATATATCTGGGAAAAGTACATAAAACATTTTCTGGAAATAATTCCCCATTGTAAATGCCATTAAGAAAATTTGTACATCAAGAGAGGAAGTCAAAATATCGGCATTAAAGGATATTTGGAAGAAGTTGACTCCAAATCTTGTAGATGACTGAGGAGTCCAAGATCTCAGTAGAGGAAGTAACTTCAAATGTGGTAAAAATCACAAAAGAATTATAATTAGAAGTGGATCCTAAAGATGTAGCATAATTGCTGCAATCTCATGTTAAAAATTTAATAACTGAGGTGTTGATTCTGATGGATGAACAAAGAAGTTGTTTTTTAATATGGAAAATATTCCTCGTAAATATCCTATTAATATTGTATAAGTGACAAGAAGGGATTTAGAGTATTACATAATTTAGTTGATAATACAATGTTAGATTTGGGAGGATTGACTCCAATTTTGAAACAAATTTTACTATTAAATAAAATGCTACCAAATAGCTCCTCATGTTATAGAGGAATCTTTCATTAAGGAAGAGGCAACCAATACAACAAGCTTCATTGTTATCTTATTTTAAGAAACTATGACAACTTCTCCAGACTTCAGCAGTCAATATCTATACACATGGAGGCAAGGCCTCCATTAGAAAAATGACACTATTCACTTAAGGCTCAGTTGGTCATTAACAGGGTTTAGCAATACAATATTTTCTTATTAATGTATATATGGTGTTTTTAGACACAATGCTATTGCATACTTAATAAACCACAGTATAATGTCAATGTAATTTTTTATGCACTAAGAAACAAAAAAAAAAAAAAATGAACTTGCTTTCTGGTGACATCAGTTTTACTGCAATGATCTAGAACCAAATCCATGTATCTCTGATGTATGCCTGTATTATCAATGCAATTAACTTGTTACCACAACATAAGCCAGCCCATCTTCTCTGTTGTTTTTAAATGCTTTAATATTAGGCCTCTGGCCCTGAACTCAAAGGGCTAGATAAGTTACTTCTACATGTAAAACATACAATGCTATTAGATAATATATCTCAGTATGGTGATGATTCTCCTCATAGTAAGCACTGCACAGTTCAAGTACTCAACCCTAAACATGCAGAACCATCATTATTCCTCCTGCCTTAATATGCTGCCTTGATGTTATGCATTTCTTCTCTTACCACTTTATTTATAAGTGTGAAACTACTGATGTGATTAATAATTTGTTTTCCTCTTCCATATTTTAGGGTCTTCAAGTAGATTGTGCCATGTCCCATACCTACACCAGTGAACAGCACAGTCACAGAATCAGAGTGAGTCTATAATCAGCAAAGGTTAAAAAAAGTAAGGGAATTTGTGAGTATGTGGATGTGTGAATCAACTGAGGGTACTGAGTGCATATTTATTGATTTGACTCCTCCCTATATTTATAATAAGGGGAAAAAGGAACTAGCCTAAGTTGTAAGTTTTACTAAGTATAATTTAAAATAATAAGAACTAAAATTATTGACTTAAAAAGCCTAAAGGGGTGTCTGCAATGCCTTAGTACATTTTTTTTTTTCATTTTGTAGCTTGGAAAACCAAAATCTACACAGACTTCTGATTTACAAGTAGTAACACTGCTTTAACTTTCATGATAGTATGGATTTTACTTTGAATGCTTTTTCTACAAATGGAATGAATACTCCAAATAAATAGCTATTTGACATTTGCATCCTTTTGACATATTTGACATTTTGGAACCTCTATTCACTCATTTCCAATATTATCTATTATGATGATTTGTTATAAGGATTAAGGGAATTAAGATACACAAAACAAATATGACATGTTCCTGCATATTATATATGTATATACAAATATGTGTATACACACACACATACCATACTACATGCATACACCTTTGATCTGAGGGTGATGAGATTGATGATGGTGATGAATGTATGGAATCAAATAAAAATGTGAAATCTTTTACAACTTTCATAGCTCAGATTACTCTTCATTTGTACTTTAAGTCTGTGAAGAGTCATGTATTTTGATTAAATTTCTGAGACTAAAGAATTTTTTGATATAAGATGGGGAAGTTAAAGGAGAGAAAGGAAAAGAAATATTACATGATGATATATAATGTTTCTAAATAGTCAACTAGATAGTTACTCCTTTTAAGAAAATCTTAGACATAAAACAATTAATAAACCTTAAATGGAAAAAGTCAACCTTTCAGACCTCATAAATTAATGTACTTTAAAATTTTAGGATGAAGTAATTTAATGTACAGTTATAAATCATAGTGCCTATTTGTAAATTATAATGTCGAGGTGTCTGGAGATCAATTATTGAATATCACCTACTTTATTATACTGATGTGAAACTAAGTCCCAAGATTGTCAAGGGGCCTGCCTTAGTTTGTATAGCTGATAATGATTCTTCATTCTCACTTCTCCACTCATTGTCTATTTTCAAAGACTTTAGTAAGTATTCTACAATATTTTTTAATATGGGTTTACTAACTCAAACTTCCATCCGAAAATAAATGTGTGATGTTCTTGAAGATGGTCATCTTTCCCTGCTGGAGTGAGCGCTGCTAGGTCCTTCCCATTTATTTTAGAGTCCACGATCATTTCATACCTTTACCTTTCCCAGAATAGTGCTTATGTCATCATCCAAATAAATAATTTAAATTTGTTATAAGATTCTAATAATAGCTTAGCATTGCTGATCAAAAACTTACAGATAACTTGAAAAATACAGCTATTTAAGTCCAGATATTTATACTCCAAGAAGACAAATTATTTTATCCATGATGTTGAGTGAGTGTGGTACTTAAATATCTAACATATCTGAGTAGAACATATTTGGTTAAAATAGAATCATGGTAAGAAAAGTTCTCACACCAGTAAGAAATGGCATCCATGGAGAATACAAATAATAATAAATGCTGGTGATGATGTGGAGAAAAAGGAACACTTTTACACTGTTGGTGGGTCTGTAAATTAGTTCAACCACTATGGAAATCAGTATGTAGTCTCCTCAATAACCTATCCATGGAAACACCATATGATCCAACTCTACCACTCCCTGGAATTTATCCTAAAGAATTAAAGTTTTCATACTATAGTGATACATGCGTACCCATGTTTACAGCAGCACAACTTACAATAGCCGAACTATTGTGCCAGCCGAGGCATCCGTCAATGGAAGAATAGATGAAGAAAATGTGATATATATAATGTGATTTTATTCAGTCATAAAGAAAAATGAAATTATGGCATTTGCAGGAAAATGGATAAAATGGAGTCCATTATATTAAGCAAAACAAATCACTCGGAAGATCAAGGGTTTTATATTTTCTTTCAAAGAAGCTAGAAAAGAAAAAGGAAAAAAAAAGATGGGAGCAGATTTCATGAAAATCAAAGGAAGATCTGTAGAGGAAAGGGAGCAAGGGGTGGGAGTGGGAGCTAGAGGAAATGTGCTGGGGAATGAGATTGGCCAAATTATATAGTTATATTAGGTATTGTGTGTATGTACAAATATGTAACAATAAATCCCATCAATATATATTATTATAATGCATCATTTATTTTAAAAGGGGGGAGGGGTTACTTTTTACTCAATTTATTTAAAAATAAGTGTTGAACAAACTTTATATTTTTTTTTTTTTTTTTTTTTTTTTTTGGTGGTTGGGGGAGTGTGCTAGGGATTGACCACACAGCCTCATGCATGCTATGCACCCACAATACAACTGAGCTGTACCTCCAGGCCCAGAGAGTTTTCTAATCAGGACTTTACAAACTATAAAGAATGAATGAATATATATTATGGAAAAAGCCTTTGGCATGAATATTTATTTACATATATGCACATATGCAAATAATGCATATATGTGCCTCTATATATCTCTGTGCATAGGTGTCATGTAATATTATACATAATTGCTATTTTTGTTCAAGAATATGTATATAGACCTAGATATATATTCAAATATTCTACTACAGTTAATTTTGGCATGCTATGTAAAACTATGGCACTGAAATCTTGAAAAGATAGAACTTTAGTTTTTAAATTTAATATTCTTGTTAAAGAATACACTGGTAAAATGAAAGAAAACAAAAATAAACAAAACCTTAACATTACCTTAAAGGCCTTAAGGCATAGCCTTTATTCTTAGTAGTTTGTTTAAAGTTTCCTGATCATATATTTCAAGCCTGTTCTTTTCTCATAAGATTCTAGGAAACCATAATCATCACATCAGGAACACACTTTCTTTTGCAGAAAAAATTAAGCCTTTCTCATTGCCTTAACTTCACTTGAAGCAGATACTTGTCCACAATCTGAAAATCTTTACTTCCCTCTAAACAGTATTGTGGAGTCTTGCATCTAATTATTGTGTATATAGGAAGAGAAGATTTACCTGCGTCCTAGTTCTGAAGAGCCCGCAATGTCTCAGAAACATGACAATCCTATAGGACAATGCTCTGACAATTACACCTTTGTGATCTCCACAAATTAGGGGTGAGATGTCAACCACCATCATCAAAAATGGTGTCAACATTCATTTTTTAATGCCAGAAAGTATCACAATCACTAATATTATCTCCCTTTAGTCTGATGTTGTCGTTTTCCATATCTTAGTTTTTAGAATAAAATTTTCAGTGCTTGAGAAAATAGGAAATCTATTATCAATTTAAAATTTTCTTATTATCAGAGTGCTTATTTCCAAATATATTTAGTATGTCTTGATTTACAACCCTTCATTTGGATTAATATCTATAAATAAAGCATTTTCTTTTGAACACCTGTATCTTTCAGCAGTGCATTTAGTGCTCCAAAAATAACATTTTATAAAGTGAATAAATGCTAGAACACTGATTACATATTTTGAAATATGCATAGTTCAAGATCAATATAAGTAAAGATAAATCTGAAAGGATGATCATAAATTTATAAGTGAAATTTACTTCTTCTATAATGCTATTATTTTCTCACCATTATCAGAATTTTCCTGAGAGACTTCTCTTAAATTATCTATGTACCTCATCAGTGTAGTTCCTTCAGGTAATTTTGTCTATATTTGGTGACCCTACTGATGTGTTCTGTTCTTTACTTATAGATTTAGTGGCATCACCATTACCTGAGTACATGTGCATACTTTTAGAAAGAAAGAACTCATTGGTTCCTCTAAAGAGACATCCTTATAGCCAATATTTCAATGCTATAAAAGTTTCCTCCTCTTTTTTCTAAATTGGAATTGGAATAATAATGGAACAAAACAATTGCTAACATCATTGTACGTAAAGGTGCAGCTTTAATTATTTTAATGAGTTAACTTTTCTGAACTAGACAACCTTTTCCACATGCTATGACATGGTTGAGAGCTAATGAGAAAGAAAATAAAGGAATCATCTTTGTACCTGGTATAGTGTGTTAATAATAATTATGGAATATTATATTATGGCATGTTCATAAAATAATTACTATATTTCTCGGCACATTCAATTAAAATGAGGTTAAATTAATAAGCACAGTTTATGACACCCTGCACAAGCAAACCCTTGACAAAGACTCACAAGGAAATCTGTATACATAGGGCTGAAAATGTGAGAAAACTATAGTAATTTTTTCAAGACTTGAGAGCTGGTTTCAAAGCATGACTCTAAGTTCTAGTTATGTGAGCTGCTCAATTTTTCTGTACTTCCATTTCTTCCTCATTAAAATGGAGATATGGTTCCATACTTCTATGGTTGTTACATGAAATCAATGAGTTAAAATACATTCTCATAAAATAAGAAAGTCTTATAAAATATTTTTATTTTAAAAATCAATGATCATGAAAATTGTTTCATTGTAAAGAACATTTTGCATAAATTAATTTTAGATAACACACTAAAAATGTATTTTCTATTTAATAAATATACAAAACACACAGAAGAAAATGACTGTTCCATGAACCCAGACCCATAATGAATATGACAATTTTCATCACCCAAGATGTACAACATTGCGATCTGGGTATGTGTAACTCCAGTTAATAGTTTATGTTGTGATTATTATAAAATTATTTTTGTTTTGTTTTACAAATTTGCATAATATTTATATAACTTAAATTTAGTGGAAAAGTAAGTGCACTTAAGTAATTTTGATCTTTGTACATATTTGCCATAAAATATTTTATTTCTGGAAAAATAGTCTATAACTGAAACAAAAATCTATTTGAGGCTTTATTTGAAATTTCATTTTATATTTAAAATCTTAGACTTAATTCCTTAAAAGTTGAAATTTTTCATACTTTTTCTCACATCCTCTCCAACCACTTTAGTTTGTTTAATTTTAGTATGATTTTACCATGTTAAAAAATTAAACCAAAATACAGTTCTGTAGTTTTAACATGTAATTTCACAACTGTAGTAATTCTAGTATGGAACTTGTTACATATTCAAATTCACCTGTTTTTCTGGTAATTTTATTCTATATTCTTCATTCCTGAACTTTTATTTAATTTTATTCGGTAACTGGCAAATTGTTCTTCAATAACTTCCTTTCGTCTCTTCCAGGAGGGCTCATGGGCAATATAGGCTAAGGGGATTTCCATGCCTGAAAATTACTAATTATTTGTTTTATAGTACCTCAACATGTTCATTGGTCACCACATTCATGGCTCACACTTCCTCTTAGACATTTGTCTTTGGAAACTGAAAGATAACATTGCTTGACTTTTCTTCCACATGGTTGGCTTGCTTTTCATCTTCCTGAAATTCTGAACAATTTTCTATCCTTAAGTTTCAAAACTTAATGATCGGGCTGGGGAGATAGCTCAGTTGGTAGAGTGCTTGTCTCACAAGCACAAGGCCCTGGGTTCAATCTCCAGTACTGCTAAAAAAAATAAATAAATAAAACTTAATGATCATTTTCATCTACCTTCACTGACATTATTTTAATACTGCTTCTGTGTCATAATTGAGCATTTATTCTCTGTTTTTGTGCACTTAAATCAGTATAAGCTCTGCAGTAAGGTTGGTATTATTGCTTTAGATCAATTCAATAACTGTTGTTTTCATTTTATAATTTCACAATTCCATTCTTGAAATATTTTAAATATATCTTTTAAATTATTCTACAAAACAGAATTATTCTATGTAGGGAATTAATTTCACTTCCTTAAGTTATGTTTGGATATTAAATGCTCACTCCTTTTTATTTTACCTATTATAAATTTGTGGATTTATACAGTATTTTTTTAATCTTATGAATATTTGGAAGGCCCTATTCAAGTATTTTATCTAATATAGTGGTAACAACATAATTCTTCTCTTTCTATTGTATTCTTCTGTGGTCAGTTTTTGCTTTCCAACTGCAGTGGGAGAGCTGTAAAATTGCTATTCTGTCCATTTTTTGGCAGTCTGGTAAGACAAGGTGAGTGAAATGCCAGTGGAAATAGTAATAATAGTTAATATTACTCAAGTGCTCAAAATGTGCCACTCTTTTAAGAACTTTATATAAAATTAAATAATTTAATACTTGCAATAGCACTGTGAAATTATTGCAATTATTATCCCACTTATGTAAACCAAAGCTAAGTATCATGAAGTTCAATAACTTTTAGATAAAGACTGAGATAGCTTTGTTTTCATTAAGAGTACATTGGCTCTGTTTAATCTTGTGAGATTTTGCTAAGGTACTAACTTAGATTTCCATCACCTAGTTGGGAGATCTCTTATCTTCATAAAGTTATGTATTCCTAAGCATTCAATCATTTTATCAATTGTGCATTTACATCATGATCTAACGGCCATCAGAAAAGGTCAATACTTTTGCTTGATATGTTTCACTTATTTTCTTGAACATTTTTTTTTCATGTGCCAAAGAAGGAAAATAAAAGAACTTCCCTTAGTTTGCTTCCAACCACATTTAGTGATAGAATCCTTAGCATTGGGTTGTCCTAAATCCTGTTGGCCGGGATGTAGTACATGATGAATAGTGTTGTATTTATTCCCTCTCCTTGCTAGAGACTTTCCTACTGTTACATTTTTTATTTTTTGCAATGCTAAGTTTTGGAGTTAATGTGCTAGGCAGTGCCCCTTTCAACAATTAGATTCTGCTGACAATAAATATTATCTGACAAAATTTGGTAAGAATGGTTTTTTAAAAAAAATACCATGGGACATTGAGAAATGCTGAAATGCCTATGATATTCCAGAAACCTTTCCCAGATTTTTAATAAAAGACTCTCCCATCAGAGGCTAGACAGGTTCTTATTTAGTTTCCTTAACTTTTCAGAAAGATTTCAAAGGGTCTAAGATTTTCATTCTTATTTTGTTTTATTTTATTGACATGTATTGTACACATAAAAACTGCAATGTTTTATAGACATGTAAAGCACAGTAGTGTTACTATCTTTATTTTCTATTTCAGTTGATGTTCTAAAAGATACAGGTTTCCTATATCCTTTTATTTCCTCACTCTCAATCTACCTTTTTAGTTTGTTTCTCTTTTCCTCTTTGCACAAGGGCCTTTTGAAATAATATTTTCCACACTGTGGAAATGGTCTCTGATAGCCTAATTGACACTTCTCTTGGGGGTTACAGTTCTTGGAATACAGCCTAGAGATTATTAAACTAACAAATAAAACATTTTAAGATGTACCATAAATTTCTGGCCCACAGCCCAGTAACACTTGTAGTGTTTCTGTCTCTCTAAAGGACAGGTTGGAGATTTGCTCCAGGCACAAGGAAATGGTGATACCCAATCAGTGTGTTTTCTTCATTTTGTTTTGTTTTTCACTTAGTCACTAGGAGCACAAAATGTGGTCTCTCAACACAATTTCAATAAGAATACCTTTCATTTTTATTAGTGCTTAATCCGAGGACTTTGATTAAGTGTTCTGTAGGTAAATTATGGACCCCTTGACATACTGTAAATGAAGACCCAAAACTCATATTCTTATATTTAAATCTCAAGTATTTCAATTGTATATTTTACTTACTGAAGAAATAATAGATGCTTTTAGGAGTTTCATATCTATAATCAAGTGGAGAACTTGTTTTTTTTTCTTCTAAATCAAATTCAGATTTTTCAGAAAATAATACCTTAGTTTTAAGTTGAACAACAACAACAGCAATAACAGAGAACTCCCGACTTGACCTATTTTATTTAAATCTACTTTTTAATAAGTAGCAGCACAAAAAGCACAGGTTTTGTTCAGACTTTGCTGTTCCCTCTGGAAAGTGAACTGATTCTTCTTGTTCCCCCTGTAATAGCACTTGGCTAATGTTCCATTGTAGTAATTATTGCATTCAATCAGAATCCATCTGGAATGTATTATCTTAAAATCATCTAAATTACTCTAAGTATGCATCTAATCCTTTTCATGGGTCTTGTAAACTGAAAAAGATATATCTATTATGAAAATGAGACAAAGGATGATATCATGACTAATAAGGACAGTAAATATCGTTACAACTAATTATACATTTAGTTTGTGAAGATTCACCTTCAGTACTATTCCATTTCCTAACAAGTGCCGATTAATCAAAATTCACACATAAGGGATATTATCTGAGATCGTAGGAATTGCAATTCAAGAGACAAAGTTCAGAAAACTCTGAATCAGTATTGTGAAGAAGGCAGGAGAGGTGGGAGATTGTACTGGTTATTGAATGTTGAAAGAAACAGGATCTACAACTGAAAGAAGACAAAAAAAAAAAAAAAAATAGAAACACGATGGAAATTTCCATAAATAGAAATGCCCTAAATAGAAATGTCCATAAACATGAGTCTGATAACCTCTTAAATGCATTTTGAACTTTAGAGCATCATGTAAATGTTTCATCTACAACTTTCCAGATGGTCAAAGTGTGGAAAGAGCCAAAGATCACATCCCAAGCAGCAATCTGTTAAGGAATCTTCCATAAGAGCCTTCAAACTGCATTTTGAAAACCTTCTTCTGTCATAGGCAGTAAATAAAAAATTTCTTTGAAATATATAAACCTGGACAGTGGGAACCCCTCAGTACCAGAATGCCAAGGGAATACAGGTGACTCCTGTTGGTAGGGAGGATTCCATGTTGGTCATAGAATTCACCAGTTCAAAAACCTTAAATTCAATCCCAGCTGCCTGGGAGGGTAGAAGAGTTGGGCATAAACTGAGAAGCCCCAATCAAGCCCTTTTGCTCAACTTCATCCTGTTTACCTCAAGAAACCCTTTCACAGTGAAGCCCTTCAATGTTAAAACCTATAAAGTAAACACGCAGACTTTCTTTGTTAAGAGTCAAACTCCATTAGAGCTGGTTTGCCCACCAGGTGCTGCTTCCTCTTACAAACGAGTCTTTGTCTTTATTTCTTATAATTTCTAATTTTCCCATCCCAACTCAAAGCCTGTGTTCAGTGAACTGTTCACCACAATATTTCTTTGTAACTTTTCTTTCACGTTGATACAACTCTCTCATGTGGTAGATAAAATCATCTGACTTTACTTATGAGGAAACCAAGTCACAGAGAGATTCAGTAACCTATCAATAGCTACCTACCTAGTAAATCGTGAAGCTAAAATTCAAAACCAGGCAAACTCAACTCTAAGTTATCCATATCGAACATCTTGTTAGAATGAACTGTAAGCACAAATGGTATGCCTTTATTCCATGTACAAACAGAGAAACATGTATCCCATTTGTTTACAATAAAAAAAAAAAAAAATGTTTAACTAACAAAAAGTGTGTATTATGAGCAATATGTTTCCTCAATTTTTTGGTTGATCACACTAAACTGTATATAGTATACAATATATTAAAATACATGCATATTCATACACACATTCATACATGTATATATTCATGCATATATAACTTTATGTGCATTTATTTAAAACAACATAAATTTATGTGTACCACATATTATGTATTATGTATGTTTTCCAGAGACACACACATAAAAAAACATTAAAAAAAGAATCTCTGGGAAAAAATATGTGCCAAGAATTATGCGCTTCCTATGTGAAGTAAACAAATCAAACCTCTGACCAAACAAGAAGGACTTGAATAAGAATGCTGTGCATGTGTTGTGGGTTTAAAAAAGACTACCAATAGTTTAAATATTTCAAGTCTCCCTTAATAGTTTTTACTGACTCTGGTGTTTACCTACCCAACAGCCTGTTCAAAACAGAAGCTTTTCAAAATGGAGTTTGAGGCTCTTATGGAAGCTTCCATAGCAGATTGCTGCCTGGAATATGATCTTTGGCCCTTTCTACCCTTTGATCATCTGGAAAGATGTAGGTGAAACAAAAACCTTTCCTCCTTCAAGTGCTGGCTATCTGTGCTTTAAGGAAAGCCGATGCATTTTCAATCTGAGGAGGTGAATTTGGACTAGTCCACTTGCCAGTGATTAGTACAGAATCAGGCATTGATGAAATTCTCAAAAATCAGATGAAAAGTGCTGGAGAACTTTAAAAATTTTCTTAGCCTGAAACACAAAGAAACATTTCTTTCCTTGACTTCAAATTTTGGGTGTGGCTAAACATGACCTACAAGTTGCAATTAGGGACAAGTTTGAGGGGAAAAATCTAGACAGCAAGAATAGTAGTACATAAAGAAAAAGAAAATTCAGCTTTGAACAACTGACTTAGCTTACCCCATCAGCATCATCTCTATGGTTTTATCTTGTCATAAGAGGAAATAAATACTCTCTTTCACTTCTAATAATTTATCTTGGACATATACTCAATTTTACCTAAAGCAGAAAATGTTTACTTCTAAGTCCCTCTAATAATATAAATATATTTATAACAAAAGAAGATTATTTTAACAATAAGATGGATATAGAGGTGCAAAATAGTTATGAAAATTTTCAAAATTAAAGTTAATTAGATGACACTGAAAAAGTCATACAAAATTTTTTTTAAGTATATAAGAAAGCTAACATAATACTACATGTGATACTGACATGAATTCTGAAGTCTTAAACCAGGAGAGGTATTTCAGCAATAAACCTGAATACATATGGCAATTTAGTATTTAGTAAACATGACATAATAAATTTTGGAGAAAATAAAAATGACTTAAAAGATGTTGTTGAGTGCAAAAACTATAGTAAACACTATAGACTCATCACTTTTTCTTGTAAATGTCCAATGGGTGACTAAAAACAAGAATAAAGACTGATGAGTTTTCTCTTTGCTCTGAGTCACCTTTGAATACAGGAAAAGCAAGTGTAATTGATAAACATCTTGTGACCAGCCAAAACTTACCCCCAGGCAATAGTAACTTTCTACAATACCCCGTCTAACCAATCCTGAAATAATGATGGACCAGAGAAAGATCACCTGATCAAGATCACTTGCTTTGGCAGTTGGGCAAACATTTCAGCTATGAAACCCTAAACCCATGCCCTCATTCTCCTTTCTGTAAAACCTTGAAGTCATTTTCAGCCACTTGAAGACATGGCTAAGGATATGGGTTCCCTTTGTGTTCTGATTATAACTACAGTGATCAAAGTCTGTTCCTGCTTTTAACCATTGCTTTCTCCATTTGGCTTTTGAAGATAGACCAGTTTGTTGGGACCTCCAGAATGCGGACATCTGGCCTAGGACTCCAGTAACATTAACTGCATCTTATTCTTTTCATGTAACAGTTCCATTTTACAGGTTACATTCTGGATTTTGCCATATTAACCCATACAGTTTGGATACACATCATTGTTTATTCATTTTGCATTGGGCATGCTTTGCAAATGTATTTGTAAGAAAAATTCTTGAAAATGGAAAATTTAATTCAATAGATGTAGATCTTTAAAATTTTGATATATATTGCCAAGCTGCATTCCAAGTCGTACTAGTTCTACTCATGCTAACCTGACATGGGAGGTATCTATCCCCATTGAACAATTGCATATTAATTAAAACATTTCATTTACTATTTTAACTTCTTAACTATATTAACCAGTTACTATTTTACCAGTTTATTCAAGATAAAATCTCATAGTTACACGCTTACTTTTATTTTTATATATTCACTTACTTATGTATATTACTTTTGATTTGTATTCTGAAATCTAAGCCAAAAAAGCTACTATAAGTGAACACTTAAATTCTGGAAAGAAAACATGCTTATAATTTTCATGCCTGTGTATATGAGTGTGTGGGCATGTGTGACTGTGTGTGCTTTTTCATAGGATTCTGGATTGAGACTTTCCTGAGACTCTAGAAATTTATCACAATTGTAATGAAGGCATTGAGATGGAAAAATAAAAAGTTACTTTTGTTTTGCCGTGCTGAGGGGAAAATTTTTATAATACACACTTAAGTTTTTTTTTTCTTGTCCTAACATTCTACTTTCATTTGCCTTTGTTACAAAAGGCCTAAGGAGGGGAGCATTTTAAAATTCAGTTATCCAGTCCCAGCCTTCACCTGAGTATTTTTGACTGAATGCTGATTAAACTTTGGCACTGCAATCTTGTTTGGAAACTTCAAAGCAAATGGCACTTTATTTTCCAGGTATCAAGAATAAACACTTTGAACCCTTTAGCACTATAATAATTCTCTGCAAATGTCAAGTTCTGGTTTCCAAATTCTCTTTGCCGCTAAAATGATGAGAAGTTACAATACACACTAATGACCTTCTCCCTGAGCTGCATTAGCAGCTTATCCAGCATCGTCACCTTCCCCTCCACAGATGATACTGTAAATCAACTATGAAGATGTCAGGTCTGGGTTCAGGGTCCAGTGTCATCATTTTCTCTTCCTAATGGAAGAGTCTATACACTGTGCTACTAAGCTTTCCATCAAACTGATTAGCCCCGCTATCCTCCACCATGAAACATAACTTTGCTTCTTTACCAAAGGTTATTTTTGAATTGAAACTTGCCCTCTCTTAAACAATGAAAAGGACAAAAATTCTTTACCTCCTCCCTCACTCTTCCCCCCTACCCAAACACACACCTGCACACACACACACCCACAGACACTCATACCCCTTTCTTTATCCCCACCATACATGAATCTGTTAACCTACTTTATCCCATTGTCCCAGATGTGGAAACATTAGAAAAGCTTAAATTGAGCAACAAATATACCGCGAATGGAGACTCTGAAATAATTATTGTTTTTCTGGGTCTACACTTTTGAGAAAAGTAGTAGGTAAATGAATAGAATGTTTGAAATATATATATATATATATGTAATATTTTATATACATATATAAAATGCATATAAAGTATACAAAAGTTTTAGATTATGCTTTTTACCTATTTTAATGTACCTGTGTCAATTTCATTGAAAACTGAAAACTTGGGACTTTATGGATTAATCTGTGTTTTAAAATATTGGGCAATACTTTAATACATAATGTTGGTTGGAATAGGAGAGAGAAAAGATAAAAGTTTTTAAATATATTAGGACATTTTAAAATAAGGTAAATCAGTCATGTTGAATTTAATTTACCTTAATATATTCACTTTATATCCATTATGTACTAATGAGTGCTGAAATTTAGGTTTGACCTAAGCCTTTGTATTGAGGATAGTTTGATTCTCAAGGCGATTGAAAAGGTCCAATGATTAAAGAGAAGAGGGGAAAGTTTCTTATTTGCATTCTACCCTCTTATCACAATTATAAATTGAGTCCAGTAAATGATGATTCCATTAAGGAGTTTCTAAATATTTCCTCTTTGTAGGGATAAAGGTGTGCTAATATAATTCAACAACCTTATTTGCATGGGCTTAGAGGCAGTTGGTACGAAGAGCACTTAAGCAGCCCTACTTTACACAAAATTACTTTAAAATTTTCTTTAAGGCATTTCAGTGTCACACTACATGTTTAAAAGAATGTGATTTTTCGTTTATATTCTGAAATACTACATTAGGACTAAATGAATGATCATTAGAAATACAGGATATTATACAAAAGGCAAATTTTCAGACACCAAGACACCATGATATAAGGAAATTTATAATTGTTCATGAACAATTTTCTTAAATATTGTCTCTGTATGTCATAAGTTTTAAGTTAACTACTATATTCTTTAAAATTCAAAAACCATGTTTGTCATAATCATTTCCTTTCATCTTTAATTACTTTGTTAGCTTTTCTATATTTTGCAAAATATCATCTATTTAATGAATTTTGAAAGTAATATGTCATCATTGTAAACTGTTTTCAAAATATAGGGTGTATAGAGGCAGCATTCATAGTTCCAAAGCCTAGAAGAAATCACTACCCGCAGGATAACCATTTCTTAATGATACTTGCTATTATATAAATATCCATATATTTACCTTTTGCAATGAAGTGGGATAAAATTTGAACTTGCCTTTTAAAATTAACATTGCGTTTGATCATTTTCCTATGGCACTAAAGAACCTAGAAACACAATTTTAATTACTACAGAGTATGCATCATATGCATGATTATACACTAATTTACTTATTCATTCCCCCAGGTTTTGCTATTTAGATTGTACACAATCTAATGTTGAATTTGAAAATCAATATTTTCTGTTAATTTGTATCATTGTTTCTTATCTTTGTTTCTCTAAGATAAATGTCCCTGGCTGTGGATAGCTAAAATAATATCTAGATTAATATTTTACTAATTTAATGATTACTAGATTAATACTTTACTAATATTATAACCACCACTTATGTATTGGTGTGTATAAGTTACAATATGGCTCACCAATGTTGAAAATGTCATTTTTCCAAAACCTCTGTTTATCTTAGAGAAGGGAATATAACTTCTTATTTATAATGTAGATTACCAGCTATAATTTACATTATTTTCACCTATGAGATTTATACACACACACATATAAATTTGGTGAAAAGTTTGGATAGACCAGTCCTTAAGAATTTACATGCAAAGCAACATGAATGCAAATAAGGTTCTTCTTAGAAAAGAAGAAAATTTAAGAAAGAAAAATCAGACAAAAAGTATCTGCCTTTCTCTCAAGGAACAGAAAACATAGAGACAAACCTATAAATACAGCTATCTCATACTAAACAAAGGTACCATAAACATCCATTTGAGAAAAAATTGTCTCTTCAACAAATGGTGCTGGGAAAATGGGAAATCCATTTATAGCAGAAGGAAATCTAACACCTATCTCTCACCCTGAAGAAAACTCAACTCAAAGTGGATCAAAGACCTAGGTATTACACCAGAAACCCTGTACCTACTAGGAGAAAAAGTAGTACCAACACTCCATCATGTCAACTTAGAAACCTAATTTCTCAATAAAACTCCTAAAGTGCAAGAAGTAAAATCAAGGATCAATAAATGTGATAGATTCAAAATAAAAACTTCTTCATAGCAAAGAAAACAATAAAGAATATGAAAAGAGAGTCTACAGAATGGAGAAAATCTTTGCTACCTGCACCTCAGATAAAACATTAATCTCCAGGATATATAAAGAACTCAACAAAATTGACATCAAAAAAACAAATAATCTGATCAACCAAAGAACAAAGGAACTGAACAGGCACTTCACAGAAAAAGAAATACAAATGGTCAAGAAATATATGAAAAAAGGTTCTACATCTCTAACAATTAGAGAAATATAAATTAAAACTCTACTGAGATTTCATGTCACTCTAGTCAGAATGGCTACTGTCAAGAATACAAGCAACAACAGGTGTTGGCAAGAATGTAGGGAAATGTACATTGCTGTACACTTGAATGTACATTGCTGGTGGGATTGCAAATTGGTGCAACCATTGTGGAAAGCAGTATGGAGATTCCTCAAAAAACTAGGAATGGAACCACCATTTGACCCAGCTGTCCCACTCCTTGGTACATACCCAAAGGATTTAAAATTAGCATACTACAGTGACATAGCCACACCAATGTTTATAGCAACACAATTCAAAATAGTTAAGTTATGGAACCAACTTTGGTGTTCTTCAACAGATAAATGGATTTTTTAAAAAGTGGAATATATACCCAATTGAATATTACTCAGTCATGAAAAATAATGACTTTATGACATTTGCTGGTAAGTAGATAGATCTGGAGACTATTATGCTAAGTAAAATAATACAATCCCCCCCCAAAAAAAAACATCAAATACTCTCTCTGATGTGTGGACGCTAATACACATCTCGGAGTGGGAGAGGGTAAGAAGAGAAGTTCACTGGATTAGACAAAGGGGAATGAAGGAGAGGGAGGAGAAATAGGGATAGGAAAGACAGTGTAATGAACATGACACAACTTTCCTATGTCCATACATGAATACAACACAGTGAATCTCCATATCATGTAAAACCACAAGACTGGGATTTCTAAATGAATAAATATACTCCAGGTTTGTATAAATAGGTCATATTATACTCTACTATCATGTTTATCTAAAAGAACAAATGAAATTTTATAAAATGTGATCTAGGATCTAGCATAAAAAATATGAAGGGGTAATGGCTATACATAGAGTTGATAGAGTTTCAGAGAAATTATTTGAAATTTGGGAACAACAAAGTACTATTCTGGGACATAGGAGATAAAAGAATGATATGTTGACAGAGAAAGGTATTTTTCTGCCTCCCTCTTGTTTGAACATAGAAATTTACCTCATCATCATACACCACAATTTAAACTTCAGCATCATGTACTAACCCCCACCTGAGTTATGTGTTTAATATGATCTGTTCTTTTGTTTCTTTTAATCATTTGTTTTTTTAACCAGTATCAGTTAGTAATAAAGTTTTCTATGTTTTAATGGAGAAATTTTCACATATTTATCCATTCGAATGAAGTTCAAATAACTAATTTTATTTAAAAGTAACATGAGTAGGATAAAATTCAAATTGGATAAACTATATGTAAACAAGCAATTTTCATTGCATATACTAAGCCTTTTTTCTCTTCACAAGATGAAATCAGTTTCCACTCATTTTTATAACCTTCACAAAGTATCCAACATATATGCAAGAAAATGTACATATATGGGTCTATACAACATTATTAAATATATACATATATATTCATCATGCACACATGTAATATAAATATTGATAGATATTTTTAAACAAAGGCTATTATTTTTACCTTTCCCTTCTAACTTGTTTACTGACACAGCATGAAATATTAACATTAATATCCTTTTGGACTTATACTTTTGGTCAATATAGCTAAATCTTTTGGTATAAAGTTTTCTGTCAAAGACATCAGATTTTTCTTAAAGTTCCTACCATATTTTGCTAAAACATTATTCAGAGAAATAAAAACATTATAAATTCATGCAGTCACATTTGAATTCTTCCTGGTGTTAAAATTAGTTAATAGTGAAGAGATCTTAGAGCTTATCAGAATTCAGTTTTCCCATTTTCTGGGTACTTTAGAGGTTAAACTTCCACACTACTTGTGGAGAAAATAGTTAACATAACCAATCGAAAATTACTATCTGAGAGAGACCTACCTGTGTGGTTCAAATTTGAATGACCTCTTGATGTTTAGTTTTTGCTATGTCACTAGTCGAGAGTCAAATGATAATGGGAGTTTTCTGCATTCAGACTTGCTTTTTGAGTGAATCTGGAATCAGTATGTTCTCGACAGTGGGTACCTATGTGACAAATTTCCAATAAAGACTCTGAGCACTAAGTCTCTAATGATGTTCTCTGACAGATAACATTTGGCATGTATTGTCACAACTCATTGGTGTAAAAATTAGGAATGCTTTGTGTGACTGCATCAGAAAGGACTCTTGGAAGTTTATTCCTGGATTATGCATCTTTTCTCTTTCTTCATTTTTCTTTTTATATATTACTATAATAAAATACTAGTCATGAGTACAACTATATGCTTGTGAGTCCTTCTAGGGAATCTCCAAGTTCAAGGGTGGTCAAGGGGACAACACCACATTCTTCTTTTTATTTACATGGGTCATAACTAGTGCTGGAAAGTAGGTGATAGAAGGTGAAATTAGGTGTCTCATTCTGAATTGGAGCATTAAAGTATTGCTGTGAGACCTCTATCATTCCTTTCTCTTTGAGATGGCAAACAAAAATATCCCAGAAGGTGGAGACTTGTAAGGTTGAGTCTGAGAGTGAGGGTGACTGGGAGAAAAAGGCTCATTTAAGTCAAAATGGGATTTGCATTGTAGGGAATAAACTTTTAATCGTTTTAGCTACTGAAATTTTAAACTGTTATGCTACTGCTGCAGAAGCATGACAATTTTGACTGATACAAATACTAAGTAGATTTTTGTTATGCTAAAAATAAGGTTACATAGCATGAAGGGTATTTATGTCACAGATTAATAACAATAATCACTTATCATGCATAGAAAATGGCATTACCTGTCACTCATACTTAAAATTTTAATGGCCATAGTTTATTTCATTAAAACAGAAAATATGCCACTGCATGACTTTGTCATTTTTTACAAATAATGTTGACAGCCTGGAATAGTTTTTACAAAGAATCTGCAGTAGGTCAAAATATACGATAATTTATAAGAAAATAGTCTTACAAAGTTTTTAGGGAGTTGATTGTATATGTGATATTAATCATTTGAAAAAGCTTTCAAAATTAGGGGGAAGTCAGATATTAACAATCAGTCATTTAATGAAATGACAACCTGATTAAAATGGCATAAGTAGATGGGTTTCCCTCCACTTTTTATTAATATTAGATTATGTGTTGATTACATACTATGAACATGATTCATTAGCAGTAGAAGTGTCAACACAAAATTAAAGGTGTTTGCAGCTGGATATAACACCCTGTACCATCTATTCATAGTAATAGACACATCCAAAACACTCTACCTTTAAGGAAATATTCATGTCTGCAAAATATGAATTAATTCAGAGAAAATTGTGAGTTGAAGCTAACTTTTGCTCTCAATTTAGGGTTTCAAACACAAGTGCAAGTTATCTCCAACTTTATAAAAGGTTCACAAAAAAAGAAAAAAAACTGACTTTTAATGATTTTCTTTAAAATCTTTTTTTTTTTTTTTTCATTTTAAAATTCACAGGGCTATTAGAAAGCTTGCTTAAGGTTCTAGTAAAATTCTAGAAAAGTTTCAATCTATTGGAAGAGAGTTTCCTGACGTTATAGCTATTTTTAAAAAGATTTAGTGGACTGAAGTTGTCTTATAATGATTTTTGTTTAGCAAAGATTAAATATGTTTTTTTACCACTGATTTACATCCTGCTTTAAAATATGTGTAAAATCTCTTATATGAACATTTTTACCTAATTATATAAATACTAATGTCTAGGATGTGCATGAGGTGTGTCATAATTGTATAATTAAAAACAATAGGCTTTCCTAATTTCTATCTATGGGATTTGATGTTTTCATATTCCCTGACTCAGAAGACTGAGTGAATGTAAAAGTCTTTGCATTCCATAGTTTTATAACTAGATTTAATTTTAAAATAACATAACAAGTTACAATAAGTTTATTTTTTATTGTATCCTGGATACTTTTGTTTTTGTTAATGTTATAAGGGTAAAAAATACATTTTGTTAGACATTTTTTAAAAATAACTATTTTAGAAGACATTTTTATTTTTTCCTTTTACAATTTAAATATTTATTTGCAGTAAAAGTTATACATAGTGAAGGTATACAATGTGATATTTTGATACATATTATGAAATGATTAATAGAGTCAAGCTAATTAAAACACTCATTCCATATTTATCAATTTTGCAAGCCTGGTGAGAGCACTTAAGATATTAAAGGAACCTGGGGGAGGTTGGAAGGGAGAGAAAGGGAAAATACTAGGGAACAATATTGACCAAACTATATTGTTATATCATGTGCATGTAAAAATGTGTAACAGTGAATCTCACTATTATCTATAGTTTTATTGCACAAATAAAACTATGGAGATAAAGAAAAATATCTGAACTCTTGGAAAATTTCAGGCATGTAACAGTAGAATTACCTATGGTCAAAATGTTGTATATCAGGACTTTATAACTTATCTATCCTACATGACAATCCTTGTAGCCTATATTCACTCTTTAGAAGCCTTAAACAATGAAAGTAACTCAGAAGTTTCTGTTTGAATGACTTTGACAGTTTCAAATATTTATGTAAACTCATTTATCCACATTTTGTGTTTTTTTTTTTTTTTTGTGGGGGTAAGCAGGTACCAGGGATTGAACTCAGGGGCACTCAACCACTGAGCCACATACCCAGTCCTATTTTGTATTTTTATTTATAGACAGGATCTAACTGAGTTGCTTAGCGCCTCACCATTGCTGAGGCTGGCTTTGAACTTGTGATCCTCCTGTCTCAGCCTTCCATAGGAGCTGCTGGGATTACAGGCGTGTGCCATGTACCCAGTATACATTTTGTGCTTTGCCAGAATTCCAATTTTATATATTTTCTCAATTAGTTGGATCTTCTTTCAATACTTCTTTCCTTCTCTTCCATCTTATTCACTTCCCCACTTGTTCATTCTTTGTTCTCTCTTAATTGAATCGTCTGTCTCTCTTCACTCCCCCACTTTTTCTTTTCTTTCCCTTTTTCCATTTTCTTTATTTTCAAATCCCATCTTTCAATCCAATTCCATGTGCTCTCACTGGCACTTAATATTTTGTATTAATGTTTTTGCCTATATTTTATTTATTCATTTTTACATGGTGCTGAGGATGGAACCCAGTGCCTCATACATGCTAGGTGAATACTTTACCACTGAGCCACAATCCTAGTTCAAAATAAATCTTTTCAGCATATTCTATATCATTTGTTATCAACTTTTCTCTTTTGTAAATACAGTTGCAGAGTTTATAGTAATAACTTTTATAGAATATGTTGATGCAGTTTTCTCTTAAATTACCAATATTATTACAGTTACTCTCTCCTCTCAAATTGTGTCCAGTAGTTGAATGAAATAACTTGATTATGCTTATTGGATGTATTGAAGTTAAGACATACACTTAACTCAGGCATATTATGAAGAGGTAAGTATGCACCCAGTAACCCCCACATAAAAAAAGGAAATGGAATCCTATTTCAACAAACATGTGAACATAAACCCTCAGAAAATATGAGAAAACAGGTCAAAAAATGACTCCAAAAGTTTATAAACCCCAGTAGCTGAATCCACAGGAATTGGAGTAAATGAAATCCCCAAGAATAAAAACATTTGATTGTTAAAATGGTCAATAAGCTAAAAGAAGATCTAAGGAATCAACTCAGAGAGAAAAAATAGGATGTAATAGAGGATTTCAATAAAGAGATTAGAGATTCTGAAAAATAATCAAATAGAAGTCCTGGAGATGAAAAGACTTCATAAATCAAATAAACTTTCATCAAAATGTCACCAACAATGTAAGCACATAGAAGACAATATCAAGTCTCTAAGAGAAGTGTATGAATTTGAACATTAAGTGAACAATAAACTTATTTTTTAAAAAGAAAGAAGAAAAGAAAGAAACATAAACAGAATATACAAGAATCTGGAAACAACATTTAGAGACCAAAATATAGAATCACTAAAATTAAGGAAGCTATTGAGATACGGCCACTAGCATTGATTACCTTTCAGTGAAAAAAACAACAGATAATATCACAAACCTTGGAAATGAGATACATATCCAGATTCAGGAAGCTCTTAGAACCCCAAATAGAAAAGATCAGAACAGAAACTCTTCATGACATATTAAATGCAAAATATTCAGAAAAAGAACAGACTATTTCAAAAGCCTCAAGAAAAACACCTTGTCATATTTAGGGAAAATCAATCAGAACGACATGTGTTATCCTCATAAAAACCCAAAAATCAAGAAGGGTTTGACCATTGTGCTTCAAGCCATGAAAGAAAAGAACTGCAACAAAATAGCTATATCCAGCAAAGCTACTCTTCAAAATTGAAGAATAAATAAAAATCTTCCAAGATATGAAAAACTGAAAGAACTCATAACAACTAAGTTGACCTTGTAGAAAATCCTTAAAGAAATCTTCCACACAGAAGACATTAGAAACAAACTCAAGAGCATGGGAAAGGATAAATCTTATTAGAAAGGGTAGTTATGTTAATCAGAATTAGGGTTGAATTAAACATTTGAAACAAATTTAAATGGATGATATAATAAAACATCTCTATAATATTACTGAATGTAAATGGTCTAAATTCTCCAACTAAAACACAGAAATTGGCAGAGTGGATTACAAAATAAGACCCAACTATATGTGGTCTGCAAAAGACTCCCCTCTTAATAAAGACATCTTATAGTGAAAGGACAGAAGATGATGCTCTACAGCAAAAGCCAAAAGCAAGTTGGAGCACTGAATCTCACATCTGACAAAGCAGTCTTCTAGCCAAAATTAATCATAAGACTCAAAGAAAGTCTCTTCATTTTGGTAAAGTGAACAATCCAACAAGAAGATTTAATGTTGGTAAATATTTATGACTCATGCATTGAAGCACCTAATTATATGAAACAAACACTACATTAAATCTCAGATAGAGACTAGTGCAATAATACTGGATGATTTCAACACACCTCTCTCAATAGATAGGTCATCCAGACATAGAATCAGTAAAGAGATTTCAGACATAAAAATTATTATAATGGGGGTTCGGGGTTGGGGGGTTCTTGAAGAATGGAGGAACTTTACATAGAGGGAAATGTGGCAGCCTGTGAAAGATGGTAGAATGAGACAGACATCATTACCCTATGTACATGTATGATTACACAAATGGTATGAATCTACATTGTGCACAACCACAGAAACAAAATGATGTACTCCATTTGTGTACAATGAATCAAAATGCAGTCTATAAAAATAAAAAAATAATAATTTTAAATTAAATGGACCTAATAGCTACCCACAGAATATATCTTTCAACAGCTGGAAGAAATTTTCTTCTAAGTTTCTCATGGAAAACTTTCTACAAAATGTACCATATTTTAAGTCAAAATGCAAGTATTAGAAAATACAAAGCAACTGATGTAATCCTTTCCATTTGATGAAATTCTAATGGAATAAAGTCAGAAATAAACAAAAAGAAAAACTACAGAAACTACATAAATGCATGGAAATTGAAATTATACTTCTTAATGATGAATAGAAAAAATCAGGGGACAAATTTGAGAATCTCATGAATCAAATGAAAATAAAGGTACAATATGCCAGAATCTCTGGGAACATGTAAAGAGAGTTCTAAGAGGAAAGCTTTCACCTATGAAAGTATATTTTTAAAAAATCAGATTCCAAATAAACAACCTTATTATGTACTTTGGTTTCCATAAAAATGAGAAAAAAATTCCAAAATCAGTAGAAGAAAAGAAATTATTAAGATCAGAGCCAAAATTTAACAAAATAAGTGGTTAAAAAATACAAAGGATTAATATAACAAAAAGTTGGTTCTTTGAAAAGATAAGAACGATTGATAAACGTTTAGTCAAACTAACCAAAAGAACAAGAGATAAAATATAAATTAATAAAATTAGAGGTAAAAAAGGAGATATTACCATAGACATCACTGATATTCAGAGAATCATTAGGGTCTATTTTTAAAAAAATTTATGTTCCAAAATGCTGTTAAATCTAGAAACAATGGTCAAATTTCCAGAAACACATGACAACAGAAGTGAACAAGTGGCACACAGAAAACCTAAACAAACCAGTAGTAAAGCAATGAGATTAAAGAAGTAATAAAACATCTTCCCACAAAGAAAACTCCAGGACTAAAAATTCTCAGCTGAATTCTACCAAACTTATAAGGAAGCATTAATGCCAGTGCTCCTCAAATAAGTTTGTTAAATAGAATGGGGTGAAACTCTGCTAAATACCTTCTGCGAAGCCATTGTGACTCTAAAACCAAAATCAGATAAGAACGTGTCAAAGAAACTACAGGCTAATATCAATGATGAACATAGATGCAAAAATACTTCATAAAACATTAGTCATTTATATTCAAAAACATTAAGAAGATCAAGTTGATTTCATTCCAGCAATGCAGACAGTTCAACTACGTAAATCAGTTAATGTATTTAATCACATAAATGGGGCAAAAAATGACAAGATCATCTCAATCGATACACAAAACGCCTTTCAGAAAATTCAACTCACACTCATGTTAAAAATGTTGAGGAAATTAGGGATAAAAGCAATTTACTACAACATCATAAAGGTTATATATGAAAAACCAAGAGTCAATCTCAAGTTGGGGAAAAATTGAAAACATGTCCTCTAAAATCAAGAATAAGATAAGACTGTCTACTCTCAACACTCTTAATTGGTAGAATACTTGCCACTTTAGCAATTAGACAAAAGAAGAAAATAAACTGAATATAAATAGGAAAGGAAGAAGTCAAATTATCACTGCAGATGATATGATACTACACTGAGAAGATTCAAAAACTTCTACCAGCAAACTTGGAGTAGATACACAAATTTTGCAAAGGATGAGGATACAAAATCAACCTACAAAAATCAATAAGTTTCTCTATATACCAAAAATTAACTCTGATACAGAAATCAGGAAAACAATCCCATTCATAATAGCCTCAAGAAGTATAATACCTAGGAATAAATCTAACTAAGGAGGTGAGAGAATTCTACAATGAAAATCATAGAACACTGAAGAAAGAAAATGAAGGCATTTGAAGAGAGAAAGACCTCCCATGCTCTTGAATAGGCAGAAGTAATATTGGTAAAATGGCCATATTACCAAAAGCAATCTGCAAATTCGATGCAACTCCATTAAATAGCAATGACTCTCTTCAAAGAACTATAAAAACAGTCCAAAATTTCATACAGAAAGTATAAAAGACCTAGAACACCCAAAGCAATTCTGAGCAATAAGAGCAGTGCTAGGAGCATCATAATACCCAGTTTCAAATTATACTACAGAGTTAGCTACAATGACAAAAACTACATGGTGCTGGCATAAAAAGACACAGAGATCAATGGTACAGAATAGAAGAACCAGAGACAAACCTAGGGAGATGAAGTCATTTGATCCTTGACAAAGTTGCCCTAAACATACATTGAAGAAAAGGCAGCCTTTTAACAAATGGTACTAGGAAAACTGGATATGCATATGTAGAAAAAGGAAACTAAATCTTTATGTCTCACCTTCTACAAAAGTCAACTGAAGCAGAACAAAGACCTAGAAATTAGACCAGAAAATCTGAAACCGCTAGAAGAAAACACTCTAACATACAGGTTCATGCAATGACTTCCTCAGTAGGACCCCTCAAGCTCAGTAAATCATACCAAAATTTAATAAGTGGGATGATATCAAATTAAAAGTTTTGTACATGGCCAAGGAAACAATTAAGAATGTGAGGAGAGAGCCCACAGAGTGGGAAAGAATCTTTGATACTCTTTTGACAGGAATAATATGTGGAATATATAAAGACCTCAAGGAACTTAACACCAAAGAGAGAGAGAGAGAGAGAGAGAGAGAGAGAGAGAGAGAGAGAGAGAGAGAAAGGAATAACACAATCAATAAATGGGCAAATGAACTAAATACACATTTCTCAAAAGAAATACAAAGGGCCAGCAAGTATATGAAAAAAAATGTTCATCATCTTTCTTAGCAAGAGAAATGCAAATCAAAACTATACTGAGATTTGATCTCACTCACTAGAAGGGCAGACATCAAGAATACAAATAACAATGTGCATGCATGGATATATCATGTGAATTCCACTTATGTGTATGTAACTATAATGTGTGAATTTTAAAAAATAAATTAATGGAAACTCAATAGAGTAAAGGAAGGGGGTCAGGGGGAAGGAGGAAGGAGGGAAGTGGTAGTGCTAGAGATTGAAATGGAGTAAATTATGTTATAAGCATTTATAAACATGTCAAAATGAACCCCACAATCATGTAAAACTATAATGCACTAAAAAAAAAGAATACTACTAATAAATTCTAGTGAGGATATCGGGTTTAAAAGAACATTTAAAAACTGTTAATGGGATTGTAAATTAGCACAACCAGTATGGAAATCAGTATAGAATTTCCTCAAAAGACCAGGGATATAACCATTATATGACCCATTTACACCACTCCTCAGTACACAAACTAACTATAATCAATATACTCTAGTGATACATGCATACCAATGTTTCTAGCAACATAATTCACAATATACTAGTTTGAACCAGCTCAAGTGTCCATTGTGGATGAAAAGGTAAGGAAAATGTATATGTACACAGTTAAGTTTTACTCAGTCATAAAGAAGAAGGAAATTATGTCATATTCAGGAAAAATGCATGGAAGTGGAAAACATAGCACTGTATGAAATAAGTCAGAATCAGAAGGTCTAGGTTCATGTTTTTGTTCACATGTGGAAACTAAAGAGAAGAAAAGGAAATAAAATGATCTCAAGAAAACAGAAGGGAGGCAAATATACTAGAGGAAAGGGATCATGGGGAAGGAAGAAGGGAGGGAGAATGGAGGTATCGGGGAGTAAAACTGACCTAATTTTGTTATTTGCAGGTATGAACGTATCACAATAAATTCCACTATTATATGTAATTGTAATGCACCAATATTTGTTTTTGAGAAGAAAATAAAAAAGGGAAAGAAAACACATTTCATGAAATAATAGCAGAAAACTTTCCAGGCCTCAGGAAGAAAACAGAAATTCAGATCCATGAAGCCCTTAGGACAACAAATAAGAGACACTGATAGAGAATCATCATCATCAGGTTTTCAAAAGTATAAGAGTATTTTGAAAACAGCAAGGCCTAAATGTGTGCCAACAATGTGATGTCATCTACACTAGAATTACATAAGATTATGAGAAGTTTTTAGTACAAACTTCTTTAGTAGAAGAAAATGAGATAATGTATTCGAAATATTAAAAGAAAACAACAAAATCCTGCCAACTGAGAATACTATACTCAGAATTCCTCTAAAAAAATGAATGATATGTTTATTTTTTGTCAAAGTCTGAGTTCGTTTATCACCACTAGATCTCCTTCATTAAAAAAAAATGCTAAAGTGCATTCATCAAGTTGAAGGAAGAGTAAGCTAATTAGTAGCACGAAATTATTTGGAAGTAAAAACTCACTGATAAGTCTAAGTACATCATCAAATTCAAAATGCTAGTATGGTAAGACAGTATATAAATCAATTGTATCTCTGACAAAGATTAAATCATAAAGTTATTAAGGTCATCTATGACCACAATAATTTGTTAAGGGATACAAATTATTAAAAGATATGACAATATAAAGGTGGGCATAAATTTCACACAGGCTCAAAGTGAAGTTTTAGAAAAATAAATTCCATGCAAATGGTTAGCAAAAGATAATGGGGGCTTTACTTATATTGGACAAAATAAACTTTAAGTCAAAAACTCTCTAAATACAAAGGAAATTATGTAATGATCAACGGGTCAATGTAACAGGAAAAATAGTAATCATACATATATATGCACCCAATATCACCTAAATACACAAAGCAAATATTGACAGATTTCATGGGGAAAATTGACAGCATTATATTAATAGTAGATCATTTCAATGTACCATTTTCAATAATACATGAACATTCTGACAGAAAATTAATAAACAGTTGACTTGAACAACACTATAGACCAGATGGAACTAACAGACATTAGAACTTTCCAGTCATCAATAGAAAACTGCACTATTCTGTCAAGTACATATGGAATATTCTCAAGAGTGGATTACATTTAGTCACAAAACAAGTCAAAAAGTTTTAGATAGCCACCAAGTGCAGTGGTGCACACCTGACTAGGGGGGCTGAGGCAGGAAGATATCAAATTCAAGGCCAGTCTCAGCAATTTCAAAGACCTTTGTTTCAAAATAAAAAAAAATAAACAATGGCTGGGAACATAGTTCAGAGGTAAAATTTGCCTGGGTTCAATCTCCAGTAAGGACAGTAATACCCACCCCGCAACACACACACACACACAAAAGTAAAATCATTCCAATCACCTTTTCAGACTGCAATCAAATGAAAATAGAAATCACTAACAGTGAGAAAATTGGAAATTCATAAATGCATGGAAACTATACAATGTAGTCTTAAGTAACCATTGGGTCAAGGTGGAAATCAAAAAACAATTTAAAAAGTATCTCAAGACTAACAAATGTGAAAACATAGCATACCGAAATTTATGGAGCACAGCATAAAAAGGACTAAGAGAAAAATGTATAGCAATATCTAATTTTTTTTTTAAAAGAATGATTTCAAATAAACATCCTAACATTAAGATTTAAAGAACTAGGGGCTGGAGTTGTGGCTGGGACTGAGGTTGTGGCTCAGTGGTAGAGCGCTTACCTAGCATGTGTGAGGCACTGGGTTCGATCCTTAGCACCACATACAAATAAATGAATAAAAAAAAAAGATTGAAAGAACTAGACATAGAAGAAAATTAAACACAATGTTAGCAGTAGGGAGGAAATAATAAATATTAAATCAGAAATAAACAGAGAATAGAAAAATAGGGGAGGAAAACCAATAAAACAAGGAATCAATTTTGTGAAAAAATAAAATGGACACTTACCTAGTCTAAGAAAAAAAAAAAAAACAGAAGTCAAATAAAGAAGAGATATTACAATGAATTATTCAGAAATAAGATGGTTAATAGGACCATCAAATGGGATAAGGTAATATGCCAACAAATGGAATGTTTGGGAAAACTGGATATCTACATGCAAAAGAATGAAAATGAATTCATATTATCCCACATACAACAATCGACTCAAAATGGGAAAAAGAATAAAAAGACTTAAATGTTAAGACCTAAAAGCACAAAACACCTAGGCAAAAAAAAAAAAAAAAAAAAAAATAGGCAAAAATCTCCTTGATCTAGGTTTTGGCAATGATTTTGGATATGATACCCAAAGCAAGGCAAGAAAAACAAGTTAGCAAGTGAAACTGTATCAAACTAAAAAGCTGCGGCACAGCTAAGGAAGCAACTAATAAAGTGAATTGGGAAATCTAAGGATAGGAGAAATTATTTGTAAACAATACATATGACAAGGTATTAATATTAAAAATATA
Organism: Sciurus carolinensis; assembly: GCF_902686445.1. Lineage (NCBI taxonomy): Eukaryota > Metazoa > Chordata > Mammalia > Rodentia > Sciuridae > Sciurus > Sciurus carolinensis. The sequence continues at coordinate 144,396,870 of NC_062216.1, forward strand.
TAAGAAACTAGTACAACTTAATCATAAAAACAGATAAATAACCTGCTCTAAAAATAGACCAATAAGCTGGGTGCTGTGATGCGGGCCTGTAATGTCAAGGCTCTGGGATCTGAGGCAGGAGGATTGCAAGTTAAAAGTCAGCCTCAGCATCTTGATGAGGCCCTGAGTAACTTAAGGAGACCCTGTTTCAAAATAAAAAAATAAAAAGGGTAGGGGATATGATTCTGGTTTAGTTGTTAAGCACCTCTGGGTTCAAATCCTGGTACAAGAAAAAAAAATGACCTTAATAGACACTTTCCAAAGAAAACCTACAAATGGTCAGTAGGTATATGAATGAACAAAATTATGTCTATCTACCTATATACTTATCTGGATCTGCATATATCAATGTAGTGAAATATTATTCATCCTAAGAAATAAAGAAATTTCCAGTTGGAGCAACATAGATGAACATGGAAGATATCAAACAAAGTGAAGGAAATTAGACCCTGAGACAAAATCTGCCTTATCTCACATTTACGAGAAATCTCAGAAAGCTGAATTAGTGGAAGTGGGGAATAAAATTTTGGCTATCACGGGCAGGGAAATAGGGATGTGTTGGCTGATATGTACAAAGCTTAAATTGTGTAGGATGAATAAATTCTGATGATAACATAACTAGTTAACAGTGCTATACTATATACTCCAACTTGCTGATGGTAAATCTTGTGTGTTCTCAACTTTTGCACAAGTTAACTCTATGACATGAGTTACTCTAATTGTGATAATCTTTTCACAATGTATGTATATATATCTCAAAACATACACTTTAACCCAACTTTCCAATTCTGTTACTACAATAAATATTCAAATATTATTTCAAGGTCACAATAAGGAGTATATCTGTTGCTGAATTTAAGTTTTAATAGGGGTTACACATCTGGAACAATGGAACAAAATGGGTTAAACATACAATTTTCATTTAAAAAACTGAAAAAATAGAGTTTTAACACTAGACTGAAAACATATAAAAATAAATAAGAATAAGAAGAATAAGAATAAAGCAAGAATAAGAAGTAAACAAATGAAAGAATAGATTCCTAGGCCTCGGGGAAGACTTACTAAATCAGAACCTTTGGGTCAAGGGGCTAAAATCTGTATTTTACTTAGTCCCACTAAGTGATTTTTAGACAGTCTAACATAATACATGTAAGTGTAATCTGACCATGGATTGTAGTCTTCTTTAAATTCAGTCTCCACATGTGTAGAACGGAAGTTAAAAAAAAATAATAACAACCTGGTTGTAAAATAGATAAACACTGAAGACTGAAAGTAAATCTAGAAAAATAGTACATTCATGTTATTAGGTCCTGGATGTCAAACTAAGGGATCTTTGCTTAACTAGGCAAATGTTACTGAATAATTTTTTTAAAGAACTAGTCAATGAAGGTGATGACATAAAATAATCAAAAGATATGATGTGTAAGTTTGAACAAATTAGATAATAATTGTCTCCAGAATGAATGAATGAATGAAGATAAACACAAATAACTAAAGATATAAAACAAACAAGTCATGTCATAAAACTCTTAAATTGAGAAAAAATGAGTTCAGAATTAATAGTGCAAATATTTAATATATATTGGGTAAGACACAGATAAACAATTTCACAAAAGTGAAAGAGAACTTTATTACATTTGTACTTGGAACAGATATAAATTTTTATTTCTGGATTTAATTAATTAATTAATTTTAAAGTACTGGGGATTGTACTATGTCTTAAGCATGCTAGGCAAGTGTTCTACCACTAAATTACACACCCAGACCAAATATCACTTGTTAAATGAGGAGACAGCCTTATTTCAAGTGGAAAGTTTAGATCTTTATTGTTTTAAGTACAATACATTTGTAACTGACAGCCTAAAGACAGTTCTGGAAAAAAGCACTTAGTTGAAAAATTGTTTCCTTTTTCAAAATAACACCAGGAAAATTTATAAAAGTGAAGGGAGGGGAGGGGTATAGGTGTAGGAACAATAGTAGAGTGAAACAGACATTATTACCTCATGTACATATATGACTATATCATTGATGTGATCCTACAATATGTATAATCAGAAAAATGAGAGATTACACTCATTTATGTATGGTCTATCAAAATTATAATTCTAGTATTCTACTGTCATGTACAACAAATTAGAATACAAAAATTAACTTAAAAAATTTCTTTCCTATGAGCATTATAGAAAGCAGTGGAACAACACCTCCTTCCCTTCTCTAGAAATTCTTTTATTTTCATATTTTTACTATCTAGTTATACATGATAGCAGAATTCATTTTGTCATATTCATACATACATTAATACAATTTGCTTCATTTCGATCCTCAGTACCTCAACTTTCCGTCCCATCCTCCCTCCCCCTGACTCCCTCTTCTACTCTACCGGTCCTCCTTCAATTTATTTATTTATTTTTGTTTTGTTTTGTTTTTGTGGTACTGGGGATTGAACTCAGGGCCTTGTGCATGCAAGGCATGCACTCCAACAACTGAGCTATATCCCGAGCTCTGTTTATTTATTTTTAATTTGTACTTTGTAGATACACAAAAAAGAATTCATTGTGATATATTCATACTTGTACATAGAATAATTTGGTCAATTTCTTGCTGTAGTTTCTTCCCTTTCCCATTTCTTCTCCTTCTCCCTCAATTCCCTTTCTCTACTCCACTGTTCTCCTTTCTAGTTTCACAGTATTCCCAACTTCTTTTCTTATTTCTTTCTAACTTCCACATGAGAGAAAATACTTGTCCTTTGACTTTCTAAGTCTTATTTCAGCAAGAATGATGTTCTTTAGTTCCATCTATTTACAAGCAAATGACATAATTTCATTCTTCTTTATGACTCAGTAAAACTCCATTGTGTATATGTACCACATTTTCTATTTTCATTCATCTCCTGATGGGCACCTGAGCTGATTCCCTAATTTGACTATTGTGAATTGTGCTGCTATAAGCAATTAGAACCCAATATTGTAAGAATAACAGCAAAGCAAAAGCACAAACATTATAGAATTTTATTTAAGAAATTGAGAACAAAAGAATTTCTTATTTTATAGTCTCTTGAATATTTAAGTGAGTAGTTATTAGGAGCTACAAAGAGTATAAAAAATGACCATAATTATTTTCAACATCTCTCAAAACAATATAAAATCTATATATTTTTTCACCCCTTATACAATATATACCTGATAAAACCAAACTGCCAATGTAAAGGAAAAAATAACTTTATTCCTTGTATTTTTAAGGATAAAATTTGTCTATTACATATTTGTACTAATTGATAAGACTTAAGGGCAAAGTTCTCAAAGGCACTAAAGGAAAAGGCAAGTTTGAAACAATTGTATTGGTCTGGGAGCATGATGAATTATTGACTATAAATTAGATCTCAACTGATTTTCCTAGCCTTTCCATTCCTCAAAAGTCTCCTGTATGTTGAGCACAGTTTTTTTTGTGTTTTTTTTTTTTTTTATTACTATATCAAGCTTGAATTAGTTATGGTGAGTTAGAGGGAGCCATTAACTTAATTTTATCTCAACATTAGGCTTTAACAAATTACAGTCCCTCTGTTTGGAATGCTTTTCCCTTATGTCTGTTTGGATTCTTCAAGAAGCAGATGGTAAGATAGGATAACATATACAAAACATTTGTAGGCAGGATGAAAAAGACTGTGCATGATAACAGGAAAAGGGCAGGTATAGGCAGGTAGGTCTTTAGACTCCTGCGCAGGTCTGATCTCTGTGAAAGAAGAGGGTGAAGGAGGAATCAGGTTCGAAGCAACTCAGAAATAAAAGTATGGTTTTAAGTTCTGTCCAGGTCAATGGGGAATCTTCAAGCAAACTTTACCTAAGTCTACCTGTGGGAGGTAAGAATGCAGTGGCTGTAGTTGTTTTCGAAGGTCAGTCTTTCATAGGGAACAATCCAGGAAACATGGGCTTGGCCAGATATTGATGTGAACCTAAAGAGGCAGCACTAGTCATTCAGTTTTACTCGCCTTAGTAAGTTCTCTGGACCAGATGCAAGGGACACATCCATGTTATTGTCAAACTACACTGTGTGCCCCACACAAATCCACTTCTTTAGGCAGATTCAGGGAATAGCTCCTTTTTCAGTCATCTTGTTTGTTACTATGATGGAAAGACTGACAAAAACAATATTAGAGGAGGAAAAATTTATTTGGTGCTCATGACTCCAGAGATCTTAATTCACTGACAGCTGGCTCCGTTCCTTGGGGCTCAAGGTGAGCAGAACATCATGGTGGAAGTGTGTGATAGAAGAAAGCAGCTGAAAACATGGCACCAGGAAGGCGAGAGGGAGCTCCTCTCAAGAAGGACAAAATATATACCCCAAAGGCATGCCTGCAGTGACTTACCTCTTCAGCCACACCCTACCTGCCTACAGTGACCACCAGTAGATCCCTATCAGGGGATTAATGCACTGGTTAAGTTAAGGCTCTTATGACCCAATCATTTCACCTCTAAACCTTGTATTGTCTCACACATGAGCTTTTGGAAAACACCTTATATCTAAACCATAATAGCTCCACATGGTTTCCATGTGTAAAACTGCAACAGGGAGGTTAGTGAGAATATGTCTTTCATCGCTGCAGGTGATTTTCAGTTCACAAGTGATATTCATCTACTCCTTCTTCCACTCCTTTCTAAACTACCCTCATCTTTGCTATAATTCAGTACCTAAGGGCATGACTCATTCTAAGAAGACCAAGCCCTTCTCAGTCTGGGCTTGCTGCACATGTTTCTAAAGAAGCATCCAAATGACTCAGCAGGGTCTCATACACATTCCTGTGTACCCTTTGAGTTGTTCAGTCAGTTACTTTGCCAGACCTCTCCAAGTCTGTTGGTCCCCAGCATAGGGAGGCCAAATTCTTTGATTGTGGCTCTACCTTTTAGTTCCATAGCCTGTATCTTCTGGCAATAATATGTTTTATGAGGGCCAGGAATCTCAAATTTGTGTAGTCAGAGTAGTGAAGACAAGTTACAAAATATCCCTCAATAGATTATCGGAACTAGTAGTAATTGGGGTCATAGTTGCTGTCACCATCGACTTTTGGACCTATACTTTCTTCCTATTGGGAAGAGAATATTTGATTAAATGTATACACTGTATCAAGAAAGATGTCAACTCAACCATTCACAGTATTGACTGTAAAATAACATTTTAATTCTGTTTTCTGTAGGCTTTTCCCATAATCTATGATGCAGAATGTCTCTGGGTCCTGCAGTATGTACTATGATAAATGGATTATATGGACATGGTCCCACGACAACATCTGCTTCACTACAAAATGGACCTCCTGATCAGACACTATGCTAGGCAGTATTCCACACCTATGTATCAAATATTCCACAAATCTCTGGACAGTGGTACTGTAACGGTTTCACTTGATGCTTTGACTATATCCCTTATGGTTTTGAAACTGATATGGTTTTTCTTTTACCGAAACTTTTCCTTGACCTTCTCCCTGATCTTTTCCTTAACCTTCTCCTCCCTGAACTTCTTTTCACTGATCTTCTCCTTCCTAATCTCTCCTCTCTAGTCTCATTTTCTCTGAATCACTTCTGTAAAACTCCGCTGTTCCTGCTGATGGGCAAAATTGCAACCTTTGGGACATGAGTCCCCTGTGTTTCCCCTTTGCTAACAAAACAATCAACCTTCTTTTTCCTTTTTTCTCAAAACCATCTCTTCATTATTGGGTTGGCATCAGGGACCAGGAACGAGGTTTTGGCAACAGTAAAGGTTCAGGAGCTATAGGCAGGACATAAAAACCTACACCCAGCACGGGCATTATCTCAGTGAAGACAAACTACTGGCCCTTTCAGCTCAATGCAGTCCACTTGATTTAGTTTCCCTGTAGAGTAGTTCCAGGTGAGTGATTCAAGATTAGTCTCTGTTGCTTAGAGGTTGGACGCACAGAGGTAACCAAAGACAGGTATGCTGTGATAAGTAGGAGCCATATCTGATGGACCTGTGCATACAGCAGTTGTAACCAATGTAGCCTCTATCACTATAATTTTGGTCACTTCCATTTGCATATTCCATCGAAGGGCCAACCAATCTGTGTACTTTGTTTTCTTCCTTTTATGCAGTTGAAGATTTCTAGGCTGTTAGCATGTAATAGAAAAATCTTGACATTTCATACTTTCTATAGAGGTAAGCCTATTCTAAAATGCCAGACCAGATATCATTGTTGAACTTCAAATTTTCCTTTTCCAGACCTCTCACCAAGAAGTGTGGGCAGTTTTCACTGCTCATGTATTTATACATTCTTATTTCAAATTGTGTCCTTCCATATGAAGTAGTTGATTAGATCCCCCCACCCATCTGGAACACTTTTCCTTCCTATTTACATTTTTTTAAACTTTTAAAATTTGTTCTAATCTGTTGTACATGACAGTAGAATGCATTTATACATTTTGATAGATCATACAAAGACAGAGTGTAATTTCTTATTTTTCTGATTATACATATTGTAGGATCACATCGATCATGCAGTCATATATGTACATGAGTCTGTTTCACTCTAGTATCATTCCTACCCTCAATCCCCTTCCCTTCCCTTCACTCCCCTCTACCTAATATAAAGTAATTCTATTCTTCCCTATCCCCCCTACCTATGGTGAATTAACATCCACATATTAGAGAAAACATTCGGCCTTTGGTTGTTTGGGTTTGACTTATTTTGTCTAGCATGATATTCTCTAACTCCATTCATTTACCAACAGATGCCATAATTTCATTCTTCTTTAAAGCTGAGTAATACTCCATCAAATATATATACCACATTTTCATTATCCATTCATTTGTCGAAGGGCATCTAGGTTGGTTCCATAGTTTAGCTATTGTGAATTGAGCTACTATAAACATTGATGTGACTGCATCACTGTAGTATGTTGATTTTAAGTCCTTTAAACTGAGGAGTGGGATAACTGGGTCAAATGGTGGTTCCATTCCACAAAGAACTCAATAAATGGGCTAAGGAACTGAACAGACACTTATCACAATTGATCAACATATGAAAAAATGTTCAACATCTCTAGCAATTAGAGAAATGTAAATCAAAGGTAGTCTAAGATTTCATCTCACTCCAATCGGAATGGCAATTATCAAGAATACAAGCAGCAATAAATGTTGGCAAGGAGGTGGGGGAAAAGGTAAAAACATTTACTTTTATTGCCATCAGTTTTAAGAATTACACCTACATACTAAACTGACTTACATACAAATCAAGCTCTGTCATTTTCCTCCTTCCTCAGATGTTCATATAAAACTCCTATAGCACCAGCAACATGATCTGAGGGGATTCACATTAATACAATCTAAGTGACATAGAGTTCTGGGTTAAGAGCTCACGTAGCTTCCTAAAGTCCTATGATCCTTCTTGAACCAAATTCTCTATCTGCTATTTCCATCTTACGATGGACTGCTGCTGGACTCATCTGACTTTATGATCTGAAAGTTCTGAAGGAACCCAGCTTATAATGAGCACTTCCACAGGCACAGTTGCTTGGTGCCCAATGGTCAGACACTTCATTTTACCAGGACCTAGTATCACATCAGGAGCTGCTTATCAAAATGAAAATTCTCCATCACATGTGACGTGAACATACTCCAAAAATTTAAGGACTTTTATTTGGATTTGCACACCATGGCTTGCAACATATTCCACAGTGCATTCTTATAGGCCTGATTCCTCCTACACTGTGCAGGATCTGCCAGATTATGTGCTTCATATGGCAGAGCTGCGTCCACAATAGCCTGGACCTGCTGCAGACCACTCTGCTGCTTTAGGTGCTATTTAAAACTGGCATATTTTTTCTTGCCCCCATACATGGACCAAATTAGTATATTCATAAATCTGAAACATGTTAATTATAGAAAAAAAAATCCTACCAACATGGTACTTTCTTCTCTGTAATAGAGGATAAAATTTATCATTCTTGAAACAAATATCCTGGCCTCCCTGATCATAGGAACAATAAAAGTACTTCACTTATCAGGCATGTTTCTGAATCTTCCTAGAGTTTATCTTGCATTCTCTGAAGTACATGTGTTTAACCTCATGTCTGGAGTACTAACCGCTTCTTACTATCATCATGTTCTGCCAGATCAGAGTGATATCACTGATTTAGTGGATCAGTGTAAGGTCCTGAGGGAAGTTTTGGCAGTGTAGGTATCTTTAGACTATATTATGAGAGAGTATAAGAAAATAACTAACTCTGGGGTGAAACTACAAATGAAAATTGTTGTCTATTCTACATGAATGCAAACTACAGATGATCCTCTTTTCTAATCATAATAGAAAATAAATTCTTTTCCATATCAATGACTCCATATTATGCACACAGTGCCATATTAATCTGTTCTTACAATGACTTCATGACTGGCATAGCATCTGTAGTTTGGTCTACTTGCTTGACCTTGGGAACGCTGCTTAGCTGCAAATTTTTCATAAAAAAGAAAGGATAATTTAGAGGAGATTTAAGAGCCCAGAGGGGGAGCTGAAACCCATTGTTATGAAAATAAACAAGACATTCATGATTGTAGGTTCCTGACCAAGTTAATATGGAAAACATATACCTAGACCTACTTGAAAGTTAGTATGTATTAATGGATTGATGGGGAAGCCAGATTGAGGGACAGAGAGAGACAGATTTTATGTGCTTATGTATATGTTTTCAGGAAAGAGACATAATTCATCTAGGATCAAAGGGGGATATAAAAAGGATAGTGGCAAAAACAGGAACTAATCTGGTGGCTGCTCTGTGGGCTAACCAGGGTTGTACCTAAAAATTTATGTTACGTACTCTTTATTGATAGTATCAACTCATTCATTCTAAATACTTCATATCAGCATAATAGATAAAAACCCCTGAAAATTACATTTCTCATAGTTTCTTATAGCAGGATTCCAGATAGATTCATACTATTAAAGGGAGACAATGGAACAGGAAGGTGTGAAGGGGAAGTCTTCCTACACCTTATAAGAGCTCTCCTGTAAACTCAATAGGAGATATTTCAGCCCTTCCAACATGCATGAAATCTTCTGGTTCCATGTGCTACATTTCTTTGAGTTTAAAATATCCACACTGGTTGTTTTCCTAACTAGTTCATAACTGATACTGTGTTTGGTTAAGAAATAAGGCCCTAGAAATTTCAAAATAAAAATCTTAGATTATTTATTTAATTGGATTACATTCAAAGCATTAGAAATGTTGCCAAAAGACAACAGGATATAGGTAGCTTGACATGTAGCTTCTTCTTTAATTATCACCTTTCCAGGCAGAACTCTGAGAGACAAACTGGTCTTTGTGATATAATAGTATGAATACAAGTAGAGTTTGGATACCTTTTCTGACTGATCCAAAGAGCATATGGAAAGGAAATGAGAGATTCAAGATTTGATTCACAAATAAGACAGACATTTTTTTTTTAATGCCTAGATAGGAACACTTCTCTAGTTTAACTATAGAATCAGTGTTCTGAAAACCAGACTCAAAGTTTGATCATACACTTTGCAAAACTTCAGTACAAGTTCAAAGCATCCCCAGGTCTCAATGAAAATCAGAAACTTTTTTCCAGGAAAAAAAAAAGGGAACCTGAAAATTGGATTGAGTACATTTAAGACTCTAAATATTTCAAATAAGTGAATACTCAAAAGACACTGAATCCCTGCTATTCTCTGGGTGTTTTCCCTTACAAAACTCACAGAAACATAAACTCCATAGTCATCTTAGTGGTATTTGGAGGTAAAGTCCTTGAGAGATAATTAGGATAAGATGAGGTTATGAAAGTGGAGGCACTCTGACTGCATTAGCAACTTTATAAGGGGAGAAAAAGAGATGAGGGCAAACTTGATCTTTCTCACAGAGATGTCTTCTGCTATGTCATGATCCAGCAAGAAAGCCTCATCAGATGCTGGTAGATGCTAGCACCATGCTTGAGAACTGTGAGTTAAATGAATCTTTATTTTTTTAAATAAATATCCCACTTGGCAACAGAATATGGATTAAGACAGTCCACTAGTCAACAAGAACAAACATTTCTTCTCTTCGAAGTTCAGCCTCTCCTTCCTTGAATACCAAAAATGACTTAACTTGCAAAAGTTACCTTGGAGAAGGGGGATAATGCCTAGGGAGTGTGTATAAGAATGTTAGGGAGTACATAAGAAAGGGTAGGAAGTTGAGTGCTTTTCCAATGTGCTAGGTTCAACCACACCCTAATTTAGTCAGCTTTTTCCATGCTGGAACTAAAAGATGTGACTGTAACAATTTTAAAGGGGGAAAAGTGTATTAGCAGCTCACGGTTTCAGAGGTCTTAGTCCTAGAAGACTAGCTTCATTCCTTGGGACTCCAGGTGAGGCAGAATGTTATAGTGGAAGACTATGACAGAGGGAAGCAGTTCACATGGTGATAAGGAAGTTGAGAGATACTCTGTGCCCCAGATAGAAAATGTGTACCCCATAGCCACACCCCCAACGAACCACTTCCTCCAGTCACTTCCTATTGGCTTCTAGTAATCACTCAGTTAATCCCACCAGGGATTAATTCACTGATTAAGTAAAGGCTATAACCCAATCATTTCTCCTCTAAACCTATTTGCATTGTCTCATACATGAACTTTTTGGGGACATCACATCTAAACCATAACACAATGGAAATTTGACCATCCATAAGCTGTTCCTTATCAAGCATTAAAATGTGTACTGGGAAATCATAACATTTGTAGCTAATTCTCTAATGGCTGTATGATTAAGGCAAAGATTATGGTGGAGATGTCAACATTAAAATTATTTTTTTCTCAGACATGGGTATATAATTCAGTGGTAGAGTGCTTGCCTAGCTTATTTGAGGCCTGGGTTGCATCCCTTATGAAAGAAAATAAAACCACAAAAGAACATAAAATAAGAAAAAAATAAATAAAAAAGAAAAGAAAATTTAAAAAAAATAGTTTTCCATGTTTCATTGGAGGAGAGGGAGTCAGAAGTGGTGAGTGATGAGATCCTATAGACACAGGTTGGTAGCAGAGAAAACTGTGACAGTGGTATGATCTATTGCCATAACTATCAATGGACTGTCCAGTAAAACAATGAAAATCTGTAAACCAAAAAATAAAAAATATAAAATCTTGTTTTGGTGGAAGAGGTCTAGCCTGTATCATAATAGAGAATGAAATTCCAATCTTGAGCCTGTACATATACAGACTCCTGAGTAATATGAAGGTTGAATTCTCTTTAAGAAAGATCCTGCAGCACTGCAATAAAGTGTGTACCTTTTTCCTCCTCAACTTTCCTGAAGTAATCTGTAGTATTTAACATGACAACTGGGCTGGGACCAACTCTCAGATGAAACAGGATGGACAGACAATGAGCTTACCATAAACCCTTTGTACTTCACACACCTTAGTGAACTAGTCAGAGAGGTAATATATGAAGCTTGAGTGACTGATGGAGTTTTGGAATGAATCCATTTTATAATGGGTTCAGATGGTCCATCAACATAGCCTCTGATTTTCTCACAGTTCCTGAATACATAGTTAAACATGGCCTTTCTCAGCCACTAGATGAATGGGTCACTGACTCTCAGACACAAAGAGTAAGGAATATGATGCAGGATGATAGACTGGAAACCACTGGACCTCTCACTGCACAGCAAAATGGCAAACTAAAAGCAAACATTGTTTCTGTGGGGTAATTGTTGAGAATAGTGCAATCATGCTATAATTGCAAAATGCCAATGCTAAAAATGGATTTTAAATAGCAAAAGAAAAAAGTCAGATTGCACACAAAGCAATGCCAATTAAATTTATATGGACTTCTCATTAGCAATAAGTCAATATTAATGCAATAATGCCTTAAGCATGCTGAGTGGAAATACATGTCTATTTAGAACAGATATGTGGTTAAACATTCAAGAGTTAAAGAAAAATATAGATGTTTTAAAAAGGAAAGAGCAAATAATTTACTACCAAAATGCCTTATCAAAAGATACCTGTAAAAAATAGCTATCAGACAAAAAAAGAAAAGAACTAATGAAAGGTAGAGACACAGAAGGGAATAGTTAGCAAATGATTCTGTGGAGGGTGACTCTGCAGAATCTGTTAATAATGGGAACAGAGACCATATCTCTTAGAATTCTGAAAGCTACTTTCTTCTAAAATGAATAATTGAAGTAAAATGAACCTATAAAAATGTAAAAAAATTCAGTCCCTCTTATCCAATAGAATATTCGACACACAGGAGTCTGTTTTGTCATTTAATTTCTATCTGTGTAACTTTCCATACATTTTCCCACTTGGCACTGGATCCAGTGGTTTTATTTTCTGTGTACTTTATTAACAAGAGTTCACCCTAGTGCTACTATCACAGTATCTCAAATTTCCTGTATCCATATGTAGAAACTTGCTTCACAATGGTGCTAGCTGGAAGATTTTCTTTTGCAGATCTTCAGTGCAGACTCGCTTTCACTAAAGTTTCCCTGTGTATGTGTATCCCTAAACCTCAGGAACTAAGGAGGACCCTTCCATCAATAACCAGGGTTTTCCACTAAAATTTATCTTTCCACAACTTTTAGATTTTATAGATATCACATAATTTTCTTTCCTTAAGAGACTTCTAAACCATCCTATTTTACAGACTTTTCCTCAGGTATCAAGATTTAATTTCCCTTCTCTTTATCTGATTATTTCAGGTTTAAATGGCACTTGTCAATTTTACTTTAACTATTTGTTTTGTAATTTTCAGCTAATTTAATAAAAATTGGAAGTTATAGTAAGGGAAATAGTTATAATAAGTCACATTATAATTTGGTTGGGTTTCTTTATTCCTATCAAAAAAGACAACATGTAGCTCGTAAAATAGTTTGCATATTTAGCAACTTTTGTAACAACATGTATTATTTTAAATAAACCTTATTTCTACTTCCCCAAGTCTATTCTGCAAGCTACTTATTTTCTTCTACTTTTTCAACTTTATCACAATTCGTGTTTTAATTGAAAACAAAACAAAACAAAACAAAACAAAACCACAATCTAGTATGAGTTAGGCCAAGACTAGTATTCATAAGAAGAAATACATTCACACAGTTTCTGGGGTAGATTGGAACATAGCATGATTTGACAGGTTATCATCTAAATTGATAGGGTAGCCTGAAGAGAGACAAGGCAAGGTAAAAATAAAGAAAGGCACCTGGGAGTTGTATTTGAGAACACATTCAACTTTGTCATTCCAAAGATTACAAATGAGTGATGCAAATTTGTTATTACTGAGGGGTAAAAATATACGCACTATTATAAGAAGGTCAATACTATTGTCCTTTTAACAAAGGGATAGGGAATTTTTAAATTTAAGGAGACCTTATTACATAAAGATTTGGTTGGATACACAAACTATGAGTTTTCAGTAATTTGATGTTATAGTTGCATAATTAAGATAATGTTCTGAGTTGATTGCTTTGGAAGATGGATTATGATGTATCTAATTGAGTTGTATCCTTTAGATAAATTCCATTAATTTGACAAGCTGAACACTAAAGGTTTTGTAACTGAAGATTAGAAAAGCATTATCAAACCAGTTATTATAGTTTGTTTCAAGACATATACCACTTCATTTACTAGAGAGTCAAGTATTACAGAACAAAAGGTCAAAGGTAGAACAGAAATAATTATTTTCAGTTGCACAAGTGCTAGTAAAAACATGAATGTAACTATCACATCTCATTCTCTAGCCATACCATGTTACAGGGCCATGGTCATATATCTGAAATGAAGCATTGCCAGATATTTCACACAGTGAGGTCTTACACTACCAGATAAGTTATTAAAGGAACCTCATAAACTTCTTACATGAAAGATATATAGAGCAGTCTATCTTTGATATAGTGTATTTGAGATTGAAATATCAGCATGTATCCCAATCCTTGATCTTTGGACAGGCTATTAATTAAATTACACAGATAATATTTTTCTCACATGCTTCACAGTGCAAGGATTTTTTCCATAGATGTATTATTGAGTGACAATATTTGAATAGCATATAAAATTATTCAACTCTTTGTAAAATCATACCCTAGAAAAGTCAGCTCACTCTTCAATGCCAATTTCATGAAGGCTTGAGAACAGATTTAATAGTGAAAGTTTTAATAAAATCCATGGGATGTCCTTTAACCAAACAGTTTTACTTGTCAAATTATAGTCCTTCCTTACTATGTTTGGAGAGCAAGGTACTTGATTCCTGTGGTTCTTAATTGTCTCTTTTTAAACTTTTAAGGAAAATTAAAGACTTTCCATATCACTAGAGAAATATAAAATGTAGGCTAGATTGACTAATAAATATTAATGTCATCAAACAACAAACAGAGCAACAAGACTGAAACATTCATTTAGACTGTGCACCATTTAAATGCCATTTTTAAGATGTATATTTTAATAGATTGTAAGAGCCATTATCACCTGCATCCTGTATTAAATTATCTCCATATGAAATCATCGACATTCATACAAATGTTCTAACATATTGTTTAGTATTAGGATTTGGCTTCCCTAAATACTATATTAGCATAGTTTATGCAAATTTACATAAAAATGTATGTTGTACTGATTGTTATGAATTCCAGTATTCTCTATGGTCAGTGAGAAATAGTAACTAAAAGTATGGAAGAGCAGTGCCATTATTATGTAATTAGCTTTAGGCAGTTTCATCCAGAATATTTCAAATGTTATATAATAAAATTGTTTTTGCTCTTTTAGATAGAACAAATGCTATACACTTTTTCAAATTAAATATATTTTATTTTATGCATCTTTATTGTTCTTATTCTGATATATAAATCCATTCCTTTACACAATGTTCATTTTATAGGCAATGAATCAAGTAGATACATTACTTATCCTATAAAACTTATATCTAAAAAAATGAGAAACAATAAACAAACAAGATGTATAATAAATAATGACAGTTCACGAGAAAGTCTTAAAATAAATAAAGTAAGGAGATACAGAAATCCAAGAGTGCATTAAGACTAGATATCTAGACATAGCAGTAATCTCTGGTAAGTGGATATCTGAACAGAAAACTTACAAAAGAGGCGAGTGGATCACAGGATGCTTCAGACTATTCTGGGAAGAAATAACTAGAATTACTACAAGGTGGAAAAATACTTGGGGTGATCAAAGAGCAAGAAAGTCAATATGGCTTGCAAGTAAGTGAGAAAAGGAGAAAAATAAATTAGAAATGGGAGTAAGAAAGGGCCAGACTTTTTAAATTGCCATATATATACCATGTTAAGGAATTTGAATGTTATTCCAAATGAGATTAAAAAATATTTAAAGTTTCTGAACCAAAGACTGACATTATTTCACACATATATTAATGTGTATTTCCTCCCTAAGATGAGGGTAGAGGTCAAGAGAAGAATCAAGGAGGACAATTAGAAGGTTTCTTGCATAACCCCAGTCCTAAAAGTATGGTGAATTAGGACAGGGACTTGTGATGGAGATAATGAGGATGACTGGATTTAAGGTATTTTTTGAGCTAAGAACAGTGGAATTAGTTGATGTATTGAATGTGGGGTGTGAATGAGAGATGAGGAAACAGAGGCATAACATAGTTAAATAACTTGCCAAAATCCCAAAGCCAGTTTAATGCATAGCTACCTTGGAACACAGGAAGGTTGGCATAAGAACAGATGGTAAATCATACTTATATAAACAGATTTAGATAATGAAGACACATATATAACAAAGTTAATGTAATACATCCAAAAAGTTTTGTACTAATTTTAATTTCAGTGAAATATGGCTTCTAAGTCCAAATATACCCAATCAATATACATCAAATAGTGTTTTCTTTTCTTTGCACATTTAATTATTGGGCAATTATTATGTGTAAGAAATCATACTAACACTTAAACAGATTTTTTTTAAAAAAGTCCAAACAATGAAAACCTTACCAATAGAGATAAAATACATTCCAGAGTGATTACTAATATTACATTAAATACTTAATCTGGAAACCATAGAATTTTCCTATTTATTTGGAATATCAATTTTGATAAATAACTCTCATGTAAGAGGAACTAACACCTTTTGTATATTTTTGTAATGCTGAGGGCTTGTAGCAAACAGACTTTAAAGATTGTCTCCAAAGACATAGCCCCTTGGTATTCATGGCCTTGTGTAATACCATCCTCTTGAGTGTGGACAGCACCAAGTCAGTTGTTTTCTGTGACTAAGATACAGGGAAGGTTATGGAATGGCACTGCTGAGATTAGGTTACCAGAGACTGAGACTTACATAATTCCAGAGATCCCTCTCTTGAAATCTTTCTTGCATATTTTCTTGCTTGCTCTGATGAGGTCAATATGAATCACCTGATTTGACAGTTACCTCTTTGGCAGAACATTCAGCTCAAGAGGAGCTGAGACTTCCAGTTGAACAACAAAGAAGTAAATTTGCAAACATCAGTTAAGAAAACTTGGAAGGTATCAACCACCAGTTGTGACTGACTGATTTGACCCCTTAACAACACCTTCAAAAGACTGTTCCAGGACCCACTTAAGCCTCATTCCTGAAATGCTAATCTAAAGACGCCATGAGATGGATAACTTTTTTTTTAAAGGCACCAAGTTAAAAGGTAATGCAATAGATTACTAACACAGCAACTTCTGATGAGAGAGAGAGAAAAAAAGGAGAGCACCTTTTCTAGTTTTTAACTGCTAACAAACTGCCCCCAAATCTTAATGACTTAAAACAATATTTTATTGTATCTCATGATTTAAAAGGTCAAACAATATGGAAGTTCTCACTTGAATGTTTTTCCTGTTTTATGTGGCCTTGACCAATATTGCTCAGCAGTATTCAGTTAGTGCATGGTGCATGGTATGTTTTGGATAATACAACATAATTTCTCTGACATATCTAGTCCCTTATTGGTTAAGACAGTAATTTGGGCTCACCTGGGGCTCTTTCCCTCTCCATGTGGTTTCCAGGTCCCACAGTATCATTACAAGAAGTTCTGCTGCTTACATGGACATACAGAGTTCCAGGAAACAGGAAGAGCAAGTTGCTCATTCAGCCCAGAAATTGGCAGAGCATTATTTCTGCTGTATCTCATTGTACCCAAAGAAGAAATTGAGCATACATCAGAACCACACTCAATGGGAAGATGTCAAAAAACTAATGGAAATCTTAAATTACGTACAAATATTTAGGAGTACTAAGTTTCTCCAGAAACAATACTGACTGCTCTAATTTGATTAGGCAAAATTCAGAATGAATAAGAAAAAATTTAGTTTGAATGGGGAAATCACATTTGAATTTATGTAATTTAAATTTTCTTCAACAATTCAGCATGTAATTATATCATTTGATGGAACACAGGAGAGAAAAACATCTATGTAGTACAAAATTGGGAATCA
Organism: Sciurus carolinensis; assembly: GCF_902686445.1. NCBI lineage: Eukaryota > Metazoa > Chordata > Mammalia > Rodentia > Sciuridae > Sciurus > Sciurus carolinensis. Next base: position 144,414,332 of record NC_062216.1, read on the forward strand.
AGATGACTATCATGATAAACATTCACACTCTCTTTATAATTAAAGTATACTAGAAATAGTTCATCTGTCAAAAACCTGTCATGAATTCCAAATTTTATTAAAACCTACTTTTGTTAATATATATATATATGTATGTGGAATAAATATGAATATATATTAAAGCAAACAGGTTTCTACAGCATATTATTTATTTATAGCAAATAATTTTTCTAATTCTCCATGAACCAATCTCTCCTTTAGATGAAATAATAAAAAGCAGATGGTATGATACCATACACGCAGTAAAATTTAAAGTATTAAGCAAACAACACTGAAAAAGTTACTATGAGTGGTTAAACAGGAGACAGCTATCCCTTCTCCCCTCCAGAGAAAAGGAAGAAAGATTTTGCTTCCTAGTATAAATACACTTAGTTTGTTATGGATCTGGGTTATTAACCTTGGCAAGATAAGACTATGGTCTCTTACTTTACAACCTAGTAGATATCAAAATGATTCAGGTGTCTTCCCTACGTAAAATATAAGTATATACCTCTGGAGTAGGGAAACTCTATGGAATTCCTACTGAATAGAGATTCAGTAATAGTCTTGCTTCTAAGGTTATTCTTTCAGTCCAGATCCCAGTTTTCACCAAAATTATCTTGGAATAAAAGAAAAGCCCTGAGCAGATACATACAAATACTTCCAGTAGTGTTCCACAAAATAACATGCTAAGTGAAATAAGCCAAACCCCAAAAACCAAAAGCTGAATGATTTCTCTGATAAGCGGATGATGATACATAAGGGGAGTTGAGGGGGAGGCAAGAATGGAGGAAGAATGGATTTTATAGAAGAAAATGAGGGGTGGGAAAGGGGTGGGGGAAGGAAGAATAATAGAATGAAACAAACATCATCACCCTAGGTATGTGTATGATTACACAAATGTGTGACTCTACTTTGTGTACAACCAGAGAAATGAAAGTTGTACCCTATTTGTGTACAATAAATCAAAATAAAAATTAAAAAAATAAGTGTATTATAAGTTTGAAAGGGGGCAAATTTATTTACTTACTGATATTTTCAGTAACATTTGATTCTTTTTTTAAATTTTCTCTTCCCTTTTTTAATTGGTGCATTATAATCATATATAATAGTGGGATTTATTGTTACATATTCATAAATGCATGTGATATAATATAACTTGGTCAGTATTATTCCTCAGTAACAAAGATATTTATGACTATGAAAACTATATTTTCTTGTTCCAATAGATCAACTTTATAAAAAAAATTTTATATTAGTTGTAAGTAGAACACTTTTATATTAGGTGATTTTTAATATAAAAACATTAGAAAATGCCTTTTTATTAATTTGGAAATATGAAACATTGAAATACAAGTTGCAACATACCCAAATATTTTTTCCCCTGAAGAATTGACTAGAAGAACAAAGAGAGCAAGAGACTTTTCTGAATCATCCCCACAGGACTGGAATTCAGATACTCTATTCTAACTTGAAAGCTTCTAATCTTATAACCTTGGATCCCCTTCTCATTCTATTACCTTGCTCTCCACTTCATTACAAAGTCCTTGGCCAATATTTTCTTTGCCTCATTCGCTCTATGAAACTTTGATTGTTGTCCATCACCTCTTTCACTCACCATTCTGATACTTTCTCTGCCTCAGTGAAGAGTGAGTGCATTTAATGGAAAACAAGAGTTGGTTAGTCAGAGGGAGAGGGACACTCAGAAAGATCAAGGGATGTTTGAGAGAGTTGGTTTCTGTTCTCAAGAGTCATCCTTCCAAAATTGTTTTTGTTTTTCTTCTTTGGGACTTCCTATGTATCCTCCCACTGCATAAGTCTCTGTAGTAAAATCCAAGTCTCTTGCGTTAGGCCCAGATCAGACATTTCCTCATTGGGTCTGAGGTAGTGCATTAACCTTTCCACTTCAACTGGGTCCTTTATTATTTCCTTCTTTCTTTCCTCTAATGTTCTACCTTTCACTAGCTACATGGCCTTTCCAGTGGGGTTGGAGGGATGCTCTAGTAATCCTATTTTGATCAAGATTATTATTCATGTACAGCATCCTCTCCAGTAGAGCAGGATACTTTAACAAAGCTTCTCTAAACTGAGCACTGTGACGAAGGACACAGAGCTCACTTGTTTATTTTTCAACTTACCTCTGCATGGCCAAGGGCAGCAGAAAGTTGAGTCCCTGGTCCACTTCTTCTCATTCCCTCTGAAGATTGCTCCTTTGACCTGGACTTTGGCATTTTGTCCTGATCCATACTAGAAATTGTTACAAAGGATGATCTGACTGGATTTACTCTTGAGTATATTGTAGGGATTTTGCTTGCTCTATTAAGTGATGTGTCATTTTTTTCTGAGGGACAGCAGGGTGGGAGCTCTCTGGTCTTACTACCAGGAAACAATGGAGTTGGGTATTAAATGTCCCCCACATTTAAAGGTTTGGCTCCTAACTTGGTGCCAATGAGAGATGGTGGAGCCTTTAGGAAGAGGGGTCCTTAAAGGAGATTTTAGGATCCTTTTCTCTTTGTCTTTTTCACTTTTTGGCCATGAGATGAGAGGTTTTGCTCCTACATATGCTCCTATCATGATGAGCTGAATCACCCAAATATTATAAATTATTAGAACTAATTGGTAAAATTTATAGATAATTTTCATTTTTAGCTTTATGCATATGTGTCTTCTAAGTTCTCATGTATAGTATCAACTTGAAAATAAGTAAAAGCATTATTTTCTGGGTTTTAATTATGTTTCCAATTTTTTAAGTAATCTAAGAAAAATAGTCTGTAAACTCAGTGATTAAAATAGTCTAAATTTTGTATGGATTTCAATAACTTGTGTACATGCCATATATAAATATGAAATTTTTGATATTTTCTTCAATAGTTATTGGCAAAGTTATATATGGTTTAGTATTCTTATGGACAACTCCCTATTCCTATATGCTCAAGGTGAATATTAAATAACCTTGCATTCAGACTAAGGTTAGCACAGCTACCACTTAACCACCCAATCAAGATTTTCCACTACTAAAAACTGGCACTGTACATCCTCAAGAAATTAATGAAAAAAATAACTATGGGTAAATGGCAGAAAGATCAAAAGAAGGAAGGGAGCAAGGGGGGGGAGGGAAAGGGAAGGAGAGGTAGTGGGGACTGATTTAGAGTAAGATATATTCCATGCTTGTGTAAGTATGTCAAAGTGAATTCTACTGTAATGTATACCTAAAAGAACCAATAAAAAAGAACACAGAACAGCTGAAGGCTGAGGGATATGTTAGCACAGTAGGGTAGAGTCCATACTAGTTTTAGGAGGCTAGAAAAGAAAGAGAATATCTATAATTCAAAAATGTTTTATCACCTCTGTGACACTTATTTTGGGGACTTTTTGAAAATTATATTTAGGCACTTCCCATAGCTGCTGGGGTAAGTTATTTCTATATGGAGAGGTATTTGCAAATGAGATAGAAAATTCACATTTTACATGTATGTGTTCTTGTAAAAAATCTAACAGAATGTAAGAACTGGTTTTTATCAACATTATTCTAAGAGCATCTTTTAAAGTTTCACTTGATCTAGCCATGAATCCAGTAGTGGATGACACCATTCATAGCCTACTCTATAGCCATATTCATCATATGTAGCCAATTCTAAGAGTAATGAGGCACAGCTACCATCTATGGCTTTAGTGTACAAAGTTCCCTAAATAACTTCACACTCCATCAAAGGTATTATGTGAAAGGTAAATTCAGCCCTCTACAAACACAGTGCATTTTTACAGAAGTGAGTATTTTGTGAATGTTTTAGATTTCATTTTAAGTTGCAGAACTTTATCCAGTGGTATTTAAGCAGAGGACTCCTGAAATAATCCCAATACTGGACATGAACCTTAAAATAAGAAGACAGCTCTAAGTTTGTTTTAAATGGTGATTATGCATGTTTAAACATCATTTTTGTAGATTAATAGCAGAGAAATTTTAATTTCTTGTTACTTGACCCTTACTAATGTACTTTTAAAATCACTCAGAAAACCCTCTTTAGTAGGGAATATGAGAAGCTGTACTGCAGCTGTCAGATGACCAATTGCATGGAAAATTGAAATAGATAGGGAAAAGTGTTTCCACTGAATGATTTTGCACCAGAGTGTGGTAATCACCTTGGTAATGTTTGGCTAATGCCCTCCTTTTCTCCATTACCTTCCATCAACTTCCATCATGCTTCACTTCCTTTCCAGGACTCAGGGTGGCTCTCACTCCTCCCTGTACCAATTTCATTTGGTACCAGTTCATTTCACACCATTCCAACATTTTGTACTCATCGGTTTATGTTATCTTTCCAAATGTCTTACATTATAAGAAAGTCATACCATTATTACATTTTCTCTCTCAGGTTTTTAAATCATCCTCAAAATTCATGAACAGGATAAAAGGTTTTAATAAAAGAGACTTAAAAATTAATATAAAATTAGAAATATATATTAAAATAACAGCCTAAATCAAATATATAAAACAAAGAAAAAGGTTCACTGACTCAGAGTACTTTAAATAATGTTGTATTTAAGTTGCAGAACTTTATCCAGTGGTATTTAAGCAGAGGACTTAAGGGTAGATGCCAGCCAGGTGATCATTTGGACCTGAGTCCAGACTACCCAGTTTATCCCAGAAAGCATTCCAATCCTGGCCCAAATCCTACAATGGGGAAAAGATCTCTATTCCTAAAGGAGAGGTTAGGAATTGTATTAAATCTATGTTACTGACAGATAAGTCTTATTGACTACATTGGTCTCTAATCAAATATCTAATGAGCACCAAAAGTTGCCAGAGAAATATGAATATCCCAAATAAATGTTCAAATTAGCTTGGTTCATGATTTCCAGAAACTAGAAGCAATCAAGATGCCTATCAGTGAATAAACAAACTTTGCCACATCCATACAATTATTGTTTATAAATTTTAAAAAACTGAACTATCAAGGCACAAACATGTATGGGTAAATCTTAAAGAAAAAGAAGCAAGAATTTAAGTTCTCACACAACTTGATTTTGAGACTTACTATAAAGTTCTAGTGATCAAAAAGAGGTATTAAAGAATACACATGTACATTGATGGGTCAACATAAAAACCTATACAACTGTAGTTAACTCATCATTGACAAAAAGCAAAATATAGTTTTGGAGAGAAAAGATAATCTCTTTAAAATAGTGTTGGAATAATTTTATGTATGCCAAAAAGAACCAATATAGACTTCATTGTTAATTCATGTTGAACATAGACCTACATGTAAAAAATTTTAACATTTCTTAAATGAAGCATAAAGAAAAATGAGGTAGCCTTCAGTTTATTAGAAGTTTTAGGTGCAATACCAGAAGTAAAGAAAGAAAAAATAAATAAACTGGACTTCATTACAATGAAATATATCTGCTCAGCAAAATAGTTCAGCAAGTAAATAAAAGACAAGCCACATACTAAGATAAATCAGTTGCAAAACACATGCATGACAAAGGACTTTTATTTAAACTGCAAATTATAACTCAACAATAAGAAAGCAAGCAATCTAATTAAATAAATGAGTGAAAGATGTGAACCAATATTCTATCAAAGTAGAAATACAGATGGTAAATAAACATATGGAAATATACTCAATGCCATTATCAATTGGGAATTATAAATTAAAACAATAATAAAATAGCATCACACCTATCAAAATGACTAAAATTTTAAAAATTGACTCTATGAAGCATCAGTGAGAATAAAGAATAACAGAAAATCTCTTTTATTACTAGTTAGAAAGTGAAATGCAATGAAACTTTGGGAGATTAACAGTTTATTATCAAGCTAAACATTGTTTTACTACACAATCAGAAATATCACTTCTATGTATTTGTCCAACTGATTTGAAATTATAGCTACCTGAAGTCAGCACATATATTTATAAAGCAGCTACCAAAACTGGAAGCAACCAAGATGTCTGTCAATAGTTGAATGGATAAACAAACTATGCCATATACATGCAATGAATTACTACTCATGGATAAAAAAAATAAACCATAAAGGTACAAAACAGTATCGATGAATCTTAAATGCATATAGCCAAGTGAAGAAACAAATCTATGAAGTCTACATTTGCTATGGTCCCAACAATATGACATTGTGAAAAAAAAAAGGTAAAATTATATAGACAGCTTTAAAAGCAAATCAGTGGTGCCAGAGGTTTGGCATAAGAAAGGAAGGTTTGTATAGGGGAGATGCAAGAGAATTTTTAAGGGAGGTTAAACTATTTTTTCTGTATTGTCATGGTGGTTATATAATAGTATGCACTTGCTTATGGTCAAAAAGGGGTAAACTTTAATGTATACAAATTAAAACAACAATCATTTAAGTAGACTACATGATTCTAGGATGGAATGAAAAATATAATAAATCAAATTCACTACTTATGAATACACAAAACAGCAACTATGACATGTTAGGGGCAGTAGGTACTAGACTATGTATCTTTAGAAGTGAGGAGAATCCAAAGACTGGAGGCATAAAAGAAAAAAAAAAAGAGTGAAAAAAAGCTGTGAAAAATTACCATAGCTAATAAAATTATTTCCCATCTCATGTATAGAATCAAAATTCTGACACTACTAGACATACAACTAGAATGGAACAATTAATTAAGTAGATGGTGGGAGAAAAGTTCCTTCAGAGTGAAGTTTGCAGGTAAGCAAGGAGAGGAGACTAGAATGATCCTTGTGGTAATGCATTAAAGTTGAACACATCAGTATTACATCAAGTTTAACTTCATATAGACACAAACGATTACATAAAGAAATATTTGTGGATATTTGTCTATACACTGTTCAGGATACACACATATATTTTCTCGCTCTGTCAGATGACCTGGAGACAAGGAAACCTCAGTGGCAATTAACCTACACAGCACCCTGACTTTACATTCTGTTTCTCTTCTCAAGTAGAACCCAACGAAGCTTCTGGGAGAAACAGCTGGTAATAAACATGGGGCAGGACATATAGAAGATAGCCTGGGGTGGCATGTGGTGTCAGGATGTAAGAAATTATTTAAAAATATATGAAAAGACACAACGATAGCAATGTGTTAAAAGGGGCATAATATCAAGAGAAAAAGTTCCCAATGGCCAACAATTTAAGAAAGAAAATTAGTAACATAAATTGATTATACTTGAGTATAAAATAAATATATATGAGTTCATATTAGTACATATGTATATGTATATATGTATGTGTATATATTAGATATTTTTTCTTCTTTATACATGTATACATATATACAGAAAAAAATTGAAATAGTAAGTGGAAGAGACACATCACATATGAATAAAAATTTCAATTAAGTTTTGCAGATATGAGGAAGAGGAGCAAGATTCTCAACTTCTAAAGTGTGAACTGTCATCAGTAATTTCTATACAAATATTGCAGTATAGAACATGTTTAAGAGTGTCTTTAAGTAGAAAATCCGATAGCACTCCCTCAGCCAGGCGAACAAGCTCAACATCAACACTGATAAGTCATTGTGATTGTGTGTGGTTTTAACAAATACTGTGATGAAAATGGTACTTTAAGCTCAGCCAAGTCATGAGAAACCTTGAGACAATCCCAGAAGTACTTTCTGTAAAACACCTGAATAGTACTCCTCAAAACTCTCCAAGTCACCAGAAACAAGGATAGTAAGAAGTTTTCACAGCTAAAAGATGCCTAAGGAGACATGACTCACAAATGTGATGTGGTATCCTTATTGAGATCCTGAAACATGTGAAGGACAACGACTGAAAACTAAGAAAATGTGAGTGAACTATAGATTCAGATAGCGATAAGACTATCAATGTACTACATTGACATTGGTTTGCTAACTGTAACAAATGTACCATATACATATAAAATATCAATAATAGGAAATGTAGATGTAGGAAGTATAAGAATTGTTATTTTCTTTGTGATTTTTCTATAAGTATAAAACTGTTCTAAAATTAGATTGTTAATTATAAAAACAGAACTATTAAACTGAAAATTTAAAACAGGACCACTTCAGGTGTGGTATTTTCCTACTGTGTTTCACAAATTTCTTTGATCTTGGACTACCATGCAACTATTCATTATTCATAGTCAACAGCCTATACATAATTTCAGTATATACAAAATTTGCAAAGCAACTTAAGAATGGTAAATTTATGAAGTTTTTATAAAACCAAACTGAAAATGTAAATCCAGTGGAGTATAACACAAAGCAGATGCAATTAATTACACAAAAACTCGTTTCAAATCCTTGACATCTTAGATAATAATGTGTTTTACATTTTAAAATTACTGTATTATTTAGATTATCTGTCATATATAGCACATGATTTACTAAGTGTTCCTAAAAATACAAACACCATGTAATGTTACACAGGTAAGTAATTTATGGAAAAAATGCTACATTCTATATTCCAGGTTTGAAGGGGTCCCTATACACATTAGTAAAGATTCTGATCAATGTGACAATAAGAAATGCATTATCAACTATGTATTTATTTTATTCAGCATTTCCTAGAAATACTTAATCTGTGAATAGATGTTTTATATAAAGTCTTGATAATTTTTAGAAAAGTAATACATCCACAAATATATTGAAAAAATAAAGAAAAAAACAAAAGTGCCTGTCATTTTGTTTATGAATAAAAGGCTATAGTCAGCAGATGTCAAAATTTAAATATAAGATATCTTGACTCATATATCACCTCTGTATTTTCAGTTTAGAACCGGAAAGTTTAAGATATATTCACAAAATGAATACTTACTAGTATTTTCAAAATTTAAAGCAGTGCTATTGCAGAGGAAGACAACATGACATTCATAAAGTTCTCTTTGTTACATTAATTTTATACTTTATTTCTACTTCAATGTTCTATGAAATTATTTTATCACAGTTTTGAAAAATGCCTCTGATGTTTTAAATAAAGGACACATGAACAGCAACTTCATGTCTTATAGTTATTCCTGTTTTAATGAACCCTAAATATTAAAATAATTAAACATCCTCCATTCACAGTCAGCTATCCTAAGGCTATGAGGAAAAATTAAAATGGGAATCAAATTATCACACTTTTTATAAAACAATAAATTTCACAATTCCTCTAAGGAACTATTGATCTATTACTAGAAAAGCAGAGGGAAAAACCCCCTCACACCCTCAAAAAATATACTAATGCAGATTTATATAGAACAAAAAAAATCAAATATCCTTCATGCTTCCCCTAATAACTCTGTGCAAGAAAAATATATAAAAACTGAAAGACAGGTATATTATGACATTTGTAAAATCTTTTCTTCATGAGTTTTCTGCTGTGAGACTGTTTGAAATGTTAAATGCTTTCTTATACTACTTTCTAGTTTTAATAAAACATTTTCCAAAAGCTATTCTAATTTTATATTGTGTAAAACAAAACTATTTCTACTTAGTTAAGTCCCCCCACTGGGATTGGCCATTATTGTACTTTTATTGAGTACCTACTATATTGTAACAAAATAGCCCAATAAACCATTGAGTGCAAGGTGTCTTTCTGGTAATTTGAACAGTGGAAACCAACATCTCACTGAAAATTTATGTCTTTCTGTTATGCTTGAAAAGGATTTCATTTTAAAACTTCAAAGAAATATCACATTAATCATAAATGAGATCATTTTTTTCTGCCAAACATAAATTATGCAACCTAGGAAAAGTTAGTCAAATATTGTGTTCAGCTTGGCCCCTCATTATTGCTCTTGGGCAAACAAAGGGTTGGGAAATGTGGCAAGGGTGGCAATCAATATGATTTATAAAGTTTAAGTGACATAATAAACTATATGTTGCCCACTGGACTTGTAATAAAGTAAAATCTCAAACCTAGCTCAAGTAAGTAAATTTCGATACATATTTACTATGAAAAATACTAACATGATCCTGTGTGAGACTGGTCCACAATGTGTATTTTTGACTAAGTATTTAATCTTCCATGAAGAGAGAATGAAAGGAGCTCTGAGTTTAAAAATCTTACAATAAGTTTGGATGCGGCAAATGAAGGTCATAGTACACAATCATTTTAAGCACATTTTATTGTGTACATTTTTACTGGTACAAATTATGAAGTTGGACAGTGACAAATTTTAAAGAGACTATAGATAAAGTGATGTCATACATTACAGGGTGCATGCATGTGACTCAAAATATCCTCTTTAAGAAACAAATTGATATTTTCTTATGAAGCTCAATGTTCACATAACAGATAACTAGCGATTTTCTTTTTAAGTACGTAACAGAAGAAATCATTGCACAACTGCAAATAAGGTAGAAATAAAAAATGTTCATAATAGAACTGGTTTTGATAGTTTTTATTTTATTTTTTAGTTATCTATGACAGTAGAATCCATTTTGATGTAGTTTAAAAACATGGAATATATCCTATTTTAATTCAGTCCCTGGTATGATCCCTTCCCCTCTCCCCACCCAACCCCATTCCTTTCCCTCTACTCTACTGATCTTTCTGACATTTACCCAATATTTTCTTTTTTCATTTGCAAAATATATTTATCCTAAATTAAACAGAAAGACATTCAGGCAATACAGATAGAAGGAACTCTCATTTTCCCCCAAATCTCTTCCCTCTCCAGCAAGAATCCCTGTTATCTTTGTAGTGTACATATTCTCTTTTTTCCTTCTTATTTATTTTATTTATGCTTAATTTTTTTAATTTGCTCTAATTTGTTGTATGTGGCAGTAGAATGCATTTATACATTTTGATAGATCACACATAAATGGAGTATAATCTCTCATTTTTCTGATTGTACATATTGTAGGATTGCATCAGTCATGCAGTCATATGTGTACATGAGTTATAATGTCTGTTTCACTCTCCTATCCTTCCTAACCCCAAACCCCTTCCTCTCCCTTCACTGCCCTTTACCTAATATAAAGTAACTATATTCTTCCCTACCCACTCCACTTATTGTGAATTAAAATTCACATATCAGAGAAAACATTAGACCTTTGGTTTCTTGGGTTTGACTTATTTTGCTTAGCATGATATTCTCTAATTCCATCCATTTACCAACAAATGCCATAATTCCATTCTTCTCTAAAGTTGAGTGATGTTCCTATATAAATATATATGTATGTATGTATATATATATACCACATATTCTTTATCTATTCTTCTGTTGAAAGACATCTAGGTTGGTTCTATAGTTTAGCTATTGTGAATTGAGCTGCTATAAACATTGATATGACTGTGTCACTGTAGTATGTTGACTTTAAGTCCTTTGGGTAAATACTGAGAAGTGGGATAACTGGGTGAAATGGTTCCATTCCAAGTTTTCTGAGAAATCTCATACTGCTTTCCAAAACAGTTGCACCAATTTGCATTCCCACCAGGAACGTATGAGTGTACCTTTTCCCCCACATCCTTGCCAACATTTATTGTTGCTTGTATTCTTGATAATTGCCATTCTGATTGGAGTGAGATGAAATCTTAGAGTAGTTTTGATTTACATTTCTCTAATTTCTAGAGATGTTGAGCATTTTTTCAGGTATTTGTTGATCAATTGTACATCTTCTTCTGTGAAGTGTCTGTTCAATTCCTTAGCCCATTTATTCATCGGGTTATTTGTATATTTGGTGTTAAGTCTTTTGAGTTCTTTATATATCCTAGAGATCAGTGCTTTATCTCAGGTGCATGTGGTCAACATTTTCTCCCAATCTGTGGGCTCTCCACATTATTGCTTCTTTGCTTAGAAGGTTTTTAGTTTGAATCCATTGCATTTATTGATTCTTGCTTTTATTTCTTGTGCTTTGGGAGCCTTGTTAAGGAAGTCTGCTCCTATTCAGACATGGTGAAGATTTGGGCCTACTTTTTCTTCTAATAGTTGCAGGGTCTCTGTTCTGGTGGCTCAGTGTTTGGTCCATTATGAGTTGAGTGTCATGGAGGGTGAGAGATAAAGGTTTAATTTCATTATGTTACATGTGGATTTCCATTTTTTCCCAGCACCATTTTTTGATTAGGCTATCTTAAATTAATTTCTTGTGGATGTACACGATGGTGAGATTCACTGTGGTATATTAACATATATACATAGGAAAGTTAGGTCAGATTCACTCCACTGTTTTCCTTATCCCATTCCTCCTCCCTTCCCTTTATTCCCCTTTGTCTACTTCACTGATCTTTCTTCATTCTTTTTGACCCACCCCCCCTTATTGCAAATTAGCTTCCACATATCAGAGAAAGCATTTGCCCTTTGGCTTTTGGCGAATGACTTATTTCACTTAGCATGATAGTCTCTAGATCATCAATTTACCAGCAGATATTATAAAGTCATTATTCCTTATGACTGAGTAATAGTCCATCGTGTACATAGACCATATTTGCTTTATCCATTCACCTGTTGAAGGGCACCTAGCTTGGCTCTCTACCTTGACTACGTGTGAATTGTACTGTTATAAACATTGATGTGACTGCATCACCATAATACGTTGATTTTAAATCCATTGGCTATATACTGAGGAGTGGTATAGCTGGGTCAAATGGTGGCTTCATTCATAGATTTTGAGGAACCTCTATACTGCTTTCCAGAATAGTTGCATCAATTTTTAGTCCCACCAGCAATGTACAAGTGTACCTTTTCCCCACATCCGCACCAACATTTATTGTTAATTGTATTCTTGAAAATTGCCATTCTGACTGGGATGAAATGAAATCTCAGTGTAGTTTTAATTTGCATTTCTCTAATTGCCACAGATATTGAATATTTATTTAATGAATTTGTTGATTATTTGTATTTTTTCTTTCGAAAAGTGTCTGTTTAGTTTCTTATCCCAATTATTGATTGGGTCATTTGTTTTTGGTGTTAAGTTTTTGAGTTCTTTGAATAGTCTGTATATTAATGCCCAGTCTGAGTAGAAGGTGGCAGAGATTTTCTTCCAGGTTTAGGTTCTCTCTTCATGGTCTTGATTATTTCTTTTGCTGTGAGGAAGATTTTTAATTGTATGTCATCCCATGTATTGATGTTTTTAGATTACTTCTTGTGCTTTAGGAAAGTCAGTACCTGAGCTGACATGTTGGAGTATTAGGCCTACATTTTCTTCTAACAGGTGCAGAGTTTCTGGTCTAGTATCTAGGTCTTTGATCCACTTTGAATTGAGTTTCATGCTGGGTGAGAGATAGGGATTAAATTTTATTCTTCTACATATGGATTTCCAGTTTTTCCACTACCATTTGTTAAGAGTCTATCTTGTTTCCAGTGTATGTTTTTGGAAACTTATTAGTATTAGATAACTATATTTAGGTGGGTATTTCTCTGCATCTTTCATTCTATTCCCTTGGTCTTCATGCCTGTTTTGGTGCCAGTACCATCTGTTTTTATTACTACTGTAGCTCTGTAGTATAATTTAAGGTACAGGATTGTCAGACCTCCTGCTTTGCTTTTCTCACTAAGGATTGCTTTGGCTATTCTGGGCCACTTATTTTTTTCCAAATGAATTTCATGACTGATTTTTCTAATTCTATGAAGAGCATCATTGGAATTTTGATGAAAATTGCATTGAATCTGTACAGCACTTTTGCTATTATGACCAGTTCTATCCAAGCACACGAAAAGTCTATTTTCTAAGTACTTCTTCAATTTCTTTCTTTAGTGTTTAGTTTTCATTGTAGAGGTCTTCACCTCTTTTGTTAGATTGATTTCCAAGAATTTTATTTTTATAAGTCTGTTGTGAATGGGATAGTTTTCCTAATTTATTTTCTGGCAGATTCATCATTGGAGCATAGTAATGCAATTAATTTATGAGTGCTGATTTTGTATCCTGCTACTTTGCTGAATTCACTTATGAGTTCTAGAAGTCTTCTGATGGATTTTTTTTAGGTCTTTTATATAGAGGATCTTGTCATCTGCTAACAGATAATTTGAGCTCTTCTTTTCCTATTTGTAGCCCTTTAATTTCCTTCTATTGCCCCATTGCTCTGGCTAAAGATTTAAGTGCTATGTTGAATATGAGAGGTAAAGGTAGGTATCCTTGTCTTTTCCTGCTTTTTAGAGGAAATTCTTTCAGTTTTTTCCATTTGGAATAATGTTGGCCTTAGGTTTGTCATACATAGTCTTTACAATGTTGAGGTATCCTTCCATCCCCAGTTTTTTCTAGTGTTTTAAACATGATTGGGTGATATATTTTGTCAAATAGTTTACATGTATTGAGATAATCATGTGATTCTTGTATTTAAATATGTATGTGGTGAATTAGAGTTATTGATTTCCACACATTGAACCCAACTTTGCATTTTGGGGATAAAACTCACTTGACCATGGTGCACTATCTTTTTAATGTGTTTTTTTTATATATTTTTCTTTTATATTTACAAACTGCATTTTGATTCATTGTACATGAATGGGTTACATATTTTCATTTCTATTGTTGTACACGATGTAAATTCACACCGTTCATGTAATCATACAGGTACATAGGGTAATGACGTGTGTCTCATTCCACCAGTTTTACATCTGCCCCCTTCCATTTACCTCTACATAATCTAAAGTTCCTCCATTCTTCTCTCACCCCCCCAGCCTCCCAACTCCACTATATCATCATCCATTTATCAGGGAAAACATCCGCCTTCGGATTTTGGGATTGGCTTATTTCACTTAGCATGATATTCTCCAATTTCATCCATTTCTCTGCAAATACCATATTATTCTTCTTTATGGCTGAATAATATTCCACTGTGTATATATACCACAGTTTCTTTATTCATTCATCTGTTGAAGGGCATCTAGGTTGTTTCCACAATCTAGATATTGTAAATTGAGTTGCAACAAAAATTGATGTGGCTGCATCTCTGTAGTATGCTGATTATAAGTCCTTTGGGCATAAACTGAAGAGTGAGATAGCTGGGTCAAAAGGTGGGTCCATTCCAAGTTTTCTGAGCATTCTCTACACTGCTTTCCAGAGTGGCTGCACAATTTGCAACTCCACCAGCAATGTAAAAGTGTACCTTTTTCCCCACATCCATGCCAACACTTATTATTGCTTGCATTCTTGATAATAGCCATTCTATTTGGAGTAAGACCAAATCTTAGGATGGTTTTGATTTGCATTTCTGTAATTACTAGTGATGATGAGCACTTTTTCTTATGTTTCTTTATCAACTGTATATCTTCTTCTGTGAAGTGTCTGTCTAGTTCCTTAGTCCATTTATTGATTGGGTTCTTTCTATTTTGGTATAAAGTTTTTAAAGTTCTTTATAAATTCTGGAGATTAGTGCTCTGTCTGAAGTGTATGTGGAAAAGATTTTCTCCCACTCTGTAGGCTCTCTTTTCACAGTATTGATTGTTTACTTTGTTGAAAAAGAGTTTTTTAGTTTGACTCTCTCCCATTTATTGATTCTTGCTTTTATTTATTGTGGTATGGGGGTCTTGTTAAGGAAATCTGGTCCTAAGCCAATGTGATTGAAATTTGGGTCTACTTTTTCTTCTATTTGGTGAAGAGTATCAGGTCTAATTCCTAGATCCTTAGTCCATTTTGAGTTGAGTTTTGTTTTTGATGTGTTGTGTATGCAGTTCATCAATGTTTTATGAAACATTTTTGCATCTGTATTCATCAAAGAGATTGTTCTGAAGTTTTCTTTCCTTGATGTAGCTTTATCTATTTTGTTATCAGTGTATACTGGCTTCATATAATGAATTTGGCAGTATTTCCTCCTTTTCTATTTCATGGAATAATTTGAGGAGGAATGGTATTAAATTCTGCCTTAAAGGTGTGGTAGAAGTCAACTGAACTTCATCTTCTCCTGAGCTTTCCTTTATTCAAAGTTTTACTTCAATTTCATTACTTGAAATTGATCTGCTTAAGTTTTCTACATCCTCCTGGTTAAATTTGGGCAGGACATATATATCTAGAAATTTTGTTAATTCCTTCAAGTTTTCTAGCTTATTAAAATATAAATTTCAAAATAGATTCTGATAATCCTGTGAATTTCAGTACTGCTTGTGGTGATATTTCCTTTTTCATTCTGAATTTTGAAAATTTGAATTTTTCCCTCCTTGTTTTGGTTAGTTTGGCTAAGGGTTTATCAATTTTGTTTATCCCTTCAAAAAACCAACTCTATTTCATTGATCTTTTTATACCTTTTAAAATCTCAATTTCATTGATTTTTGGCTCTTATTTTAATTACTTCCTGTCTTCTAACTAAATTTGATGTTGGTTGTTGTTGTTTCTGTGGGGCCTTGGGATATAATATTAGATCATTTACTTGGTATCTTTGTATTTTTAATGTTTGAGCTCAGTGCTATGAACTTTTCTCTTAGAACTGCCTTAATACTGTCTCAGAGATTTGATATATTTTTTTTGCTATTCTTATTTACCATTAAGTGCTTTTATTTCTCTCCTGATTTCTTCTGCTATCCATTCAACATTCAAAAGTATATTATTCAATCATCTTCAGATGTTAGAGTGGTTTGTATTTTTTAATCACTGATTTCTAATTTTATTCCATTATTATCTGATAGAATGCAAGGGTTTCAAGGTTTTGCCTCTTTTTTTTCTGTATTTGCTTTATGACCTAAAATATGGACTATTTTAGAAAATATCCCACAGGCTGCTCAGAAGAATGTAAATTCAGTCACTAAGGGATGATATACTTTATAGATATCTGGTAAGTTCAAATTATCAATTGTATTTTTAGTTCTGTAGCTTCTTTATTTAGTTTTTGTTTGAATAATCTGTCCAATGATGAGACAGGCATGTTAAAGTATTCTTGTCTTGTGGTCTATTTGATTCTCAATGTTGAGAAGGTTGTTTGTTTGTTTTGTTGTTTTGTTGTTGTTTTGTTTTGTTCCAGTGTTTGGAACATACATATTTATAATCATTATCTTTTGTCGTATAATTCCTTTAAACAGTATGAAATGACGTTCTTGTCTCTTGTGATTAATTTTGTTTGAAGTTCACTTTATCTGATATGAGAGTAGTAACCCCTGCTTGTTTATGATATCCATGTGATGGTGATTTTTTTCCGTCCTTTCTTCTTCAATCTGTGGATCCTCTGCTTGTGAAGTAAGTCTCTTGCAGACAGCATATTGTTGGGTCTTGCTTTTTAATCCAGTCTGCTAACCTATGTATTCTGATTAAAGAATTTAGACCATTTACATTCCGTGTTATTATTAAGAGATAATTTTTTCCTGCTAATTTGATTTGCCTCTAGTGTTTAAATTTGATTCTTTTTAACTGAATATTCTTCTGGGGTAGTTTCTCAATCTGATGTGTTTGATTTTATTTTTTTAATTTTTCTTTATTAAGTATTTTTTTAGTGTTTTGTAGTGCAGGCTTTCTAGGCATGAATTCTTTTAGCTTCTGGTTCATCATAGAAGGTTTTTATTACATCTTCAATTCTGCAGCTTAATTTTTCTGAGTAGTTTTCTTGTTGGCATATATTTTCTTAGAGAGCTTGGTACATATTATTCTAAAACCACCTAGCTTTTATGATCTGGGTTGAGAAATCATTTAAAATCCAGATTAGTTTACCTCAAATGTGAGAAGTCCCTTTTTTGCAATTTTAAAATTCTATCTTTTTCTAACTGTACTTTAGGCATTTTCATAATAATGTGTCTTGGAGTGTATCTGTGTCGGGGTACCCGGGACCCCTGGCCCTAGGTGTGGCTAAGATGGTGCCTGGCAGTGAGCCAGAGCAGTTAACTTTTGCACAAACATCTGACATCATTTTAAGGAAGTCTTTATGACTGGTTCTCTGGTCTCATGCACAACGCATGATCTCGGTATGCCCTGCTTGGCTCTCTGTATCTGTCCACGCTTTTCCCTCGTGTGCTCTCCTTTGATTGGTGTTATACCTATATAAGGTCTGTACTTCCCTGCTGGGGGAGAGAAATAGGATAAGAAAAAGAAACAATAGAAGCAGAAGGACAGCGCGCAATAAAGCATTGAAACTTCAACCAGGTGTCGTGTTTCTCTGCGGGCAGGGAACGCGATAAGTGGTGCCGAAACCCGACCCGGGAAACAACAAACCAGCAGCAACTACCTAGGTAAGTTTTAGAGATTAATGTTATAAATAATAAAAAAGGAGTGATAAAGGCAGCCTTGACGTTCGCGGTAAAGCGACTATCAGGACACGCGGAATGCGGTCCAATTAAAGTCAGGACACACGGAAGGTGGTCCGGGGACACGCGGAATGCGGTCCGATTAAAGTGAAAGTAAGGACTAGCAAAGGCAGTCCGGAGACAGAGCCAAGCGAAACGCGGCTCGGAGTGGACTAGCAAAAAGGCAGTCCACCTTAAAGTATTAAAGTGAAAGTAGCACGCGAAAGGCGGCTACACCCTGGACTAAGCGAAAAAGCGGTCCACATTAGAGATATTAAAGTGAAAGTGGTGCGTGAAAGACCACCATCAATCAACCCGGACCAAGCTGAATGCGGTCCAGTGAACTGAAACTGGTATGCGAAAAGTGATCACAGGCAAATTAATCATGGGTTCTGAGGTATCTAGAGTTCACATGGAAGGTCTATTAAAGGCTTTATTAAAGGCTAATGGAACACCTTTAAAGGTTTCCTCAGCTAGAAGTTTTTAAAAACTGTAGAAGATAAGCCCCTCGGTTTTTAAATGAGGGATTGTTTGATCAAGAGAAACTATCACAAGAGACAGAAAAAGGCCCCCTCCTGATCCCTTCCACGCAGCTCCATGGCCACCTAGGGAGGGAACACCCGTGTTCTTGAAGCAGTCCTCCCCCGAGTCCAATCCCCCTAGGCAGAGATCTCAGCAGCTCCATTCCTCAAAAGTAGTAAGAAATAATGTTTTGTGATTTTCCTGCATTCAAACCTAACCTGATTTCTCAACCATTAAGAAAAAGGGGTTAAAAAGTCCTGGGTGATCCTCCCTCCCCCCTGCCTGGCCTTGGCTGAAGCCTGCATTGGAATGTGAACTGCAGCAGTCTCAGCGGAAAGGGGAGTAAACTAAAGATAAAAAAAAAAAAAAAAAAAAAAAAAAAAAAAAAAAAAAAAAAAGGTGTCCGTTTTAAACTTCTGGGCTGCTACACAAAACTAACTTATTTTCCAGGATTCTTGTTTTGTTTTGTTTTTCTTTAATGCTGTATTTTTGAGCTCATAATTTTGATCCTACATACCTAGGTTAATGATTTTTGTTTTCTTTTTGATCAGTTCTATTTTTTATTCAACTAAAGTTTTTAATCATCTGTTACATTGCAATGGAGATTCACCTATAAAGTTACAAGGCCTTTGATTTTGTGTTATGTGGATGTTGTGCTGTCTAATGTCATGTTTTGTCTGTATCAAAAACTGAGCGCTCCTAAAATTAAAATTTAAAAATGGATCCAAATGCTTTATTTCATGTGATTTAAAAAGGGTTCATTTAAATTGAGTAAATTAATAAAAGTAAAATGTCTTTAAAAATAACTTACAAGTCTCTAGGTGGTCAAACTAATGGAATGTTGATGTTAAACAATGTCTAATATCAATTGTTTCTAGGACCTTTCTTCAACAGAAAAGAGACAGCAAATACTGTTCAGGACACTTGTCTAATATCTTGACTAAAAACAAGGTTACTAAGAGTTATGTCTTAACAAGTACAATTCTATATACAAAGGGTTCTAAAGGTTTCAACTGTGTTTCAGTTAGAGTACTATAAACAACAAAGTATTTTATCTTGTTAAAATGGTGTAATTTATCTAAATTCAGAAATTTCATAAGAGTTGTTTCAGAATGTGAACAAAAGGGGGTCAACACATAAAAAAAGAAAAAATAAAAGGTTCTAAAAATACAACTATATTTAGTGAAGAAGAAAATCTTTCTGGATAAAAAAGTGTTATATAATAAAATACATGAGGGTCTAAATAAGTGCTAAAAAAGTCTGTGTGTAAGTAAAGGACAAGTTTCAACAAGTCTGTGTGTAACTAAGTTGGTTGTATGTATGTAAAACAGCTAAGCTATTTTAGGTTTTTCCTAAGGTGAAATACTAATGTTCTGATATAAGCCAAAGTTTAATCTATATGGTAAAATGACATGGTAAAATAACAAGGATTTCTTAGAAACACTAATTTACTCTTAACTTTGTGTCTATTAAGTTTATTCTTTAAAACAATTAGTCTTAAAATTGGGGTTTATACAATTATGGTTAAACAACTGTTAAGAGTATTGTACTATGTTACAGAGTCTAAATTTTTCTTTAAAAACTACATTTAGTAAGATTAAAGTGTCAAGGTAATTGTGAAATGGTCACTCCTTGTATATTAAATGTATTCATATTTCCAAGTATACAGTTTTAAAACAGGGTATTTATCAAGCTGCTATTCTCCAAACTTCTCTCTCAATGTTGGAATGCTTCTAGGTTCTCATAAACAGTCTTAATGCCTATTCCTACCAGCTAAAATATTACAATCATATCCCAAAGCTGTTGCTCAAGTAATATTTAAGGGAATAGAATCTTGCATTACTGTCTTTGGAATCCATCCTTCTATCATTATAACCCCTTATTCCACTCAGCAAATTAAATGGCTAAGCAATAATGATGATGATTGGTCAGTATTATATTGTTCGACCTCAGTTCAGTTTGATCTGCACTTGTTCATGATCAACTTCATACTATAATAGTTCAAGTCCACTCGGCACAAGTTACTGAGCTCGCAGCTGTGGTGTTGACTTTTAAAGTAGCAGATAATCAGCTGTTTAATCTCCTATCTGATAGTTCATATGTTGTTAATGCTTTAAGTGTTCTTGAAACTGTGCCATGTATATAGGACATATTAGGGCTCATTCTAATTTACCGGGACCTTTGGCCTAGAGCAAATGATTTGGTGGATATGGCTACCAAATTCGTTTTTGTTTTTTCCATAGAGGACAAGCAAAACTCTTTCATGAGAAATTCCATGTAAATTCCACTACCTTGAGTAGAAAATTTCCTATCTCTAAATGTGTGGCTCGACAAATAGTAAAAAATTGTCAACACTGTGCTCCTTTGATCCCAGTACAATCTTTTGGAGTCAATCCCAGGGGATTGTTACCTAATCATGTTTGGCAAATGGATGTAACTCATATTCCTAAATTCGGTACTGTAAAGTACGTACATGTGTCAGTAGACACTGCTTCAGGGGTCATCATGGCTTCTGCTCACTCTGGAGAAAAGGTAAAAGATGTCATTCAACACTGCCTACAAGCGTTTGCTTGCTGGGGCATACCTAAAGTTATAAAAACAGATAATGGTCCTGCTTATACCTCCAAAAGCTTCCGGCTATTTCTACAAACATTTAATATTCAATTGATTACTGGTATTCCCTATAATCCACAAGGACAAGGTATAGTCGAGAGGACGCATCTCACCTTAAAAAAATTGTCTTAATAAACAAAAGGGGGAATAGGAGCCTCCTTTAAATCTCCCAAGGACAAAATTAATCTGGTTCTTTTTATTTTAAATTTTTTGAATATAGACAATTATGGACACTCTGCAGCTGATCGCCATAGCAACCCTTCCCCTGTCCCTCAAACATGGGCCAAGTGGAAAGACATATTGACAGGTTGCTGGAAAGGACCAGATCCAGTATTACGTTGGGTCCGAGGGTCTGTTTGTATTTTTCCACAGGATCAACAAACTCCGATCTGGGTTCCTGAAAGACTGACCAGACCTATACAACATGGAAGTGATACTACTCCTCCTCACGATAGTGAGCCTTCCCATAACTGCAAAGACACAAGCGGACAGCCAGACCCGAACCTGTGGGCAATAGTTAAAGCTTGGCCATATCCTTTGCCGTTAACTAATACTTCCTCTCTACTCCCTCCGTTGTTCACCACAATGCGACTACAGGATTACCCACTACACTTTATGATCCAGAGACTCACCATATAATTCTTCCGCTTTCTCCCTCCCTGGAGCCTTATGCTTTGATATACCTGAGGATAATGCTATTAGTAATAATAACTCTAGCCCTTGTATTGTTCTCCAAAAGCAGGTACAGGGTCTCTTTTATAAGAGTATGGAATCCCCTTATGCTCCGCTCCATGATTATGCTTCGCTTGGTGTTCAGTTTGCCAATAATAATTTAATAACCTCATCAGGACATACTGGGAAGGGGAAGCTACCTTGATCACAGGATTTGTACCTCACAAATTACCTCTTCCCACTAATGGATTTAAAACTCCCAGAATTTTTCCTCCATGTAATCCAAATTTTCCACACCTCCCATTTGGACAGGTTGTCAAAATACCAAAGCGAGCGACCCCAGTTCAACATGGATTTTCTTCACACCCAAATTTTACTTCCCAGCATACCACTGATAATTTTGATGATCATGACGCCATGGGCATGGAGTGCATTAATCCTTTTGATAGCTGGTTGCTATTCACCTCGACTTCAGGATATACTAACTTACATCCTTTTTTTTTTGCTCTTAAAGGAGGATCTTTTAGACATGCGAATGGAACTCTTCGGCGTGGAGCGGAAAAAATGCTGGAGCTGAGACTACTACTAACTGTACTAGAGGCATTACATTCTCATCCACTCCAGCCTGTGTGTTCCCTCCTTTATGTTTCTACTAACCAATATTTCCAATAACACAACTCTTGATTGCTCTCAATCTAGTTGCTACCTTTCTCAATGTTGAAATGCTACCAATTTCTCCGTGCGGTCTTAATGCGCATCCCTACCTTCCTACCTATCCCAGTCTCTGTTACAGATGCAGAATTACCAGTGCTACTATCAAGAAATAAAAGACAATTTGGCATCGCAGCAGCTGTGAATTGACAACTACTATACAGACAGCGACTGCAGTCAACCGTTTAGCTGAAAACACAGCTACTGCCTTACAACTCAAGAGACTTTAAACCAACATTTAAGGGCAGGCTTACTCCTGGTGAATCAAAGAGTGGACCTATTACAAGAACAAGTGGACATATTGCAAGAACTTTTGGGACTGGGATGTGTTTACTCTTTAAGAGCTGTTTGTGTTACCCCTATTGTATATGATAATTTCAGCACTGCAGCTAAGTTATCTAGTAATTTGTCACTTTACCTTACTTCTACTTGGTCATCTCAATTTGATAATCTTACCTCACAACTTAGAGCCGAAATTGTCAAAGTTAATTCTACTGGGGTACATATTGCTTCTGTATCTGAGATGGCTAAATGGTTTTCTTCTGCTTTCAATTTTGTAAAACAGTGGGCAGGTCTGGGCACTTTGGGACTGCTTCTCCTCATTGGTATCCTTTTCCTCACTCGTCTGTTTGTGCGTCTACGAGCCAGCCAACACAGGGATCGGATTATCTTTCATCAGGCCATGACCGCCCTAGAGGCCGGCAGCTCCCCACAAGTGTGGCTCTCGATGCTGGACCAGTAGTCAAAGACGGGTAATGAAGGAGGTGGCTATGTACCAACCTAAGACAGGAGCTGCAGCATGCTCTGCAGACTCTGATGACGGGTAAGGACATATGCTGACCACTCAACCTAAGACAGCACGGTCCCGAGCTTTAATTTATAATAAAAAAGGGGGAACTGTTGGGGTACCCGGGACCCCTGGCCCTAGATGTGGCTAAGATGGCGCCTGGCAGTGAGCCAGAGCAGTTAACTTTTGCACAAACATCTGACATCATTTTAAGGAAGTCTTTATGACTGGTTCTCTGGTCTCATGCACAACGCATGATCTCGGTATGCCCTGCTTGGCTCTCTGTATCTGTCCACGCTTTTCCCTCGTGTGCTCTCCTTTGATTGGTGGTTTACCTATATAAGGTCTGTAACTTCCCTGCTGGGGGAGAGAAATAGGATAAGAAAAAGAAACAATAGAAGCAGAAGAACAGCGCGCAATAAAGCATTGAAACTTCAACCAGGTGTCCGTGTTTCTCTGCGGGCAGGGAACGCGATATATCTGTTGTAATTTTGTATATTTGAATGCCTGTATGCCTCCCGTATTTAAATTTCCATTTTATTCTTAAGGCTTGGAAACTTTTCTGATATTATTTCATTGAAAAGGCTATGCAGTTCTTTAGTCTATATTTCAGAGCTTTCATCTATCCTGGTGAATCTTAAATTTGGTCTCTAAATGTTATTCCAGATTGCTTGAATGGTTTGTTCATGGTCTCTTAACATCTTTTCTCTATAGTTGACTTTACTTTCAAGATTATATACTTTGTCTAAGGTCTGAAAATCTATCTTCAAAGTGATCTAACTTTTTATGATGCTTTCCATTGAATTTTTAATTTGTTCTATTGTTTCCTCTTTTCAAGGATTTCTGTTTGGTTCTCTTTCAGAATATCTTTCTCTTATTAAAGTTCTCTTTCACTTCCTGTACTCTCTCTAACTTTATGCCTTCCATTATCTTTTAGGTTGTTGAACAGTTTAACTATTACCTTTCTAAAATTCTTCTCTGACATTTCTTCCAGTGTGGTTCAATTAAATCTACTATTGAAGCATTTTGTGTTGTTTGGGATGGTCCTACTCTCTTGATTTTCATATTGTTACCCTTCTATTGGTATGATTCTGACTCTTTTAAGAGAAGGATAACTTTGTGAGCTTCTTTTTCTTAAGGATCCTGGGTTGGGTGAATATTCAGATAATGAATTTCAATTTAATATGTGGTTTCTGCTAATCCCCATATCAGTCCCCTCTTCAAGTGATGCCAATGAGCCCTTTACTATAGTCACTCTGAGGCAGCCCTCATTCTATTCACCCTTATAAGAACAAAAAACTTGTTTCACTTAAGCTCAGCCATTCCTTAAATTCAGGGATACACCTATAATAATTCTGGACAGGTCAAAAAATTAGTTCTTAAATTTGTAAACTTACTCTACCCTTAAGTGTGTGCTAAAAGGAGGAAGCAAGAAAGATCACGCAAATAGGTGGGGAAACAGAGATAGAAAGAAAGGAGGGGAGACTGTGCAAGGGTAATTTACACCAATGAAGAAAGAAGAGATAAAATGGATTGGATGTTGTTTGAAAGTTGTAGCAGATAGTGCAAGGGGATGAGTAGAGGTAAGAGAAACAGATATAACCTAGAACTAGAAAAAGAAAGATAGGAAGATTAACTCCAATCAATACTTTAAACCTCTGGTGAAATACATTAAAATGGTTTTAAGGTATAATACTGGCTAATAGGTTAACAATTATCATTCAATGTTAAGGGGTTATTTATACAATCAAAATTGACTTTAGAGTTGTTTATAGTATAACATGTCCAGGTGAGGAAAATTCTTTTTAAATCTTGGTTTGGATTTCATTGGGGTTGGACAGTTGCAGATGTCCATCAGTCTTTTGGGCTGTGGATCTCTCCCAAGTTGCAGGGCAATAGGAGTCCAATTTCCTAGTTGCTATGATCCCTCTCCCAGAAGCTTCTGTTTTATCAGCTCAGGGACCTGCAGCTGACTATTTAGATGATGCAGTGTTTCTATCATGTGTAGTAGTAGTTCAGGATGCCGGCTCTTGGGGGTCTCTGTGATTGCTGTGTGTCCAACATGTACCTGTTCCTTTTTGCTGCATTCTTTTCATTATAATTAAGACCCTGGTGGCTATCTGTGAACACAGGAATTCTGATTTTGGATTTTCCACTGGGGATCTGTGGTGCAGAAGTATTCCCCTGATAATGCTGCTAAGTTTCCATAGTGAAGGGTCAACTGGGTTCAACTGAACTCTAGTTTTCACTACCCCAGCTTGGGAAGGGCTTTTGTAGTTCCCTCTTTTTACTAAGTCTGATGCAAAGTCCCGCAAGTATCCAAACAGTTCCCTGTCACTTGCCAGTAGTGATCATGGAGTAAGGCTGTGCACTGTTAAGGATGGTATGAGCCACTTTCTGCTGAATAGTCTCAGGCAATTTCCCATTGGGGCATCTGCCACCATATATTCAGGCAACTCCTCTGGTAGGGCTCTGCCTCCTGGCCCTGCCATCTGGATCCCAATCCAGGGACTGTCCTAATTTGTCCCCCAGTGTCAGTGGTTGGGGGCCTGGCAAATCTGATTTCCTTTGGGTGGCAAAAGCTGTTTGGTTGTTTCTTCTGTCTGATTAAGTGAGCAAGTGAATGTTGAGAAGAGCTTTTCACCCTTGCCTGGGTCACAGAGGGTGAGTGAGTCTACATGTGCATGTCCCCAGCATGGGTCCCTCCAGCCTGCTCGTTTCCCTTGTTTTCAGGGAAGGGAAGGGATTTCAGTGATTAGGGCCAGTAGTGGTCCTCCTAGATGTGTTTCCTGGCCAGAGTTTTAAGAGGTCCCGCTACAGGGGAATGCCCTCTGGTTTAATTTGCAGCTGTCTGGGCATGAGAGGATGCTGTGCTGATTTAAGAGGGTAACTGGTCATCTGCTGGTTCCACAAGATGGCTGTGAACCCCCAGCCTGCTTTCTTTTAAGGCTGATTGCACTATTTTAAGGAGACTGCTGTGAACTGTTGCACTTTAAGTTTGTCTGTCTTTCCAACTTTCTGTAGGTGGGTGTGCTTAAGAGAATGCCCACTCACCCTCTCTCTTTCTGTTGCTCCCCCCAACTTCTCATTTACTGTTTGGGTTGGGGAGAGAGGTTAAGTCACTCTGTTTTGTTTTCTACTCTGGTACCCTATCTTCCAGTCTCTCCAGGTCTCAGACTATGTAATATCAAGTCTGAGAGCATTAAATTGTCACTCATTTCTCAATTCTGCTTTTTTCTTTGCTGTCTGCCACCTTTCTGTGTTGTGAGGAGATCTAGATTGCTGCCTCGCTTGCTTTGCTATCTTTCCTCAAACTATTCTTTCTGTGATAGTTTTTTTTTAAGGAATCAATGCAAAAGGCCATTGACATAATTAATTTTGAATCAGGTAAATCTCAGATTGCCTGAAGCACATCTTTTTAAATAAAAATTTAAAAAATACAATAGTTATTAATATCATATTTAAGCCAACAGGATTTTAAAGTAAAGTCTACTATTTTCAAAGAATATTAGAATCCTGCATTAATAACTAGGACAGAGGAAAAAATGTGAAGCTGAGAGTTAATATATGGCAGGAACAAATAGGTAAGTGTAAGATGTGGCCCACATTCTAGTTCACAACACATTGACATGAACAACTAAACAAACAAGCAAAAAATGGGTCATCCATTGTATGACTGAAACTACATGACATTCTGGAAAAGGCAAAATTATGGAAACAGTGAAAAGATCAGTAGTTGCCAGTGGGCAAGTGGGAGGGAGGGACAAAGAGGCAGAACACAAAGGATTTTTAGGGCAGTGAAACTGTCCTGTATAAGGTTGTAATGCTAGATATCTGTCATAATATATTAAAGCTGTGGATTGTCTAAAAACCAAGAATGCACCCTAAAAGTAAGCTATGGACTATGGACTTTGGGTGATAATGCTTCATGGGAGTTCCTCACCTGTAGCAAATGTACAAGTTTCTTCACAATAGGGAATGTTGAGGGTAGTGGGGGAGGACTGTGCATGTGTGGTGGTTGGGCTTTTGTGGAACTTTCTGTACTTTATGCTCAATTTTTCTGTGATTGTATAACTACTCTAGAATTTAAGCAAAGTATATTTTAAAGGGAAAAAATTGGGGGGTCATCCTGCATCACTGATAGAGTTTATCTTGAACCATGAGTTAAGATAAATTCAGTTCTGAGTAATAATTTTCATGTACAAGCTCTCCAGACTAATTGATTTGTATATAGAACAAGAAAGAAAAAAAAAAAAAAAAAAAAAAAAACAAATGATTATCTCAAAAATGCAGAAAAAATATGGATAGAAATCAAGATTTCATTTATGACTCAAAAAATCACTTAGGAAAACAGGAATTGCCCCACATGGAGGAGCATGGCTGTAATCCCAGTGACTCAGGAGGTTGAGACAGGAGGATCACAAGTTCTAGGGAGCCTCAGCAATTTAGCAAAGCCCTAAGAACTTAATGAGACCATGTTTCAAAATAAAAAATAAAAAGGATAGAGGATGTGGCTCAGTGGTAAAGTGCCCCTGAGTTAAATCCCCAAACCCAAACAAAACAAAACAAAATGGAGAGAGAGAGAGATAGTGAGAAGCTAGGATTATATAGGAACATCATTTATACCCTAACTGATAGGATGATACAGAGTGTAATTCATACTTAATATTGAAATGTTTATAGCATCCTTAAAATTCATGAATGAGAAATTGTTGCCATCATTAATACTTCTATTCAACATTTCATGCCTATGTCAGTAATATACAACAAGAAAAATAATTTAAAAATATGAGGATAAAAAAAACTCATCATTGCTTAATTTATATAAAAGATAAAATTATCTACAAAATATTAATATTACCACAAACTTTTGGCTCACAGAAATGGTTCAAATGATTACAGAGATGAATATACAAAAACAGCATTGCAAAGGAGTAAAATATGGTCCCTCTTACATACCATGTATGCTGATAATTTCAGTTAGAATTAATAACCTGAATTTGAAAACAAAAATTTTAAATTTGGGGAGAAATATTAGTATAGACAAGGGAGGGGATTGTGAAAGTAAAAATAAGAAAGTCTAAAAAAATCAATAAATTTAACTACATTATAATTATCTTTCTGATTAAAATATACTACTAAAAATCAATGTATAGAGGACACGGACACAAATCCAAATAAATACAATTTTCTCATACTAGACAAAGGGAGCAAAAATATGCAATGGAGAAAAGATAACCTCTTCAACAAATGGTACTGGGGAGAATTGGAAATCCATATGCAGCAGAATGAAACTAAACCCTTATCTCTCACCATGCACGAAACTCAACTCAAAATGGATTAGGACATCAGAATCAGACCAGAGACCCTGCAGATTATAGAAGAAAAAGTAGGTCCAGATATTAACATGTCGGCTTAGGACCAGACTTCCTCAACAGGACTCCCATAGCACAAGAAAAAAAAGCAAAAATCAACAACTGGGATAGATTCAAACTAAAAAGCTTTCTCTCAGCAAAGGAAACTATCAGCAATGCGAAGAAAGAGCCTTCAGAGTGGGAGAAAATCTTTGCCAATCATACTTCAGATAGAGCACTAATCGCCAGAATCTATAAAGAACTCAAAAAACTCTACACCAAGAATGCCAAATAATCCAGTCGACAAATGGGCTAAGGAAAATGAACAGACACTTCACAGAAGAAGATGTATAAGCAATCAACAGATATATGAAAAATGTTCAACATCCCTAGTAATAAGAGAAATGCAAATCAAAACTACCGCTAAGATTTCATCTCACCCCAATTAGAATGGCGATTATGAAGAACACAAGCAACAATAGGTGGTTGGCAAGGATGTGGTGAAAAAGGAGCACTCATACATTGCTGGTGGGGGTTGCAAATTAGTGCAGCCACTCTGGAAAGCAGTATGGAGATTCCTCAGAAAGCTTGGTAAAGGAACACCATTTGACCCAGCTATCCCACTCCTTGGCCTATACCAAAGGACTTAAAAATCAACATACTACAGAGATACAGCCACATCAATATTCATTGCTGCTCAATTCACCATATCCAGATTGTGGAACCAACCTAGATGCCCTTCAGTTGATGAATGGATAAAGAAACTGTGGCATATATATACAATGGAATATTACTCAGCCATGAAAAATGATAAAATTATGGCATTTGCAGGCAAATGGATGAAATTGGAGAATATCATGCTAAGTGAGATAAGCCAATCTCAAAAAACTAAAGGAACGAATGATCTCGCTGATAAGCAGATGAGGACATATAATGGGGGGTGGGAGGGTTAACAGCAGGTTTAGGGTTAGGTTTAGGGTTAGGGATAAGGAGTGTGGTAAGAATGAAGGAAAGAAGGAATGTATAGAGGGAAAAGAGGGGTGGGAGGGGGGGGGGGGAAGGGAAAAAAATAATGAATCAAACATCATTGCCCTATGTAAGCATATGATTACACAACGGTATGCCTTGACTCCATGTACAAATAGAGAAACAACATGTATCCCATTTGTATACAATAATAATAAAAAAAAAAATATGGAAAAATGTTCAACATCTCTAGTAATAAGAGAAATGCAAATCAAAACCACCCTAAGATTCCATCTCACCCCAATTAGAATGGCGATTATGAAGAACACAAGCAACAATAGGTGTTGGCAAGGATGTGGGGAAAAAGGTACACTCATACATTGCTGGTGGGGCTGCAAATTAGTGCAGCCACTCTGGAAAAGCACTGTGGAGATTCCTTAGAAAACTTGGAATGGAAGCACCAGTTGACCTAGCTATCCACTCCTTGGCCTATACCCAAAGGGACTTAAAATTAGTATACTACAGAGATACAGCCACTCAATGTTCATAGCTGCTCAATTCACAATAGCCAGATTGTGGAACCAACCTAGAGGTCCTTCAATTGATGATGGATAAGAAACTGTGGTATAGATAGTACAATGGAATATTACTCCAGCCATAAAGAATAATAAAATTATGGCATTTGCAGGCAAATGGATGAAATTGGAGAATATCATGCTAAGTGAGATAAGCCATCTCAAAAAACCAAAGGAAGAATAATATCACTAATAGTGGATGATGACACATAATTGTGGTGGGAGGAGTTAGTGTTAGGGTTAGAGTTAGGGTTAGGGTGGCAAGAATGGAGGAAGGAAGGACTGTATCGCGGGAAAAGCGGGTGGGAGGGGTTGGGGGAAGGGAAAAATAACATAATGAATCAAACGACATTACCCTATGTAAATTTATGATTACACAAATGGTATATGCCTTTACGCCATGTACAAACAGAGAAACAACATGTATCCCATTTGTTTAAAATTAAAAAAAGGAAAAAAAAAAACAATGTAAAGCTGAGGGTTAGAAAAAGATATTTAAAATATTGGTCTCCAAGTTATAATTACTAAGTTCAGTAAAAGGCAAAGTAAAACAGCAAAGAATATGTAAAAATAATTCATCAAATTATAAAAGATCATAAATAGAAATACAAATCTACCCACAGTTACACAACAGCTCATATCTAGCAAACTGACAAATATTAAAAGCTAAAATTTCTTGCTGCTGTCAAGAGTGCTGAGCAATTGAAACTGCTTTGCAAAGATCTAAAAAGAATACCAGTCTGGAGAAAAACTTGGCAGATTTCAGTAAAGTTTACCAATGAGCATAAGGAATTTCTTGAAAGACAACAATGTGCAATAGTTTTTGCTTGAATTCCTTTATTGAACTGATAGGACAAAAAGAAAAGATAACCAAAAAATCTAGAAATTACTTAAATAAAACTAACTAAACTATATTCCCATAAATCTCAACATGCCTATAATTCCCATGTCTCTGGAGGCTGAGGCAAAAGGATCTGGGGCACTTAGGGAGCCTCAGCAACTTAGTGAGGCCCTAAGTAACTTGCTGAGACCCAGACTGAAATTTTAAAAATTAAAATCAAAATTAAAGGACTGAGGATTAGCTCAGTGGTTAGTGTCCTTGGGTTCAATGCCTGGCATCAAAAATAAATAAATAAACAAACAAATGAATAAATAAAACAATAGGTTATATCGGCATGGAAAACAAGACAATTTCTGTAAAAGATGAAAACAAAATATGGAAAAGTAATCAGGAATACTCAACCAGAGGAGCACAAAAGGCAAATTAATGGAGAATAGTAGCTGAAATTCAGTGGTTTCACATCTGATGGTAATAAACAAGGCTCGGAACAAAATCTGTAGTGACCCGGTAGTAATCTATAGATGCAAAACAATCACCACAACTTTAGTGGTTTTAAACAACACATCTTTATCATCTGACACTTTGCCGCAGGAGTCTAGTTGCAACTTTATTTGGTCCTTTGTCATAGTCTCAGAAGACTGTTATCTCAGATGTCAACCAGTATTCATTCTCATCTGGAATTTGTAGTGGACAAGACCTGTTTCTGTGTTTACTCAGCTGTTGACAGAATTCACTTCTGTGCTGTGTAAAACTGAGTTTACCCTGCTTCATAGTGACTTTCTTATGAGAGCCACCCTAAGTTTCCTGTTGTGTGTATCCATATTGATGGCCTTTATTTCGTCAAAGTCATATAGGGGTTAGAAGTCTCCAGAATAAGTCTACCAGCAAGGTAGAGTTCTGAATAAGGAAACATAACCACAGGAATGTTGTCCCTTAACTTTGACCATGTTTTAATAGTTAGAAGCAACTCATAGTCATTGTCCACACTCAGTGGGATAGGATGACATTATGTATCAGCACCACTAGCCAGGGATTACAAGAGAAAATTGCCCCTTCTGTCTGTGACAAGGGTAAAACACTAAAGAGCTGAAGCTATCTTCCAGAACAAAGCCTAAGGAATATCAATCAAAATTTCAGTGGAAAAAAACAGAATGGAAAAACAATTTGTTTTTAGTCAAAGAAAACAAAAATGGCAAAAGAGAATAAAAATCAGGTCATGTCAGAGAAGATGAAGTTGTCTCTCTTAACCTTAATGAAGACAGAAGAACTAGTCTGATCTGTTCCTTATTCTAATAATTCTGATAAATGAATTTCAAATAAATGCAAGCAAAGAAGTATCACAACCAAATTTCATATGAAACATATATAAGACTAAATATCATAAGAAACTGAATAATAACCTTAAATATTCCCAAAGAGGTTACCAGAAAACATGAATAACTAGCATTTCAAAATAAGCTAAAAGTATTAAGAAAATGATAAATTATGTGAAAGAAAATCAATGAATTGCAATTAGAAAAATGAGCAAGTGCTATGATAAAACTGAGAAAAAAAGACATAAATAATAAAAATTATTTTAGAATCAAAACAAAACTAGAAGAACTATAAATAAACAATAGATGTTACATTTAAATCAAAAGGAGAAAAGGAGAAAAAATTTAAAGTTAATGCAACTAAGGATATTGAAGGTTTTCGAGAAATGATTATAGAAAAGATAGGTATTACAATGGTTATGGAAAAATCCACAAGAAATGTATCATAATCCTATGTATGTATGCACCTAAAAGCATTACTTCAAACTATAAAAAGCAGTATTGAAAAAGTTAACGGAGAGAAATTTAAAAATCCACGATAAGGATACTTGAGTGTAATTATCATTAGAGCAGGTAGAATAATCAACAAAAAACTCACTGAGAATACAGATTTGCAGGCTGGGAGTGTAACTCAGTGGTCTTGCACTTATCTGGCATGTGCGAAACCCTGTGTCTGATCCTCAGTGCCACACACACACAAAATAATAAAAATATGGAGAGACAAACAAAAAACTCTATAAATTATAAATTTGCATTTAACAATGACATAATGATTGACATGATTGATATTATTCTTCATTATATACTGAACTTTTATCATAATCTACTTATGTTGTAGACAATTAAAAGTCCCAACAAATTTAAATATTTACATGATTTGGAGTAGTATAATTAGTACAATTGAATTGACCTAGAATGGAATAGAAAGAGAATTAGGGTTTTCCCACTTAATTTGAAATTATATCAAAGAACTAAGACTGAAAATTATAAAACTTTAAGTGAAGTAAAATGAATATACAGCACATTAAAATTTATGAGATGAAGGTATAGGTACAATTGGGAAGAAATTTATAGTTGTAATTACATGAATTAAAAAAAGAAAGATTAAATATTGGTAACTTAAAGCTTCCATTCAGGGAACAGAAATTTAATCCCAGTCAATGTAAAACAGATGTAATTAGTAAAAAATAGAGTAGGTGTATATATATATACACCTAGATAGAGTAGGTGTATATATATATATATATATATATATATATATATATATATATTTATATATAAATAAATGAAACAGGCACATAATTCAGAAATTAAACATCTAAAGCCCCTACCAATATTCATCAAAACAAAATGAAAAATAAAAAATTATCAAGAATGGGAACAAAAGTTGATCCTAAAAATTCTACATTCATAGCAATTTATTATATGATATTAAAAACAACTTTATGCTAACATATTTGACTATAGCAATGAAATAGTCCAAATCTCAAAAAAAAAAGTGACAGAAGAAATCTTAATTGTGTATCTGTTAAAGACTTTAAAGCTCTCATTTAAATCTGGCCTCAGAGAACTAGACTAGTTCTCACTAGACTCAGTTTTCACCGGTAATTTCTTCCAAATATCTGTAGAAAAATACTATATTCTTGTATAAACATTTCAAATATTAGAATAAAACTGTTCATTTTTATAAGGAAAAATTACCTTGGTTTCAAAATCAGAAGAGAATCTAACAAGAACATGAAGTTAGAAACAATATCGATCACAGAAACAGATGCAAAAATCTCCAAGAAATAAATATGTATTAAATTCAGTTACAGAAAGATGATAATATATTACATAAGTATAAAAGTAACTATTATCCATAGAGTATTCTCTACAAGAAGGAATAGAAGAAAACTCAATAGGAATATATGCACAAGACTAGAACAGGGCATTTCTAAAAAAGAAACATTCTCTAAGTCAAGAAAAACAAAAGACATCAACAAATACCAAACAGAAATGAAAGATAAACTACCAAGTATCACTGAACATTCAGAACAACTAGAAGTCTTATAAATTGAAATGTAATATTGGCAAAACCATTTAGAAAGTTCTTTATTTAGGTCCTTCTTCATTTCTTAGTTTTTAATTTATTATTAGTTATACATAATATTGGGGTTAATTTTGACATTAGTATAGAAGCATGGGAAATAATTTGCTCCAATTCAGTACCTAGATCTTCCTCTTTCCCCTGTTCCCTTTTCTCTACTTAACTAACCTTTCTTCTATTTAGTGTTTTTAAGTTAGGGGCATATGGATATACATCAAAAAGAAATTCACTGTATTATATTCATATATGTACATAGGAAGATTAACTAGTTTAATTGTTTCTCCCTTTTCCCATCCCTATCCCCTTCCCCCTCAATTCCCTTCCTGTGCTCCAGTGATCTCTTTTCTACTTTCATGCAATCTGTCTCCCATTCTTTTTTCTTCATCCTATTTTAGTTGGCTTCTGCATAAGAGAGAAGACACTTAACCCTTGACTTTCTGAATCTGGCTTATTTCACTTGGCATGATGTTCTCAGTTCCATCCTTCACTGGCAAAATTCTGTAACTTGATCTTTCTTATGACTAACTAAAACACATCATGTTTATATACCACATTTTCTTTATCCCTTCATCTGTTGACAAGCACTTAGACTGGTTTTGTAGCTTAGCTATTATGAATTGCACTGCTTTTAAATATTGATGAGACTACCTCCCTGTGGTATACTGGTTTCAGACTTTTGGAGATACACAAGGAGTGAGATCGTTGAATCATATGGTGTTTCTATACTAGTTTTTTGCGGAATCTTCACACTGCTTTCCAGAGTGCATGTGCAGTCCCACCAACAATGTATGAGTGTACCCACATCCTTGCCAATATGTGCTGTTATTTGTATTCTTAGTAATTGCAATTCTGACTAGATGAAGCCTCAATGTAATTTCATTTGCATTTCCTTGATTGTTAGAGATGTTAAATTGTTTCATATTGTATTGGTCATTTGCTTTTCTTCTTTTGAGAAGTGTCTTGCTAGTCTTTTGCCCATTTATTGAATTGTTTTTGTTGTTTTTGGTGTATGTGCTTTTTTTATTAGAGAATTATAACTGCATAATATATGACAAAATTACATGTAGAAAGAAGTGATTTCAATCTCAATTCCCCCTTGCTTTTCCTCCCCTCCTTTGTCCTCCTTTTCCTCGTTTCTTCACTCTACTGATCTTCCTTCACTCCTTTATTTTGATGGACACTTTCTACACATACATACAGGCATATATGTAGTATACTCTGGTACATTTATTTATGTATATAACATAATTCTGTTAGATGATTCCATATTTCTTTCTCTTTCTCTTTCCATCCTCCCTCCCTCTCATTCTCCCTCTCATTCTCATACTTCTACTCCACTGATTCCCCATATTTTTGTGCTATCTCATTCCCTCCCCCACTGCCTTCTTTTCCCTACTTTGCTTTAGCTTCCACATATGAGCAAATTATTTGATCTTGATTTTCTGAGTCTGCTTTACTTTAGTAGCATGATTTTC
This sequence comes from Sciurus carolinensis, assembly GCF_902686445.1. Taxonomy (NCBI): domain Eukaryota; kingdom Metazoa; phylum Chordata; class Mammalia; order Rodentia; family Sciuridae; genus Sciurus; species Sciurus carolinensis. The sequence continues at coordinate 144,450,362 of NC_062216.1, forward strand.
TTCCTCTATATCTATTACTGGTAAATGCCATTATTTCATTATTTTTGATGGCTCAGTAAAATTCCTTTGTATAAATATGTTGATCCATTCATCTATTGATGAGCATCTGGGTAAATTCCACACTTTACCTATAGTGAATTGTTCTGCTATAAACATTGATGTGGGCTGAACCCGCCCCCACACCGAGGTCTGAGGTCGCTAAGCCCACCCCCACACCAAGGTCAGAAGTCGCTGAGCCCGCCCCCACACACCAAGGTTGGAGGCATTGCTGAGCCCACTCCACACACCAAGGTCAGTTGGTGTTGAGCCTGCCTGCCCTCCTGCCCCTCTACTGCTGAGGGACACTGTGCCTGCCTCTGTGCTGACTCAGTGCACCCTTGCTGGAGCTCCCCAGCTCCTTTGGAGGATGGTGTAGGCACTGAATTATTTCTGAGGGTGTGGCCATCATCATTGGAAGGGCAACTCCTGTCCTGAGACACCTACAGAGACTGGAGGTCCTTTGACAGGTATCTCTATTTACTCACTTATATCCTACACCCCTTCCCTATCCTCTTGTTCACAACTAGAAATATTGTAAATAGTAATTGAACTGATCCTGTTTATTTTAAAACACTAAAGTCTGTATAGGGGCTGTCTAGTTCAGGGCTGCATTTTTTATGTATTGAGTGCTATAGGTATTGATCTCCCCTTCAAAGGAGTAGTGGGAAAACTGCAGGGTCCTAATAAGCCTGCAGGGGGCAAACTTCAGTATCTCTGATCTTTCACTGCTAGAGGGGAATATAAAGAAACAATATAAAAAACAGGGAAGAAAGCATCCGTAACAAACCAGATGCTATTGTGATAGACTCCAATGACAGTATGGCAGTAGAAATGACAGAAAAAGAGTTTAGAATATGCATGATTAAAATGATCTGTGAAGCAACAGATGAGGTAAGAGAGCAAATGTAGGCAATGCATTCCAGTAGACAGTTAAAAGAGAAAATGCAAGAAACAAAAGAGCACTTCAATAAAGAGATTGAGATTCTGAAAAAAAACCAAACAGAAATACTTGAGATGAAAGAAACGATAAACCAAAATAAAAACTCAATAGAAAGCATCACCAACAGAATAGACCTGTGGAAGACAGAATCTCAGACAATGAAGGCAAAATATCAATCTTGAAACTAAAATTCAACAAATGAGAAGATGTAAGAAGTCATGAATAGAACCTCCAAGAATTATGGGATATCATGAAAAGACCAAATTTAAAATTGTTGGGATTGAGGAAGGCACCAGAGATACAAACCAAAGGCATGAAAAACCTGTTCAATGAAATAATGTCAGAAAATTTCCCAAACCTGAAAAGTGAAATGGAAAATCAAATACAAGAGGCTTACAGAACACCAGGTACACAAACTACAACAGATCCACACCAAGGACCACAGTATAATGAAATACCTCAACATTCAAAATAAAGATAGGATTTTAAAGGCTGCCAGAGAAAGGCATCAGATTACATATAAGGGGAAACCAATACAGATAGCAGCAGATTTCTCAGCCCAGACTCTAAAAGCAAGAAGGGCCTGGAACAAAATATTTCAAAGTTCTGAAAGAACATGGATGCCAACCAAGACTACTATACCCAGTAAAACTAACCTTCAGATTTGACAATGAAATAAAATCTTTCCATGATAAACAAAAGTTAAAAGAATTTACAATAGAAAGCCTGCCCTACCAAACATTCTCAGCAAAATATTTCGGGAGGAGGAAGTGAAAAACAACAATACAAGTCAGCAAGGGAGAAACTACCCTAAAGGAAAAGCCAATCAAAGGACAAGGAAAATAACCAAAAATAAGCCAAATGAACAGGAATACAATAATATCTTGGTAATAACCTTGAATGTCAATGGCCTAAATTCAATAATCAAAAGACATAGACTAGCAGATTGGATTAAAAAGAAAGACCCAACAATATGCTGCCCTCCAGAAACCCATCTCATGGAAAAAGACATCCACAGACTAAAGGTGAAAGGATGGGAAAAACATACCATGCACATGGACCCAGTAAAAAAGCAGGGGTCTCTGTCCTCATATCAGATAAAGTGGACTTCAAACCTAAGTAGTCAGAAGGGATAAAGAAGGACATTTCATACTGCTTAAGGGAAGCATAAAACAGCAAGATCTAACAATTTTAAATATTTATGCCCCAAACAATGGAGCACCTATGCATATCAAAAAACCCTTCTCAATTTTAAGAATCAAATAGACCAAAACACATTAATAGTGGGGGACTTTAACATACCTCTCTTACCACTGGATAGATCCTCCAAAAACTGAACAAAGAAACTGTAGAACTAAATAATACAATCAATGATATAGACCTAATGAATATTTACAGAGTATTTCATCCATCATTGAGTGAATATACTTTCTTCTCAGCAGCTCATGGATCCTTCTCCAAAATAGACCATATGCTATGCCACAAAAAAGCCATTAGTAAATAAAAAAAAAATAGAGATCCTTCCCTGTATACTATCAGACCATAATGGAGTGCAATTAGAAATGAATGATAATATAGCAAAGAAAACTACTCATACACCTGGAGACTAAATAATATGCTACTGAATGATGCAATGATAACAGAAGACATCAGGGAAGAAATTAAAAAATTCTTAGAGGTAAATGAGAAAAATGACAACATATCAAAACCTCTGGGACACTATGAACACTGTACTAAGAAGAAAGTTCATTGCATTGAGCTCAGACATTAAAAGATAAGAAGTCAACAACTAAATGACCTAACATTACACCTCAAAGCCCTAGAAAAAGAACAGGCCTATACCAAAAATAGTAGAAGACAGGAAATAATTAAAATCAGAGCTGAAATCAATGAAATTGAAACAAGAGAAACAATTCAAAAAATGACAAAATAAAAAGTTGGTTCTTTAGAAAAGTAAACAAAATTGATAAACCCCTAGCCACACTAACAAAGAGAAGGAGAGAAAAAACTCAAATTACTAGAGTTTGTGATGAAAATGGAAAGATCACGATACACACCATTGAAATACATAACATAATTAGAAGCTACTTTGAAAATTTATACTCCAACAAAATAGAAAATATCTAAGATATCGACAATTTTTAGAGACATATGATCCTCCCAAACTGAATCACGAAGACGTACACAATCTAAACAGATCAATTTCAAGCACTACAATAGAAGAAGTCATCAAATGCCTACCAACAAAGAAAAGCCCAGGACCAGATGGATTCTCAGCTGAATTCTACAAGGCTTTTAAAGAAATACTGATACCAATACTCCTCAAAGTATTTCAGGAAATAGAAAAGGAGGGAACCCTTCCAAATTCATTCTATGAGGCTAATATCACTCTTATACCAAAACCAGACAAAGACACATCAAAGAAAGAAAACTTTAGACCAATATCCCTGATGAACATAGATGCTAAAATCCTTAACAAAATACTTACAAATCCATACAAAAATATATTAAAAAGATAGTGTACCATGATCAAGTGGGGTTTATCCCAGGGTTATATGGTTGGTTCAACATCTGGAAATCAATAAATGTAATTCACCACATCAATAGACTTAAAGTTAAGGATCACATGATTATTTCAATTGATGCTGAGAAAGCATTTGATAAAATACAGCACCCCTTCATGCTTAAAACACTAGAAAAAATAGGAATAGTAGGAACATACCTCAACATTGTAAAGGCTATCTATGCTAAACCCACAGTCAACATCATTCTTAATGGAGAAAAACTGAAAGCATTTCCTCTAAAAACTGGAACAAGACAGGGATGCCCTCTTTCTCCACTTCTATTCAACATCATCCTTGAAACACTTGCCAGAGCGATTAGACATACAAAAGAAATTAAAGGGATACAGATTCAAAAAGAAGAACTCAAGCTGCCACTATTTGCTGATGACATGATTCTATATTTAGACCATCCAAAAAAAAAAAAAAAAAAAAAAAACACCCACTAGAAAACTTCTAGGACTAATAAATGAATTCAGCAAAGTAGCAGGATATAAAATCAATATGTGTAAGTCTAATGCATTTCTATTCATAAGTGATGAATCCTCTGAAAGAGAAATTAGGAAAACCACTCCATTCACAGTAGCATCAAAAAAATAAAATAAAATACTTGGGAATTAATCTAACAAAAGAGGTGAAAGACCTCTACAATGAAAACTACAGAACATTAGAGAAAGAAATTGAAGAAAACCTTAGAAGATGTTCCCATCTAAGGATACATCTTAGAAGATGTATCCATGTTCTTGGATAGGCAGAAGTAACATTGTCAAAATGGCCATTCTACCAAAGGCACTATACAGATTCAATGCAATTCCAATTAAAATCCCAATGACATTCCTCATAGAAATAGAGAAAGCAATCATGAACTTCATCTGGAAGAACAAGAGACCTCGAATAGCGAAAACAATCCTGAATAGAAAAAGTGAAACAGGAGATATCACAATACCAGACATTAAACTATACTAGAGAGCAATCATAACAAAAACAGCATGGTATCGGCACCAAAATAGACAGGCAGACCAATGGTACAGAATAAAAGACACAGAGACAAAACCACATAAATACAGTCACCTCATACTAGACAAGGAGCCAAAGACATACAATGGAGAAAAGATAGCCGGTTCAACAAATGGTGCTGGCAAAACTGGAAATCCATATGCAGTAAAATTAAATTAAACCTCTACCTCTCACCCTGCACAAAACTCAACTCAAAATGGCATTAGATCAGAGACCCTGCACCTAATAGAAGACAAAGTAGGCCCGAATCTTCATCATGTTGGTTTAGGATCTGACTTCCTCAATAAGACTCCCAAACCACAAGAAATCAAAGCAAGAATCAATAAATGGGATGGACTCAAACTAAGAAGCTTTTTCTCAGCAAAGGATACAATCAAGAATGTGAAGAGAGAGCCTACAGAGTGGGAGAAAATCTTTTCCACACACACTTCAAACAGAGCACTAATCTCCAAAATTTATAAAGAACTACAAACTTTACAACAAAAGTACAAAGAACCCAATCAATAAATGGGCCAAGGACCTGGATAGACACTTACAGAAGAAGACACACAGGCAATGAATAAATATATGAAAGTGTTCAACATCTTTAGTAATTAGAGAAATGCAAATTAAAACAACTCTAAGATTTCATCTTACTCCAATTAGAATGACTTTTATCAAGAACACAAACAAAAATAGATGTTGGCATGGATGTGGGGAAAAAGGCACACTTTTACATTGCTGGTGGAGTTGCAAATTGGTGCAGCCACTCTGGAGACAGTATGGAGAATCCTAAGAAAACTTGGACGGGACCCACCTTTTGACCCAGTTATCCCACTCCTTGGTTTTTACCCAAAGGACCTAAAATCAGCAAACTACAGTAACACAGCCACATCAATGTTTATAGCAGCTCCGTTCACAATAGCTAGATTGTGGAACCAACCTTGATGCCCTTCAACAGATGAATGGATAAAGAAACTCTGGTATATATACACATTGGAATACTATTCAGCCATAAAGAAGAATACTATTATGGCATTTGCAAATAAATGGATGGAATTGGAGAATATCATGCTAAGTGAAATAAGCCAAGCCCAAAAGACCAAAGGCCGAATGTTTTCCCTGATAAGTGGAGAATGATATATAATGGGGCTGGGGGTGGGGAATGAGAGAATAATTGGGCAACTTTAGAATATGTAGAAGAAAATGAGAGGGAGGGGGGTGTGAAAAATGGTGGAATGAGACAAACATCATTGCCCTATGTACATGTATGATTACACAAATTGTATGAATCTGTATTGTGTACAACCATAGAAACGAAATTTTGTACCCCATTTGTGTACAATGAATCAAAATGCAGTCTGTAAAATATTAAAAGCCAAATTAAAAAAAAAAAACATTGATGTGGCTGCATAAGTGTAGTATACTGATTTAAAATCATATGTATAAGGAGTTGGATTACTGGGTCAAATGGTGGTTTCTTTCCTAATTTTCTGAGGACTCTTCACACTGCTTTCTCAAGTGGTTGCATCACTTTTGTTCAAAATTGTTTTGGCTATCCTGGGACTCTTATTCTTCCAGATGAATTTAAGGAGTGGTTTTTTTTTTTTTTTTCTTCTTCTTTTGTGGCGAATGTCACTGATATTTTGATGGGGATTGCATGAAATTTGTGTATTGCATTTGGTAGTGTGGCCATTTTGAAAATATTAATTCTGCCTATCCAAGAACATGGAAATTCTTTTCATCTTCTGAAGCTTTTTTCCATTTCCTTCTTTAGTGTTTTATAGTCTTCATCGTAGGGGTCTTTCACTTCCTTGGTAAGATTAATTTGTGAGTTTTTGTTTTTTTAGAGGATATTTTGAAAGGGATTGTTTCCTCATTTCTTTCTTAGCTGAATCACTGTTGTATAGAAAAACTGTTGATTTATGAGTGTTTATCTTTTCCTGTTACTTTGCCAAATTCATTTTTCAGCTCTAGGACTTTTATGGTAGAATTATATGGGTCTTCTAAATGTAGTATCATGTCATCGGCAAACTGTAATAGTTTGAATTCTTCTTTTTCTATTTTTATACCTTTAATTTCCTTCTCTTGCACTGGCTAGATCTTTGAGAACTATATTGAATAGAAGTGTAAGAGTGGACATCCTTCTCTTGTTCCTGATTTTATAGGAAAAAGCTTTCAGTTTTTCGCCACTCAGTATGTTATCGGGTTTGGATTTGTCATATATAATTTTCGTAATGTTGAGGCAAGTTCCTTCTATTTCTTGTTTCTCCAGCACGTCAAACATGAATAGCAGCTGTGTTTTATCAAAAGCCTTTTCTACATTTATTGAGATGATCATATGGTTCTTGTTCTTAATTCTATTTACATTATGAATTACATTATTGATTTGCATATTTTGAACCAACCTTGGATCCCTGGGATGAAACACACTTGTTCATGGTGTATTATCTTCTTAATATGTTTTGATTGTGGTTTGCTGATATTTATTAAGGACTTTTTCATCTATGTTCATCAGGGATGGTCTATAGTTTTCTTTATTAGATGTGTATTTGTCTGATTTTGGTGCAATGGTTATACTGGCTTAATATAATATTTTTAGAGTGTTCCTTTCCTTTAAATTTCATGGAATAATTTGGGAAGGACTGGAATTCGTTCTTCTTTAAAGGTGTGGTAGAACTCAGCTGAGATTCCGCCTGGTAGTCATCTGGTTCTGGGATTTCTTTCTTTTTTTTTTTTTTTTCCATTTCTTTTTTTATTGGTAGGCATTTAACTGTTTAAATTTTATTACCTGATATTTATCTGTTTAGGTTTTCTATGCCTTCCTGATTCAATTTGAGCAGGTCTTGTGTGTCTAGAAACCTGTTAATGTCTTTTAGATTTGGGAGTTAATTGGAGTATAAATTTTAAAAATACCTTTCAATAATCCTCTGAATTTCAGAAGTATATGAGGTGGTATTTCCCTTTCACCCCTAAATTTGGTGGTTTGTGTATTCTCTCTCTTTCTTTCTTTTTTCTTTTTTTTTTTATTATTGTATACAAGTGGGATATATGCTGTTTCTCTATTTGTACATGTAGTCAAGGCATACCATTTGTGTAATCATAAATTTACATAGGGCAAAGATGTTTGTCTCATTATTTTTTTTCCCTTCCCCCCCACCCAACCCACCCCTCTTTTCCCTCTACACAGTGCTTCTTTCCTTCATTCTTACCACCCTCCTTCTCCCTAACCCTAAACCTAACCCGAACTCTAATGCTAACCCCTCCCACCCCACATTATATGTCCTCATCTGCTTATCAGCCAGATCATTTGTCCTTTAGTTTTTTGAGATTGGCTTATCTCACTTAGCATGATATTCTCCAATTTCATCCATTTGCCTGCAAATGCCATAATTTTATCATTCTTCATGGCTGAGTAATATTCCATTATATATATATGCCACAGTTTCTTCATCCATTCATCAACTGAAGGGCATCTAGATTGGTTCCACAATCTAGCTATGGTGAATTGAGCAGCAATGAACATTGATGTGGATGTATCTCTGTAGTATGCTCATTTTAAGTGCTTTGGGTATAGGCCAAGGAGTGGGATAGCTGGGTCAAATGGTGGTTCCATTCCAAGCTTTCTGAGGAATCTCCATACTGCTTTCCAGAGTGGCTGCACTAATTTGCAACCCCACCAGCAATGTATGAGTGCTCCTTTTTCACCATATCCTCGACAAGAACTATTGTTGCTTGTGTTCTTGATAATAGTCATTCTAATTGGGGTGAGATGAAATCTTAGGGTAGTTTTGATTTACATTTCTCTTATTACTAGAGATGTTGAACATTTTTTCATGTATCTGTTTATTGCTTATACATCTTCTTCTGTGAAGTGTCTGTTCATTTCCTTAGCCCATTTGTTGATTGGATTATTTGTATTCTTGGTGTAGAGTTTTTTGAGTTCCTTATAGTTTCTGGAAATTAGGGCTCTATCTGAAGTATGAGTGGCAAAGATATTCTCCCACTCTGTAGGCTCTCTCTTCACATTACTGACAGTTTCCTTTGCTGAGAGAAAGCTTTTTAGTTTGAATCTATCCCAGTTGTTGATTCTTGCTTTTATTTCTTGTGCTATGGGAGTCTTGTTGAGGAAGTCTGGTCCTAAGCCGACATGTTGAAGCTCTGGACCTACTTTTTCTTCTATAAGATGCATGGTCTCTGGTCTGATTCCGAGGTCCTTAATCCATTTTGAGTTTAGTTTCGTGCATGGTGAAAGATATAGGTTTAGTTTCATTCTGTTGCATATGGATTTCCAATTCTCCCAGCACCATTTGTTGAAGAGGCTATCTTTTCTCCATTGCATATTTTTGGCACCTTTGTCCAGTATGAGAAAATTGTATTTATTTGGGTTTGTGTCCATGTCCTCTATTCTGTACCATTGATCTACCTGTCTATTTTGGTACCAATACCATGTCGTTTTTGTTACTATTGCTTTGTAGTAGAGTTGAAGATCTGGTATTGTGATACCCCCTGCTTCGCTCTTTCTACTGAGGATTGCTTTAGCTATTCTGGGTTTTTTATTCTTCCAGATGAATTTCATAATTGCTTGCTCTATTTCTGCAAGGTACATCATTGGGATTTTAATTGGAATTGCATTGAATCTGTATAGCACTTTAGGTAGTATGGCCATTTTGACAATATTAATTCTGCCTATCCAAGAACATGGGAGATCTTTCCATCTTCTAAGGTTTTCTTTAATTTCTTTCTTTAGTGTTCTGTAGTTCTCATTGTAAAGGGCTTTCACCTCTTTTGTGAAATTGATTCCCAAATATTTTATTTTTTTCGATGCTATTGTGAATGGGGTAGTTTTCCTAATTTCTCTTTCTGAAGATTCATCACTTATGTATAAAATGCATTGGATTTATGAGCATTGATCTTGTAACCTGCTACTTTACTGAATTCACTTATGAGTTCTAAAAGTTTTCTGGTGGAATTTCCAGGTTCCTCTAAATATATAATCATGTCATCAGCGAACAGGGATAGTTTGAGTTCTTCTTTACAATTCGCATCCCTTTAATTTCTTTGCTTTGTCTAATTGTTCTGGCTAGAGTCTCAAGGACGATGTTGAATAGAAGTGGTGAAAGAGGGCATCCCTGCCTTGTTCCAGTTTTTAGGGGGAACACTTTCAGTTTTTCACCATTTAGAATGATATTGGCAATGGGCTTAGCGTAGATGACCTTTATAATGTTAAGGAATGTTCCCACTACCTGAATTTTTTCTAGCGTTTTGAGCATGAAGGGATGCTGTATTTTATCGAATGCTTTTTCTGCATCTATTGAAACAATCATGTGATTCTTAACTTTAAGTCTGTTGATATGGTGAATGACATTTATTTATTTCCGAATGTTGAACCAACCTTGCATCCCTGGGATAAAACCCACTTGATCGTGGTGCACTATCTTTTTAACATATTTTCGTATGCGATTTGCTAAAATTTTGTTGAGAATTTTTGCATTGATGTTCATTAAGGATATTGGTCTGAAATTTTCTTTCCTCAATGTGTCTCTGTCTGGTTTAGGTATCAGGGTGATATTGGCTTCAAAGAACGAGTTTGGGAGGGTTCCCTCCTCTTCTATTTTCTGGAATACTTTGAGAAGTATTGGAATGAGCTCTTCTTTAAAGGTTTTGTAGAACTCGGCTGAGAACCCAACTGGTCCTGGACTTTTCTTTGTTGGTAGGCTTTTGATGACCTCTTCTATTTCATTGCTTGAAATTGATTTATTTAAGTTGTATATGTCCTCCTCGTTCAGTTTAGGTAATTCATATGTCCTAGAAACTTGTTGATGTCTTCAAGGTTTTCTGTTTTGTTGGAGTATAGATTTTCGAAATAACTTCTAATTATGTTTTGTATTTCACTCGTGTCTGTTGTGATATTTCCTTGTTCATTCCGAATTTTAGTAATTTGAGTTTTCTCCCTCTTTCTCTTTGATAGTGTGGCTAAGGGTTTATCAATTTGTTTATTTTTTCAAAGAACCAACTATTTATTTTTTTAATTTTTCCAATTGTTTCTTTTGTTTCAATTTCGTTGATTTCGGCTCTGATTTTAACTATTTCCTGTCTTCTACTACTTTTGGTGTTGGTCTGCTCTTCTTTTTCTAGGGCTTTGAGCTGTAGTGTTAAGTCATTTATTTGTTGATTTCTACTTCTTTTGTTGAATGAGCCCCATGAAATAAATCTTCCTCTGAGTACTGCTTTCATAGTGTCCCAGAGATTTTGATATGATGTGTTTTTGTTCTCATTTACTTCTAAGAATTTTTTATTTTCCTCCTGATGTCTTCTGTTATCCATTCATCATATAATAGTGTATTATTTAATCTCCAGGTATTGGAGAAGTTTCTGTTTTTTATTCTGTCATTTATTTCTAATTTCAATCCATTATGATCTGATAGAGTACAAGGTAGTAACTCTATCTTCTTGTATTTGCTAACAGTAGCTTTGTGGCATAAAATATGGTCTATTTTAGAGAAGGATCCATGTGCTGCTGAGAAGAAAGTGTATTCGTTCTTTGTTGGATGGTATATTCTATATATGTCGGTTAAGTCTAAATTGTTGATTGTGTTATTGAGATCTGTGGTTTCTTTATTCAATTTTTGTTTGAAAGATCTATCCAGTGGTGAGAGAGTTTTGTTAAAATCGCCTAGTATTATTGTATTGTGGTATATTTGATTTCTGAAATTGAGAAGGATTTGTTTGACATACATGGACGAGCCAATGTTCGGGGCATAGATATTTATGACTGTTATGTCTTGCTGATTTATGTTTCCCTTAAGCAGCATGTAATGTCCTTCTTTATCCCTTCTGACTACTTTTGGTTTGAAGTCCACATTATCTGAAATGAGGATGGATACTTCAGCTTTTTTGCTGTGTCTGTGTGCATAGTTTTTTTTTTTTTTTTTCCCCATCCTTTCACCTTTAGTCTATGGGTATCTCTTTCTATGAGGTGAGTCTCTTGCAGGCAGCATATTGTTGGATTTTTCTTTTTAATCCAATCTGCCAGTCTATGTTTTTTGATTGATGAGTTCAGGCCATTAACATTCAGGGTTATTATTGTGATATGATTTATATTCCCAGTCATTTGATTCATTTTTGTTTTTTGACATGATTTGGTTTCTCCTTTATTTGGCTATTCCTTTAGACTAGCTCCTCCCGTTGCTGATTTGCATCATTGTTTCTCATCTCTTCCTGATGGAATATTTTGCTGAGACTGTTCTGTAATGCTGGCTTTCCTTTTGTAAATTCCTTTAGCTTTTGTTTATCATGGAAGGATCTTATTTCATCTCAAATTTGAAGGTAAGTTTTGCTGGGTATAAGATTCTTGGTTGGCATCCGTTTTCTTTCAGGGCTTGGTAAATGTTGTTCCAGGCCCTTCTAGCTTTTAGGGTCTGAATTGAAAAATCTGCTGATATTCTTATTGGTTTCCCTCTGAATGTAATTTGATTCTTTTCTCTTGCGGCCCTTAAAATTCTGTCTTTATTTTGTATGTTAGGCATTTTCATAATAATGTGCCTTATTGTGGGTCTGTTGTAATTTTGTATATTTGGAGTCCTATAAGCCTCTTGTACTTGGTTTTCCATTTCATTCTTCAGATTTTGGAAATTTTCTGATATTATTTCATTGAATAGATTATTCATTCCTTTGGTTTGCTTCTCTAAGCCTTCCTCAATCACAATAATTCTTAAATTTGACATTTTCATGATATTCCATAATTCTTGTAGATTCTGTTCATGATTTCTTACCATCTTCTCTGTTTGGCCAACTTTGTTTTAAAGATTAAATATTTTTTCTTCAATGTCTGAGGTTCTGTCTTCTAGGTGTTCTATCCTATTGGTTATGCTTTCTATGGAGTTTTTAACTTGGTTTATTGTTTCCTTCATTTCAAGGATTTCTGTTTTTTTTTTTTTTTCAGTATCTCTAAGTCTTTATTGAAATGATCTCTTGCTTCCCGTATTTGCTCTTTTAACTGTTGATTGGTGCGATCATTTAATGCCTGCATTTGCTCTTTCATCTCCTCATTTGCTTCCCTGATTGTTTTAATTATGTACATTCTGAACTCCCTTTCTGACATAACTTCTGCTGTGCTGTCATTGGGTTTTATTGATATAGTATCTAGGTTTGTTTGGGACATTTTCTTCCCTTGTTTTCTCATATTGGTCAGATGTCAGTGGGACTCTGAGATATTGCAGATTTCCTCTATTGGCTTATAGTGTCCTGGTAGATTTCCAGTGTATCACCTCCCAGCCTTCAGTAGTCTGAAGTCTTGGAGGAACTTGATAATGCAGTGCTTCCGAAGAAAGCTGCCCCTAGCCCCCTACTGGTTCCAGGACTTGGAGCTGGCTCTTTGTGGAAAGGCTCTCACTGGGGGGCCTGCACCGCGCAGCTGGGCGTGTGGGAGGAGCCCACCGCCAGAGTGCGCAGGGCTGCCTGTGGAAGATTCTAGCTGCCCTGCCCTGCTCCGATAAGTCACCTCTATCCGGGCCTGCCACCCAGCCCAAGCTCCGCCCAGTGGGGGAGTCTCACCCAGTGACTCTATTTTTGTCCAAGTCTCTCAATGCCTCCCCTTCTTGAGTCCTGGGTTCTGGAGTGACTGGAGATGCAGTCACCCTCTAGTCCACCATCTTGGATCGCCCCGTGGAAAGAGCCTGCGGCCGGAGGGGTCAGGGGCGCCTGGAGAAGTGTCTGGCTGCCCTGCCCTGATCCCAGAGGCTGCTTGCGGATCGAAGCTCTCCGTTGGCTTGGGGACTTGTGGCTGGCTCTGTGTAGAAAGGCTTTCACTGGGTGGTCTGCTCCGAGAAGCTAGCCTTAGAAGGCACCTCCTGCCGCAGGGTGCTGGGCTGCTTGGGGAAGTCCCTGGTTGCCCTGTCCTGGTCCCTGAAGCCACTTGCGGGCTGGAGCACGCCGCGCTTGCTCCGGGACTTGGAGCTTGTTGTGATCAGAAAGGCTGTCACTGGGGGGCCTGCTCCGAGAAGCTGAAGAAGATGGCCATGTGGGAGGGGACAACCGCTGGAGTGCACAGGGCTGCCTATGGAAGACTCTAGCTGCCCTGCCCTGCTCCGATAAGCCACCTCTATCTGGGCCTGCTACCCGGGCCGAGCTTTACCCGGTGGGTGAGACTCACCCGTGGCTCTATTTTAGTCTGAGTCTCTCAATGCATCCCCTTCTTGAGTCCTGGGTTCTGGAGCGACTGGAGATGCAGTCACCCTCTAGTCCACCATCTTGGATCCCTCTCTCTCTCTTTCTTTCAATGAGTTTGACTAGGAGTGTGTCAATCTTATTTATCTTTTCAATGAACCAAAACTTTATTGCATTGATCCTGTGTATTGTTTTCTTTTTCATCTCAATTTTATTAACCTTGACTGTGATTTTTATTATTTCATTCCTTCTCTTGATTTGGAGATTGGCTTGTTCTTCTTTTCCTAAGACCTTGAGGTGGAACCTAACCTTATTTATCTGGGATCTCTATTTTTTTATGTAGACATTCAAAGCAATAAATTTTTCTCTTAGTACTGCTTTTACACTGTCCCAGACATTTTGATATATTGTAATTTTGTTTCCTTTGCTTTTTTTATTTCTACAAACACTTTAATTTATTGTTTCATTTTTTCCTTTGATCCATTCTTCCTTCAAAAGCATAACATTACTGTTCATGTATTTATGAGGTTTCTATTATTTTTCTTGCTGTCAATTTCTAGTTTCATTCCATTCTGGTCCAATAGGATACATGGGGTTATATCTATATATTTTTGCATTTGTTACAACTTATATTGTGACCTAGAATATGGTCTATTGTAGAAAAATTTCTATGAACTGCTGAGAAGAAAGTGGATTTAGCTGTTTTGGGGTGAAATATTCTGTAGATGCCTATTAAGTCCATTTGAATTATAGTATTATTTAGGTTGGTATATTTTTATTGATTTAATGTTTGAATGACCTGCATATTGATGATATTGGTGTGTTTATGTCACCCAGTATTAGTGTATTGGGATATAACTGGGATTTGATGTCAAGGAATTTTTTTTTAATGTAATTGGGTGTGCTGAAATTTGGGACATATCTATTTACTATCATTACATCTTTTGTTGGATTGCACCTTTATTAGCATGTAATAACCTTCTTCGTCTCTTTTGACTTTTTGCTTGAAATCAACTTTGTCAGATATAATAATAGCTATTCTGGCTTGTTTATGGACTCTAGGTTCATGGAATACTTTTTGCATCTTTTTACCTTAAGTCTGTGAGTGTCTTTGCCTAGGAGATGAGTTTCATGAAGACAGCATATAGTTGGATCTTGTTTTCTTATCCATTCTGCTGATCTCTGTCTTTTAATTGGGGAGTTGAGACCATTTATATTCAGCGTTATTAAGGATATGTGTTTGTAGTTTACTGCTCTTATAGTTTTTGGTTATGTTCAATTCTGTCTTGATTCTTATTTAGATGATTTGTCTTCTATTGATTTTCATCTATATGGGAATTTTGACATTTTTTATTTTGGGTTCATCTATGTGCAGTTTATCTTAAAGAATTCTCTGTACAGCTGGCTTGGTTGTCATTCTTTTAGCTTATTCTTGTGAAGGAAAGATTTTACTTCCACAACCAATATAAAAGAGATTTTTACTGAGTACACTAACCTTGGCTGACAATTGATTTCTTTTGGGGTTTGGACTATATTGTTACTAGCTTTCCTTGCTTTTAGTGTCTGAGTTGAGAAATCAGAAGTGAGCCTCATTGTTTTACCTCTAAATGTGACCTGATATTTCTCTCTTGCAACCTTTAATATTCTTTCCTTTTTTCTGTGTTAGGCATTTTTATTATGCCATAACTTGAAGAACTTCAAAACTTCTCTTTTGATCAGGCTACTTTGGGATCTTATATTCTTCCAGCATGTGGATATATATTTCCTTTCTGATACAGGGGTAGTTCTCTGTTACTATCTCATTGAAAATTTTCTTAATGCCTTTAGCTTGTACCTTCTTGTCTCTTCTATTCCAATGATTCTCAGATTTGGTCTTGATATTGTCCCAGAATTTATGTATATTCTGATCATAGTCTATTACTTTTCCCTTTATTATTTTTTGTCTACTCAATTCATGTATCCTGTCTTCAAAGTCTGAGATTCTGCTTTCAAGCACTGAAGTTCTATTTTCTATAAAATTTAATCTCTTGGTGATGCTTTCAAGTAGGTTTTTAATTTGATTCATTGTGTCTTTCATTTTTAAGAGTTCTGATTGATTTATTTTAAATATTTCTATTTCTTTATCAAAATGGTCTTTTATCTCCTGTACTTGATCTCTTAATTAATTCCTTAGATCATGTTTTAGTTCATTAAACATTTCAATAATCAATTTTTAACATATTTTTCTAGAATTTCATCCTTTTCCATATCTGTGTGATTCTCTTTCAGGGGAATGAGAATTTTGGGGGGAGATTTGTTTTCCTGTTTCCTCGAGTATTCAGCAGTCCTGGACTTCAACTTTAATTGAGATGGATTTCCTTCCTCTCTTGTATGCATTTCCTTATGTGCGTAGATCTTTTTTATTCTAGAATTCCATTCTGTTTCTGATCTATGGGTAGATGTCAAGGGATGAGACCTAAAGTTGTCCCTCCTATTGTTTCCCCTTGAAGCCTGGTTTTTGATTTAGGTTTTGTTTCCCCAGTTCTGAGTTGAGGCAATGTTTATGCTTAGATGGCAATAAATCATCTAGATTCACTATTGCTTGACTAAGTTGTGAGTGTTTCTTAGCAGCAGGATCTCTACTCTATTGTCTTGAAGTATCCTAATCACTTCCCAGCTCCTTTTGGAGGGGTGAGTCAGGAGTAAGCACCAATGTCAAGTGCAAATGTGTAGTTTTGAGATATATATCCAGTGTCTACTTTCACATCTAAAACACTAATTGTCACCTATTCAGGAGTGATGAAGTCAGCATTTCATATCAGTACCAGCAATAAAAAAGAGTGGATGAGAATAGACATTCAACATTAAGTGTCTACTATGTTGTCCACTGTATTAATAATTGCAACAACGTAAGTGCGGTATATGAACTATATAATTATTTAATGGGGTTACAGTTTTTTAGGCAAAGATAAAACAGGGTAGGAAGTGAGGAAAAGTTTGAAATATTTTTAAAAAGTAATCAAAGGAGAGGCAGGTGATAGATTGCAGATGTCAGCTATAAAAAGAGAGGAATAAAAGATTTATAGAAAGTATTAAAATAAAGAGAGAGAATGTGGGAGCAGATAAATTTGGGTGTTAGTTTGTGAAGAGAGTGGTGACAGGGATATAGGAGAGATGAGAACTAAGATAGGGATAAACCAGCAACAGTCAGATCAAAACAGTTTGAACCCACATGAGAAAGCCTAAACTTGTCCCCTTTTGATCCAGAGCCTGAATGGTCAGGCTAACTTTTCTTTATTCCTATTTCAGTCTGTCTGGTTCAGCAGCCTTCTGGGAACTTTTGGTCAGCTCTAGTGGTCTCTGATCTCTAGAATCCTGGAAATGGGAACACAGGGTAGAGGAATTTGCAGTTGGTGGGAGTGCAGCACCCCTGAACACATGAATTTTCCTTGGCCACAGATTCAGTGGGTAATTGCTTTCTCTGGTAGCATGAGGGTGCATTTTCCCTGGGTTTGGGAATAAGCATATGGCCATCCTTCCAATAGTGCAAGTACAAGTGTGCACTTTTCCCAGCTTTGGGAACTCAGCGGGTGTCCGCTTTCTCTGGTTGTGCTAGTGCAGGCTTTCTGCAGCCACCTGAATGCAGTGGTGCAGAGGGCGGTGCCTTCTCTATTTGCATGAGCGCATGTTGTGTTTTCCCGGCAGTGGGAAATGCCACTGCAGCAGCTTTTCCCTGGAGCAGACCCCAGCCATTTTCTAGAGCCCAAAATACTTCCCCTCCTTTGGGAGTTATTTTTGAAATTGCCTTCACTAATTGTCTTTTCCTATAGACTCTGATTCTATTAAAATCAGCTTTCTAATCTACAAGGTACTTACTCTGTTGGGGAGGTCCCAAATGGCTGTGGTTAGAATCCCTCTCCCAGGCTTCTCATGGGCTATGTTTTGAGTTTGTGTTCATCAAAATAAACACCCTGACCTGATTCAGCAAATGTACTCAAGATCATAAACATTTGCTTAAAAGCATGCACCCACTTACATAACCTGTTGGCAATGTGTCTTCCTTGTCTGGCTGCATATTTGGGAAAAGGCCCATGGAAACAGCTCAGGGAGCTAAATGGGACTGGCTGGGAGATAAAGCTGGAGGTGGGGACTGGTAAGAGGCTGCTGCCACCTCTGTCTACTATCCCAAATGTGTCTTGCATCTTTTTCCACCTGCTGGGATGCTGAACATGTTTCCCAAGGTCTGGGTCCCCACCCAAAATACTCCAAGTCAATTTTTCATTTTTTAACTTCATTATGCCCTGACCATACTATCTCCTTTGTGTGCACTGCTCCCGCTTCACTAGCAACACTGGCATGTACTCTGGTGTGTAAGCGGATGCTTGTCTAACATTTTATTTCTTATATTTGCATGTCTGACATCTGTAGCTCTATAATTTTTTTGTTGTTGTTGTAGTTTTTTACACTCCAGGTTCAAGTTTCAGCAAGTTCCCCTAGTTCACTTTTCTGCAAAGCCTACTTCCAACTTTTTAAATTTGGTGTTGAGGAGCTGCTGGGATGTGCACCTGTCCTCTAATCTGACATCTTCCACACCCCCGTTGTTGTTTCTTGAGTTATTTGTATATTCTGGATATTCATCCCCTATCGGAGGAGCAATAGCAAAGATCTCCATTCTGTAGACTCTCTTCACACACTATTGTTTCTTTTGCTGTGCAGAAGTTTTTAAATTTGATGCCATATCACTTAATGCTGTTGACTAAACCATAATATAAATATACCCTGTGATCCATTCATTATATATATTGCTGAATATCTAACAGAAATGTATGCAAGATTTCATCGCATGATGTGAATTTTTGGACAGAACTAGTTATAGTTAGCACCAAATGCAAACTATGTATATATTAATGTTTATCCACCATAGGATAAAAAACACAAAGAAGCACCAGATGTGAACTATATAAAGAGTCAATGTATATCCACCAAAGAATAGATAAAACAGATAAAGAATATTCACACAACAGAGAACAAACAGGAAAGAACAAAGCACAATTTGGCACACAATAACCTGACGATCACAAATATGATATTGACTTAAGAAGACAGGAGTTTATGCTTTAGTAATTTGTTTTCATGTTAATAATAAAAGGTATAATAAATGAGGACAATGTTTATCTTTGGAGGGGTTGTGATTGAAAGGGAATATGAGAGAGACTCTGTATTCCTGTTAATGTTGTTTCTTGATTAGATGATAGATTAGACAGTTCATTTTATGAACATGCAGTGTGTTGTGAATGTATGTTAACTTCTCTGTTTTATATTATAATTCAATAAAGAGCTAAAGAAATGACCATGTATGCCTAGCAGATTCAACCTGTCTGTCACTTGGGCAAACAAACAGAAGCAAAATATAAGTTAAAGTAGTTTTAAAATATTTGCTGATTTCAAAATTGTCTTCACCTCAATTTTTATTGAATTTTTATCTTTATGTTTCTAATATACAACTCACTTTTCTCATTCTTAAAATTGAATAATAATTGCTGTGATAAGAACCTGAAAAATATATACATCCCTTAATTCAGTATCTGTGGATCAGGAAAATCATACCACCCCTACAGAGTTTATTTCCTTTTGACTTAAGAAACAGATTTATTTTCATTTAGTTAATCTGAAAATACAAGAAATAGGGGTGATTTTAACATATACACAATTAATTAAGCATACTTGGAAGACATCACAGGGCTTTCTTTGATGTCAGCCTCCTGGATGTTCCCCAATTACATTTGCTGGCTTGATTCATTTTTGCCCTTTAGAATTTAATGAGAATTGGATTGAATTATCCGCTTATATGTAGCCAGCATTCTTGAATTCCTACCTGGAGTTTTTCATGGCTACTCAGTTAATTCTTTAATTTTCCTGTATATCTTCACATACTAGATATAGTGCTGTTTCTTTTCATTCCAGCAAATCACAGGCTGAACAAAGGCTATACAGTGAGTTTTCCTGAAAGTTGGGATTGAAAACCATCAGGTTAGATATTTCCATATGTTGTTGGGGGAATGAATGGGAACAT
Organism: Sciurus carolinensis; assembly: GCF_902686445.1. Classification (NCBI taxonomy): domain Eukaryota; kingdom Metazoa; phylum Chordata; class Mammalia; order Rodentia; family Sciuridae; genus Sciurus; species Sciurus carolinensis. The sequence goes on from NC_062216.1 coordinate 144,470,118, forward strand.
ATTAAGTGATAATTAGCAATAGATAATAACTATTTGTAAACTGTATGTGTGGGTAAATATCAATTGTCAATCTGATGACAAAAAGGTAAAATACAATAATAGATTACACTTTCAGATTTTTAAATATTTTTAGACTTATTTTAACTTTTATACTTTATATTTTGGTTAAATTTTACATCACTATTACTGTTGTAACATAATTATAGAAATGGGGAGAAGACAGGTACATAGCACAATGAGATATTCTAGAGGACTTTATCAAAAGGAAAGGGTGTTTCTAAGGAAGAAAAAGTAAGAAAAAATACCTAGAAATAAAATAAAAGTATTTGCAAGGCTGAATGAAGAGATTATAACCCCAAATGAAACAAAACAGTCTTTCAAGTTTGATGGCACTACGTAAGATTTAGGATTCAAAATTCTAATTGGTACTTACACATGGTCCTTAGTGCTAATTTTAATTCTATTCAGTTCTTACTCAATTGAAATGACCATCTACTATAGTTCAATGATAGCATAAATCAAAACTGGAAAGGTTTTTCATGTATTAGTCCAGATAAGGTAGACTGAATATATTTTAATTTGAATGTATATTGAAATATACATAAATACATCTTATAGATAAGATGATGACTTTTGGGGGTGTGAAGGTATACATGAATTGAATTTTGTTAATCCTGTATCCATTTCAGTATATTTTGATATTTTATATTTCTACATACACATTAGAGATTAAGAGAGTTTTCCTGTTTTAATAATCAGCAATAGTGCTAGGCAAAGAGAAACAATTGTGTCTGTGCTGCTAAGAAGGGGAATTCTCTGAAAGTAGAAATAGTGAACAATTTAGGGTAAGAAGTTATCATAGTTTTATAATAACTGTGCATTCTCAAAATCGAAATTTAAAAATAACAAAAAGCTAACCAATATCTAATTTAGCATGCTATATCTACAGAAAATTAACATCCTCAAATCTTGAAGAAGTGATTTTTTTTTTTTTTTAAGTAAGTCTTTGGAGTATTAGGAATAGTATGTTGGAAGTTTAAAAGTTATCAAACTACCACCTCCTAAAGGCTAGGGATATAGCTCAGTTGGAAGAGTGCTTGCCTTATAAGCTTTAAGGCCCTGGGTTCAATTCTCAGCACCTTAAAAGAAACTACTGGTTTCCTGCTGAGCACATTTATTTTAAAAAAAATATTTGTTTGCTTTCCACAAAATCTCTTCTTTTCCTCCATAGTTAATATTTGAATATGCCCTGACTCTGAGATAGGAAAAGACAGCCTAGCCTTCCCCACCCCACTCCCTGGCACCAATTTCATAACTTGTTGATGGGAGTGTAATATTGGCCAAACCATTTTGGAAAACCCTTCAGATACTATGGAACAGAGTTCACTTGCGTTTCCTATCTTGTCTCATGAAAGATAAATACCAAATTAATTTGTTTAAATCACTGTATATAGGACACTCCTTTTCATAGCAGATTAGTCTGTACACTAAATCAAACAATAATATCCCTAGTAAATTTTTTCCTTTTTTTATTATTGTAAACAAATGAGATACATGTTGTTTCTCCATTTGTACATGGAGTCAAGGCATACCATTTGTGTAATCATAAATTTACATAGGGCAATGTTGTTTGATTCATTCTGTTTTCTTTTCCCTTCCCCCCAACCCCCCACCCCTCTTTTCCCTCTATACAGTCCTTCCTTCCTCCATTCTCACCACCCTCCTTATCCCTAACCCTAAACCTAACCCTAACCCTAACGCTAACACCTCCCACCCCCCATTATATGCCCTCATCCACTTATCTGCGAGATCATTTGTCCTTTAGTTTTTTGAGATTGGCTTATCTCACTTAGCATGATATTCTCCAATTTCATCCATTTGCCTGCAGATGCCATAATTTTATCATTCTTCATGGCGGAGTAATATTCCATTGTATATATATGCCACAGTTTCTTTATCCATTCATCAACTGAAGGGCATCTAGGTTGGTTCCACAATCTGGCTATGGTGATTTGAGCAGCAATGAACATTGATGTGGCTGTATCTCTGTAGTATGCTGATTTTAAGTCCTTTGCGTATAGGCCAAGGAGTGGGATAACTGGGGCAAATGGTGTTTCCATTCCAAGCTTTCTGAGGAATCTCCATACTGCTTTCCAGAGTGGCTGCACTAATTTGCAACCCCACCAGCAATGTATGAGTGCTCCTTTTTCACCACATCCTCGCCAACACCTATTGTTGCTTGTGTTCTTCATAATCGCCGTTCTAATTGGGGTGAGATGAAATCTTAGGGTAGTTTTGATTTGCATTCCTCTTATTACTAGAGATGGTGAACATTTTTTCATATATCTGTTGATTGCTTGTACATCTTCTTCTTGAAGTGTCTGTTCATTTCCTTAGCCCATTTGTTGATTGGATTATTTGCATTCTTGGTGTAGAGTTTTTTGAGTTCCTTATAGATTCTGGAAATTAGCGCTCTATCTGAAGTATGATTGGCAAAGATTTTCTCCCACTCTGTAGGCTCTCTCTTCACATTACTGATAGTTTCCTTTGCTGAGAGAAAGCTTTTTAGTTTTAATCTATCCCAGTTATTGATTCTTGCTTTTATTTCTTGTGCTATGGGAGTCCTGTTGAGGAAGTCTGGTCCTAAGCCGACATGTTGAAGCTCTGGACCTACTTTTTCTTCTATAAGATGCATGGTCTCTGGTCTGATTCCGAGGTCCTTAATCCATTTTGAGTTTAGTTTCGTGCATGGTGAAAGATATAGATTTAGTTTCATTCTGTTGCATATGGATTTCCAATTCTCCCAGCACCATTTGTTGAAGAGGCTATCTTTTCTCCATTGCATATTTTTGGCCCCTTTGTCTAGTATGAGAAAATTGTATTTATTTGGGTTTGTGTCCATGTCCTCTATTCTGTACCATTGATCTACCTGTCTATTTTGGTACCAATACCATGTCGTTTTTGTTACTATTGCTTTGTAGTAGAGTTGAAGATCTGGTGTTGGGATACCCGCTGCTTCGCTCTTTCTACTGAGGATTGCTTTAGCTATTCTGGGTTTTTTATTCTTCCAAATGAATTTCATAATTGCTTGGTCTATTTCTGTAAGGTACATCATTGGGATTTTAATTGGAATTGCATTGAATCTGTATAGCACTTTAGGTAGTATGGCCATTTTGACAATATTAATTCTGCCTATCCAAGAACATGGGAGATCTTTCCATCTTCTAAGGTTTTCTTTAATTTCTTTCTTTAGTGTTTCATAGTTCTCATTGTAGAGGTCTTTCACCTCTTTTGTGAGATTGATTCCCAAGTATTTTATTTTTTTCGATGCTATTGTGAATGGGGTAGTTTTCCTAATTTCTCTTTCTGAAGATTCATCACTTATGTATAAAAATGCATTGGATTTATGAACTTTGATCTTGTAACCTGCTACTTTACTGAATTCACTTATGAGTTCTAAAAGTTTTCTGGTGGAATTTCCAGGTTTCTCTAAATATATAATCATGTCATCAGTGAACAGGGATAGTTTGAGTTCTTCTTTTCCAATTTGTATCCCTTCCTTAACATTGTAAAGGCCATCTACGCTAAGCCCATGGCCAATATCATTCTAAATGGTGAAAAACTGAAAGCATTTCCCATAAAAACTGGAACAAGGCAGGGATGCCCTCTTTCACCTCTTCTATTCAACGTCGTCCTTGAGACTCTAGCCAGAGCAATTAGACAAATCACTAGTAAATTGGTTATAAATAAGAATGAATAATATTTTATATTACAGAAGAAATTAAAATATGCATGACATTTTAAGCTGGTCTGTATTCTTTGGGAAATAACTTCAGCTCTTATTATTCCCTAATATTAGTTAAAAGATTAGTTTAAAAAATCAGAAATTACAAAATGTGAGATACCAACTTTGCCAATCTATCAGAGAAGAAACCAATTGACTGGGTCTGAGAATGCAAACCAATAATACAATAACAAAAATCTAAATGTTTTCTTAAGCCTGAGGATCTTTCAGGTTAGGTACCTTAGGACCAGATCTGAATATCTTAAATGGTATCATTATTGGAGCTAAAATTTGTTACAAGTATCTGTCTTTTGGATCCTTAGTTGGCAATACATAGCTGTCTAGGATGTGCCTGTTTTCCTGGTTATTCCAGATAATCATAGAAAATATATTAAAGGTAATCAACAATTTTAATCAGTAACTTCTTCATTAATTCAGTGAATAGGCATATGAGATCTCTTACTCATGTCTGGAAGTAACTATATTGCGTTAAGTCTGCTTCATTAATGATTCAATGAAATTAAACATTGACTAAGTACCTAATAAATTTATATTAATAGAGGAAAAACTGTAGTGATTATCACAACCTTTCTTCAAGCACTTTAGGTTACATTTCCAGTATTTTCATACATGCCCAATAAAAGATTTGTGACCATTTCAAAAATAGGACTGAGGCTTGTTTACATGCTACCATCATACTGGGAAATATATCAAAACCTAGATTGCTTTTTCTGCACAGTAAGACTAAGTACAGAGAAAATACGGCCCATTTCAAATGCTGCATTCTCCCTTCCCTATTTGCCCATTTACCCTAAGCTGAGTTCCTATGGATGGCTTTGCTCAGATGGAATGATGTCAAATGATATCTTTATATAATGTTTCTCTCTCTACAGTTCTCACATTCAAATGCATTTGTGGAATCCAGCCATGCATATAAACAATGATTTTTCAAATCCCTGATTCCAAACAAGTCATTTTCTGGCTATTCCACAGCACGATGTCCAACTGAAGTGTTATTATAATCATCTAATTAAATGATAACCAAAGCAAAGACAAAAATTACGGTCCTCTGACAATAAAACACAAACACCAAAACAAACATAAATAAGTGAAAGAGAACAGCTGTGAAATATGTGTAAATACATTTATCTTTAAAAAAAAAAAAACTATAATTGCAAAGCATAGAGACTCTAACTTGGAAAATAATTTGTCCACTCCTTCCTGAAGTACTTTATTTTGGCTACCTGGACAGAAAACTCTCCCCATTTTTCCTCTTCCTCATTAATGCTCCCTCCCTTCTTCAGCCCTTCTCTTCTTTCTGGCTTTAATGTTAGAATGTTTCAGACAAGGAATAATTTCTCAGGGCTTTCCTCTTTCCTCTTTTGCTCCATTGGTGACTTCTAGCTTGAAATGCCACCTATACACAATTTTTCAAATTACCATCTTCATTCAATGACCTCTCGCCTAAATCATTAAATTGAATACCCAAGTATATAGTTGATGTGGAGGTTATTTGCGTGATTAACAAATGATCAAAATTTAACATTTGAAACTAAATGAAACAAATCCCAAACTAAATCAGGGATTTTTACCCCACTATTAACTCTTCCTCCCCACTCTCTCCCAAATCAGTAAATGGCACCTCCATTAAGCCATTTGCTCAAGCCTAAAGCTTAAAGTCATTGTTTTCTACATTAAATCTTCCATACCAGGTTTGGATTTCATTCTGAGTTGAAAACAAATCACTTAGCAGAGTCTGAATTTCATTTTTAAAATATCACGCTGGTTGTCTTTTAGACTCCTAAATATAGGGTTATAGATCGAAATAAAATCCAAATCAATTATGAGGTCTTATATAATATGGAAGTGGCCTGATTCTGCCAACTTTCCAACCAACTCTGCTTATTCAATATGCTGTGTAAAACGTTCATTTCTCTCTGTGTCTCTAAACTATCAGGTTCATTTCTGACTCATGCCATTAATAATTGGTGCTCTTGTTAATGAAATGCTCTTTCATAAACATTTTTGGGTGATAATTACTTTATTCAATAAAATCTGTTTGAATTATATTTCTTCAGAGCCTAACCAATTTCAGACAGTTTTTCTAACAAGACACTCTGATCACCACTTATATTATACTAGATTCCACACCCAACTTTGTTTCCTCAATGCTTATCATACATATGTATTACATATATAAGTATAATATTTTATTTATATCATATAATAATATTTTATTGGATTATGTGTTATCTATTGCTTTCCCATTACAATGTAGGTTAGGTTCCGTCGAAACAGAAACATTTCTTTATCCACTATTCTTCCCAAAATTTATAACAAATCAATAATGGTCATAAAATATCTTTAAAAAATAGAGTTATCTTCAGCTAAAGATTTTAGGAAAACTTTGTTTCATAAAATAAGATTAGTTGAAACCTTGCCTTAATGTACAATTTCATAATTGATACACTTATAATTTTATTTTCTTACTTTTAATAACATAATACTAAGACGTCAGATGCTAACATAAAAGAATATTGACAACAGTCAAGTACATAATCCTCCTCATTAAATTATCTCTTTTGATTCACCAAAGGTAACAATCCATTTTAAATTTTCTCTGTGTGAGGGTTAATTTTCTTACATGTATAGTGTCAGACTTCCAGTCAGAGATATTTTATGACTGTGGCAAAGTTTTAAATCTACCCCCAAATGCCTCACAAAAACTCAACAGAATATAGTTAGTTAAAGAAAGAATTGGGAAACATCTTCTAAAATGTCAATGGCAATTTATTCCAAGAGTGTTAGATTAGAGGTGCTTGGGCAAAATCACTTCAAAAATCAGAATCCACATAAGATTAAAAGCTGAAAATAAAGTGTGCATGGGAATAAAAGATATTTCTAATAATCCTAAAAGCACAGGATGAGAGACGTCAATCACAACTACACCAAGAGAACAGACTTGAATGGAGTTGAACAGTAAAACATAGGCAGCGGGGTGCTAAGGGCTTGTGTGCCAGACATTTTTTTTTTTTAGACCAAACCAAAATATTTTATTTACATAAAGTTAGATATGTTCCTATTAAATCGTAATTTTTGTTCAGCCTTTATTTTCTTTTTTTAATTTATCTTTTCATTTTTTACAGACTGCATTTAGACATTTTTTTTATTGTAAACAAATGGGATACATGTTGTTTCTCTGTTTGTACATAGAGTAAAGGCATACCATTTGTGTAATCATAAATTTACATAGGATGATGTTGGTTAATTCATTCTGTTATTTTTCCCCTTCCCCCCACCCCTCCCATCCCTCTTTTCCCTCTATACAGTCCTTACTTCCCCCATTCTTGCCCCCCTCCCTAACCCTCACTCTAACCCTAAAAACTAACCCCTCCCACGCCCCATTATGTATCATCATCCACTTATCAGCGAGATCATTCTTCCTTTGGTTTTTTGAGATTGGCTTATCTCACTTAGCATGATATTCTCCAGTTTCATCCATTTGCCTGCAAATGCCATAATTTTATCATTCTTTATGGCTGAGTAATATTCCATTGTATATATATGCCACAGTTTCTTTATCCATTCATGAACTGAAGGGCATCTAGGTCGGTTCCACAATCTGACTATGGTGAATTGAGCAGCAATGAACATTGATGTGGCTGTATCTCTGTAGTATGCTGATTGTAAGTCCTTTGGGTATAGGCCAAGGAGTGGGATAGCTGGGTCAAATGGTAGTTCCATTCCAAGTTTTCTAAGGAATCTCCATACTGACTTCCAGAGTGGCTGCACTAATTTGGAGCCCCACCAGCAATGTATGAGTGTACCTTTTTCCCCACATCCTCACCAACACCTGTTGTTGCTTGTATTCTTGATAATCGCCATTCTGATTAGGGTGAGATATAATCTTAGGGTGGTTTTGATTTACATTTCTCTTATTACTAGAGATATTGAATATTTTTCCATATGTTTGTTGATTGTTTGTAGGTGTTCTTCTGTGAAGTGTCTGTTCATTTCCTCAGACCATTTGTCGATTGGGTTATTTGTAGTCTTGGTGTTGAGTTTTTTGAGTTCTTTATAGATTCTGGAGATTAGTGCTCTATCTGAAGTATGATTGGCAAAGATTTTCTCCCCCTCTGTAGGCTCTTTCTTCGCATTGCTGATAGTTTCCTTTGTTGAGAGAAAGTTTTTTAGTTTGTATCTATCCCAGTTGTTGATTCTTGCTTTTATTTCTTGTGCTATGGGAGTCCTGTTGAGGAAGTCTGGTCCTAAGCCAAAATGTTGAAGATCTGGACCTACTTTTTCTTCTATAAGATGCAGTGTCTCTGGTCTGATTCCGAGGTCCTTAATCCATTTTGAGTTTAGTTTCCTGCATGGTGAGAGATATAGGTTTAGTTTCATTCTGTTGCATATGGATTTCCAATTGTCCCAGCATCATTTGTTGAAGAGGCTATCTTTTCTCCATTGCATATTTTTGGCCCCTTTGTCTAGTATGAGAAAATTATATTTATTTGGGTTTGTGTCCATGTCCTCTATTCTGTACCAGTGATCTACCTGTCTATTTTGGTACCAATACCATGCTGTTTTTGTTACTATTGCTTTGTAGTACAGTTGAAGTTCTGGTATTGCAATACCCCCTGCTTCATTTTTCCTGCGAAGGATTGCTTTAGCAATTCTGGGTTTCTTATTCTTCCAGATGAATTTCATGATTGCTTGCTCTATTTCTGTAAGGTACATCATTGGGATTTTAATTGGAATTGCATTGAATCTGTATAGCACTTTTGGTAGTATGGCCATTTTGACAATATTAATTCTGCCTATCCAGGAACATGGGAGATCTTTCCATCTTCTAAGGTGTTCTTTAATTTCTTTCTTTAGCATTCTGTAGTTCTCATTGTAGAGGTCTTTCACCTCTTTTGTGAAATTGATTCCCAAGTATTTTTTTTTTTCGAGGCTATTGTGAATGGGGTAGTTTTCCTAATTTCTCTTTCTGACGATTCATCGCTTATGTATAAAAATGCCTTAGATTTATGTGCATTGATCTTATATCCTGCTACTTTACTAAATTCACTTATGTGTTCTAAGAGTTTTCTGGTGGAATTTCCTGGTTCCTCTAAGTATATAATCATATCGTCAGCAAATAGGGATAGTTTGAATTCTTCTTTTCCTATTCGTATCGCTTTAATTTCTTTGGTCTGTCTAATTGCTCTGGCTAGAGTTTCAAGGACGATATTGAATAGGAGTGGTGAGAGAGGGCATCCCTGCCTTGTTCCAGATTTTAGGGAGAATGCTTTCAGTTTTTCACCATTAAGAATGATATTAGGCATGGGCTTAGCATAGATGGCCTTTACAATGTTAAGGAACGTTCCCACTATCCCTATTTTTTATAGTGTTTTGAGCATGAAGGGGTGCTGTATTTTATCAAATGCTTTTTCTGCATCTATCTAAATAATCATGTGATTCTTGACTTTAAGTCTGTTGATATGGTGAATGACATTTATTGATTTCCGGATGTTGAACCAACCTTGCATCCCTGGGATGAAACCCACTTGATCATGGTGCACTATCTTTTTAATATGTTTTTGTATGCGATTTGCTAAAATTTTGTTGAGAATTTTTGTGTCGATGTTCATTAAGGATATTGGTCTGAAATTTTCTTTCCTCAATGTGTCTCTGTCTGGTTCAGGTATCAGGGTGATATTGGCTTCGTAGAATGAGTTTGGGAGGGTTCCCTTCTCTTCTATTTCATGGAATACTTTGAAAAGTATTGGAATGAGCTCTTCTTTAAAGGTTTTGTAGAACTCGGCTGAGAAACCATCAGGTCCTGGACTTTTCTTTGTTGGTAGGCTTTTGATGACTTCTTCTATTTCATTACTTGAAATTGGTCTATTTAAATTGTGTATGTCCTCCTCGTTTAGTTTAGGCAATTCATACGTCTCTAGAAACTTGTTGTTATCTTCGAAATTTTCTATTTTGTTGGAGTATAGATTTTCAAAATAGCTTCTAATTATGTTTTGTATTTCAGTCGTGTCTGTTATGATATTTCCTTGTTCATTTCGAATTTTGGTGATTTGGGTTCTCTCTCGTCTTCTCTTTGTTAGTGTGGCTAAATGTTTATCAATTTTGTTTATTTTTTGGAAGAACCAACTATTTATTTTGTCAATTTTTTGTATTGTTTCTTTTGTTTCAATTTCGTTGATTTCAGCTCTGAGTTTAACTATTTCCTGTCTTCTACTACTTTTGGTGTTGGTTTGTTCTTCTTTTTCTAGGGCTTTGAGCTGTAGTGTTAGGTCGTTTATTTGTTGAGTTTTGCTTCTTTTATTAAAAGCGCTCCATGAAATAAATTTTCCTCTAAGTACTGCTTTCATAGTGTGCCAGAGATTTTGATATGATGTTTCTTTGTTCTCATTTACCTCTAAGAATTTTTTAATTTCCTTCCTAATATCTTCTGTTATCCATTCATCATATAATAGCATATCGTTTAATCTCCAGGTGTTGGAGTAATTTCTGTTTTTTACTCTTTCATTTATTTCTAATTTCAATCCATTATGATCTGATAAAATACAAGAAAGTGTCTCTATCTTCTTGTATTTGCTAACATTAGCTTTGTGGCATAATATATGGTCTATTTTAGAGAAGGATCCATGTGCTGCTGAGAAGAAAGTGTATTCACTCTTCGTTGGATGGTATATTCTATAAATGTCTGTTGAGTCTAAATTATTGATTGTGTTATTGAGATCTATGGTTTCTTTGTTCAACTTTTGTTTGGAAGATCTGTCCAATGGTGAGAGAGGCGTGTTAAAATCACCTAGTATTATTGTATTGTGGTCTATTTGGTTTCTGAGATTGAGAAGGATTTGTTTGACATACATGGGTGAGGCACTGTTTGGGGCATAGATATTTATGATTGTTATGTCTTGCTGATTTATGGTTCCCTTAAGCAGTATGAAATGTCCTTCTTTATCCCTTCTGACTAACTTTGTCTTAAAGTCCACTTTATCTGAAATGAGGATGGATACCCCAGCTTTTTTGCTGGGTCCATGTGCATAGTAGGTTTTTTCCCATCCTTTCACCTTTAGTCTTTGGGTATCTCTTTCTAAGAGATGAGTCTCTTGCAGGCAACATATTGTTGGATCTTTCTTTTTTATCCAATCTGCCAGTCTATGTCTTTTGATTGATGAATTCAGGCCATTAATATTCAGGGTTATTATTGAGATATGATTTGTATTCCCAGTCATTTGACTCATTTTATTTATTTATTTGTTTATTTTTGACACGACTTGGTTCCTCTTTATTTGAGAGTTCCTTTAGGACATCTCCTCCCTTTGCTGATTTGCTTCTTTGTTTTTCATCTCTTCTTCATGGAATATTTTGCTGAGAATGTTCTGTAATGCTGGCTTTCTTTTTGTATATTCTTTTAGCTTTTGTTTATCATGGAAGGATTTTATTTCATCGTCAAATCTGAAGGTAAGTTTTGCTGGGTATAAGATTCTTGGTTGGCATTCATTTTCTTTTAGGGCTTGAAAAATGTTATTCCAGGCCCTTCTAGCTTTTAAGGTCTGGTTTGAAAAATCTGCTGATATCCGTATTGGTTTCCCCCTGAATGTAATTTGGTTCTTTTCTCTCACAGCCTTTAAGATTCTGTCTTTATTTTGTATGTTAGGTATTTTCATTATAAAGTGCCTTGGTGTGGGTCTGTTGTAATTTTGTGTATTTGGAGTCCTATAAGCCTCTTCAACTTGATTTTCCATTTCATTCTTCTTTTTGGGAAATTTTCTGAAATTATCTCATTGAATAGGTTGTTCATTCCTTTGGTTTGTTTCTCTAAGCCTTCCTCAATCCCAATAATTCTCAAATTTGGCCTTTTCATGATATCCCATAGTTCTTCGAGATTCTGTTCATGATTTCTTACCATCTTCTCTGTTTGTTCGACTTTGTTTTCGAGGTTAAATATTTTGTCTTCAATATCTGAGGTTCTGTCTTCCAGGTGTTCTATCCTATTGGTTGTGCTTTCTATGGAGTTCTTAATTTCGTTTATTGTTTCCTTCATTTCAAGGATTTCTGTTTGTTTTTTTTTCAATATCTCTAACTCTTTATTGAAATGGTCTTTTGCTTCCTGTATTTGCTCTTTTAACTGTCGATTGGTGCGTTCACTCAATTCCTGCATTTGCTCTTTCATTTCATCGTTTGCTTCCCTTATCATGTTAATTATGTACATTCTGAACTCCCTTTCTGACATTTCTTCTGCCATGCTATCATTGGATTTTATTGATGTAATATCCAGATTTGTTTGGGGCATTTTCTTCCCTTGTTTTCTCATGTCGTTCAGGTATCAGTAGACTGCTGAGATGTTGCAGATTTCCTCTATTGACTTATAATGTCCCTGAAGATTGCTAGTGTATCCCCTCTTATCCTTCAGTAGCCTAATGTCTTAGAGGAAGTTGATACTGTAGTGCTCCCCAAGGAAGCTGCCTCTCTAGGGGTGGTGGTCTTCAGGTGGGGTATATTTCCTGCTAGTGTGCAGAGGTGCCTCTACTTGTTGACCAATGGTCATCTAAAGGGGAACTAGGCTGCAGGCTGAGGCAAGGCCTGTTTGGGCCTGTGTATCTGGTTTTACCGTCCTTGTGGGAAAACCTCACCCGGCGGGGAAGACTCACCCAGTGGGGAGGTCTCGCTGGTCAGTTCCCCTCCTAGAGGTTCCCCTCAGTCCACAACTACCGCCTGGGCAGGGCAACCTTCCCAGGCAACGTTCCCAGGGGCCTGGACCTACCTCCTGGGCCTGGGAGCCCTGCCCTTCGCAGACGAGTCTCCTTAGGTAGCCCCTCCTCAGAGAAGCTGCCGGCAGTCCTGGAACCTTCACTCCACCCCTCAGCTTGTCTCTGTGTAGCTCTTTCAAGAAAGGTGCCTAGGTCCCCGGACCAGACCGTGCTTTGCACCTAATCGCCTGGCTATGCAACCCCTCCTCTGAGCAGTCACTTGGAGCCTCGTACATATGCTCCAAGCCCCAGTGACCCGCCGCTCGTCGCCGCTCGTCTCTTCCTCCAGGCAGCCACCCGGTGTTCTGTGTGGGTGCTTGGAGACCAAGCCACTCACTGCGCACCTCCACCTCCTCAGGACAGCCCCCTCCTCGTTGTTCAGGCGGTTGCTGAGTCCAAATAGCTCGCCGCCCAACTCTTTCTCTGGTAGCCTCCGGAGCCCCAGCAGATTGCTCCAAAACCAAGCGGTGTGCTGCACGGCCTCCTCTGCAAAGTTCCCCCGCTGTCCGTGTTTACAGCTCCAGAGGGGGGAGGATCGTCTCGCGGAGCAACTCTACTTCACAAAGTTCCCTGTGTTCCGGGGCTACCACCCCATCCGGGACGCCTCCCCAATGGGGGAAACTCACCCGGCGGCTTTGAGTTGGTCCCAAGTCACTCACTATCTCCTCTTTTGAATCCTGAGTCCTGGAGCAACATGAAATGCAACCGCCCTCTAGTCCGCCATCTTGAAACCCCCTAGACATATTTTTGAAAGAAAGATTATGACATGTAAACAAATTCAATGGGAAATAAGCAAAGGAGACAAAGTGTCAATTATTTGATAGTAGAGATAGAAGAGATGACAGATCAGAAAATCATAAACCTTCTGAAATAGCAATTTCAGACTAGCCATGTTTTATTATGTCAAGAGATTAATATTTTTAGTTATTACTTTAGAACTAGGATCTATCTCAAAATATTTGTTTTATATGGTGAGGAGTCAAGATTCATTTTTTTTTCTGAATCATTACCCAGTTTTTTGAGCAACATTTGTTGAGAACATGTTCATTGCCTCCTTTGAATTACTTTATCAATTTTGTTAAAAATTAAATGACCAAGTACATTTCAATATATTTCTAAGCAAGTTTCTTTGATGATAGAGGTTATTTCTATCTGTGCTGTCCAGTACTGTAACTACTAGCTGCATATGGCAATAAAACAATTGCAATGTGACCAGTGAAAATGAGCAAATAAAATTTTTATTTTATTTAGTTATAATTAATTTGAATATAAATTCAAATAAATACAAGTGACTCTTAGGTACCATATTGAAAAGCAATATTCTACGTTCTTCAGTATATTTCATTAATCCATATGTTCATTTTATAGCAATGCCAAAATTTTTTTCATTACCATATCTTTATAGTAATTTTTTTTTTTTAATCATGTAGTATCATCTCTTTAAACTTCTTTGTTTAGGTTATACTGGTCATTTAAAATCTTTTGCCTTTCAACATAAAATTCTTCTTTGATAGTCATTCCATTTCTATTTAAAAACAAAATGTTACACTAGAAATTTGAACAGGACTGGATTGGCTCCATAGAACAATTTGGGAAAGATACTATTATAAAAATAGTCAAAACACTCTTTTTCTTTCATAGCTTCAATTATTTAGGTCTTATTTAAATTATTCAAGGAATATTTTGAAGTTTCCAATTCCCTAGATTGCTAAAAAATCATTTTCACACAACACATTATCCTCTTTACTTAACACTGGATTAAATATACAATATCAATAATGCTTTGTCAAGATTTTTACATTCTTGTTAATGAAGTATATTGATTTGTAGTTTTCTTCTCTTGAAATATCTTTCTCTAATTTCATAATTAACACAATACAGGCCTCATACAATTTGGTACTTCCTCCCTTCTCTTCCATTTACTGGAAATAATCTTATATATATAATTAGTATTATTCTTTGGTAGAATTCACCAGTCACACCCTCTGGTCCTGGAGGGTTTTCTTTTGGATTGCTGCCACTTGTTATAGAAGATTTTTAAATCATAGCTGGAGCAAGATGCCTTGGGGCAATGATGGAGCTGGGTGGATGCATGTAAGAATGTAACCAAGGGGAATTAACCCTATCACCTACCTGGATACCTGCTTCAGCAGCTGCCATGGTATCATGGTAGCATAGTCACTGTCCTTCTGTGTATCCTACATATTTTATACATTAATTTTTAAATTGTCATTTATTTCAAAACGTGATTTATTTTCCCTGAATATTTACTCTTTGGCCCCTATGTTACTTAATTTCCAAACACTTGGGATGTCTTATGTATGTATTATTGATTTCTAGTTTAATCCCAGTATATTCCCAGAGCACAATCTGTATGGTTTCTGTTATTTTAAATTTCTTAAGGTTTATTTTATGGCTAAAAATATATATCTTAGTGAGTATCCCATATGCTAGTTATATATTGCTGCATACAAATTATCATGAAAATTTAAAGACTACATACTTACTTTCTCATTGTTCCTGTGGGACAGTTATCTAGGAAAGTTTAATTGGATCCTCATCCTTTTTAACCTTACCATGAAGTGATAACATCACATTTGCTGTTTTCAATAAATGCAATTCAAGAGCTTCAGTCCACTCTTAAGATGAGGGACTTAACTAAAGCAGTGTATAGACCAAGATGGACTCACCACTCCCTTGCTCCCCATTCTCAGTTCTCCATGGAAATACCCCCCAAAAAAGTCATCAGGGGAATACATTGAGCTTACCTTGTTTATTTCCCTCCTTTACAGGGTAAAAGTCCTCCAATACTTGCTAGTACATATCTAGAAATTGTTACCATACATCTTCTGTCCAGTATTATAATTGTTTTCAGCAGGAGAAAAGTTTGGTGCCAGTAGCTATTTTGTCTTTACCAAAAAAGAGAGTCATTTGCCGATATTCTGATTGAGATTGCATTAAATCTGTAGTTTAAGTTGGGGATAACTGATATCTTAACAATTCTCCATTTATTTTGGTATTCTTAATTTTTTTTCTTAGTTGTCAGTTGAAATATTTTTTTCATTTGTAAATTATTTATTACAGACACATACACACACACACACAAAGATATGTTTATTTTTCCATTCTGTAACTTGCTAAATGCACTATTTAGATTTAAAATTGAATTTTCAAAGTATATGGTTTTCCCAAAATATCATGTATGTATATAGTGTTTTACTTCTTCTATTTCAAATTTTATATTGCTTGCCTATCATACTACTGGGATTTCTAGAACTATATTAAATGAAAATAGTGACAGTAGATATTGTTTCTCCTTCAAGATTTTATGAATCCTATATTAATTCTGATGTAAAGTAGATTTGTAAAAGATACCTTATAAGTTTGAGGAATTTTCCTTCTGTTATTAGTTTGCTGACAGTTTTTATTATGAATTTTTGTTGAACTATATTAAATAAGTTGTTCTGCCTCTATTCAAATGGTCCTATGATTTTTTTCTTCTATTCTGCATAATTGTACCTACATATAAGAAAAGAGGGGTAATTCTCTAAGGTGAAGGACTCTTAAATGTCATTACCACCAAATACAGTTTGGAAAATTTATTTAGATCCTGATGGGAAAAAATAAAAAAGGTAAAAATAGATTCTCATTTAAATGGGAACACTTTTAAATGCACTAGATTGTACTAGATATTAATTTATGTCAAATAATTAGGCTAA
Source organism: Sciurus carolinensis (assembly GCF_902686445.1). Taxonomy (NCBI): domain Eukaryota; kingdom Metazoa; phylum Chordata; class Mammalia; order Rodentia; family Sciuridae; genus Sciurus; species Sciurus carolinensis. The sequence goes on from NC_062216.1 coordinate 144,486,377, forward strand.
TTTTATAAATTATTTTGGCACACCATGATTGTATAAGAAGCTGTACATAGTTTTTACATATGTATAAGAATTATGGATAGATGAAATGGCATTGTAGCTTATAGCAAGAATATCAGTATCTAGTAGCTTTGTTTTCATGGTTTTGATATGTATGCCCATACATAAATACCATTTTCATCTCCTCCAATTGTGTCTTGCATCTATGTCAAGTTTCAGTCAATCAACATTCTGTCTCTATAGAATTAGGTAAAAATGAAAAAAAATATGAAAATGCCACAAAAGGTGGTATAATTTTTCTATGTATTTATGGGAGACTTATTCATTTCATTTGCTAGGACTTCCTTTTATTTTAGTTCATTTTGAATGATACTTATTCTTTGTGAACGCATGTTTTTTTATTATTTTAAAATATTATTTGTATATTTTTTTTCCAGAAATCTGTTTTTGAGAGCACTGAACTGTGATCATCTTTGCACATGTGTCATGGAGCACATGTAAATCATTTTCCTCTAGCAATTAAATAGGTACAACACAAGACATGGGTGATTCTTAGTTATGAGATCATTTTACAGTGTAGCACCAAGCATGGAGTGGCTACACCATTTTCAAACTCACAAGATATGAATCCTGGTTATCAATATCCTCTAAAATATTGTTATTTATCACATTTTTATCATAAATTTTAATTTTTTTGCCAATAAATGTTCTATATTATATGTGTATATGATTTTTTACCTTGGAACAATGAGATGGACTATCTCATTTATTCTTGGTCACATTTCCTTCATTTTTAGGTACTTCTCTAAGTAATATTTTTTCCTTGAGCTACTTACATTAGTCTTACTGATTTGTGTAGTATCTTGGTACATTCTTGGCATTAATATTTTTTTGATTCTACAAATATTTTCCCCAGAAAAACAGTTTTTTTTGAGTAAGTGAATGAATAAATATTGAATTAAACTACCTATTCAAATACTGGATTTTGCATTCAGAAGATCCTAGCTCACTTCCAAGTCACCTTAGGTAATGCTGTGTACTGCGGAGATAAACAGTTCTAAGCAAAATAAGCTTTTTTAAGTCACTAAGTTACTGGGCAAATTGTTATACAACCTAATAAATGGGTTAGCAGTCTTAGAAGTTGATTGCAAGTTCTACAAGGTGAGAAAGTATATATATGTGTCAAAATGATACTATAGTCTCCACTCCAATTTGGATCTCTCTTAGAGGTCATTGAGGTAAAAGTTCTTACTACTAAGTCTCTTTAGTTTAAGGTCTCACGTGAATGTTGCAGTATCTATTAGTCTTACATCTAATCTTTTGCTCTCTCTGTTCAATGAGTCTATGGAGAAGTATCAACTGTGCATGTTTAAATTTTTTATGTGTTTCTCACAAACTTAGTAGAACTTTTCCAGTAGCATTGATATATAAAATACTTTCAGGTAAATCATTTTGACCTGAACATGAAAACAATTTACCTAATTATTATAGAAAATACTACCATAGCTAAAAGAATAACATGTATTTAATGAGATGATGCATTTATCATGACATATATTTTTTTCTGAATAAGATTAAGTTTTTAGCATTTAATAAATGGTTTTCTTATAAGCTCTGTGTATTGCAATTGTATAATTCTGACCAAATTCCAAAACCTAAATATGAAATGAATGTTAATTCTGTTGGCAATATAAATGCCATTAATTAAATAATAAACTGTTAAAAATATAGTTCAAAACTTATGTACTCAGGAGTGCTTTTTGTTTTCTCTGCATTTTCATGTTTATATTAAAGCATTATTATTTATATAAACTCAAAAATATACTTATATATTTTAATAGATAAAATATTCAATTACCATTCTCTCAGATAATAAACTGTGGTGAACAGCTTTGATAAATTAGTCAAATTGAGTGAAGAAATTAAGTAAGATGACTTATGGTAATATAACTATGTACAGTTTTATCCAGTGTAAAACTTGATTTGGGGTCAGCTATTTGTTGTTAGCTAAAAGGACTATAGAGACTTAGAATATACTATATCTTTATATTTGGACAAAGGTAAATTTCTTTGGAGGAAGAAGTCAGCAAAAGTTGGACAGATTCATACTACAAACAGAAGAAAAAATCAATTATTTTCCTTATTTAAGCTATGATGAATCTGTAATACTGTGTTAGACTCTTGGAAATCTACTAAAAGAAAAATACAAAGCAAATGACAATGTAGAATATTTTTTGTGGTTCAAATCAAGAAAAACAATTTTCTAAGAAATATTATTTAGTTTCAATGTCAGGAAAAAATCATTTTCTATGTGGTTGTAAATGGTTGAGTGGTAGGATTGTAGAAATACTATAGCATCATACTTTTTATCTTGAAAATATATGTGTATCTGTTTATCTATGTGTCTATGTATTTGGTTCATCTGTGTGTGTTCATGTGACAAATATATATATATATGTCTATGCATTTATCATCAGTCTCTACTATTTAACATTGATAGGAGAGATAATTCATTTATATACAATATTTTTGAGTTTCTTAATGATCTCAGTTTGTTAAGCTAAACTAGTAAAATCAAAATTGATAAATACAAATAATAAACAAAAAATGTAAATTCAGAGGAATTAAATTACCCTATCAGCTCTACACAGCTGGATACATAATAACACCTGGATTTTCTCAGGCAATTCTCTTTCTGTGTTGCTACTTCAGGTGGTTGGGAGTCTCAGTACAGTCAGATTTTTCATGTGTCAAATCAGGACTCCTCTAATACTTGTCCAGGAGAGAGGCAGAAAGGAACTTCATAAGTCACGTCATATTATTTTCATCATAATTTATCGATTGAGGCAGTTATAAAATCTTCCTGTTTCAGGAATAGAAATATGAAATATCACCTCTCAAAAGAAGAGTATCCACATGTTATCATAAGAATAGGAATGATGGGATATACATATATGCAAATCTTTGTAAAAATATGTCATCTACCTCAAGCTCCTAAGTGGGAAAAGATGTTGATAGAAAACAAATAATGTACATGCAACCTAGCCCAATAAAGAAAAAAAATCAAAATATCAGGATCAGCAATAGTACAATGAAGAAAGTCACTAACTGAAAATGTGACTGATATATAAAGATTTTGATAGTGCCACGATGATGGGAAATGAACCAGAATCAGCTGAGAAGAACACACCAAATGCTACCTTTGATTCTATTGCAACCTAAGTGCCTCGAAGAGACTAGCACTAAAGAACAAGGGAATCAGAGCCTAGAGTTAAAGAAATCTTTCTGTGTGGAAAAGATTATATCCAGTTTCATTGGTAAATACTGAGTCTTTCACAGAAGTGAATCGATGAAGGGAAATGGTGGTTGCTTCATCTAAAATTCTAAAGGGAACAATAATGTCTACCTGAGATATCACTGGGTGAAGGATGCTATTTAAGATTTATGACTTGTATTTAAATCGTACTTTAGAGTGTATTGGCTGATCCATCATTGAACACCAAAGCATTTTCTTTCTATTCATGGATTTAAAAAGCCTTCCCTTTCTCAGTCTCTCCATACTATTTATCGAACCTGTACATTTCACCTTGCCTGCCCTTTTGAGACTGTTCCTTTCTGATCATGTTCTTTCTTTCCACCTGCCTGCCCTGCATCTGTAGTTTCAGGCTGACCCTAACTTACAGGTAGGTTTTTATACCAAGACCAACAAAGACCAAGCCACATCCAGCCTTAGTTTTAGAATTCCATTGCAGAAGGTGGCTCCTCTCACTTTGAGAGTGAATGACCAGAATTTATAGAACAAATTATTTAAGTTATTTCATTAAATTTTCTTATTCCTATTATTTAGGCTCAATACTATGGTCTTTGCTTCACAGTAAAGACAGATTTATGATTTCTTAACATTGCATAGCATTTAAATAATAGTTCAGGTGTTCTAAATCCAATATTGACCTTTGTACACACTGTAGGAATCACATGGGTATTTTGATTCCAGTCAAGTTGTGTTATTCCTGAATGTACATTTTAATGACTGATTTCTCAAGTATATCTGAATGTCATGAATCTTTCTTGTCAAGACTGAGATTTAGTGAGCATGTACATAGTCTTTGACAAGTACTGAGTATTCTGCAAATGTTTTGGATACATTATTCACTTAATTAGGACAGCAATACTGTGAGGAATTTATACACGGTATAAATACATTAGAGAAGCAAGTAAGATTGCATCTGGAGTGCAGTCTGTCTCTGCTTTTAATCTTCTTTCACAGGCTAAAATACTATTTCTACCTAACCAAATATTTCCTTACAATTTTAGCAAAGATCTTCATGTAAGTTAATGAAAAAAAGAAGTATCAAAGTAGAAAACTTTAAAACAAAAATTTGAATAGTTAAATTTTGATAGCTGATGGTTTCTTGCAAGACTGTCATAAAATGATTTTTTCCAGTTGAGATTATTCACTTGATTTATGCTTAAAATACACATGCAAACAAACACAGTATATGGTATCTTTTGATACTGATGCCAGGAAAAGAATGTATTCTTTTACTTCTAGTAGTTCATTAAAAACTCCTCTGTAAGTTATACATAACTCTTTTGTAGTCAGAAAATATATCTTAAGATTGTCTCTATATGAATATTTATTTTAAAAGACTGAAAATGTAATTGCTTTATGGATTTAAATAATTAAATGACTAAATTGATGTAATAATATGAATCATTCAATATTAACACACTATCATTTCTAAAAATATCCATGTAGTTTTAGACAAAATTTTCCATGCATTTCTCTTTAAATAAAATATCATTTCCATTCCAGTAATTATTTCAATTTACAAAAATATTTAGTTGAAAAATGGACAAACTCTTAATAAAGTAACAGTTTTGTGCTTTCAAAACACTGTTTAATGTTCTTGAAGCCTATCGTTTAATGATTCAACTGTTTGTATCTATTATTATTGAGTATTTAGACCTCTTATATTGTATTGAAGTTTTTTTTTTTTTCCATTCAGACTACTTCATACTTCATTCATTACTTAAGTTATTCCATTAAATTTTATTAATCCTATGGTTTAGGCTCAATATTATTGTCTTTGCTTAAGACAGATTTATGATTTCTTAAAATCACATAGCATTTAAATAATAATTCTGTCCTACCTGGATTTCTCTGGAAGTGTGAAATGCATAACCATCTGAAATGATAGATCTCCACATGCTTCCTGTGTGTTTCCTTAGATAGCAGTGACCACACAGCCGTTTTTTAAAGGAGTTCTGGGTCTTGAACTAACTCAAGTTGGGAAAGTAAATAAGGTATCTTGGCCCTCTATGAAAAGGCTGAGATGGGGTTTAGTGCTTTTGTTTATAAGAAGTATTAAGATGCCAATAAAATGTTTGTCTATGTAGTACTGGGGAGTTCTAGAAAGCTGCCTTTTATGGTGATCTTGCCAACTCAGTTGCTACTGTCACCAGGTGACTTCTGTCACGTTAAGATCTTAGTATTTGTTTAAATCGGGAAGAATATTTCACTTTTAGTGTTACTCCCTAAGTAGTATATACATTATACATTAAGTCTGTGTGTATAGATGTAGAACACATGTGTTTACACCCCAGTGAATTTCTTAAAGTTTTAGGGAAAGTAATGTTTTCTGGGGCCTCTCATGAGAGAGGTTTAGAAATATGTTATTAAGTTCCACAGGATGAATTTTCCTGAAAATTTTTATTTATTTAATTGAAAACATTCTTAGTATTTATCTCCTTCAACTACACCTACCAGTTTAATAATGACAATCTTTCTGTCCTAGAAAACACAGAATATGGAATAAGTAGAAGAGATATGTATTGGTAATTTCAGTAAAAACTATATTACATTCTTTTCTTTTTTTGTTGTTTGTCTGCTTTTGAATCTGTCACCAAAATAAATTTCTCATGATTTGTAGCAATATTGTTGTAATAACCAAAAAAAGAAAAAAATTCAGAAGTCTCAAGGACAAACAGAAGTCTCAACAACAATAACATTTATTTCATGTTTTCATACTCAAAACAATGCTCATGTTCCTTATGCACTGTGTTTCAGCAGTGTCTGAACTCCGGGTGTAGTCTCATTTCAGGGCCAAGGCTGAAGAAGTCATTATTTTGGATCTTCTATTCTTATGGAAGGAATGCAAAGCGCAGAGCTCAATCATAAAATCATGTCACGTGTTTCAACTAATACGTGGAACACTTTAGATTTTTTACATCATTCCATTGGTCAAAATAAATCATGTCCAAACCTGACAATAAAGAGATGAAGAGGGGATAAGATATTAGTGTGTGATTTTCTCAATGAGGAGTAAACAATTTAAAAAAAAAATACAATATTTCAAAATAAAATATCAAATATTACAAGTGTTTTAATTGTAAATTTGCTAATGTAATTGGATAGCCCTAAGCACTTGCTAAAGACTTGTCCTAGTTGGAGGCAGAATTAAATCCATGTATGTTTGGGAGGCATGTCAAATGCCTTGTGTTACATGAGGAAAATCTCATGGAAGACAAATTTCTTGAACAAGGACATTCAGTATTTTAATAAAGGAAGGATTGCTTCAATGGACAGAGATGTGGGGTAAGTACATTATTCCCTAGTCAAACAAAATTATAGCCTGCTTTGGTAAACAAAGTTTTGCAGGGAAAGAACTCAGTCATCATTTACCTATTATCTGACTGTGTATGCACCAGGGCTGTGAGCAGTCGAGTTGGATAGTTGGGAAGACTGAATCACAAATCCTAAAGTATTTAACTTGTGACCTTTTCAGAAAAATCGTTACACCCCCATCTATAGACTATTGATAATCTTTGAAATTGTAGAGCAAAATAAAAAATTTTGGAGTTGTCTTACAGACCATTTAAATTTTTATTATTTTTAGTACTTCATCCAATTTTTGTGTAATGCAAATGAACCTATCTTTCAACTGGAGAAAACTCCCAATCTTAAGTGAATTTAAATTAAAAGGAAACAGGTTAGCAAGGGAAAACACACATAATATTGCTAATGAAATTTCTATTAAGTATCAGAGAATAAATGTGTATTACATGTATCATAATGGTGAAAAACACTAAAATGTGGTTGATGAGTTATTTAGAAAATTTATGAGTTGAGTTATTTAGAAAATTTAATTTGTTTCTTAAATATAGATTTGACTTTCAATAACTTGAGGTGATAGATATTTAGATGAAGAGGTTCCAGAGGCAGCTTATTAAACTAAGGTACTTCGCAGACATAAAGATAGATTTTTGTTTTCTTTAAATAAACATCTTATGTCCTTTTAAAAACCTGTTATTTTTCCACATTACTTCTTCTGTATACATTAATCATGCATCTTTTCTTCACACTTTTGAAGTTACCAATTTGAGGTAAACATAATTTCTTATTTCCCTCAAGTGCTGATTTTGCTTCACAAAGAAAGATGCAACCCAAATGCAACTATCCCTGTCATTAAGCAATAGCATTTCCTCTTAAGCTATGAACTGCAAAATGGTATAGAAAACAGGAGAAGCTATAAATTTATGGTATCTGCAATTTTGAAGCTATTTTCACAATAACTAGCCATAATGTTTGCTTTGTTTTCTGGCTAGCCACCAGCTTTCTCATAAAGATTATATCTCTTTATTGATATATTTGCTGAAATGCACTATAGAAGGTTTCTGTGTCTATGTGTTTTGGGTTTTTTTTTTATCACTCTAGAGTGATTTTCAATACTACTGTCTGGCAGGAGTTAGTTAGCAAATGATATACGAATCCAAATTTTATTTTTTGGGAAAAAATGCCTAATAAAAACTTACGAATATTTTCATAAAGCATTTGTAAAACCATAGCTTTATGTAATCCAACTTTTATAGTATCCTTTGTCAATGGTCCTGCTAAAACTGAATGATAATCAGTGGTCCCGCTGGCTCATTTTAAGGAAAAAAGAGAAATGTAACAAACCATCATACTAGTTAAAATAAAATGCTAACTAATAACTTATGTGTTTGGCAGATATTTAATGCTATTTCCTATTAATATTACAGATAAATATTTTTATTATCAAACTTCTTTCCTCTAATGCTTAAATTCGAACCTGTTAATACTAACATAATCACTTCCTTTAATGCACTATTTAGAAAAGAGTAAAGAAAAATCCAGTCTGTAATTTGGAGACAGCCAAATGATATTTACACTAAAGTTAGCATGGACTTCAGCATGAATGAAGTAGTCTATAATAGTACCTTGTTATACAAATTAAGTCACACTGTAGACTTATAGAATTACATAGAATGGGAAAACTTGTATGATTTAATAACAATAAATAATATTGTTAGTTTTTTCTAGGCACTATGTTGAATACTTTATAAGCACTTATATGAACCCTTTGAGGATATTAATTTACGTATCTTCATTTACAGATGAATTTTATTTTTATAGAGGCTGAATAAGTTGCCCATGACCACACACTTATAAGTCAGAACAAAAAAACGTAAATACATTTCTAGAAGTTGAAAGAATCATAAAGTCAACTGCATTTTTGACTCTGCTTTAAATAATAAACTAAGCTAAGCTAATGGAGTCTTACAAAGGGGAGTGCCAAACAGGCCTCCTATCCATTAGCCAGAATTTGTCATTCCTTTAGGCAGCTCCAGACATACAGTGTTCACTTTGACTTAGCTTCTGAAAATGGACCCAGGTCACTTTAAATCTTTGGGCTGTTTCTGTAATTTTCCAGTGTCCTTTGCCTTTGATTCTTCTCTTCCTCCTTTGTTCCTTATCCAGAATCTTAAGCAGGCTTTATTTCACAGTATTTAATTCCTGGAATCCCATCCACAAGGGTTCATGGTACTGGGAAACATTCTGTCACCTAAAGGAAAAAATCTTATACATTTCAAAATCTTCTAAGATAGTTAAAACGAAAATGTACATAATTTCACAGATGATAAAAGAAAATCTTGAGTGAAATATGTATAATGCATCATAATAAGAAATGAACATTGTTTACAAAGCTTCTATCATCTCCTAGTAAAGAATAGATAATGACACTTGAATATTCATAAGAAGAATTCCTCACTGATGGAGAAAACGAGACTCTGAGCCACTTAACCTGTGACATTTAAGATCAAAATATGTGCAAGTATGCCTATTTATTTCTTCATTCAATTCCTTAATTTTCCTCCCTGGAAGTCCCATCCCTCGATCCAGTCTTAGCAAAAGCAAAAGAGAGCTGATAATTACTACCTAGAAATGTTACCATTACCCATTGTAATTGCATGATTAAAAAGAGAACCACTAGGGTAACCGCCAAGGAATTTATAGAGCACACTATCCAGAAAATGAAGTTCTCAATGAATGTGAGTTATCTTAATATACAGAAATGAAGGAAAAAAATCATGTGATTGAGAAAGGAAGTTATGTCATATTGATAATATACTATTTCTCAAATTAATACTTTTCCACCTATTCCTTAATGACATATAAGAAATGTTTTATTAAAAGAAGATACTTCCTTTTTAATGGGGGACGTTTCTTTTTCTGTTTCTTATAAGAATAACTCTGCTATTTGTTTCACTCATTTTCAACCTTTTCTAACAATTGATATTTCTTCCTGATAAGGGTTTTCTAAATGCATTTCTACTTCATTCTTTGTTGTGAAATGACCTGTAGACCAAGCTGTTAAGTTTTAAATCTACAAGACTTTCCAGTTATTACTATTGCAGGTCATTGTTCTCTTTTGTCAAAATTGAGCTTAGTAAAAATATCAATTCTCTTTAACAATCACTAAATAAATTTTGATTTTGTAGAATAACTAAGTGAATTCTAATTACCAATAGGAAACAAGTATTATCACTGAAGTGCCCAAAACATGCTTTCATTTAATTGACTTTAAATTATTTGTTACTCTATTGCTATTGGGATTTATGTTCTTAATTCAAAATTTAAAAGCAATTAAAATTCTTATCTACCATCAGTACATTATATTCTGTGATAGGGAATGCAAAAATATAAGGTAGAAATTCAAGCTAGGAAAAAAGAGTATGTTAGGTATTCCTTTAAAATTTATTACTGTGCAAAGAGGTTATGAAGGACCAATTCCAAGAGCCCAAATACTACAAAACGCACAGTATCTAATATCACATTAGACTCTAGTTATTACCTGCAATAGTTTTCATATCAATTGTTCAGTCACCTATGTACATTTTTTTTAAAGGTGGGAATAACCAGAGATCTTCCTAGGAATTAAGTAAATAAATAGCTAGGTAGATAGACCTTGCACATGACATAAAGAGAGAGCACTATGATCAAACATATTTATGTATTTTTCCTAATTATATAGGATGTAAATGATATAACAAATATATTAACCTAATATGTAATTATGTATAGAATATATTTTTCTGGAACATGTCATTTATACAACTTGACAATGGTATTTAATAAAGAAAAAAATCTGCTATAAAATCCTCTAAGAATTAATTTTTTTTTTTTGTATAGTAGCTTCAAAGTCAGTGTTTCAGTCCATTCAGGCTACTACAAGAAAATGCCTTAAACATGGAAACTTTTCTAAACAACAGAAAAATTATTTCTCTCAGTTCTGGAGTCTGGTGAGTCCAAGATCAAAGTGCCAATGGTATCTGATAAGGGATCAGATACCATTGGTTAATTTGAATTGTCAACTGGATTGGATTAAGATATTCCAATGATTAAGAGGCTTCTGGGTGTTAGTGAGGACTGGAATGTGGGATAGGAACTGAAGTGGAGCCCCTCCCTAAGCAAGGGCAGCACCACCCAATAGGATGGAATAAAAGCGGGAAGAAGAAGGAAGCAGATGCAGATGCAAACTCTCCTCCTCTGGAACGGGTTTTTTACTGATGCTTAGATTGTCTGAGGATATCTGACTCTCCCTTCACTTTTCCAAAGCGGACTCTTCCAGTGATTCTCCAGGGAGTTTCCAGAAACCTTGATCTCAGACTTTAGGGTGGCCCGCACGGTTGATCTTTCAAGTTCCGGGCTTTCTGCCTCTTGAACTGCACAGCTGCTGATTCTTCTAGCTCTCTAGCTGCAGATGGCCATTATGGACTATCCAGCTCTGGTCTTGTAAACCAATTGAATAAATTCCCTTTTTATAATCATACTTCCTGTTGATGCTGCTCCCTGACTAATACGCCCTCTATGCTGTAGATAGCTGGGTCCTCCCACCTCAGATGGGCAAACAAGGTTTTTGAGGTCTCTTTAACAAGTGCACTGATCACACTGTTTCCAAAGACCTCCCTCTCTTAATACATCACCCTGCGAAATAGAATTTAACAGTGACTGCTGTCCAAATAGTTACTCTTCCTGTGGCAGGAAAACTACCCCCTTTTCACCAATGACAGTCTCATTCTCAACCCTGCCTTCAATTTCATCTGGATACACTAGAGGAACATGGTAAGTTGGTTCATAGTCATTAGCTAATAAATATTAGCTACTTTTCATTATATTATCAAAAAAATTATAAATTTACCAACAGATGTCAAAGGAACAAGTTGAACCAATGAAGAAATACATACCATGTAATTAAAACAGAATCAACATTAATCTAGGGCCTGTGATAATTTTGTTTTAATGACATATGTCAAGGGAGACAAAGGTCATTCTGTGAAGTCTGATTGTGATTCCCTCAGGACTATTTAAAACCTTTCTACAAGACTTATTTCTCACAGGGAATCTAATTTGCTATGCCTTAAGATTACTTGAAGATGAGGAAAATAAATTGTTTTAGTGTCTAGACCTTTTCCCTTTAACATAGGTTATTAACATCCTGCTCAGAAACCATGCCTAATTATTTGTTCTCCACAGCACTAAGACCTTGATAAATGTTAAGCCACTATCGCAAGGAGAGACATTCTTGACTTCCAGTCTCATTCTGAGACCATGGCAACAATTCTTTCTACATAATCAACAGGGAAATAGTCCAAAAACAATTCAGGTGTCTTTGGCTTAAGATGACTGTGTTGTGAGTGTAAAAGGGAATTCTTGAATGATTTCTTTTCCCTGAAAAGTCAAGGTTAGAATTTTGTTTTTAACATCTGATCTGTCATGAATATCTCAAAGCAGCTCTAACTAGAAACCACGTCAATGAAAGTCATCTATCTACAAATTATCTATTACAGTGACAGAAAATCATTGTAAGCTCTGTAATTTTTATATTAGATATTATCAGTGATGTTAAAGATGGAATTTATTTTCTGCTGTGATTTTACACGTCATACAAAAAGTGTATAACTTATTAAGAAATTGAGATTTATGGGAAAAATGTCATGTCTTCTTTTTTTGAGAAGGCCTAATCAGTGAAAGCACACTGTAAACATATATCTATATGTACAGATATGAAGAAAAATGTTTAAAATATGTTTTTTTAACATGAATTTACATGCATCTATGAATCTAAAAAGTGCTATTTAAATCATCATAGCTGCTATAGTTTGGATCTCAAATGTTTGCCAAATGCTTATGTGTTAACTATTTGGTCCCCATGGTAGTACCATTGGGAGGTGGTATAATTTTTAGAATGTGGGACCTTGTGAGAGGTCCTTAGGTCACTGTGGACACGCCATCAAAGAGGATGTGGAACTCTTGCTCTCTCTTTTTCTTTTATTTCCTGTCTTTGAGTCTTTCTGCTATTATACCCAGCATCCCAACTAGAGGCCTAAAAATGATGGGTTTACCCAATCATGGAATGGAATCTCTAAACCAGTGAACCAATATAATCTTTTTTCTTTATAAGTTAATTTGTCAGATATCTTATAATAATGATGGGAAACTGATTAATAAAAACGGTTTAATGACTATGTTCATATTCTTAACAGTTTGTAGTAAAATATAATCAAGCTGTAAGGACAACAAAACACAATTGAGAACAAGTAGTTTCCAGTAAAATCAGTATGCTAAAAGGCTAGTGTAAAAGACTGAAAAATTATAACTCATGCAACTAAGTGTAGTCAGTGTACTGAACACTGAAAAATTATGTGAGTGCAATTATATTTCTATAGAATAGCACACCCTTAATAATTTACCAAGGTAATTGGAGATTTAAAAGCAATAATAATTGGTTCCATTTTACCTAAACAGATAAATTACAGATGAATTAATGGGTTAAATATAAATACTGGTATAAAGCAATCCACAAATAATAAAACAATCTAAAATTTAGTTTTATGAAAATAAAATCTTACCTGAATGCTACTACCCCAGATTTTGTTTAAATATCTGGTTCTATATAATTTATATAATTTCCCTAGCACTCTTAGAAAAAGGTAAAGATAATTTCTCCAGGTTAATTCATTCATTTATTCACTCATTCATTTGTCAACAAATATTTGAGTGACATTGTGTATAAAATATTGTCCAAAGTGCCAAGAATGCAGCTGCAAATGAAATGAAGAACAATCCCTGCATTCATGGAGAATATTATTATACATGTTTTCTTCTCTGGAGCTAAATGTTTCAGATATTTATTGACATATCTTTATAATAACTCAGAGAAATATGTGACAAACAAGGCATCTAATTACAAATAGGATTATTGAGACTGAGAAATTTAATTAGCAGGCAAGTTCTGATATAGGTCTTAATTCAAGGTCAATGCTCTGTTTAATCATATAAGTTTTCTTTATGAGATATAAATTTCTAATTATTCTTCAAATTATCCCATGGGTATATTTATGTGATATCATATTAAGGTGGTATCAATCAAAGTGGAATGAGCAGAGAAAAAGATCTTAATCAGAAATTTATTATAATTAATATGAAGATTTGTTAAAAGAAGCTATATTTATTATCTTCTTTCTTTTTCATAGAGAGAAGTCAAAAGTAAGTTGCAGAAATGAGTGGGTAAACATTAGCATTTTTTTCTTTATGATATCATTATCATGAGAATATAGAATCTTAATACAGAACCTAAAATAACAACACTTTAAAACAGAAAATAAAGACATAATATTTCATGATCAGTTTCTATAAGTTACAAAGTCAAACCAACAGACCCAAACCTTTTTTTTAATTAAAAATTTCTTTATTTTTACAGACTGCATTTTGATTCATTGTACACAAATGGGTTACAACTTTTCATTTCTATGATTGTACCCAATGTAGATTCACATCTCATGTAATCATACATATACATAGGGTAATAGTGTTTCATTCTACTATCTTTCCATCCTCCACCCCCTCCCACCCCATTTTCCTCTACACCATCCAAAGGTCCTTCATTCTTCTCTTTCCCTCTGCCACCCACCCTCATTACATATCATCATCAACTTATCAGAGAAAGCATTCGGCCTTTGATTTTTTTGGGCTTGGCCTATTTCACTTACCATGATATTTTCCAACTTCATCCATTTACCAGCAAATGCCATAATTTTATTGTTCTTTATGGCCAAGTAATATTCCATTGTGTATATATACCACAGTTTCTTTATCCATTCATCAACTGAAGGGCATTTCAGTTGGTTCCACAATACAGGACAATATCATGATAGTCACCCAAGAAATACATGTGTAGATTTCCTCAGAGGAAGATTTAAACTTTGTCCATGTCTATATATTATCTCTTATTTCACCTCTGTGTATGTGGGCGTGTGGGTGTTACCCTTAAAGAAAATCACACTTCAAGAAAAAAACAGTACAAAAAGATCCATTAGACCTGAAATTTAGATGATTGTAGGATAATTATTCATGTTTCTATTAACAAGCATTTTTTCTTTGGCTAAACTCTGGTCAGGCTCCTGTAAGTCTAATCTTGACAAGGCTTAAACTGTGACCTGTAAAGACTTGAAACAAATACTAACAATAAATTCTAAGAGCTGATGGTCACATTCTGAAGAATGACTCTAGTCCCCTCTAAAATTGTGTCTGAGAAAACCCGAGGCTGACAAAAGAATTAACTATTTTGTTAGCCAAAATCTGAATACACAACACTTATCCCCCAGCCTCTGCTGGGAAGGTACATTGAAATTAATTATTATCACTAGCAAGTAAACAGAAATGGGTTTTACTTCCTTAGTCTACTGAACCCCTGCTCACTCCCTCCCTATTTCCTCACTCTCCCTTTAAAACTCCCAGTCACCTCTCTACAAACAGAAGTTGAGCTCAGTTCATGCTGAACCCTTTTCCCTACCACAACTGCACTTTACTGATTCAAATGTTCATTACCACTTTAGTGTCCTGCTTTGCTGATCTTTGGCATGATGTGCCTTTGGTATGATATGTAGATACAGCACATAGTTTCTACAGTGACTTTGTATTGAAATTATTTGTATAACTGTATTCCCAGGTGGATTTTGAGCTACTGCAACATAGAAGCTGTGTCTCATATTTCTAAACTCTTAGCTTCTAATATGGTATCCAAGACACAGAAGCTGCTATGGTTTGAATATGTCCCCCAAAAGTTCTTGTATTGGAAACTTAATCTCCTATGTTAATGGTATTTAGAGGTGGAAACTTTGAGAGGTATCACGTCACATGAGGTCTGAAATGTGGTACCACCTTGATGGCACTATTATTTTATAAGATGAGGAAAGGTCATCTGACATACTTGCTCTATCTGCCACATTATAATGCAGAAAGGATGTCTCTTCCAGATGCAAGCACCACACTCCTGTACTTCCCAGCCTCCAAATCTATGAGATAACTAACCCTCTGCTCTTTGTTAGTTACCTCGTCATTGATGTTTGTTTATAACAACAAAAGAGGACTAAGACATTAGTTAAAGTTGACTAAGGCATTTAGTTAAAGTTGCAACACTAGAATTCAAACACATTTGGGTCTGCCTGGTAAACTGTTGGGAGTGATATCACAAGATACTTCTCTACCCGCAAGAGCACAGAGCCTCTCTGAAGATCTCTTCCTAAGGAAAGAAGGGATCAGTGATGCAAGCTACATCTAGGAGGAAAAACCCAGCAGGGAGACAGGCATAGCTGAATATTAGTCTTTCCCTCAGATGTGCTCTGTGTGCTAGCTCCCTTTTAATAAATAACCCCATTTGGAATGCAGGGAGAGGGAGGGATATTTTAAAAAGTGATTTCATTGAAAAACCTATGTGTTATGGCAAAACAAAAAGCCAGGTTTGACTACTTTCTGACACAACACAATCTCTCCACACCACAAAGAAGGTATACATATTTTCCTCACATGATGTTTGGGACCCTGATATATGCCACAATACAAAATGCCTGTAGTCAATAGTGATGAATGTGAGTGTGATGCCCTCCACGGAGCTCCAGACATACTCAGAAGGCCATTTAAATGATAAAATTTCCAGTCCCACCTGATTCCCTGTAAATCCATTAGCATTGATGGATGGTAATATAGAAACTAAATTTTGTAGGCTAAAATGAAATGTTATACCTTAAACTACTGAAAAACAACTAGAATGGAGAAAACCATTTAATATAGACCACTTTATAAATCTTAGATGACATTCTAGTGTTTAAAAATTGACCCACAAAAACTTAGGAAGTATTTTCAGATTTTTTTTTTCATTGAGAAGAATTCATGTAATCACATACAGATTCACACATAGCTTTAGATGGCTTCATAATTTTGAACTGTTAACACAAAGCAAACATGGTAACTGAGATGCGTAGTATAGTCAACATAGCTTTAAAAAATGAAAGAGGAATGTTAGTATAAATTATGCCTAATATTCTCCCATATGACAAATCTAAATCCAAGAGGATGATCTGGGGAAAATGATGTGCTTTCTTATTTTATTTGGTCCAATTATAAATATGCATGATCTTTAGACCATGAGTTAGGGAAAATCATGATATTCATTGAATTTCTATTTGTAACTCTCTAGACTCACAAATTTATTGCAAAATCCAGATGAGAAGATTATAAGTGAAGACAGTTTTTTCCCCTGAAGTATCAATTAATTATCATCTACAGAGAAAATTCCTTTCATTCATTTATTTCCTATAAGGATCTGACTTTGTGTGTGTGTTTTTCTATATTCTGGTCAGGAGTTCAGAGGCCCAAAGTTAAGCTAAATCTTTTAAGAAAATCATTTCAAAGTTTAGTATTTTTACCTGTAAATTTAAGTTACAGTAGTTTCTTAAGAGTTTCACAAGTTAATTTCCATATCCTTTTAATTGTTATCATCTATCCCAATGCTTGAAGGAGAGAGAACAAAATATGAAAAAAGACAAGGAAGGACAAATTTAGGTAAGGCCTTCTCAAACAGAATAGTTCCCTCTTTCATGGGTGGTAATCCCTGAAATTTTTCTTAGGAAATAGTAAAATGAAGTTGCCAAAATATGGACACATGTAACCTGTATCTTGCCACTTGGTTAACTGCTATTTCCTTCAGTCCAGTGTTATTTTCTTATGAAATCTTTTCCTGCTTCTGTGACTTTATTATACTCATCAATATTACTGCCTTATATCACCATGTTTTTCTCTTTTGAAGTCCTTATCGCACTGATCAAAACATTCAGTATGTGATGCTTTGATGGTGTCCATCCCTCTTGTAACATTTAACTTCAGGGAGATAGACCTGTATACAAATCTGATCACACTGAATCTATACCCGTCAGTACAATGCCAGGGACATAATAGTTGAATAAATGAAAGAATGAATTAAAGTGTTACAAATATTTTATCCAGAACACACATTCATAAAATTATCCAGATTACTTATTTAGTTCAGACAAAATAGACATCAGGCCCTACATAATTACAGGCAAAAAGAAAGCGCTCTCTCTCTCTCTCTCTCTGTCTCTCTGTTTCTCCTCTCTTTCTCACACACACACACACCACTCCCCACATTTATCAGTTCTCCTGCAGAGACTGCCCAACCATTCTTGCATTTATTGTATGGCTTGGCAAAGGTTTTTTTGCAATTGGAACCAAGTATAAAAAAGGGTTTATGCTCATACAAGATAGTCCTCACATAGCACTTAATCATGAGGTTGATCAATATCTTTGCTTTTTCAGACAGAAGAAAAGAGCAGCACATTTTTGCTTTTAACACCAGGCCTTTATTGTACAGTTCATTGAAACCCCATTAAATTGATGTGTCTTTAGAATAAATTAGATAGTGGCTCAAGTTCTATATTTGATGTAATTAAGCCACAAGCCTCCTGATCCTGTTTACTTGTGGATATGCCAGCTGCATTTGCATGCATGCTGTTTGGGCAGAATTTTAAGGAGTGATTCACAAATTTGACTGTGACTTCAATGCTACATTACAGTACCAATTAGAAGGTTGTCTGATATGGAGGACAAAATGCTAAGCACAAATGGGACTTCAACCTCGTGGGAGTGAAGAAGAAAATTTCAGTAACTTAAGTAACCACCCACCGCTTGTACCACTGAAGTTTTTAACAATACACTATTATTTCAAAAATTCACTAATATTGCAATTTTGGTTGAAAGACTGGGAGTTCCCTACATATGGAGTTGAATTTAGCCTGTGAATTTAGTTTTTCTTGGTTCCCAAAGGTAAACTGAATGATGGAAGATAGAAGCCAATAAAGTTCCTCTTGCTTCAGTCAGCTAAAAAGAAAAAAGAAAAGACGAAAAACAATTTTGACAATTATTTTCTACAATGACCTCACATTACATTGTTCTTAGAGTTCAATAATAGTAAAAACAATAATAAAGTATTAATATACTGATGGTCACCATATGTCAGGAAGCTTTGTATAAGAACAATACTTCTCAAAATAATACACTTAACTAGATTTAAATTTAAAGACATTCATTTATGTGCATAATGTTCAGTAGCTGATCTTTGATTCAAATGCAGATCTGACTTGTTCAAAGTTTGTTCTTTTTTTAATGTCACTTATCAATTAATCAGATAAATGATGTTACTTTTGTTAAGTGTCAAAAATATTGCAGAATTCTGGATTTTTAAAGGTGAAACTCAATCTAAAATGTATCATGTAATCCATTCCTAGACAGTTGCTATCAAAATCAGTTCAGCTTTGCATTTATTGTTCAGTTGGCTCAGTGATTCTCTTCAGGAAAAAATGGCTCTACACTGCATGCTATAATGTGGTGATATACTGATGGCTTATTCATGACTGAAGACATGTTTGCTCATATTTTTAAGGTCCGGTGTCTAATTTGCTAACTTGCTTTTCTAATGTCTGGTTCCTGGCGGTTAAATTTGACTCTTTTCTGTGTGCTAACTCTAGGGGATATCATCTAAATAAACATAGTGTACCAAGAGCTGTTCCAACTCATAAAACTGTATTAAGCTCAGAGCTCTTAGTGAAATTCTGTTGGCTGTGTCTTCTAAAATGATGAGTGTGCTAACACACAGTTCATGATGTGTATGTGTATGTATGTGTGTGCACACGTGTGTTAGTAAGTCTTTGCCAAGCTGGCTCACTTTCTCAGCTTTAGTCTGAAAAATTAAATTTTCCTGACAATTATTCTACAGATAAAAGAGGTAATTGAAAGAGTTTATTAGAATGAAATGTAAATTTCTAACCCTAGAATATTGTTTAAATACATTATGAAACCTACATATGCAGAAATACTATATAACAACTAAAATAATGTTAACAATAATGATGTTATTGTTTGGATATGAAGTATCACCCAAAAAGCTCATATGTTAATGCAGGAATGTTTGGAGGTGAAATAACTGTATTGTGAAATCTGTATCCTAATCAGTCCATCCTAATTTGAATGGACTGAGTGGATTTACTGGTAGGTAGGTGAGGTAGGACTGGCTGAAGTGGATCATTGGGGGTGTACCCTGGGAGAGTTCATCCTTCCTGAAGCCCCTTTCTCATTCTCTCTCTACTTCCTGACTGCCATGTCCTGAGCAGCTTCCCTCTGCCTTAATATGCTGCCTCATCTTGGGCCCCCAGCAATGGAGATGGCCCACCATGGACAGAAACCTCTGGAACTGTGAGACATGTTGTTTTTGGTGGTACACTTTGGTCACAGCAACAAAAAGCTAACACAGATGGGAAAATTTTTAAACATATTTTATATTAAAAACCAAGTTATGCCATCTTATGAAACCAATCACATAAATATAATATGGACATATGATTAGGTAGAAATATATGCCATAAAAAAATCATGAGTTATTATTGGTTATGGATTAAGAAACAGAAGTCAATAGTTACCCAAAATGAATAAATTGATAAGTAGGTATAAAACTATTATGGAAATAGAAAGGCAAATAACATATAAAACAATGTAAGTACTAAAAATAATTGTCCCTGGGAAAATAGCTGAGAAGAGAAAGCTTTATGTTATTTTCATTTATAAGTCTACGTACTCAGTTTTAAAATAATGTGGATTTACAGCATCACATTGATGAAACAAAACCAATAAGCTGGGATAAAATAAACTTCATCTGAAGAGACAGTCTTACACTTCAGTTTTATCAAAGGGCATCAAACACTAATACTCTGATTCTAGCTTAGAACTCACTGGAAAAAAGGGGAATAATTCCTGTACATAAAACCATAGCATCAAAATGAAAATGCACCTTTCACAAAACTATAAGAACAAATGCATTCTTTTGGCTATGTTAACAAATCTCACATCAATTATACATTTAAGTAAATGGTACGTTTCATCCTATTATACATAGATTCATAATTTCTAATAATACTAAATGATATATGGGAATAGAATTTTCTTTCTTCAAAAGGGTATAATAGCTACTCTCATATTTATGACCTATTTTTTCTGTCAATATTTTTTTCAATGAATGCATTCAGGTGGAATTCTTATTTCAATGTATCTACAACATTTTCTAAGAGATTTTACATTCAGGCAGTTTTTCTAGATCAGAAACACTCCAACTCTAATTTAGTATTGAATCTCTAAGATGGTGATTTCTGAAAGCATACAAATTAAAACCCATATGCCTATAGTTCAATGATATAAGCAGAATGAGGACAAAGATGGAAAATAAGCTTAAATGTTTAATTTATGAAGAATAATAGCAATCTACTGTTTTAATGAGAAAGGGTTGTATAATAAGTATCAGAGACTAGGTGGCTTGTAAACAACAGAAAATTATTCCTCCAGTCTTGAGGATGAAAGTCTGAGGTCACAGTGCCAAAATGTTTGGATTCAGGTCAGGGTCCTCTTCCAGGCTGCGGACTTTGTATCCCACGTGGCAGAAAGAATCTAGGCAATTCTCTAGGGTCTTTATAATAAGGGCATTAATTGCATCCATGGGCTTCATCTTCATGACCTAAATTACCACACAAAGTTTCTACCTCTTAATATCTCTCACTGGAGATTTGGAATTGGGAGGGATACAAACTTCCAGTTCATAGCACCTCTATTAAACATTCATACCAGCTCACACAAGCAACTCAATAAATGTAGAATGTTTTCTGTTGAATTTTGTTTTCATTTTTTTTCTGACATAAAATATGGTTTTAAAAAAGCAAAATAATGATTGTGAAGAAGTACATTTAGAACATTGTGTTGAGATAGCAAGGTTTTCATTTTAGATTTTGGAGCATATTAATGAAACAAACCTTATAGTACTTGGAATGTTATATAGTGAACTTGTTTGTCAGTATTTGAAAATTACAAAATAACTTTTTAATGAGGTATTTGGAAATATTGTCAAAGTATTAAAATAATATATAGCCAATATTTACAAATAACTATTATCTATGGATGATTTATTTTTACTTTAAATGAAACTGGTTAGGTTGACAATTAATTCAGGAGTACATGCAACTTTATGAAAACAGGAAGGAGTTTTCTTGCAAAATAATAATTACCAAAGCAACCTATGCAAAAAAATTAAGAGTATTTTCCATAAAATGGATTAGAAGATAAAGTACTAACTTTTATAAAATAAACAGATCTAGAATTTCTATTAATTGAATTATAACCAAACTGTAACTGACAAATAAATTTAAACACTGATTAATTGTTTTGGCAAATATTCATTGAACATTTCTCTGTGTATGTCACTAAGATGCTGGGAATACTATAATAGAAAAAAAAATCAAGAACCTTTCCTTAATAAAACTTAGAACTGGCATTATTCTAGGGTGAAGGGAAGGCAGCAGTCAAATGTGAGAAGTTCATTTAATTTAATGAATCCCAGCATAAAGTTAATACCAAAAAACTAATGGGGTGTAGCAATGTACCAAAAGACTTTATAATAAGAAACTTTAATTTGCAAATAAAATAATTCAATATAAAAGATGGCTAAATATCAGAAAAATTATACAGATAATTTATTTCATCAAAAAACTAAAGAGCAATTCAATAAGACCATGCCAAATATAATTTAAAAGACATTCCAAAGTTTTTCAGATATTATTAGCTAATCTATGAATAGAAGGAACAGAAGTAACCAATTTAAATGAAACATTATTTTGAAATTAACACTGTGAATTAACAGAGAATCCCATTTTGTTTTTTTTTAATACTTCAATATTTTTCTGGAATTTCCATCAAATAAATTTAAATAAAAAACACTGATAAATAAACCCATATTTGTACACCTGGAGAAAAATACTTCAGTAAAGGATAAATACCCAAAACTATCAGAGTTAATAAGAAAATTTGAAAAATATTCTAAATAGATGAATGGCAAATAAATATAGAAAAGTCAAAATTTTTTCTCCACATATCATCAATACACATTAATAAATAAGAATAGAAAAACATTCCAAAGAGACCAATGCATACTATGCACTCCAATCACTAAAATTTATTAACAAGTACTGTAGTCAGTATCTTAACTTTAAAATATTTTATCACCATTTTACATTTGATGTATGCTTTATTCTAATCTTATTTTTCAGATTGTGAAAAATAAGCATCAGAGAGTTTAAATAATATGTCCAAGGTCAGTCAGCTAGCTAGGTGCAAAGCTAAGTTCAAGCCCTCTCCAGTCATAATAACTATAGTTTTCTGGCTTCTGGTTTTTCTTTGGATCTAACAGTAAATGTGCAAAATATTTGTAATTCCTATTTGACTATTGAATGTTATTAAACTATCAAAAGTTTCATTTGGAAGTATCATTATAAACTGTCAATTAAAAAATATTAGTAATTTGTAAAGATTAACTTTTATACACATATTAGAGTTTATGATGAAACATACTGAAAACAGTATGGAGATTCCTTAGAAAAATTGGAATGGAACTACCATTTGACCCAGCTATCCCACTCCTTGGCCTATACCCAAAGGACTTAAAATCAGCATACTACAGTGATGCAGCCATATCAATGTTCATAGCAGCTGAATTCACAATAGCCAGACTATGGAACCAACCTAGATGCCCTTCAGTTGATGAATGGATAAAGAAACTCTGATATATATATATATCTGATATATCTGATATATATATATATATACACAATGGAATATTACTCAGCTATAAAGAATAATAAAATTATGGCATTTGCAGGCAAATGGATGAAATTGGAGAATATCATGCTAAGTTAGATAAGCCAATCTCAAAAAACTAAAGGACGAATGATCTCACTGATAAGCGGATGAGGACTTATAATGGGGGGTGGGAGGGGTTAGCGTTAGGGTTAGGGTTAGGTTTAGGGTTAGGGATAAGGAGGGTGGTAAGAATGGAGGAAGGAAGGACTGTATAGAGGGAAAAGAGGGGTGGGAGGGGTGGGCGGGAAGGGAAAAAAAATAACAGAATGAATCAAACAACATTGCCCTATGTAAATTTATGATTACACAAATGGTATGCCTTGAATCCATGTACAAATAAAGAAACAACATGTATCCCATTTGTTTACAATAATAAAAAAAAAAAAGAACTTGGCTTTAGCAGCTTAAAAGGGAAATTTAATATAATTTCTATTATGGAAGAAACAAAGTGTCCTCCCCTTTTCTTTCTTTCATTTTGTTTTTCTACTTTTCTGGTCTTTAGGAAGATTCAAGCAGTTTTCCATGGATAAATTATGATCTTTAGATTTCAACGTGCCTGCTTTACTTCGGAAAGGAGTTTTTTGTAGAAGTTAACGAACATTTACATGTCCATTGTAATCAGAAGTAATAGGGCTTCTACATTTCAGTTGATTCCAAATCAAAACTCTGATTAAGATATGATGCTCATTTTATAAAGGAGAGCTTGAGTACTTTGGGAAGGTTGCATAGCAAATAATAGACGATTCTGGAAATTGACCTAGTATGTGCCTGACACAAAAGAAGTTCCACTATACTTCATATATAATAGGAAGATTATCTAAATTTAATTGCTGTCCAATTCATCTAATTTTTTATAAAATGAAATATTTAAAATTTCAAATTAAATCAACTTGTGAGTGAGCAGCACACATATTAATATGCAGGACAATGGTGACTTTTGAGTGATAGTGATAACTTATTTAATAATTATTAAGTACTGATGATATATTAAAACTAATACATTATATTGTTCCCTAAATAACTGAATTATTCATAGTCCAGACTCTAGATATAAGGGTTTTTTTCCCTCTGATGTACAATGCCTTTTATAATTGTAAAATTATAAAATTACTACCATGTTAGTTACATAAAGTTTTTAACACAAAGTTACATAGACAGGAAAAATCTAGAAATTATGAGGAGAAAACTCTGAAACCAATAGTAATTCTATCACCCATCGGTAATCACATAAAATTTTTGTGTATTCTCAAGCCTTCATATTTTTATTCATGTGCTATCAGACTATAAGGAAAGTATTTTATTAATTTTTATTAAATACTAGTTTGTGAATATATGATCAAAAATAAGGTAATATTGGATATAAAAATTTCCCCTTGATTATTCATTTTTATTCAAACATCTTCTTTTCAGCAATTTTATAAAACCTCAAGAAGTATTTAAAAGTGGTTTTATGACACTACATCAATGCAAGATTTTATTTTACACATTCCTATATATTTGACATTCAATTTTGAATTATTGTGGAAATTATTGTGGAAATAAGAAAAATTATAAATAAGTCTTTGTGGAACTTTATTTTTGTTGAATAAATTTCTAAAAGAAATATAAAGGTGGACTGGACTAATGCATATGATATTTTTAAAGATTTTATATATTTATATAACATATATATATATATAACTAAATTACAATCCTGAAAATGTGAGCTAATTTATAATCTGGCCAAAACTGTATTATGAGGGTATAAATTTTTCATCATAAATAACATTTGAAGTAACATTTTAAAATATCAAACTATTAGGCAAGTTATTTCACTCATTGGTTTAGTCAGCTATTTTGCTGTTACAACTAAAAGATCTAAAAAGAACAATTCTAGAGGAAGAAGAGTTTATTTGACAGCTCACAGTTTCACAGGTCTTAGTCCACAGAAGACTGGCTCCACTCCTCTGGGTTCAGGGTGAGGCAGAACAGCATGGCAGGAGTGTGGCAGATGGAAGCAGCTCATATGTTGATCAGGAAGCAGAGAAAGAGATTCCACTGGCCAGATACAAATATGTACCCCAAAGTTACGCCCCAATTCTCACCTCCTCCAGTCACACTCTACAACTTCAATTATCACTCAGTTAATCCCAATCAGAAAATTAATTAACTGATTGGGTTAATACTCTCATTTCTCCTCTGAATCTTCTTGTATTGTCTCCTATGTGAGCTTTGGGGACATGCCACATCCAAACCACAACACTCACACATCAGGTTACATGTTGGAATTTCCCAGAGAAAGACAAATAGTGTGTAGACATTCACACATGCACACACACACACACACACACACACACACACACACACACAGAGAGAGAGAGAGAGAGAAGAAGAGATTGACATATTTACTAATGGAATTGGTTCACATGGTTTTGAAAGTCAAGAAATCCCAAGATATACTGTGTGCGAGCTGGAGAACCAGGAAAGCCAGTGATGTAATCCACTCAGTACCAGTCCACATGTCTCAGAATTGGAGAGGTGTGGGCCACTGAGAGAAGTCTCAGAATACAAAGGCCTATGAACTAAGAGCTCTGATGCAAGGGCAGGAGAAAATGGATAGTCCACCTCAAGGAAAGACAAAGAATCATCCCTACCTCCACCTTTGAGTTTTATTCAGATTCTCAGTGGATTCAAGATTGAAAGATGCCCACCTATGTTAGTGAGGGAGGATGATTTTCTACTCTATCTAATAGTAATCTCTTACAGAAATGCCTTCACAGACGCACCCAGAAATGTGTACCAACAATCAGAGTATCCCCTCAACTAGGTCAAGTTAACCCATAAAGTTAACCACAGCAAAGTCCTTTTTTTTTTCTTTCATATAAATACTGCTTATTTTCATTACTGTACTTTTATTTCTTCTTTCTTGTCATTTTGGATCAAGAATTTTAAAAAAAGGTATCCTTGCCAGCAAGTTATATTCAGTGTTTGCTGTCATGTTTTAAAATACCATTGCATCGTGTGATTTTACTTTATTTAAAATACACAAGTTTAATTTGTATTTAATGGATTACCATCCTTATTATTTTTCTTATCAAGCCTCTTTAGTTAGCTCTTTTGCTGATGTGACCCAAAAAACCTAACAAGAACAAGTTTGGAGGAGCAAAATTTATTTGTCACTGAACTACGGAGATCTTAGTTCATAGACAACAAACTTCATTGCTCTGTGCCTGAATTAGGGCAGATCATCCAGGTGAAAGGTTATGACAGAGGAAAGTAGCTCAGGATATGACAATGAGAAAGCAGAGAGAGAATTCCACTCACCACTAACAAAATAAAAACCCCAAAAACACATACACAGTGACACACCTGCTCTAGCTACACCAGACCTGCCTACAGTTACCACTCAGTTAATCTTTATCAGAGGATTAATGCACTGATGATGTTAAAATTCTCATAAGCCAATCATTTCACCTCTAAACTTTCTTGCAGTCTCACATATGAGCTTTAGAGGACCCCCCCAAATATAAACAATAACAGTTCTATGATACACTGAAGTCAGTTTCACATTTATGTATGTTTTTTGAAACTTAGTAAACATTCCATAAGTTGAAATGCAACTCCAAATAAAAGATAATGTGTTTCTTTTGATATGTTTACAGATAAAGAAGAATCATGCTACAAATTGGTGCAATTAATACATTATACCCCAGAGATTTATCCATATATCATTTAGGTAATGAAATTTTGAATGCTGATATTTTGATATATTAAGATTTAGATTTAGGTGAAAAGACTTTGTACTTGGATTGGATATTCTAATGGATGTGCCTCTTAGAAAATTCAAGAAAGGGTGAATGGACTTTGCACTTTGATTAGTCAAGGAACAGAGGGGTGACTTTGATAAACTAAATTCTAAGATAGGTCAGGCTCAGTGTACATGCTTGTAATCTTAGGGACTCAGGAAGCTGAGGCAGGAGCATTGTAAATTTGAGGCCAATCTTGACAATTTAGTGAGATTCTGTCTCAAAAAAATAAAAAGGGTTAGGGATGTAGTTCAGTGGTAGAATGCCCGTGGGTTCAATCCCCCGTACCATGTACTCACACACACACACACACACACACACACACACACACACACACACACACAAATATCTAAGATGATCCCTGAGATTTTTGCCATCTGTGTACGTGCCCTGAATAACATCCTCCCACTCAGTGAGAATAGGACTTGCGAAAATAATGGTACATCAATCCTGTGGTTATGTTATAAGGCAAGGGGTTTTGAAGATGTAATGGAGGTTCCTATCCTAATTAATCAATTCTATGTAAATTATAAGGAAAATGATCATGATGGGCCTGATTTACTTAGGTAAATTTTTCACAGGATTGCAAGATCTTTCTGCTGAACTTGAAGTTGGACTGAAATTAAAATTAAAATATCTTCTGCAGAAGACGTTGTTAAGAGAATTAAAGACAAGCCTCAGACTAAAAAAATTGCCAAAATGCATGCTAGGCAACTTTTATCCTCAATGCATAAAGAACTTTTAGAAGTAAATGAAATTTAAAAAAATTTCCTTCAAAAAATTAATGGATTAAATTCCTATAAAGACATTATACCAAAGTTTTTGTATAAATATTTTAAAAGAAAAATGAGATACATGTTTATATGAAAAATGAGATACTATTATGATTTGGATCTGGAATGCCTAGAGGTTCATGTGTTGAATTCCTGATCCTTCATGTAGCAATGTTCAGAGGTAGAGCTTTGGGGAAGTGATTGGATTATAAGGGCCCTGATTTCTTCAATGAATTCACCCATTGATGAGTTCAAGATTGAACCGAGTATTGCAAGTGGTGGAAATTATAGAAGGTGGAACCTAGGTAGGGAGTAGGTCCTTGAGGATACACCCTTGCAGATTATATCTTGTTCCTGGCTTCCTGACCACTATGAGATAAGCAACTTTGTTCTACCATGTCTTTCTATCATGATATTCTGCCTCACTCTAGGCTAAAGAAACAATGGACCTAGCCTCCCATGTACTGAAACTATGAACCAAAATAAATGTTTCCGTAGTTAAGTTGTTATTCTGACATATTTTGATGTAGCAACAAATGTTGACTAAAATAGATGCCTAATGAAAACATAAAAATAAAGTAAGAATACCAATTTTTGCATATTATAGACATTCTAATTTATTTCTAATGAGAACATAGTATGTTACAGATATTTTGAAAGAGTCTGACAGAGTCCTACAAAGCTAAGCATACTCTTACTGTACAATATACTTAGGTACTACCAAACTAACATGAAAGTATATCTCCATACAAATCAACTACACACACATACTTATTGCAATGTTATTTATAACCAGTATGAATTAAAACAAATGAAGTATCTTCAAGATGTGAATGGATCAATAAACTATAGCACATTTATACAATGGAATACTAATTGGTGATATAAAATTTTGAGTTATCCAAGTAGATGGATGTATTTTAAATGCATGTAACAGAAATCTGAAAACCCTATGTACTATAAGACTTCAACACATGACTATCTGGAAAAGATTATACTATGAGGACAATGTATATTAGTGGTTTCTAGAAGTTTGGGGGAAAAGACAGAAGGAATAATTCAAGCATCATAGGTGAAAGATGTTGTACTAATAGAGACATGGCATTGCACATCTATCATAGAACTCATAGAACCCTACAAATGAACTTAAATGTAAACTATGATCTGCAGTAATAGATAATGAATCAATATTGATCCATCAATTTTAACAAACCTACACAATAATGCAAGACTTTGTAATAAGGAAATCTCTGTACCAAGGAGATTTTCAGGAGAAGGGAGAGTACTGTATGTTCCACTCAATTTGTTTTAACACTATTTTAAAAAAATAGATTTAAAAAATATATTTCACATAATACACCAAGTAACTAGGAACAAAAGTTCAATTTGAACACTTTTTTATATTTGAGTAAGAAGTACAACATAGACTCTAAAAAGGATGATATTGATTAAAGAATTCAAGAGTGGTATTACTATTAAAGTATAGAAAAGCTACACTTGGAGGAATTTCGTCGACCAACAGTTCTTAAGTAAGTCAGGGCTTTAATTTTGCCTCTTTATTAAAACCAACTGAGGCAAGCACAATTTCTCTTTTTGTTTTATCTGACATATAATTAGGAGCTTTTAATATAGGATTTTGAAAAGGAATGAAAACATTCCATTCCCCCAAATTCCTTTGTTTAATTTGATCTTTTATAGTGCCTCATTTCTTCACTCAACTTAAATCAGTAATGCTTTATTAAGTTCTTCTTTTCCAATCTTGAAAAATTTTACCTCCAATGAACTACTATTATAGTCTTCCTTCCAAAGGGCAAAGTTTGAAGGAATTGGGTAATAAGAGCTATGAATTATATATTCTGTTAGTTGTCTGAAAGTTTTCAGCAGTTGGAGAAAGTTGCTTATACTTAAAGAAATGAATATTTCCAAATTTCTAGGGATGCAATATTCTTATAGATGTGATTATGAAGATCTTAAAACCTATGTTTAGAGTACCTGTATTCCAATCCTAATACCATTATGTATTTTGTGAAATTAGTATAGTGCTTAAAGCCTCTGACCCTGTTCCTTTATATATAATCATCTCATAAAGGCAGCTTGCACAGAAATGTTAGTACATTTGTAATACTCATCATGGAGATTTATAAACAATAAGTAGTCAACCCATACATTATTATTATGCTACTTGTATTTTCCTTATCATTTTGGAAATGATGACAACATTTCTCAAGTGTTTGTCAACTGGCATTTATCTTAGCTGAAAAACCACTTGTTTAATTTCCTTTTAAAAAGCAGTGCAGGGAAAGCAGGTCTTAGAATTAATGGAAGGTAAGACTCTCATATCAGTGGGCTGATATTTAGCACATGATAAATGCTTCTTATCTTTTAAATGATGGGTGAGTGACAAATTTATTACTTAAGCTTAGAAAAATCTTTATCATATATTTGCTTTTTTTTCATGCCAGAGACCAAGCCATGAACTGGAATAGAACATGCAAAGCTATCCAGGGACACTCTTTTGCAGACTCAATCTTTCTGTTGAAAGAAAGTAACCTAAGAAAGATTTCCTCTGTAAATCTTTTAATTTTTGAATCCAAAGACATTATTCATACTATGCTATTCATTCAATATAGAATAAATGTAAGTACTCAGAAGTTATGTAACTGACCTGGAGGTTTGTGGTGACTGCCAGTAATATAAAACCCTACGTATTCTAAATCCAAGTGGTTTTGTAAGGTTGTTCTTGACTAAATTCAACTCTATCCTGATAAACAGAGAAGTCTTAAGTGTAAAAACATCACATACAGTGCATAAAGATATTAGAGTGTCACACATACAGTGCATAAAGATATTAGAGTGTCAATATAATGAGCACGTTTGGAGGTACATGAGACCACAAGAACAGTTATAATATTCATTTAGGAAATGTTTGGCAGACCTACAGGAGTTAAAACATATCAGAGAAAAACTAATAAAATAACATACATTTGACAGTCTTCTCTGATAAGTTTATTCCCATGGGTCTCACATAGATGGCTATGTGCTACGTAAGTTACAGTTTTAACTGCCATTTTATTCTGGGTTTTAAATCAATGATCTTAGAACCATAAAATGCATGAACCTGTACATTGAATTATTGTCATTAACTTGGAGAAGATGTCAGGTCTGATATTTCAGGGTGCTTGTTAGGCAGCAAGAGAGTTTGATACCTAAGAAACCAAAGCAGCAAGTACTAACTTTATTTCCAGTCTGGGTCAATTGGTATACATAGCCAACATCCATAAACAGTCAAATAAGAGCCATCACCCCACAGAACAATCCCATGTAGCTTTTCAGGACTTAGCTTAACAACCTTTCTAGGTCACAGCATGGCCATTCATTCTGACCTCAAACCTGAGATTGGATCATTCTCTAGACAATAGTGTGTTTGTTTATTCAGCAAATTTTGTATCAGATAATCCAGGTATGTCAAGTTATGTGTTTTGTTTTGGGGATACAAATCTCTCAGCATTATACTTTCTCTTCAAGAATTATAAAGTCTTATGGAGAAGCAAATACCTAAGGAAAAAAATTATAATATCTTTTGAAATGTGTTATAATAGAGGTTAAGTACAAGGTTTTATAGAAGCTGAGTAACAGAAGCAATTAATTTTAGGAAAGCAAATCACAGAGAGACTTATAAAAATGCTGAAATTGGAGGGGGTCTTCAAGGATAGACTTACCTGGACAGAACACTGGGGGAAAAGAATGATGAGTGTTCACCAAGGCAGGAAAGTAGGTGTAATACCTGAAGAACCAGCAATTTGTGTTATGATCATCTGATCACTGATATTCAGATGTGAACATAGTCATTTAGTGAATAGATGCTTAATGTTGAAATTTGATAATATTAATTTGGAAATGTTTTGAGATTTTAAAAGGGTGTAACCTGAATCTAAAGTACTCTTTTATTTCCTATTGATATAGTCAGAATATTCCAGAAATATGAGGAGTCCATTGTTTGGTTTTATGATCCATGTTTTTAGTAGAACTTTTAAGTTTGGAAAGTAAATTAGAAAGATGCATGCCATGATAAAAACATATTCCTAGCATCATTTAAAAGTGACCACATTATTATTCTAGTCATTATCAGTCAGACATTTTATTCCATCAGTAGTAATTGCTTCAAGGAATGATTTGATTTTGTACCATACATACTAGAATGTAATATTCACTGAGGCATTATATAGTTTTAATTCAGTGTTCATCAAGCTACTCTAAATCTGACTTCAAAAATCTAAGCAAATATAGTTCCTTGGCTATTCGTGCATTAAAATTAATTAGAAAAAGATAATACCAATTTACTCAGTAATAAATGATAAGGATTGGTCAGTAGAAACCAGATTAAGGTTTTAAATATGAACCAACCATAGAAAACTCTTTGATTTCCTTATTTGAAAAGAAAAAAAAAACATTAGTTTATGAAATAATTAAATTGAATACCTTCCATTTGAAGAAGCAGTATTCAATATCTGAAATTATTTATAAACTATTATATTTGTAAACCTTCATGAAAACATGATAATGAGTAATATTTTATTTTCCTTTATTTAATTTATATTAAATGAAGCAGTTGTTTGAATTTTTAAAGTCTCTGGTCTATTATTCTAATACAAAATTTTGACTAAAGATATATGGAACATGTAAACAAAATTATAGACATACAGACATATACATATCTTTAAATCACAATAAATTTAAAATGAACCACCTAGAAAGTGAAATAGTGACAGCAAAATGCAGTTGAGGACATAATTCCATTTCACAAGTCATGCCTCTTATTTAGATTGTGTTTACCACCTGGACCTATTTTATAACTTAAGTTGTTCTCATCATCTTTAAGGGTGATTAACTTGAACATTGATGACATCTCTTTGACCATCAACATTAAGAGCTTCATAACTGCTATTACTGGTCAACATTTGTGAAGTGCCTACTGAGCATGCTAATATTAGATGTATTTATTCAGCACTTGATATCTACATGAATTTAGCTTTATGTTGAATTATGTACTTCTTCATTATCATTATTGCTTTTTTATTAGAATTGAGTCTAATTTCATATACTATGTGAGGCAAAACCCTATAAAGTAGGAATTATTGAAATGTGTATGTTCAAAATGATATCCAAACAAAATTAAAGGGCAAAATGCAACTCTCAATTTAAAAAGAGTTTATATGAAAAGTCAAGACTGTGACAAATTATTATGCTTAAAAACCTGATAAAAATAATATATTTTCTTCATTAAGCATCCATTCAAGTTCTCTTATATCCTGTTTTTACTATGAAAAATTATAGTTTATGAGAAGATATATTAAATTGCACAGATAATTTATCCAGCTTTACTCTGTAAATGGTGATATGTTACAACTAGATAAAAAAAAATCAATGTGTAAGAAGCATGTCTTTTCTGGAAGATTCTAACCAGCTTGCAATTTCAGATGTTTCAGACTCATAATATGCACCTTGATGGGAACTATAACCTCTAATTAGGAAAAATTATTTTATTTTTTTAATTTATTGTGAAGATTTGAGGTTTATAGAATGGTCATGATAGTGAAGCAAATTTGCATATTTATCATTTCCCATCCTTACTTTTTTTAAAAAATGATAGTTAAAATCTACTTAATTTACAAAAATCCCCAGTCCAATACACTTTCTTTAATTACAGTAATTTTGTTATACATTACATTTCTAAAATTGTTCATGCTACATACCTGCAACCACTTTTAAATGGAATTCTTTATACATGCTTGGGGTAAATTTTATAGAACAACAGATTTTGCAAATTTGTATTGTACTTCAAGAGAGAAATGAAAAAAGAAAGAGATGATATTTAAAGGTGGAGAAGGAACACAGAAGATGTATACAAAAATATTTTCAAAACTCAAACCCTTCTGGTTGGGAAGAGAATAGAGGCATTCAACACATGATTCAAAATAGAATATAAAAAAGGAAGGAATAACTGGTTTGAGCAGGAAAAAAGGAAACAGTAAGTAACTGCTATACATGTGTTGTAGTCACTTCCTAGGAACAAAGACAGAGCCCTGAGGCTCTGGGACCTGGTTCTTCCCTAGTGTCCATCTCCCAAATTCTACTTGAATATCTTTTCTTCATTTTATATAGGTAAAATTGTGCTTAAAGAGTAGCCATTTGGTTCATCTTCATTTATGATAGTTAATCATAACGTTCCTGGATACTCCTCATTTCTTTTTCTATTCTACTGCCCTTCTCCTTTGTTCTATATTTCTTCAAGCTCTATTTTGTCAGGTTAATTAAATTCCACCTAGCTGGAAAGAATAATCGTTTATGTTTTATACTACCATAACCATAAAATGCTATTGTCTATCTTTCTGCACAGAATATTCCAGTCCTAAGTACCCTTTATAATTCATTATAAAATAATGATGTATAAATAATGAAATAGCAATATGCACCATGTGTATGCAAATAATGCATGTATGTAAAATTATGAATGCATACAAAATAACAGCAATGTCTATTGAATATAATGATATACTATTCACTAATATTTACGTAATGTCTTATCTCTCTCTCCCATATTATGTACTCATTTGCTTTTCTTTTTTTAGTAATATAATAAAACTAATTCAGTGCACAGCAGTGGTCTACCTTTCATTGAACACCCACCAAGGTTCATGGCTTCCCCCTGGCACTGTTAGAAATGGTGTTAGTGTCTCTGCTATTGACAAGCTACTCCTGGAATATAGTGACCACACACAAGTTTTCTTCTGTGATCCTTGTCTGCAACCCTTTTCTCCTTACTGTTGTGGCACTTTTTCTCCCCAGTGACTGTCTTTACCTTACAAGTAGTGCAGAAGAATCTTTCTTCCTATGCTCTTAATTCAATTTTGAGCAATGCATCTACAATTTAAATGATAGTGTGATACTTCACAGACATTGACCTTAAAGTTTCATGGAGTTTAAAAGACACACAAGTAATATAAATTATTAAGTGGCAGGACAAAAATGAATAGGTTGTAATGGTTTAGATGTAAACCATAGCTTATGTGTAAGAAAACGCAAGAAAGTTCAGAGGACAGATAATTGGATTTTAAGAGTCTTAACCCAGTTAGTGAATTAATCTGCTAATAAGGAGTAATGAGTGATAACTGAAGTGGTAAGGTGTGACTGGAGGAGGTGGGAATTGGGTATGACTTGGGGTTATATATTTGTATCTGCCAGTAGAGTCTATCACTCTGCTTTCTGATCACCATATGAGCTGCTTCCCTCTGCTACACTCTTCCACCATGATGTTCTGCCTCACCTCCAGGCCCAAGGAATAAAGCCAGCTTTCTATGGACTAATATCTCTGAAACCATGATCCCTCAAATATCCTTTTCCTTTTCTATAACTGTGCTTGAAGGGTCATTAAGTCACAGTGGCAAAAAAAATGGCTGACTAAAACACACAGGTTTTGAAAGTTTATTTTCTGAATGTTCAGAAGAGATGTTTTAAGAGATTGTGTATTGTTCCTTAGGAGACCTTGCACAGGTATTTCTATATAAGAACCGATTCAATTGTAGTGATTCTTTGAGTTCAACCTAAGTTCTTTTGCCTTACTTTTTAATAGTAAACTATGTTCCACTGAAAGAGACTTGGATTTTTACATAAATGAATCTCAAAAGTCCTAATGTGAAAATCAGTCTGATCAGTAACAGTTAACACAGTAAAATGAGGTAGCGATATCAAACAAGAATTTCAAGTTTTCTGCACTGTGAAGCAAAATGCCAGACTACCAGTGGTAAAGACTGTGATTCTAATAGCTGATAAGTAGAAATAATATATAGCTGTAATCTTCTCATCTGGCTCACTACCAACAGGATGCAACAGAGTGGTCCTTGGTTTGCCATCTGAGGTGAATTTCTCTTTTGTTTCTCTCTTTTAACCTAAGATCTTTTTGTTTGCTTTGCTTTGTTTTCGCCATTGTCAGGAAGTAGCCCACTATCCCAAGCTAAAGAAGATTAAAAAAAAGACATAGCCCTGGGATTGAAATGGAGAAAACTGTAGATTTCATTTGTGATTATGTCAAAATGAACCCCACAATTATATATAAATAAAACACACTAAAGTAAGATAAAAGTTTTTGGAAGTCTAAAAATATGAAGCTGAAAATGTTTTAAATTTAATTCACAGAGCTATTTAGAGCCAAAAGAGATTTTAACATTGAAATAGCAATCAGTTGAGTGAAATTAAGGTTATGTTCCTTTAAGTCTGTGAAGGAATAAGAAATAAAGCAAATGAGAATAAACATATTCATAATCAATAGAGAGCTCTTCATGACTGTATTACTTATTTTACTTTAATATATATCAAATGTGACAATGAGCATTCTCAGGAAAGATATAATGTTATTTTACATAGGTTAAGAAAATTAGAATCATAATTCATTTGTGATATAAATTAATTATAAGGAAAGAAAACCCAAAGTATTTATCAGCCTTAGGAATACTCTCCTTTCAAACCCCAAACTGCTAAAAGCAATTAATGAATACAATATATGCCAGGTATGGTCTTTGTGTGTGGGTATAAGGTATTTGGGTGTGTGTTATTATTGAGTACTTAAGGCTTTTGGAAGTTCATACAACTGTTCCAAAGTGAAGAATAATTTGGGAATTTGTCTTAAGATTTTTTAACCATTAATTCTTTGAGAAAATTTCCTAATATGTAATATCTCCATGTACTAATAATGCATTTCACATGAGAAAGTTTGAACAATCCCCCAAGTAATATATACTTTTAGAATAATTCTTTTTTTTATAATGAAAGCATTTTAATGACATATTCAATTCCTATCAGTATCTCGCCCTACATTGGCTCCCTTTAACCAGAAAAATCTGCAGAGCACATTAATTTCATATGTTTCCATGAATAGCTGTAATACTCTTCAATCTATTTGAAGACACTCAGGCAATATTACTGAAGTACATCTCAATATTAAAATTAATTCACCCAGTGGTGATATATCAATTTAGCTCAAATAACATCATGAGGAGAAATGTGACAGTTTTCTAGATAAGTTATTCAAAATATTCAGATAATTGAGAAAAATTGCCTTGATGAGTTGGAATTATTTGTATAATTAATTTCTAATTCCACTTCACCTATTTCTTAAACAGCTTGAGTGAATAGTATAGACATCTTTCTCTTAATTAATTTAAAATATTTAATTTAAAAATATCTGATTTTTTAAAAATACAAATTTGTTAGAACAAAAACTACATTATATGAATTTTACACATACTTTCTGAACAATACTCTGAAAATAATTTGATTTTAAAGTGTATTTTCTTCCCTTATGGGTAAGGTGGTATACGAAAAAAAAAAAAAAAAAATCAGTTGCTACCATAAAAAGCAAGTTCTTTCTGCACTGCCTGTTTAGATCTATCACAAACTTTAATGGGTAAGTAACTGTCTCTGTGAACTACATTTCTGGCCAGCTCCATCTGCTTTCATTTTCCAAACAGCCTGGTGAAGCAAACAGAGATAAGCAGGTAATAAAATATTTGACTGAATCACTACCTCTAGGGTACCACCAAAATAAAAGACTTCTTGGTGATATGTAACACCAGAGATTAAAATCTAAAATTGTTTATTTTCAGGGATTAAAGCGTCAGTTGTCTCTACGAATATAAGGGACTGAACTAATATGCCTTGATATGAGATATTTATCATACATCAAAATGTAAATAACAAAACACCATAAGAATCTTTAGCCAAAATTATAAATTGAAAGACACAGTAGAGGTGCAGATGCTTCTGATGTGTCAGTCACAATGGGGCAAGTATTATTAAAACAGTATGCCATACTTACAGGTATTGCCAAACTTTCATATTCACCAAATACAGACAATCATAGTCATGTAAGCTAGGTCATTGGTAACTATTTTATTTATAATTATTTATAAATTTATTTATAGTTATTTATTTTAAAATAGTTATTTATAACTATTTTATGGGCTCATATTTATTTATTTGAAACAGATATAGAGCATTTCTAATATGAATCAGTTCATTAAGATATTTACTTGGCTTAGTGTATGAAATTCATAATGTAATGATTTGCAAAAACAGATGACATTGTCCTCCTCTCTATATCCATGCTTCTTTGTACTGTGATTCTACAGTTCCTCCCTACAAGAATAAGTCTAATAATACCACTAGTTAAATCTGGGATGACTTTGTATGTTCCTTTGGCCAGTAGAATGTGGGCTCAAGAAGCTTTGTTTGCTTTCACTGTCTTCCATGGTAAAATGCCAAGCCTCCACGTGAATGTTCCCAGTCTAGCCTGTTGGATGATGAAAGGCACTTGGCCCAGTTACTCACGTTGTCTTAGCCAACAGCCAGTAAAACACCAGGCATATGAGTGAAACCAGATTAGACAGTCATCTCAGTCAACCTGCCAGTTGACCTCAGACACATAAGAGAGCCTAACTGTGATCAGGCAAGCCTGGACTGGATCTGCAGAGCCACACACCTGGCTTACCCAGTCATGAATTATGTCATCAATTGTTATTTTAAGCCTTGGAAATCTAGGTCCCAGAGTTTGGCTCCCTCCTTTTCTAAAACAAAGTTCGGCAAGAACAAAGCCACACCCTTTGATTATATGTATATAGCTGCTTGCACAGGACAGCAGTAGAGTCAAATACTTGCAATGGAGAGTCTAGGATCTGCAATGACTAAAATAACTTCCATTTATTATTTTCAGAAAAATTTTACTGAACTCCATTTTAAACCAATACATTTTGAGGTGAATTGTCACCAGAATAGGTAAACATTTACATCTAGTCAAACATTTCCAGTGTTGTTTGCTTTCATCACATATAGTATCAGATTATATTTTTGTTTCTAATATATAATAATTTCTATACCCTCCAAATTTTATAATTGTTTTTAGACATATATTCAAGTGTTTAGTATCTAACATAAGCCATCACTACTTCATGTACTTGCAATGTAGAAGTAAACAATAATCTGCCTTAATAAAGCTTATATTCCAGGATATAGAAGAAGAATACACATACACACACACACACACACACACACACCAAATATCAACCATGCAAAATATTTTTGAAGGAAATAATACTAAATGTTAATAATTCAATATAGGGAGAAGTATTATTATTCCAGGTGGAGGTAGTTACAATTGAAGGACTGTGGGGAAAATAGGAAGGAAGGAGAAATATTATTTGAGCAAAAACTTGAAGGAGATAAAAGTAGTAGATTTTCACCATATCTAGGAGAAGACAAAACCAAGGAGAAGGAATAGTGAGTGCAGTGGGAAGGGGTGTGAACTGTTTGAAAAAAAAGACAAAGAAGGTCACAGTGAATAAGATATGTAGTAGATGCTGAAATCAGAGAAGCAATATGTGAGTGACCCAGCAAGTTAGTTCTGCATTAGTCACCACTGAGCACTCAAAATGCAGTTAGTATGAATTCTCATGAACAGAAAAATACATACCAAACTTTGAAGACTAAGTAGGAAAAAAAGAATATTAAATATTTAAATGATTTTTATAGTGATTTCAAGCTAAACTGATATTTTGTTTGAGTTAAGCAAAATATTTCACAATTATTTTTACCTTTTTCTACTTTTTTAAAAGTTTAGCTACTAGAACATGAAAATTTTAATATCTAGATAGCATCATATTTCTATTGGATCACTCCAGTTAGAGCTTTAGAGCCCAATGTCAGGGCTCTGGCTTTTATTCTGAGTGAGTTAAGCTATCATTAAAATACTTTGTAATGAGGCATTTGTAGAACAGGAAGACCAGTTTGGATCATGTTTCATTACACTGAGCAGCAAAGGTGATAAGAGAGTTGGAACAGAACAAAAGCAACAGTTAGAGGTGATGAGAAGTTGTGAGATTTGGATACATTTTGAAGGTAGAGTCAGAATGAATCTATGGTTTGGGTACAAACAACTGAAGGAACACAAATAACTGAGATTAAGTAGACTTGAAGAGGGAGATACTTGGGATGGAAAGAACTTAGTTAGGATGAAAATGCCGAGTAAAATTAGGTTGAATAATCTTGTATTATAGAATCGAGATCCAGGTTGGGGATATAATTTGTGATTCATCAGCTTTTAGGCAAACTGTAAAACTCATAGTATGAATGTGTGTGTTAGTGAAAAGAAGGGAAGAGGTAGAAAAGTGGATATTCATTGCACTTTTAACATTGAAAGGTCAAAGAAATTAGGAAATACCAGAAAATGGAACTTAGAACATCCAAATAAGGTGACAAATCAGGAAAGCGTTATAGTTTGGATCTAAAATGTCTCCC
The DNA here is from genome assembly GCF_902686445.1 of Sciurus carolinensis. Lineage (NCBI taxonomy): Eukaryota > Metazoa > Chordata > Mammalia > Rodentia > Sciuridae > Sciurus > Sciurus carolinensis. Next base: position 144,526,666 of record NC_062216.1, read on the forward strand.
ATATACCTGTGCATTAAAGTCTTGGTCCCCAAGGCTTAAAAACAATGTAACCAGTTCACCATGGACTGAAATCTCTGAAACCATGGGCCAACACAAATCTTGACTCTTTGAAGTTGTCCTGGGCACTTTGTCACACCAATGGAAAGCTGACTAACAACAAGTAAAGAAAACATTTCAGATAATTGGGAGTGATGTCATATTTTTCAGAAGTCTGAAAATCAGTCAAACAATTTTGCAACATATAGGTTATTAAAAATCATCTTGGTAAGAACAGTTTTGGCTGAGTGTTCTGAATAGAATGGGTTAGAGAAAGAGAAGAGAGAGCAAATACTGATAATTCTTTCCAGGAATTTTGTTTTTAAAGAAAACAGGTACATTATGATTACACAAATGGTATGACTCTACTTCATGTATAACCAGAGAAACAAGTTGAACCCTATTTGTTTACAATGAATCAAAATAAATTAATTATTTAAAAAAAAAGAAAAGAAAAACAGGAGTTTTGAGTGGTATATGAAACAGAATATAAGGAATCAAAAGATTTTATGAGACTTGTAAGTCCCTCAATTTATTACTAAACTCTAAAGTAAATTACTGTTTCTCCTAGATATTTTAGGTTAGAGAGTTTTTAAAAGTTATATTTTACAGAAAAATTGAGCAAAATTTCTCCTGTATGCTCTCCTAGTAGTTTTAGAGTTTTGCATCGGTTTTGATTTCTGATCCATTTTCAATTATCTCACACAAATTGTGTGACGTCTGTGTCTACAGTCATGTCGCTGTATGTGGACATTCAGTTGGTCCAGGACCATTTGTCTAAAAGAATATCTTTTCCTGGTTGTGTTCCTTGTGTTCCTTTGTGAAAAATCAGTTGACTGTATTTGTGTTGATTCATTTCTTGACTCTCCATTGATATTTTTTGTCTATCTTTTATCAACCTGTCTAGTCTCTTACCAATAATAGCCTTGACTCCTTTTTTGATTACTGTAGATTTACATACAGTAAGTCTCAAGGTGGCCAATGTCAGTCCTCTGAGTTTTTTCTTCTTCAATGTTGTTTTTATTATAAGTTATTTTCCTATCTCTTTAAACTTTAGAATCAATTTGCTAATATCCACAAAATAATTTTCTGGGAGAGTCTTCTTTTTTTTAGTTTAAAAATATGTCGCATATTCTCCTTTGGATTCATGAAAACGAAATCCTGAAAAAACTTGATAATATATTCATTTTCACAGTTTATAATTTTGAAAAGATACTCCTTTAATTCAACTTTTTAAAAATATATTTTAAAACAAAACAATATAAATTGTTAAAAGGAAATTTTATCTCTTATATACATAATTGCTCCAGATATTTGCTTTGTAATTATATAACAACATTTTGAATAAAAAAGAAAATGGAAAACATTCTTAAGATAGACCAATATTTCTGAAAAAGAATTAGCTTCCATATGAGTAGTTTTTATGTAATTTGACACTGAAAATTACTTTAAAATTATTCTTTAAAATAATATTAAAATGTTCATAAAGAGGAAAAGGAAACTTTAAGCATAAAAATATATAGAAATCGAGGCATCAAGCATTATTAAACTTTCATAAAATTTCTTACATCCAATGAAAACATTTAACTTCAGTATTTAAAAAGAATACATTTTCCATGACAAACTGGTCAATCTATCTTTTCACCATTTCCGTGTTGAAAAAAGCTAATTAAAACAACTTTCCCAGGGATGGTTCCATAGTTTGGCTACTGTGAAAGTGATGGCTATAAATATTGATGTGGCTGTATCTCTGCAGCATGCTGACATAAGTTCTTTTGGAACTATACCAAGGAGTGAGATAACTGTGTCATATGGTGGTTCCATTTCTATTTTTTTGAGGAATATCCATACTGCCTTCCGGAGTGGTTGAACTAATCTGCAGTCCCACAAGCAATGTGTAAGTGTACTTTTTACTCCACAACTCTGTGGAACCGGTCTAGGTGCCATTAACAGAAGAATGAATAAAGAAAATGTGGTGTACATATACACACAAGGGAGAAGAAAAATTATGACATTTGGTGGTAAAGGGATGAAACTGAAGAAAAGCTTGTTAAGTGAAAAAAAAAACAGACCCAGAAAGTCAAGGATTGAATGTTTTCTCTAATATGTGTAAGCTACACCAAATAAGAAAAATAAGAAGGTGTAAGGAGGATTCCATGAAAATAGCAGATAGATCAGTGAAGTAGAGAAAGGGTATTGACGGGGCAAGAGGAAGGATGAGAAAAGGGAGTAATGTTGGCATAAATCTGACCAAAACTTTCTATGTACATGCATGAATATACCAGAGCAAATTCGCCTTTATGTATATCCATAATGCACTAATGTAAATGACTATAAATTGTAGAAGATCAGTAGAATAGAGGAAAGGGAACAGAGACAGGAAAATGGATAGTACTGTGGACTGAATCAGAGCAAATTTTATTCCTTGCTTGTATAATTATGTCAAAATAATCCCTAATATTATGTATAACTAAAATGAAATAATACAAATAAATTTTAAAAACTTTCCCTGATAGCTCATCTACTATTACAGAAAAATACTATAAATAATTATAATAATTACACTGCAGGAAAATTAGTAGAGTATCTTCTGTGGAATACAAATTAATTTCTATGGTTCTGTCTACAGAAATGAAAGAAGCTTATTGTCTTCATTACTTTAACCAACTTTACACATTTCAGACTCAAACTTAGAAGCATTTCATTTTTTTCTTTAATTCTCTCCCTAACATATTTAACCTATTAGCTAATTTTATTGTGTTCTTCAGAATACACATGGCTTTACATGTTTCTTCATGACAAAACACGTAGAGATAAAATGTAGCATTTGGATTTATAAGAACCAATATCATATTCTAACTCCATTATTCACAAGCTACAAGGACTTGGTTAAATTCTCCATCTTCTCAGAAAAGTGTTGTGAATGAAAGATCAAAAATAAGATCCTTATCTCAATAATACTGTATTACAAATCAAGTTAGATGAAATCAATACAGTGATTACTGAATGATAAAACAAATGTTGATAGCTTAGGCTTTATTTTCAATACTGGTTAAAGTTATTATATTATATATAAATTTATATATTTTTAATGACCCATTTATGTCATCTTCCAACACATTTTGCTAATGGATATAAAGGTATTTTTTCTGAACAAATAACATATACAATGTGCCACAAATACTGAGACATAATGCTATGGATACATTTCCACTCCAAATATTATAGAGCACATGTCTGCTCCAAATTTATGTTGAAATGTATTTGCCATTTTATCAGTATAAAGAGGTAGGATGTTAAGAGAAAATTAAATTATAAGAGCTCTGTTTCCATGAATGGATTAATGCTTTTATCACAGGAGTTGACTAACTATTGTAGTAATTTGGTTCCTCTTTTTTACTCTCTCCACAAGCTCTCTTATCACATGATACCATCTGCCATGTTATTTTGTAATAAGAAGGCTCATATCAGAAGTGGCCCCTTGATCTTTGAGCCAGCTTCCAGAACCAAGATGCACATAAACTTGTATTTCTTAAAATTTTTCCAAACTGCTACATTCTGTTATAGTTACAGAAAGGACACTAAGACATGTGGGCAGAGAGAAAGGAGAAAAGAAATGTACCAGTATGTTAACAATCATCTCTATGTAAGATTAATATATTTGACTTGTACTTTCTTCTTTATACTTTTGATACTGTTTTACAAATATGAATGGATATAAATCCATCTTATCTACAGAAAAATGCATTCTACTCATAATTTACTTTAAAGGAATACTTAACCTTTAGAAATGCATATCATTTTCCCAGAATTATCATCAATGGTGAATCAAAATGTTTAACTACTAAAAAATCAAGTCTATTCCTGAATTAATATTTTATATTTTACCTTAACTTTCCTGAGATAACAATAAAACACAGGTTTTTTCCCTTTAAAAGTGTAAATTGATTGTATAGTATAGATTTAAATGAGTTCATAGAAGTTAATATATTACTACTACATAGCGTTAACTTTCTATTATATAAAGCCTCTCATTCAATAAAGAAATCCATTAAATCCTCTGCTTAATAAGCCATTTAAAGACTAAAAGGTGTGTTTTATATACAGCCTTTATTTCAGGTACTATGTTACATGTTCAAAGGACACCTTTGTTAAATAATATGAACTTAGAAACATGAAGATATAAAACAGATTGTTGAACATCCTAATGGTGCCAGTCTGTCTTGGCTATGATGGTCCTAACAGTGTCATCTATCAGCAGTTCTTTCCTTTTTCTCTGCCACTGAATAAGCAGCATACTGAGTCAAGCCAAAAATTGAGATGCAATATTAGATACCATCTGTGTTGCTCATCTGATTTCAATCCAAATTGTTCTCAAGCCAATCATGGAACCAAGTGAAGAATTTGGTTGTCATTAGAATGAGGAATGAAAAAGACATGAAGCTAGAAGATGTGCATCTACTTTTCAGGCACAAAAGGGAGGTGTGCTCATTTGAAAATGCTGTTGTGGAAAAAGATTTTAGGACTAGAAAATTATTACCTGCACAAGGATAAAAAAACAATATGAATAAATACACGTGTCTTCATACGTATAATTATTTTCTCTCTCTCTCTCTCTCTCTCTCTCTCTCTCTCTTTGTCTCTCTCTCTGTCTCTCGCTCTCTCATACACAGACTAGAAGCTATTTTGTTTTTAAAATTACCTATTTTTTTTCTGAAGCGATCCACTAACCAACATACTTATTTTGACATAACATTTGCCCTTTAAACTTGTAAAATTATCATTTTAAAGAAGAGTTCTTTGTAACTTATTTATCAAAACAATTGATAATTTCAAACTACAGATAATGAGAACTTGGGGAGGTTTAGAATTTCATTCTAAAATATTATTTCTCAAAGTAGTTGAATGCTGCACGTAAAGGGAATAGACCTGTGTCCCACTGTAGACATCTTTTCTGTAAGTGAGTCAATATTGATCCACCTGCAAAGCACATGAGCTGGCCAGTTGCTTAAGAATAGGTTGTAAAGGAGATAAATTGCATCATCCTAATTTATTTTGGTAATTGCTACTAGTGGGATAGATGTTATTGGCCATTTTTATCTACTTTCATGTTTTTGTTTCTCATTTTTCTCTTTGCAACATATTTTGAGCCAGTGTTTTTGATTTATGTTGCATGACTGGAAGCCATAACATGACTCAGAACAAGATAAACATTTCTGATTTTAAAATATTATGGCACTTAAATTTTAATTTTGTGTTCAACAGGTTTTATTTGTATGAAACAAGGAGACAAAGAAACATTCACTTTGAACACTGATAAACCATAGACGTTTAGAGTTTGAAAAATAATTTCTATAGGCATATATTTCTATAGGCATATATTTCTCCATGAAATGTGCAGAACATACTATACCAAATATTAAAACTTTAGTTTATGAAGAAGGCAAGTGCAGATACTTTTAAGAATTTCCTTGTCCCATGACTACTAACCTTTGTGGATCTCAAGGGTTTTTTTATTGACAGCATGCATCTGATTTAAATATGTAATATTGAATTTAACAGTGAAATAATGCCTCAATTTCATTTAAAGTTACTATAATGACTTTTCAAAGCATATACTATTTTTAAAGGTTTTTAAACAGCATTTAGCCAAATTGATGCAGCATTTAACAGCATTTATTCAAAAAGTTCAAAAGCAAATATTCTAGAAAGTGTTTGTTTATGTTGCTTTTTGCTTTTTCCCCCATGGTATCATTTTCCAGTTACTCACATGCTACTTTACAGAGAAGTAGATTACGTTTGAAAGCAAAGATTGATTTTGCTATTTATCATATAAGTGATATATTTGTCTTACTAAAATGTTTTTAATAAGAACATAGTATGACAAATACATTGTTGAACTAGATATCAAGGTTTTCATGTTAAACAGTCTACTTTAAATGAAATGATCTGGAACAAGCCTGACACTTTCAGAAAAAAGAAATAAAAAACTACATGCAATTTTTTCTATAAGATTACTCCCTTATTAGTGAATCTAAAGTTATGATTTTCATATTGAAATACTGCAAACATATATAAGAAGTTATGCAACTTAACTTTAAATATGTGAACTCATAATTTGTATCTTTAATATTTCTATTCTGGCAGTTCAGCATTATTTGTGGTTTCACTTTCCAAAGTTTCAGTTACCCATGTTAACCATGGTCAGAAAATATTAAGTGGAAAATTCTAGAAACAGCAATTCATAAGATTTTAATTGTAGGCTCATGTTGCATGATGAGATTTTATGGTCTGGCTTTGTCTCATCATCCCTTTGTCCTGTCTTAGTTATCAGATCAAGTGTCAGGTCATCGCAATGCTTGCTTTCAAGTAATACTTATTTTATTTAATAATGGCCCCAAAGCCCAAGAACAATGATGGTGAAAACTTTAATACAGTATGTTATTATATTTGCTTTTACTTTATTCTTAGCTATTGTTGTTAATTTCTTACTATGCTTAAATTATAAATTAATCTTCATCATGGATGTATATGTATAGGTACATACATATTTCAGTGTTATCCATGGTTTTAGGCATCTGCAGTCTATGAACATAATTTCCACAGAAAAAGAAAGATCACTGTAACACAAAACTCCAGGGAAAGCACTTTAACATAGCCTAGCCCAAAACCATACTCACTAAATAAGGGCTACTTACTGTCTTTCAACTCTTGTATATTATATCTAAATTACATTTCCTAAGTTATACATACCAACATCTTAGGAATAAAATAAAAGTGCACTCAGAAAGATGTATTAATTATTTAGCATGAATTCTAACTTCCTACAGATTTTTATCAAGGTTTTCAAAACAAAAGTTTTAAAATAATTCAATTCTGCCACAATTATGAGAACTTCAAAACTTTCTGCCAATGTCTGAAATTTATACAAGCTCTTAGGTTGTATGTTATATATCTCTTCATTTAATTGTATTCTTCATAATTGCAAATAGAATTAAAAGTGCTTGAAAGAATATTAATAAGAATTTTTTAAAATATATGCATTAGAAAAACTTCAGTTGCATAGTGAGTGGCAGAATAAGGTAAAATTAGAAGTGTATAAAATGCATGATTATGTATTTGATGGAGAAGAATTCCAAAATGATTTTTAAACTATCGAAAAAACAGAGATAGGAAGATGATTAGTCACATGCCTACGTAGGTATCAGCTAAAGTTTCCTGGATACAATTAATTTTTTAAAAATTAACTGTAGCCACATGTACACAGAATAAAAATAACAGTAACATGATTAATAAAAATGATATAAAACCTATCAATCAACAGCCTAATAGCAATGACATGACAGAAACTTTTATAGAAGTTTCTCAGGTGGAGAAGAAAGAAACAAAAAGGAATAAAGAAAGGAAGGGAGAGAGGAAAGGAAGGAGGAAATTATAGGGTACTGAGTGAGTAAAACAAACTAGGAAATTTTTGCTTGTTTTACTCCAGAAAAAAATTCAAGAGGCACATTATTATTATTATTATTATTTTTTTTTTGTGTGTGTGTGTGTGTGTGGTGGGGATGGAACCCAGGGCCTTGTGCTTACAAGGCAAGCACTCTACTGATTGGGCTATCTCCCCAGCCCTATTCTTTCAACCATATAGCAAGTTTTACTATTAAAAATTAGATTCAATATTGCAAATTACAAATATGGTGATCCACATCCTATCTCAGCACATTGTCTGGCCTCAGAGTGCCAGTGGAGGGTCACGGAGTACTGATTTTAACATTGTAACCTGTTACCTTGGGAGTATGAATCAAGTGTTGCAGGGTTTAGGAAAAAAAAAACTGCTAGTTCTGCCTGTAAGGATTTAAAAAGACTAATACACAGTAAAAAAAAAAAAAAAAAAAAAAAAAAAAAAAGAAAGAAAGAAAGAAAAAAAAATGACTAATAAATGTAGTGACACATATTGGGGATTGAAACTTTAGAAGGAACTTTTTTACAAGTTGAATGAAAAGCAAGATCATTTAGGCTTATATGGCAGGTTAACTTACTTTGTAGGTGAAGAAAAGAACACATATTTCGAAGCCAAAAAGGTAAATTGCAAATAAGTAAATACAACTGCAAAGATTAAATAGAGAATGCACACTGCAGAACAAGTACAGGGCAACAGATGCCTACTGCAGTGTAGGCAATACAAAGCAGCAATGTGAAAAACGCATAAAAATAAATAATTGCTAAAATAATTGCTACATAATTGCTGCAGTTACTGCTGAGTTTCAAAATAACATAACCTTCAAACTAGCACATTTTTATTACTTATACTTTAATAAACTTTGTATTCTACCTGGAAGAATACACTGACTCGTTCAAGATTAAATTCACAATTCACAGCAGTTCAATCATTCAGGCTTGCTTCAGGCACAGTTTCTGTCTCCAGCTCCTGTGGTACTTCATATTCCTCTGTTTAAATAATGGATGAGATATCACACAGTGATTGTAACGACAAGAAAAAGATTATGTTACTTCATTTTTATTCTGAGACCACTTGCCGCTTGCACTTTTTTTTTCCACCAAAAAAAAAAAAAAAAAAAAAAAATCCCAGCGCTAAGGATAGAAACCAGGAATTAGCATATGCTTGTGTTTAAAACCTAAAGCAGTAAGTGGAAACTATGTGGGCAATATTTTTATTTGCTAAAGATACTTTAGTAATATCTTTAATGTCTTTAACATTGAAAAATTTTCCTCTTTTTCTCTGTATTTGTTAAAACTAAGAAAACAGTATCAATGCTATCTACCTAAATTATATGTCTCATAGATATTTCAGGTTTATTAAATTAACTTTTACTTTATTGTAAAATTATTATTGCTGACTAATGGATTAATCAAAAGTACCTATTTTCTCATTTAAAAAGATAATGATTTTTTTAAAAAGTTAAAGGGTGTTCTTGTTTTATTTTTTGTACTTTTTCATTGACCAATTTTTCTACTCTGTGGATGTAAAAATAAGATCGAACAAAAGAAAATTTTCACTGACTACATGTCTTTCCTGAGTACTACTTTCAGTTCATTTCACAGTTATTACTAAACATAAATTCGCCATAACAGGAAGAAACAAAAGTCAATGCACTCCAATTGTCTAATACGCTAGTGTACTCCATATTTCTTTCCATAAGAGTCTAGATAACAAATATTTTAGGGTTTATAGGTCATATTGTCTCTATGACAACTATTTAATTCTGATTTTATAGCATGAAACCAGATGAAGACAATATATAAATAAATGGTTGTTATTATAAATAAATGATTGCTTTCCAATAAAATTTTCTTTATAAAAACAGCAAGCTAAATTGGCCCTTTGGTCATGGTTTGCTGAACTTCACTCTAGAAAGAGTCCTAGATATGTACACATAAGTAAAGACTTTATAATTTTCTTGAAATTGTTTAATTGCTAAGAAGGGAAGTGGAGCAATAGGGGTGGGGCAGATCACAAAATACTTCAATACTTTTTCCAGAAGGTAATTATATATTTCTTTCCTCAGAATTCGAAAAGTAAGTTGTCTAGATTATTTTCTTAAGTGTGTATTTCTCAATCTGGATTTCCTAATGACATAAAATATATATCCAAGGATAACCTACATATAATGTCATTAAAAATGAATTTATATAAAACCTAACCTTTTAAATAAAACATTTGGTTGTTCAACATCAATGCACCAATGTAGGACAAAAGCTAAATTTATCTATCCGAATTTATCTATTTAAATGCACTTCATATTTAAAAACACAAAAGAATTTAAATGACTGAAATTTACTTAGAATTTTTTAAACAGTTTTCGAAATTAATTTTGAAACACTTAACAGCTATGAAAGTTGTTAGGATATGTATGTTGGAAAGGCAAAGGTTGGCAATATTTCTTTTTGGCAGGTTTTCTCCCTGTCTTTGGAAAGAATATATTCACTCTGAAAATTGTATTCTCTTGGAGGACCAGTGAAGTCCAAACGTGATACTTTCAACATTATCAGTTTTACTTAGCACAGTAAGCTTGCTATGTCTTTTGTTCACTTGTTGCTTACTCTATTATTCTATGAACAACCAAAGTTACAACACTAGCTATAGTCTTCCCAGCACTAGTTCTAAAATTTAAACAGTATAAGTATCATTAACAGTGCTGTTTTAAGTCACTCTTAGATCCACATCATAGTTTCTGCTATAGTATGTTTGGGCCAGATGGAAGAAACCTTACTTTATTTTTCTGTTTGTAGTAACTACAGTGGTCTTCAGTCAAACATAAAACAGATTCAACATATGAGAGACACTGTAGAAAGGTGCAAACCAAAAATTTAGTTTAGTAAATTTTAGTAAAATTAGTTAATTTTATGGGTAGCTTTTGTTTGCTTGGAGAAAACTGAAAAGTAGTTGTATAGAAAATGAGCTATTTTTGCTTTTTTGCTTTTATTTTCTAGATAATTCAGAAAGAATAGAAAAAAACGTCACCTAGGTTTTGTACATAATTTTACAAAGTCATACACTAATTCACTTTTTGTGGGTAAATATATCTGAATTCCCTATATTGGCAAACTAATTATAACAAACACTAGGTATTAATAAGCAACATATGTTAATTTGTATAATTGCTTTCCAGTTACCCTATTTGATAAAGAAATTTACACATTGAGGAAAGGTTGACTTATAAAGAAGACTAACTTGACCACAAAATCTCAGAAATAAATTCTTAAAAAGAAAAAAAGGAAAGTGATTGTGCTTGTCCAGGAAGTTTTGTCTAACACTATCACTAACACCCACAGAAAAGACTAGGAAAAAATCAAATACCTTTCATTATTTGCTTCACTTATAAATATCATAAAGGAGGAATAAAAGCATATTAATAAATAGAAAGCATAGTCAAGTCAGTCATTTCTCTTCTCACACCAAATAAAGTTTATTACTCTAATTTTACACCACAGACTTATAGAATTGTATCATCTCAATGGTCTTCTTGATTGAGAATAAATGCCTCATTAAATTTAAATATAGCAACCTAATAACAATAGTAAAACCACAGAGAATAACGACTGACATTAAAGGAGCACACATCACTCTTTGGCATATATTCAACTTCCAGATGAAATTCAAACTCTGATATTCACAATTGCATAATAAATGAAAGAGGACCATGGAATGACATGAGGATATAATAAAATCAAACAACTTGAGAGCAATATTCAAATGAAAAGGAAGATCCTATGGTTGTTTTTGAAATGGAAAGTAGGGGGAAGACACAACATATAATTATGATTCATAGGTTACTCTCCATGACAGTTACGTGGATAGGGATGAAGTTCACTGACATCAGCAATAAAGGAAAAGGAGGAGGAGTACAAGTAGAGTTCAAGTTTTTAACGTAGAGAGTTTGAGGTGCCTTGAAATTCTCAACTGAATAGGAACTTGGCTATCTGCAACTGGAGTTCAGAAAAGTCTGTTTCTGGTATAATTTGAAAAGCTATTTTCCAGGCCTCAGACACAAATAACCAATGCTTATTGTATGTATTTTTTGATGTCACAAAAGAATTAATAATTCAATATATCCAATGCCTAATCTAAAATATGTCTTATCAAAATCTATCATCCATTTTTCTGGTTTCATTACTAAATGGCATTTCTACACATCCAATTTTATAAACCAGAAGCTTAACCAACTCTTTCCTAAAATCCATCTTCCACATTTAGGGCTTTCAAGAAACCCAAGGGTCAAATTAGAGAAGCTCCTCTCTTGTAGGCTGCTATCAGAGACCAATCTGTCAATTTTGCTGTGTAAGTCCTTCTGAAATCCATCTGCTTTCTCCATCTCAAGGTTCACTTCATCAATGTAATTGCTTCTTAAATGTTCCCACATTTACTCCTTCTGCTTGTATTGTATTTTTCTGAATGAACCTGGAACCGTGTATTTAAAATATGAATATGATCACATAAATCTTTTGCTTAAACTCTAATAATTTTTCTTCTGTGATCTTAGGATAAAGATCAAATCCTTAAACTAGACAGCAAATTAGCACAAAAATATCCCTCCTCATGACCTAATTTTATCTCATTTCACTACTCTCTTTCCTCCTTTCACTCACAAGGACCAATTTTTCATTAAAAACTCCATACTCCTTTATATATATAAATAATTTGGATCTTTCAATGTGAGAAATTTAAAATGAATTGGACTGAAAGGGAAATTATCACAAATTATATACAAAAGTTTATAAAAATGACAGGAGGAAGAGAGAAACATGCATAGGAAAAAGAAATATAAGTTTTCTTTGGATTTTAGGACAGCAGAATCAGTTCAACAGATTCATGTCAGTAACCATACAGCAATGAATGAGGTCCAATTTTCCATTTTTAAAACTCTGTTCAAAATTCATGTTCAAGGAGAAAGCATGTGACTAGCCTGTTTTAGTCAGCTTTCTTGCTGCTTTGACCAAAAGACCTGACCAGAACAATTTTAGCAGAGGACAAGTTTATTTGGCTCATGGCTTCAGAGGTCTCAGTCCACAGATTGCTCCATTTCTCTAGACCCAAGGTAAGGCAGAACATCATGGCAGAAGGGTGTGGAAGAGGAACAGTTCAGGACAAGCTCAGGAAGCAGAGAGAAAGAGCTCTCCTCACAAGGGACAAAAAAAAAAAAAAAAAAACAAGGATGTGCCCCAGTGACCTACCTCCTCCAGCCACACCCCACCTGCCCTCAGTTGCCACCCAGTTAATCTCTGTGAGTGGATTAATTCACTCACTAAATTTTAACTCTCATAAACTAAACACTTCATTGTTCTTGTGTTGTCTCACACATGAGCTTTTGAGGGACATCTCAAATCTATACTATGACATGGTCTAACTTGGGCAACACATATATACATTGCTTGATATAGAAGAAAAGGAATTCTGATCAACAACACCTCTACCATGTTCCATCAGAGGAAACAAAATCCTACAAAAGTAAACTGAGGCACCATTACAAAAGAATAAAATTCATGATCGATAACCCAAAATTTAAAAGACCTTACATACTACATTAAAATTTTATTCTACTGCTACCACAAATTACAATGATTTTAATGAATGAATAATTTAATTGAACTCAGTTTCAGTATCTAATATCAGCTTATAAAACATGCTCTCAAGAACACCCTTCCCATATCAGTCTAACTTTTGTACATTGATGAACATGGTATATTTTTCATAAATAATTTGACCACAAACTACATTCGGCAATTTACTTACATGATTATTTGATTGGAGGATAATGAGCATCATTTTTACTCCAATTTTACCCCAGTAGTAAACACATAAATGCCTCTCAAAAGGTGGGTGTTCAGCAGACAATGGCTAAGTAAGTGAATGAGAACATGCCGTTATTTGATATTATAATGGTAATTGAGTTGGATGGGAACGCCCCCAGAATGAACAATGAAATTGGAACCCAAATGTGTACTAAGTCCAGGAGAAGGAAACCAGTTTTCTGCTAAACTACAGAAACCATAAGCAGAGTTTTCTAAAGAAAAAGTGATCCTGACACAGGACACAGAGAAAAGTGTTCTGGGATTGATAAAAAGTTATTGGATTAGCAGAAAGAACTTTTTTTTTTTTTTTTTAATGTTCTTGGGAATAAATTTAAGGGCACAATTGTGGGAGGTAAGAAATCAGAAAAAAAATTGTTCAGCACTTTCAAGATGAATAGCTCAGAAATGTAGGAAGAGCAATAGCTGGATAGAATAGGTATTCCAAGGATTTTTTTTTTTTTCCTCTGTTGTAGTAGTGCCATACTTCTGGAGTATTTGAGAAAAGACAAACCTGGAATATGTTTAAATATTTACATAAAAATAAAAAATGCCGGGGAGGTGGCACATGTCTGTACACCAGCTACTCAGGAGACTGAGGCTGGAGGATCACAAGTTTGAAGCCAGACTGGGCAACTTAGCAAGACTGTTTCTCAAAATAAAAAAGGTGGGGGTCAGGGCTGTAGCTCAGAAGTAGAACACCTCATATGCAAGGCCTTGGGTTCAACATCTAACACCACTAAGTACATACATATTTACATATTTACAAACAAACTGAGCACAGGTGAGAACAAAGGCAACTGACCAAAGAAGTGAAAATCTAGGCCATTATTTACAGATAGGGAAGATCTCATTTTTTAAGGAAAGGGGAGTAGTGCTTTGAGTACAAATAAGGTTATAGATATAGAACTAGAAATGTAAGGGAGATTTTGTCTATTTGGCCTGAGAAGTCTATGAAAGTAATCCAGAATGAGGAACTTGGACAGTACTCCTAGCAACAGAGTGAAATAAAAAGACAGAAGTAGCTAGAGAATTAAAATGACAGGCAGCATTGAACACAAGCTTTATAGGGCTTGAAGTTTGAATCATGTTTTTCCCTCTTAAAGAAAAGAAGAGAAAATTATAAGCACAACAATAAGCATAAGGTCTTAGGAGGGGTCTGTACATGTGAGGAACCTTTAAGCTTGAACTTCTTATTCTTCATGATCAGTCTGTTTCTCACCACAAGAAGTACCAAGCAAGTTGTCATGGAGTGAGAGGGGATGGATTTGGTCTGCTTTAGATTATGTAGAAGGAAATGAGAGGGAGGGGAGATATGGAAAATGGTGGAATGAGACAGACATCAGTACCCCATGTACATGTATGGTTACACGAATGGTATGAATCTACATCATGCACAACCATAGAAATGAAATGATGTACCCCTTTTGTGTACAATGAATCAAAATGCAGTCTGCAAAAATAAATAAATAATTAATTAATTTAAAAAAGGATTGTTATAACTGCCATCAAGAATGAATTGGAAATAAAGTGTGGAAGCCAGGAAGTAAACAAAAAAAGAGAAAGAAAGAAAAATATAAGATCAAAACAACCTAACAGCTATGTCTATATTTTTTAATTATTAAGCCTTTAAATATTTATAGCAATTTTTAAGTTCACAGCAAAATTGGAGGAAGGTACAGAAATTTTCACATACTCCTGCCTCCACCCTATGAGAGGCATCCACCTACCTAAGCCTCCCTCATTATCAAAATCTTTATCAAAAATTCACATACCTAACCTCCCTCATTATCAAAATCCCTAACCAGAGTGGTACATTTGCTGATTAGCCTATATTGATAGACTTGTTGATATCCCTCTATTGACACATCACAATCAACAAAAGTCCATCATTTATAGTAGAGTACATTCTTGGTGTTGTGCAATCCATGGGTTCAGAAAAATAATGGCATGTAACTGTTTTTTTTTTTTTATTGTAAACAAATGGGGTACAACTTGTTTCTCTGGTTGTACATGAAATAGAGGCATACAATTTGTGTAATCATACATTTACATAGGGTAATGAAGTTTGATTCATTCTGTTATTTTTACTTCCCCCCACCCCTCCCACCTCTCTTTTCCCTCTATTCAGTCCCTCCTTCTTCCATTGTTGCCTGCCTCCCACCCCACATTGTGTATCATCATCTGTTTATCAGTGAGATCATCCGTCCTTTGGTTTTTTGGGAATTGGCTTATCTCACTTAGTATGATATTCTCCAATTTCATCCATTTGCCTGCAAATGCCATAATTTTATCTTTCTTTACGGCTGAATAATATTCCATTGTATATGTATATACCACAGTTTCTTTATCCATTCATCTGTTGAAGGGCATCTAGGTTGGTTCCACAATCTGGCAATTGTGAATTGAGCAGCAATGAACATTGATGTGGCTGCATCTCTGTAGTATGCTGATTTTAAGTCCTTTGGGTATAGGCCAAGGAGTGGGATAGCTGGGTCAAATGGTGGTTCCATTCCAAGTGTTCTAAGGAATCTCCACACTGCTTCCTAGAGTGACTGGACTAATTTGCAACCCCACCAGCAATGTATGAGTGTACCTTTATCCCCACATCCTTGCCAACACCTATTGTTGCTAGTGTTCTTGATAGTTGCCATTCTAATTGGGGTGAGATGGAATTTTAAGATAGTTTTGATTGTAACTATTATTATTAAAGTGTCATACAGAATTTCACTGCTCTAAAAATTGTATTCTCACCTATTCATCCCTCCTCCAGCTATTGGTCTTTTACTAACTTCATAGTTTTGCCTTTTCTAGAATGGCATATATTTGGAATCAAGCAATATACAGTCTTTTCAGATTGATTTCTTTCAATTAGTGATAGGCATTCACAGTGATTCTTCCATGAATTTTTATGTTTTTATAGCTTTGTAGCTCTCTTTTTTCTTTGAAGCACAGAAAATTATTCTGTGCTGAATGAACCACAGTATATTTACCCATTCACCTACTGAAAGGCATTTTGCTAGCTTCTAAGTTTGGACAGTTATAAATAGAGCCACTATAAATATCTGTGTGCAGGATTTTGTGTGAAAGTAAGTTTTCAAATACTTTGGGTAAATACCATGGAATGTAATGCTGGATCATGTGCTAAGAGCATGTTTAGTTTTAAAAGAAACAACCAAACTGTAATCCAATATGGCTGTAGCATTTTACATTCCCACCAGTAACAAATTAAAGTTCCTGTGGTTCTGCATTCTCACCAGCATTTGGTGTGATCAGTGTTCCAGATTTTGACTATTTTAATAAGTATGTAGTGGTATTTCATTGTTATTTTAATTTACATTTCCCTGAAGATATATTCTAGGGCACATCTTTGTTCATGTTTATTTGCTATCCATGGGACTTTTTTGGTGAGGTTTTTTTTCAAGGTCTTTGTCCCATTTTTTAAACAGGTTGTCAGTTTTCATACTGCTCTGTTTTTTACTATTCAGCTATGTCTCCACAGAATCAAGCCCAATTAGCCATATAATGAATTCCTTGGTTGCCAAAGGCAAATGAGCATTTTCATTCTTTTTAAAAACATAATAAATAACAGTCATGCCTTATTTTAAATAATCAGACATTGCATATAAATATTTTATGATATTCATTTGCCTAGAGTCTCACAACAAACTGACTTAGTTTAATAAAATTCCTTGAGATGAACTTCAAAATGATGCAGGATGAATATGCATGTGAAGTCAAATTTCTTTCTTAATTACATTCAACTGGGACAAGTTTTTTTTTTTTTTTTTTTTTTTTTTTTTTTTAAGGAGCATGAACTATCTTACTGGAAAAATTGTTAGATAAGTGTAGACTCACATGAATTTTAAAACATGATACAGAAACATTCCTTTTATACTTTGCTCCCAATGGTTGCATTTTGCAATATCATAGTGTAATATCATGACCAACATATTGACAGTGGCACAATATTCTGCTCTTGTTCAGATTTCATCAATTTTAATTTTACTCATTTGTATGTGTGTCTTTATGTGCATGTTGTTTAGTTTCTATATACGTGTGTCACCTGTGTGGATTCATGTTATCTATCAGCACAGTTGAGTTGCTGAACAATTTCAACACCACACACATAAAATGAAATTATATGAACTTTTTTTTCTGCCTAAGAAAACAATTAAAAAAAAAAAACCTAGTTTCTCTACTGGCATTATAAAACCATCCAGTCATAAACTAAATTAAAATTTTCTGAACTTAAACATTAGGAACATCTGAAGAAACACCACACTTGACATCTTTATTTTATTTCAGGCAATGAAATGTAACCAACACCTATTTGCATACAAATTAGAAGTGAGAAGACCAGTTTCTAAGACATTAGATATTAGAATCAAGTTAATAGGTTCAGATACTTAGCACAACAGACATTTTGCATGAACTTATATCTGATTATTATCATTTTTACGGGTTCTCTCTTCCTGTCCCTGAAAACCAAACAAAATCAAGAAAGAATTCATGATAGTTTTCTGAGAAACAGTATTACATTTTTAAAAATTTTTTTTTAGTGGTCAATGGGTATTTTATTTTATTTATTTATATGTGGTGCTGAGTATCAGACACAGGGCCTCACACATGCTAGGCAAGAGCTTTACCACTGAGCAACAACTCTAGCCTCCTTACATTTATTTTATATGAGAAAGATATGGTTTGCCAGAACAAAACATTTATGTAAAGTACATAAAGTACCAATATTTAAGTTACACAGTATTTAGAATATATTCTATGTAAATAAGTGAATAATTATATCATGTTTAAATACAGAAAGATATTAATATTGAGGAATACATTTATATAAATATATGTTTAAAGCATAATTATTCATGTGTCTGTGTGTTGTATAAATACATAGTTATGATGTGTGCTTGCATATTTAATAAAATTTTTTAAAAACACTATTTCTACTTAAATTCACAATATCTTTTGACTTTATTATGACAGAAGGAAAGAACGAAAGCAGAGTTCATCTGTAATTCTTCCACATTAAACTTTTTCCTATTGGAGAAGTTGGACTTTCATTGAGTAAATTACCTTTCTTTCTTCCCCTTTTTAATCCCAGGGCATGGACTACAGCATAGTTTAATCTCATGAACACTGTTGTAGGAAGTGAGTTCCTCCCTAACACTGGAACAGTCCATGTAGACTTGTAGTATCATTTCTGGCTAGATGACTATTTGATTTAATTTCACAGACTTGAATGGAGAACTCAGGGGTCTCTCCTTTCAGTGTAAATTTTTCTGTGGAAAGTGTTAGGAGTAGCCATACAATTATTTAAGGTCAGCGTATTAGTCCATTTTTTGTTACTATAACAAAATGCCTAAGGCATGATAAAGAATTTTATAAAGAAAAGAGACTTATTTAGCTCACAGTTCTGGAAGTTCAAGGTCATGATGCTATATCTGCTCAATTCTGGGAAAGGTGTTATGGTCGATGGCATCACAATGGCAAGAAGGAGAAATTACACTCACAAAGAGAAAGCCAGAGAGAGTGACTCAGAGTCAGGCTCATTCTTATAAAAATTCACGACCACAAGAACTAACTCAGTCCCATAAAAACTACCTAATCCATATGGCTCAAGGACCTTTCGCTAGACCTCACTTTACATTGCTACTCTGGAGGACCAAGTTCCCAACACATGAACTCTCAGGGAAAAATTTAGATCGCATCTGAACCATAAGAGCCAGGCACAGTTGAAAATTAGCTAGAGGATTATTGATAAAAATCCAAACATGAAATAAATAAATAAAATAAATAAATGTTAAAAACGAGGAAAAGCAAAGTTTATACTGAGAATAGTTGAGTGGCTAAAGAGTAGATGGAGGTACTGAAATGAATCAGGGATTCTGGTAATTTGCAGAATAATTTCTACTAATAAGTGACTATACCTAGAAAGATTCAGGTGTTAAAGGGACACATATCTACAACTTACTCTCAGAGTTCAGAAAAAAAAAAAAAACACAACATGTGTGAGTGTATGTGTGATGCATATGTGTTAGCTTGTGTGCAAGTGTTAATGTAAATGTGATAAGATGGAAATATCTGAGAAGTATGAATCCTCTATACCACTCCTACAATTTTAATGTAAATCTAAAATTGCCAAATTAAGTTAAAAATAAATGAAGCAAAGCAATTCGAAGTTAGCTGATATTTTTATCTTTCATGTCTTGAGGTTATTTTTTTACTTATTTGTTTATTTTTTATTTTTTACAGACTGCGTTTCAATTCATTGTACACAAATGGGGTACATCATTTTATTTCTATGGTTGTACACAATGTACAGTCAAAAAACCAGAGGCAGAATGTTTTCCCTGATAAGTGGATGATGATAAATAATGGGGTTGGAGGGGTGGGGAGTGAGAGAAGAACTGAAGTTATTTTTTGTTGATGTATGAGGAGAAAAAATATAGATGTCCCCTTAGGGAACAGACAGATAAAGAACCAGTAGGCATTAATTAAAAACAAATGAGACAGATAAGAATTTATCTAAAATGAGGGACCAGGGTTGTATTCAGTGGTAGAGTGTTTGCCTGACATGCACAAAGCTCTGGGTTCATTCTCCAGCACACATGTGCACGCGAGCGCACGCACGCACGCACGAGCGCGCGCGCACACACACACATACACACACACACACACACACACACACATACACAGAAAAAAAAAATCTAAAGTGATCCCTAATATGATCCTTCTTTGTCTATCACACTGTCACTTTTTTCCTTCGAATCTTGACTTTTTATCTGGATTGCCACAGCAGTCTCTTAATTGGTATTCCTACTGCCAAATCCACTACACTCTCCATTAATTTTCCTAAGTAATTGCATCACAGGAATATTTCTGTGTCCCAACACTTGCGCTATGTTTAAGTGCCTAAAGTTAGAGACTGAGACTTATTAATTGCCATGCACACCCAAAGTTAGGTCCTAACTGGCAGATTGATTTGTTAAAATGATAATCATTTGACCCGAAGCTACATGAAGCAAGCAGTCATTTATGTAGGGACATTTTATATATTCTTATTAAATACACAAGACCAATACAAAGGACAGAAAAACAACATTCATATTGTGCTAAGTTAATAGAATAAGTGAGGTTAAAGAGTGATGAAGATGGAACTCATAGAAAATGCCACACTTCAATTCATTGCTTCTTGGTATTATTGTCAAATTCAGAATCCTGGAGTGGATGAACCCTAAGACTAACCCTATTCTTTACTTTGTTCTTGTTTTTCCTTCCATGTTCTTTTTATTTTGTCCTTTTGTAGAGAAGTAAATTAGTAGATTTCTTATGATTCTTTTGATCAAAACTTCAGAATAACAGAAAAATATCTTGGAGAGTAGATGAGCATAGAACAAGCAAGTCATATAAAGAGGTGAGCAACTTTCTCAAATTCTAAAGTACAGCAAAAGTACGACAAATTAATACACAGCTAAAGGTCAATAAATGCTTTCCCACAGGGCCACACAAACAGACACACAAATACACACATGCAATGTACCTCTAGTGGAGAGTACATTGCAATGAAATAAAAATATGTGGATTACAGTTATGGGTCTCCTCCTAATTTGCTGTTTCTTTCCATAGTAATTTAACTTCTCTGAGCTTTAATTATCCTAAAAGTTAGGAAAATATGTACTTCTTAGAGAAACAAAATCTACAAAATGGGGATAGAATTTCCCAAATGAATCATATCTTGAAATAAGGATAACCATCTAGAAAATAAAATGAATAATGATTGTAAAAGTTTAATTGATTCATTGTACACTAATGGGGTACATTATTTCATTTCTATGGCTGTACACGATGCAGATTCATACCATTTGTGTAATCATACATGTACATAGGGTATCAATGTCTGTCTGATTTCACAATTTTTTCATACTTCAGTAATACAGCCACATCAATGTTTATAGCAGCTCAATTCACAATAGCTAGATTGTGGAACCAACCTAGATGCCCTTCAACAGATGAATGGATAAAGAATCTGTGGTATATATACACAATGGAATATTATTCAGCCATAAAGAAGAAGAATATTATGGCAGTTGCAGATAAATGGATGGAATTGGAGAGTATCATGCTAAGTGAAAGAAACCAATCCCCAAAAAACAAAGGTTGAATGTTTTCCCGATAAGTGGATGATGATATATAAAGGGGGCACATTTGTAAAACAAAGAGAGGAAATGTTCAAGTCCATGTGTCTGTGTGAATGAGGAAAAACTATAGAAGGATATATGATGGTTGTTATCAATGTTAGATCAGAGAAGTGGTTACAGAGATGAGAGATCATTTTACTTTGATATTTCTATTAAAATCATCATGTATAACTGAAATTCAAATGAATGAAATAAAAATTAAAATGCACCACATAAATTTGTCAATGAAGAATGGGTACTACTTTTCAAACAAACAAAAAATCAACTTATATCATTAAAAATAAAGAGAAAAAAATGTAATTGAAATCATGAAATTCTGTGCTAACATAAACTAATTTAAAATAGGAAACACATTATATATTTATAAATAAAAGATAACACCCTGGAAGGCAAATTCAAATTCTCTTATAGACTCTGCAAACAAAATGTTGGTGCCAAATGTGTAGAATGTTTTATGATTTCAATGAATTTATTCCAAATCTATCTAAAAAGGTAAGTTACATATTGACTCTGATTCCATAGTCTTGTGCTTCAGTGAATATTGCTCAAATTATGTTTCATAAAGAGACTCAAATTTTAAAAGCGAAAGTATAGTAATATAAATGGGAGAAATGAATTAAAACATTCTTTTAATCACTGAAGTCTTCCTCATATTGGCAGTGCAGCTCAATATGTCCAGTGTAACTCTGTTTTCATGGTGATTTGGAGACCAGAAAGCTCCTTACTACCCCAAATATAACTGATGAATATTCAAAAATTTCAAATTATTCTGAATTCTCATGGAATATCAGCAATCAATACAGAAAACAGAACTGTATCAAACAGAACTATATCAATAAGGTATGATTTTCATGAGATCCTTAGGAAACGTTCTAATCTGTGTTAACTGCTGACTCTAACACAATTCCCCTATCAGCCAAAATGCCCCTGCCTCAGTAAGCCCTCCAAAAAGTAACAAACTCCTCCGATGATGTGATCCTGCTAACCCTGTAAAACTCAGACCCTCTTTCGGTCAGTTCCATTTTCCTTTTGAAAATGTACCCCTCATTGCTGATCCATTGAGGTCTATCTCTGCTTCTTTTTCTTTTGTGTTCTCTTTCGTTTTCTTTCATGTAGAGTAGGTACCATGGTCTAAGCTATCTGCTCAATATTTAATGTGACTCTTCCTACTTGGTTTATGCAGAAGCTCTGTTGAATCAAGTACTTTGAGGAAACTGAACATGAGAGGGCTGAGGGACTTATCTCAAGGATAATAAATGGTAGAAACAGAAAAAAAACAGAGAATTTTAACTCCAGAACTTTGTTTTTGAGTACTTCGTTCTGGTCCTGACCCAGAACAGATAGGTACGTTTTGTGGCAGACTTGAACACTTTCATCCTACCACAATATTCAGTAGTTAGTCAGACATTACACTTACACATTCAGTGTCCAATTTGTAACAATGTGCATATCTGAATGTTAGCTCAGATCTGAGATCAAACAATTTTTTAAAATTACATTTCCTGAAATAATTTATTCATGTTTATTACAAATATTGTTTTGAACTTGGAGCATGTACTACATTTCAAAATATAGTGATGCTTTTGGAAATCGAAGTGTGTTTTCCCTATGTGACATGAATTATTCTTTACCAGTTAATAAGATGTTATTTAATAAATCTGCATGTAATAGCATTTATAATTCTTTGTGAACATGCATAAAATGGATAAAAATGTTCCTTTTTATAGAATTATCATGACCTGTTCATAAATCCAATCATAGTTCTTTCCTGCATACCCTACCATATAAAACAGGCACTTTTTCTCCCCACCCACGTTTTATCCAATATGATTAGTTAGACTGAGTTTTCCCTTCTCCTCCCTCTTCCCCTGGAGAATGTCTTTCATAGACTTTCCCTTCCTGTCACAGTATTACAGAGTTAAGCAATCACATAAAAACACTACTAGTTTTATTTGTTACATGCTTACTAGTTCCTACACCAGTTAAAACTTGAAAATCATTCTTCCAAAATGCTACAGTGCATTTAATTACTGTCTTGCTGATAAAGAGTTTTTTTTTATTATTACACTAGAGTTAATCATGGTTTTATTGTTTATAAAAAGTTCATTACTAAAGGGTGTTTAATGGTTATCTGCTAGCATTTTAAAATGGCATGGTGGTAATCAGCCCTCAAAGGACTGTGTCTACCTAAGGTTAGCTGAAAAACACAGCAGTCTAATTAGCATACCAAATCACCACCCAGCCATCTGTTATCTCTAGGCAAAGCGGAAGAAAATGTAAATGTCTGGGAAATAAGAGCTTTGTATGAGAAGTCCATATTTTTTTCACCCACTGCATTTGTCGTGGTACTGATGCTGTTGATGATGAAAAGAAGTTTTTGTTTCTGTCATCCTTCTGTTGTTGAAAAGCCTATAAGAAAATGTGTGAGAGAGAATGGAACCATAGAATCATAACACACACGTATCACCTCGGTCTGTTTTTAAAGATCAAAAATAGGATGCAAAGTAGGTGGACAAACAGAGCTTCACACCCTAGAGCTACTCATCTGACACCTTGTACTGATGCAAACTCATTATAAAAATGACACAGTTTTCAAATAGGTAGCATATTTTATTGCCAGATTTAAAAACTACACAGCTCTAATCTTACCCTTAGTCACTCTATTTATTTTTCACACAATCCAGTTTATACAAAAACAATCCTTGTTTTGATACAAAACAAGTGAATGGTGTTGTCATGTTCTGGCCTTTAAGAACATATTAGTTTTTTTTTTTTTTTTTCAAACAATATTATTATCCTTTTTCCTGCTGAGTTTCCCTAATATCGAAAAAAAAAAAAAAAAAACCCTAAACATTCATCATGCTTTAATAATGAAGCAATGGAAATAGAAAAGAGCTATATGCAAAGTAATTCATAATGATGAGATTAAAAAACACTCTCACCCTCCTTTTGTATCTCACTGAGGCTTGCTTCGAGCACCAAAAAACATTTATGAACCTCCTAAGGCTGCATGTCAAGAGAGCACTGTGACTCCGCAGAGAAAAGAAGGTCATTTCAATTCTAATTCCTTTTAGGTGCAGCACAAATATAAACCAATCAATCAGTTCATAGGCAAAGTATTTTAGGTAATAAAAAGATTCTGTTGTCCCAGAAATCTATACTCATATACCCCTGGAAATCGCACTATCATTTCATGTAGCTTAAAAGGGATCTTGTTTATATGAATTTGTCACAATGATCTATGGAAATAGATCAAAATGATAAGATTGAAAGAATGAAAGTACGATATGTTTATTCCAAAATTTAATATTGAATTGGTACCATATTTCATTAGCTTACTATTTACCTTTATTTTAATCATTCTTTGGTAGGGTTCTATACCAGACTGAGTATAATAATAAGCTTTTAAAGTGCTTTCTCTTTCTGGCTTACTCGAATGCCTGCTGTACCTTAAGCAACATCAGGTGCACCATCGCATACGGTATTGCCTAGTTGTGACAGAGGGACTTACTCAACAATGGCATGAAGAAAGGAAAACCAATGGAATATTACTCCGCAATGAAGAATGATAAAATTATGGCATTTGTAGGCAAATGGTCGAAATTGGAGAATAGCATGCTAAGTGAGATAAGCCAATCTCAAAAAACTAAAGGACGAATGATCTCGCTGATAAGCGGATGAGAACATATAATGGGGGGTGGGAGGGGCTAGCATTAGGTTTAGGGTTAGGTTTAGAGTTAGGCTAAGGAGAGCGGTAAGAATGAAGGAAAGAAGGACTGTGTAGAGGGAAAAGAGGGGTGGGAGGGGTGGGGGGAGGGGAAAAATAAAATAAACATCATTACCCTATGTAAACGTAAAAAAAAAGAAAGGAAAACCAAAACAAACTCAAAATCCAGGGAGACACATGATGGAATCTGACCTAGTAGAGGGTGAGGTTCAAATGAGACACCTGAGGAACACTAAACATGAAATTTGAAGGAGGAAGAAGAGTTGATTAAGAAAAGCGAGGGGGTAGGGAGGCCTGAGCATCTACACCACACGTGTGTACTCTGTTTCATAAGCATGTATGACATACTTTAAAAAACAAAGAGATGACACCCAGGGAAAAGAGACATCAGGTACACGGCCTGAAGCTGAATAAGTAGTCAGAGAATTATCCAAACTACAGGAGACTACTCTCAGTCCTAAAATACTAGAAAGCTGAATGACCATGAACTTGTGAGTAACATGGGTATTTTGAAAAGAACACTGTGACCATAGAGCACAGGATATAAAAAGTGTTGCTAATGAATCTGGTTTAGAGGCTACTATTTTGACTATAAAGAAAATATATTTAGAGTGAAGTGGGAACAGTGGATAACGAGCCAAGTGAAAGGAGTTATCTGACAGCGAATAATAAATAATCACCTGCTTTTTGACCTTTCCAAGTATATAAACTTCAAGAAAATGTATTTCTTTATATCTGAAAACACGACTATTATTAATTTAAATATGATAAATTGATAGATCTATGTATCTATGATACATTCCCTTTTAACTTTACCTCCTCTTTCTCCCAAACATTGTGGTAGACATTGTATCCTTCCCATGTCAATATCTTTCCACTCTCCAGGCACATAGCAGCTTGCCTTTCTTTGTCCTACTGAATTAGGCATAGTTATGTGACTTCCATTGCCTAATAACAAGATTGGGGAGAGAGGTTATAGAAATATTCTTTAAATATGTGATAATTAAGGCAGATTTTTCCATCTAATGAGATCGCAAATTTCCTACCTGGAGAAAGATGGAAAAAGGGTGTGACACAAATGGTAAAAATTTTCCAAAGTTATGAACTAAATTTTGCTATAGCATTTACAAGTTGATTCCAAAATGTAAAAAAAATAAATAAAAGAGAACATTTGTAAAATGGTTTTAAACTTACTTGATGCTAAATTAACTAAAAAAGCACAATTTTATAGAATTAAAAATAAATTAATAGAGCAAATGAAAACCCCAGAGACATTCAAAGGCAGTGTTTCAGATTGCTACAGAATTCAATATAAATTAGTAGGAAAAGAGATTGAACTAATTAAGTGAATGGTGCTGGGATAATAAGTTTTCAACAAAAAATTAAAGACATATAGATACCCTCCATAAAATTGATATTTGATAATACAAATTCCATACAAACACATACACAAACATACACACACACACTCTACATAAAAGAGGATCAAATCAAGAGACATATTGGAAGAAAACACATTCATCAGATGAATGAATAAAGAATATGTGATATGTATCTAAACATATATATAGATATAGATATAGATATGATGGAATATTACTCAGCTTTAAAGAAGAATAAAATTATGACATTTGCTGACAAATGGATGAAGTTGGAGAATATCATGCTAAGCATAATAAGCCAAACCTAAAAAACACAAAGGATGAATGTTGTCTTTGATATGCGGATGCTAATTCATTTATGGCTTTTGTTGGTAAATGGATGAAGTTGGAGAATATCATGCTAAGCAAAATAAGCCAAACCCAAAAAAGCAAAGGCTGAATGCGTTCTCTGATATGCATATGCTAATTCACAATGGGTGGGGGACTAAGGAAGAATAGTGTTACTTAACATTAGGTAGAGGGGAGTGAAGGGAGGGAGGGTGTATGGGTGTAGGAAGGATAGTAGAGTGAAACAGACATTATTCCCTCATGTACATATATGACTGCATGACTGATGCGATTCTAGAATATGTACAATCAGAAAAATGAGAAATTATATTCCATTTATTTATGATTTATCAAAATGTATAAATGTATTCTACTACCATGTACAACTGATTAGAACAAATTAAAAAATTTTTAAAAATTAATAGGTAAATGATATGAGTAAATGTGATCCAAGAAACACATGCGCACACACACACATATCAATGAAAAACCTGAAATATTTTTAAACTTAGGATAATTAGATAAATCCTAATTAAAACAATAAGAATCTGGTTGCTCATAATCAGAAATCATGTTTCAGAATAGTTAAAAGAGAGTGATTTAATTAAGAAAAAATATTTTTATGATCACATAAATGTATATGTAAATATGTGAAATAAAGTTCTATAGGATCTTGTAGTTAACTAGTCACCTTCTGGTTTTAGGAAGAAATCCACAAGGTAAGAAGATCATTTTTAGGCAATATTTGAAAAATTATAAATTAATTGAATAAATACAGGGATAGTTATGATTTGAATAACAAATATTTTGCTAGTATTAAATCACTATTAACTTTCTTTTCTTGAACAAACAATTTTAACTTTTTAAATATAAACTGTCTCCTTTTAATAAAAGCATAGTAACATGTAGGTTTATTCTACTAAGTCAGACAATAGAGGTGAAACTTATGAAAAATATAAACTTTGAACAGGTAAGTTATAATCATTTGTCTCAAATCCTTTTGTTTGGACTTTGTTAAAAAAAAGTTGATGTATTATATATATGCTTATATATTTATTATAATTATACTACTTATAATCAGCATAAATATTGATTAGTTGTTTCTCTTTGGAATTTCTGTTAACAAAAATAAATTATTTCTTCAAGATATTATCTTTTATTTTACTTTGTTTTGACTACTGCCTCATTACTATTAAGATTTTCTTGTTTTTTTTTTTCCAATTGCACAGTGCTGGGTATTTGAACCCCTGCCTTTTGGCTTGCTAAGCAAGCGCCCTATGGGATGGGCTATACGGTCAGCACACTATTCAGTTTTAATATGTGTAAGCTCTGCAAAGGAGTTTATAGCATCATTCTTGTTAGGGTGGTCTGAGGTGGCTGGATGGGGACAGAGCAAAGAACAACCAACCAGACACTGATAGATAAAACCTAGTGGCATTTTGCAATCGCCTGTCAATCCCAGAGGGACACGAGTCCCTGCAGGATCTCCAGCCAACCCAAGAGGGACACTAAACCCTCAAGCCTTCCCCCACCTATCCCGGACTACAAAAATGTTGCCCACCTGACCTGCAGTGTGACTTCCCCAGTCCTTTACCTTGGTGGACTAGTGAATCTCACCTGAGAGCTGATCCCAATAGAGCTTTGTTTAGTTGCTTTTGGTCTAATACCTTTTCGGCCAGCATCCAATCTTACAATTCCTTATAGTGAATACCACTCATTGGAAAAGTTTAAGTAAATTTCTTAATGAGAAATCATGAATGTCACATAATTAAATTTTTACTTGGAATAATCTTTAAAGTTACACAGGTTCACATGAAATGTAAGGTAGCATTACATTTCTAATTCAAAATGTTTATAAAAATACGTTGTTCTTTTGGAATTAATGCAAACAATTATAAATGTATCAAAAAACACTGATGTAGTGTTGGAGCAGCACAGTATTTCTAATATTTTCAAAGGTTCATGAGAGATAAACAAAGTAATTCATGATCCTCAAATACACTTTTGAAATTCATCTTCCATTGATTATACTATAGCAGGGTCATAATCTCTAATACCTCCAAGAATAAAAAAGATTAAGTAAAAGAGCAAACCATCCTGATATAAAATCAAAAAAACATGCGAGATGAAATAGCTACTAAAATTTCTCCTAATGTCAAAGAGAAAACCAGGGGTTATGTTGACTGCCTGGTCTATCTTTGGCCAGTTAGATGGAGCAGTTGTTACTCAGCTCCTGTTGTGTTGCAAGTATCTGGACACTGTCTCCAGACCTATAGACAATGATTCCAGATATCTGTTTTTGCAATTAATTTGCAAGTAATTCTTTTTTAATGTTGTCTTAGCACTTCTAATAGTTTGCTGGCAAAAGAGTACATCTTCACCCTATGTATTTGCTTTTACTTATGATTATGCTTTCATTTGGAGTCTGTGTCTATGAGTATACTGATATACCCATTGTGGAGTTTTCTCTGGCACTGGTGACACTTGATACATAATTTAATATATAAGTACTTGTTTCTGGGTTTTTAATTTATTTTTTTTTTTCATTTTTTGGTCTAGAATTGCTCCCTAGACCCCAGAAAATTCTGTCTAACCAATCCTACAGTTACAAAAATTATTTTTATCTTCTAGTTTCCTAGTGAAATGTCAATTTCTCCACAATTTTGTTATTTTTTGTATACTAGTTTCCTTCCTCTACATATTTCCATGTCTGAACTTAAGGCACTGAATACTTGACTTTATATTTTTAATGATTATATTCCTCTTTTACTGACTACATTTGAAATTTTCTAAATGAAGGTACAGAAATTGTTCATTTTTAATTGTTTATCAAGGATCTAAGAGAATTTCAAGAACAGATTTTTTAAATGTCCTTTGAATCTAATTGATTTGATTTACAATAAGATGCTACTAGAGTTTGAATGTTGAATGTTAGGTTGGTCAACTTGTTGACACTATGACCAAAATACTTGACAAGAACAACTTAGAGGAGGGAAAGTTTCTCTGGCTCATAGTTTTGATGGTTTTGGTCTCTGTTGGGCCAGGTCCATTGCTCTGGGCCCAAGATGAAGCCAGCACATCATGGTAGAAGGGCATGTCAGAGAAGTGATGCTCACCTCATGGTGGCCGAAAACACAAAGAGAGAGAAGGAGGAAGGGGCCACAGGGAAATGGAAGCCTTCCTGGACATGCCCTCGGTGATCCACTTAGTCCAGTGCGCCACTCCTGCCTAGAGTGAGTGGTAAGGCAGTACATTCATACTAGGATGGACTGCTAATGTGATAGCTTTCACACGCCAATGATCTCACCTCTAATCATTCCTGCATTAATACAGGAGCTTTTAAGGGACACTTCATATCCAAACCATAACAGATGTCCCCCACAGGCTTATGTTAAAGAGATGTGGTATTAAAGCCCATGTGTCACAGGTTTGGTCCCTACTGTGGCACTGTTGGGAATGCTGTGGACTATTAGGTCCTTAAGTCACTGGGGGTGTGCCCTTTAAGGAATTAGTGGGATCATGTTTCTTCCTCTCTCTCCCTGTTTCTTTCTTGCTCAATATATAAGCAGTTTAGCTGCATCCTGCACACCTTCCATGATGTGCTTGCTACCTTCCACAGGCAAAAACAAATGGGGCCAATCATTCATGAACTGGAATCTTCAAAACCAGGAGCCAAAATAAACCTTTTCTCAGGTATTTTATGATAGGGTCATAAAACTGACTAAAACAGATGGAAACTGATAAAATTTAGATTTTAGTATTCATAAAGTTCATAAATGTGTCCTGAATTAAAGTATCAATAATAGTTTATGATGCAGATGAGTAAAAATACAACCTGGCATTCAAGAAGGTTACTAGTTAAGGAGATACACATTGAAAAATATTAATAATAAATTTAAAAACACCCTAAAATGTAGAAATTGCAATAAGTTATGCACTGCCTACTTTGGGGCATTTGAAATAAAAAAATCAACATTTATCAAGTATGCATTCTGTACTGTGTGCTGTTCTAAATACTGTACACTTATCAAAGTAATTTCATAGCAACCCTATAAGGAAGATATATTCCCATTGGAACAGTAAAGAAACTGAGACACAGAGATGTTAAAACAACTAGTTCAAGAGTCATATTTTTCTCATAAGATAAAGGCAGTATGTACATTTTAACGAGTATGAAGTTCTACCTTATTACTTGAAGATATAGTACAAGAAAGATGCAAAGACACCCACAAATTTTGAACTGATTTTTGAAATGTGAGATGGCATTTAATAGATGGAAGAACTATTGTAAGTAAATGGTCCAAGGTGGGTGTTCTGAAAATTTCTGGGAGGGAGAATCTACAATGTAAAATGTGTGGATCTGACATTGAGTATCAGGAATATAAAAATGAGAATGAGCCTGAGAATATGAATATATATATATGCATATTATATATATGAAACACATCATAAAAACTCAGAAATGAGGAATCACTGGAAACTAAGACTTTCAAATGTGTTATAAAAGCAAACATTTTGGCTGTTAAATTTAAAATAAGAAAAAATGTGAAGAAATTGAATTCTGAATTAACAAAATTGAGTAATCTAAAAGAAAGAAAAGTCTTGACGCTTCTGGGCAACATAACAGAATACAAGATTTTTGTTGTCTTTGTCTACTCTCCTCATAAAGAAAATGATTTTTTCACAACCAAAGTGAAGGAATATGAAAGAGAAGAAGATTACAAAACCCTGAGAAAGCTATTGCCTCAATTAACTCTGCTCAGACTGATGGAAGATAAAAAGAATCATCAAAACTCCAAGAAAAAGTTATGCTAAATTACAAAGAGTTGGAAAAGCCTAGCAGTTAATTTCCATGCAAAAGACTGATTTCAAAAAATACTTGGTACAAAGTCCTCTCTTCTTTTTATAGCTAGAGTCCTGAATTCATCATGATGCTACCTGGAAATCATTTCACATACATTAGGGAATTTTCTATTGGTCAATGGGAACCCAACAAAGAGTTCAGGTTCAGAACAAATTAAAACATTAAGAAAAAATAAATAAAAATGAAAGATGAAAATATAACCTAATTAATTAAAAAAAATAATCAGTTCCCATAAATTAGGAACCAATTGATTCTTCTCTAGCCATGGTCACAAATAGTCATCAGAATGGTTTCATCAGAATATTTTTATACCCTTTCAGTATTTCAATGAAAATTTACTTCAAACAACTAGGATTTGCAATCAGTGTTAAACAGGCCTTTCTGAAATTGAGCCAATTAGGAAAGGGCTCACATCTAATGTAAAACTCTGACAAACAATCCACATCAGTCTTAAATGGATAAACCTTTCTAAAACACAGTATCAAGTCCTTGAGCCTTTCAATATTCACTGATCTCAGAGCTTCATGTTGTCCCAAATGCTGGTAAAATCAGTATTCTGCTCTCCCCTGGGGGCTGTACCTGACCAATATCTCTCTCTCTCTCTCTCCTTCCTTCTCAGCTATAAATTCAACTCTTTTTTATTTCAGATATTGAGTGGCAGTTTAATCACCTTCAATCGACCTTTATCATTGAAAAAGGCTATGTTGAAGACTCAAAGACTATGTTAGAGTCAATGTCTTGCTCACTGAACCCCATAAACAGGCAGACAATCCCAATTTGAACATCAATAGATGTGTGCAAGCCTCCCTACTGCATGCAGTTCAGGACCCTGTCCAGATATGATTGACAGCAAAGTAGAGAAAAGAGTTACTTCTCCCACAAACACCAGGAAACTGCATCCAAATTAAAAAAAAAAAAAAAAAGTAGAAGCCAAGCTGAGCATCCAGTTCGTTTTTCCTGAATTTACAAATCAGAGGAAATCACTGCACTTTGCCTAGGGCAGAATGATTAAAGAGGCACTAAAAGACCAAATACTCAGTGGTATAAGTAAAGCCCTTGTCCTTTACTATGTTCTAGAGATGACCTATCTAAAATCAAATACAAAAAAGTAAATTGCAACAGAAAGTGTTTTAGAGAATAAATCTCTATGAATTAAATGATATATTCATCTGCTCAGGCTGTTTTAACAAAAATACCATAGACTATGGTATTTTTAAGTGACTTAAACAACAATTTTATTTTATTATAGTTTTGGAAGCTGAAAATTCAAGATTAAGATGCTGGCAAGGTAGGTCTCCTTCTAGGACCTTCTCACTTGGCGTGTCAGAAGATGCTATTTTCACTGTATGGCCATATGACCCTTTCTCTTTGTGAATTTAGATACCTTTCTCTTCTTCTTCTAAGAAAGTGACCAATCCTCTATGATTGATTATAGACCTATCTTCAAGATCTCACCTAATTGCAATTTTCTCATAAAGGCCTCATCTCAAACTTTGGGAGTTGAGGCTTCAATATATGAAAGTAGAAGGTGCTATGGTTTGGATAAGTGTATCCCAAAGGCCCATGTGTTGTAGACTGGGTCGCCAGGGTGGCACTATTAAGAAATGATAAAAACTCTGGAGAAGTAGGGAGTAGTAGGAGATCCTTAGGTCATGGTATGCATGCTCTTGGAGGGGATTGTGGGACCCCAGTCTCTCTCCAGTTCCTGGATCTTAATGTGAGTGGTTTACTGTGCCTTTATTGCAGCATGCATTCTCTATAATACCATCCAGTGCTCTCACCAGAGGCCCAAAGCAAATGGGGACATGTGATCTTGGACAGGAGGAACCTCTAAAACCATGAGCTAAATAAACCTCTTTTGCTGTGTAAGTCTATGGCCTTAGATCTTTCATTACAGTAATAAAAAGCTGACTAATGAAAGAAGAAAGCAATTCAGTCCCCTCTGCAATTCATCTCTTTCTTGCATAAAAAATACATTCATTTAATTGCAATACCCCAAACTTTTAAATAAGTATATCATTAACTCAAGTCTAAATTCCAAAGCTTAATATAAATTTTAAACAGATATTGCTGAGATTCAAAAACAATTCATTCTATGGTAAAATTTCTCTCTGTGAACCTGTAAAATCAGTCAAGTGGTTCCAAAATACAAGGGTAAGACAAGCATAGGACAGACATTTCCATTCCAAAAGAGAGAAATATCAAGGAAGGAAGGGGTTATGGGTCTCAAGCAAGTGCAAATCTGAGAAAGGCAAATTCCATTAATCTCATGGCTCAAGAATGATGTTCTTTGGTTTGATGCTCTACTCTCCAGCCACACTGGAGTTAGCTCTACCCATTTGGTTCAGTGAGTTTGCCCTGTTCCAGAAGATATAAGGTCAACTTAAATTAAAAAGAGACTACCAATCTATGAAAATTAGGAAAACACAGCCTTGCCTCTGTGCCTGTGATGGAAGTCACAACTGATGATCTCTGGTCTTATTCCTGGTGCACTCTTTTCTTTCTTGAAGAGTAAGCCATGTTCACAGGCAAATAGCTCTATTATTCCCTCCAGTGGAATCAAGAGGTCTAACAGCTATTCTTCACTTGCCCTGATTTCCCCTTTAATTCAAAATGTGATGGTCTCTGCTGCTCTAATACTGTCTGTATTTATGACTTCTACTGAGATGACTAATTATAAAACCGAGTGACACTAGTAGGACCAAAGAGTGCAAACCTTAAGTTCTTACTATTCAGGAAGCTGAGGAAGGAGAATGCACATTGAGGGCCAGTCTGGGTAACCTAGTGAGACCCTGCCTCAAAATAAAAGTGTTTTTGGAAAAAAGGTTGGGGCTGCATCTGGTGGTAGAACTCACGCCTAGCTTGTGCAATTTCCTACTTCAATCCCAAGTGAGGTTAAAAATAAAAAAAATAAAAAAGTCATATACATGACTTATCAAATGGTTACTCAGCCATATGTTTTGTATTTTCTTCAGAACAAGTATATTTTTTTTCTTTTTGCAATGTGGATCGGCTGAAAATATTTCAAATCAAGTTTCTGTTTCCTTTCTGCTTAATAATCCCTTCAATTTTTCCACCTCCTGTCACACTTTGCTGTAAGTTGTAAGGAGAAACCAAGTTATTTCTTCAACATTTTGCTTGAAATCTCCTCAGCTAAATAGCCACTCTCAACATTTGAAGGTTCTCTCTGTCACAAAACAGTAGAACACAATTCAGATAAATTCTTTGCCACTTTATAAAAAAGGATTGTCTTTCCTCAATTTTCCAATAACCTACTCCTTATTTCTCTGGGACCTCACCATAGTGCTTTTCGAAGTCTATTTCTGTCAACATTCTGTTCATGTTTAAGACAAAAGAGGCTTTCTCCATAGCTCTTCGATGTTCTTTTTTGCACCCTTGCCACAATTTCCTTCAATATCCGTATTTGTACCAACAGTCCCTTCATGGCAATCTAGGTTTTTGCTAGCATGCCAAACTGTTCCAACTTCTACTTACTATCCAGTTCAAATCCATCTCCACATTTTTAGTTGTCAAAGTAGCACCCCACTTTGAAAATACATATGAGGTTCACATGTGAGACAATGCAGGAAAGTTCAGAGGAGAAATGATTGGGTTGTAAGAGTCTTAACCCAATCTGTGAATTAATCCCTGATGGAATTAATTGAAGTGATAAGGTGCAGCTGAAGGAGGTGGGAATTGGGGCGTGGCTATGAGGTATATATTGGTATCTGGTGAGTGGAGTGTATCTCTCTTTCTCTCTCTCTCTCTCTCTCTCTCTCTCTCTCTCTCTCTCTCTCTCTCTCTCTCTCTCTCTCTCTCTCTCTCTCTCTCTCCGCCTCCCCTCTCTCTCTCATGCAGGCTGCTTCCCTCTGCCACACTCTTCCGCCATGATGTTTTGCCTCACCATGAAACCTGAGGAATGGAGCTGGCCTTCTATGGACTAAGACCTCTGAAACCATGAGCCCTCAAATAAACCTTTCCTCCTCTATAATCATGCTGGTCAGCTCATAAGTCGCAGTAGAAGAAAAAGCTGACTGAAACAGATAGATTGGACAGTTATAACTCAAACTCAGCTTGGACAATCTGAACAAAATAGAGATTAAGTGGTTTTAAAAAGCAAAATGTTATTTTCTCATGGTTCTGGAGGCTAGAAGTCCAAGGTGATGGTTCTGGACAATTTGGTTTCTGGTGAGGGATCTCATCCTGGTTTGTAGACAGCTGCCTTCTGACAATGCTCTCATATGGTCTTCAGCAAGCACATGAGAAAGAGAGAAAGAACACAAGTTTGAGCCTTCTCACAAGGTCAAAGCCCTACCCTTATGACCTCATTTAACCTTACCTCCTTAAAAGTTCCATCTCTAAGAACAGCCACATGGAGGATTAGGGGTTCAGCATATGAATTGTAAGGGAATACAAACATTTAGTCCATTCACTTGGGTTTATTCTATTTCTTGATTGTTGTGAATAGTGCTGTTGTGAACATTGTTCTATAAATATTCATTTGAGTCCCTACTTCACTTTGTTGAGTATATACTCAGAAGTGGAACTGATCATATGGTAACATTCATTTATTTTATTTTGTTATTATTTTTATGTGTACTTTTTAGATATACATGATATTAGAGTTATTTTTAACATGTATATATATGGAGTACAACTTATTCTAATTAGGATCCCGTTCTTGTGGTCTTACATCATGTGGAATTACATTGGTTGGATATTCATAAATGAACATAGGAAAGTTATGTTCCATTGATTCTACTATCTTTCCTATTCTCCTCTGCACTCCCTTTCATTTTTAAATCAGTGTTTAGGTACTTAACTACACAACAGGCATTGTGCTGTGTATTAAGAACCAGCAATGACTATGATGGTTCCTTGGATTCTTCTTTCCTCTCTTCGCTGTTTCAACCTCAAACCTATCTGACTCACACTACTCATTTCTTTCAGATTTATTTTAAGTGACTGCCTTTGAAATTGATCTCTGACTCCTCTAAGCTCACAAGGTCAAGGCCACTCCTTAAAGCAAGAGTAACCAAATATTGCAGTTTCCTCAGTACAAACTGCCCAGGTTTAAAATTACAGTATGTTTCACTCTCAATAGTATGAGATTCACAGTCACATTTCCCAAAATCATTTCTAAAGCTCAGGTTTTTCAACCAAACTACTTAATATATATGCTCATAACTCTCATAACTCTTTATACTGAATTAAATATTCCACCAACAGAATTATATTCCTTTCTTTTAAATGACTTTCCTATTTTTATCCTCTTCAGAATTTCAAAGGCTTTTTTTCCATTAATTAAAGATCAATACTGCTACACCGAAATGTCAGTGATCAGGAAGTGACAATCTACAAATCTAAGAAAGCATTCTAGAGAAAGTCGCAAGTGAGAAAAGAGATAATGACTGTCACGTAACTAAGTAAACTTGCAGTTTTAGCATTTTCCCTATAGGTCAGCTTTTTAATCTTTGTTTTACTTTACTGCAATAGACTTATGAAGAATGCATCAAATAAATGATTTTGGAAATATGGTATTCCTTCATACTATCAGTTGTGAAAAAGAAATGAGAATCTTCACTTTAGTTTTTTTTTTTTATTTGTTCTAATTAGACATGACAGTAGAATGCATTTAGAACATCATACATAAAAGGAGTATAGCTTCTCATTCTTCTGGCGTAGAATCACATCAGTTGTGTAATCATATAAGTACAAAGAGAAATAATGTCTGATTCATTCTACTGTTCTTTCTACCCCCATACCCCTTCCCTCCACTCACTCCCCTCTGCCTGATCCAAAATATCTCTGTTCTTCCCTAGCCCCACCTCCACCATTGTGAGTTAGCATTCACGTATCACAGAAAACATCCAGCACTTAGATTTTGGGGATTTGCTTATTTGACTTACTGTGATAGTCTCCAATTATATCCATTTACCAGCAAATGCCATCATTTCATTCTCCTTTAAGACTGAGTAATTTTCCATTTTGTATATATACCACAGTTTCTTTATCCATTCCATCTATTGAAGGGCATCTAGGTTGGTTCTACAATCTAGTTATTGTGAATTGAGCTGCTATAAACATTGATGTGTCTGTGGCACTGCCGTATGCTAATTTTAAGTCCTTTGGGTATAAACCAAGGAGTGGGATAGCTGGGTCAAATGGTGGTTCCATTCCAAGTTTTCTAAGGAATTTCCATATTGCTTTCCAGAGTGGCTGCACAAATTTGCAATCCTATCAGCAATGTATGAGTGTATCATTTTCCCCATATCCTCACCACCTTTTATTGCTGCTTGTACACTTAACAATTGCCGTTCTGACTGGAGCAATATGAAATCTCAGTGGAATTTTAATTTGCATTTCTCTAATTGCTAGAGATGTTGAACATATTTTCATATTTTTTTTGAACCATTGTATTTCATCTTCTGTGAAGTGTCTGTTGAGATCCTTAGTCCATTTTCCGATTGAGTTATGTGGGGGATTTTTGGTGTTAAGTTTTTTGAGTCCTGTATATATCCTGGAGATTAGTGCTCTGAGGTTCATGTGGTAAAGATTTTCTCCTATTCTTTAGACTCTCTCTTCGTGTTATTGATTGTTTCCTTTGCTGAGAAGAAGCTTTTTTGTTTGAATCTATCCCATTTATTGATTCTTAATTTTACTTCTTGCTCTTTAGAAGTCTTGTTAAGGAATTCAGGTCCTAAGTTGACCTGGTGAAAATTGGGGCCTCCTTTTTCATCTGTTATGGGTAGGATGTCTACCCTAGTGCCTAAGTCTTTGATTCACTTTGAGGTGAATTTTGTGCAGAGTAAGAGATATAGGTTTAATTTCAGATAATTTCAAGTTTTCCCAGGATCATTTGTTGAAGAGACTTTTTCTCCAATGAATGTTTTTGGTGTCTCTGTCTAACATGGGATAACCGTATTTATGTGGGTTCCATCTCTGTGTCTTCTATTCTGTACCATTTGTCTACATATCAATTTTGGTGCCAATACCATGCCATTTTTGTTATTATGGCTCTGTACTATAGTTTAAGGTCTGGTATTGTGATGCCTCCTGCTTCACTCTTCTTGCTAAGTATTGGTTGGCTATTCTGGGTCTCATTTTCTCAATGAATGTCATGATTGCTTTTTTCGAGTTCTATAAAGAATGTCATTGGGATTTTAGCAGTAATTGCATTAAATCTGTATAATGCTTTTGGTAGTATGGACAGTTTGACAATATTAATTCTACCTATCCAAGAACATGGGAGATCTTTCCATCTTCTTAGGTCTCCAATTTCTTTCTTTAGTGTTCTGTAGTTTTCATTGTAGAAGTCTTGCACTTCTTTTGTTAC
This sequence comes from Sciurus carolinensis, assembly GCF_902686445.1. Lineage (NCBI taxonomy): Eukaryota > Metazoa > Chordata > Mammalia > Rodentia > Sciuridae > Sciurus > Sciurus carolinensis. Next base: position 144,565,853 of record NC_062216.1, read on the forward strand.
ATTGATTCCCAAGTATTTTATATTTTTTTGAGACTGTTGTAAATGGGGTAATTTTCCTAATTTCTCTTTCAGTAGATTCATCACTGATGTATAGGAATGCATTTGATTTACGAGTGTTAATTTTATATCCTGCTATTTTGCTTAATTCATTTATTCTTGAAATTTTCTGGGGGAACGTTTTGGATCTTCTAAATACAAAATCATGTCCTCAGCAAATAGTGATAGTTTGAATTCTTCTTTTCTATTTGTATCCCTTTAATTTCTTTCATCCATGTGATTGCTCTGGCTAGAGTTTCAAGGAATATGTTGAATAGAAGTGGTGAAAGAGTGCATCCCTTCTTGTTCCAGTTTTTAGAGGGAATGATTTCAATTCTTCTCCATTTAGAATTATGTTGGCCTTGGACTTAGCATAATATAGCTGTTACAATGTTGAGGTAAGTTCATACCATTCCTAGTTTTTCTAGTGTTTTGAACATGAAGGGGTGCTGTATTTTTCAAATGCTTTTTCTGCATCTATTGAGATGATAATTTGATTCTTGACTTTAAGTCTATTGATGTGAAAAATTACATTTATTGATTTCTGGATGTTGAACCAATTTGTATCCATGGGATGAACCCCACTTGATCATGATGCACTCTTTTTAATATATTTTTGTATGCAATTTGCCAGAATTTTATTGAGAATTTTTGCATCTATATTCATCGGGGATATTGGTTGGAAGTTTTCTTTCCTTGATGTGTCTTTGTCTGGTTTTGGTATTAGGTTGATACTAGCCTCATAGAATGAGTTTGGAAGGGTTTCCTCCTTTTCTATTTCGTAGAATAATTTGAAGAGTATTGGTCTTAAGTCTTCTTTGAAGGTCTTGTAGAACTTGGTTGAGAATCCTCCTGGTCCTGGGCTTTTCTTTTTGGTATGCTTTTCATGGCATCTTCTATATCATTCTTTGAAATCGACTGTTTGAATTATGTATGCCCTCTTGATTCAGTTCAGGTAGATCATATATCTCTAGAAATTTGTTGATATCTTCATGAGTTTCTATTTTATTGGAGAATAAATTTTCAGAATAGTTTCTAATTATCTTCTGTATTTCAGTAGGGTTCACTGTGTTATTTCCTTTTACATCACAAATTTAATAATTTGACTTTTGTCTCCATTAGTGTGGCTAAGGGTTTATCAATTTTATTTATTTTTTCAAAGAATTAACTTCTTATTTTGTCAATTTTTTCAATTGTTTCTTTTCTTTCAATTTCATTGATTTCAGCTCTGATTTTAATTATTTCATGTCTTCCACTGCATTAGGTGTTGATTTGATTTTTTTTTCTAGGACTTTGAGGTGTGATGTTAGGTAATATATTTGTTGACTTTCTATCCTATTAATAAACTCAATGCAATGAACTCATAGTACTGACTTCATAGTGTACCAGAGATTTTGATATTTTGCATGGGTGTTCTCATTTGCATATCTTTAAATTTCATCCCTGATTTCTTCTCCTATCAATTCATCATCCAGTAGCATTTTATTTAATCTCCAAGTGTTGGAGTAGCTTCTATTTTTTATTTTATCATTGATTTCTAATTTCATTTCATTATGATCTGATAGAATGCAGAGTAGTATCTCTTTTTTTGTATTTGCTAAGAGTTGCTTTGTGACATAACAAATGGTCTATTTTGGAGAAGGATCCATGTGCTTCTGAGAAGAAAGTGTATCCTGTCATTGATGTATAAAATATTCTATATATGTCATTAAGTTTAAATTATTGATTGTATTATTTAGCTCTATAGTTTCTTCATCTAGTGTTTGTTTGGAAGATCTAACCACTACTGAGAGAGGTGTGTCAAAGTCACCCAATATTATTGTATTGTGGTCTATTTAATTCTTGAAATTGAGAAGGGTTTGTTTGATGTATGTAGGTGCTCCATTGTTTGGGGCATACATATTTATGATTGTTATGTCTTATTGATGTATCTTTCCCTTAAGCAGTATGAAATGTCCTTCTTTGTCCCTTCTGATTAACTTTGGCTTGAATTCCATTTTATCTGATATGAGGACAGAAACTCCTACATGTTTATGCAGTCCATGTAAGTGATATGTTTTTTCCCAACCTTTCACCTTCAGTCTGTGGATGACTTTTTCTAGGAGATAAGTCTCTTGAAGACAATATTTTTTGGGTCTTTTTCTTTAATCAAATCTACCAGTCTTTTGATTTGTGAGTTTTGACTGTTAACATTCAAGGTTATTGTTGAGATATGATTTGTATGCCCAGTCATTTTGGCTTATTTCTTGTTTTTAACTTGACTTAGTTTGTACTTGGATTAACTTTTACTTTAGTGTAGTCCCTTCTTTTTCTCATTTTCACCTTTTTTTTTTTTTTTTCACTTCCTCCTCTTGTAATATTTTGCTGAGAATGTTCTGTAGTGCAGGCTTTCTAGCTGTGAATTCTTTTAACTTTTGTTTATCCTACAAGGTTTTTATTTCATCTTCAAATCTGAAGTTTAATTTGTTGAATATAAAAATCTTGGTTTTCATCCATTTTCTTGGATGTTGTTCCAGGACCTCCTAGTTTTGAGGGTGTGGATTGAGAAATCAGTTGAGATCTGAATTGATTTCCCCTGTATGTAATCTGATATTTTTCTCACACAGGCATTAAAATTCTATCCTTATTCTTTGTGCTAGGCATTTTCATTATAATGTATTTTAGTTGGTACTGTTGTAATTTTGTACATTTGGGGTCCTGTAAGCTTCTTGTATTTGATTTTCCATTTCATTCTTTAGAATTTTGGAAATTTTCTGATATTATTTCATTGAAACATTGTGCATTTCTTTGGTTTGTATCTCCATGCCTTCCTCTATCCTGATAAATCTTAAATTTGGTCTTTTTATGTTATCCCATAATTCTTGGAAGTTCTGGTTGTGGTTTCTTACCATCTTCTCTGTGTAATCATCTTTAATTTCAAGATTATATATTTTGTTTTCATTGTCTGAGATTCTGTCTTCCATGTGGTCTCAACAGTTGGTGGTACATTCCATTGTATTTTTAATTTGGTTTATTGATTCTTTTATTTTGAGAAATTCTGCTTGATCATTTTATAATCTCTATCCCTTTATTTAATTGATCTTATGCCTGATGAAATTTATCTCTGATTTTCCTTTTTACAACACCTTTATGTCACAGATCAGGTTAACTATGTTCCTCCTGAACTCCTTCTCTGACATTTCTTCTACTGCAATGTCAATGAATTCTTTATTGGAGCATCTTGGTTTGTTTGGGGTGCTTTTCTCCTTGTTTTTTTTTTTTTTTGTTTTGTTTTGTTTTTTATGTTGCTCTTGTGTCTTCCCATCTAACAGTGTGTATCTGAGGTATTACAGTTTCTACCCTGTAGACTTATAGTGTTCCTGCAGGTTTCCAGTACCTCAACTTTAATGGGGAGATCAATATTAATATCACCTAATGGAAACAACATACAGCCTTAAACCAAATAACTCCTATTAAGACATCTATAGTTTTATTGCAATAAACAGAAGAGATGTGCTTAATTATTGTCTGGAATATAAACAGTAGGTTTGCAAAAGGGTTTACAATTTCTAATGACAAAGAGAGAACAGGGTGTGTGGGGTAGGATGTAATGAGTGAGGATGCGGGGGAAAAAGGTACACTCGTACTTTGCTGGTGTAGTTGAAAATTGGTGCAACTGCTCTGGAAAGCAGTATGGAGATTCCTTAGAAAATTGGAAAGGAACCACAATTTGACCCAGCTATCCCACTCCTTGGCCTATACCCAAAGGACTTAAAATCAGCATACTACAGTACCACAGCCACATCAATGTTTATAGCAGCTCAATTTACAATAACTAGATTGTAGAACCAACCTAGATGCTTTTCAATAGATTAATGGATAAAGAAATTGTGGTATATAAACACAAAGGAATATTACTCACTCATAAAGAATAAAATTATGGCATTTGCAGGTAAATGGATGCAGTTGGAGAATATCATGCTAAGTGAAATAAGCCAATCCCAAAAAACAAAAGGTCAAATGTTTTCTCTGATAAGGGAATACTGATACATAATGGGGACGGGTAAGGGAATAATGAAGGAAATTTGGATTGTGTAAAGGGAAATGAGGGGTGGAGAAGGGGTGGAGGGGGAAGGAAAAATAACAGAATGAGATGAACATCATTACCCTATGTACATGTATGATTACACAAGTGGTATGACTCTACATCATGTACAACCAGAGAAAAGAAAAGTTGTACTCCATTTGTGTAAAATGAATCAAATGCATTCTTCTATCATGTATAACTAAATAGAACAAACAATAAAAAAAGAAGGAAAAAAGAAAGAAGAAGGAGAGAAGATAGAATTATTAGATCATAGGGAGAGTGAAAGAGGAATCAATAGAAGTTTTTGTTAGCAGGAGAAAAGAGAAAGAGAATCCAGGAAAATGTATACATGAGAGGAATATATATATACAAATAATATATATAAATATATACTATTTTTATAATATATATATTATAAAAAATTAAAAAATAATAAAGTAAAAGAATACACAACAATACTGAAAGATACTATTCAGACATCCTATTCCTCAATAACCTGATGCATGAAAAATACTTGTATTCAAAAATGGTGGGGATGCGAAAGCAGGAAAAGAAAAAAAAATATCTTGAAGGAAAATTGAACTGATTTCACTGGAGTTCAACAGCTTCTCAGCTTTCCTTTCCAGCGGATAGGTGAGGCTGTCTGCAGTTTGCTGGTAGCTCCACCTTCAGGAAGTTGGGGGTTACTTGGTTGGTAGGGTTAGTCCTGGAGGCATGAAGCAATTGCTGCTCCATGTTGGAACACTGCACCCCAGGAATCTCCTTTGGGTTCCACTCATGTGATGAAGGACCCTAATCTTAGCCCCTATGTCTCCTGCAGACTCTACAACTCATGGTCTCTGATTTAGTGTCCAAACTCAATCTCTCCCACCCCACCCTTTTGACTTCCTCGTCAGGCACCTCTCTCCCCAGTGGTCCTGAGGGTTGAGTGCCAGCATCCGTGCACCTGTTGTGGAGAGCTGTTCTACACTGGGCAGATCAGGACCAGGTGCTGAGAGTTGTGGGCTGGTCATATATCTGTGAGTGCTGAGCCAGATTTGTGGCTAGGGAGGGGTTGGGAGAACAGAGATTGAGAGGCCACAGGGCCCTGCTGATTGCTGAGCCTGGTGGGACCAGTGGATTGGTGAATTCCAGACTGGGAAGGGAGTCAAGGACCAGAATGTCAGGTCCCAGTGAGTGGTGGCCTGAGTGATCCCCAGGAATGTACTGGGTGCCAGACGGATTGGCTGGGTGAGCCACGATCAAGATACCCTCACACCCTCTTCCAACCTTCTGACCTGCAGAAGCTAGTTCCGTCCATCTCTGTGCACTTTAGGACTCATGGGACTGGGGAGAGCCTGGCTCTCTCCAGCCTCTGTGGCAAGATGGTGGCTTTTAGCACAGTTAGCAGGAAGGTCTCAAGTGCAACCAAACCTGCAGGTTCCTTGATATTGGACTTCCAGGCCCTGGTTGGTGTCCCAAGATGGAGGCAGCTATGTTGGCAGGTGGGGCTGCCACTGGCAACGTGGTATCAGGGGGAGGCTGTGTTCAAAGACATGGTACTGTAGCACAGTGCCGCATCAGGCATCACTGCCTCCAGGCCCTGGCAGGTGTACCCCGATGGGAGCTGTCTTGTCTCAAGATGGTGGTGGCAGCCGTGGAGGTGTCCCAAGACGGAGGTGGCTGTGTTCAGAGATGAGGCAGCGGTGGCAAGCAGCACGGTGACGGTGGGCAGCTGCATTAGGAGATGGACAGCAGGGCAGCAGGGCAGGGCCACACGGCACCTTCACTTTGATTTTTATGCAACGAAGTAAATTCCAAATGGAGTAACACGATGTAGCAAAAAAAAAAAAAAAAAAAAAAAGAAAAAAGAAAAAGAAAAAGAGAGAGAGAGAAAAGAAAATTAGCAATTTTTGTAGAGTAATAACCTCTCCATTTAAAATCAGTTGAAGAAATGACATTAAAGAATGAATATACGTGGTAACATAAAATTAGCTAAGAAGGCACAAAATTACCTTCAGGAAACGAACAATTATTGGACCTTATTCTGAGCCAAGATGACTCCTTTAAATTGCTAGAGAAACAAAGACATAGCTCTGTTCTCAGCATAAACAAAAGGAAAACAGAAATGGAAATAGTCCTGATATCACGGCATCCAGAAAAGAAGGGAACATCTATATCTGTCTATATCTGTATTTCAGAAACACTTCCTATGGTTTTTAGCTGCCAAGCATTCAATTGTTAAAAAGTCATTTAGCTAGGAGGAAGTGTGCCTGTAAGACCAGAGAGAGGCTGAGGCAGGAGGATCATAAGTTCCAGGACAGCCTCAGCAAGTTAGTGAGGCCCTGCCTCAAAAAATTTTTTTTTTAAATTAATTTAACCCAATGTTTATGGCTCCACAGTCCAACTGTTACTTTTCAGGCAGAAATGTCACCTTAGGAGCCTCTAGAAAGTCCTCTGCAACACCCTCTCTACTATCTTCATACATGCCTCACCTGCGGAGGCAGCTATGCTTGTTCCACCAGAAGAAAAAGACCAAACCACAAACTCAGCACAGACCAGATATATCCAATATGAGATGGCGGTAAGTCACTGCAGAAGGTGCCAGTGCAAAAGAGGATCTGGGCATGCCTCCCTCAGCCCCAATGCGCCTGGATGATCCGTGTATGGCCCATCAAAAAAGCCCCCTTGCCACCTCACCTATGGGAGAAGGTGTCTTTAGAGCATGAGCTTTTCCTCATGTTGGATCAATGAATAAAAGTTTTGCTCTTCTCTGCCAAACCCTAGTGCCTTTTTTTGGTCCCAGTATCCCTGGGTAGGAGTATCCTCTAAGGGAGGTCTGTAACACAAGAATCTTTCCAATTCTTTAAATATATTAATTCCTGTGCTTGTTTCAGTAGCACGTGTACTAAAATTAGAAAGATAGATTAGCCAGGCCACTGCATGAGGATGACACCCAAATTCGTGAAATAAATATATTAAATAAATATATTAATTGAATTGAACATATTGATTCCTTTTACCCACCATTTACGGATCAGGTTCATGGTTCAGACATGCTCATCTCTACACATTAAAGCTTAGGTGTCTACTGGTAAAGACCTCTGAAGCTACCTAGTGCTACTCTAGTCGTTTAGTAATAGTTTCCCTTTCATTATTTATGCTGATCTTTATGTGACATATAAAAATCATATATCAAGATATATATATATCCCTAAATACACTAATACACTATATATTATTTTTACAGATACAGATATATATGGAGGCATTTGCCATGTTGTCATTGGAAGCAATGTAATATAGTTAACTTTCAAGAGCCCACATCTGAGTTTTCACTTTGTCTCAGTATCCTATTAACATTTTACATTTCATTCTTGAATTGTTTTCTTGATCTTACATAATGTATAATAGTGACTGTGATTTTGTTGTTATACTAATACTCATTACACTGCATTATAGTTATACATAATAGTAGGGTTCATTTTGACATATTCATAAATGTATGTAACAATTTGCTCCATTTCAATCCCCAGTTCTTCCTCTTTTCCTCCCCTTTACTCTCCCTGTTTCCCTTCCTCTAATCTATTCGTCTTCCTTCTATTTACTTTTTTCCATTGGCACATTATTGTTATATATAAAATTGTAATGCATTCTGATGTCTTCATACATGAACACAGCATAATTTGGTCAACTTCGTTCTTAATACTTGTTTATGTTTCCATTTCACAGTTGTTATTGGTAGATGTTTGGCATGTTGTTGTTGTTGAAAGTAATTTAATATAGTTAGGAGAACTTTGGTAGCATATCAAGAGACCACATTTGTGTTTTTATAAGTGTGAAAACTCAGTTTTCATATTTACTAAAGAAGTTGATCACGGTTTTTTTACAATAAAGATAAAAAGACAATATGAATTACTTTTATGACCTCGGAGAAATTATGCCATATAAATTAAAATAAGTGATGTTCTTTTTTTGGGAGGGTGAGTATCGGAGATTGAACTCAGGGGCACTCAGTCACTGAACCACATCCCAAACCCTATTTTGTATTTTATTTAGAAATAGGGTCTCACTGAGTTGCTTACTGTCTCACTTTTGTTAAGGCTGGCTTTGAACTTGCGATCCTCCTGCCTCAACCTCCTGAGCTGCTAGGATTACAGTATGTGCCACCGCACCTACCAAATAAGTGACGTTCTTATTTGCTGATGCCTGTTTATTTCATAAAACCAACCAATATCCCTGTCCTCTGTGATATGTTTTATATTGCTATTTCTCCAAGTAATGACATAAATTCTAATATGTTTACTTATAAAGGTTCCTATTACATGTCATCCTTGAGGGAAACTCTTTGGGGATTACTGTTTACTGAACAATTCCCTTTCATGCAATCTGCTCCACATTATAATGCCCTAGACATATTAACCTGTATTTGTACAAGTTAATCTAATTTTCTTCAGTTTCTCTATATTTTCGATACCCAACTTCCTTAGCAAGAATTCCCAATGAAATAGCATTGGAGCATTTTAAATGATTAATAAAAAGTTCAAAAAATTGGCTAGCATCAAATTCAAAGACTTCAGCTTTGAATACTTCCAAATGGAATTCAGAAACATTTGTAAATTTATTTAGCTTGTCTCCTTTGATACTTTTATTCCCATAAAATTTAACATATTCAAAACAGTATTAAATATTCATAAATATTAAGGTATTTTCTCCTTTTTGGGTTAGCTGTAGAATGTATTTTATCTTGAAATATTCTTCAAGTAAAGATTTATGTAAAACTCCTATTTAGAGATTTTCAAATGATTTTGTTTTTTGTATGACTTTCTTATTTGAAAGCAATACAAATATACTTCCTTAAAACTTACAGAAATAAATGAAATTTTATTGGAAGATATTAGAGATAGCTCAAAAAAAAAAAAAAAAAAAAAAACTTTGAGAATGTCTTAAACAGAAACACTTCACAAATAAAGCCAGCCACCATTACATTAACAACAGGAAGCCATAATCCTTAACAGTAGTTTTATTATTAATTTAACTCAGGTCCTAACTCTTCATTTATGTCACTGCAAATCCTCTATAAAGAGTAATTGTCTATCTCAGTCTGATTAAATCTCCTCATCTAATCAAGTATGATCAGACGAAAGTGTAATCTGAAAGGTACATGTGTAGCAAACTGATTTCTATTCCTTTGAATCAGTGTATGAGTTTCTCAGAAGGGATTCTGGCAACATCACACTACAGGAAGCTACAACTTGATTTATCCCATCAAAATCATACATATTGCAAACTTGAATAAAATCCTGTGAATAATTTTCAGGAAATATGAGATGAAGATTTTTCTGTTGGTCAACAACTGAATAAACAGAAATGAACAAACTCTGATCATCTTGAAGTTCTATTGGAAATAACCAATCAAAATCAAATGTTCTCAGAACTAAAGATCATTATTGATTACGGGAAGTACAGTGAAAGAAAGGACATCAAAACAACCTGAATTGGGGGCTCAAATTCCCTTTGGATCTATTGGTAGGAAGAGTTCTATCTGGGGAATTGACATCTATTCTGAGACAGGAAGGAGAGCCAGCTATTCACAGGAAAGAGGAACTTTAGGCAAAGGTATTAGCAAGTGAGAAGTCTGGAAGGAGAAAGAGCACCTTGTATTGGCACGCATAAAGGAGGCACAGGCTACAGAATGGAAGGAACAGAGCACTAAAGCCAGTAGAAAGCAAGAGTTTGGGAATGTGGTAGAAGAAAATTGTGACACAGCGATTTCATCTTCAACATTAATTAACAATATTTCATGCAATTAAATCTGATATTTACATGTATAAGGTTCAGCATGAGTTTTCTGATTTATAATCACATTTTTAAACCAACATCCAATTTTGCCATTTTTATAAATCGATTGGTATGTGTGCTTCATTCGTCTGTAAATCAATTTAGTAGTTAGTTCTGAATAATTAATTTTACCTTCTTTTTTGTGAATAATAACCCATTTTTAACATTTCCTTTTGCTTTTTTGATAAACAAGCAATTATTAGCAATACCACCAAAAGTACCCTCCAATAATTCAGAACTAAACTAGGAAAAAAGGCAGATTTTACCTTTCTCATTTTATTGTTTGTATTTTCCCCTCATCATTACTCCCTTTGGTAAGAGCCAAAAAATGTTTGCATGAATTTTTTATTTTTTATACATTGTGGTTGAATCAAAATAATTAGCATATCCATCACCTTAAATACTTTATATGTGTGTGTACATGTTGAGAACATTTAAACTTACCTCTCTTAGAAATTTTCCAAGAATGCATCATAATGATTATAGACACCATGTTTTACAATAAGCCTGAACTTTTCTTTTTCTCATCTAACTAGAGTCTCTTATGGTTTAGAAATAAATATAAATACCCCTTAAATGTTCATGTGTGAAGCAATGCAAGACTTTTCAGAAGTGAAATTATTAGATTATGGAAGTTGTGACCTAATCAGTGGATTAATTTACTGATATGGATTAATTCCTATCACCTGTCATTGTAGGCAGGTAGGGTATGGCTGCAGGAAGTAGGTCACTTGGGACATAACTTTGGTATTTATAGTTTGTCCTTGGAGAGAGTTCTCTCTCTCTCTCTCTCTCTCTCTCTCTCTCTCTCTCTCTCTCTCTCTCTCCTGATTGCCATGTTCTGAGTTGCTTTCCTCCACCATGCCCTTCTACCATTATGTTCTTCCTCACCTCACACCCAGAACTGTGCAGTCAGCCAACTAAGGACTGAACTTCTGAAACTGTGAGCCAAAATAAACATTTCTTCCTCTATGTTGTTTTTGTCAGTTCCAGAAGAGGGCTTAGGTTAGTCAAGACTTTAGCTGTACAGGCCCTAGTGGATGGAGAGAATGCTGAAAGAGTGTGCCCAAGGTGGCCACAGAAGCCCCCATGTGACATCAGCATCTGTCTTGAGGAACCTCAGGTAACCTTGGATGTTATGGGTAAGGAAATCCAATTCCTTGTTAATACAGGGGCTATTTGCTCTGCTCTGACCACTTATGTGGAGAAGTCTTCTTCTAGTTCACTTTTGTGATAGGACTTGAAGGGAGAAAGAAAGAAAAAAGATACTTTAACTGTCCCATGCCTTGCTCATAATCTGATTTTTACTAATGAATTTCTAATAATCCCCAGTTCTCCTATTTCACTACTAGAATGAAACTTGATGGCAAAACTGGAGGTATTTATCTACTGGGGATACAAATCCCAAAACTCCTTATGGGTATTTGTGACCCTGTACCTGAGGAGATTGATTCTCAAGTAAATTCTATGGCTTGGTATGCAGAAAGGTCAGGGAAAGCTACTTACCCAGTACATATAACCCTAAAAGGCCCTGTTCATTACCCAAATAGTAAACAATATCACCTGTCACAATAGGCAGGTGGAGTATGGTTGTAGGAAATAGGTCACATGGGGAGCATACCTTTGGAGTTTATATTTTGTCCTTGGTGAGAAGATCTCTCTCTCTCTCTCTCTCTCTGTTCCTTGGTTGCCATGTTCTGAACCACTTTCCTCCACCATAATGTTCTTCCTCACCTCAGGCCCAGATGTGTACATGTGTACATGCATACACCATGCCAAGCAATTTCAGTGCTAGGATTACAACACAGAGAATCTCTTTCACACAACATGTTTCCTGTCAATGATGATAAAAAAATGAATTTTTGAGAAATAGCTCAGAAATGTAAACCACACAAGAGTTTTCAAGTTTAGAATGGGAAAATAATAGTGATATATTCACTCAATGGCACAGTATGTAACAAAGGACAAATTAGCTATAGCCATGTGTCAACATGGTTGAACCTTGGAAATATAATGTTAAGAAAAAGGAGTAAGTCACCCAAAAATTCATACAATATTATGCTATGTAAAAATCCGTAGAAATGAAAATAAACAGGGCATTTACAATAAATGTATTATATGTTGAAAATATACATATATTGTAAATGTTCACATTTAAAGAAATTTTTACTACAAAATTTAGAATTGTTATTAACAATTAATAACTAATTAATTACTAGGTAGTGAAAGAAGAGGGGCACCTACAATATTTCTTAGGTATTGACTTCATAATTTTGATAGGACACAATTAGGGTTTTTTATCAAATCCATATGACTATTGCTATAAATATGAATCAATAAGTATTGTTATTATTAAAAACACATACGGAGATGAAAGAAAAAAATCTGGATCCTCCAAAGACATTTGAATTTAGTGCCAGCCACCTTTAATCCTCTTTCTTCACCTCTGCCAATTATCTCTCCAACACTCGGATAAAGCACCTCCTCCTGCCAACCACACATGCAGACACACAGACATTTATGTTCTGTGACTATCTCTTTTAAATTTGGACCCGGGCAGAAACTTCTTTTAAATCTCCCACTGGCAAGATTTTTCCTTTTTAAAAGACTGCATAATTCATGGTTTCTTGTTTATCCTTACTTACCCCCAGGACAACCAACTTCAAACCCTTAATACACCCATTCACTGCTCGCTGTGTAATAAAGTGTTCTTTACTTATTGCAAAGGATAACTGTCATGAGATTTGGCATACAAATGTGACTTTGAGAGGAACCTTTCCCACATCATTGTAATATAGGAGTGTGTGTGTGTGTGTGTGTGTGTGTGTGTGTGTGTTGGAGTGTTCTCTGTAATGAAATAAACTTGAAAAAAGTTCAGAAAGTAGTCACAGAAATTACAAAATCATTAGAACTGAAAGATATCAAAGTCATTCATTTAATATCAAGACCTGTGAAAGGCAGTGAGACAGTATTTAAAGAGAAAAATACACACATGGAAAATAACTTTAAATCAGGTGAAATTTTTCAGTGATATTCAACTTACAGAATCAATTTTAACTGTAACAATTAGCATCAACCTTTTTCTCTGAATAAGTTTATTATAACTTAAGACCAAAAACAGTATGCCACCAGTAACATTTTCTACATGAGTGCTCCAATTTGGTGCATGAAGATCCCCAAATTTTTCTCATTTCCTCCCCATAAACAATTGTTTCCTTTACTGCCTTCATATAATGGCCTAAAGGCCTTATAACAACTTATCCTGTTCTACTCATTGTATTTTATCCCTGAAACAAATGTATATGCAGAAAGTGAAACTTTAATGACTGCCAGATAATGGGTGACCCCTGGTGAATGTGTAGGTTGGCATCAGGCATTTGCTGGTACTTGTGATACTTCTTCACTGCTATCCCCTAATCTATACTTTGATTGGCAGATACTAATGACATGATCATGACAGCTGTGTGAAGCAAAAGACATTACCAATTCTGTTGACTGAGTGTGTTTTCTCTCATTTGAACACTGCTTTCTATATTTTCATTTTCTTTAGATCATCTATAAGTAAAAACACGTGAAGAGGCTAACCCTAAGGTCACCCAAAACCAAGTGCTAAATCCAATATCTGGATCATGAAATCATGTGTATTTCACTGCAACACACATTCTTGTCTCTAAAATCCCACAGTATCCCATAGAACAAAATTTTCCCAAGTCGAAACTATTCTACTCTTTCTTAGATGACTTGACTTTAATACTTTTACAACATTACAGAACCAATAAAATGCTGACATTAATATTTTCACATAATACAGAAACGAGATTTTATGTTTTTGCTCTAAAAGATTCTGTTTAACAAACCTAAAAGTCTATCATTTTTAAGTGTCCAGACTCTATAGGATGTTTAGAATACCTCAACAGTTATAAAGTTGGAAACAATTACAGTTTTATAAATAAAAACTCTCCTCATGCTTCAATAAGTTTTAATAACTATAATTCATAATAAGCACAATACAGCATGAGATTCTAATAATGTAGATTCATGGTCTCTTGCCTAGGAACATTAAAAAGCCATGAGGCAGTCAGGGGGAGCATTTCTAAAAATTGAGCATAAGATCAGAAATATGAATGTTTATATGTATATGCATTGCAATGCTGCATGTTTGAAAATATATCTACCCTTCTATGAGTGAAGAGTATACCTGAGCAAGTTCTACACACAGGAAAGAAAAAAGAATAAATCTCAATATAAAGTACAATAACTGAATTGAAGTACCAACCTCACTACTTACTTCTTCCCTGATTTTCTGAATTCCAGATTCCTTAATAAAAAAAATAATTTTTCTTGCTTTATCTGTGGTATATTTTTGAATTAAAGTTCAAATACATGGAATGCCTTTATGATATGTTAGTTAAAAACATCATCTATTGTGGTGTGATATAGCTACCATCTATTCTGTTATCTGAGATAATACACTTCAACTTAAAACAGATGAAACAATAGATTGATAGTTAAAATCCATAGAAATAATCATCAAAATAGCTTATGGAGGAAAGTAAGAAATACTGGTTCACACCTGTAATTCAAGAGACTTGGGAGGGTGAGGAAGGAGGATATCAAGTTTGAGGTCAGCTTGAGCAAATTAGTAGACCCTGTCCCAAAATAAAGAAATACAAAGGGGTGGGGATGTGGGGATGTAGTTCACTGGGTAGTTCAGTGGTAGAACAATCCTGGGTTCAATTTCCAGTATACCAAAAGAGAGAGAGAAATGAGAGAGAGAGAGAGAGAGAGAGAGAGAGAGAGAGAGAGAGAAAAGAAGAAGAAGAAAAAGAAGAAGAAGAAGAAGAAGAAGAAGAAGAAGAAGAAGAAGAAGAAGAAGAAGAAGAAGAGGAGGAGGAGGAGGAGGAGGAGGAGGAGGAGGAGGAGGAGGAGGAGGAGGAGGAGGAGGAGGAGGAGGAAGGGGGAGGGAGAAGGGAAAAGGGAGGGGAGGAGGGGAGGGGAGATGAGAGGAGAGGAGAGGAGGAAGGGAGGGAGAGAGAGAAGGAGAAAAGAAAAGGGAGAGGGAGGGAAGATCATAGAAGAAATAATCAGAAGTTATTAATTATTTAGAACTCAAAGATATGAAAACAATTTCTTTATAGATGCCTTTTATGAAGTTTGGGTATATAATTCTATTATAATTTGTGAGATGATATTAAGTAGTATTTAGAGGCAAATCCAGAGTTTTCCGAAGGTTATTATATACCTCTTTATGGAATTCAGGTGTATTCCTTTTTTAGTTTGCTAAATGTTTTCATAGCTAATGACTTGTAAATTTTGTCAAATCTGGGATTTTTTTTCAACTATGATTTTCTATTGTGATCTGGTAATATGCTTAGTAACTTTTATTTTCTAAATTTGAGCAGGAAATAGCTATAACCCTGAAGTAGATCACTATACCTGAAATCATATCTAATAACATTCTAGAATATACTTTGCTAGTATTTTGCTTAGGATATTTACTTTTATGTTTATGAGTGTGATTTGCTTATACATAACGCTGACTTACTTCAAGAATTGTTACTCTCAGAAGTTCTTTAAAGAATCAACTTTGTTTTTGCTCCATGTCATAGTGTTGCTCTGTGAATCCAGTGCTGCTCTCCCCTATTTTTGCATCATTTTCTATTTTTTAATTGATGTCTTTGTCTTTATTATTTCAATTTTCTTTAAAAATTTTGTTGACTGGAATTATTGGCTTCATAGTTTTCACGTTTTCTGGTGCTGAAATATTTTGAGTAGAAACCATGGGTTTGCCTCTAAAATTCAGAATTATAGTCAGTTTTTAAAATACTGTGACCAAAATACTCAACAAGAACAACTTAAAGGATATCATTATTATTTAAATAATTAATTAAATCAGAAACCACCCATAATAAACAATTGCTCTACTTATATATCCCATTATTCCCAACCTTATTTTTTTTTAAATTTTCATGTTACTTTATTAAACTTTATCTACCAAAAAACTCTAAGTCCATTAAGGACACTATATTACCTTTGTATATACCAATTCCCATGCCTATGCTAGGTATTTTTATGAAGGGCTGTTACTTAAATGTGCCATTATTCAATGAGTTGACTATGTAAGTGCAACTTAATATCAACCACATAACAGTAATTAACAAAGATATATGAAATATTATTTTCAAAAATTTGGCTTTATATATGGTAAGGTAAAATTAATATCATCCAAATTACTCCAAAGTAAGTCTTTAAGATTAATTTCCAATTTAAGATTGTAAAGAATGTATTTAAAAAAGTATAATAGATTATAGGAAGATATTTTCCTATTTTCATTCAATTTCCTGATGTTTCTTTATAATATTAAAAGTAGTATTTCTTTATGTATGTGTTCATATATGCACAAATGTTTTAAAAGCTATTTGAAACCATCCTTTATGCTACCATACCAATGTCCCCTAGCACAGAACCTGACAAATAGTAAAAATGCATCATTTGTTGATTAAGTGATCAAAAGTCACTAACTCCATTAGTTAATGAGAAATCTCTAGGCATAAGTTCTCTGTCTCTTTAGGTAAAACTTCCTTGATAAGTTATTATTTTCCATATATATGACAGCCCTCAATGTAGTTATTGAATTATTGGTCCAATTTGGAACATTATTTCATTTATATAATTTGCATTGATGGGCCTAGTTTTCCTGAGGTGAAAGTTGATTATATAATCATTATTTACAGCATCATTTAAAAGTTATTTACTATGCTTCATTTCAATTTGAGTGATTTTTTTTGTGTATTTCTCTTATAAAATCTAAAAAATCAAGGGTCTGATTACACATAATACAGTTTTCCTTTGCCAAATTTAATCAACTTAAAGTTAATTCAGTTATCTGGTGAAATATTTCATTTTATATTAAAATGTTTTAAATAGTTATGTATGTAACTATATCTTTTAGATAAAGAAGCAAATAATATTTATGCAAATATCAGTACTCTAATCAATTTTATTATGATAGTTTTTAGTAGATTTTGGAATATTTTCTCAAAGAAAAAGCTGGGGCTTAATTGATGAATTTATGAGAATAAATGTAGTACAAAAATAATTCCTGAAAAACATTTCATATCTTTCCATGTAATCTTATTTAACAACCTAACCTAATCCTTATGATAATCTATGTGGATAGATTAGCAAGAAATTTAAAAAGGAAAACCAGAAAAGAAAGTTGCTGTGGCCCTGCCAAAGACTTCTGTAGTTGGAGTTAACTTCAAGTAAGTGCATTGGCAGGTCCCCGGCATTGCAAATGGCCTTCTAGAGACCATGAAGGATTTGTAATGGAGCTAGCTGAAGTGTTGTTATTACTCTCTAGGATTCTATTCCTGACTGTGATGATTGCTGAATAATTTTTGCTCCTCACTGGGCCCACAGTAGTATATGCTGGTTCATCTCCAAGTCCTTAGGCTTAGGATACTAGAGAGAGACATGAATTTATTCATACTTGGCATTTCACCATCTGCTCTCATGTTTCTTGGCTTGGTCTGTCCATAATGACAAACTTTTCAGTAAGAAATTGCAGGGTTTGCCAATGATTTCCTTGATGTGCTTCTTAATCTCAGAATAATTTCTAGGGACTAGATCTTGAACATAGTTCATGCTATTTCTCCTGCAAAAGAGCATTACTTTTTTCATTTCCCCATTGCCTAAAATATTCTTATTAAATAAGTATTTGCTGAATCTTTTTGCCTAATGATTGCCTAAAGAGCAGCAGTTTTATAAAAATCATTCTGAAATTTACATACAGAATATCAATCTAGTCTACAAATATTTTCAAAATCACTTAGCTATGTCTTCAGAACACATGATCAAATCAATGTTTTGATCACTTGTTGATTTACTACTTCATTCTATGCACTGTACTGGAACTAAAAAGTATTCATTATACATCAAAAATATTTAATATGCATTCATTACACAATCTACTGTAGTGTACTCTAAATATAGAAATATGTGGATAGTCTATAGTGGCTATCAAAAAGTACAATGCTTACCAATCTCTCAAACTTTTCTTATCAATCAAAATTCCTTGATTTCTTTTTTGAAGTAACAGATGAAATGGATAACCTTTGATGAAAATTTTAATATTTCTATAAAGACAGTAAAACATAGTTTGGACCCATTCTTCATTCATATTAGCATGTGCAAACAAGACCTCACCATTAAGGAAAGTTGGAATGGTGTGCCTTTGTTTTATATAAATTTAATATTATAGTCTCAGCTCTGTTGACTTAAACAATAAACAAGAATGGGTTTGGGAAATGACAGGCTAAAATCTGAAGAGGTAACATTGAACAGAATTCATTTAGGAATGGAATTTACCTTCAACAGCACTTCATCCAACCCTTCCACCCCTCCTCTATTTTATGGATGAGAAAACTGAAGTTTAGAAAGATAAAGAAATTTTCCAAAGTCAGTGGCAGAATGGATTGTAGAACTCGAGTCTCCTAAAATTAAATCCAGTGTTTAGTAAGACTGGACCACACCTTCTATGTCATATGTGCCATACTTTTGTCTGGTCAAAACCCATGCCCTGACCCCATGCCCCAATTCTTTGATTTCTCAGATTTTCGTTTGGGGGTGATTGTTCAGTATGTGATCTTCTCCGTAGAGTAATTTCAGTCATCTCTTGTCAGTTGCTTCTGATAATGAAGGCTGCAAAATTCCGGGGATCATAATGTATACTGTTCCTGTGGATAATTGCAGCAAACAGGAACATGATGAAATTTTAAATTGGGTGCACACTGCAGGTATTTGTATCTTGAGTTACAGATACAAAAACAGAGGCAACTTTTGGTTGTCAGATTAATGCAACAAAATCAATTGTTTCAGACTCCTCACAACACTAACAGTGAGCATTGGGCCAGATGGTTCCTTTGAATGGACCCATGTGCTTGAAAGTCTGAAAGACTATAATTTATACCACCAAACATTAGACCCTCTCTTTATTTCTCTTTACATTCCATGCAAACAACTAGCTTAATTTTGAATCTTAATATTCCAGCTCCCCAATTTCCTTCCCCCTGTGTCTGTCTGTCTGACTCTCTCTCTCTCTCATAGTGCTAACATCAAACATGTTTTTAAATATGTCTTCCATTAGTGGTGTAATAAAAACAAGCAAGTAGAAAGAGCTTGTACTTGAAACCCCCTCAGTGGTAAGTCTCTGTACATTAGAACAGGAATAATACTGATTTTAGGTAGTATAACTATTTCCTTGAATTGAAATCATGCATTTTTTATGATTTTATTAAAAACTGTCATAATAATTACCAGGCAGCATAAAAAATTGTATTATAATGAAAACAGAATCCATTCATTGCTCATGTTCAGTTTTATTTTTAATTTGTTCACAATATGATCCATGACCATTTGTTGCGTTCCTAGGGTCTGTTGGGACAGTTTCAGCATATGTGGAAGTGAATGAGGGCAGAAGTTCCTAATGAAATTCCAGCTCTCTTCTTTCAAGTGGTATGATTAATAATTCAAAATGATATGGATTCCTAACAAGGCTACTGTAGTAAGATCTAATATGATTCTTCTCAACTATCAGAATTACCTGGACTGCCTAGGACCATGATGAAACCAACTGGATAGGTAGAATTTCAGTCTACCAGTTTATCCTAAATAAATAAATAAAGCATGATTAAAGACAGAGTGAATATATATGATAAAAAATAACAGATAAAGCTTCCTATATGCATACAATTTCATTTCTAAAATCTTGACACATATAATACTGATTTTAAAATATTACGAAAATCATGGTCCCTTTTGCACTAAAGTAATTTACCAGTGAGAATTTGTTGTAGTAAGATCATAATGGTAGAGAAGAGATAATTATCTGTTTGTTTTTTACATTCTTAAGTACATATGGAAGTTCTTCATACTGTTTGGGTACCAACTTTTCAAATTAAAATCCAACAACAACCATCTTTTTACCCACTTCATTGATAAATGTACCATTTCTAGTGAATTTAATTTCTTTGCTATAAAGAAAAGTGGTTATGCTTCTATTGTGAATAGTGATGTGACCCTCTGGCTTTGTTTCTGTTGAAATGGTATAGATCTTCATGTCTCAGTGATTCCTTAATACCATCTATTTGATACTGCTTGCATCATTTTTTAATGACTGCTGTATTCATTATGCTGCCAGGAATAATGGATTCCAGTTACTCAAAGATAGTAACTGACTGTGATCCATTTTTGAAAACTACAAATGCAAATCTTACCCAGATGGTGCAGGAAAATGTGAATGATAATTCATTTTATTATTATGCTAACTTTATCAATGAGAATTTTGTAGTATAATCATGGTATAAAAAATTTTTCCAATCATATCGTCTCTGGAACATTTTAGGCTATAATCACTTCATTCTTGGAATGTGATCTGCAGTAGTGACTTTAGTTCTATTTCCATATTTCACCACTAGCAGAGAAAATAAGTAAGAGCCCATTTGTAGAACCAAAAGAACAGTCCCCTTTGCAAATGAACGTTTCACCCTTGTCTGGCATGTTTAAGACCTACCAAGAAGAGCCTGTTGTTACCACACAGCTGAGAGTCAAGAGAGAAAACCTATGGGAAGAGTCCTTTGGCATATTTTACAAGTCACAGAAAGAGTTGCATCTCAGGAACACTGCCCTGTATACAGTGTGGAACCTGTAGAGGATGGAGGGGTGAAAACTCTGGGTGCCAATGATTGAGGGCACACAGGCTAAAAGAATTATGCCCCAGAATGCTGTAGAACTAAGGTAGCCTCATAGTCAAACCTCCAGCAAGAAAATGTCCAAGTGTTCTGGCTTATTGATGGCAAACTATGGACAGTCATACTCATTCTGATTCATTCTGAGTTAATGAGAATTAGAGATGTTGTCAAGTCATCAGTGAAAAAAATTCTGTCATTGAAAAACTACGTCCCTGTTGACAAGAACAATCCTTATTAGCTTTGCTCCCCAAACCTAGGCTCAGCTTCAGGGCCTGTGAGATCCTTGGTGTATCAGGTCAACAAATGTGTATGGGCTGGTTGGGGAGAGAGATGGTAGAAGATCATAAAGTGCTCTTGTAGGGAGAAATGGGCATAGGTTTCACACAAGTCCCAACTTGGTTTAAAATGTCCCACCCACATGGCACAGCTGACCTCAGGGATTCCCAGAGAGCAGATTGGAATTGATACACTTTTTAGGAAGGCATTTTCATCAGCCAGGACCCATTAAGGACTAGCTATGAATTTTGGGTGCCTTTCTTAATTATACTTGGGGTTAAATAATCCAGACTGAGATACTTCAAGAAGACCCTCTGAATAAGGGACAGGGAGCAAGCTCACCTAGGCCTAAGGACATTACTGCTTTGTTGAATGTATTATAGATTCTATTTTAGTATTTCAGAATAAAATTTTTACATTTTGGTTTCTTCTCTTTTTTTGATCCTGTATTCTCTCTTCCTTCCTTCTTGCCTTTCTTCTTTCCTTCCTTTTAATCTAGATAGCACCTAAGACTGAAGTAAACTAACAATCAACAAAGTATAGATTAGGACAATGAAAGCTGAAGTTCTCCTAAACAAAAGCGTACGTGTGTACGTGGTGAATATAACAATCCTGAGAAAATAGAAGCTGTAGGAAAAGTCAAATTCACTTAACAACACTCAATTGAGTAGACAAAGTAAATGGCCAAGAGGCATTGACCCAGGCAGGGTAGAGGAGAGAGACACTAATTTCTACCTGAAAGGATAGAAAGATGTGACAAAATTAAATATTTCATAGAGCTTTAACACAAAATATGTCAGAGATGATTGTACACTTCTTTTAAAATTAGCATAGAAGAAAAAGAATTAATTGACAACTTAAGGGGACGAGGAGGAAAAACAAAAAGACAAAGTGAGCTGCCATTCAGAAATAAAACTTGAAGTGAATCATCTACCATTTGAAATTGATTATAGGTTTCAGGGTGCTGCAAAGAGTAAATGTGCTTTCCTTTTCCAGAGAAAAATAGGAAGGTGATTAGATGACAGTCTGTGACATTCTGTAAACGAAATAAGGAAATGTTTCTTAATGGCTATCTTCCAGGAAGAGTGAGTTGAGGATTACATATATGAAGATATATATATATATATATATATATATATATATATATAGCTTGAAAGAAATTGAAAGAAAGTGTGAAATGATTCTTTTAGAGTGAAGCTTCTGCATTCCAGTTTCTATAAAAGGAGAAGAAAACAAAATTCTATCAATAATTTTGGCATTTACTTATAAGTGGGGAGGTTTCCATAAGCAGATAAGTAGGCTTGTAGCCAGTATACTGTTCCAAGTAACTCTCACAAATCAGCACTCAAAAAGAAAAGGCACCACAGTTAATGCCATTTTAAGTGGGATTTAATCCATAAACAGTTTTCACTTTCATGACATCTTAAAATTTGCAGGACTGATATAGAAATCATTAGGAAACATTTAAATTTGTTACATATGTGTATCTGAGAATTTAGTAAAAGTGAAGAAAATTCACAGAAATTAGTCATGTCTGTTTACAATTTCCTACACACACAAAATGTAAAACCATACAATAACAAGTGCTGGCAAGGATATGGAGAAAATGGAACACTCACACATGTTGGTGGCAATGTGAATTTGTACAACATTATGGAAAATAGATCCTCAAAATAATCTGAAATAAACTACCACATGTTTTGCCATCATGCTACTGGCTATATATCCCAAGGAAAGGAAACCAGTATGTTGAAGAAACATCTGAACTCCATGTTTATTGCAGCTGTATTCTCACTAGCCAAGAAATGGAAACATCCTAAGTGTTGATCAACTGATGAGTGGATAAAGAAAATGTGGTACAAATCACAATGGAGTACTGTTCTGTCATAAAACAAATGAAATCTTGTCATTTGCAACAACATGGTAGAAAATACAGATCATTTTTTTAAGACAAAGTAACCAGGCACAGGGAGACAAGTACCACTTGATTTCACTCATATGTGGAGTCCAGGAAAGTTGGTCCCATAGAAGTTAATAGACTGGTGGTTACCAAAGGCTGAAGGAGTAGGGAAGGGCAGGGAAGGGTTGTTCAATGTGTACAAAGTTATAGTTGGATCTGAGTGAGACAGACTAGTAAGGTGATTATAGATAGTGATCATGTACTGTGTACTGCAAAAAGCTATAAGAAAGGATTTTGAAAGTTTTCACCATAAAGAAATGACAAATGTTTGAAGAGATAGGTATATCTGATCTGTTGTAAATATTATACATTGTACAAAGGTATTGAAAATTATGATACCTCATTAATATGTACAATTTGTATGTTTTGTATATCATTTAGAAATAAATTTAATTTATATTATTAAAATAACAAAATAGGAAAAGTGAAGCAGTAACTATTCATAGGCAGGTTCCATTAGGAGAAGAATTTGGAAAGCAATTTTGTATCAGTGTCATTAGATACTTCAAAGAGAAATTAGTAAAAATTCAATAAACATTTGATTTTTTTCATCCAATTTGGAGAGAAAAGCAATGATTCTGAAGTTCAGTCTTTCAATGGAGAAATATTTGACATTCTATGAATGTTTGAAATACAATTTAAAGGTCAACATTGAATATAATTTTATGTGTTTCTCCTCTAATATTGTAAATAGACATTTTGGTTGCACTTATTTTCATGGAACATTTTTTAAGACTAATTTAGACAAAAATAGGTCAGAAATGTACTTGAAATTGACTATGGTGTACACATAAACCATAACTCCTAACAACATCTAACTGGAGATCTTCTATCAATCTAAATGGAAGTTGAAATTTTGAAAATCTACAATTTTAAGTATAGTCAGAGATTAAATTACAAAATGATTGCTATACACCTGATTCTAAATTAGAAAATAAATAAAACAACATGGGAAGTGCTTTTTCTATTTGCCGCTTCATCTTTAAATAGATTTTAGAAATGCTTAATCTTCTGGAAAACTACTTTTGAAATTATGTTTCATGACAATGGTACTAAACATTTAAAGCATTCCCAAAATGTTGACTGCATCGAGTTTTAATTTGTTGGAAATACTTAAAGTAATCCTTGAGATGGTCTAAAAATTTCAGATTTTAAAGTCTTTAGTGAATTGCAATTACTAAAAATATTTACAAAAAAGATAATGAAACTTATTTTTTTAAAGGCAAGGATGAAGCTAAAGGTATTAGTGAGAACTCATACAGTGTACAAGATTTAATTTCTATAATTAAAGTTCTATAATTAACCTTTCATATTTAAAGCTATAACAAGAGGTAACTCTTGCTTTTAGTTGTATAAACTTGTAAATTGAACCTGACTAAAACTAAATTGAAGAAAAATCTGTGATTTTTCAACCTCTATGTTTTCTAACATCTCAGACTTACTCATAAAAATTAGGATTCTGGAAAATTTTGCTTATAATTGATAATTACAGAAATAATTATGCCGAAATATTTATAAAATTTAAAAACTCACCCACTTAGCACTTAGCAGAATTTCCTCAGCAAATGTAGAGAGCATGTCCTTTAAAACATTATCTTCTTTCAAGAAGGATCAAGGAAAGTGGTAGCAATTTCACATCTAATGACCATAAAATAAAATTTCAAACAAAGTTGCCAGAATTTTTCTCTATAAACAATAATAGAAAGTCCATATTGAAATACATATTCTTTGGAATAATACCAGTGATGAAGTCCTAGAGACAGATGTGGCTCAGGAACTTATTAAAGATATGTACATGTCCTGAGAATAATCATTCTGTCCAGGGTCAGAAAATCAAGACAAAATTTCACTTTTAAATCTGCTTTAATTGATGATTAAATGGATTATTTTATTTCTTTAAAAATAACTACATTTTTGAAAGTGTTTTGAATTAAACTACTTTAAAAACCAATCAATACATTGTACCTGTAGTTCACTGTACTGTAAAATACATTTAAAAATGTGTTAACAGGGTACATGTCACGTTTAACATTCTTGCTGCAATTTAAAAAATACAGTGGAATTTCAGGGTTTCCAACAGGTCCTATTCACATTCTAAAGAAAATACTTCACTGCAGGTACACATGGTTTTTCAGAGGCTCCTCATTCCCAATTCCAGTATTTATTTTCAACCACTATTAGAAAATATATTTAAGATCTTTTGTCAAATAATAATGACAATAAATACTTTAATATTATGACCATGGACGACTCCCTGTCCTGAGTACTTGACAGTTTAAGATATAGTGCATGCTGGGGATATGGTTCAGTTGGTAGAGTGCTTGCCTCTCAAGCACAAGACCCTGGGTCCAACCCCCAGCACCCCAGTACTGCAAAAAAAAAAAAAAAAAGAAAGAAAGAAAAGAAAAGATATAGTGCTGCACAGAGAAGCTGAGTAATTTAGCCCAAGGTCAAATAGCCAATAAGTGGTTTAGCCAGAAGGTAGACCAAGGCCGTCTGCATCTCTGCTCTCGGTGACTAAGGATATTTTCCTTTACATAAAACAGGGTCTTAGAACTCTGCCCCCAATTATTTCATAGTTACTTTAAAATTTTACCTCAGATAACTTATTTTAAGCTTCATAAATATGAGAATCAGGCTTAACAACATTTATCATTTTCCATTCTCTATCATCATACTGTACTTGGTTATGTTTATTTCCAATTATGATCTGACCAAGTTCAAGCAGGGTATAGTATTTGTGGTATGATTGAATGGATTTCAAAATATAAGCAGGTTTATTAAAGTTACAAGAGGAGTGCTTTAAAAATTAATTTAAATTATTTTGTAGGTATCTTTTCAGATTCTCTTTCAAAAGATCAGTAGAATATGGGGATGAAAAACATTTTTTAAAAAAGTCTTTTAATAGTCCACCATTTAAAGTGTAGGGCTAACTGGGTCAAAAGGTGGGTCCATTCCAAGTTTTCTGAGGATTCTCCACACTGCTTTCCAGAGTGGCTGCACCAATTTGCAACTCCACCAGCAATGTATGAGTGTGCCCTTTTCACCACATCCATGCCAACATCCATTATTGTTTGTGTTCTTGATAATAGCCATTCTAATTGGAGTAAGATGAAATCTTAGAGTTGTTTTAATTTGCATTTCTCTAATTACTAGAGATGTTGAACACTTTTTCATACATTTATTAATAGCTTGTATGTCTTCATCTGTAAAGTGTCTGTCCAGTTCCTTGGCCCATTTATTGATTGGGATCTTTGTATTTTTGGTGTAAAGTTTTGTAAGTTCTTTATCAATTTTGGAGACAAGTGCTCTATCTGAAGTGCATGTGGAAAAGATTTTCTCCCATTCTGTGGGCTCTCTTTTCAAACTTGGAATGGACCCACCTTTTGACCCAGTTATTCCACTCCTTGGTTTATACCCAAAGGACTTAAAATCAGTGATGCAGCCACATCAATGTTTGTAGCAGCTCAATTCACAATAGCTAGATTCTGGAACCAACCTAGATGCCCTTCAATTAATGAATGATAAAGAAACTGTGATATATATACACAATGGAATATTATTCAGCCATAAAGAATAAAATTATGACATTTGCAGGTAGATGGATGGAGTTGGAGAATATTATGCTAAGTGACATAATCCAGTCCTCAAAAACTAAAGGCCCAGTGATTTCTCTGATAAGTGGATGCCGATACATAATGGGGGTTGTGGGGGAGGCAAGAAAGTAGGAAGGACTAATTGTATAGAGGAAAATGAAGGACGGGGAGGGGATGGGGAAAGGAAAGATAATAGAATAAGACAAACTTTATTACCCTATGTACATGTTGATTACAAAAACGGTGTGACCCTGCTTTGTGTACAACCAGAGAGATAAAAGTTGCACCCCATTCACGTACAATGAATCAAAATTTTTAAAAAGTATATGGCTATTATTTGAACTGTTTAAACTATCCCTTCTCTACAAAACCATGATAAATTATTTATTGCAATCTTCTCATGGATACAAGATTATTTATCTTGCAAGATTGCTTTATACATACATATTTGTTCTTAGTATGATAGCTTTTACATTCTTTAGATTCACAGAAATGAAAATTCTTTCCCATTAGTTTAATAATTTTTCCTTCTAAAATTTTTGTTTTTATGATCCTATCCTTGTTTGCAGGTATTCTAAAGGAAGCTTATTACAGAAATGATATATGTTGTCTTTTTATAAATCTTGCATCAAAATTTACCCTTCAACAGCTTTACAAAACCTTCTCTGGTTTTAGCATACTACACTCAATAAGGCATATCAAGCTTCCTAATATGTACACACTAATTAATATCTTTTAATCATTAATGTGATTCTGGAATATTTCTAGGATTTGGTAGTTATATGATCAAATAGTGTAAGGTTTTTTGTAACATTGTTCCTAAAAAATACATTTTGGGACTTCTGCAGAATACATAATAATGACAATTCACTTGTTATTTTAGACCATTATCCAAATCACTTGTTCTTTTAAACTATTATTATTCATCAATTTGATTAAACAGAGGGCTGACTTTGCTTGTTTGCCTATAATATCTGATAGGTACATCTGCATAGTTAAATGAATAAAGTGTTCTCAAATGCTCACTTCCTGTGTAGACCTGAAACCTACTGGTTATAAAACTCTCAGACCATTAGAGGTCTTAGTGATACTGACTTGGTTCAACATTTATTTATTTTGTCTGCTGGAGAAAATAACCAAGCTCTAAGGATTACAGATCTTGATTTTACACTGGTATTAAAAAATTTTGATTAGAGGTCATTCTACTGATGTACAGGGTTTGTTGTAAGAAATGCATTCTGAATTTGGAGATGCTAAAGTAGAAAGCTTATTCATTAAATTACTGACAACATCAATTTGGATAAGATTGTTGGCACCTTGGAGAAACAGATAAAATTTTAATAATCTGACAAGTTGAAGTTTAGGAGGGTGTCAGTAAGGTAAGCTTTAGTTCTGAGGCCAAAGGAAACTTAATTTATCTAAGAGGATAAATAAACTATATAACTATAAAGTTTGCAAAGATGTAAGTGTACATACACACACATGATATATACTGTGTTGCTTAAAATGTTTTCCAGACACATTAGAAATAATTTTTCTATATGTAATGTTTTAAAATGCATCTGAGTTTATTTGTATTTAACTTTAAACCTATTTTTTAATCATCCATTCACAAATTCATGCTTACATGTCTACATTCAGTCAACAAATATTTAGTGAGCACAAAAACAAGTATTTTCTCTTTTTATGAGGGTTGCAGAAAAAAAGAGGAAATTTTTGACTCACTTTTTTACTAGATTTCCTGTGTGACTTTGAATGGAAGAGAAAACCCTATTGAAAATTTGAAAGACTTTTATTCATGCTCTCTCACTGAATTTTATTCATGCTCTGTCCTTCTGATATGCACAAATATTTATATTCTCTGCAAATTTGTTTTCTGAAACCCTAATTTCTAGTGTGATAATATTTGGAAATGGTGTCTATGGAAAACAATTAGGTTTGAATGAAATCACCTGGGTGGGGACTTGAAGATGAAATCAGTGTCCAAATTTTAGGAAAAGAAAAACAGGAGCTCTTTCCACCATGTGAGGTTATAGTGAAAAGTTAACCATCTCCAAACCAAGAAGAGAACCCTCAACAGTCATCAGTGTGACCTATATATTTTTTGTGTGTGTGCTGGAGATTTTATCCATCGCCTTGTGCATACAAGGAACACACTCTACCAACTGAACTATAACCCCAGCTCAAGAGTGACCAACATCCTGATCTTGAACTTTCCAGCCTCCAATACTATAAGAAATAGTGGAGCCAGGCCCAGACAGTGCCGCTGGGTGAGACTTCTGCTCCGGGGAGGCAGGCTGAGAGAACAAGGCCCAGACCAGCCGGGCCCCAGCCTGCAGTCTAGAGCCCGTGCTGCAGTGGACCATCTGTCAATACGTGGAGGTGTCTCTGCCCACTAGCAAGGGATTATACTCCACCTGTAGGCCACCATCACTGGAGGGGCAGCATCCTTTTTGGGTCACTGCATTATCACGTTCCTCCAAGACATCAAGCTACTGAAGACTGGGAGGTTTGAACAGTACTATATAGTTTTATTGTAGATTTTTTTTTAATTAGTAGTAATACTATAATTATTTCTAGGATACCTACTATTAGTCCTACTTTTCTTTTATTAACATTTTTCTCATCCTATTTTCCTCTTATCTATTTCCTTGCTCTCTCTCTCCCTTTTCACATGCTAACAACCAATTTCTTTTAATTCCACTTTCACTACTCCTATGACATAGTACCTCTATAGACACACTTCTTATCTCATTAATGCTATATTCTACATCCCTCCCCATTCTCTTTGTCTACCTTTAGAAATCATGGTCCTTATTCCAAACCTATTGGTTAAGCTGTAGATAATAATCAAACTCATAATCTCTGTTTATTAATACAATATGGTTAATATATTTAAAAGGGACTATTTAAGTTAAGAATGCATATTTCTCGTATGGTGTGCTGCTAATATTGATCTCTCACTTCAAGGTGAGTTATTGGAAACCTGCAGGGACACTCTAAGTATACAGGGAGGAAACTGCAATACCTCAGATTTGCACTCTTATAGGGGTGAAGATACGAGAGCAATATGAGAAAACAAGGGAAGAAAGTACCACAAACAAACCTAGATGCTACATCAATAGACTTCTTTGGGTATAAACCGAGGAGTGGGATAACTGGGTCAAAAGGTGGGTCCATTCCAAGTTTTCTGAGGATTCTCCACACTGCTTTCCAGAGTGGCTGCACCAATTTGCAACTCCACCATCAATGTAAAAGTGTGCCATTTCCCCAACATCCACGCCTACGTCTATTATTGTTTGTGTTCTTGATAATAGCCATTCTAATTGTAGTAAGATGAAATCTTAGAATTGTTTTAATTTGCATTTCTCCAATTACTAGAGATGTTGAACATGTTTTCATACATTTATTAATCACCTGTGTATCTTCTTCTGTAAAGCGTCTGTCCAGTTCCTTAGCCCATTTATTGATTGGAATCTATGTATTTTTGGTGTAAAGTTTTGTAAGTTCTTTATAAATTCTGGAGATAAGTGTTCTATCTGAAGTGCATGTGGAAAAGATTTTCTCCCATTCTGTAGGCTCTCTCTTCACGTTTTTGACTGTATCTTTTGCTGAAAAAAAGCCTTTTAGTTTAAGTTCATCCTATTTATTGATTCTTGCTTTGATTTCTTGTGCTTTGGGAGTCTTGTTGAGGAAGTCTGATCCAAAGCCAACATGATAAAGATTTGGGCCTACTTTTTCTTCTATTAGGTGCAGGGTCTCTGGTGTAATTCCTGTGTCCTTGACCCATTTTGAGTTGAGTTTTGTGCAGAGTGAGAGATAGAGGTTTAATTTCGTTTTACTGCATATGGATTTCCAGTATTCCCAGCACCGTTTGTTGAAGAGGCTATCTTTTCTCCATTGTATGTTTTTGGCTCCGTGTCTAGTATGAGAAGACTGCATTTATGTGATTTTGTCTCTGTGTTTTCTATTCTGTACCATTGGTCTCCCTCATACTATAGTAGCTCAGCCACATTAATGTTTATAGCAACTCAGTTCACAGTAGCTTGATTGTGGAACCAACCTAGATGGCCTTCAACAGATGAATGGATAAAGAAACAGTGGTATATATACACAATGGAATATTATTTAGCAGTAAAGAAGACTAATATTATGGCATTTGCAAATAAATGGATGGAAATGGAGAATATCATGCTAAGTGAAATAAGCCAAGCCCAAAAAATCAAAGGACGAATGTTTTCCCCGATAAGTGGAGAATGATATAAAAGGGGGTGGGAGTGTGGGGAGTGAAAGAAGAATGGGGAACTTTAGATTATGTAGAAGGAAATGAGGGGAGTATGAAAAAATGGTGGAATGAGACAGACATCCTTACCCTGTGTACATGTATGATTAGACAAATGGTATGAATCTACATCATGTACAACAATAGGAACAAAATGATGTATCACAATTGTGTACAATGAATCAAAATGCAGTATAAAAAATTTAAAAATTAAATAAATAATTAAAAAATAAATTAAATAAAATCCAATGACAGCATGGCATAAGAAATGTCTGAAAGGGAGTTCAGAATGTGCATAACTAAAATGATCAGAGAAGCAAATGATGACATAAGAGAGCAAATGGAGGTATTGAATGATCACATCAATCAACAGTTAAAAGAGCAAATGCAAGAAGCAAAGGATCATTTCAAGAAAGAGATACAGATTCTGAAAAAAAAAACAAAGAGAAATTCTTGAAATGAAGGAAACAATAAACCAAATTAAAAACTCCATAGAAAGCATAACCAATAGGCTAGAACACCAGGAAGATAGAACCCCAGACATTGGAGACAAAATATTTAATCTTGAAAACAAAGTTGACCAAACGGAGAAGATGGTAAGAAATCGTGAATGGAATCTCCAAGAATTATGGATATCATGAAAAGACCAAATTTAAGAATTATTTGGATTGAGGAAGTCACAGAGAAACAAACCAAAGGATTGAACAACCTATTCAATGAAATAATATCAGAAAATTTCCCAAATGTGAAGATGAAATGGAAAATCAAATACAAGAGGCTTACAGGACACCAAATGTACAAAATTACAACAGACCCACACCAAGGCACATTAAAATGAAAATACCTAACATACAAAATAAAGATAAAATTTTAAAGGCTGAGAGAGAAAAACAAATTACATTCAGAGGGAATCCAACACAGATACCAGCAAATTTCTCAACCTAGACCCTAAAAACTAAAAGGACCTGGAAGAGCATTTTTCAAACTCTGAAAGACACTGAATGCCAACCAAGAATCTTATACCCAGCAAAACTTACCTTCAGATTTGATGACAAAATAAAATCCTTCCATGATAAACAAAAGCTAAACGAATTTACAAAGAGAAAGCCTACACTATAGAACATTCTCAGCAAAATATTCCAAGAGGAAGAATGAAAAGCAATGATGTAAGTCAGCAAAGGGAGGAACTATCTTAAAGGAATAGCCAATTAAAGGCGAAACCAAGTCAACTTAAAAACCAAAAATAAACCAAAATGACCAGGAATACAAATCATATCTCAATAATAACCCTGAATGTTAATGGCCTGAACTCATCAATCAAAAACATAGACTGGCAGATTGGATTAAAAAGAAAGATCCAACAATATGCTGCCTTCAAGAGACTCATCTCCTAGAAAAAGAAAACCACAGTAAAGGTGAAAGGATGGGAAAAAACATACCACGCACAGGATACAGTAGAAAAGCAGGGATATCCATCCTCATATCAGATAATGTGAACGTCAAGCCAAAGTTAGTCAGAAGGGATAAAGAAGGACATTTTATTCTGCTTAAGGGAAGCATAAATCAGCAAGACATAACAATCATAAATATCTATGCCCCAAACGGTGGCTCATCCATGTACGTCAAACAAATCCTTCTCAATTCCAGGAACAAAATAGACCACAACACAATAATACTAGGCAATTTTAACACACCTCTCTCCCCACTGGACAGATCTTCCAAACAAAAATTGAAAAAAGAAACCATAGATCTTAATAACACAATCAATAATTTAGACTTAACAGGCATATATAGAATATTCCATCCATCGATGAGCGAATATACTTTCTTCTCAGCAGCACATGGATCCTTCTCTAAAATAGACCATATATTATGCCACAAAGCTACTCATAGCAAATAGAAAAAGACAGCAATATGCTCTTGTATTCTATCACATCATAATGGGATGAAATTAGAAATAAATGACAAAAAAAAATAAAAACTACTCCAACACCTGGAGATTAAATAATATGCTATTGTATGATGAATGGATAACAGAAGACATCATGGGGGAAAAAAGTTCTTAAAGGTAAATGAAAACATAGACACAACATACCAAAATCTCTTGGACACCATGAAAGCAGTAGTAAGAAGAAAATTCATTGCTTGGAGCAAATACAATCAAAGAAGAAAAAATCAAATAAATGACCTAACATTACAGCTCAAAACCATAGAACAAGAAGAACAGATCAACACCAAAAGTAGTAGAAGACAGGAAATAGTTAAAATCAGAGCTGAAATCAATGAAATTGAAATAAAAGAAACAATCAAAAAATTGACAAAATAAAAAGTTGATTCTTTAAAAAAATAAACAAAACTGACAATTCCTTAGCCACACTAACAAAGAGAAGGAGAAAGAAAACTCAAATTACTAAAATTCAGGATGAAAAAGGAAATATCACGACAGACACCATTGAAATACAAAACATAATTAGATGCTATTTTGAAAATCTATACTCCAACAAAATAGAAAATGTCAATGACATCAACAGGTTACTAGAGACACATGATCCATCCAAACTGAATCAGGAGGACATACACGATTTAAATAGATCAATTTCAAGTAATGAAATAGAAGAAGTCATCAAAAGTCTACCAGTTGGGGCTGCAAATTAGTGCAGCCACTCTGGAAAGCAGTATGGAGACTCCTTAGAAAACTTGGAATGGAACCACCATTTGACCCAGCTATCCCACTCCTTGGCCTATACCCAAAGGACTTAAAATCAGCATATTACAGAGATACAGCCACATCAATGTTCATAGCTGCTCAGTTCACAATAGCCAGATTGTGGAACCAACCTAGATGTCCTTCAATTGATGAATGGATAAAGAAAATGTGGTATATATATACAATGGAATATTACTCAGCCATAAGGAATGATAAAATTATGGCATTTGCAGGCAAATGGATGAAACTGGAGAATATCATGCTAAGTGAGATAAGCCAATCTCAAAAAACCAAAGGAAGAATGATATCGCTAATAAGTGGATGATGACACATAATGGGGGGTGGGAGGGGTTAGTGTTGGGGTTGGAGTTTGGTTTAGGGAGGGGGGCAGGAATGGAGGAAGGAAGGACTGTATAGAGGGAGGGGAGGGGTGGGAGGGGTGGGGGGGAAGGGAAAAAATGGAAGAATGAATCAAACAACATTACCCTATGTAAATTTATGATTACACAAATGGTATGCTTTTACGCCATGTATAGACAGAGAAACAACATGTATCCCATTTGTTTACAATAATAATAATAAAAAAAAAAAAAAGTCTACCAGCAAAGAAAAGTTCAGGTATAGATAGATTCTCAGTCAAGCTTTACAAGACCTTCAAAGAAAAGCTCATTCCAATACTCCTCAAAGTATTCCATGAAATAGAAGAGAAGGGTCCCTTCCAAACTCACTCTATGAAGCTAATATCATCCTGATACCAAAACCAGACAAAGACACATTGAGGAAAGAAAATTTCAGAACAATATCCCTAATGAACATAGATGCAAAAATCCTTCACAAAATTTTAGCAAATCTCATATTTAGCAAAAACATATTAAAAAGATAGTGCACCATGATCACGTGGGTTTCATCTCGGGGATTCAAGGTTTGTTCAACATTCAGAAATCAATAAATGTAATTCACCATATCAACAGACTTAAAGTTAAGAATCACATGATTATTTCAATAGATGCAGAAAAAGCATTGGATAAAATATATCATCCCTTCATGCTCAAAACACTAAAAAAAATAGGGATAGTAGAAATATTCCTCAACATTGTAAAGGCTATCTATGCTAAGCCCACGGCAAACATCTTCTAAATGGAGAAAAACTGAAAGCATTCCCCCTAAAAACTGGAATAAGATAGAGATGCCCTCTGTCAACACTTATATTCAACATCGACCTTAAACTCTAGCCAGCACAATTAGACAGACCAAAGAAATTACAGGGATATGAATAGGAAAAGAAGAATTTAAACTCTCCCTATTTGCTGATGACATGATTCTATATTTACAGGAGCTGAAAAATTCCACCAGAAAACTTTTAAAACTCATAAATGAATTCAGTAAAGTAGTAGAATATAAAATAAATACTTACAAATCTAATGAATTTTTATTCATGAGTGATGAATCCTCTGAAAGAGAAATTAGGAAAACTACCCATTCACAATAGCCTCAAAGAAAATAAAATATTTGGGAATCAATCTAACAAAAGAAGTGGAAGACCTGTACAATGAGAACTACAGAATGCTAAAGAAAGAAATTAAAGAAAACCTAAGAAGATGGAAAGATCTCCCATGTTCTTTGATAGGCAGAATTAATATTATCAAAATGGCCATACTACCAAAAGTGCTATACAGATTCAGTGCAATTAAAATTAAATTCCATTTAAAATCCCAATGATGTACCTCATAGATACAAAGCAAGCAATCATGCAATTCCAGAACAATAAAAGAACCAGAATAGCTAAAGCAATTCTTAGCAGGAAGAGTGAAGCAGGGTCTATCACAATATCAGAACTTCAGCTGTACTACAGAGCAATAGTAACAAAAACGGCATGGTATTGGTACCAAAATAGACAGGGAGATCAATTGTACAGAATAGAGGACACAAGACCAATCCGCATAAGTACAGTTTTCTCATATTAGACAAAGTTGCCAAAAATATACAATGGAGAAAAAATAGCCTCCTCAACAAATGGTGCTCAGAAAACTGAAAATCCACAGGCAGGAAAAGGAAATTAAACCCCTATCTCTCACCCTGCACAAAACTCAACTCAAAATGAATCAAGGACCTAGGATTTAGGCCAGAGACCCTGCATTTTATAGAAGAAAAAGTAGGCCCAAGTTTTCATCATGTTGGCTTAGGACCAGACTTCCTTAACATGACTCCCAAAGCACAAGAAATAAAAGCAAGAATGAATAACTGGGATAGATTCAAACTAAAACACTTTTTCTCAGCAAAGAAAACTATTAGCAGTGTGAAGAGAGAGCCTACAGAGTGGGAGAAAATCTTTGCCACACAAACTTCAGATAGAGCACTAATCTCCAGAATCTATAAATAACTCAAAAAAACTTTACACCAAGAATAGAAATAACTCAATCAATAAATGGGCTATGGAAATGAGCAGACACTTCACAGAAGAAGATCTACAAGCAAGAAACAGATATATGAAATAATGTTCAACATCTCTAGTAATAAGAGAAATGCAAATCAAAACTACCCTAAGATCCCATCTCACCTCAATTAGAATGTCTACTACCAAGAATACAAGCAACAATAGGTGTTGGGGAGGATGTGGGGAAAAAGGTACACTCATACATTGCCAGTGGGGTTGCAAATTAGTGCAACCACTCTGGGAAGCAGTGTGGAGATTCCTTAGAAAACTTGAAATGGAACCACCATTTGACCCAGCTATCCCACTCCTTGGCCTATATCCAAAGGACTTAAAATTAGCATACTACAGAGATGCAGCCAATCAATGTTCATAGCTGCTCAGTTCACAATATCCAGATTGTGGAACCAATCTAGATGTACTTCAATGGATAAATGAATGGATAAAGAAACTGTGATATATATATATATATATATATATATATATATATATATATACATACAATGGAATATTACTCAGTCATAAAGAATAATAAAATTATGGCATTTGCAGGCAAATGGATGAAATTGGAGAATATCATGCTAAGTGAGATAAGCCAATCTCAAAAATCCAAAGGACAAATGATCTCCCTGATCAGTGGATGATGACACATAGTGGGGGGTGGGAAGGAGGTAAGATTGGAGGAAAGAGGAACTGTATAGAGGGAAAAGAGGGGTGGGAGGGTTGGGGGGAGGAAAAAATAACAGAATGAATCAAACACTATTATCCTATGTAAAAGTATGACTACACAAATGGTATGCCTTTACTTCATGTACAGAGAAACAGTATGTATCCCATTTGTGTACAATAAAAATAAGTAAGAAAAAAGAAACCAAAAAAAAAAGCCCATAAATTAATAAGTGTCATTAAGTTTATGGGCTTCTCCTAGTCAGAGTCCTTTTTAGCTATCAATTTACTCTTTAATAAACTCTCCATGAGTTGTAAAAAAAAAAAAAAGAAAAGAAAGCTTGGAATGGAACCACCGTTTGACCCAGCTATCCCACTCCTTGGCCTATACCCAAAGGACTTAAAATCAGCATACTACAGTGATGCAGCCACATCAATTTTCACAGCTGCTCAATTCACAATAGCTAGATTTTGGAACCAACCTAGATGTCCTTCAGTTGATGAATGATAAACAAACTGTGTTTGTATATTTATATATGACATATATATATGTATATATGTAACATATATCTAACATATATATGTTATATTTACCTTTATATATAATATATATTATATATAAATATATATATATAATGGAATATTACTCAACCATAAAGAAGAATAAAATTATGACATTTGAAGAATGTCATAATTGGAGAATACCATGCTAAGTGAGATTAGCCAATCTCAAAATCCAATGGCTGAATGATCTCTGATAAATGGATAATGATACATAATGGGTGGTGGTGGGAGGGAGGCAAGAATGGAGGAAGGATGGAATGTAGAGAGGAAAAAGAGTGGTGGGCAGATGGGGGGGAAGGAAAAATAGCCGAATGAGACAAACATCATTGCCCTATGTACATGTGTGATTACACAAATGGTGCAACTCTACATCATGTACAACCAGAGAAAAAACAGTTGTACCCCATTTGTTTATAATGAATCAAAATAAGTAAGCTATTTAAAAAAATTTTAAAAATAAGAAGAAATGGTTACCATTGGTTAAACCTACCTTTCTATGGTATTTTGTTGAAGCAGTCCAAGACAAAACAACTTCTCCTAATTGCTGTCTCAATTGATTAAGACTAGCTTTCTTTAGAATCTCATACTTCAAGTCCCAATCTCCAGAAGTCAAATTTTTCACTTCACAAATATTCCAAGTCAGGAAGCGGTATTCAAGATAATACTATGTACTGGATTATATCTTTATAATTTTCCATTTTCTTCTAGCACAGACAAAATATGCCTGAAATATCTACCTTTAATAAACAAAATATTATTTTAGACTTTTGAAATATAAATGAAATAATATTTATAAGTGATAAACATTCATAAAAGAAAAAGTATAATGTTATTTGGAATAAAATGCACATTTTTACACAATAGTATTGGAATAAGCAGTCAATTCCTGATCTTGAATTTGTTAGTACTATACGTTTTTTCTTAGTTCTATAAAATAAAACATGTGAGGCCCTAGCTCTACTATTAAAATAACGTAAATAGATAAAATAAGGGACTGAAGATGAAGTAGTGCCTTGCTAGAATTTAGACATACTTTTTTGAATGTGTTAATTGCAGATATTCTATAAAAAGGGTTATAAAAGATAATCACCTTAAACACCTCTCCAAGTATAGAAACTGTCATACATCCACATTCTAGACATAACGACAATTTAGTAACCACCCAGAAAAGATGTCTCATCTGTCCCTTTTCTCTTTTCTCCGTAGATATTCCCATACCTCACCTCTACCTCCTTCCCACTACACATAACTTTGTTTTGTTGGAAAAGATGTTTCACAACTTGGTAGAAAATGAAAAGAAGAAAGTGGATGGAGAAGAATCCCATCATGCCCAACTTCTACTTGAAACCGAATTAAGCTAGAAAAGAAAAGAGATCTCAATTTTAAATCAAGACCTGCATCAAGCCTGAATTCGGTATTAAATTACTTCCTGGAAAAATGCTACTGTAAAAAGACCACACTCTGATGGCATTTGCCTAAAATCTTGCCAAAAGTAAGGAGAAGAACCAAAAAGCACATAAGAATAAATATTAAGGTGCAAGGGAAAGAAAAACAAAGTCCCTTTATGATTACATAGCAAGAATAATGCTTGCTTAAGTAAGAATTATAAGAACTCCCTTGTACCTGATCTTGTTCAAATATTTTCATACAGCATGTATTTTTATCAGCTTTTTTATGTGACTGTGACCAAAAGACCTAACAAAAACACTTTTATAAGAGGGAAAATTCATTTTGAGGCTCACAGTTTCATAGTTCTCAATCCGTAGATGGCTGCCTTTATTGCTCTGGGCCCAAGGTGAGGCAGAACATCATGGTAGAAGAGTGTGGTGGAGGAAAGTTGCTCAGGACATGACATCAAGAAGAGAGAGCAAGTCTAAGCTTGGCTCACCAAGGAAAAATATATATCCCAAAAGCACTCCCTAGAGAAATACCTCCAACTGCTACTCCCTACCTTCCAACAATTACCACCCAGTGAATCCTTTCCAGAGGTTAGTGCACTGATTAGTTTAAAATTCTCATTCTCCAGTCATCTCCTCTCTAAACTTTCTTGCACTTTCTCATTCATGAGTTTTTTGGGAATATCTCACATCTAAATTATAACATCATATGAGTCAGTCTGTGTGTACATATAGTTATAACTTCTGTTCTATTTGGTATTGTTATTATTGCTTTATTATAGATATAATAGATGAGATGTTAGGTAATTCTCTTGTTTACAATTGCCAGATTTATCAAATAAAAGTACAAGATACCTGGTTGAATTTGAATC
Source organism: Sciurus carolinensis (assembly GCF_902686445.1). Lineage (NCBI taxonomy): Eukaryota > Metazoa > Chordata > Mammalia > Rodentia > Sciuridae > Sciurus > Sciurus carolinensis. Next base: position 144,605,277 of record NC_062216.1, read on the forward strand.
TCTGGCATATAACAACTTGTCAATATAAGTATATGCTATGTGGTATTTGAACCATTCTTATACTAACTAGCTATCCATTGGTTATCTGAAATTCAAATTGAACTAGATGTTCTACATTTAGCAGTACTTCTTCAATCACACAACTACTAAATAGTGTCCCACTATTTTAAATCCAATCTGTACATACTTCAGTCCTCCTGGCTGTATAATCTCTTTTCAGAGGTGGAAAATGGCAATTTGATTGTTTCTTCACACTGTTAAATCTTGGGATCTTACCCTACGGTTTTTGGCTTGATATATTTCCAGTATCAAATACTATTTCTGTTTCTGTACGGTTCTTATGGAGCCAATGGAATAATTCATCCCAAGGACAAGAAGCATGTAGTCATCCCAGTTTCTATGGTTCTGTTTATTATTCCCCCTGTATTAAGAGCCTCCAAATGGTTTTGGCATTTCTCCTAACTCAATACTCTGCTTTTCCAATTTGCATTTTATAAGCCCTCAGCTTCTACTATCAATAATATATTCTGGGGCAGTGATTTTTCAAGCAGCTTACAGAAAGGATTTCCTTGAAAAAGAAAACATTTTATTTGTATGAATAAAAACATTCTGTTTTAGGCAAGTTGAACCAGTACAACATATATTTGCTACTTTCTATTTCACCATAATTTTTAGAATAAAATAAAGACAATGAACTATTACTTGTTCCCCTTGACATTAATCTTGTCTCTTGTGACTAAATTACCAAAGAATTAGACTTTTGGTGTCCAGTCCCTCTTCAGTGTGTATTATAAAGATAAAATTCACAATAAGCAGGAAAACAGAATAAGCTTAGAGTTTCAGGAAGCCAAGAAAAAAGACAATCAAAAGTTTTCCTCAGAAATTTTATTATATTTTCCAGAACTTAAAGATTTAAATAGAAAGCCAAAACACAATGCTTAGGAGCTAGATTTATGGATATATTTATTAAGCCTGATAAAGACAATGTGGAAGATACATTTAAAGGAATTCAGGCAATTACTGAAACTCTGCCTGTGTCCATGGCATTCAACTATGTGCTTCACAATATTTGCACTGAGAAACACTTGCCTTAAGAAGTTTTCATCAAAGGAGATAAACAGATATTAAAATAATTTTCATAAAGGTATAAAAGTAGAAGGACATACTTTTATATATATATTTATATTTATATTTTATATAAGCATAACACTTTTCATATACAAAAGCCCCAGACAAAATCCTGCTTTTATTATACATAAAAATACAGTGATATAAAGTTATTAACAGAAACTTATTGCACTGATATACAAAAGTGGTATTTTTTAAAAACAAGGAAATATAGGGAATGCATTTCCTGAAATGACAAGATTAAAACAATAAATGTAGCTGCCTGAAATGATTTCAGAGAAATAGAAAGCCTAGAATGAACATTGGAAATAAGGAAAATCAGGGATTAAAAAGGGAGAATAGCAATTACTGTAGTTTGAGTCCTGGATGTCCCTCAAAGGCCTAGGTACTATATATAGCCTTGGCCAGCAGCCTCTGGCACTACTGGAAGATAGTGGAACCCTAATGACATGGAGATAACTAAAAGGAAGTGAGATCACTGGGGATGTAAACCTGAAGGGGATACTGGGGCCCTAGCCTCTTCCTGTCTCTACTTCATAGATCACATGAGGTAGCAGACATTCTCTGCCTTGCGTTGCTGCCATGATGTACTCTTTATAAACCCAAAGCAACATGGCTAAGTCACCACCATCTGAACCCTTTGAATTTGTGTTAAAATAAACCCTTTCTCCTATTAAGTTTATTACCTCAGGTAGTTTGTCATACTAATAGAAGGCTGACTTATCAGAGCAATTCATATATTGTGAGAAATGGCAGAGCAAGAGTGGCAAATATGTTTACTTTGCCAAGTACAAAAGTGTATGAAAGATAGTATGTGAATTATGGAGGAGGAATGTAGAGATTTGGTAAAGAGAAAATAAACTGAATTCCTCTGGAGTGGCAAGAAAATATTCTCTTTCTCCTGAGAAGTCTGCCAGAAGAAGAAATTAATTTAAAAATAAACAGAAGAAATTTTAGGTTAGATGGTAGGAAGCAGTAATTTACTAAAGTGACTCAAGTACAATGAGTTAATTAAATGTTGTAATTTTTAAATTGACTGGTGGGACATTTTATACTACCTAAATTAGCCAACACTGTAAGTTAGTTTTGTTTTATTTTTCTAGAGTGATCATTTACTGGCCCATAACATAAATTACTGTTATAATTTGAAATTAATTTTCAAGTTGGGTTATGGAAAATATTTGGGGTATGTTTTTTTAAAAAATGTGTAATAAGTGTCTTCCTTTTCAATGATTTCCTTATTTAACAAGTCAAAAATCAAAACAATTCTTTCCATAAAACTGTAGCTTTCCTGATTAATTCCTGAGGGAAGTTTTTCCAGAATTTTTGACTGATTTATTATTTATCCAAATACGTTTAAAAGGACACTAAAGGAAGAGAAATAAAGCTTACATTCATTTAATGAAGACAAGCTCTTACATGAAATAAAATGTGTAGCAGTGAAAATAAGGAACAAATGCATGTCAAAAAATACGCTTCTAAGATTTTTTTAAAAAAATGTATCATTTTCCTTTGTTGCATATTTGTTAATTTATGTGAAAAATTAGCTCAAAATTTATGTTTGTATACCCTGGTGGTTTGAATTTTAATTATGTATCTATGTTTTATTTGATAAGGAATAATTCGGATGATAAAGTACACAGTGTCAGGATCTTAAAATGTGTTTGAAATTGTATGCCTCTAAGTTTGAGATAAATAAAAATATAGGGTGTAAAATGGCTTTACACATATAAAGCATTTCAACACTGCTGATTCTTCAGTATTCACTTGCTTGAATAAATATTCCAAATGAATATACCATATAAAGCAAAATATTGCATTTGCTAAAATAAATACAAATTCAAATGTGCACAGCTACAGATGGCTACAGCTCTTAGAGAAATAAATAGGGCTCAGTCTAGAATGAATGTAAGACATTGAAAGAAGCATAAAACAGTTTTACAGAACATGGTAAAATGAATACTGCACCATTTAAAACTGATTGACAGGTAATGAGCTATAAAATCTATATTGAACTGAAAATGACACAGAGAAAGAATAGCACATGGCCCATTCCTATAGTTTTAGGGTTGAAAAAATGGGAAATTTTCTAAACCACCAACTCATAAAAATTAAGCAAATTAAAAACTGATGAAAAATCTATGCACTCTGATTGAATTAGTTTCTAAGAAAGTGAAGTGCAATGAAATTTAACTTTGAGGTATTAGAATAATTTTCTAGTCATATCAGATTGAAATGGCAGTTGAAAATGAGATGTTTTCTGAATATATGTGTGTTTATCTATGCAACCTTATGTTTCTAGATAATTCTTCATCTATCAAAACACTTAAACATATGTTAGAGACCCGCAGCCTACAACTTTGCAGATCAGCATATCTATGTAGATCTACTTCTAGTTTATAATTTAACAGTCTAAAGAGTGTAGCTATAACTAGTAAACACTGGTTTTATTGCTCATTTTGATATGTGTTCTACATTGAATTGATCTGCCTCACTCAGAGGAAGTTTGACTTTGTACATTAATTTTCCTACATTTCTTTTTTCCTCACTTAATAGATCTGAGTGGAAACAAAACGAAATAATAACAACCACCACCAAAAAACCACCCAGAGAACTCTCATTGGTAGCAAAACTGAAGTCAGCACTAAACTCTGCACTGAAAGCTTACTTTAAGAAATAAAGAAGTTAAACAGATTTTATAAATTAAAGCAATATTTTTGAAGTTATATAAGCCTATAAAATAGCTTGTTTCAAGATTTAGAAACAAATAACTTCATTATCACTTATTGATAACCTATTAATTTGACTGTGCTATAGACTGAATATTTGTGTCCCATTCAAGTTTGTATGTTGAAACCTCAGCCCCAACATGATGATATTTGGAGGTGAGAGTCTGTGGAAGTGGTTAGATTAGGAGAGTGGAACCCTGATAAATGAGATCAGTGTCTTTTATGGTACTGAATGGGCAGAGTTCTACTATCCTCCATAAAAGAATACAGCTGTTATCCTTTAGGAGCCACAAAGTGAGCCCTTACTGGAGACCAAATCATTTTGATCTCACCTTATGTATAGTTTGTCAAATCTGTTAGTGTTCTGGTGTTGGACTTTTACTAACTTCTAGAACTGTGAGAAATAGATAAACTACTCAGTTTTCAGCAACTGAATTCCAACAAGATGCTACTCTAGAAACTTTAGATGCATTGAAACTGTTTAATTTTATACTGAGTTGGATGGGTAATGTTATTGTCCCCAGTTTACCAGTGACAAACCTAGGGTATGGAGACATTAAGCCTATTTTTCCAAGTGGCACAAGTAGTAAGTGGTCATAGTTATAATTCAAATTGTGTGACCTTAACCCCAAACATGAATTTTTTTTTAACCATTCAACAATCAATTGTGTTTTATTTTTGTTTTTTGAACATTTACATACTCTGCCTCTATCTGACACCTTAGATGGTAGTTTATTACTTGAATTCTGCTTAATATCAATTTGAAGCCCAAGGCTCAGATCAATAGATACAAAATAACACTGCATGCCAGTCCTTTAATATCAGAAAGGAATTAGTGCCAGGAACATTCTAAATGAATCCTTCAAACAAACATTGGGGAAAGAAAGATAATGCAATCTACAAAAATTATATAGACAGGGAAACTGCCTAATGTATCTTGATAAAGCTAAATTGAGTTTTGTCTTATCTTCACCTTACATATAGTTACTCATCAATATCTTTATTTTGTGACATTATGGTGTAATTTTTTTCTGTTGCCTATAGTCACTAGAAATGTGCAGATCCATTTACATAACAAGAAGATACTCAGAGTTTCCTGAACACCTACTTTTTAATCTATTGGTTTCAAGGAGGTCTGTAACCCTATGAAAATGTGGATGTTTGGGTGTCCATTTTCAGAGAGGACTTGTGATTTTGTTTTTTGTTTTTAGGTCACTGAACCAGTTCTTTGGAGTTATAACTCAATTTTTCTTCTAAACTCTTACAATTCTACAGCTGTCATGAAGATGACAGAGATTAGTGAAGAGTGGGAGAGGGTAGAAAGCTAGATTGTATACTGGTTACAAGAATATACTTGGGAGTAATGTTGCCAGGAATGAATCTTGGCCATAGCCACGTACTATCTGTGTGAATTTGGACAATCTGTGCTGACTATTCTGTGTATCAGGAATCAGGAACAATATTGATATATATCCTATTGAAATCCCATACGAAATTAATCTTTTTTTAAAATTTTTAAAGACTGCATTTTGATTCATTGTACACAAATGGAGAACAACTTTTCCTTTCTGTGGTTGTACACGATGTAGATTCATACCATTCATGTAATCATACAAGAACACAGGGTAATGATGTCTGTCTCAGTCCACCATTTTTCATACCACTGCCCCCTCCTCCCTCTCATTTCCCTCTGCATAATCTAAAGTTCCTCCATTCTTCTCTCACTCCCCACTCCTCCACCCCCATTACATATCATCTTCCACTTACCAGGGAAAACATTTGGCCTTTAGTTTTTTGGGATTGACTTTTTTTCACTTAGCGTGATAGAAAAAGATTGCATTGTCATGAAATCTCTGAGTTCTGTCCTTTTAAAGTTACCTGTGACCTAGGAAAACCCAATTAATTGTTGAAATTGGTAAAAATAATGACTATTCTTTTTATTTATTGTAGTGTAACAAACCATTCCAAACTTAACAGCTTAAAATGATAAGCTTTAATATTCTTATTTAGTCAAAGCTCAATGAAAATAATTCATCTCCTCTCCACAGAGCATCAGTTGCTAGAGTGGACTCAATGGACTTGTCTGAAAACACAAGAAGTCTTCTCTCTTGTATCTGGTGGTTGATGTCAGTGTTCCCCTAGAATTTCTATTGTGCTCTCAGTTGAAATACACACGTGTAGTCTCTTCATGTGGCTACTTGACCTACAACCTAGTGTTTGAGATACAAGAATGAGCCTCTAATGATGACTAGGCAGAAATTATATTTCTTTTATATACTAACTTCAGAAAACATACAATACTGTGTCTACCATAATGATGAGCACACTCACATTGATGAAGAGAGAATGTGGAACCCATTTCTCCATGAAAGGTATGTCAAATTTATAGTGTTAAGAAGAGCAGGTTGGGTGGGAGATACTGAACAAAAATTTTTGAAAATTATAATCTACCACAGCTATCTAACATGCAGGACTATTGCCTTAATATAGTAGATCAATATGTCTGAAAATGTGTTGCAATACTTTAATTTTTGTAATCACCCTAATTCATGCATGCATAGGAATGATAAATGGAAAGGACATAGTTACATGTTACCATTATTATTCAGAATATGAAACTGAATTTTCAGCAATATATTTGAAAATTTTACTATAATTTCAATATCTCTATAACTCAGATTTAAAATATTGGAAAGTTTTAAAAGGAGGTACTGTGTGGTTGACCTTAGAATACTACAAACAGTGCTGAGAATGTTTAATACAGATATCTGAGTGATAAACAAGAATATTGAAGATAATTTTTTTAAATTTGGTATTATATACATGATAGATACCTAATGTTTTGAAGGTTAGAAACCTTCTGAGAGTCAGAAAATAGCACTGTTAGCAATATTTTAAGCAGTCACAATGGAAACCCAAAGACAGAAGGGAAATATTTCCTTATACTGAGTGAAAATAACTTAAATTGTAGCAGCAAAATTATGTCTAAAGAATAAAGGCAAATCAAAGGCTGACAAATTCTGAGTCCTTCCTAAAAGGCTTTTAAGAAACAAATTATTGTGTATATTTAAAACACCATGTTAAAGAATACATATAGATAGTAAAACTATCATTCACCTGATTGCTTTTGTATGTGTGACAAGAACATTTAAAATCTAATTATTTGACAAATATTATCAATATAATACAATTTTGTTAAATACAGTTTTCATGTCATATACTAGATCTCTAGACTTATTTATCCTATATATCTGGTACTTCATATCCTTTGACCCACCGTTCTCACTTTCTTCCTCCACCACAGCACTGTTTTATTCTTTTTATTTTTAGATTTCACAAAAGAGTGAGATGGTACATTTTTTTCTATTTCTTGTTTGCTTCACTAGGCATAATGTTCTCCAGATCCATTCATGGTATGGCAAATAATGTGATCCCCTTCTTTTTTTAAGACTCAATATTTCTATTGTATGTGTAAATATCACATTTTTGTATTCATTCATCAATATACATTTAGGTTGTTTCCGTATATTTTTATTGTGAATAATGCTGCAATGAATATAGGAGTGCAAACATCTTTACAAGATGGTGGTTTCACCTCCTCTGGGTTTATACCAAAAAGAGTGATTGCTGGGTCATATGGTTGTTCTAGATTTAATTTCTTTAGGGGTCTCCATATTTAATTCCATAATGATTGTATCAATTTAAATTCCCACCAAAAGTGTAATTATCTCACTTTATGGATTAGAAATATTAGCATTGTTAAAGTATTCAAACTACTCAAAGCAATATACATACTTAATGCAATTCTTATCAAAATTCAAATGACACTCTTCACAGAAATAGGAAATTCTATCTTAAATTTGTGTGGCAAAATACAAATTTGTAAGGCAATACTGAGAAAGAACAGCAAAGCTGAGGGCATCACATTTCCAGATTTAAAGTTACATTACAAAGCTCTAGTAATCAAAACACCATGGCACTGGCACAAAAATAGAATTCTGGATCAATGAAACAGGACAGAGGAACTAGAAGCAAACTCAAACAGGATTGCCAATTCATTTTTGACAAAAACACTAAAAGCACACAATAGTGAAGAATAGCCTCTTTAATAAGTGGTGCTGGGAAAACTTAATTTCCTTATACAAAAGGATGAAATTAGACCCTTCACTTACCCCAGACACAAAAATGAACTCAAAATGGATAAAAGAGCTAAACAAATACCTGAAAACATATAACTACTAGAAGAGAACATAAGGGAAAATCTCCTTGACATTGACCTTGCCAATGATTCTTTGGATATCACACTAAAACTTAGACCAAACAAACAAACAAAACACACACCAAAAAACAACAGGGGGACTATGGGACTACATGAAACTAAGCAGTTTCTCAACTGGAATGGAAACAAACAAGACATTAAAGACCAACTCATGGACAGAAAAAAGTGATTTTAAACTACTTATCTGATAATGTGTCCACAATTTATAAAGAATACATACAACTCCATAAAATAGAAAACAACTAATCCAATTTAAAAAATGGTCAAAGACCTTGAACAAACATTTTCCTAGAGAAAACAAAAATGATCATCAGGTATGTGAGAAGGTGCTCAAAACCACTAATAATCAGAAAAATGCAAATTAAAATCACCACAAACTGCCACCTCACACAAGTTAGGATGACTAATATTAGAAAGACCAGAGATAAGAAATGTTCTCAAGGGAATGGAGAATGGACATTTTTAAAAAATACACTTTCAGTAAAAGTAAGAGGATTCAGGATGGAAGATTTTCAGCATTAGAAAGAATGATAGCAAAGAAACTAGAAAATATATGGGTATAACGCATTTCATATAAAAGTTTTCAAAAATTTAATTCACTAATAAAATTATACATAATCTTTGTTAAAAATAACTATAGAATTAAAATATTTGTATGGTAGTATAAAATTGTTATTTTAGAGAAGGGTTAAATTTATAATATATTTTAAACAGTAAAGGTCCAGAGGGTAAATCCTTAAGTCTTTGCAAGCTAAAGAGGTAAAATAAAGAATAGGAAAAACAGAGATAACACATTTCTATAATTTTATTAATTAATAAAATTCAAAGCATGATAATGATTCAACTTTTGTATAATGCAGGTCTACTAATGAGAACGACCAACTTTTTTGAGTGAGGATAACATTTTGCCTAATTATTGTTCAAAGTTAGTATTCTCCAACATCAGAATTGATTGCAAATGAAATCCATAATGAGACAATAATGAGACTACATGTTTCATGTTTGGAAATGTCTTTTCATGCATATAGGCCATGCCAAATACTGATCTCAACAAATGAACCCGTGGAAACCCTGGCTGCATCCTCATTTCATTCTGCTATGATGAGAGATTCCAGTTTACATTTTTGAGTATTTATGATACTTAGCTTCTTAGGGTTGGAGATATTGTGGTAAGGGTTTAGTATTATAATATTGATAAGCACTTTACTCTTTTAGAGCATCTGTAAGGTCACTGAACAGTAAACACAATATTTTGACATCAAATTTGATAACAAATATTCCACAATCTTCTCTATCTACATACCAAGGCATTTGAAGTCCACTTTTCTTTCTGTTTTGACATCTGAAATTTAGCTTTGTATCAGTTTCTCATGTCACAAAACTTGACTGCTCTTCGAGTATTTTCTATTTACTTACAAATGTAAAAATTATTCTTAAATCACAAACTGAACACCAAGATAATTCACAAAAAAGTAAAATGAACTGAAAATTGAAAGCATGAAATGTTAGGACAGATGCATGCAACTATCTTGGTAATCAAAATTAATGAACATCAATTAAATTTCTAGTTTAAAAACAAATACTTAGGTTGTGCTTCAAAATATCCAACAAAATTTTATTTTTAGAAAAATTATCTAAAATAATTAAAATTTTTTGAAAACTATTTCCAAGAATGAAAAGAAGAAATACTTCAAATTACTTCATGAAACATACATAACTGTTACTCCAAAAACCAGATGAGGATGTACAATGAACAAAACATATGAAAGTCAATAGCTCACATGCAAATTAAAACAACAGTGACTTCCACAACAGATGTGCTAAAATGCCTAAAATCCAAAACATGGATAACATCAAATACTTGTAAGGATGTGTAACAACAAGAACTTTCATTTTTTTTTGATAGTAAGAATGCAAAATGGTATAACCTCTTTGGAAGGTTGTTTGGCAGTTTCTTACAAAACTGAACGTACCCTTACCATACTATCTAGCAATCATGCTTCTTGGTATTTACCAAATTTGTTGAAAATTTATGTCCACAAAAAAATACATGGATGTTTATGGCAGTTGTATTAGTAGTTGCCCAAAGATGACCTTCAACAGAGAAATAAACTGTGATGCATCCATACAATGGAAAATTATTCAGCACTAAAAGGAAATATGCCATCAAGCAATGAAAGACATGGAAGAAACTTAAGTGTATTTTACTAAGTGAAATAAGCTGATCTGAAATTGTTGTATGTTGTGATTCCAAGTATAAGACTTTCTGGAAGAGGAAAAAGTATAGAGACAAAAATATCAATGGTATGGGGGAGGGAGGCTAAGCACAGGCAATTTTAGAGCAGTGAAGCTGTTACATATGAAGCTATGATGGTAGATATCTGTCATTATACATTTGTCAAAATTCCTAAAATACGACACCAAGAGTAAACCTTAATGTAAACTACATATACTTCAGGTTCATTCGTTGTAACAAAGGAACCATTCTAAAATGGAAGTCTAATGGTAGGGAAGGCTATTTATGTGTGGGTGGGGATGGAGAGGTGAACTTTCTGTATTTTCTGTTCAATATTACCATGAACCAAAGACTGTTTTAAAAAATAAAGTATAACGGGGCGATCCAAGATGGTGGACTAGAGGGTGACTGCATCTCCAGTTGCTCCAGAACCCAGGAGTTAAGAAGGAAAGGCATTGAGAGACTCGGACTGAAATAGAGCCACGGGTGAGTCTGCCCACTGGGTAAAGTTCGGCCCGGGTGGCAGGCCCAGAAAGAGGTGGCTTATCGGAGCCGGGCAGGGCAGCTAGAGTCTTCCACAGGGAGCCCTGTGCACTCCGGTGGTGGGCCCCTCCCACACAGCCAGCTTCTCCAGGTTCTTGGAGCAGGCCCCCTAGTGAGAGCCTTTCTGACCAGAAGAAGATCCAAGTCCCTGAGCCAGCACGGCGTGCTCTGCCCCGCAAGCGACTTCAGGGACCAGGACAGGGCAGCCAGAGACTTCCCCAAGCAGCCCGGCCCCCTGCGGTGGGAGGTGCCTTTCAAGGCTAGCTTCTCGGAGCAGACCGCCCAGTGAGAGCCTTTCTACATAGAGCCAGCCACAAGTCCCCGAGCCAACGGAGAGCTTTGATCCACAAGCAGCCTCTGGGATCAGGGCAGGGCAGCCAGGGACTTCTCCAGGCGACCCTGCCCACTCCGGCTGCAGGCTCTTTCCACGGGGCGATCCAAGATGGTGGACTAGAGGGTGACTGCATCTCCAGTCACTCCAGAACCCAGGACTCAAGAAGGGGAGGCATTGAGAGATTTGGACAAAAATAGAATCACGGGGTGAGTCTCCCCCACTGGGCGAAACTTGGCCTGGGCAGCAGGCACAGTAGGGGTGGCTTATCAGAGCAGGGCAAGGCAGCTAGAGTCTTCCCCAGGTAGCCTTCCACACTCCTGCGGTGGGTTCCTCCCACATGGCCAGCTGCACGGTGCAGGCCCCCAGTGAGAGCCTTTCCACACAGAACCAGCTCCAAGCCCTGGAACCAGTAGGGGGCTAGGGGCAGCTTTCTTCAGAAGCACTGCATTATCAAGTTCCTCCAAGACTTCAGGCTACTGAAGGTTGGGAGGTGATACACTGGAAATCTACCGGGACACTATAAGCCAATAGCGGAAATCTGCAATATCTCAGGGTCCCACTGACAGCTGACCAATATGAGAAAACAAGGGAAGAAAATGTCCCAAACAAACCTAGATACTACATCAATAAAACCCAATGACAGCACAGCAGAAGAAATGTCAGAAAGGGAGTTCAGAATGTACGTAATTAAAACGATCAGGGAAGCAAATGAGGAGATGAAAGAGCAAATGCAGGGATTGAAGGAGGAGATGAAAGAGCAAATGCAGGCATTAAATGATCGCACCAATCAACAGTTAAAAGACCAAATACGGGAAGCAAGAGATCATTTCAATAAAGAGTTAGAGATACTGAAAAAAAAAAAAAAAAAAAACTGAAATCCTTGAAATGAAGGAAACTATAAACGAAGATAAAAACTCCATAGAAAGCATAACCAATAGGATAGAACACCTGGAAGACAGAACTACAGACATTGAAAACAAAATATTTAATCTTTAAAACAAAGTTGGCCAAAAGGAGAAGATGGTAAGAAATTATGAACAGAATCTACAAGAATTATGGGATATCATGAAAAGGCCAAATTTAAGAATTATTGGGATTGAGGAAGGCTTAGAGAAACAAACCAAAGGAATGAACAATCTATTCAATGAAATAATATCAGAAAATTTCCCAAATCTGAAGAATGAAATGGAAAACCAAGTACAAGAGGCTTGTAGGACTCCAAATATACAAAATTACAACAGACCCACACCAAGGCACATTATTATGAAAATACCTATCATACAAAATAAAGACAGAATTTTAAAGGCCGCAAGAGAAAGAATCAAATTACATTCAGAGGGAAACCAATAAGAATATCAGCAGATTTTTCAATCCGGACCCTAAAAGCTAGAAGGGCCTGGAACAACATTTACCAAGCCCTGAAAGAAAACGGATGCCAACCAAGAATCTGATACCCAGCAAAACTTACCTTCAAATTTGACGATGAAATAAGATCCTTCCATGATAAACAAAAGCTAAAGGAATTTAAAAAAGAAAGCCAGCATTACAGAACATGCTCAGCAAAATATTCCATGAGGAAGAGATGAAAAACAACGATGCAAATCAGCAACAGGAGGCCATAGCCTAAAGGAATAGCCAAATAAAGGAGAAACCAAATCATGTCAAAAAAAACAAATATGAGTCAAATGACTGGGAATACAAATCATATCACAATAATTACCCTGAATGTTAATGGCCTGAACTCATCAATCAAAAGACATAGACTGGCAGATTGGATTAAAAAGAAAAATCCAACAATATGCTGCCTGCAAGAGACTCATCTCATAGAAAGAGATACCCATAGACTAAAGGTGAAAGGATGGGGAAAAACATACCATGCACACAGACACAGCAAAAAAGCTGGAGTATCCATCCTCATTTCAGATAATGTGGACTTCTAGCCAAAACTAGTCAGAAGGGATAAAGAAGGACATTACATGCTGCTTAAGGGAAGCATAAATCAGCAAGACATAACAATCATAAATATCTATGCCCCGAACATTGGCTCATCCACGTATGTCAAACAAATCCTTCTCAATTCCAGAAATCAAATAGACCACAACACAATAATACTAGGCAATTTTAACACACCTCTCTCACCACTGGATAGATCTTCCAAACAAAAATTGAATAAAGAAACCATAGATCTCAATAACACAATCAACAATTTATACTTAACAGACATATATAGAATATACCATCCAACAAAGAACGAATACACCTTCTTCTCAGCAGCACACGGATCCTTCTCTAAAATTGACCATATTTTATGCCACAAAGCTACTGTTAGCAAATACAAGAAGATACAGATACTACCTTGTACTTTATCAGATCATAATGGATTGAAATTAGAAGTAAATGACAGAATAAAAAACAGAAACTTCTCCAATACCTGGAGATTAAATAATACACTATTATATGATGAATGGATAACAGAAGACATCAGGAGGGAAATAAAAAAATTCTTAGAAGTAAACGAGAACAAAGACACATCATATCAAAATCTCTGGCACACTATGAAAGCAGTACTTAGAGGAAGATTTACTTCATGGGACGCATTCAACAAAAGAAGTAGAAATCAACAAATAAACAACCTAACACTGCAGCTCAAAGCCCTAGAAAAAGAAGAGCAGACCAATACCAAAAGTAGTAGAAGACAGGAAATAGTTAAAATCAGAGCCGAAATCAACGAAATTGAAACAAAAGAAACAATTGGTAAAATTAACAAAATAAATAGTTGCTTCTTTGAAAAAATAAACAAAATTGATAAACCCTTAGCCACACTAACAAAGAGAAAAAGGGAGAAAACTCAAATTACTAAAATTCGGAATGAACAAGGAAACATCACAACAGACACGAGTGACGTATAAAACATAATTAGAAGCTATTTCGAAAATCTATACTCCCACAAAACAGAAATCCTCGAAGACATCAACAAATTTCTAGAGACATATGAATTACCTAAACTGAACGAGGAGGACATACACAACTTAAATAAACCAATTTCAAGCAATGAAATAGAAGAGGTCATCAAAAGCCTACCAACAAAGAAAAGTCCGGGACCAGATGGGTTCTCAGCCGAGTTCTACAAAGAAGAGCTCATTCCAATACTCCTCAAAGTATTCCATGAAATAGAAGAGGAGGGAACACTCCCAAGCTCGTTCTATGAAGCCAATATCACCCTGATACCTAAACCAGACAGAGACACATCTAGGAAAGAAAATTTCAGACCAATATCCTTAATGAACATTGATGCAAAAATTCTCAAAAAATTTTAGCAAATCGCATACAAATATATATTAAAAAGATAGTGCACCATGATCAAGTGGGTTTTATCCCAGGGATGCAAGGTTGGTTCAACATTCGGAAATCAATAAATGTCATTCACCATATCAACAGACTTAAAGTTAAGAATCACATGATTATTTCAATAGATGCAGAAAAAGCATTTGCTAAAATACAGCATCCCTTCATGCTCAAAACACTAGAAAAAATTGGGGTAGTGGGAACATTCCTTAACATCATTAAGGCCATCTAGGCTAAGCCCATGGCCAATATCATTCTAAATGGTGAAAAACCGAAAGCGTTCCCCGTAAAAACTGGAACAAGGCAGGGATGCCCTCTTTCACCACTTCTGTTCAACATCGTCCTTGAGACTCTAGCCAGAGCAATTAGATAAACCAAAGAAATTAAAGGGATACGAATTGGAAAAGAAGAACTCAAACTATCCCTGTTCGCTGATGACATGATTATATATTTAGAGGAACCTGGAAATTCCACCAGAAAACTTTTAGAGCTCATAAGTGAATTCAGTAAAGTAGCAGGTTACAAGATCAATGCTCATAAATCCAATGCATTTTTATACATAAGTGATGAATCTTCAGAAAGAAAAATTAGGAAAACTACCCCATTCACACTAGCATCGAAAAAAATAAAATACTTGGGAATCAATCTCACAAAAGAGGTGAAAGACCTCTACAATGAGAACTACAGAACACCAAAGAAAGACATTAAAGAAAACCTTAGAAGATGGAAAGATCTCCCATGTTCCTGGATAGGCAGAATTAATATTGTCAAAATGGCCATACTACCTAAAGTGCTCTACATATTCAATGCAATTCCAATTAAAATCCCAATGATGTACCTTGCAGAAATAGAGCAAGCAATTATGAAATTCATCTGGAAGAATAAAAACCCTAGAATAGCTAAAGCAATTCTCAGTAGCAAGAGCGAAGCAGGGGGTATCGCAATACCAGATCTTCAACTCTACTACAAAGCAATAGTAACAAAAACGACATGGTATTGGTACCAAAATAGACAGGTAGATCAATGGTACAGAATAGAGGACATGGACACAAACCCAAATAAATACAATTTTCTCATACTAGACAAAGGGTCCAAAAATATGCAATGGAGAAAAGATAGCCTCTTCAACAAATGGTGCTTCGAAAACTGGAAAATCATATGCAACAGAATGAAATTAAACCCCTATCTCTCACCCTACACAAAACTCAACTCAAAATGGATCAAGGACTTTGGAATCAGACCAGAGACCCTGCATCTTATAGAAGAAAAAGTAGGTCCAAATCTTCAACTTGTTGGCTTAGGATCAGACTTCCTTAACAGGACTCCCATAGCACAAGAAATAAAAGCAAGAATCAACAACTGGGATAGGTTCAAACTAAAAAGCTTTCTCTCAGCAAAGGAAACTATCAGCAATGTGATGAGACAGCCTACAGAGTGGGAGAATGTCTTTGCCACTCATACCTCAGATAGAGCGCTAATTTCCAGAATCTATAAAGAACACAAAAAACTCTGCACCATGAATACAAATAATCCAATCAACAAATGGGCTAAGGAAATGAACAGACACTTCACAGAAGAAGATGTACAAGCAATCAACAGATATATGAAAAAATGTTCAACATCTCTAGTAGTAAGGGAAATGCAAATCAAAACTACCCTAAGATTTCATCTCACCCCAATTAGAATGGCGATTATCAAGAACACAAACAACAATAGGTGTTGGCGAGGATGTGTTGAAAAAGGAACACTCATACATTGCTGGTGGGGTTGCAAATTAGTGCAACCACTCTGGAAAGCAGTATGGAGATTCCTCAGAAAGCTTGGAATGGAAACACCATTTGACCCAGCTATCCCACTCCTTGGCCTATACCCAAAGGACTTAAAATCAGCATACCAGAGATACAGCCACATCAATGTTCATTGCTGCTCAAATCACCATAGCCAGATTGTGGAACCAACCTAGATGCCCTTCAGTTGATGAATGGATAAAGAAACTGTGGCATATATATACAATGGAATATTACTCCACCATGAAGAATGATAAAATTATGGCATTTGCAGGCAAATGGATGAAATTGGAGAATATCATGCTAAATGAGATAAGCCAATCTCAAAAAACTAAAGGACGAATGATCTCGCTGATAAGCGGATGAGGACATATAATGGGGGGTGGGAGGGGTTAGCATTAGGGTTAGGGTTAGGTTTAGGGTTAGGGATAAGGTGTGTGGTAAGAATGAAGGAAAGAAGGACTGTATAGAGGGAAAAGAGGGGTGGGAGGGGTGGGGGAAGGGAAAAAATAATGAATCAAACATCATTGCCCTATGTAAACGTATGATTACACAAATGGTATGCCTTGACTCCATGTACAAATAGAGAAACAACATGTATCCTATTCGTATACAATAATAAAAAAAAGTATAAAAGGATAAAAAGCAATAAAAGTTAATAGTCCTTGTGAACACAATGAAAATTTTCTAAGCAAAATATAGTTCATATGTTAAGAAATAATAATAATAATAATATTATGCAAAATGTGTTCTGATAAGTATGGATTTATCTCAGAAACACAACTGTGTTTAGCATTAGAGAATCAATAAATGTCCTTACTACTTAATGGATTAAAATAAATAAATCAATTTAATTCATCCAATACATAAAGAAAACATTATTGTAAAATTCAACATTTAATTATGACAAAGGAATGGATAGAAAAATTTGTTGTTCAAAGGATATATAATTTTAGTCACATGGGGAATAAGTTCAAGAAAATATTTTTACAACATAATGACTTTAAAGATATGTTTATGACAAATTCTAGGACAGTGTATACAGTGTTTTCACAACAAAAAATTATGTCTGTGAGGTGAGGAACATGTTAATTAGCTAGATTTTGGTCATTCCATAATGTATATACACTATAAAACATTAAGTTGCACATAGCAAATACATAAAAAATTGTCAATGTAAAAGTTTAATTAAAAGTTTGATAGATTATAATTATAAAAATATTAAAAGTAGGATATGTCATGTAATTCAAAGCCATATTAGAAAAGTGTTTTATCTTTTCCAAAGAAACAAGAGTTTATACATTTTCATAATTGCTTTTATTTTGTTGAATGCCAAAGAATGGGACATTTTATAAACTGTTAGTGGGAGAATAGATTAATTAAACTCTTCATTATTCTCCTTTAAGTTGATCACATTTATATCTTTTACCCACATTTATATATCATTCTCAGACTTGTAGTTATTTATCTTGGAGGCTAGTATACCAAGAGATATAAATAAAAACATCAAACATTTGGGTGCAGTGGTTCATGCATGTAATCCCAGCTACTCTGGAGGCTGAAGGCAGGAGGACCACAAGGTCGAGGACTTTTTGATGAACACAGTGAGATCCTGGCTTAAAAAAAAAAAAAAAGAAAGAAAAGTTTGAGGATGTACCTCAGTCATAGCATATCCCTGGGTTCAATCTCCAGTAACAAAATAAGTAAATAAAATTATACAATACTTACTCTTTTTTATCTGATTTCCTTCTATAATGAACTTGATATTTTTTAATATTTCTCTATCAGTAGTTGTTATATATATAACAACTACTTTATATAGTTATGTATTATATATTTAATAAAGTTACATATATCCTTAGTACTTTTTAATTGCAAAATAGTATTTCATTATATTATTATTCCATGTTTTCTAAAAATTTATAATTCTACTCAAGGACTTTGGAGTGGATCTTTGTTTGGCTGCTATTAATTAAATTGCTGGATATTTACATGTGATTCAGTGGATATCAATTCTCTTTGTCACCTACTTCGGGATGAAATTGATGAATAATATAATAAGAACATATTTAAATTTATAGTGTTGGGTAGTTTTTTGAATGCTGTGCCAGTAAGAACACATGTTGATTAGTTATCTTGAGAACCTTCACAAGGTACCCCCACCATCTAGAATAAGCATCCTCTTCAGAAGTGCCCAAGGGTGTCAGCAGGCCAGGCTCTTCAGAGAGCACAGTAATAATCTGTTGAGAACAATGAATTGGCCCACAAAACTGGCTCATTCAGTGAACTTTCCTACCTTCAGTGAAGAAGGATGTACTGTAACGTTTGCCCAGAGGAACTTCAGAATGGCTTTGAACCAGTGACTCCTGCACCCGGCATATCTTTTCTTTCTGAATAAAAGTGTCTACTCTGATGACCTCAGTCTTATTCCTCTTTTTTTCCAAGTCATTTTGGGGAAGATGGTTTGTCTTTTTAGTTCAAGTTTTCAGGAAGAAGTGAAGCCACGTTCAGACCATGGGATCCTGGATTGAAAGCACAATGCCATAATAACATGCTGGGTTTTTCTCACAGGAGGATGCTGAATATTTGTGAACAAGAGGGAAAATTGTGAAAGTTTAGATTATCATTCAGAAAGCCCCACAATCCTTCCTAAGTCATCTGCATTGGGTGGACACTTCCACTCGATGAGAGGCTTGCCCAACATTTGCTTTAGCTAGAAGTCAGTACTTCCTGCCTATGTCACTCCATTAGCAGTTGTTGTTGTTGTTAAATATTTTTGCATGGTTTGGTTTGGTTTCTACACTCTGGTAATCCTCACAAGAACATAATCCAAGTAGTCACTGTCCTTTTACCTTTTATCCCCAAATAGCACATAGGTAGGGAGAACTGAAAGTAAAACACAGGCAAAAACCTAGAATTCAGAATTTACACCTAGATTTATGCTTGCCCAGCTAAGACGTTCATGAATAAACTGAAAACAACTTCCCTAAAACTCTGAGCACAAAAATATTTTTGCAGGCTACTGAGTTTTCAGATAGTTTGTCATGCAGTATTATTATGGTCATAGTTAGATAGATAGTAAGCTACATAGCATATGCATTAGATCTCCATTATCTTCATCCAGGTAAAGCAATGAGAGAATTAAGCTTAAGCATTTGGACAGAGAGGGCATGAAGTAGGTGTAAGATTCAGAGAAGGTGTTTTAACAGGGGCAAAACTGAATATCAGCCTGGAGATGCATCTGGCTCATGTGTAGGGGTTGCTTGCTCAGGACCAAGGGAGGAAATTAAGTAAAATAAGAAGTAATAGAAATCATGGCATTTCAGGAGCTCCAAGCAGTTGAGTTCTGCAAGAATAAAAGTGCATCTATAAGAGAATGAGCAGAAATAATGTTAAGGAATAAGACAGATGCCAGATTATGAAGGACCTTACATGACATGAATAGATTGCAGACTGTCACTTTTAACAGTGTTGTGCTCCCTGTTCTCAGTTCCCTGTGAGAGGGCCAGCTCTACAGTCTAAAAGTTTGATAAATCAAGTATGATATTAATAGCTAAGGAGTCACTACTAATAAAGAACTTCTTAGTATTTCAATATCACATTTTGGAATGATGGAACCTATGATATATATGTTTTCAGATGCAGATAATTCCTTTAGTTTCTCATAACTCAGGGAGGAGTAAAAACTGTCTTCCTCCTTAAAATATAATTTACCCTGTTCTGGAAAATTAAGTTTTACTTTAGAAAGCTGCTTTGGGGAAGCAAAGTCTTTAGTCCACAAATGAACAACTATAGCCTCAATAAAAATGCCCACTCAGAAGGTGTTTACTGATTGAACTAATTTCCTAAATAGAAAGCACTTCAAATATATGCAAGTTCATATCCTGACTTTTCCACTTAAGTATACCTTAGAGCAACTAACTTTTTATTTTGCCTTGCTTTATTTTTTAAAAAAAGAAGTATTGTAATTTCTTCTTCCTAGGGATGGTGAAAGTGTTTCATGAAATGATACTATAAAATGCCTAGTACAGTACCTGGCATCTGGATGGTATTTAATTAATGTTAGCTATTAGTATGATTGCTGTAAAAATCTCTTACTCCATTATTCTTGCTGATGCCCAAGCTCCTGGAAGTTGTAGTCTATGCAACCACAAATAGAGGCATATTTGTCACATCCTGTCAGAAAAGGTTTAATAAAATTCTCGACAAAGACATAAGATTAGTTTGATACTCACTTGATTTTTAATATGCTTCAGGTGTGCCACCTCTAAGGAGCTCATTAGCAACACTGCCTCATTGGTTGCTATAGGCTTCTCACTAAGATTATTTTTCATTTTTGCTCCTACTTCAGCCTCTCCTTTGCTCTTTTACACCCTGCATTAAAAAGGGAATTTGTTCTGCTCTTCAAGAATTTTACAATAGTCCTCTCCCTCTTTGTTCTCACAGGGAAGTGAATTTGGCCTTATCTCATAGCAAGCTACTGCTTCAGTCCAAATGCTTAAGCTTAATTCTCTCATTACTGAGAAATGCTGTACCTGGATGAAGATAATGGAGATCTAATGCATATGCTATATAACTTCCCAATAGAGTATTCCTTTTAAAAAGAAATAATTAGATGAATAAATTAGATTTTAAGTACTGATCTACATATATACTCCAAAGAATATGTAATTAGAAATTTAAGCAGTGGACCAGGTATCATTAAGTCACTGGAGACATTTCTATTAGAAGCCAATAGTATTCTAAAATGTTAATTGTATAAAGCCATTTTAAAATCCTTAAATGTTAGGAAGTGTACAGAAGGTTGATTGATCAAGCTAATTTAGATAAATGTGTCAGATAAATAATTCTATACTTACAAAAAATGCTAAATATACTCCAATTATTGAGTTAACTTAATATTTAAAAACCATGGCCAAAAAAAAATAATGGGAATGGTATGCCAAGGAAGCAGTCTTCTTTCAAAGAATGCACCCAAGAAAACATTCTTCTTTGAAAAACGAATTGACCATCACATCATTATGATCTTGTGCTAGGTGATTTTATAGGGAAAATAGGCAATGTCTTTTCTCTAGGATATAGAAGAAAACAAGAACATAGTTGCTTGCCATGGCATGATGTTTGGGCTGGTGTCCTGGAGGATTTAAAGAACAGAGATGTACATACTTACAGTTCTGGAGGCCGAGAAGTCCAAAATCAATGTGCCGGCAGGTGTCTGTGGAGGCCTCCCTCACTAGAACCTGCTGCAGCAGGTTCCATTTCCCTGTGTCCTCACTTGGCTTTCCCTCTATATGCACTCGCTCCTTTCACTCCTCTGTCCCATTCTTTTCTTATAAGGACACTCATCTTATTGGATTAGAGTTCCACCCTCATGACCTCACTTGACTTTGATGACTTCCTTAAAGACCCTTTCTCCAAATATAGTGACATTGAGCATTAGGGCTTCAACCCACGAATTTGGGGGTACACAGTTTAGTCCATAACACCTGGCAATTCAAAGTAACCAAATGAACATCAAGCTTTAATTTTTATTCTCCCAGGAAGTTAGCATAAAAGAAAAGGTCACTGGAGAAACATGCATATGAATAAGATAATACTTAGAAAAATAAAAATCAGTCAGATTTGGAAACTGTTGTTTTACTTATGGATGATAAGAAATTGCTGGCAAGTTTTCATTTTTGTTTTTACTTCTAAATTGATATGTTATGTAATTTTTGCCCTAAAATAGTAATAACTCCTAGATTGATTCTGAACTGTGTAAATCTCTAGTGTATCAACCTGTCTGGACATGTTCACAGACTGGTAGGTTGAGAATACAGGAATCCTACTTTCATAAGGATCCAAGGAGTCTCTTGGGGGAAAACACATTCTAAGAGAAGAACCAATGGACCATAAACTTAATCAGGGAGAGCATGTGATATATCAATCAGAATTATCCATCAGACTAGCCACCAAGAACTTAGGTTTTCACTGTGGTATATTTAATGAAAAAAAAATCTGAAATCGATGAGACAAAAACAAAATGTGTACTGTACCCAAAAGTTACAAGAAACAGGAAACAGGCACTTTTATCCCAATTTGTAATACTGGATTGTATAGATTTAACTCGATGAAAGAATGCAGAGAATCTGTAATGTGGTGGCAATGCCCAGTACATGAAGGGATCAGTAGTAACCCAGAAGAGATAGAGGAAACTATAATAACCTTTGTTAAAAATCAAGTGCCTGGTGTATTCTCTAGTAATATCCAATAGGAAGTGCAAATTATTCTCAACACAAGGGCAATCAGAGCTCAAGAATCTCTGATATTAGCAGATGTGATCTCAAACAGAGGAAGATGAATAAAATCACAGATGCCAGTGGTAAATGACTAGAAGCATCTGTAGTTGGCATAACCCAATGTCACACTTTGCTGGAGACAGTTCTGATTTACACCTGATTGACAGTCTATTTATTAATGTGCCCCATTTCACTCCCCAAATTTTCTCATTTTACTTATAAATTATATGGTAATCAATCTGATGAATAGGGAAATTTGGAAGCTGAAATGCTACCTTAGCAAGGTAAGGACAGAGCAAGATAAATGTAAATTGTGCTTTATGAAATTATTGCATCATATTGTATTATACTGGAGTTAGAGTGATAAAAGATGTATGATCCTTTCAGTCATGTGATTAGCTGGTTTATAAATCCTGCAAACAATGGCAAAGATAAAACCGAATAATAAATTCTATAGTTGCATGATTACTTTATGTACATGTCTGTGCTGATGTTCCTTCCTAGGTCAACTTCAATTGTAGTATATTTCTCTATTTATACCTACTAAGGAAGGCACTAAAGTTTCCTGGAGGTTGGGGAAGAATTCAATGAATTCAATCTTATTCATTGCAAAAAAAAAAAGATGTCCTCTTAGTATCTGCATAGATTAGCTCTGGGAAAATTAGTTTGAAACTTACTTGACCAATAAATAGAGGAAAGGGTTTCAGAAACTCCAGACAAAATGGGAATTAGAATCATTACCTTAGTTCCATGGCAGGAATCTAGAATCCAGACTAATTTTATTTCTGAAAATAACTTCTTATTAGATTAGCTTCCAGAATTAAAGGTATGTAGTACACCATGTCTGGGAATTCTGTATATTATAAGTGAGATTTCACTAGAATCAGAACTGCATGTGGCATCTATCACTATTATTATGCATTAGACATTTTCTGTAAATAACAGAGAAGTCCAATATTAAGACTTAGGTTAGTTTTTCAACCTCAGCACTACTGACATTGGGGGCTTGATAGTTCTTTTGTTTAAGGGGCTATTCTATGCATTGTTGGATTAAGGGCATCATTCTTGGCCTCTGTGTACAAAATAATAGGAATGTATCTTTTCTCTCCCACCACAATGTCTCTGGATAGTGCCACAGTATCCCTAGGGTGGTAGAAGATGAAGAGAAGAAGAAAATTGCCTCAGGTTGAGAGACATTGGCTTATATAGAAAAATGTGAATTTCTTAAAATGGCAATCCATTTACGTGTACGCATGGAAGCAAAATTTAGAAATCTCACACACAACCTCACTTGTGTAGACACAGCCTCACTGTCTGGGCTTAAAGCCAGAATTAGAATTAAGTATCTCCCAATTCCCTAAGACAATCAGGAAACACATTTTTCTACCTCCCTCCTCTCTACCCTGACACCATTTCTTTTGGACAATTAAACTACAGTATTTTAGGCTCCTTAGAGGAAAGCTGCTGTGTAAATGCAAAGTAATAACGGGTAGTGGCTGGGAAAGTAAAATAAAAGAAACTATACTAAAAAGCTAACTATCTAAATTGAGAAGTCCAGGCTCATGAATGAATATTCATGGACATATTTTCATACTAATATACTAAAGTAATATCAGACTCCTGCTAGCAGATTAATTTAGAGCCAAAAGAGACATCTATTTTTGAAGCTGGAGACATTGATCTTATGATGATGATCTATAACAATAACTGCATTTCTACCATAGAAGGTGAATGCTATAATAATTTAAAAATGATAAATGCTGATGGTGTGGTGAGATGCATGTTTATTAATTTGATTTGCTTAATGGAATTTTCCCCCTAAGGGTCCTGGTGCTAGGCAGCAAACTTATAATACATAAGAATGGTTGTTCTTACTATTACTTTTATCACAGAAAACACAATTGCTGACTCTACTTTAGCACCCTCATAAATAATAAAGTACTAATATTTTTCTGCCCAGTGGGAATTTGAAAGTTTAGTGATGAAATGCACATTATTGAATGGAAAGTTTCATTAATTCCAAAGGGAAAGAAAAATGCAGTTACATCTCCCTGAAAAGTATAATCCTATTTAATTAGTTGTTGTACCGTAGGCTTGATTCCACTGTAAAATGGGATAAGTAGTTAATTATACCACCAATTTAGCTAGTTAATTTATTTGATAATCTACCTGAGTTGAATAGTTCATTTAAGACTAATACCTTAATCTTGATAAAATTTAAGAATGAAAAGTCTTATTTTTGAATGAAGGGCTGAAGGAGTTCAGGAGTAATTGTCTGTGTCTACCAGTCTTCTGTCTCCCTACTACTCATTCGTTATTTGTCTTAGTCATTGAACCTGCCTGACTTGATCACATAGTAGACTCGTCTTCATTTATCCATTTACTGATGCTAATCTTTAGCTGGGAAGACCTCAGTGCAACTCTATTTAATTAATTTGTTTTTTCACTTATTTATTGCTGCCCTGGGGATTGAATTCAAGGCCTTGCACATAGTAGGAAAGTGTTATAACACTGAGGTACAACTCCAGTCCTTTTCGAGACAGTGTCTCACTAAGTTGCCCAGACTGGCTGTCTTTGCAATCCTATTTCATCCTCCTAAATAGCTAGAATTACAGATGTGTACCATTACTCATGGCCTTACCCACCTTTAAGAGCCTTTTATTAATCCTTTAAAATTTAGTGTCCTCCTCTAGATTTTACCTCTTCTATGAAATCTTTCCTCTTCTTTGAGTAAATTCAGTTTCTTCTTCAATGGTTAACTCCTACATCTGTTCCATCACCTACCTCATTGAAAGGAAATTTGTCAGTTCACCTATGTTCCTGGCTCAGACTTTGAGCATCTTAAGGGCAGGACACCTTCTCTGACTGACTGACATTTGCTTGCTTAATAAATTCATGGAGTGGATATTATACAAATATTTGTTGAATGAATGATCAAATAAATGAATAAATTTTAATTACCTTATAGTAGTGTATCACTTGAATAGCAGACATTATAATGCAAAATTAACATAATATATTTATCTATTGTTTCTTATCTATATTCCCTCTCCCCTGCCAAAACCACCACCTACCTGTACCTCTGATTTTCTGGAGAAGCACATTTTCTGACTTTACTTCATCACTATTTTTCATCTTGTTGGGGGCTATGCCATGCGGACTCACCAAGATGGCACTTGGCAGCCAGCCAGAAGCTGTTTTGATCACACCAGCGATACGCCAGCACAGGTGTTCCCGAGTGCTCCTGCTCGCGCCTGCTCGTGATTGGGCAGCTGGCTCCTCTCCTGATCTCAACTGGCATGACTCCGCCCTCCGCCTCTTGGAGGGAATATAAGCGGACAGTAGGTAGAAGGGAAAAAGGCAGCAGCTAGCAGAAAGAAGCAGAGAAGCCATTAGCAGAAAGGAAGAAGAAGAAGCAGCAAGCAGATAGAAGCAGCGAGTAGGGGCAGCGGCGGAAGGCAGATCGCAGAGCAGAAAACTGAGAACACATCTTTAGGTTGCAGATGACAGATCACTGTAAGCGGGACACATCACTAAAGTACCTCAGAGAGATGCACCTTTAGTTCACAGGATACAGGACGCACCTTTAAGAAGCAGCAGAACTAAGAAGATATAGATCTCTGAAAGTGTAGTGTCTCTCTTAAGCAAAGTCTCTGTTTCTTTCTTTATGCAAAGCCTCTCTCTCTCTCTCTCCTCTCAAAGCAAGTAACGCTTATTTCCTCTATCCTCTATAAACAAGCAAGCAAGGAGCTCAGAAATAGAAGTGGCTCAGTTTCCAGTCCACCACCCATAAAGACCCGCGCAAATTGTTGCCGCAGGCAGTGACAAATATCCGTGGATTTGGTATCACAAAGAGCCAGTGACACATCTCACACCAAGCAGTTGACTATATATATATATATATATATATATATATATATATATAGAGAGAGAGAGAGAGAGAGAGAGAGAGAGAGAGAGAGAGAGAGAGAGAGAGAGAAAGTAATCATCTTGGTTTATCTTGCTAATCCTATGGACTGGGAAGCTCATTTACACATAAACCAAAGCCACTTCAGTAATACATTTGATGCTTGTTATAATACTAGGTACTTTGCAAATGATTTATAAATAAACTAGTCAAGAGATTGAACTGAGGTTTAGTCATAGATCTTCTCTTTTTCTGGATATAATTCTGAACAAAGATGCACTGTAGGAGGGAATATATTATTATTACTTCAAGATACTTGGCAATGAAAGGCAAAAGAATGTGTTTTGTTAAAGTACAACAGTTCTTTGGTATAGGTGTGACCAGAGATGTTTGGAAGGGGAAGGGATTGATTGGTAAGAAGGGTTTGAGTGAAAGAGGAAATGGTGGATGATAATCTTTTGGTTGGAGAGAAGGAATTAGTAAAAAAAAAAAAAAAAAAAAAAAAAAACAACACAGGTTTAATTTTCAATCAGGAAAAGAAGATGGTAGATTTCAAGGGTGTTCTATTTGCTTATGTTAAATACCATAGTTCTTGAACAGGGTTTACAGGACCTTCCATTATCTAGCCCTAGTCTGAACTTGATTTCCTCACTCTTATATCCTAAACTTCATCCATGTGAACGTCCCTCAGTTCTTTTATGTCCTCAGGACCTTTATTCATGCTGTTTTCATGAAGTGTAATCATCTTCTGCTTTCTTTCCTCCTTTTCTGGTATCCGATTCTTGCTATAAGTGGCATTCCTAGAGTAAGGCTTTATGAAAACTTCTTTTTGTTGTTGTTGAATGAATTAAAAAACATTGTGGTCAGATGAGAAAGAAAGGAATGTAGACTAATATGCAGATATTATAGGAATCAAATGCATTTCATATCAGGTATGCTATTTTTCTTCTTGCTGTATGGAGTTGAAATTTTCAGGAAAATAAAAAATTTGGCAACAGGCAAGATGGAGAATTCAATAAAGAATAAATAAAGATTTATGAATTAGCCACAAATCATTTTTGTTTTAAATCTGAGAACATCAATAAAGTCCTTCAAGTTCTTCCTTGCCTTA
The DNA here is from genome assembly GCF_902686445.1 of Sciurus carolinensis. Taxonomy (NCBI): domain Eukaryota; kingdom Metazoa; phylum Chordata; class Mammalia; order Rodentia; family Sciuridae; genus Sciurus; species Sciurus carolinensis. The sequence goes on from NC_062216.1 coordinate 144,632,954, forward strand.
TTAGGACACACATGATCCAGAAGTAACAGAAGAAATCTCTTAGCAATATAAGAGAATCACGTCCACAAAGGGAGCTCTTTCAGTTACAAAATGTATCTATTTAATACTCTGATAATTATAAACCTGATTCTACGTTTCTCAGTGGATTATGTTCCATAAATATTTACCTGCTGTGAACCATCAGTGACTTTGATCATACACATTTCATGAAAAGCATTATGCAGATCAGGACTCTCCATTATCTTTCTTTTTTATTTATTTATTTCGATTCATTTTACACAAATGGGGTATAACTGTTATTTCTCTGGTTGTACACGAAGTAGAGTCGCACCATTTGTGTAAATATACATGTCAATAGGTTAATGAGGTTTGTCTCATTCTGTTATTTTCCCTTCACGCCACCCAGGACTCTCCATTATCTTTCTATTGGTCAAAGCCATCTGGTAGTTTGATTGGCAAATTATCAATGAGGGTGATATTTTGGCAAGTATATTTTTTTCCTTTTTTTATTCTCTAGTGTCTTCTGGTATTATGGATTGAATATGAGGTGTCCCCCCAAAGCTCCTGTGTTAATGTAGGAATACTCAAAGGAAAAGTGATTGAATTATGAGAGTTGTAACCAGAGTGGTTACAACTAGTTTGAATGGACTCAGTGGTTGTAATTGTAAGCAGGTGTGGCATGGTTTGAGGAGGTGCATCACTAGGGGCATGCCCTAGAAGGGTTCATCGTCCCTAAAGTCCATTTCTCACTCTCTCTCTTCTTCCTGGCTGCCCTGAGATGAGCAGTACTCCTCCACCATACCCTTCCACCACGACGTTCTGACTCACCTTGGGCCCAGGAAAATGGAACCAACTGACCATGGACTAATCCTCTGAAAATCTAAGCCAAAATAAACCTTTTCTCTTATAAGTAAATCTTTTCAGGCATTTTGATCACAGTGATGCAAAGCTGATTATGACACCTAGAGAGAAGTAATGAATCACAAAACAGTTGCCAATCTTTTTCTTACCACTTATTATTACAATAATAAGTAATAATTAAGTAATAATTATTACTTAAATCAATTGGTAGGTACTCATGAGAAAGCATGCACCAATTTTATGTGGAAAAGTGTTAATATTTATTTATAAGGACATTGTAAAGCAAAATAAATTATCTACATTTGTTCTGCCTAACCTTAAGAGAAATGAAATAAATCAAACTTTACCTAAACCTAATTTGTAAGGGGGTATTCTCTGCTTCTGTGGCTCAGGCCTGGGAAGCAAGGTCTGGGGCCCCTGGCAGATGGAAGAAGATGCAAGTCACGGTTGGGATAGTAGATGTTCATTATTTAGAGGTGGTGGCTGCCTCTAGCCAGTCCCTAGCTCCAGCTTCAGCCCCTAGTCAGTTTTGTTTAGCCCCTTGAGCCATTTTCATAGGCCTTTTTTTCTATGCTGACAAGAAGTCACATTACATGACTACATAAGTGGACACATGCTCACAAACAAATCCTTATGTCCTTGAGTATATACACTGAATCAGGGTATTCATGACCTTGACTACACGCTATATACTGCCAGAAGCTTTGGGTAAGGAGCCTAGCTATAGCCATCTTTGGCCTGCCTAACAGGGGCAAGGATATACAATATTGTTTTAGTCAATAAAAAAGCGACTTTTCCTTACTGTGACCAAAATATCTGAAAAGAACAATTTAGAGAAGGAAAAGTTTATTTGGCCTTATGGTTTCAGAGATTCAGTCCATGGTCAGCTGACAGCATAGCTTTGAGCCTGAGGTGAGGGAGGGAAAACATCATGACAAAAGGCTGTGGCAGAAGAAAGTAGCTCAGGACAAGGCAACCAGGAATCAGAAAAAGCTATGTTTACTGGGGACAAAATATAAACCCCAAAGGCACACCCTAGTAACATACATCCTCCTGCCACACCCTGTCTGCCTACAGTTATTGACCAGTTAATCCATAATCCAAATTTAATCATTTCACTTCTGAACATTCCTGCATTGTCTCACAATTGAACTTTTGGAGTATACCTCATATCCAAACCATAACACTTTATATAAAATAAAATAGTCTCATTCAATTATGATCCTTACATATTTGTACTCTCTGATCTCCTGATAATACGGATTTATTATGTTGAAGTTGTGCTGTTGTTCTTGAATAAAATAGGTGTGTAGCCCATTGAAGGCCATCAATATCCTTTTGAATTTGTCTTCCTTTCTTCTCTCTCTTTCTTGATTCATGTTGTCCTATTGAATTCCCAATAAAGCAAAGATTTACTCTTTTCTGTGTGTGCTTCTTGGAAGTACAAAACAGTACAAATAGACTATGCGATGTCAAAAAGTTTACAACCAGCTTCAACATACACCTACACGTTATTAAGTAAACATATTTGAACTTGAACTTTCCATCTAGGAGTTGTAACTCAAAGAATGGTTCATAGACCAAATCTATCAGAATCACATGATGTGTGTATGTGTGTAATTTTGTTTTTTATTGGAACTGGGGATTGAACCCAGAGGAGATACATTCCCAGTTTTTTCTTTGTTTGTTCTTTTGTTTGTTTTGAGACAGGGTCTCACCACATTGCTGAAGCTGGCCTCAAATTTGCAATCCTTCTTCTTCAGCCTCCTTAGTCACTGGCAGTGCACCTGAATATTTTTGGATCTCATCCGGAATCAGAATCACTTGGAAGGCAGATATTTAAAACTGTTGTGCCAGATGAAAACACAGAAATCATGCATACATAGTTAAAGTATTTCTAAATGTAAATGCATTCCTCAGATGGAATATGTAAGTCCAACAACATCTTAAAAAATATTCTAAAATAATGCATCTTCTTGTCTTACAGGTAATAGATCTGTGATGTCATGGACAGACCAAAAACAAAAAGCAAGCTTTCAGGGTAATGAAGGGGATCCAGGTATGTCATCCCAAGCCACACCACTTTAGCACAAGGTTTCAGTTGAGGGCCACTGGGGAACAGTAAATGTTGGAAAAGCTCCCTACCTGGCCCTGTCCTGTCAAAGGCAAAATGTCATTTTCCCTTCCTTATTTCAGGCCTGTTTCCTGTCCCAATCCTTTATCAGGAAGAGGACTGCCAAGACTGAGTATGGTTTGAGTGTTCCCTCCAAGGGCCTGTGTTGATTAAGTGCTCGGTCTGCAGGGTATCAGGATGGGGAGTTGGGATCTAGTGGGAAACTGTTTTTTTCTTTCCTATTTGACATAGGTACTTTCTTCTATCCCCATTGCTCTGCAAATAAAAGAAGACTTCAACAAAATGATCACAAGACAACAAAATAGTCACAGAACTACAATCAAGAAAGGATAATACACATGACCACCTCACAGACCTTCAGAATTACAAGGCAGAAGGAATAAAAGAAGAAATTAAGGCCTAAAGGAAACCAGAAATCTTTTTCTTAAATTATTGACACATGATAAAACAAGCTTCTCTATTCCTGAAACAACTTCTTTTATAGCAGTTTTTAATTTAAAAAATTACCAAAGTCATTTTAAACACAGAAATTCATTCAATTAAAAATAGAACTGTGATATTTTGTGTTTATTTTTTCCTTTTGCCTTTAGGAATTTTTTAATTATCTTAAATCATAGCTATACATTTCAAAATATGTTTGATTAATTTTATCCAAAATTTGTAGGTATTTTATAGAAGCATTTATTGAAATATACAGAACACTAATTTACTGAAATATGCATGACATTGATTTTTTTTAAAAAAGATGATACAATAGTTTCTTCATCTATATAATTAACAAAACAATAAATTGTTTGCTTCAAAACATTTTATATTAATGCCTTAATATCGATTTAATGTTATGTGATCTTCATGTACAGAGTTTTGTAAAGCTTCATTTGTGAAAAAATATTTTTAGTTGTGTATGGACACAATACCTTTATCTATTTTTACATGGTGCTCAGGTGCTGAACCCAGTGCCTTATACGCATAAGACAAGCAATCCACCACTGAGCTACAACCCCAGCTCCTGTGCAGCTAATTTTTGAGCAGGATGAGAAAGAAGTAGAGTAATAAATTGTTTCAGAATCTCAGGAACTGAAAGATCTGCCTATCAGTAACTGAGTTCTACATGACATTGTATAGTAGGCATTGGCTGCAGGGACAACAGCAATATCTGGTTTCAGTAATAGTAAACAGTGGCTATCTTTGTGCCTAAAGGAATCAACTTTTGTTTATTTCTCTGGGCGCTGACAATTATCTTGGAATGTATATTTTGGGGGATAGGAGCCGTGAAGAGATTATTTGTGCTGCTGGTAACAATATAAAGGAATATTACGCTCAGGCAACTGAGGGATGCTGGTGTAATTGAAGTATTCTTTGGAAAAAAGGGGAAGTGAGGAAGATAATAGAATGTTTATTCAGTAAGCATTTATTAATGTACACTATGCACTGACCTAGCGAGGCACTAATTTTATGTAAATAGCAGATGAACATGGACAAGTAAATAGGTTGTCTAATGCAGTATAAACTTGACAGCTTCTCATTTTAATTAGATTATGAGCATATATTTTAGTAAAATTTGCAAAAGTGTTTTGTCCCATGTACAAATAGAGAAACAACATGTATCCCATTTGTTTACAATAAAAAATAATTTTTTTTTTAAAAAAAGTGTTTTGTCCACTTATTTTTAATGAGATTTCCCCCTCCAAACTCTATTGTACTTCCATTCAACTTCCCGTGTGCACATTTTATGAAATTGTTATGAATACTGCTCCTTTCAATTGTACCAGGAAACAGAATGTAAACTTCATGTCCCTGTAAGATCTGACCTATTATTATTTTGGAGTTTTGCAGGACTTTGTCTGTAACTATGGACATTTTGGCAAAGCAAAACATAACTGAAAGAAGTTAAGGGTTGTAGTTGTCATTCAGAGTGCACGTTTGACACCGACTAACATTTTTGTCATTTGTCCTTCACTGTCAATGGTGACTTTATTCTGTAGAGCAGACCTAACATAGTTTGTATCTAAAATGATTGTAAATAAACATGATTTGGGGGGAGCAGCACAAACTCATTACTATCCCTTTTAAGTTATGCCAGTGAAGATATTTTGTTCATAGAAATATGCTAAAGATTTTTGCATTATAAGAGTAATCAAGGGGGCAAAATATTTTATTAGTTCTCTGAGGGTTGAGACAGAGAAGGCTGCTGAATTAGAGGCAGTGAATGAGTCACTGATCACATGGACATTGAAAACATTTCTGTCTCCTGTGAAGTCTCTTCGTCCCAAAATATTGAAAAAGACTCATAATTAGGTTTTCACCCTTATGTCTTGATATCTATGAGCAGATTCAGTTTTATGATGATGCCTTGTCTGTACCTGTCAGTTTATATAATGACTTGCAACATAAAGAAACAAGAACGAACAAAATCAATTGGGCGAGATGTGCCTAGGTTACTGGTCACTAGTTAGAGGTTAGGAGTCAAAATATAGTTAGGTAGATCAGTCAAGGTGGATGACCACTGATAATTAATTTTGTGAAACCTGAACCTAGGCACTAACTGGGCACTATCACTGCAGAGGTAACCAACACCCTGGCAGAGCAGATTCCTGCTAGGAGGTGTAAGCCACCTGGGGAAATTAAAAGTCTGAAATAATCAGTAAGATATAAAGAAAAAGTCAGAGATTAGATTTAAAACGTGGGTGCCTGATAGGTCTTCTAACCCAAATATGAACTGCAACTGAACAACTAAAAAAGGACCCAATTTTTTATTTAAGGGGAAGTACATCAAAGGCAGGGATAAGGTTTCAGTGTGGCAGGGGTCTTGCGGTAGACAGGTTGTTTGATGCTTTGTAGGTTACTCCCATCTACAGATGGTTGTATTTGATCCTTGGGCTATTAAGATTTAAGGCAGGGCGCCAGTGTGATCTGGGCTTTCTCAAACTGGGGAATTTCACCCAGGAGTTCCCAGAAAAGCAACTTCCCTGCCTCAGTGGCTCAAACAATATCCGTAGTTCACATTTCACCAAGTCTTTGAGTAACTGTCTAACATAGAGTAATGAAACCCACTCCCAAATGCTCATATTTTTGTATTGTGTCTTTTGTACATAACATTAGGATTCATTGTGACATAATTTTAAAAATATGAAATATAATTTGCTCAGTCCCCATTACTTCCCCTTTTCCTCCCCTCCTTCCTCCCCCATTTCCTTCCTTCTTTCTGCTATTTATATATATATATATATATATATATATATATATATATATATAAACATATATATTTTTAAATTAGTGTCTTGTCTTGTGGATATATATGATAATGAGATTCATTGTGTTATATTTGTATATGTACATTTAGAAAGTTAGGTCAGATTCCTTCTACTGTTCTTTTATCTCATCCCTCCCCCTCCCCCAATCCCTTTCATCTAATCCACTGATCTATTTTGATGGAATTCCCTCCCTCTTTTTCCTTTCTTTCTATCCTCCCTCCCTTATTTGAGACTTTCATGTATCATAAACACATTCAACCTTTGACTTTCTGGGTCTGGTTTATTTCACTTAGCATGATAGTCTCTAGTTCCATCTGTTTACCAGCAAGAACCATAATTTCATTCTTTTTGGCTGAGTAATTCTCCACTGTGTGTACACACAACCCCACACATATATAATTTTCTTTATCTGTTCATCTGCTGTAGGACATCTAGTTTGATTTCATAGCTTGGCTATCATGAATTGTGCTGCTGTAAACACTGATGTGACTGAATACCTATAGAATGCTGATTTTAGAGCTTTTGAATAAATAACAAGGAGTAAGATAGCTGAATCATATGGTGGTTCCATTCCGAATTTTTTTTTCTTTGTCTTCATACTGCTTTCCTGAGAGTTTATACTAATTTGCACTCCCACCTACAATGTATGAGTGTAACTTTTTCTCCAAATCCTCGCCAATAGTTATTATTATTATGATTGATAATCGCCACTCTGACTGAAGTGAGATAAGATTTCAATATAGTTTTGATTTACATTTACCTAATTGCTAGAGATGTTGAATTTTTAATACAATTTTTGTTCTGTTGTATTTTTAAATTGAGAAGTATCTGTTTAGTTCTTTTTCCTTTTATTAATTGGGAAATTTATATTTTGGTTGCAAATTTTCAAGTTCTTCATATATTCTGAATATTAAAGCCCTAAAACTGATGTGCAAGATGATGAAAGAATTTTCAGAGCCGAAAAAATTAGATTATGAGAGGTATAACCTAACCAGTGGATTCATCCACTGATAGGGATTAACTAGATAGTCACAGTAGGCAAGTAGGGTGTGACTGGAGGAAGTAGGTTACTGGGGAGTGCTCTTGGGGTTCATATTGTGTCTTTGGTGAGTGGTGCTCTCTTTGTTTCTTGGTTGCCATGTTCTCAACAGATGGAACAAACCAACTAGGACTCTTATGTGTTGCTTTTCATCAAAGTATGTCAAGATATCCGCAAGTTTTAGAAATCGGTAGACATTTATGACCCATATCTACAGATACCTTCTTTAAATCTTTCTGCCTAGAAGTATGCTGGCCTTTTTTTTTTCTCATTTTAATTTTATGTTTATAAATACCTATAGGATTTCACTGGAAAGTCCTAGGCACTCAATAAATATTTAATGTGTAATAACAAATATTAAGTATGACAAGTGATGATAATAAGTTTTATATTTTTAAATGAAAATACATAAAATGCATAAAGAAAAAAATAAAAATAACCATTTTTTAGGGCAATAAAATATTTTACAAGGCAATTCCAAATGAGAACATCTTCAGATTTTTTTCCAAGAAATTGCAGCCAAATTTTAAAAAGGATTAATCATTTGAAATAATATGACAAATAAATTTAATTAACATCAAGGAAGTTTAACGTAATGACTGCTATGGATCAGGCACTCTCAGTTTTGATGGTGATACAAAAGAAGAGTGTTTATAATTGAGAATCTCACAATGCAGCAGGAGAGTCAGACTCTGATAAATGGTATAATAAGCAGATACACAAATTGCTTTGGGAAGCACAGCTAAATAAACCAATAAACACAGCTGTTTCACTGTTTCATTTAGCATGAGAATTTGTATTATCAGTGGTTCTCTTTCAGAAATAATCCCATGTTCTATGCTGTGTTCCTCTAAATATTTATCTGAAATTGGAACTATAGACCAAGTGTAACAGCCTTCGCCCAACTTCCACTACTTCATTCTTCAACCTCTGTCTTCTAGTGAAAAAAGTAAGGTATTCAAACATGAAACACAAGAGTTTTTGTCTGTGATCTTTGTGAAACACACAATGGCTGATTAGTAATACCAAGCAGTCAGGAGGGTTTGTTTAACATATTTATACCATGCAACTTAGCATCAGACCGTGGAATTTGATGAGAGGATATTCAAGTTAAAAGAAAATAAATAAATTTACAAAGAGTGAGAATATGTAAAAATGGCAATAATTACTAACATTTATGGAAATTATTACAGGGTACAAATGTTTTTCAAAGACTCAAAGCCAAATATCCAGACTAAATTTTGCAGATCATACTCATTGGTGTCATGTAGCTATTTCCTTCCTTCCAAACTTATTCTCTTCTGCTATTAATACAAAGAGTTTTGAGCCAAAAATCATGAATTTTATTAGGTGCTCAATTATTCAATTTGACTTGATTTCAACTTTGGTGTAAGCATTCAACAGTTCATGGAAAATTTCCCCGTTCATACAGTATGTTTCAAACTGCCAAAGATAATGTATCAAGAACAATAGCATTTTAAGAGAAAAATCCCAGAATTGAATTCCCCCTAGATTTGTTCCAATTAAGTACATTCTCTCTCAACTAAATTTGTTTTATATTCCCTAATATGGGAAATGATCCTGAAATCTTCAACATGTAATCTGATAATCCTGATCACTCCATATAATGAATTCTGCTTGAAGGGAGCAGGATAAGAAAGTCCTTCTGAGCCGCCAGTGGGAAAAATGCCAATGAGAGAATGAGTCCACGCGTCCCCCCCGCCATGATGATGCTGGACCACTGTGACGGTGGACGTCATGTAAGGATTTGTCTCCTCCTTTTTCTCCTTCCCCTCTTCCCTTTTCAAGTTGACAGACCTGAAAGGGTCACAGATAGAAGAGGAGGGTGCTGGATGGAGGCAAGTAAAGATCTTAAATGAAGAAAGAAATGAGAAAACAATCATATGCTCTTTATTTAACTGCTTGCTACTTACCTGAAGACTGTTAAAACCAGGGAATCACAAAGTCCTTAGCTTTTAGTCAAGTTCAAAAATTTGAATATGGCCTAATATTGGACATTATTGTTTATGCTGCACAATTAATTCTGTGATTTAAAAGGCCTATAGACTTATCGCCTAAGAGAAAAATACAAAATTCATGATGCCTGCTTGAGGTTTCACCTGGGAAAAAATTGAAGAGATTCCCCAACTCTGTGAATTAATGGGAGAGTGGAAAGAAAATTCTAAATACTATTTCTTTTAAAAATTCTTCAGTAAGAAATTTTTAAAATTTTGATCTCTATACCTAATGTGTAGTTTACATTTGTGTCAATGCATAAAAATTTAATAAGCTGTAACTTGTCTTTAATATAGTCCTTAGTAAACATATCAAATAGGTCAGGATAAAAGATAAAAACTTAGCCAGGTACGGAGACAGATACATATAATCCCAGTGACACTGGTAGCTGAGGCAGGAGACTTACAAAGTTTGAGGTCAGCCTCAGCAACTTAGTGAGACTTTGTCTCAAAATAAAAGAAATAAAAATGTCTGGGGATGTAGCTCAGTGGTAAAGTGTTCCTGGGTTTAATCCCCTGAACCAAAAACAAAAACAATAGTAAAAAAAAAAGATAAAACCTTATGAAATGTCTCAACTGACAATACTTTCTTAAGTTAAAAATAAGTCATTTATATTTAACTATAATTTAACCCAGTTTTTTAAATATTGTTTACTGTTATAGAATAATAGACTCTAAGACAATCATTTATTAAAGAAAGAAAAACTACTTATTCAAAATTCTCCTTAATTAATACTTCAATTAAAAATATTCACAATTTGCTAATTGTGATCAACTCTGTATTAGTCAGTGTTCTCCATAGAAACAAAACTACTATAATAGATGATAGAAATTTATTATGAGGAGTTGATTTGTGACTCTGGAGACTGAAAAGTCCTATGATTTTGCTATCTGCAAGTTAGAGGCTCAGGAAAGGTGGCAGTGTAGGCCGAAAAACTGGGAAGCCAATAACATGAGTCTTGGTCCATGGCCAAGGCCTTGTGACTAGGAGCCCCAATGTCCAGGGGCAGGAGATCTTTTCTTTTTTGTTCTCTTCAGGCTCTTTGATGATGCCCACTTATAATGTAGAGAGCAGTTCTTCTTTCTTTAGTGCCCTAATTCAAATGCTAATCTCTTTTGTAAACACCTTCACACGCAAAAAGACAATATTGTTTATCTGGGTGTCTCATATCCCAGTTGGCACATAAAATTAAATATCACAAATTTGTTTTTAGTAAACTCACTAAATCCTTTTCTAAAATTGTTCATTTATCAGTTACCTATTTTTTTATTCAAAATCCATTTTTAATATGAAGTCATTTACTCAGAAATACTTCCCAAATTATCTGTTATATATTGCACTCTTAATTTTTAGTACTAAAATGTTAATGTCTGCACATCCTAGGTGTCTGCCAGTGAATGAATGAATAAAGAAAATATGGTGCATATATATATATATATATATATATATATATATATATGCACACACACTATAAAACTTTATTTATTTATCCATAGAAAAGAATGAAATTTTGTAACATATTAGTAAATGTATGGGACTTCAGAACATCATGCTAGGTGAAATAAGTCAAACGCAGAAAGTCAATGGTCATCTTCTCTCTTATATGGGAACTAGAGAGAGAGAAAGAGAGAGAGGAGGCGGTTGAGAAAGTCCCATGAATATAGAAGGAAGATCAATAGAGGAGAGAAAACAGCAGGGAAGAGGAGAAGGAAAGGGTAGATACAGGAGAATGAAATTGATGAAATTATACTGTTACATTTTGTGCATGTAAGAATATGTAACAACAAATCCCACTATTAGGTATAATTATTCTATACCAATTAAAAGGAAAAAACAAAAGTTAAATGACTAAAATTCACTTTAGAATTTCTAGGTAAAAATATGTTATCTACATTTTCTAAAGCTATTGCTCTCAGTACCAGCTCCACATTAGAATCATCCAAAGAACTTTAAAAATGCCTATGTCATACAAACAGAATTAAAATATTTCTTGACTGGGTATATCAGTTATCTAGTTTGTATGAAAAACCATTTTATATTTTGAGGGCTTAAAACTACCACCATTGATTTTCTCATATTCTTTGTTTTGTCTGGCTCTTAGCTAGGTCCATATTCTAATGGAAAACTCAGCATCACAAAGCCACAGTGTTCCTGGAGAGGTATTCTTCAGGTAGAAAACAATGGCAGGTAAGGAATTTAAGAACAGGGAAAATTGTAACTAATCATAATTGTTTCTATATATAGAAACATTTAAACTGGAGAATGGAACAGGAAGACTCAAGATATTCAAATAATTGCTAGATTGGCTACTGGAATTAAAATTTACAGTGTAACACACAATTTTATTATAGAGTTATGTAGCCCTATGCATTTTGAAAAGTTAAATTTCTAATCATCTCAAATTAACAAAGAGGTTGTTCATCTTCTCACAAAAGAGAAAATTCACATGCAAAAATGTAAATGAAAACAATTTAAGTGTTTTAATGTTAACATGATTGACTTTTCCAAGATTTTGGAGAATGATGATTATATTTATGAAATATTAATTTGCAAAGTGTTAGAGCATGCCAATTCTTCTAGAAAATTTCAAAAAATTACAAACATTTGTGAACAATTGCATTTTGGTTTTAAATATTTCCCTTTTTAAATCCCTACTTTTTTCTCACTTGAATATCACAACCAAATAATTTGTTTCTGGAATCAATTACATTAACAAAATATTTTGCAGTTTGGTTAATTAGGTTTGCAAGAAATGAAAAGCAATTACATGCCTGGAATTTTATAAGTGTAGAATTTCAACAATATTGAGCAGGAAATCTTTCTATGGAAGATAAATTATATTTGCTATATAGTGTTATTATATTGTGTTTCTAGGAGCTATCAAATTCCTTATGTGAAGAATATCATAATGGTCCTGATCATTATGATCTTCTATCAGATATAGTTTTGTAACATAGCTTGGATGACTAGAGTAATAGATAAACCTGTAGAAATTTTGACTCTGTTTCTTCTTCTTTGTAACAATTTCATTAGAGAAGAATCCACAGTCAATGATGACATTCTTCTGTGTGTATCACTTACACAAGGAATAAAAAGAATTTGTGCCTAGTCTGCTCTTCCATTTACATTCTAAAGAATTATGAAATCACACAAAATGTCTATTTCTGAGTTATGTGCATGTGTGAGTGTTTTATGGGTTTTCCATAACTCTATAGTAGCTAAGTGGATGGTTTATTCTAAAAATTAAAATATCCAGAAGAAAATTATTACCAATTCCTAAAATTTCATAAAATAATTACATTGTTTTAATGGAACAGCATCTATTAGATATAAAAGGAAATAAATGATGCTGTCCTATTCTTTTCTCTATATTTATTTTGGTGAAAGTTACAGAATTTCATTTCATCAAGGAAATCTAAAAATTATGCTTCTATATTTGTAATGTGTAAAGCTGCCCCACCCCCATCAGGTACAGCCATTTTGCCCGCCTCCCCATCACCTGTCAATCTGCGCTCTGCCCGCCTCTTATGTTACAGGAATTTCCGGCATACGGCTATAGCCATTTTCCTGCTTCCCATGTTACATCCTAACATGCTATTGGTTCATCAGTCAGCTTGCAAGAATTCTCCTCCGCTATTGGTTCCTTCCAGCCTGCTGAGATTCCAATATCTGGGAGAAGCCATACACCATCTTTCTCTTTTGCCCCTTCTTTTCGCCCTGAGGGGAGATGCCAATCATCTGCATAAATAAAGTCTCTTGTGTGAGACCTCGTGTCTGCAGAGCATTTTTTCTGGGAGTTATTGGCGAGCCACAACCGAGCCAAGCGAGCCAGCGGCAGTTCAGCAGTATCCTGCAGTGGTGGTTGCCTTACATCTTGGGAGTGCGCAGCGGCAGTAGGGCAGCGGCCCAAGTTGAGCTGCATTTTTCTCCCCTAACAATATTGAAGTCATCTTCATTAGGGAAATTGCTGGTTTGTGAGGTTCTCTCAATCCCAAAGTACCTAAGCTAAAATTCTTCCATTGAGCAAAAAAGATGTCAACTTCAACCAACAATTGATATGATTCTACCCTTAGTTACAGTTTTCTGAATAATAGGATAATATTATTTTAGAATTCTCTGTCCATACATATGAGGCTTTGTGTTTGTGAGACTATGCTGCCATTGATAAAATAAGAAATAAAGGAGAAATCTATGTTTAAAGGAAAAGAATGCTTTGAAAAAAAGATTTTCCAAGCAGAAAAGTTTTCTGACCAAGGGATACTATAGCAATAGATTGCATTATAAATAAGAATTGTACTGTGCTATCTTATTTAGTAGACAGTTTTAATACTGGATATATTTCAAGATCCATCAGTACTATTTTACATTTTCAAACTGGAGGCATTATATAGTATAAAATTACAGAGAACAATGACATTGAAGACCGTGATGAGAACATAAACTGGGTAATAAAAGAGAACAGTTTCTGTTACTGAAGGGATGCAAATCAATACATGACTCTCCTGACTATTCTTACTGTTCTTGCAATCAAGGGCATAGGGTAGGCTTCAAAGAAATGTTTATTGGGTTATAATAATCAATCATTTGAATTTTAAAATATAAATTATCATTCTGGCAAGCTTTGTTAGATGATTGTGTCTGATATTTTCGCAGCAGGCTTACTTACAAGGGAAGGAAGAACACGTTTTTTAAAAGAAGCACACAAAACTATACTCCTATCCTTATGAAACAAAAATTTTAGGAAAAAAAATTAAGTTTCATAGGAATACATTGTGGAGAAAGATATGTAAAAGAAATTAATGCTATAAATAGAATTTGTTAAATGGTTACTATATGTCATAGAGACACCAGGATTTAAAACTATCACAGAATTTAGAAATTTTAAAAGGTATTCATTGTTTTTGAAAAGGCACATGTAGTTAACTAGAGAGAAAAGGGGAAACTTAATGAAGAGAAAAAAAAAATATATATATATATATTTCATTGATGCATCTAATTAATGGTTTGACAACCTTCACCCTGGAATGATTTTGTTTCTCTCTCCCATTCACTCTGGGCTGGTTTTGTGGGTCAGGTTAGCCAACAGAAGATGCTAGTCTGCTAGCATGAAAGGGATGTTGTGCTAGTTTTGAGCTTGCATATTTCTGTTTACTCTCTTAAAACTGTATCTACCATAAGAACAAACCCAGGGCTAAACTGCTGGAACAAACAACAAACAAACAAACAAAAAATCAGATGAGAGACAAATCATCTCAGCTGAGGTCATTCTCTATCATCCATCTACCAGCTGCCTGTGTAGCTGACTGCAGAAACATAAGCACACTCAGACATCATTCACATTGATTAAATTAATGAATCACATCAATGCAATGGCTATCATTTTTGTAAAAGTTAATGATTATTTTTTATTATTATTATTATTATTATTATTATTATTATTATTATTACTTTTGGTGGTGTTAGGAATTGAATCTAAGATGTCTACCACTGAGCTCCATCACCAGCTCTTTCTTAAAATGTGTATTATTATTGTTTTATTTTGAGACTGGATCTTGCTAAATCGCTGAGCCTGGATTTGAACTTGCAGTCTTCCTGTCTCAGTCTTTCAGTCACAAGAGTTACAAATGTGCACCATCTAGCCTGGCTAATTGGTTGTTATTTTAAGTCATTCAGTTTGACAATATTGTAATAATAGATAACATACAATGACTATGAAATTTATCATCCAATCAGGATTTTTGAAAATGAAATGGGCTACTATCAATACTTATGCTGGGAAAACAAGCAAAATGTGTCAGTGCCAAAGTAAAACCAGGCAGAGTCATCTTATCCAAATTGTAATTTTTTCCTCATGATGTTTGTGTTTTGTTTATCGGGGTAAGGCATTAGAAAAAGGAAAGGCAAAGGTATCACCACCTTGAATAATGTGTGCATTCAACTTTCAACTCTAAATAATAGAAATACAACTCAAAATGGCTTACAAAATGAAAATACTTACAATTTCACATACCCAGGATGGATTGGTTAAATAGTGCAATCCAGCATCATTTTTCCAATTTCTCTTTTTATTGTCTCCTGAAATTTTTCTTTTCCAGGATGGAAATAATTACAAGAGTGTGAAATGTATGAGATTATTTTAACTAAGAAGTTAGATTGTTCATCAGGAGAGTGTTCTGTAATGTTTTTATATAAATATAGAAATATATTTCCTCAAAGAAAGGAATGGAAATTGTTTCTGAGTGAAATTCTAGGGTTCAAATGGAAAATTAGAAAAATTTACTTTTCTCCAACCTTAAATTTGATCTAATTTTGCAGTCTTTGTGGTGCAGTTCTTTGTAAGCACTGTATTATATCCTAGCTATTTCCGAAAAGGAAAGGCCAGGACAAAGAATCTTTCTGCATTTTTTTTAGTGGCAACCTTAGAAAAATTTCTCTGAATTCACACTACCTTAAAATGTGATTTCAAGATCTTTATTTGTAAGTGGAGTGGGTTTCAAGGTTTTTAAACTTGAATGTATCATGATTATATTTGGTTGCTTAGCAAAATTGCAAGAAAATTCTGCTCCTTATAAACCACTGCATAGAAATGGACTAGGCTGCTTATAGTTTCATATACAGTTTGAATTTCCCTGTGAGAGATGAATAATAACTGTTTTGTTTCCAGAGCATCACAAAGTAATAGGAAATTTGCATAGAATAATAAACAGAACCTAGGCTTAGCTCTGAGCAGCCTCTGAATGATCTGCCAGATCAAATGAGCACTGAATGTTATACAGAATAAACATAATGTTAACTCTCCACAGTTGAAATGAAAATATTTCACCTGCTACATTTCAAAATGACTTTTTAAAGAGATGTCTTCCTTTGGTTGACGATACTTAATTCACTATGCATTATGGAAATTATCCTTTATTGACAGGATTTTCTGTTAATATTTCCTCCAAGGTTCAATCTTTGGCTAAAAGAGATTCTTGAATTTACATTTTA
Organism: Sciurus carolinensis; assembly: GCF_902686445.1. NCBI lineage: Eukaryota > Metazoa > Chordata > Mammalia > Rodentia > Sciuridae > Sciurus > Sciurus carolinensis. The sequence goes on from NC_062216.1 coordinate 144,649,245, forward strand.
AATGAGTTTCTATTGAAATTTAAGTGACTCATGCAATCTGAATAATATATTTTTTATTTTTAATTTTTGTTCTTTTTAGTTCTACATGACAACAGAGTATAATCTGACTTAAGAAAAATGTATTTTACTGGTGATGGAGGAGTGTTTCAAAATTCTCACTTTGCAATCAAATGTGTGTGATTGAGAAGCTGCTGAATGCATTTAATTTCTAGTGTTGCATTTCAATTAAGGTTCTGGACTCTTGAGATACTTAGATTTGAACTTATCTCTGTGATCTGACAAAACTTCTACCTAGAGAACATAAAAACATAATAATTGACCCTATCTCATAGGATTGTTGTGAAAATTAAATAAGACAACTAATAAGATAGTTCCTTAAGTAGAACAAAAAAAATGAAAAACTAATAAATAGTAGTTATTACTTTTGATAGTTAATCTATAAAATAGTGAAAATAACCTTGACCATGAAGTGCTGAGTTCTAGTTACTATTACTTTGTAACTCTGTGACCTTGAGAACAACACATAAACTCTCTCAGAATACACTGTAACCTTCACAAATTGAAACTTTTCATAAATAGTCTGCACACATACAAGATTATGACAAAGAGTTAATAGTGTATGTCTAAGAGTTTTTTTTTTCATTATCGTGTTTTAAATGAAAATTTCTTTTAAAAACATGAGTTAGTTGACAATTTCTACAAAGGTCTGAATTTGAAATAAGTGGAATCTCAGATCAAATTGCTGGCAATTACATGTAGCATTTTCATGTATATAAATATTTTTAATGATTTGCCTTTTTTTAAATGTGCTTTTCCATATTGTATTACCTCATTCTTAAAAGCTATCAATCAAATATTTATAATAGTTCACTGCTAAAAACATTCACTACAAGAGTCATATTTCTTTTGTCCCTTTAGAATACCCTGGATATAAAAATTTAGCATAGAAAATGAATGAAATTGGATAGACACCTCAAGTGAGCTATTGGTCACCATACCTCCAGGAACAACTTACTATAGATTTATAATCCATCTTTAAAATTGATGAACCTTAGGGATGGAATGGAAATGAAATATTCAGGCATTCAAACCTTACCATGATTTAAATATTGAAGTAGAATTTAGAGGGCTAGCTTGGAGGAAATAGGAAAAAAATAGGAAGAAGAGAAAGAAAGAATTGGTTCTCTGATTTGTGTTGGTGCAAAGACACTTAAGCTTTTGCATATTGAACTAAAATATATATCACCAGCATATCAACAGCTATTTCTTCTTAGTATCACTAGAAATACAGCAGGATAATTCAGATTAATTAATCCTTTGTATATGACCAAATGCTTAAGTTTCTGTGTGTGTGTGTGAGAGAGAAAGAATATAAGAGGTGGTTGGTAGTTCAGATATCTCCATGGAGATTAATAGCACTTGCTTTATACAATGCTTTTAAAGTAGGATAAGGTGCCAGGTTCGATGGCACTTAATTATAGAGTATGAGTCAATTTAATTCTAAACTGCAAATATTTAGGGAATGAGATCTATAGAAAATAAATATAGTATTATAAGAAAGAATACTACTATGCACTAATTCTGTCCCTTCACAATTTATACATTGAAACCCTAACCCCCAAAGTGATGGTTTAGGAGGTGTGGTCTTTGGTAGGGAATTTGGTCATGAGGCTGGATCCCTCATGAATGATAGTGACCTTATAAAAGGGATCCCAGAGAGCTTTCTCGCCCTCTTTTGACTTGAGAAGATACCACAAGAAAGCAGAAGTCTTCTATCATATGGGGGGCACTCACCAGACGTGACCATGGTGGCACTCAATTCTTAGACTTTCAACCTTCAGAACTAGGAGAAATTCTGTTGCTTATAAACCATCCAGTGTATGGTACTTTGTTATAGCAATCCAAACTAAGACTCATACCACGATTTTTTAAAAATATTTTTATTTGTTCATTTTAGATACACATGATAGTAGAATGTATTTTGACATAGTATACATACATGGAGTACAACTTCCCATTCTTGTGGTTGTACATGATGTGGAGCCACACTGGTTCTGTATTGATATATGAACATAGGAAAGTTATACCCAATTCATTCTGCTGTCTTTCTTATTCCCATCTCCCCCCTTCCCTGCATTTCTCCTTGTCTAATACAATGAACTTCTATTCTCCCCCTCTCCTTATTGTGTGTTAGCATCCACATAGCAGAGAGAACATTTGACCTTTGTTCCCTTTTGGGGTTTGGCTTATTTTACTTAACATGATAGTCTCAAGTTCCATCTATTTACCAACAAATGCCATAATTTAATTCTTCTTTAAGGCTGAGTAATATTACATTATATATACACAATTTCTTCATGCATTCATCTGTTGAAGGGCACCTAGATTGGTTTCATAGCTTAGCTATTGTGAATTGAACTGATATAAACACTGATGTGGCCATGTCACTATAGTGCTAATTTTAAGTCCTTTGGGTATATATGCTGAGGAGTGGGATAACTGGGTCAAATGGTGGTTCCATTCCAAGTTTTCTGAAGAATCTCCTTAATGCTTTCCAGAGTGGTTGCACCAAATTGCAGTGCCACCAACAATGTATGAGTGTACCTTTTTCCTCCACATTCTCACAAACATTTATTGTTTACTGTATTCTTGATAATTGCCATTCTGACTAGAGTGAGATGAAATCTCAGTGTAGTTTTAATTTGCATTTCTCTAATTGCTATAGATGTTAAGCATATTTTTCATATATTTGTTGACTGATCATATTTCTTCTGTGAAGTATGTGTTCAGTTCCTTTGCCCATTTATTGAGTTATTTGTTTTTTTTTTTTTTTAGTTCTTTATATATCCTGGAGATTAATGCTCTATCTGAGGTGCAGATGGCAAAGATTTTCTCCAGTTCTGTAGGCTCTGTTTTCAAGTTCTTGATTGTTTCCTTTGCTGTGAAGAAACTTTTTGGTTTGATACCCTCCCATTTATTGATTCTTGATTTACTTCTAGCATTTTAAGAGTCTTGTTGAGCAATTAGGTTTCTAAGCCAACATGATGGAGATTTGGACCTACTCTTTCTTCTTGTAAGTACAGGGTCTCTAGTCTAATGCCCAGCTCCTTGATACACTTTGAGTTGTGAGAGAAAGGACATACCTACATTTTAAGTGTAAATGCTATTCAAAATGACATTTCACTGAGTTTAAGAAACAACTTCTATTTTCCAGTAGATCATTTTGTTAGGAAGCAATTATCCACAGCATTTCCACACATTATATAAGAGTTTTGTCCTGGACTATTTTTCCAGGTTGTGCAGCAAGCATCCAAGGAGAAGAGAGCTAGTGCTCCCTACAGGACACTGAGCAAATTTGCTTTCTGACCGGAATAATAATATGTCTTCCTCCGGCACAAAGGTTGAGCAAGATTGCTTAGATCCTCTATAGTAAGACTAGAGAAATCATAAATCCAGGGTTGTGTACCTGTGACTTCATGGGCTATTCCATATGACTTTCATGAGATTTGAGAAAGAAAAGCAATTGAAGGAAATATGAAACCCAGGCCACCTTCTGTGTCATGAGCAGTAAAGATCATGGTTTGTGTTCCAGAGGTCTGGGGCCTTTTGCCATTATCTGTGAAGCTGTGGTAGGGTATTTGTTACCCTTGAAGTAGGGTAAAATCTCAGACCCGTAATCATTTTGACAGATTTATAGGTCATTGTGATAAATGCTACATGGAGTGAAATTCAAAGGGACAATGCAGACCATACCCTGAAGGTTCCCGACAAAAGACCATAGAGTCAATATTTTTCAAATGTAAAATATTAATAATGTTAAACTTAAAACAGCATGATAATGAATGAGTATAGAGATAAGTTGACATATCTGTATTCATATTCTTTATTGCCCTATAGGTGAAATCAAAATTTTTCTAGGAACCACATCCAGTTATTTTTATTTGTCCCGTGTATTAGGGAGATAAAGAAAGATCTGGAAACCATTTGGCATATTGGGGAAGAAATCTCTGAAAAAAATGTTTCAGAATTTTTTTGGTGGCCCAGAATCCTAGAAACACTTGACTTTAGTGATGGTATGAAGCTATACTCTCCTCCTGTTTTGGGTACCCTCAGAAAAAGAGTATTTTCCCCCTAGTTTCTAGACAAGAAAATTATTATTTATTCATCATTTTTTAAAAAATTTAGATACTTACCAAACTTGAAAATAAGCAATCTTTATCTTTTCACAATTATATTTCTTTTATAAAGAAACTCAGTACTATTTACACACAAAATGTATTTCCCATTTAACTCGTGGAACAATCCTGAAGATTATAATACTGGTTCTTACACAATAGGAGGAAAGACCCAGTGAAAGTAATCTTAGCAGTCTGTTTGAGTTTGGTCATCTGGTCTGTATCATTCAGAAGCCAAGTAGTATCAAACCATTTTGCTGTCCTAAAATCAAGACTTAGCTCAGCATCTAATTATGAGGACAATCTCCCAGAAGGTAGAAAAGCATAAAAATGTCATAATCCTTCAGAAGTTGTTCTTCTTTAAAATTTCATAGTCTATTTTAAACGATAGAGACTTCTCTTTGTGCCTCAAAAAATTGAGTGTGAAGAAAGTGCCACAAGTTTTACTGAATTTAATTCAGCTTTCCCTAAGCCCAAAATTGAGAAAGCATTAATAAATACTGAATTCCCTGTCTCAGAGCTGCCTGGAAAAGATTTTAATAAATTACATTTTATGCTGCAATCCAAGCATTGAGCTGCCACAGTTATGATTAATAGAGCAGCATTCATATAAAAGAACAACAGTTCTAAAAGAAAAGAATTTTGTCATACATTGCTATCACATTGATATTGAAAAGAGGTGCAAATATTGCTGCTATAAATGCAGTAAAATAACTGAATAGAAAAAGAATAAATTTTCTTGAATTATGCTTTAATTCAAACAATATCAGATTGTAGAGTATAATGGCAATAATTTCCCTAAAAATTGCTAATAATTTGTGGAATAAAAGGAGTTCAATCACTATAGTAAGACTTTTAGAGAATATTCATAAAAATTCATTTGAAGAATAAGATTCTAAATTAAAATGATACTTTTTATTTAAAGTCCAAAATGGTTGGGAAAATCATCAAAGGTGTCAATACTTTTAAAATTCTTAATGAAATGGTTGGCAACATTTAAGTCCAATTTTAAAAATGCACTTTCAATTATTTTTAACAATTCAATTGTTACTGAAATTATTTTCTAGACATTTTAAAATCTTTCAAAATCAAAATTGGCTTCTTAATATAATATAGATGGAAATGTATTTTCTCAAGAGCTGATATCATAATTCTTCATTGAATAAGAACTTTGCAAACAATTATATTGAAAGAAGGAGGGCTAGGGGTTTTGTTTTTAACTCATGGGATTGGCTGAGCCATGCAGCAGAAAACTGATCTGCATTACATATGAGCAGACACAGGGAGGAAGGTAGAGAAGAAAAGAGGAGAAACAAAGCAGATTTGGAGTAATAAAGTATTACAGTGCTATTAATGCTGGAGATGCAGAAACGGCTGAGGAAGTTTCATTTGGTTCCCTGGCATTGATTTTGCAGCTGTTTGATTGCAAGGAGAAAATTTCATATCTAATCTGAAAAGTCCTTCTCCTCTGTAAACCAACTAACCAACATCGGACTTAGTTATGCTGAATTCTTTCCTGTGGCTTATTTGCCATCTTAATGTCAATACCCGCTTGTAACAGTGTCTTCATCTTTTACCATTGATCTAAATTGACTGGGGTAATTTTAAAATAGTACCAGGATACACTCCAGGGGTTTCTGATGCAATACATCCAGAATGTGGCCCCATGCTGGTGGTTCAGGGGTCACACTTTGAGAATGGCTGCTCTGGAGGATAATCCAAATAGGTGCATCTGATTATTTTCCTTTCTATCCACTAGCTCAGGCCATGTTGTCTCACCTCAACAGTAGATGCCTAGTTGATCTCCCTACTCCTCTTGCGTTTCAACTCCATACTATGCATTCTCTATTCAGTAGCCTGAATAGTATTCTGAAAAATATAATTCAGATTGCATAACTATCATTTCCTTGTAAAGAAATGGCCACTTTATGATAATTAAAATGAACTTTTGCCACCTTCTGCTTCTCCAAACAAGCCACTTTATTTTTAAGAGTATGTACCACCTTTTTTCTATTTTCTTATTTAAATCATACAGTGTTTATGAAACACTCACTTGGTGACATAAAGGAACTTATCTCCCCTGCTTATGTCCCTGCTCCTAGATAGTATATGGTTTGTACTGTAGATTTCACTAATATTTACTCAAATAATAAGTGAAATACATGCATGTGATAGAGGAATGGGATAGTATTACTGTTTTACAGAAAATAAAAGGGAAGACTTCTATAATTGTATTGATGTGGTAGGAGAGGATTAGAGCAATTCCTGAATTTGTATAGAATAAAACTCCAAGGCAAAAATTGTGAAAATATTATTTTAGTTCTTCCACTCCTGAGAATTGAACTTTTCATAACTGATTAAAAAGGTGTTAAATAAGCCAGGCACAGTGGTGCACACCTGTAATCCCAGGGGCTCAGGAGGCTGAGGCAGGAGGATTGTGAATTCAAAGCCAGCCTCAGCAAAAGTGAGGCCCTAAGCAACTCAGTGAGACCCTGTCTCTAAATAAAATACAAAATAGGACTGGAAATGTGGTTTAGTGGTTGAGTGCCCCTGAGTTCAATCCTGGTACCAAAACAAAACAAAACAAAACAAAACAAAAAGGTATTAAATGATCCTTTCTAGAATGGAAGGGAAAGGTAACCACAACTTGTGAAACAGATTACATATCAACAAAGCCCCTTCCTTGACACACTGGTTCAGATACAATGGTTCTAATAAGTACCTAACAGCTATAACTGAGGTATATTTACACTGGACTACATATATTAGAAGTAGGCAGACCAAATGATTTTTGACAATTTGACCTGGTTCTTAAACTCAAAAAATATCTTAGTCTGATTCTTATCATCTTAAATGTATGGACACCTATGTCTAAACACACGGAAATGCACATGCATGAACACACAGAATTGGAGTCACCTATATTGTACATTTAACAAGCAAGTTGAATCTATAGGAGGCACAACAAAAGGGACAGTGATAGAAGCTGAATTTTACTTTCCTCAACATATTGTCTTTTCAATTATTATTGCACTTTAAGAGGTATATATGTAGTTCTGGATTTTAAAACATATGTTATTTAAAATATCTGCTTACTTTAGAACTTTTCATAGAAATTCAGGGTGCAAGAATTTTTATTTCATTTACATTATTACTTATAGTCCAGCTCTATTTTTTTTTAGTTTTGTGACTTTGGGTCAGATAGCTCTCTTCCCTGTGCTTCAGTTATATCACTACTGATGCTGTCTTTGCTTTGAGAAATCAGTCATTACATATAAGAGCACCCAACTTATGTTAATTTCTCAATGTGTTAGTTATCATTATTTTAATTATTGTTATTATTATCATTACTAATCAGGATGCTTCCCTAGGTTGATTCCACCTACCAAAAGTTGTTCTTGGCAGAGAGATAAAAGGATGAAAATAGTCAGAAGCAAAGTGATAGGATGAATGAAAATGATGGTTTTCCTATGCTGAAATCTTCAGCCAGTAGGTGGTAGTTTATCTGGCTGGAACATAAGGGATATGACTATGGCCCAGCTGGCTCCGGCAGCAAATGGTTTTGGAAAAAGAAGTTGCCTGGCACTGAGTCCCTGATTGTGGAGACTGGGAAATAAAACAAAACCACAATTTATTGAGCACCTGTTACATACCAGGTAATTTCATTCACATCATCCTACTCCAGAGTTGTCGGTATTCCAATTTTTGCAGCATAAAAAAACGGTAGAGGCAGTAAGTAACTTACAGAATATAACACAATTTTAAACTATGGAGTCAGAACTCAATCCTACTTTTTGTCTTCTCTTTTATGCTTTCTTTAAAACAGCAATAAGCAATGGGTTTGCAAGAGTTTCAGAAATATGACCAACTGCAGTATGGAGAGTTGCCTTTATTTTATATATATATTTTTTTAAATAACCCTCCTCTTCAGTATGTGGCTTCCCAGATTCCAGGTAGCAAAATGAGATTTAGGTGACCAGGACCTTTAGGAGATAGAGTGAAGAAGGAATTACACTGGGGGTAAAGGCAAGCAGTCTTGTGATTTTTTAAATCAATACCCCTGACCTGACATTATCCTCAAAGAGAAATGACCTTGGCCCTCCCTATTCAGAGTCCTCATACTTGGCTAAATTGTGGAAGGGAGGCACATACTGGGATTCTGATAAACTAAAGGGATGAAAACTGTGTTTGCCCCAACCTCAAGATACTAGAAGGAGCATCTATCACATCTAAAATGTTTCTTAGTATAATGTAGTCCACCGTATTATAGGTGGATTAATTTAATTTGGATTAAAATGCATATTGCTGTTCACCTTCTAGTGCCAGAACTTCTGACTCATTAAGTCTCAGAGAGACCAGAGAATTTTCATTCCAACAAGTTAGAGGAAATGGTGAGTCTGCTGATCCAAAACCCTGCTTAGAGAACTAATGCAGCAGCCAATACCACTCATTTGACAAGGGCATAAATTGAGATCCCAATAGGGGCTTGTCTCAAATTTCCTGGTGAGTTTGAAAAAGTAAAAAGAAGGGACCATCACTGAGATTTGTTCAAAGAAATTATATGAAGTCAGTCTTGAAATAGCATGGTTGTGACCTTGTCCAAGTTCAGCAGTGTAGTTACAATGGAAGTCAGTCATTTTAGGACTGTGTAAACAAAAAGAAAAGGAATCAACATGCTACATTTGATACCATCTTTTCCTAACTCTTGCTAACTCTTCATTTGAATCTTATATGATTAGTTCTTCTTAAGGATGTAATGAAAGGAATGAAAAGAGATTTTGTCCAGTTAGTCTTCAATTGCTAAAAATGCATTAGAAAAAGTTGAGCTGTTTAATTCAAGGACTACATGTAGATTTCACAAAGAAAAAATTGATTTTATTTTCCAAGTCAAATCAGATGCATTGGAAATGGTTTCATAGAGGGTCGTCTTGAAAATTATTTTGATGCTAAGCAGGGGTTTAGAGGAAAAGATAACTATCTGCCAGGGGTAATGAAAAAAAGAAAGGACACCAAGCATTTTACAGTGTCAAATTCCAGGTTGTTATTGATGTTTATAATAGTTTTTCACATCATTTATGTGAAAAATGTTTATGTGACTCTAAATATGCTGAATGTTTAGCTACTAATCATACCCATAAATTCATTCTTTATGACATATAATTTAACTAAATATTGATTGATTTACCAAGAAGTTTCTTTATCTATGATAGTTGAAAACCTGTTAATTCCATGACTCTCCTATTCTACTTAATTTTCTGTGTGAAAACACAAATCTTATGACTCCCCTTTGACAAATAACTGATGCTTTATTGTCATTATGAGAGGTAAGAAGAATGAGTGTGCTCAATACTCTAAACCACAATATCTATGATGGTGGTATGACTTTGTGTTATATACTATGATTCAAAAAAAATCTCAAAAATCTAGGAAATTTGCTATGCATAACAAATTAGAGTGCCACAAATTTAGCATCTTAAAATAAAGCACATTTATTATTATTTTTTTTTTAAATGGTACTGGGGATTGAACCCAGTGTCTTGTGTATGTGAGATAGTCACTCCACCAACTGAGCTACTTCCCCAGCCCACATTTATTGTCTTAGTTTTTGTGGTCCCAGAGTCTGGGTACAGGAAATTTAAGTAGCATCAAGTGCTAGTGTCTCCTCTGAGGCTTAGGGTCTTTGGTTGTGAGTAGAATTCAGTTCTTCATAACTGTATGATTAAGATCCTCCTTCTGTCATTTAGTGAGATGAGGGTATCTCCCAGCTCCTGGAAGTTGCCCGAAGGGCCCAACCACAGGGTCCTCTCACATTATGGCATCTTATTTGCTCAAATATAGCAGAAGAGTCTCTTTCACACTTTGAATCTTTTTCTTTAGAAAGAATTCAATCTCTTTTAAGGCCTCATCTAATTCCATCAGACTAATCCAGAATCATCTCCCTGTTGACTAATTCAAAGGCAATTCTTTTGCGATCTTGATTACCACTCCAAACTCCCTCAGTAATCTAATGATGACAGTAAAATTCATAGTATTCAGTCCCTCTTACATTCAAGGAGAAGTCATTATACTGGGTGTGCATGACAGGGAGGGGATTTTACAAGCCATCTGAGAATTCCACTCACCACAGGCTACTGATGACAAAGTGTTTATTTTATATTATTTTCGTATTATAAAATACTGTATATTTCATGTGGAACTTAAGAAAATAAAAAAATTACAAATAAAATAAGCTTTTTTGTATCCTACCACTTAAAAGTAAATAGTATTTACGTTTTGGCATGATTCTTTTCTATTTTTTCTATATTTATATATATATGTACAAATGTGTTTTTAACAGGTCTACAGCATTTAGAGTTTCATGTTAATTTTTCACTTGACACAGGTAACTTTTCCTGTATTATTTATATTATTCTAAAATATGACTACATTATGTTAATTGTATGAACTTTTATCACTTATTTAATCAAGTCCTTAGGTTGTTTTTCATTATTTCCATAATTTAATGATACCATGAGTCTTTTCATGTTAGCCCTTGCGTCTTTATTCTATTCAGATAAAGCTTCTGGGATGATATGTTGATGGATATACTTTTTCATCACCATTTATATCCATGCTCTTTGGTAGTAAGCATCTCTTCCACTGATTCTGAGTGTGGCCATCCGATTACTTTGGAGAATGGGATGGTAACAAATTTGATTCAAGCAGAGTATTAAACTAGCCTTTGAACAATCTAGCTTCCTTTCTTATCCTGCTGCCACTGTGGAGAAAATAGCCCAAGGCTAGCCTGTGAAGTACTGTGCTTATCATATGAAGAACAGCCTATTTCCCGGCCAAGGTCATCCAAGACCAGGCAGCTCCCAGCCTGCCACCAGCTGACTGCACTCAAATGAGTGAACCAGATCAAGTTCAGCTGAGTCTTCAAAGAGAATCACCTAGCTGATCCATAGACCCATGAAAAGAAATACATTTAGTCATTTGTTTACCAATAAAACTAGTGTTACAAAGATCTATAAATGAACTCTAAAGGGCAAATCTAGAAGTTTTGAAAATTACTAGCCAATGAGTAATAATTTAAACAAAGTATTATGTAACACCTGCTAGAAAAAGTGAGAGAAAATTTTTCTTTCATAGAAAAAAAGAATCAGGATCTTTTGTAAAGAAACAGTGAATATCATTGAGAAGAAAGAATTCAAACCATTAGCTTGAGATATGCAAAAAATCACAATGACAGAACAATGCCTTCTCCATTGTAAGTTTCAGAATTTTTCTCTTTAACATGACAAGATACTGGACTACATTTTCTAGTAAATATAGTTAAATAATAATAAAGTATATAATAAAATATATTACATAAATAATATATCATATATAAAATATATATATTTCGAATAATACATTTATCTAATAATATTGGAACAACTTCCAGCAAATATAACATTTTGTTAAAAATTTCAGAGGAAACGGGCTGGAGGTGCTCAGTGGCATGAGTGACACCCCAGACAAATGGAAGCTAATCACAAACATGAACATTCCCCTCTTCATCCCATTTAACTCAGTGAGGCAAAAAGTTGACTGCTTTTTAGAAGCAGTTACCAGAGATCATTAAGCACAAACACTTCCCTTTTCCTTTCTTTACATGGTTTGCATCCTTCAAAAATAAAGACCTACAAAGTCTCTCAGGGGAATAGGACCAACAGAATTATTATGCACAAATTTGAGTAAAGTAATGGAGGCTCAACTTTGTTAGATCTGCTTATTTTCCTTATGATGCTTACCAGCCAATCTAACATGTTTATTTCAGAGATAATACCAAATGAGACCCATCAACGAGATACAGAGGGAGATTCATTCCCCAAAGCAAAAATTATTTATTACTATGTCTTGGAAACTGTATAGTAAAAACCTACTGAAAGTTAAGACTCTTGTGAAATACAGTGAACTAATCAAATCTTCACTCTACCCTAGCTTTTACTATTAGAAGTATTTGACAGGATTGGAATTAAAAACAAAGTAGGAGAGGAAATGACATGTATTTCATCATCATTAAAAGACTTCATTCAGTTAACACAATCAGAGAGTTATTTTTGTTTCTTTCATTATTCTAAAAAAATTTTTTTCATAATCATTTTGGAAGCACAGGCAATGTTAAGCTTGCCAAAGGGAGAAAAGCAGAAACAGATTACTCACCATCATTTTCATGCATTCTGTCAAGGAAATAAAGGCACCAAAGCGTTTGACTTAGATACATTGGAATTGACAACACCCAGTGCTAGACTGTAATGAGTTTTAATTACAATACTACGATTGACTTCCTAGAGGTTTTATCTAAAGTGTCACTCTTTGTTTACATTTCCACCTCATCCCACACAATTCTCTTCTCTTCAGTAGCATATTTAAAATAATTGCTCCAGATACATTTAGTTTTCAAGAAGTTTGAGGCATTTTGTGAAGATAGTATTTCTTCAGAAATCTTCTGTTTAGAATGACAGTTAAAAAGAAAGTAAAACTACTTTGATAGATTAAAGATGGTCCCAAATTATTTTCCACTCATCTGATTAAAATGCAATAGCTAATTGAAACAAATGTATTCATAATACTTATATATAATTTTGGTTTAAGGCATCAGTTTTCTGGACTTCAATTTGAATTTTGAAAATATGGTTATTTTTAAAGAATGACAGTGGAAAAAACTGTATATAAATGAAATTATAGAAACAGGGTCACTCATAGTTTGGTGGTGCATTCTTTTGCCTGTCAGCAGAAGGGGAGGAGCAATTGATTCTGGGAAATTATTTACCAGGAGAGTCCAATAATAAACATGGAGTCTCAAGACTTTGGAAGTTATTTTTTTCCTGCCTATGTTCCTATGTATGTTTAAAAGTTTGATTTTCCTCCCAACTGATGCATTACTAAAAGTAAAGTAATTCCATATTTATGCATTTCATTTCATACATTTCATTTATCATGTTTGTCATGAAGAATGTTAATTTTGATCATTCAGTTCATTTTCTCCCCAGAGTGACTTCTAGAAAGCATTAGTCCTTTAAGATATGCATATGTGCAAATTATTTTATGGGGCAAATGAGAATCTCTTTAAAGGATAACCTTCTTCTTGAAAAATTACACTAGATATTCACTTACTGGAAAATCCAAGAAGCTGGTCATTAAGAAGCAAATCTCACTGACCATGCATGGAAACCTCACAAAACTATTCATCTAAAAACATACTGAAAACAAGGTTAAAAGAAAGCAGAACTTCAAAGTGAAATAAAAAGAAAGAAAAAATCCCTAAAACTGTGAGTATACAATGGACCAAAAGCATGTGCACATAAATGCCTATTTTTCAAAGCACTCTATATCTTTAAAATATAGAAACAGGAATATGATATTCCCTTCATCCAGGCTACAGAACCCTGCCAACTATTTTTCCTTTATTCCTTATAAGCTTTAGAATTGGTGTATGAGTGGGGAGATTTTTTAAAAAGTGTCACATTTGTAACTTTATCACATGCTTCTTTTCCTGTTATGTTAAATAAATTCCATCTGCCTCAGCTTCTTTTTTTATAAGATGAAATAGTATCAAATTGGTAGAATATAAAGATTGAGTCATTATATCTAGTGGGTTTAGCAATACCTTCTTGTTATTATTTTTATTTTTATTATTTCTTTGGTATTTCATTGCCATATTTTTGGAATGGCTTGACTTTGAAGTGCGTCTCTAGCACAAATGTCTCAAATGAAATATTTTAAAATGCAAATTGGGATAACAGAAAGAAACAAAATGTTAAATTTAGACTTTTGTGTACAGACTAAGGACCTCTTTAAGTGTTTGAATCACTGCAGTTTCCTTCAAATTAGCAAAATTTCATAAATATAAAATCATATTTTATATAAATATATAAATATATTTATTTAATTATAAAAATAAATATAAATTGTAAATATAAAATCTTACCAATATAAGAAATATTTGTTGAATAAATCAAGGAAGTTAGAAAAATAATAAACAAGTAAAACTATACAATTGCTTGGGGGCAAGTAACAACTATATTGGGACACTTTGGAATAACTTTCTAATCCTAAATGAATGTTTTAAAAATACTTACAATAAAATGTATGCAAAGTTCTCAGTTCAGTTGAGTCACCTGTGATCCTAAACTTTACCAGCCTTCAAATTGCTACTTTTGCTTGCAGTCAGAGGATTGCTACTTCCAGTTAACCCAATTTCACGTTTTCTCTAGTGATTGAACCCAGAGGTGATTAACCACTGACTGAGCCACATCCCCAGCCCTTTTTATTTTTTATTTTGAGACTAAGTCTCACTAAGATACTCATTAAGTGCTTGCTTATGGCCTCACTAAGTTGCTTAAGCTGGCTTTGAACTTGTGATTCTCCTGCCTCAGCCTCCCAAGCCTCTGGAATTACAGGCTTGCACCACCATGCCTGGGCTCATATTATCTGTTAAGATAGATTGTCCATGTGTTACGATCTCATGAATTGACAATGTGACCAGAAAGATCTCAAATAGTTTGTCTAAAATTTCCATTTAAGACCTCATACTCAATGGAAGGTAAATTAATTGACTTGAAAAGGGAAATTAAGCAACATTTAATTTATCAGCAATGTTGTCTAGAAAACTGTTGTTTTGGAAAGAAGAGAAAGAAGTCAAGGCAACTAGTAGACAAGATGAATGTTAAAGGTGGAACTGTGATCTCAAGACTAGTGCTTTTTATTCTTTTTTGGGGGACTAATGGAGATTGAAATTAGGGGTACTTAACCACTGAGACACTTCCCCAGTTCTTTTAATTTTTGTTCTCTTTCTTTCTTTCTTTTTTTCTTTCTTTCTTTTTAAAAAGAAAGGGTATTACTAAGTTGCTTAGAGCCTTTGCTAAACTGCCCAGACTGGTCTCAAACTTGTGATCCTCCTACCTCAGCCTCCCAAGTCTCTGTATTATAGGAATGTGCCACCATGCCCAACAAGATTGGAAGTATTCTATTTGGTCCTTAGTTTTTAGGATGACTAGGTTGGGGTAGGCAACACAATCAAATGTATGAGGAAAAAGAAGCATGTCAACAAACAAAAGTATCCTTTTACTTAATAGGTGATTTTGACATTGTGTGTGGGTACATAGAGAGGTGTCCTTAAACAAAATTCTAGTATGGAGAAGAGATATGGATTATTCATGATTAACAGGGTTTAAGTTTGTCTAATTGGAATTTACGAAATGAATATATGATGTCTAAATCTTTGTCACATTGTTTAACTGTGTGGATCTTAGATATTATACTCAATTTTCTCTCATAAGTTTTTCAGTTTATAGTTCACATTTCTTTTATGTGACATAAGGTCAAAAGGAGTTGATTTTCATGTAGAGGAAATGAGTTTCCTAGAGTGAATGCTTTTGATAAGACACCTGGAGTGATTGGAGAGTAAGGTTGCTGTGACGATACTAGGGGGTCTGTTTGAGAATATAAGATGACCGCTGAGATATGTTCCTAGGGAGATAGAATCCACTGACTACTGAACTTGCCACAGGCTAAGTGAGAAACTAATAACTAAAAATTAAATCCAAGGAACAATACAGGGAATCTGAGAGGCCATGCAGGACAGGGCCATACAAGTTGAGAGCTGCAAAGAAAAGATACTTTCAGAAAGCATTCAGATGCATGAAGGGAATTGTTCTGGTTTGGCAGGTAGCATGTGATGCCCCTATCTGTAAAATTATTTTTAGCATTCATTCCTTTTTAATGCACAAGCAGATTGTTTATTTCAAATGTATAAGCCCTGTTGTTCCATGGGAATGAGCAACCTTTCAAGATTATTTACTGATATAATAAGTGATATTTATAAAACATCAAGGTAACCACCCTATAGATAGGTACTTTTGTTATAATTCCTGAATTTCTATACAAGAACACAGAAACTCAGCAAAGTGAAATAACTTAATTGAAGGAAAGAAAAATGATTAAATTTTGAATTAGGTCATCTAATTCCACACCTGATGCTTTTTCTGACCACCAAACCAAGACATATTTTTGTTCATGTATGTGTATATATGAGGCACATGTTCATATATAATATACATTATATTGAATATGCTTCTTATTTAGGACTGAAAAGAAAGGGTGTGTGGTAAATTTGAAATTTCTCTGACACAAATATTCCAATGGGACAGAAAATATTTCTTAAAAGAGATCATTTTTTAAACTATATGACAATGCATCAGCTGAAAAGTATTAAATATTTCAGAAAATAATCAGGCTTGCTTTTTGACATTTAAAAGAGACAAAAAGACTCAACCAAAGATAATACCTATATAGTACATGACCTATATAAAATATCCATAACACCAAGACACAAGCTCAAAGAAACAACAAAAGAAGGAGCAAGTCAGGGAATCCAGACTAACAGTGGGAGTAAAAATAAATCATTCTTTAAACCCAGTGAGAGAGAAGAATTCTAATGGAAGGAGGATGCCACTCAGGCAATGAATGTGGCGGTAACCACAGAACACTTGAGAGAACAAATCACAGGTTAACAAGTAAGAGTCACATATCTCAAGAGCTTAGATATTAACTCTGACTTTAGGCATATCCCAATTATTGAAGAAAAATATTACATCTTACAGAATTTTGTATAAACAGACCCCAGGAAATATTTTACAAAGGCGCTGCCAGGGTATATGTTGAAAGGAGGCCACAGCCTAGGTGTGATAAAAGGGCCACTCTCTCTTTTGTGTGTCCCAGGCTTGAGGGGTAAGGCAGGACAGGGTCAGGTTTATGGAGAGAAAAATTTCCAAATTGGGATCTCAATGACTAAAAGCCAGGAACATGCCTTGTGCAACACAAAACTGTAAACTAGATCCACTGAAAATCTCATTAATTTCCAAGATAAAAGTGGTGAGAGGCAGGACAGAGGAAAAGATGATCACTTAACTTGTGAAATATAGTCCAATACCCTAAGAAATTCAGCATGCCCTTGCCAAGTCTGTCCAGAAAAAACCTTGTGGCAATCCAATAGTGATATTGACTGTGCTAAATAAGTGAATGCATGCCCAAGAATTGGGGAGAATTTTCATTTGTTTTATCTATTTATTTATTTATTTATTTTAAATTTTTTTCTTAGTTGCAGATGGACACAATCCTTTTTTATTTATTTTTATGTGGTGCAGAGGATCAAACTCAGGGCCTCACACGTGCTAGGCAAGTGCTCCACCACTGAATTACAACCCCCAACCCCTTTATTTGTTTTAGAATGCCAAAAAGTATGCACTTGTAAACTGGCTAACCTGTGTTATGCCAGTAAATGCCCAGTCATGGAGGAGGAGGAAGCTCATTGCTCCCCACTGATACACTTGAGAGCCCGTGCAAAATCTGCACTCTCCATGAGACCTTCCTTGAATTTCCTAAACATCTTATCTCAATCTGTTTTTAGCACTTATCACTGTCAACTTTCTAGGATTGCATAAAATGACTCAAGATATTTAGGAGATCGATATGATGCTATCATAGATAAAAGAACAACAAGCTGTGAGTTGTGGGCCATACTAGGTCCAATACTTGTGCTTATTCAGCCTGCAAACTAAGAAAGATTGTTTCAGTTTTTAAATGTTTGAACTTCATGTACATAAATAAAGTTTTATGAGAACATATCTACAGAAACTTGTTTATGCATTCCCCTTAGTTGTTTTCATGTGACAGTGAAAGTGGAATCATGTTACAAGAGACTCTAAGGCTTGCAAAATCTAAAATGTTTACTATCTGATCCTTTATAGGAGAAACTTTCTAATGTACACTAAACAAATGTGTATATTTTGAACATCATGAATTTATTGAGCTGTGTTCGTTTCATAAGTAATGACTTTTTCTAAGGGATTTTTCTCATTGTGATTTATGTTCTTCACTGAACTGCAAACTTCCCAGAAAGTCTGCATCTACACAATTCTTTGCACATGAGAAGAATTTATTTAGTATCTACTAAATTAATATCTATTCCAAAAAACCTGATGTGATTCTTTGGTAAGTTCTAATTATATGCCTATTTTGGATAAAGTGTAACATCACATAGATTAAACCCACGTGGCAAATACTGTTACATTTTCATTTTAAACTTGGCAAAACTATACCATTTTGAAGTCACAGGAACTGAGGTGGGAATTGAGTCCATGCAACACATTCCTATTTTTAAAAAACATTTTTTAAAAAATTGCTTGAACTTGGCACATGATAGATATTAGGTAAATATTAGTCCATGTGAAATCTGAAAATATGGTAAGAGTTAGAGTGGGGATTATTAAATGTGGACTTGAGATATCAGAAAATATTTCCTGAAGAAAAATAGGAATAATCGGTGTACGACAGGCAAAAAAAGAAAACCACTTTGGGTTTGTGAGGGGTGGTAATTGAAAGAGCAAAGTCTTATTGAAAGGGTGTGATTTGACTTTGTAATAATGACTTACATCTTAATAGGATGCCACTTTAACTAATTGCGAAATCACAGGAGCAAATCTGTATATCTAATTCCAGAACTGAATACTGCATTCGTAAGTTTCATTTGCTAAATTTGTATCAAGTATTTCTTTGAATATTTTTTTCCTCCAGAAATTATACAGACCATGAAAATAACAAAAGATAAATTACTTTCCCTTTTCCTCCACTGTGTTTCAAATAATGTAAAAGTGGGTAACAAGTGGCACATGACATCATTAAGATCAGCAGCAGGAACTGCAAAATCAATCAGTGAAACCATGGGGTTGCTCCAAGTATTAAGGAACCAGAGCATCTCTGAAAAAAAGCTCACCCCTCAACTCTGGATGAAGACCCTGCACTCACTTTAGCTCAGCCTTCCTGGGTGTTAAAAACAAAACCCAAAGAGCTACTTTCTACTTCAAGTCTTTATCTCATTAAGATTTACACTTCAAGGGACAAGGTGAAGAGAGAGGCAGTTATGATAATTACATCTCTCAAACCCATGGCGCATTACCTACTTTTTATTTCAGTGGGCAATCTAATTTCACGATCTAAAAAAAATTTACTACTGACAGAAAAAAGATGATATTCCTGGGTGTAAGGTGTACACAATTGTGCAAAGCAGAGCCCGTGGGAAAACAGAGGTCAATAAATGTGATCACCTCATTGGTGTGGTTTTAGATATCCAGAAACACTGAAATCATTACACACCAATAAGACTGTACCTGCTACTTTCAGAAGAACCCTGATAGCCCATTGCGTGCCACAGAGATGCATTACACCTCTAATTAATTCTGATAGTTTCGTAGCTATTTATGTTTATTTCTGTTTCACCAGCTAGGTTGCAGCCACTTGGAGAATAAAGGATAGACTACAAAACACTTCCTCTCCATTATTTTGTTTAATCCTTACAGCACCATAAGAGCTAAATATGAGTAATCCAATTTTAAGACACAAGACAAATACGTCTCAGAGAGATTAAGATACTTTCCAATTGTAACATAGATAACAAAACACTGAACCAGAATTAATACTCAGATCTCCAGTGCTTTATTTGTGTTGATGTGTACACCTCTTCCACACACATCTTCTTGTCTTCTTAAACTCAGCATAATGCTTTGAGCAATGTAAATGCTGTGGGTTTTTTTTTTTTCTTTCAGTTTAATAGTCAGTGTATTATTTGCAAGATATTGCATATTGCTGTAGCCATGGGGAAACTTATAAAGTAATTGAAGTTTGTTTGTGGAATACTCCTTTCTTTGTTGTGGTTTTCTAAAAATCTTAGTCTGTATAGAAATGGATTCTGGATATGTATTCGTGTAAAGTGTGCTGGTATAGCCCCATAACATGGTTTATGAACACCAGATTTATTTTTCACGTTTCCAGAGGACAGAAGTCCAATATCAAGGAAGCTGCAGGTTCAGTGGCTGCTGAGGACCTGCTTCCTCACAAATGGGAAACTATTTTCTATGTCTACACAGGGTGCAAGGGGCAAAGCAACTCTCCAGGACCTCTTTTATGAGGGCACCAATCCTATGTGTGTAAACTGGGCTTTCAGGATCTCATCACCTCCCACAGCCCTCTCTTCTTACTACCAGCATTTTGGGGATTAGGACTCTACACATGAACTTTTAGGACAGAATCAATCAGAAGACAGCAGAGGTTAAGGTTTTTATATTTTTCCCGGCATAAATGGAGGCCCAGGATTTGCACACAAGGGCAGAGGCTTGTGTGGTTTGAACCACCTGCCAGTGTCATAGGCAAGAGCATCCAGGCCATCTTATCAGGATGTCAGAGGTGGCAGAAGGGAAAGAGGGATGTGTGAACCTTGAAGAGACCATCAGCAGCCAGACATTAATAAATAGAGTTGGACTCCTTTACACTTAACATGTGGCTTACTTGGGGAAGTTGATCCTTCTTATCATCCTCTATTCTTTCCATTGTCCCACTAGGTTTCACAATTCCCAATGAGAGTGATTATGAATGCTGCTGGCTTAAAATCTTCAAATTGATTTTAAAATTTTTGATATTATATTAAAGAATAAAGATGATAGATTATCTCAAGTATGTTCATCCCTGAGGTTTATCTTCACAAAGATTCTTATGTAAAGGAAGCAAAACAAATCTCCCTATGCATAAGCAGTTGTTTGTTTTTTAAAGACTAATAACTTTAACCTCAGTGATTTAAATGTGCTCCCTGTAAATTCATAGAAAAATGTACACTTAAGTTCAACCATTGATCTCAATTAACTCCTTTGCTATTAGAATAAATAAATCATATTTTCAAAGAAAAAAATGTGTTAAACTGTGGACTGACCTGTGTTTGTAGGTTTTCATTAGGCAGTATGTCAAGGAGACAATGCTAATTGGAAAGAAAAATTAAAGGAGCACAGTCGATTAAGTTGATTTAGAAATAGTAGGACTTTAACAAACAGAGATTGGCATTATCCACATGCAGGAGGCAATCCTAAGAAAATGTCATTCCTTTTGCAAAATGCACTGACATCTTCCAGATTCTGAAGCACAAACGTTGCGCCCCAGAAAATGAGTTAGAATGCATCATAAAAATGTGAACCAGGATGCCACGCTCTTCTGAAGCTTATTGAGAAGCGAGAACAACATCTAAAAACATCCATTAAGCAGAGGTCTGGCTTGGAAGAGCTGAGTCAAAGAAATGAGAGTAGTTTGGTTGGCAGCCATGGCAAAGGAGCAGATAGCAGAGATCCTCCACCGACAATTCTTTGACCAGATAACGATAAAGAATAATTTGCCACCAAGTATATCCTTCACTTCCTCTTCATTTCACAGAATCATGCTCAGAATTTTATTGAAGGGTTTCACTGGAATCTTTAGTTTTCTGCCAAATAAATAGTACGGTTGCATGTAGTTAGTTCACAACTTTACAAGCATGTTTTGCAATTACCTGCACATGGAAGTAACAGGAAACTGGAGAGGCACTAAGAATATTCTATATTGTGCTTCTGTGCTTGTTTAAGCTACTATTTTTAAAATAAGTAAGCCTTATTTTCAATATTTGATGCCAGTAAGAAATATACTATTCTGATTTTATTTATTTATTTGAAAAGATTAGACTAAGTAAAAAATACTTAAATTATTTGGGGGTACTATACTGTAAGAGGTAATTATATATGGTATGTTTGTTAAGATCATGATTCTGCAGTCAAAATATTTGGGTCCAAATTTATATTGACCTTATTGCTGTATAACTTAAACAACATAATTTGTGTTAGTATCAGTTTCTTTGGCTGAATATTTAGTTGGCCAGAAACTTAATCCTTATTAAAAGGATTATTAAAAGGATTAAGTGAAAAAAAGTGTTATTAGAAAATGGTCTGAAACTTGTCATTATTTTCATTTGATATTTTATAGTTAATATTATAGCTTAAATTGTAAACAAGAAACAATGTTCCCAATAATATTTCTATAAACTTTCAGTTAAACATTACCTTTTCTTTACCTTTAATTTCTCCTAAAATGCAGGGCCCAAGCTAAGTTGTGCAAAAATGCCTTTTATTTTTCAAGCATTTATTGCCTCCTAAGTTTCTGTATTTTGAACATTTTTTTTATTCCCATAAGATGACATTATTCTTTGTTTCAGAGTCTCCTCGAGCATCAATCCTGTTTCCTGTTCTCCGTATACAAAGCTGGGCCACATATTTCAGTATTCTTGGCAGGTAAGTGTGACACATCGGAGCTGACTTAGAGCTTACAGAACAGAAATGATACACTTCACATTCAGACTGGTCCCTTACAGTTTTCCCACATGGGAGTCTGTTGGCTTTTCCTACTCCACCAACTTCAGGCAGAGGAGCAAAAAATACTGGAACTCACTTTTTGAATTTGGAAAGAACAGAACTTGCAAGGAGTAGGGGTCTCTAAATCACATCTTGAAAAAGAACTCTTCACCTACCAGAACCATTGTTTGGACTTTTGTGGTTGAAAAATAAACTTGAATCTTGTTTAATCGCTGATACGTTGGAGCGTAACTATCATTGTATCTATTTTTACCTTAACTAAAATAACTCTCAAGGGGGGAAAATCTCTAATGGACATACAGGATTTCAAACCCCAAAACAAATACTATCCATATTATCTATATTCTGACCAAAGTTTGTTACATCAGACTGTTAGGAGTTAATTACTATCAACCAGAGTATTCAAATTTCTTGTCTCTTTTGCATACATTATAACTTTATTATTACAAGAATTTTATCTAGTCAACAGAGTTCTCCTTAACAAACTCTAGCTCAGAGTCATGTGAAGAGAATTCTGAGAAGAGCAATTTCCAGCCTTAGTGAGAACTGATAGTCCCAGTGCTCACCCAGCGACAGATGATCCAGCATAGACACTGTCTTCCCCACACCACAGGCAAGGAATAAGTGTCGGCAGAAGTTACAGTCAAAACAATAAACGTCAAGACAACAGAGGTGTCTGAGGTTAACTGTTCCAAGAGCACTTGATAAAGTAGCTTTCATTTACTATCTCAATTAATTTTACAAGCTTTCTGTCTGTTTTACACATGAGGATAATAAAGGTGAATGAGTTAAAGCAACTTGAAGAAAACACAGAGCTACTAAATGAGAGGGCCAAGAGTCAAGCACTCTTTCCGCTTTCAGAGCTTTTGTTTTTAATAGGTGAAACTAGAAATAAATTCTCATATGTTTAAATGTAAAGTCCATGTTATTAACACCAGTATCACTCCAGTGGTAAAAAATTGGGGGCTATTCCCCTGAAGATATTGTTAATACAAAAGTAAATGGTATAACTCTATACACAGCTATGACGCTGTAAAACTATTTCATATGAATATGTTTAGAATGTTTGACGTAAGTGAGAGTTAAATAAATTCCCATGAAAAATGAACTAATAAGAATGTCTTGGACTGACTTATGTGTCTCCAAATTAGTACATTTAATCCTTTACTCCCAAAGTGATTATTTTTGGAGATAAGGCCTGCAACAAGGTGAATAAGGTCAAATGAGGACATAGAATAGGACCATAATCTAACATTAGTGATTTCCTCATAAGAAAAATAAGAAACACCAAGGATAGTTATACATAAATAAAATACCATGTGAGGACATAGCAAGAAGATGACCCTCTGCATGTCAATAGGGAGATCTTAGGAGAAATCAACACCATCAACTTTGATCTCAGGCTTACAATGTCTGGAACCATGAGAAATGCATTTCTGTGGTGTCAATCACCCAGTTTATGATATGTTACTATTGCTGCCCTAGCAAACTGGTACAAAAAAACCTTCATATAATGAAGAAAAGAGTGGGTATGTAAGTGCATTGGTGTGATGGAAAGTACTTTCATTTTGAAATAAAAATGTGTTTATTATCTTTAAATAATAACTGTGCCAGTATTCTACTGTAGATGACAGAGATTGTTCTAATTTAAACAGAATAAATTCATAAATGAATTTGGTTCTTACAAAATAATTATAGAGACAGAAATAATTTGAGTCTTGGCTTCAATGAATGACTTAAAAAATAATACAAGTGAATTCTGTTTCAAACCAAAGTGAAATAACAGGCACTGGATTTAGATTTCTGCCTAAAATAACCATCATGTACAATGTACTAGAAAAGGATGCACTTCAAAATATTGGACTGAGATGAAGGACAGTGATTCCTGTGTGACAAAACAAACGAAATGAGTTTAATGATTTCCCCACTTTTCTGACTAGAGAATTTCCAAGACATGGGAGTATTCAGAAGATGGAAATGCAGAGTAGACAATCCAAGGAAATCAAGGCAGCCATAGTTGCTGATGAAGAATAAGACAGAGAAGAGAGATCACAGAAAGAACATTGTGCATATCCGCAAAATGTCAGCAGACATATTCTCCATAGCACTGTTTCACCCTTATGCATAGGGAACCACACAAAATTGGATTTGGAAAAAATATGTAAAGAGGAAATAATGCCAAGTCCCAACTCAAAATTAAGAATATTTCCAGGTCTCATCAGTCAGAGTAGAAAACCTCATAATATAATAGACATTGGGGAAAGGACTGAGAACATCTCGAATAGCGCACACAACAAAATAGCCCTAGAATGAAGATGGTTGGGTCCTAAATAACAAATACCAAAGATTCAAAGAGAGAAAAATACATGTATATACCCACACACAAATACCCAGCAAATTATAAGGCACATTTCACAATGTAAAGGCATCTGAATAAAGATTGGGTGTATGAAGAAGTAGGAAAACATGGCCCATAATGAGAAATCATGCAAATAAATCATTCAAAACAACCACAATGGCACAGGTGTGGGAATTAGCAAAATAACAGCATTAAAAGTTACTATAATTGCATTCAGTGTGTTCATACAGATAAGTACATACATAGAAGACACAAAAAGAATATTAATGGAACTTGTAGTAAGGAAAACTGTACAGGATGTGATTAACAGCAAAGTAAAATATAGTGAACTTGAAGAAATCACATTGGAAATGGAGCAAAATGAGACATACAAGGAAAATTGAAAAAATTAAAAAGACTTCCTAGGCATATGGAACAATTTTAAGCCAACTAATAATGCAGTTGTAATGGGAGATCTTGAAATTAGTCGGGAAGGGTCAGTAAAATTAGTAGAAGATATAATGGCTAAAATGTACACAGAGGTTCAACAACTTCAATAGACTTCAAGAAAATAAACATGAAGGAAATTATAACATGACATATCATGTTGAAATTACTAAAGGAATGAAGAGAAATTAAAAGGATCAGGAAAAGAAAAATAGACACAGTATATTCAAAGAAATGATGATGAAGAGGATAACAGTTCAGACATCACAAACAATATAAGAGAGAAAACAATAGAGCAATATTTTAAAGTACTGAAAGAAAAAAAAATCTGTAAACTTGGAATTCTATACCTAGTCAGAATATCCTCCAAAAATGGATGTAAAATAAATACTTTCTAAGATTTATAATGGATATAATAATTGACTACAAACCCACACTACAAAAAAATGTAAAAACAAGTAATTCAGATAATATGAAAATCTCAGATGGAAATTTGGATCAACACAATGAAATTGTAAGTATCAAAAAAGAAAACCATATGGGTAAAATAGGAAATATTCCCTATTGTTTAAGTCTCTTTAAGGATAAATAAGCCTTTAAGCAAAAATAGTAACAATTTATTTTGATCTTTATAAGATAATGTAGAATTTAAAATAAGAAAATAATAACAAAAATATCAGAATAAAGAAATTAAAATATACCATTTTAAAAAGGAAAATTAAATATAGCCATAAGTAAATAATCCAAAAACAGAAATAAGTTAAAGTGAAAATGAAATACAAAACGAACAGAAAACAAATAGGAAGACAAAAGATTCAAATCTAACCATATCAAAAGTCACACCAAGTGTTTGTGGTTCAAATATACCAACTAGGAGGTAGAGATTGTGATATTGAATAAAAAGTAATGTCCATCTGTATTCTGTCTACAAAGAAATTCACTGGAAATGTAAAAACACTAACTATATGTAAATGAATGGGAAGAAATATATCAACTAATAATCACAGGAAAGCTGGATTGGCTATATTATCATGAGAAAATTATTTCAGAGTAAATAATATTACAAGGGATGAAGAGATCATTTCATGATTCTAAAAAGGTAATTCACATAGGAAGACATAATAATTCCAAACATGTTCAAGCCTGTTAATGAAATTTCAAAAATATGTGAAATGAAAACTGATACAATTACAAGGAAAATTAGACAATTCCACAATTGAAATCATACAACTTAATATCCTTTTTTCATTATTTGACCGGGTAAGTTAAGAGAATATTCAGTGTGGACACAGAGGACTTGAACAACACAATCAAATCGCTTTTAATGACATTAATTAAGCATCATTCAGAAAAATCACCATATATTTGAAAAGCAAATAACATGCTTGCAAATAAATTACGGGTGAAGAATAAACTAAAAGGAAATTTTTGAAACGAATAAAATAAAAAAAACAAAACATTAAAATACTACAGCAGTTTTTAGGGGATAAATTGCCTATACTAGGAAAAGAAGAAAGATTTTAAATCAATGATCTCAGCTTCTACTTTGAGACCTAATAAAGGAGGAACAAATGAAACTGAAGGTAAGTTAAAAAAAAAAAAGAAAAGGAATTGGAAAGGATCAGAGTTTAATCAATGAAAAGAGAAATACAAAAAATGAACTCTATGAAATCAAAAGCTCATTTATAAAATACTTTTAAAAGATCTTTATTTAAGAAAGGTCAATAAAATTGATAAAACCTTAGAATGCTGAAGACTAAAAAAAGTGTCCAGACAAAAATTATCAATATCAGAAATGAGAAAAGTAATATCACAGCATATTCTAAAGATATTAAAAGGATATCAAGAAAAAATACTAACAACTATATGCTTATAAATTTGCCATCTGTGATTAATTCATTGAAAAGCACAACCTGCTGAGCTCACACATATATTTATACAAATAGATAACCTGAGTAGCTTTCTAGCTATTATAAAGAAATTAATTTGTAGTTAAAAAGTGATATCCTCACACAGAATACTCCAAGACCATTTGGCATTACTGGTAATAGCTACCAAATATTTAAATAAAATAATTCTAATTTCAGATAAACTCTCAGAAAATTGAAAATTAATGACTGCTTTCTCATTCATTCTACAAAGTTATCTTAACTCTGCTATCAAACTATATAAAAATGTTCAAAGAAGACAAAACTATAAAGATCCTTCATAATATAAATGCAAAAATTCTGAATAAATTTTTAGTAAATCAAATCCCCTCAAAACCTGATACATCCTGACCAAGTAAGGTTTATTTTAGGAATGCAGTGTTGATTTAACATCTGAAAATCAGTGACTGTAACTTCTCTTTGACATATCACTGGATGTTATAATCAGTGCAAAAACATAAAATAACAGAAGGTATTCCTATTAGAATGGAAGAAGTGAAATTGTTTTTAAAAATGATCTGTTTTGTAAAAATGTATAAGAATCCACCAAAAAAGCTACTTAAAAATGAGTGTAGTATTTGTGACACATGATTAATACACATCGTTTTGAAATTTTTTTTAGATGCTGGTAGACCTTTATTGTACTCATTTATTTATATGTGGTGCTGAGAATTGAACACAGTGCCTCACACATACTAGGCAAATGCTCTACCACTGAGCCACAACCCCATCACCACATATAAATAAATAAACTTGGATTCACTAAAAAATATGACTAAGTAAGAGTCTGAGTACTTTTAAAATGTCAATTCTTTTTAAATTATCTAGAAGCTAAACCTAAATCTCACAATCCCTAGCAATCTTGTTTTGTGTATGTAGAAAACCATTGAGTCTTAAACTCAGATGGAAAGATAAAGGCCCTGTAATAGTCAAAATAACTTAGAAAAAGAACAAATTTGTAGGTAAACAGGATGGATTCCTAGTTGAAACACAAAACTGTAAGAGTCAAGACAGCCTCATTATTAAGACAGATAAATGAAACATAAATTAAACAGGTTCAAGGGTTTAGAAATATATATATATATACATATATATTATATATAGGTTTATATACACATATAAACCTATTTTAATAAGTAAATATAAAAATTTAGTTAGGTGAAAAAAATAGTCTTTTAAACAAATGGTGCTGAAACAATTTGATACTCACATACAAAAATTTTAATTTGACCTATATCTAATAGTAGGTACAAAAATTAACTCAAAATTCATCATAGACCTAAATATATAAACCTAAAACTATAAAACAAATAGGACAAAAACTTTCTAACTTTGGGATGGATAAATGCATCAAGGGCAAAACTGGTCAGAGAAAATCATTGATGAATTTAATTGATCAAAATTAAAGATTTTGCTTTTTGAAAGCTCCTGTTGAGAGAATTAAGCATAAAAACTCAGACTAAGATAAAATACTGCAGAACATACATAAGAAAGTACCTCATCCAGAATATATGTGAAGTTTCAAAACTCAAAAATCCATTTTTAAAAAAATGAGTAAAAAGAGTTCATTTCATTCCATTCAGAATGGCAATTATCAAGAATACAAGCAACAATAAATGTTGGTGAGGATGAGGGGAAAAGGTATACTCATACATTGCTGGTAGGACTGCAAATTGGTGAAACCACTGTGGAAAGCAGTATGAAATTCTTAATAAAGTTTAGAATGGAACCACCATTTGACCCAGCTATCCCACTCCTCAGCATATATACCCAAGACTTAAAATTAGCTCTATAGTGACATGACCACATCAGTGTTTATATCAGCTAAATTCACAATAGCTAAGCTATGGAACCAACCTAGGTGCCCTTCAACAGATAAATGGACAAAGAAAATGTGATATATATATATATATATATATATATATATATATATATATGCACACACAATGGAATATTACTCAACTTTAAAGAAACATGAAATTATGGCATTTGTTGGTAAATAAATGGAGTTGGAGAATATCATGCTATGCAAAATAAGCCAATCCCCAAAAAACAAAGACCTAATGTTTTCTCTGATATGCAGATGTTAATTCACAATGTGAGGGTGCTGGGAAAGAGTAGAGTTGCTTTATATTAGGTAGAGGAGAATGAAGGGAAGGGGAAGGTGTCTGGGGGTAGGAAGGATAGTAGAGTGAAACACCCATTATAACCTCATTTACATATATGACTGTATGACTGATGTGATCCTACAAAATCAGAAAAAATCCTACAATCGGAAAAATCCTACAATCAGAAAAATGAGAAATTACACTCCTTTTATGTATGATTTATCAAAATGTGTAAATGCAGTCTACCGACATGTACAATTAGATCAAATTTTTAAGAATTTTAAAAATGAGTAAAAACTTTGAACAATACCTAACAAATAAAACTGATATTGCATATATAACCTGAAAAGAAGCTCAACATCATTAGTCATCAGAGAAATTAAAATTGAAATTACACTGAGATACCACTACATCTTTTTAAATGGTTAAGTAGTAACACTTCAGCCAACGAAATGTTGGTAAGGTCATGGAGTAACAAGAACTCACAAACTGTTGCTGTGAATACAAAATGGCATAATCAGTTGGGAAACAGTTTCAGAATTTCTTTTAAATTTAAATATATAACTATACTGTTTTAGTCAGCTTTCCATTGCTGTGACTGAAAAATCCGACCAGAACAATTATAGAGGAGAAAAGTTTATTTGAGGGCTCACAGTTTCAGAAATCTTCGTCCATAGAAGGTGGGCTCCATTCCTCAGGGCTCGAGGTGAGGCAAAACATCATGGTAGAAGAGTACGATAGGGGGAACCACCTCACATGCTGATCAGGAAGCAGAGAGAGATTCCACTCTCCAGATACAAAATATACCCCATAGCCACGCTCCAATTTCCACCTCCTCCAGCCACGCCCTACCACTTCAGTTACCTCTCGGTTAACCCCCATCAGGGGATTAAATCACTGATTAAGTTAAGACTCTCACAACCTCTGAATCTTCTTGCATTGTCTCACAGGTAAGCTTTTGGGGGACACCTCACATCCAAACCATAGCATGTACTATGATCTAGGTATTCAACCACTATCAATTTACCTAAGTAAAATGACTGCAAAACACATCAATGCAAACACCAATATACAAACACTCAGGGCAGCTTTATGTGCAACAGCCAAAAATTTTAAAAGATCCAGTTGTTCATAAATAAGTGATTGAATAAGTAGTCCATGGTATATCTGCACCATGATACACAATCCATTGATTTAAAAGTAGTATGAACTTTAAAAAAAGAAATATTAAAAAAAAACTACAAATTGTATGATCTCATCGATACACATCTTTAAAAAATGAAAATGTATGTATTGCAGTGGATACATCTATTGCAATGGAAAGCAGCCTGCCTAAGGATAGAAAAACTGAGAGGGACAGGAAGGAGGAACTACAAAGAAGAAAAGAGAAGACTTTGGGGGACATAGGCATGTCTTGATTGTAATAACAATTTTGTGCGTATGTGCATATGTATGCATGTATATATATATATTTACAATTTTTCACTCTAAATATACCCAATTTATTGTATTGTTCTTCACAAAATCTGTTAAACATATGTAGCAGAACCAGTCCTTCTAAGGAAACATAGATACCACCGTTGACCTGTGATGAGTTCTGCTCTCTCTAATGTTGAAGTTTGAACACTAGAGAAGCCCGGCAAGGCAAACATATTAAGCAGGATTTATTTAAAGGTAATAATCCAGACTTCTCCCAGGAGAGAGAAGGGGGCCGTCGCTGATGTTCTAGAATCCCCAGAAGTGAGTGCACCCTACGTCTCTTATAGGTTAAGGTCTGTTTTGTTATCCAGTTCTCTCCCCGCTTATCTTTCCGAGATGTAAAAAGTGAGAAGTGAATGGGGCAGGGGGAGGGCCAAAGTGATTCAGCCAGGCAAGGGTCCAGGCAGCTCCTTGCCTGCAGTCCTTGATAAGGGCAGGTAAATTTGGTAATCAGTGGGCTCCCGAGATCCTTGACATTCCATTCTCCCAGGGGTAGTCACCAACTTCCAGAGGCAGATGGCTTTCATGGACTCCATTTTCTCAATTTGACCCGATCCCCTGTTTCTACACTAACTGCCTGTCCCTAATTCTGACTTCAACATTATCTCTACAACTGTTAGTAAGGACAGGTATCAGGAAACTGTAGTCCATCAAAATGGGTAGATCTAGGAACACGTGTGCCCAGAACAAAACGAATTGACAATTTACTGTTATGCGCCGCCTCTCTTTTCACATAACTGTTCTGTATTATGTCTTAAACAAATGTATCTGATTGGTGGAAACTAATTTATATCAGAATTCTAGATGCAAGAGCCACACGGAATGTGACTTTTAACTTTCCACTTACAATGCACAATAAAACACAAAGAGAGTTTGTACTATATATGGAGAAAGCCAGTAAAATGTGTGGCACTGTGTGGCACTGTGTGGCAGTGCATTAGGCTGAGTTAATTTTAACATCTATTTTTTTATTTGTATACATGCTATTATTTAAATTACTTATATTTTCTTCCCCAGCACCTCATCTGCATTTAATCCTGTCCAGTACATGTTTTACCTCAAAGATACATTTTTTCATCCGTAGGAGTTTGAGTCTTTCTATGATATCTCCCACGTTCAATATAGATCCAAGCTCCTTCAAAGTATTTCATATGTTGGTAATAGCTGATATAATGTCCTTTTCAACTAATCCTATTATCTGTGCCTTTTGAGGACTCTTTTAATTGATAATTATTATTTTTCATTTGTTCTAATTTGTTATACATGACAGTCGAATGTAATTTGTCACATCATATATAAAAGGAGTATAACTTCTCCTTCTTCTTGGTGAACATAATGTAGAGTCACACAGGTCATTTAACCACATATGCACATACAGTAATAATGTCCAATTTGTTCTACTATTATTCCTACCCCCAAACCCCCTCCCCTCCCTTCACTCCCTAAAGCGCAAAAGTAAAATCAAGAATCAATTAATGAGATGAAATTGAACTGAAAAGCTTCTTCACAGCAAAGGAAACAATCAAGAACTTGAAGAGAGAGCTACAGAATGGGAGAAGATCTCAGATAGAGCATTAATCTCCAGGATATATAAAGAACTCAAAAAACACCAAAAAATCCAACCTGTAATATAATGTAAAGCTGCTCCCCTGCCCTTTCCGCTGTGGTCATTTCCCCACCTCCCAACTACTTGTCAGTCTGTGAAAATCCTTGCTAGCTATTGGTCCATCAGTCAGCTTGCAAGTATCCTTCTCCATTATTGGTCCCCTGTTAGCCCAACAGAATTCAACTGCTTAAGGATAGCATCCCTGCCATCTTTTTCTCATGCTTTCTCTCTCCTACTCACTTTCTTTCTCTCTTCTCCTCACATTCATGCTTTCTCTCTCTTTTTCCTCTCATTTTCTCTCTTACTCTGCAGGGAGACACTCTGTTTGCTTAATAAACCCCCTTATGTGAATTCCCATGTCCGGCATGGTTTTCTGGTTTCTTTCACAACCCAATCAATAAATGGGCTAAGGAACTGAACAGATACTCCACAGAAGAAGAAATATGTTAGATCAACAAATATATGAAAAAGTGTTCAACATCTCTAGCAGTTAGAGAAATGCAAATTAAAACTACACTGAGATTCCATCATACTCCAGTCAGAATGGCAATTATCAAGAATACAAGCAACAATCAATGTTGGAGAGGATGTGGGAATAAAAGTGCACTCATACATTGCTTGTGGGACTGTAACTTGGTGCAACGATTATGGAAAGCACTTTGGAGATTCTTCTGAAAATTTGGAATGGAACTACCATTTAACCCAGTTATCCAACTCCTAGGTTTAATTATTGTTCTTATTATAAGAGACATATTTTTCTGTTTATTTGCATACCTGGTAAAAGTTTAGCGTGTGTAATGTTGGACATATTTGTATTTTTAAAAATAGGTAATTGTGCTACTTTTCTCTAAATGGTTCAGAGAATTATATATAGTTTTATCCTTCCAGTTCCTAATATTAAGTTTTCTCAAGTGGGCCCAGGGAGAATTTAGGCTAGGTTTAATAACTCCTTTACCACTCATACCCTAATGAGGCAAAATTATGTTTAGTACTCCATCCAATACCCTATGTAAGCACAAAACGATGGATGCAAACCTCAACAGATTCAGAGAAGCCCTTTAGTCATTCACAGACTCAGGCACCATTGGAGTTCATTTCCCAGATGCGAAAACGGCTGTCAGTTGTAGAGGGAATTTTGATTTATATGGTACAATGGGGGTAGTTTAATCATTGGAAACTGTACAGTTGGGCAGTCAGGGGCTAGTTGTGCAGGTTAAAACTTTAACTTAGGAGGGTAGTTGTAAAAAGGTTGAAACTCCTTGTTATCAAGGGAGATAGGAGCCAGATTCTGAGGGATGAATACTCAAATCTTGCCCATTACTTTTCTTTCTCTGGGTTCCATTGTTTCCCAGAGTTTCATTATTTGCTGTGCCTTCATTGAGGACTAATTTGCAATGGGAGAAGGTCAAAGTCCAGAGTTCAGCATTCAGTATCCTCCCCTTTCCTTCAGGACTCATTGTTATTAGGAAAGGGTTTACTGGGAGGTTAATGCTTGGCTAGTTTCCCTTCCCTCCTCCAGAGCTGCACATCTCTCTGTTTTTCTTGGGGGGCTATCTTGTAGGAATATTATTTTCCATAACCCTTACCCTGTGCATTATAAAGTTTTCAATTCTGACTCGTAGGAAAAGGAAAAATGTCATGCTCTAGGTAATGTTAGAGATTGTTTCTTCTGATCTCTTTCTATTGGTTCTTTCTCACACAGGGGTAGTCTCATTATATACATGCCCTGATGAATACTCATTTGGAAACTGGAAATGACCCCTGAAAATCTCCAGTGTGCCTTAAAAACTACAGTTATATTTGTAAGAACCCAGAAAACCACGCCGGACACAGGAATTGACATAAGAGGGTTTATTAAGCAAACAGAGTGTCTTGCTGCAGGGTAAGAGAGAAAATGAGAGGAAAAGAAAAAGGGCGCACGTAAGAGAGAGTGTGAAAAGCAAGCGAGGAGGAGAGAAAAAGAGTGAGCAGGAAAGAGAAAGCATGAGAAAAGATGGTGGGGAAGTTATCCTTAAGCAGTTGAATTCCGCCGGGCTAACGGGGGACCAATAATGAAGGATACTTGCAAACTGACTGATGAACCAATAGCTAGCTGGGTTGTTCACAGACTGACAAGTAGTTGGGAGGTGGGGAAATGAATGCAGCATAAAGGGCGGGGTAGCAGCTTTATATTAATATTGATCTTTCAGATTCCCTTTTCCATCTCTTGCTTTTTGGGAGATGGTCAAACTCTGCTTGGGTTCATTGTCTTTTGGTAGCAATGTGGAAATTCTCTAAAGGTAGTAAGCTGGGGAAATTGAAGGGCTCATATGATCTGTATTCCATCTCTCCAGATTTACTCTCCTTTGTATCTGATGTCTTGAAACTTTGTTCTTACAGATATTTGGTCCAACTTTTAAGTCTTTTGAAGCAAGAGGTTAAATCTGTTTCCAATTACATCATCTTGGCTGGAAGTCGAAATATGAAAGACTTTTGATTCTAGAATAAAACTCAAATGATTTGCTTAATAGGGTATATACATAGTCAAGAGGTCAGAACAAGAAAAATGGAGTCTGCAGTTATTTTTATTCTACTTTTACCAATTAGAGGCTGTGGCCAAGGGCAAGTCCTTTAGTCTTCCTTGGCTTGGACATTCTCATTTGTGGAATTAAATTATCAATACCTGCCCTTTGTACTCTGCTTTATTATTGTGAAGCCTCTGATGGCACAGTTTACATATTTTAAATGAAATACTGTAAATAGTTCACTGATGAAAGCATTTCTATGGTAAGGCAATTGATCGTATAAATATTAAAGTGCACACTGGAAAGAAAATGAAATCAGGCTTTAGTCATAGACTTAAAAACTCTTTCTGCTACTTGTTAGGCAAAAGACTTTTTCATTAAACTCTCTGAATCTCAATTTACTCTGCTTTAAAATGAAGGTAACTGAACCTAGATTGAAGGACTGTTACAGAAAAACTTAAAAGAAAATATATACGAACTTTTCCTAGAAAAGTTCACAGAGTAAAATGTCAATAAATGTGCTAATACTTGAATTATCAAATGGGTAGTAAAAGACAACAAGAGTCAGCCTGTAGAAAAACAGACAACTCTGCAACAGCTGTTATATATTTGTTTCCTGGATTTTATCAAAGAAGTGTTTATCAGAAGACTCCACCAATCTACATAGCAACCTCATATGAATTATGGAAAAACATTTCCTGTAAGTGACCAGGGAAAAAAGATGCCTCTTGCTTTGGGCAATACAGCTCCAAACTAGTGTGCGTGTATTTAGGAGCAAAATACAAACTGAAGTTTCAGTCTCTCACTCCCAGGAACAGTCTTTGTGGTGTACAAAACTATGCAGCCTGATATGGAGACCCTGGTGCCAATATACATCAGTACATATTTTCACTACCCTCTCACTTACATGACTTGTTGATCAGAAAATACAGTATGTGACAAAAAGGAATAAACTGAGATTAGAATGGAGCTGGCAATTTGGTCCTGAAATATTTAGAAATAAACTTGTCCTAAATCACCAGAAAAAGTTGAGTTAGAGAGTGGGCTCTTTGGCAGAAGTTAATAACTAAAAATCTATTACCATGTGATCTTCCCTACTATGAACTAAAAAATGCAAGAATTCTTATAAATATTAGTAATTTAAAAGAGGCCTATTCTCTTTCTATAAAAAAGAAATAAAGGAATATAAAATTCTTTTAGAATTTTGCTTTGTGTCAATCAGCTTTTTGTCATTGTGTCCAAAATCTCTAAAAAGAACAACTTAGAGGAGGAAAGATATATTATAGTTCATGGCTTCAGTTCCTGGTTGGCTGGCTCCAAGGCAGAAACATCATGGTGGAAGGGAGTGCTGGAAGGTGGAGGAAAGTGGTTCATGACAGCCCAAAAAAGGGGCCAGGGTTGGGGAGAAGATAAACCCTTCCAGTGACCTATTTCCTCCAATTAGATCCCACATCCCAGTCACCCATTCAGTCATCAATGATTTGATTGACTAATTCATTCCTGAGGCCAAGGCCCTCATGATCCAGTCATTGCCTAAGAGTCCCATTCTGAACTTTACTGCACTGGGGACCACATTTTCAGTACAGGAGGTTTTAGGGAACATTCCATATCCAAACCATAACATTTGAGAAGAATTCCTAAAGATTGTGATGATTCCTTTAAATTAAGTTTCTTGCTTTCAGGTTGCCCCAAAACATAAAGCTAACAATTTTGTTTAGAATTTTTAAATCCAGTGATGAAAACTGTTATTATTGAAGTCTTCCTGTGAAAAATTTGTTGTCGAAAGGAAGAAGTACCAGTAGGGGTAAGAGAGAAGGGGCATTCAGCCAACATGGATTTCTGAAGACCATCAACATTCCAATCAAGACAAATCTCTTTATTTATGAAAAATTAACTAAAACCAAAATACCATAAATATATCTTTGAGTGAGGTAAGTTTTCAGCATTATGAATAAATGTACTATTTTAGTTGACATTTGTATGCAATAGTAAATTCAAAGAACTTCAAAGAACTTCAGAAATATTTACATTTTGTTGTTTACATTTTTTTATGCATATATGTATATACTTACTGAAAATTTACCAGGCCATCCTCCATCTTACTGCAACATTTCTTTACTCACTTCACAGTAAAAGTATACAAAAGTGATGCTCACATTGGCAATCCAAGATTTCTCTCT
The DNA here is from genome assembly GCF_902686445.1 of Sciurus carolinensis. Taxonomy (NCBI): domain Eukaryota; kingdom Metazoa; phylum Chordata; class Mammalia; order Rodentia; family Sciuridae; genus Sciurus; species Sciurus carolinensis. The sequence continues at coordinate 144,686,255 of NC_062216.1, forward strand.
TTTTCACTACAGTTCACTCCATTTGGCATTATTTTTCAACCACCCTTTGGAACTAATTTCATTAAGTTTAAGGATGACCTCGAGAGTTCTAATTTTAGAAGTATCTTTCTGTTTGTCATTTCATCCAATTTCTTAACAGTATTTAGAACAGTTGACCACATTGTCCTTTCTGTAGCAGTAATTTTTTTTAACTCTATGTTTTAAGGGAAAAACACAAAGAAAGGATTATAACACATACAAAGGTGGAAAAAGTTGGTGGCTTTGGTGACCAGAGGTATAGATGGGTTTCAGCTGCTTTTGTTTTCACTAGGAAATATGAAGCAAAGTAAACAATAGTGAAGGGAGGGCAGGAGAGTCAGACACATTAACAAAAATAAACAGTGATTGGCTTGGGAGTATTTGAGTAGGTTAATTGATTGATAGAAGTAGTGTTCAGAATCTGAGAACAAAATAGGTAATGCAATCTAGTAGCGTGAGTTTCAATTAAGTTGGAAGATTTTAGTGAAAGAAGAGAAATAATTCAACCAGCCCTTACTAGGAAAGCACAGCAATACTCTTTCCAAAATGACTCACATGACCTGCTGGCCTTCTCCTTGTTCCCAGAGGGCTTTCTCCAAACAATTCAACAGACCTGTATAAGGCAGTGTCACTCAATTCTTAATAAAATGATGTTAAGTCTGAGTTAGAATCTTCATTTTTCTAGCTGAGTGAGGAATGTTTAATTTCTAGGTTACAATATTCTCAGCTAAAAATAAGAACAATGGCCACTACCTCAAAGGATAACTATAAAGTTTAAAGTATGCTTTAAAAGTGCTCAGAAGAAATGATTAAAATATAAAATCTCAAACATAAAAAGTTAGGAAATGCAAAAAGCTGGTTATTATTTCATTATTAATTATTACGGTATGGTTCTAAGAAACAGAATTAAGAACAAGAATTAGAACTTGTACAAAAATAAATATTAATTCAATATGTAGATGAACTTTTGAATAGTTCAAACTATCCTCACTGAAAAATTAGCCCAATCTTACTTTCGTCCATGCCGTAGGGCTCATCAGGAAATATGGAGTCAAGGAGTGGTATTTTATCTCACCTTCATAAGAGAACAACAAGGACTGTTTCTTAGATAACTCAGTAACCTTTTTCTCAGGCTAGTATTAAGAGATCTTCTCCTTTTAATTCTGCAATTGATGAGAACTTGAAGTGCTTAATTTATCTATGAGGCACTAAATTTCTGATGGGGGCAGCTCTGTGAATGCCAGAGGATTAAGTAATCATTACATGGGCTGTTATCACAGCCTAAATTTAGCCCAGGGTTAAGATTAAAAGCAGCATGTGTGGATTTGGATAAGGTGCATTTTGGTGACAAAAAGATGCACTGCCAAGGGTTGCTCCTCAAGTATCTTAGACTGTGCTAGCCCCAGGGCTCTTGTGTCATGTCAAGAGAATTAAAAAATAATTTACTGAAATTGAATATCGCAATAACTATGATATATGGGAGATGGGTTAAATCAAATATTAGTAATAACATTGAGTATATTACATCATGCATGATATGAAATAATAAATATTTTCCAGCTAATTAAGTTTCTATCACTGGAAGTGCTATAGCATCCTGCTCTCTAGAGGTTGGATGTCTGGGAAGTTAAAAAAAGAAGGTATTTGTCTTGTAATCCTGGTTGGGTTAACAGTTCTCTAAGTTCTTTTCCAAAATAAAGTTCCATGATTCTAAGATCATAAACCTTTCTAGTTTATAGACTCATTTTTAAAATATCAGATTCAAAGCACTGAGAAATAGATGAAGCATTAAATACATTCCAACAACTAGGATGGAAACACTTTATCATTTTTTGTTTGAAACTATAATCTTGAGACAAAAATAACTTTGGTAAACATACCTATATATTTGGGCAGATTATGTAAATTGGTTTTTTGTGGTATATCTAAAATAGGTATAATATTGAGTGTCTATGCTACTCTGTATACAAGAAGAATATCCCTTAATCAGAATTACAGAGTATGGGATAAATAACTGCCCCACACTTTAACCACCAAAATCAGAAGCAATTCTAATATTGAGATTACCAAGCATAGCTGAGTTTCATCATTTACTTTTAGTTCAACCACATTAACTCTGTGCATTCCTGACAGGTGGTAATAAGCTATATGATTTATTCCATGTGTATTTTGTCTATACGTGAGAGTGTACCAGCATCTTTGTGCATTTACAATTCTTGAGAAAGGAGAGAAAAAAAATCACATAAACATTTACCTATTAAGCCCTTTACAGTTTATTAGATACCATATTATATTCTGAGAATCTAGTCAATTAACTTCAATTGTGCTTTCAAAGTCTCAAAAGGTAATGGGAATATACATCAAATTTGTCACTGAAATTCTACAGCACAATAATGAATGATAGCCTATGAATTTCTAAAAAAGAAAGAAATTAAATATGGTGGACAGGAGTAGAGAAGATGAGTAGGCATCCATACCAAAGGCAGCATTTGAGATGAGTCTTGAAACAAGAGTAAGACACAACAGGTAGAGTAAGAGTCCCAAAGACACGCTAGAGAGGGAAAACCATGAGCCAAGGAATGCACCTGAGACTTGGCAATGAAAGGATACTAAGAAATTATTTCTTCTTTTGTTACAACAGTTGTATGAGGAGGTATTTTTATATACTACACACAAACTAATATTGCAATAGGGCCTCCCCTGCTTTACTAGAATCTAGCCCACTCACTAGATTAAAATTATGATTTTACAATATGGCAGCTTGATCATTATCTCTGCCAGTGGGAGCTATTTCTTACCAGGAAACCATTCCTAATAACTCAGCAGGATGTATATCTCACACCTGGATGATATACCTGTCTAAAAAACCATCTTTATGTGACCTGACAGAACACTCTTCTTATGTGGATATAGACTGAATTGAAAATGACAGCTTGCTTTCTACAATAACCTCTTTGCTATCTGTCTACAATTCCCCAAAGACTCATTTATTCATTATTTTGTTTGTCTTGGATGCTGTGGATTTTTTTTTTTTTCCATTCATGGGCTTTTCTCCAGTCCCAATTCCACATTAATCCCATCCAAGGCATCCAGTAATAAAATGTGGATGCTAATGGACCTGATGGAAAAAAATTCTTCAGTCTGTATTGATTGTACTGAAGCAAAGTACATAATCCAAAAATAGATCCTTTTCTATTTTGCTCTTTCGTCATTTTCCTGGAGTCAGTTACTTTCTTTGTGTAGGTCATTTTTCTTTTCTTGAACAAAAGTTTAGGATTGAAAAGTTCCTGGTTCATCTATCCACAAGATGAGAAAGAACAGATGTAAATATGAGCTGAGTCCTACGAATTGAAAATCAACTCTCTGAAAAGTGAACATTTCTCTTAACCACCTATGAGTCTTCCCAAACATCCCAAACAACAAACATCTAAATTAGGTAACGACAAAAGAGACCAGGCAAATAGACATGAAACACTTATTGGAGCATGTTTAGCAAAATTGCTAAATCTAAATTTCTAAGGGTTTTTATATATATATTCCCATGACCATAGCTCATCTTTTATGCATGACTTTGTTTTTTTTTTTTCTTTCACTCCAGCAGGTTTTTCTCCTTCTGGTGTACTCTGTGGTTCCCAGCCAGGTCAATATTTTTGAAAACATTGTTTCAATAGTGTCATTTGCAGAATCAAAAATGAGCCACTTGCCTCATTTGCCTACAGGATAAATTTTCAGCTTCTTAAACTGGAACAGAAGGGACTGGCTAATCTAAGTAGCCCTATCTTTCCAGAACTAAGTCTGGTCTTCTACTCATAAACCCTTCTCAAGCCAAGTAAATTCATTGCCTGTTTCACTTCACTACCTTTATGCCTCTGCTAAAACAGTATTTCTCCCTGCTATCTGCCTGCCCAGGTTCTTTTCCCGTCAAGGTCCCTGCCAAATTTCATTCCACTCTTCTTTCCATACTGCAATAATCTGGGCTGGCATAAAACTCTGTGGCATAAATAGTTCTATGTTATGAAATAACATGAACGTGTGATAGTATCCTAGTTTCTTAAGAAATTTAGGAGGTCCAAATATTATATGTGAGAGCAAACTGTTCATCATGGGATTTTTATTATAGTAATTTTTATTCTCTCATGTTGTCACTAATTCCTTGTCTAAACAAGTTTATTTCATTTTTTAGATGTTTCATCTTCTATCCAACCAGAATCTTTATCAATAGACTCATTGCATTTTTTTCTTTTTTTTTTTTTCGCTTTTTATTTTTTATTTTTTTTTTCCCACATAGCCCCACAATTCCATAACTGCAGGGAATATGCCTGTTATTTTGTCTCTCTCCTCTACAATCTACTCTGGTAGACTACTCAGCACATACTTGACATCCAGTATGCACTTATTGAGTCAATAAATGGTCAGTCAGTTCCGTAGAATTTTATAGGGATCATCAAACTTACAGTCAGATTTCATCTGAAAGCTGTTAGTGTATGATCTTGGGAAATAACCTATGTTTGGTTAGACACACAACACAAAGGATTTTATGAATTCCTACCAAAAAAGTTAAAAAACTAAAAGAGACTAATATTTCCTTAGTGACTTAGGTATAGCTATTTGGTGAGGTATGATAAATTTGTACACATAAGATGTGTTACTGCCTGATTATATGTCAACATTTATTGATTATAGTCACTGTGTCAGATTCAGGGACTATGAAGATAAAAAAGTTCCTTTTCATCAAAACTCTTAACTAGAGGAAATTGGCAAGTTGACCCACAACTGTGTGCAATGTGATCTGGACTATGAAATAGTTTTTAAATGCAGTAGAACCTTTGTATCTGTGAGCTCCACATCTATAGATGGAATATTCTCAGAAAAACAATGGCATCTGTACTAAACATATACAGGCTTTTTTCTTGTCATTATTGCCAAATAATACAAGTATTTATATACTTTCTACATTGTTTTAGGTATTATAAATAATCAATAGTGATTTAAAATCTATGGGAGAATATGCCTAAATCATATGCAAATACTACACAAATTTATGTAAGTGAGTTTTGAGCATCTGAGTATTTTGGTAGCTGCAGAGGTCCTGGAACTGATACTCCATGGATATTGAGGATCAACTGTACAAGTGCCATGACAGAATTTATTTCAGAGTAGATTATGCAGATAGTTTCTCAGAAGCAGTCATGTGTGAATCGAATATTAAAGAACTAGTAAATATAAGCCTCATTTCAAACAAACAGCAGTAGTATTAGTAAGAGTTTGAAAGAAGGAAAGGTGTGTCGGAATATCCTGTATAAAAGCATAGCAGCATAGACACGTTCCAAGAATTGCAAGTATTTTAGTATGACCAGGGAGTGATTACACTAGGTACCAGGGTGAATATGTGTAGGAGGTTGGGAGTAAATGGGTCATCTATGCCTCTTTAGCATCCATCCTGTAATGAAAGGTGATAATAATGAATGTTTCTAAGCATCAAAGTAAAACGATTGAATTTGAGCTTAGGAAAGACCATTAACATCAAAGTATTGTATGGATTGCAGACAGCAAGACTGAAGGGATACAAGAAAAAGAATTCTGAGATTGTGGAAATAATCCAGGAAAGAAATCATGAAGTCTGAGCTTAGGGGTGATCTTGAGAATGAATAAAAGAGTTCCTTTTTAAGACATGAAAGAGACAGAATCAATAATGTTTGGTGACATACATAGCATTGAGTTAAGAGATAGGAAAGAACAAAGATGATGTTTAAGTTTCTGTCTTTGGCAGACTTTATTAAAGTACCAAAATATTCAAATACCAAGGAATAAAGAAAGAGAAGCAGATCTGAAGTATTATGAATTCTTGTATCCCAAATAAACAGAACACCTATTGTTACAGTCATCATAAAAAAGGAAGAAATATGCTTTTATATTTAAAAATGCTTAAAATAGAATGTAATCCCCTACAAGGATAAGCATTCACTAGTATTGTTTAAAAGTACTTAAGGTTATGTGCAAATTAACATTTTATAAAATGCTTTAAATAAGAGGTACAATTAAAGGACGAAGGAAAAATTAAAGATCTCCCCTGGCATGATCTATGCACACCCTGAATGGAACATCGAAAGAATGCAAACTTCTCAGTAGTTTTGGTTACTAAGGGGAACTCAGAGTCATTCACTTACCTCAAGGCTCTCACTACCTCCCTTAGGGGATCTGGCCAGTCTTTAGCGGGATGAAGTGTCCTTGAGAGGATCACTAGGTTACACAGGTTGTTAGAACAGAGCTTTCTTTGTTCTAACTTGTATTTAAGGAACCTACTGGGATTAGACTTCGGTGTCTCACCTGTGGAGAGGACACACTGACCAGAACTTCCCAGTTTGGTCTCTGAAAAGCTGCCCTGGGACTCCCCAGCTATAAGACTTCAAATGTTGCTATTTCCCCTGATCCGGTGATGTATTTTTTTCCCTTTCTTTCTCGTCTATCACTTTTGCTTTTACTCTTGCTTCCATATTACTACTAAAATAAATGCTGTCTTGTATAAAGAGAGTGTCTTTATTGTCTATCGGCTCCCATCTGCCAAATTCAGCAGCTGCACACATAAGTAATGTTTTAATGTTCCAACAATCTATACTTAATTGCACATTAACAGTTAGGAATCCTTATCTCTTTTTTATTTTTCCTTCATGGTTGGTTATGGTTTGGATCTGGGAATGTAGCTGGAAAAGCACATGTGTTAGACTATGAAGCAATGTTTCAGAGGTGAAAAAACTGGATTAGGACAGTTGTAATCTCATCAGTGGATTAATTCATTTGATGGACTAATAATTTGAATAGACTACTACTGGGTGATAACTGTAGGCAGGTGAGTATGGCTGAAGGAGGCAGTCGCGGGAGCAGGTCCTTAGAGAGTGTTTCTTGCCCCGTCCTCCCCTCTCTGTTTCTGTTTCTGTCTCTTTCCTTACATGCTGCCACGAGACGCACAGCTTTCTTCTGTCATGCACTTCTGCCATGATGTTTCTGCTTTGGAGCCAGTCAACCATGGACTGGATCCTCTGAAATCATAAACTCAAACAAACTTTTCCTCTTCTAAGTTTCTCTCATCAGTTATTTTGATCACAGCCATGAAAACTGACTAACAGAATGGTTTCAGTGACAGATACCTCTCCTACCACTATTTTTCTAGTAACAATTCACTGAAGTCTTCTTCAGGTGATTACTCTTTATTAACTCAATACTTGCTTGTTCAAGTAGAACAATGACAGAAGTAGGGAGAGGAAGGCATTGAGAAGAAAGCTGTTTAAGATCAGCCCTGCTTTAGGATTCACTCACATCATTGCCCTTCTTTATAGACTATTTCATTAGGAGCTAGAATGTCTTCAGCTCCACTGGGCTTAAAGATCTCCTTTCTTCCTATTTTAGGTAACCTGAAGAGAAAACACCAATGTATATCTTGAGTTCTTGCCTTTAACAATGACCATTTTTGCATCACTCACAAACCAGTGTTACTGCTAAATAATACCTACACTTTTATTGTGCTATCTTCAAATTAATTATTTTTGAAATGACAGAATTAACCTATCTTAATAGTACTCAACTTTCTTATATCATCATGTAATTGATCTTTTCCAATGAATTAATTTTTTAATTGTCAAGCAAAAGTGTTATCAATTTATGGTGTACAACTTGATATTTTGATATATGTGCATGTTGTGGAATGACTAGATCTTCCTATTTACCATAAGTATTACTTGGCTACCACTTTTTTGTTTTCATGTTGAGAATACTTAATTCTGCCATGTCAGGATACTTAAGCAATTTTCAAATATACAGTATATTGTTATTAACTGTAGTCACCATGATTTACCTTAGATTTTTTAAACTTATTCCTGCTGTCAATTGAAATTTTGTGTCCTTGGATCAGTACAGACTTTTATAGAGAGGTTTTAAAACAAACAAACAAAAAGATATTTCATTATAAAAGTCATAAATCCTAACTCTAAACAATTCTAAAAAAAAAAAAAAAAGAAAGAAAGAAAAAAAATTAAAAAGCACCAAAAATCCTATCTTCCTCAGATAGTATATGTTAATATTTGGTAAATGACCTAGAATTTGGTGTGGAGAGAAATATTAATTGATACATATTACATTTATGGAGTTACACTGTACTTCTAATTTTATCACCTTTTTTATTAAACAAAGCTTTTTATCTAGTTTTCCATAGGCACACAGTATTTTCTTATTTGGATACACCATAATTTTATGTTACACTACCTTTTAATAAATTTGAAGATATTTCCTTTTTATGTTAATATTAAATGTGCTTCAAAATGAATCATCATCACTTGATTATCTCCTTAATAAGAAAAAGAATTTTATACACATTGCCAGGATGCATCACAGAAAAGCTGTATTAATCTACACTTTCACCAAGGGCATATAAAACTGACTCTTTTCCTATATACTTTTGCTAAAATTGTTTCTTTGTTCATCTTTACCAATTTTTTAGATAAAAATATCTCATTAGTGTGCACAAATGCTACATAGGAAAAAATTACCTTGATTAATCCCAGTAAAAAGACAGAACCCCATTCTGCAGTCACTCTGACTCCCTTGTCCTTTTTCATAGCATGGATACTACCCAACATGCTACACGTGTATTTGCTACTTATTACCTGTCTACAGGGTATCAGAGTGGCCCTTGTCTTTTTTCTTAATTTTCAATCTCTAGCGAGTTGAGCAGGCACTGATATGTAGTAGGTATTCACGAAATAAAATGTTGAAAGATTTAAAAAAAAAAATTTCTTCCTTCATTCACACTTATTTATGCTTCATCTCCTTATTCCAAATTTTATAATATATAAAATTCTCATATTCATTTATATCTATTTTTCTTCTATCAATTTGTTTTATTCGTCTTCAGTTTCTGGGAATAACTTCCCTTTAAAACAAACAAGGAAACAAATATCTCACATTCATAATCAAGAACAAATTGACACGGCGCTGTTAACATTTTAGGAGTTATTTTGAAAAGTCATTTGAAACTAACTCCATACTTCTGGAAATTGTTACTACTGGACTGTTTTATCAAGACTCAGCTCAGCAAAGCAATGCCTGCCTTTCATAGCAAATGAAAGAATTTTCATCTTCTTTAAAGGTAGCTTATTTGGTATAAGCATGCTGGTCCTTCCTGTTGAGAAGCAAGACCAAGGCAAGGTCTTCTGGATTGCTGGGTCTCTTCCAGCTTTTCGAAATCGAACTCAGAAATCCTTGTAGACCTTTAGTTTTACTTCCTGGCAACCAAGCTACAGTGTTAGACAGCAACCTGTTGTCCCCTCAGACCTTGTTGTTCCTTTGAGAAGTGAAGCAGTATCATTGACTATCAATGTGTGAGAGTTCCTTGTTGATCTACATCTTAACAGCATGTGGTGGTAAAAACCTTTTAATTTAAGCAAAGCCAGTAGTGTGCAATGCTATCTCATTTCAATTTCATATCTGCATCTTCTGAATGACTGATGAACTTGGGTGTGATTTCATGTGTTTACTTGCTGCCCACATTTCTTCTAGGAGGCATCTGTTAAAATCTTTTGCACATTTTTGAAATCAGACTGACTGCTTGCTTTCTTTTGAATTTGAAGAATTCTTTACAGAATCTATTTCTACGGCTTTTTATTTTTTATTTTTTTTAGATGAATTTGGGAGTATTTGCAGTTTGTGGGTGGTCTTTCCATTCTCTTTATTGGTCCTTTCCTATGAACCATATATTAACATGCCTGTTTTTAAATCAATATTATACTTACTTTTATGATAGTTTTCTAATGCATTTGAAAAGGACATGCCCCAGCCCTACTTTCTTTTTAGGATGTTCCTGGCAATCTCTTGCCTTTGTATTCTTACAGATGATCTTTTGATTCATTTAATCAAATTTCAGATAATCCATTAGAATTTTAATTAGGTTTTCATGGAGTCTAGAAAAATATTTAGACATTTAACATCTTATTTTTGTCTTCTCTAAGACAATGTCTATGTTTTCAAACTTTTTGTATGTCTATAAGTCAATAACTAGGTGCATTATGCCTTACTGACCGGGTGAATGAGCAATTTTTCATTACACATCTAGTTGGATTTTGGATTACCCTTTGAAAATGTTCGCATAAGGATTTCTCAGAAATATCACATTATAATGTAAAAAAGCACAGTGAGACAAAACCAAAATTTTAGGTATAAAAGAGCTTACACAATATATGGATTAATAGCCTAAAAAATAGCAAAGTCAGTATACCTTTCCCTGAGGCTAAAAATTTATCTCATTTTTCCAAAAACAAGTATCCATAACAATATATAGAAAATTCTATAGATTAAACTCTTAGATGTTTATACTTAAAGAACATTTGAGAAATGTGACTAAATCATGTTTCCAAGATTTCAGATAGTGATTCTTCCTCTTTTTGTTTGCTTGTTTTATTATTTTTTTTTCTTTTTCCTCTATTAAAGACCTGTAATACGTCCAGGTTTTCTAGAGAAACAGCATCAACAGGAGACAAAAAGGGGATTTATTAGGTTGGCTTACACAACCAGAAGTTGGATAGTCCACAAAGGTCATCTGCAAGCTGATTAATTGGAGGAACCAGTAGCTGCTTGGTCCAAGATGCTGAAGCCTCAGAACAAGAAGGATCAATGACGCTACCTCAATCCAGAACCAAAGGCTTCTGGTAATTTCTTGGTGAATCACTGGCAGCGTCCACTTTGGAAGAGAGAAGGAGTGAGAATCTGATGCTTTCTGGTGGTAGAAGAAGGAATCATGAACCTACTTAAGAAAAATCAAGCTTGTATCATCTGCTGCTGCTTCCTTATTCTTCCAACTTTTATTTCATCCAATCCCCCAATTACTGGACTGTGTTACCCACACCCAGGGTGGGTCTCCACTTTCATTTGCTATCCCACCTGCCACTCATTCCTAGAAACACCTTCCTTCAGACAGCCAGAAGCCTCTTAATTTTACACACCTCTTAATCCAATCAAATTGATGAATCAAATTAACCATTACAATGACCTAAAACTAAAACCCAAGAGTAGATGAGAAATAAATGAACATGGTTAATTAATGTATCACTTTCTAGAATTCAACTAGAAAGAGCTCAGGTATATCTTGATCCTTGACAGGGAGAATTAAAAAGCCTCCCATAGTTGAATCTGCGAGGTTGCTGTTGGTTGAATTGCTTTTGTGTTTGTTCTTTTGACACGACTGCCATGCTGACTTTACACAGTCATGAATAGTTGTGTAGCTTAGCCATTAAAGGGAGATGAGAAAACTCAAAATGAAGAAAGTTTCCCAAAGGTGGTTATAAGCCAAACTATTATTACTGGGAGAATATGATTACCAATAAATGTGTCCACAACTGGTTGAGGGGAAAGCCTAAGTAAGAGGAAAGCTAAATTACAGTCTTCTGAGAATTTCTATGACCATAAGCTTAATATGTTATAGGACTTCTGGGTACTGACTGCTGAATTGATTACAGCTTTTTTGATAGGCCAATTTCTTTATGCCCTATTTTAGCTTGAAGATATAAACCATAATTCCTACACTGTTACATTGCCATGATTTGAATGAATCTTCCTGTGTAATTTCCACTAATCATTTTTATGCCCCCATCTGTGCAAAAGACTCCTTGATATTACTAACTAACCATCTGCACATTTATGGAAAGGCTGCGGAGCTCCTGCTTGTGTGAAACCAGCCATGTCCCTTCCCAACACCCAACCAGAGTTCACTGAAAGAGACAGTGCATAAAAATTTGTAAATGTTCCTTCTGATATTAAATAAAGATACATGAGGTACTTAGTATAATCAAGCCCCATAACATAAATATCAGTCTCAATATTTCAAAAGGAAAGTTTTCTTCATTGTGTTGGGGTGAATGTTTAAAAACTGCACACACAAAATAAGGAAATAGCTTTAAAGCAAAGTTGTGCTAAAATGACAGTTTTGCCCCACAACATTTTCTTAGAAGATAAAAAGGTAATTTCTGTCAGTTTTACAAAGCCGCCTCCCTCTCTGCCTTGGTGGCTATTTCCCTAGGCACTTTATATCTTCTCCAGTAGACTGGGATGCCTTCCCTTTAAGGAGTGAAGGGAGAACTAATCCCACTATTGATATTCACCATAGTGCACTCAAATTTTCTGAAATCTTTAAAGGAAGATCTACGATACAGGGACCACAACTTTTATTCCTGCTCCCATGCCCTACCCTTATCTCACTGGAACCCATACCCACAGACTTAAATAAAGCAGGCTGCCTTCACTACTGGAGTATGAATGTTTTGTGCCTTTTCTTGCAACCAGATTTTGTATCTTTTGAAATATTTGAGTAGACTTGACAACCAGAATCACATATTTTACTAATTTTCAAATATATTTTGGTCTCCAAAATTGTCTTTAATGGGATTTATTCAACAGGCTGCATATTTTAACAATCAGCTGATGTGCTTCCTTGATTGTGCTGCATATTTGAATGCTTAAGGTCTTATATATTTTTTGATTGAAATTCCCATTTTAACGAGCTACACAAATTGTGTCTGTGTAGAGGGAGTCTTAGAAACTTAATACTGAAGTGTTTTGAGGACATTTTTTTTGCAACCTTTTCTGTGTGTGTGTGGGTGGTGGGGGAGAGTTGGGAGCAGGGCTTTCCTGGTGTCTGGGTAGTTGCAGTTAGAGATAAGCCTTAGGAGAATGCATTTGCTTTAAATGCATTTCCACTGAATGGCATTGTGCTTTCATTTTTTAAAATGCCTGAAATCTCATTCCTTTGAGATAACATTAATATTTTAGTGACCAATCTTTTATACATCTCTGTGCATATGTATGTGAAAAGGTGTATAAACATTCAAACACACCAATTTTATAACAATGTGCGGAACTCAGTAGTGTAAAAATCAGTAAATTATTTTATTTTTCTCTTATGAAGGAACTTTTTAAAAAAACCATGTGGTTCTCACTTCCCTGCCCCTTGGCAGCCCTGTGATCTGATCTCAGAACTAAAAGTTACTTTCTCAGACAGTGGAAAATTCTAGGCTAAGATAAATAAGTATTTTAATCATACATTCAATATAAGATTTCTACTTTCACTGCAGCCCAGGGAATAGTGCTAAAAAGAAAGCAGTATGGTCTTTTCTTCCAATCTGCCCCTTCTCTGTTAACTATAATTAGAATGAATGAATGAATGAATGAATGGAGTAAATTAATCAATTAATGGTTTCAAAGTCTTTCAAATAACTGGAACTACCTATGAATCTTTATTGGCTGTCATTATCTTCTGTCAAAACAAGGGTCTAAATGTCCAAACACGGTTTCTCTCTGCCACTTCTCTTCTATCTCATAGAAGACAGATTTTTCTTCTCTCCTGCATTCACTTTCTCACATTGCAGAGCTGACTGACAGGACAATGAACTTTGCGGACTTTAGCCAATGGGCCCCTAGGCTTGCCCTATGGCAATTCACCCCTCATGGACTCTTTCAACTGAGATCCCTTTCAAGAAAAGTCCTTTCAAGGCAGTGTTAACTTTGCATCCACTAAGACCAGGACTTGTCCAACTGTGGCCTTTTTTCCACATTCATTACAGTTTCAATTTTCAAACTTCTTTAAGACCAAAGGCATGATGCAGTCAAAATAGTCTTTTGAACTCCTTCACCACAAACGTCAGTCTAAGAAACACATTGCAGAGCCCCCAGCCTCTCTCAGGAATGTACATGGAGTCCAATTCCCTTAACTGTGATTTAGAGAAGGAAAGGAACATTCCCCGTACCATCTGTTTCTATGAATTCCTTCCCCAAATCCTTATCCCTAGTAAATAGATTTCTCTTATTAGTACATTGGGGTAACAATCATTAGGATGATTTAGCTACTGGTAGTCTCGTGCAGATATGCCCAGCTCCTCTTTAAAGGGAATTATTATAATCCATTGCCTTTAGCTGTGAGGCTGATGCCCCAAATCCTAAGACCACAGGGAGCACCCTACTCTGCATCCCACATACACATGTAGAAATTTACATACATACATTTGTATAGTACATGACATCTTTATCAAGAGCGTCTTCTTATTATGACCCATTTTATCCATTCTTTCCCTGCTTTTCAGTTTTCCACACCTAATGATGGTAACTTGGTAGGTGTCCTTCAATATATTTTATAATTATATACACTCTGTACTAGTCAGATTTCTATCACTGTGACCAAAATACCTGACAAGAACAACTTAGAGGAGGAAATTTTAATTTGGGCTTATGATTTCAGAGGTTCAGTCCATGGATGACCCACTCCATTCTTCTGGGCCTAAGATGAGGCAGAACCTCATGACAGAAGGGTGTGGTGGAGGAAAAGTGCTCTTCTCAAGGCAGCCAGGAAGGAGGAGAGAGAGAGAGAGAGAGAAGCCAGGTATAAGATATCAACCAAAGCCACAGCTCCAGTGACTTACCTTCTCCAGTCACACCCTACCTGCCTACAGTTACCATCCAGCAGTCCATGAAAATCTATAGTTTTAGTAATTATTGGCATTTTCCCACATTTTTTCAGATGACAGATTGCATTATTTGTTGGAGCTATCTGCCCCTTCAAATAGGCAAAGTCGTAAACTTTGAAATTTCTTCCATAAGACAAAATACATTTCTGGGTCACTCAAGTGACCTACTTTGCCAAATGGCATTAAGGGATAACAAATGAGCTCTGAGTTCTGAGCCTATATCTTAAAATGTCATTAAACACCCCAGCAAGACTGCTGATATCAAGAGAGAGATGACAGTTATGAGGAGCAGTGCTGCCCTAAACAACCTACAGCGCTGCAGTAAGCAAAGTCCTTGCCCTATAGACTCAGCATTAAGGGAAAGGCGCCCCATACACCCAGTTTTGTTCAACCAGACTTTCATACTAATGATTGCTGTTTTAAACTCCTGAGTTTGGGGGAAGTTTATTGTGAAATAATTGATACATGATACAATTCATCCATTATCCTTATACATATTGTGAATTTAACCCCTTTTGCTTTCCTACATTACTATTACATCTTCATTTTATAATAGCATCTAAAGGAGAGAAAGCAATCATCCTGATAGATTCAGAAAAAAAAATATGAAAATAAAAGAATCTACATCATGCAAAACCATAGAAATGAAAAGATGTACCCCATTTGTGTACAATGAATCAAAATGCAGTCTGCAAGAATAAAAATAAATAAATAAATAAATAAATAAATAAATAAATAAATGCTGATGTTGTTTCCATAATATAATCTCTCAGTAAACAATAAAAAGAAGGGAACTTCCTCAGACTGATCCAGGGCATCTGTGAGAACCTACAGTTAACATTGTAACTAGTACAGAAACATTGTCTTTTCTCTACAGTTGGGAACAGACAATGATATCCCATCAGAATCTTTAGCCATCCTTATGTTGAATATGCTAGGCTAAGAAGAAAGGCAAGAAAAGCAGACAAATAAAAGCTAAGCAACTGGGGGAACAAAAAAGAAAAAGAGAGAGAAACTGTTTTTGTCCACAATGTACACAATGGAGGGCATTAAAAATCCTCAGCATAAAACTTATTGATTGAATTATTTGTTCAAGACTGGAGTCTTGACTGGAAGAATCATGAAATAGAACATTTGTTCAGAAGGGCATATATTGAACTTTTATGAGTTACGGCATTGAAGAGTCATTTATATGTTGTTCTTTTTACCTCCGGATATCCAAGCTTGTCTCTCAGAAAGTAAGATTTTGTTTGATTTATGCATCTAATTTCTTGAGTAGTGTCTTAACCAGGTGAGAAATTAGATACTATTAGGATAGTGTATCTCTTTGGTAATAAGATATCATCTAAGTAATAATAATAAAAATAACCTCAAGCTCTTATAAAATATCCATCAACATTAAATAGATATTAATGTACCGTCTTAGATTTGTGTGCTATCTAGAACTCTGTGGAAGGAAACCTAAGTACAAGTATTATTTATAATGATCTTTTTCATCTCACTATAGAATGAGAAAAGGGGTATTACTTTGTATTATCCATTCATGGATTGATTAAAGGAAACTATATCAAGTGTTTTCTAAAACCAGATACTGCTTGGTTTCAGGAATATTGCTGTGGTAAAAACAAATAGTCTCTGGTATCAATAGATTGTTCCATTAGTACTGGACAGTTTCTGTTTGTGACTCTCTATAATTCAATTACTCTTCCAATTTTATTATGAGTTGTAGTTTAGAAATTATGAAGGGCTTGCTATTTCTCTATTTGAAAGATAAGTTATCTCACCAGAGTTGTATACATACCAGCAGAAAAAAAAATATGAGCTCTGTGCATTGGATACAAAGGTAGCTTATTACTGACAAAAATAGCAATATTGGTTAATTTCTCTCCAATTTCTATGAACAACATGGTAAGGGCCAAATACTGGTAGTACACACAGTGGAAATGTGCAGAGACATGTTTGGGTAGCCCTAGAATGGTGGCTGGCGTTGAACCAAGACGTGGCGCATAGTTAGTGTTAACACGGCGTGATCTACTTTTGCCTGATTAGTTAACATCTCCTCTGCGCTAGTGGTCAACAGATGTTCCTCATTCTTTCTTGGCACATGCTCCAATCATGCTACTTAATCCTAAGATGATTGACTGCCTTAGGTATATAAGACACACACCTATAGGAAGCACCTCTGATAAGCAGCACCTCTGATAGATCGCAGAACACGGAGATTGCAGATTGCAGAACTCGGAACTAAGAACACACCTCCAGATCGCAGGATGCAGGATGCACCTCTAAGAAGAAGCAGGAGATAATAATAGCCTCTCTGAAAGAGTAGCACCTCTAAAATTAAGCAAAGTCTTTCTTCCTGTAAGCAAAGTCTCTTTTCCTGATAAGCAAAGTCTCTCTTTCTCTAAGCAAAGTCTCTCTTCCTCTAAGCAAAGTCTTTCTTCCTCTCAAAGCCTCTCTTCCTCTAAAACTAAAAGTAAGCAAAGCCTCTTTTCCTCTATAAGCTAGCGAACAAGCAAACAAGCAAGGAAGTAGCCCAGATAAAGATAATGGAAGTACTTCAGTTCCAGTCCACCTCCGATAAATTACCGCAGGATTGTTGCTGTGGGTGGCAACAGAAATGCATGACAAGAGAAGAAACCTGAGATGAAGGAGCCCTGGTTCTTCTACAGAGAGACAGAGATTGCTGGGAACCTATACCTCCTCATTTCCTGAAGCAACTCTCCAGGGATAGGAGGCACTTGGATGTTTATTGGAATATAAATACACCTCAGCAAAATTGACTGCCATTACCTAAACATGATGTAATATGAACAATTCATTGATAATTGACCCAACAAACAGAAGATATGACTATACTCTGCTTTGAGGGTTAAGCTTGTGAATCAGGAGTGATTAGACTCTGCCCTCACTCCATACACATGCTTCTTTAGAAAGTACAAATGACCCAAACTGGTTCTAATAAATATGTCTGAAACTACAGGGAATCTTTTCTCTTTCCCTCTTCTCTGAACATGTAAGGATGGTAAGTTAACAATATTAATCCTATATACAGTCTTCAATAGCATAATGAAATTTTAATCAATGAAACTTATTGAACATTGAATAAATGATGCACATATAGGATGTGAAGATGGAATTGGGCATGATTCTTTGCAAAAAAGGTTCAAATATGAATGTCCGGGTGGGGCAGTGTTGGGCACATAAATAACTGTAATCCCATGCATAAAGGAAGCACAGCAGAGTGGTTAGAGTACTGCCCTGGACAAAGACTTCCTTTGGGGTCCATGTTTGTGGTTTAGGAAAACATTGTTTAAACTTTCTCCGGCCTTCATTTGTAATGATGACGTATGAATAAGAGTTAATCCATGAAAAGTTCTTTGAATAGTATGCATACAAATGGTAAGCAGGCTATCAAATTTAGCTGTTATTATGCTAAGTGCTATCCAGGTTATCCTGGATAAAAAGAACAATAGTAAAACATCATGTCCCTAAAATGCCCCTCTCTGTTTCCAAAATCAGTGCCAAGTTAAGCAAATAATGAAAGTGAATCTGACTGGAATATTCATGTAAATATTTATCTCAAAGGACACTGGCTCTGGCTCAGGTATGCTGTGAATTAGTGCAAATAAGTGTTATCTCTAGACTGCTGCATTCTTACATGCACCCCAAGTATACACACACACACACAAACACACACACACATTACATGCGTTGAGGACTTCTTTCTAAATATATATGTATGATGACTTATTTGTTTAGATCTCCCACTTTTTCATATAACGTAGAAGACAATAGAAAGCATGTTTATTTTATTTTTACTATATTCCAACTCCTAGAAAATTACCTTATACTAAGTAGAATCCTATAAAGATTATTGAGTGAAATCTTCTTAGAGTACTCAAAGAAAGTAAAATGTACTTGGAAATTTCAAAGCATACCTGTATTGGTAAAGCATAATTGGAGAAGCAATTGTTGGCTGGAAATTAAGCTGGAAAGGTATGATGGAACTGATTTTTAAAGTATCCTTTTATACCACAGTTTAGATTTTTATCTTGAAACAAAGACTATCATAAGGACCTCCAACAAGAAACTCTATTGCAATATTTTCCTAAACAAACAAACAATAAAACAAATAGGTAAGCAATTTTAAGAATGCATTGAGGGAATAGAAGAGAATGGATAAGTACATATTATTACACAAAAAGTCATAATTCATCAGGTGTGACATCATAAACACCTATTCTAGACCTCATGGGTTGAATTCAAATGATATTGTACAGAAATGACAGATTGATGAGTAATGAAGCTAAGCACAGAGTTAACAGATTTCAGGGTGAGCATACTGTGTGACTCACTCAGTTAACACTTACGTCAACTACCAGTAATTATGGACAGAGTTCCTAATGGTTCTCTAAGGAGTTGAGAGTTTAAAATAGTAGCCAAAGCCAATCCTTCTCTATCTAGTCAATGCACCAATTTTCAAAAGTCCAACGCCACTAACTGCCTCCCCACAGAATTAAAGAAACAGAAAGAAACTAGTATTTTTGTCCTAAAGGGTGTAAATAAGCTTATCACATGCACCAGCTGGCTGTACCTATTATCCCTCTAATTAAAGACAATGGAATTTGAAACTCTGAAGATTAATAAAGTCAAACCAAAGCCTACTAAAATTAAAATCAGGAAAAAAATAAAAGATTCATTCAAAAAGAACTTCAGTTAAAGATTAAGAACTCCTTCTTTTATAAAGCTTTAAACAGTTCACAACAACAACAAAAAATATATAGCAATGCATTTATCTATCACAGGGTGGTAAAAGAATTTTTTGCTCAAAAGAAAAACACAATATCTCAGACCAAAGAATCACACTCATAATTTTGACTTTGGCCTTAGCTGGTAAAGAAAACAATAGAGGAGGCCTTGGAAATTAGAAAGAGTCATGTTTTCTGTGGATTGGTGTAGGAAGTGGTTTTATAGGAGCAAAATAGAAAGAACTTTGATAAATAAATTCTGAAGATTGAATTTATTTAAAGTTAGCTATTCAGCTATAGGTCCAGAGGAGTCAACATAGCTGCATGTAAAGAAAATCATGGTTTGTTCAGTTTCAGAAACTGTTGAAGAATAAACATTAGACTTCCCGAGGAGAGTTTGGGTACTGACTTTTTGTTTGAAAGGTTTTACCAGCTGAGTGAGATGTGATCTGTATGTCTAAGCAGATGCTACATTCAAAAAAAACAACACTGGTTTATTGGTTTGCAATTTCTTTAGTTTGTCCTTTTTAGCTACTTCTGTTTATATGCTGTAAGAAATAAGGTGTGAAAACCAGTGACATATTGTTCTTCCTTTTGATAAGAAAGCACTTAGACTGAAAATTCTGAAATCCCTTTCTGTAATTACTCCCCAGAGACTTGAATAGGTGGTCCAGAGTGAGGGCAACTCTAGGGTTCAGAATGAAGAAAAGGGCACAAAACATGTGTACAAGGTCTGTCTGTGTATGTGCCAATCTCATTCCTGCTTGAGCTCTTTGCTTCTTTTTGTAAGTGGACTCTTTCAATGTACTGAATTAAGAAAAGGACAGAACCTGTGTTTTAAAGTGGTGTAAGAGATGCTGGCCATGGAGCATGAAAACATCTACAGATGGTTTTCCTTTACTATGTAATACTTTCTATCATATAAAGAGATGCACCACATCCCTCACAATTGCCTGAATTTAATCACAGTTATAAATTTTCAAAGTCCATGGCAAAATAGGGCTTTTAGAATAGAAGAATGTGAGAGGTAAAGGTAAATGAATAAACACGGGAGGCTATTCCTAGGCTGGACAGCTGTTTGATCTTACTTCTAATTCTCAAGACAGCTGTTGCAATAGGTCTCCAGCTATCAGCACATGACAGTAAAGAATATCAGATATCACATTAGAGTCAATGATCTGTCTACATTTATTGGAAAAGAAATTTCCCACAAAAGGGTAAAGGAAGGTGGGAGTGTCATGAACCATTTCAACATTGAACAGATATGTGTTCAAATAAGGTCACTGTGAGATTCTCTTTCCATCTTTATTATCATTATTGCTGTTGTTACCATTATGATTATTGTCTGTGCTCTTATTCTGTTGTTTTAATTTTTTAAACCGATCCCTACTATGCTCAGTTGTGTATGTATATGTAATTTATAATTTTTAAAGAAGAGATGTCATAAGAAAGCAGCTTGGGACATTAGCATTTAGAAGACTAACCCTGCCACTTATTATTTGGTTGGGCAAGCAAATTAATACATGTGAACCTAGTTATTTTTCTGCAAAATGAGAATAATAATATCAAAGATCATAAAGTTGTAAGAATTACATTATCTCTTCCATTTTACTCAGTGTATAAAATATCACTATATTAATGTTATCTAAAAGTAAATAAAAGAGTACCCCGTCTCTCATACAGTGTCTTATGAGACTATAAGGGACCCGGTTGGTCCTGTTGAAGCAGAATACACAGCTGCGTACACAGTGCTGAGACAGTAGGCATGCAGTCAGAAACAGGGCTTCTTCTCTGACAAAGTCACTAGAATCACATGGAATGGGTAATGCTCAGAATCAGAGCAGAAAGAAATAATAGACATATTTAGCTACTTTCTATATTAAGATTGTCCCTAACCTGTGGAGATGGCACACACACGCATAACCCCAGGAGCTCCAGAGACTGAGGCAGGAAGATCAAGCGTTCAAAGCCAACCTCAGCAAAAGAAAAGTGCTAAGCAACTCAGTGAGACCTTGTCCCTAAATAAAACACAAAATAGGGCTGGGGATGTACTTAGTGGTCAAGTGCTCATGAGCTCAATCCCCACTATCCACCCCCAGGAAAAAGTAAAAACAAAAAAGATTTTCCCAGAGTGGAGGAAGATTCAGTGTTGAAATGGAAGTGCTTGGTCCAGGGAAGGGAAGATAAGGCAAGAAAACAGGAGTTGACATCTTTTTAGTCTGGTCCCTCTTCTGTCCACCTGCTTCTGGTGCTCTTCCTTTATGCATCACTGAGTCTGCTTCCCATAATCACGTCCACTTCCTACATCTTCTGATCTCACTATAACTTTGCATGTAGTCAGTGATTTTATTGTTCCCTCCTAGACCTTGTATTGACATGTGTTGTTTTTAGAATATAATTGTGCACTTTCACATTATTAAAGACACCAGTCACTTTGGCTTGATCATCTATAATTTAGTAAAAACAAAATGCACTAATGATTTTATGCTTTACAGGAAAAACATTGTTTTAAACTGGCATAGTTAAGCTGAACCAACAAACTATAGGAAAAATATCCTTATATCTTTCATCTTTTATAGAAGGCAGATTTATTTATTTCTAGGAAGTAAGTAAAGAGTAAGTATGTCATTACTTTAGTCCAATTCTTCCGTCCATTGTGGCCTGACCATAATCTTTTTAAAGATATCTTGGCACATGAGATCTTGGTACAATAAAACTGGGAAATGTCCACCATAAAAAAAATGGTGTGCAAACTGAGCTAAGCAGACCTAACAGTGTTTTTGCCCTTTAGGGATATGTTCAGTTCATCTTCCTTGTTTTTAATGCACTCAAAGACAGCCTGACTAATTCATACTCAGAACAAATTACATAACACTCCAAGACTGACACTTCCAAAGTTCATCTGTTCTGTAGTTGCCTGACATTAGAAAGGGCAACTTTTGAAAAGGAATAAAATAGATTTTCTCACTCTGTTGGTCATGTCTCAAAAAACAACTGAACAGGGTTTTTTTTTTTTTTAAACAACCTTAAATAATCCATCATTCAACATTCACCATTTCAACATTGAAATAATTCAGATTAACAAGTCAAAATTTCTTCTAATATCTAAATACCTCAATATTTTGAATAGTATTAAGAATAATTTATAAGGATAATGGCTCTGTCTCTTTCATTCATAAAAAAACAGAGCCTATCTTTCACTTTCTAAATATATTTTACTTAATGAATATTTCTGATAATGCAATCAATTTAATGAATGAGTAAGAATGATCTTCTTATGGTATATGGGCCTTGCATGATAGTGAAAAGCCTAGGCAGATAACCCTCAAGTTATTTATGCATGACAAATCTTATTTCTGGCATTGAATCAATTACACTCAGATTAATAATTTATGGAACCAAAAATAGGCTAGAAACATTCAAGTGAATTTATAACAGTCCATCTTCTTGCAGATGTATCCCACATGTTTATCTATGCCCTATTAGTCAGGGGTACTTCAATTCGAAGCATGTGCTAAACTTATTCAAGCTGGTTTTGTTAAGGAAAAAAGGATGGTTTGTTGAAGAATGTAAACATGACGTTTAGGACTCTAGATTGATTCTAACGTCTAGATACAGGGGCTAAAATACTGTTTCTGTTTCCCCCTTCCTCTCTTGTGTCTCTTTTTGTTAGCTTTCTCTTTTTGTACATGTATATTTTCAGTTTCATTCTGAATAGAAGAAAGGCTTTTCTGAGGTTTTATCTCTAAGTTAAATCCTGAGGTAGATTGGATGGTGATGTCAAATACCCAACCCTGATCCACCAACGAATCAGATGTCCCAGGTATCAGTCATGTTTCTAGTCAGGAATGTTTCTAGTCTAGTCTAGTTATGTCTTAGCTTCCTTTCTTTCACAAATAAAATTATGTTGCATGAATAAGTTGCACTTGTCCTATGAACTGGTTGCTGGGGTCCATTCTACATAACCTTTTAAAATTTTTACTATTTAAATTTTCTTCTTAGTGTCACTAAACTCAAACAGGAGAGATCTGGAATAAAATGGTAGAAAAGGAAGATATGGAGATAAACTCAATGGATGGGTAAAAAGGGAAGTAGTACATTTTTTCTTAAATATTTAGTGAGCATTTACTTAGTGTCAGGTATGGTTTTACATAAGATATAACATTGAAGACATTGGATAAAGGAGCTGATTCTAAGAAACATCAATTTTTATGTCATGAGATTTATAAGATATTAAAGATATTGAGGCATCAACAAAAATGTAATATCTTTGTACTATGATTAAAAAATATAATCTGCCTATACAATGATTATCAAAAGCAACTGGATATGGTGGTACATGCCTGTAATCCCAGTAAGTTGAGAGGTTGAGGCAGGGGGATTGCAAGTTCAAAGTCAACCTCAGCAACTTCATGAGGCCGTAAACAACTTAGCAAGACTCTGTCTCAAAATAAAAAAATTAAAAGGGTTGGGGATGTGACTCAATGGTTAACCACCCGGGATCAATACCTTATACAAAATAAATAATAAATAAGGTAGAAAATGGGGCTGGGAGTTTTTAATATGGAGATCAGAAAAAACTCTCAGATGTGAGCAGAGAACTAAAATACATGAAGAAATAGGCCAAGATGATAATTTTGGGAAGAATATCCCTGGTAGAGGGAACAAAAATTGCAAAACCCTAAGGTCAGGGCAAGCTTGGATTAGCTGAGTAATACAAACAAGTTGATATAACCAGTGCAGAGTAAGCAGATGGAATCACTATAAGAGGTAATTTAAAAGAGATGGTAAGGCTCCATAAAGGGTATATAGGTCATGGTAATGACTTTGGAAGTAGAAGCAGACCAAAATCCAAAGTTACTCTAAATTAATACATTGCTTCTCATTAATTTGAATTGTTCCTGAAAGCAATTGAAATATTTTCATGCAGTGATTATATCAATGGCAACATCCAATGGAATAATTTTATAAATCCCTATAATGTATATTATGAGAAATAGTAGCATTAAAGTGCATATTCTATTATGTCTATTAAATAGAATAACCTTATTACCTGAGAGATGCAATACTTAACATGGTCAGTAAAAGATCAAAATATTTGGCATTATAAGAAATGGTTGATTGTGTGACTAAATAAATATGACAAAATTTAAAATGGGTATATTGCTGTATACCTTCAAGATCAGTTATCACTCAATTTAGTTTTGAATCCCTCTTCTTTCTTCTGTTTCTTCTCTCTCTCTCTCTCTCTCTCTTCTCTCTCTCTCACAATTTGAAAGAAAACAAGAAATTAATAAATTATTAATTCAAGATACACAATTTAACCCTGAGGATTGACCTCACCTTCTGTCATGATGCAAGGTGAACCCAGGTTGATAGGTCAGATAGTCAAAAAAACAAAGCTTTTTATACTACTAGAGCAGCAGAGTGAATAACAACTTGATATATAAAGCTTAGGCTGGCTGTAGGGAAATTTAGAAAGAGTAAGAAGAAGCCAGAGAGTCATTCTTAATATAATTTTCTCAAAATGATATCATGTTACTCATAGTCTCACTTAATAACTTCTCAAATGTAACTCTTGAGATCCCTCCAGAGAGTATCAATCCTCCTAAAGCTGTCTCTGTACTTTCTACACTGCCATAATAAAGATTAGGCTGGAATTATAAAGGAGATAACTTCTTACACTAACTAGATCATGTTAAGAACAATTTTATGGGATTGTATTTTTCTGTTTAATCAAATCATATGCCGATTAGCAATTACTTGTGTGGAATGAGTCTATCATTTATAAGTTGATAAATGTTGTGTTTTTAATTTTAAAATGGGCATCAAGTCCCTCATTTTAACAAAAACAACAATCAAAGACATTACTGGTGTGAACTTTGTGACTATTTAACTTCTGATTCTTAACATTTCTCCTGAAAGAAAAGTAAAAACAGGGAAAAGCATAAACTCATTTTCATGCAAATTATGTAACATAAAATCTAAAAATTGCAACTTGCTTTTAAGTATTGTTAAAACAGCTGAGACCCATCTAGCACAGTCTAGGAATTTTTGTAAGAAGTTTCAGAGGGACAGACCTGCAGAATTGGGAGAGTTGAAACCCCCAGCAATGCTGGCCAGACCCTTCAGTTACAAAGCATTCATAAGAGGTGAGTGTCCCATCATTAATAAGAAAGTTATGAGCAGGACAGATGTTTTACAAGAAGGAATAAAGAGGGAGAAGGAAGGTGGGAAACGCATAGGGTGCAAAGTTCTGAAAGCACCAGCAAGAATCAACTTCCCAGAGTAGGAGAATCATGGATTCTTGGATGCAGTCATGGTGAGAGGCAGCTGATGAAGACACTCAGAGCACAGGATTGACAGGAAGGGCCTGGACCTGTTTTATGCCTGTAGAGACTACAAAGGTGTGACTGGACACAGCACTGTGTTTGAGGAGCAAGTAGCTGTGGAACAGATAAACACTGCAAACATTCTTCTGAGAATTAAAACATTTATAAAAATGATGGGCCAATCAGAGCATGAAAGAACATGTCAAAGTGGAAATGTAAGAAAGCAAGGAAGACGTGGCCAGATGACCCACAAAAGTGAAAAGAGAACTGACAGATCTCAGAAGTGAAGAGAATTTTAAAATAAAATCTTTAGAGAGACAAAAGTGTCCAACAAGGTAGAACCACCAATTGTAACTACTGATTGAAATGGCCTTCTAATTCTCATATATACCTGAGTCTGTCCTTCCTCCTTCCTTCCTTCTTTCCTTCCCTCCTCTATTTTCTTTCTTTTATCATTTTGTCTACTCATAAGCAAGTAGAATAGGTATTTTCATTACTGATTTAAAAATCAGTAATAAATCAAGTACTACTGATCCCTCATTACTCTTTTTAATGTTTTCTTCTTCTTCCTTATTACCATCATGATCTTACTATTATAAATGCCATGCAAATGATACCTCTGTGTATGAGATTTTTGTGTTTGAAACTGTTATTTGTGCAGGTATGCAAGCAATGAACTTGTGTTTTCTTCTATTTATGACTTTAAGACATTTTTGCATTTGATCCATTCCAAGTTTACGCTAGTACATGGTATATGTATTATGGACTGATTTTATTATTTTACCCAGTCTGAATATCACTAATTTAAGTATAACTCTATGAAACAAGCAGTCATATACACTGCTGGAGAAAGTGCAAAATTATAGAGCTATCGTGGAGAGTATTGACAATGTACATCAAAAACTGTGAATACGATGTCTCAGACAGAGGAATGGCTTTACTGATCTCTTGTGGAAAATGGTCAATATAAGAAATAATAATGCATTGTATACTTCAAAATTACTGGAAAGAAAGTTTTACATGTTCTTCAACAACAACAAAAAAAATCAGTATATATATTAGCCAGATTTAATTATTTCACATTGCAAACATATATCAAAACCCCACACTGTACTCTGCCAATTATATATAATTATTATTTGTCAATTAAAATAAAATTTAAAATTCTGTTGGAAGTCAGCATGTTAATAGAATATAAGGAAAGATTTACAAATAGATTTTCCCTATGACCCATCAGTGCTACTTCCGAATTTTTCTCTGAAGTTATTCTAGGTGAAAAGTGACATATATAAATAAATCTTGGCACTCTCACAGTAGCAAAGATTGGATACACATCATTTATTCAATGACAGACTTTTGTAACTAAAACTAAAGTACATAAATCTAATGAGATAGTATGGAGCTAGTAAAAGAAAAAGAAACTCTGTGGACATGAAATTCAACATATACTGGGTTAAAACTATATGTACACTATCTTTGGCTCAAGAAACTGGGAAAGATAAGCATTTATTCACATTTGCTTATACAACCTAAAGAAAAGCCGAAAAGGTAGACCTTAAGAAGTGAAACAGTGTTTGATATTAGATGGCAGCAGAATGGAGAGAAAAAAAGGGAGCAGAGGGACTTTATAGTGTTTTAATATTTGAACTATTACTTATTTTTAGATTTAGAATGTACTTTTCTTTAGATCTTTCTACTCTGATGAATTTCCACTGAGGCATAGTAGTACAACCAAACAGCATGGCCTGAGGACATCCACCCTTCCCTCACCTCCTCTCCCCTCACTTCCATTCCTTCCTCTTTTCTGTGGTCTCCCTGTTACTATTTTATTTGTGTTTTCCACCTTAGATTCCACATATGAAGGAAAACTATGATACTTGTCTTTCTAATGACTTAGGTTCTCTTAACATTATGATCTCCAATTCCATCCATTTTCCCACAAATGACAGATTTCATTCTAGAATGTGAGTTTTAAGAGAATAGATTTTTATACACTTTTACACCTTTGAGAAAATTAAATACACATAGGCCATTTTCATCTACAATAGTTTAAGTGTTTTTACTAAGTAGAGAATTTATAATGCTCTTTCTTAATTTCCTTGCTTGTTTTAGAACATGGGGTACTACTTGAGCTATTTGATATATAATGTTAATAATACAGAACGATTACCCACCTGAGGATATTATCTTTCAGTCTATGACTCTATTGATCATTGGCTACTAGTATGTTGAAGACAATTTTTCTATGGGCTACTAACATTTCTGAGAGTTGTGTAAGTGTCAGCGCAACAGCCATTGTTCAGATATCATTTGAAGGATGCATGTATAATGAACAGACTTGAAAGAGTGATAGTATCTCCTTTTGGAGCAAAAGGCTATATTTGTCACTGCCTAATCTAAAAATAACGCCTCCTTCCAAGGCAAAGGGACAGGTTTGCTTGGAGCCATGAGTCAGGCTTCCTGATTTTGTGGTTCGTTTTCTGTTATGCACCCTACTACTGTGCAGAATCACCCTTACTTGTTCCATCTTCTGTGGGAATCTGAGCTAAGGTAAGAGACAGAGGAAAATGATTACATGGGATTGGAAGTGCATCTACTGGCAGAGCATTTGGCAAGCACCCATGAAGACCTGGGTTTCTTTCCCAGCACTGCCAAAAGAAAACAAGGAAAAACCCAAAGTGATCATGCATTGAGTACTACTGTGGTAGTAAACAATAAACTAAAGGTGGGGGTATATGGCTTATTATAAGAGCACTTGCCTAGACTATACAAGGTCCTGACCTCAATTCCCAATATTACCAAAAATAAATATATAATACATAAATAATAATCATTTTTTCTCTGAGCTTTGAATCTGCTAGCATCCATAAAACATCAGCACACTAACTTCTTAGTTTGCAAGCAACATAAAGTCTCAAATCCAACATGGTTCTTCATTTAGACTTTCATATTGAATTTGTGATAGACTACTTTCAGGTCACATAAAAATGTCTCTTTGTCTCATGAATAATTTCTCTAAATATTAATTGAATCTTATAATCAATAAACGTGTGTGTATTATATAGAAAATTATGTAGGGACACTAGGAACAATCAAACATTCAATATCAGTTTGAAGATGTACCCTGCATTTCTAGACCTATTTGAAGTAGTTTTTTGAAACAGATTTTTCTCATATTGAGAAAATTATTCATTTCAAATTGGCAAACAGTAAAGGCAAGAACGAAAAAATAACATAGCAGATGCATAATTATATTCAGAACCCCTTTTAAAAGTAGTAATTAGCCTCTTGACCAGTTTGTTATTAATGATTATTTTGTAGGGAACCAGTCAATTGTCATCAAAGGAGTAGAATAAAATGTTTCATAAAACAGCAAATACAAAATAATCATTTTTATAGGAGTATGTGCATAGACCTGAAATAATTCAAATTTTAATAGTGATGTTCCCCTGGGTAATGATATATCATGAATTCTTAATTTGCTTCCTTGTGTTGTTCATATTTCTGATAAAGGAACCGAAGGTAGTTTGATTTCAAAAGTTTTAAACTCTTAGAAAATCATTTTTTTCTTCTAAATTCAACTTTTCAAAGGAATTTATAAATATAGGCAAACTACTCATAAACAGTGTCATCTATATAATCTTATTTTATAGTGGGTTCTCGATATATAACCTAAAAATATCATGGAAGAGATCTATTGTCTCTGTAGCTTCAATAGTTGAAATATCAAAAGTAAAAACTCGGTAAGTGCTTGAATAGGAATAAGCTACGTAATGAACTACTATTTGAGATCTACTTTCATGCACACACAACACAAACAACACACAAACATTTTGTCAATTATTTTGTAAGTTGCTCCAAATGAACTCAATTTCTTAATTTAAGACAGCATGCAAGTTTTAGATATTATTATAGTCTAACTTTTAATCTCTATTTTAGCTAGTTGATTTCCTTAAGCAACGTGTTTTTTTTCTCTCTTCTTAATGTTGTCCTTTCAGAATCATTCAGCAGTTAGTTTTTGTTAATTAATAATATGTGAAGTTGTTTGAAGGGGAAGATAATTTAATATATTATTTCTGACATAGCAGGTCAAGAGGCTGAGACAGATATTTTTTGAATTTATTGAAGATACACTTGTGAGATGCTTAATGAAATACTAGTCGGGTGAGGAGAGCTAAGAGAGTGCTTTTTTCATTCCATATTAAATGATTCACTAACCTACTATCCTAATGACTGTCATCGACATTTATGTAGATTCATTTTGTAAAAGCATATAAGTAGCCAGTTCTTTTCATAGTAAAGAAAAAACGAAAAGAAAGAAACTGAAGAGCTTTTCATTTCTTGTTAATATATAGTATGGCTTATCAAGCTCAGCACTATTGGCAATTTGATCCACATAATTTTACAATGTTGGGGGTGGAAACTTATGAGTGTCCTGTACCATCATAGGACATTTAGCAGCATCCCTCTGAAAATTAAGCTGTTCTCTACCTTTGTGATGCAAAAACTAACTGGGAAAGGATCCACTTTGAGTTCATGTGCTTTTTGATCATATTCTGTTCTTTGGATCACTAGAATGAGGACCATGGCCATTGACCACACAGTTCTCTACAACATAAATGGGGAAAGGAATACAGCGAGTCTTGTTAACACACAATAAAGTCACGATCTTAATGACCTAAAAGGCTATCCCTTTACTTTCCCATTTTTACAGGTTACAAGCTAATCCATAAACTCCTATTTTACACAAAGGATGTCCAATAGATGCCCTATAACTCTGTCTCATCATAACAATCAAAAACATTCTCAGATATTACCCAAATTTCCCTAAAGGTAAAATTATTCCCAGTAAATACCATTGCTAAAAGAAATAATATAATCAGAATTTTCCAGAAGTAGTAAGTAGATATGTTAACAAGCACAAATGGGCATGGTGTGTATAGTTAACCAAGTGGTATGTTTTATAAAATGTTAGTTTTGTTCACATTGTTTTGGTTTTGGTAATTTCATCTTGGTAATCTTAGTTCCTCAACTGCTCCTTACTATATGAGGAAAAGGAAAATTTTTGGTAGGTACTAGGAGAAGGGGTTGTTACCCAGTGAGAATGTGCAGAAATTGTATTTGACCCATAAATATATTTTATTCCCATAAGAAGTCAAGGACAGACAATCAATTATCATTCATCTCCTCTCTGAAAACTCACTTTAAGTAGCCTTTTTGATAAGACAAATGAACCCTCCTAAAAAAATAAGTAACCAATTTGCCTGGGAAGTGGTTTATTTGAGTCTGTTACCCCTTTATATTAATTAATATCAATCCCTTTGAATCTCAAAAGTGTGTTGGTTGAGATTTGGTCACCTTAAAATTTAATCTGTTGCTCCTAATTATCCCAGAATATCTACCTACTCCCATTGCAGGTGACTATTGGACTGGCAGTTTAGTCTGGTGTTTAAGAGCATGGACTCAGGTTTGAAAGTCTAAGTTCAAATTTTGTCAAATGTTAGCCATGACATTCGGGTCTCTGTTTCCTAACCATTTAAAATAAGATAAATAATAGAATTTTCTTCCTAATAAGGTAACATACATAGACTATTGAGAGCATCTTCACATGAAACCTTCCATTCTTACTCCATTATTATGACTCTTTTCTTTCTACTGTGCATATTGGAAAAAGATGAGGGAACATACATGCATGCTTTTTGTTATAATCTGCAATTGTGCCACCAACCTATTCATTATACAGTTCTGATGTTTCCACCTGCTATTTTGGTAAAATTGAATCATTTTGCATTTGGTGATTGTAAATTATTTTTATGTACTTAATTTATTTGCATTGATATGATCTTCAATATGACACTTAGATGGTGATGATTGCTTATAACATGTATTTATTCTTTCTGGGAGGAATTATTTTTGAGTTTTACATGGCTAAGAGTTGGAAATGATTGGGGGCAGATTTCTAAGATATTTCCCAGGGACCCTCACTCCAGATAGTTACACATTGTGTGTTTCTTTCCCTTTGAAAATCGGTTTATAGGACCAGCTTTATAACGTATAAAATGTAGCATGGGTAATGGGATGTTGTATTCATGCTCAGTTCAGGAAAGATTGTGGACTGCCAGGTTACCAGACTTTCTGGAATTGCACTCTTAATTTGTACACTTTGATGGAGCAAACTGTCAAGTTAGAGAGGACCCTGTGGCAAGAACTGAGGTCCTCAGTCCAACAACCTGAAGAACTGAATACTATCATTAACCACCTGAACCTGGAAGTGAACTCTTTCCCAGCAGAGTTTTGAGATGGTGAAAAACAGAGGACATTGATTGCCATCTGTGACAGATGATGTAGCAGGGGGTCCAATTTATCTGCACCCAGATTCCTGATCCAAACAAACTCTGAGAAAATAAATATATGATGTTTTAAATTAAGTTTTGATAAAATAAAGTGCAACAATAGATAACTACTTCAAAAAAGGAAAACTGGATGCATATGCTGATGAGCTTTCTTACCTAAAAGTACGTTCATTCATTCAAAGATACATGTTAGTCTTATTACCTCTCTTCCACAATTCCTTGATCTCTTTGACAATATCATATCCTTTATTTTTCATGTATGTCTGTATTAAAGTTTTCCAGAAATTTTGGAGTAAAAGTGAGCACAAGGTCCTTCAATTGATGAATGGATAAAAAAAACTGTGGCATATATATACAATGGAATATTACTCCACCATGAAGAATGATAAAATTATGGCATTTGCAGGCAAATGGATGAAATTGGAGAATATCATGCTAAGTGAGATAAGCCAATCTCAAAAAACTAAAGGACAAATGATCTCGCTGATAAGCGGATGAGGACATATAATGGGGGATGAGAGGGGTTAGCGTTAGGGTTAGGATTAGGTTTAGGGTTAGGGTTAAGGAGGGTGGTAAGAATGGAGGAAGGAAGGACTGTATAGAGGGAAAAGAGGGGTGGGAGGGGTGGGGGGAAGGGAAAAAAATAACAGAATGAATCAAACAACATTACCCTATGTAAATTTATGATTACACAAATGGTATGCCTTGACTCCATGTATAAACAGAGTAACAACATGTATCCCATTTGTTTATGATAAAAAAGAAACAAAGAAAAGTTAAAAAAAAAAGTGAGCACAAGGGGAAGTAGTGGGAATAAAAGAGAACTTGTTTATTTTTTTGCTTTGTTCTGTTTGGGTCTGAGGTAGGTGAACATAGGGTATGAGGATTTGCATCTTCCACAAATTCATATGTTGAAATACTAACCTTGTGATGATGGTGTTAGGAGCATGGTCTTTTAGATTTGATTAGATCATGACAGTAGAGTCCTCACCAAGGAGACTAGTGCCTTCCTCAGAGAGACACCAGAAGACCCCTTGTCCCTTCTACCATGTGAGAACACAAGGAGAAGGCATGATCGGTGATCTTGAAAGTGAGCCCTCCGAAGACACGAAACCTACCTTGATAGTGCACTTCCAAGTCTCTGGAATTCTAAAAACTAAGCCGTTGTTGTTCATAAGCTACCCAGTTTATATTTTGTTATAGCAGTCCAAAGGACAAAGAAAGAGATCCTATAGGACCTTATTAGACTTACATAAACATTCATAAGAGAAGAAGAGACAGATGACCACGGAGGTGGAAGAGACACCTGCAGAGAAGTTCTGGACCAGCCTGGAGACATCCAGAGGAGCACAGAAGGGGGCAGGTTTATCACTGACAGTGAGGCTAACACTATGTCCTTCACCTCTTAGAAGGTAGGAAAGAGGGGTAATTATTCAAGTGTGCTGGTAAATTTGCCAGGGAAAAGAGAAGAGATTGCATAATTCAGAGTATGAAATCTGCATATTATCAATATGGAATGATACAAATGTAATAAAGTATAACAAACTAGTAAAACATAAAGTCATTTACAATGAAATTGCCTCAATTCTTCTGTTTCACTTTGAGAGAACACAAATATGCTATTCATGGGTGCTATCTTCTATGTTCCACTGTGTAATCATTCTGAACATGTGAGGAAGTACAAGAAAATGTGTGCTTTTATCTGTCATCAGAGATAATTAAGTACTGAAATAGATTTAGTACTGAATCTGCAGCCAGAGAGCTAAAATTGAACCTGTACCTTCAAAGAATTACTTATGTTTTAACTTAGCCTCAAACACTGCTGTTTATTCATGCTACTATCAATTTGTGTTACCCAGTTATAAAGAATCAGCTTTATCCTTGCCTTTGATCCCTAAGGGCACTGAAAAATACCTTCTTTCACATGAACTCAAGAGGATGGTATCCTAGTCTAATTCTCTGAGGCTGCTGGCTTCCTGCCCAGATACCCCAAATGCAGGTCAGCTGGTGAAATGATCATGTTCTCATCTTCAAAAGAACAAATGATGCCCTTTTGCTGTATATACACTCCCAGGGCATGTTAAAACCCATCTGAGTTATAAGACAAATGGAAACAAAAAGATTCATGATAAAAGCTCCTATATACTGAAAATGTTTTTAAATACTAGTGAATTTCCCTTGCTATCTATGAGGAAGCTGTTATCAGAGAGAAGTAAAGTGAGAAAATGAGGACACACAGTGACTCATACCTTTTATGTAAAAGTGTTCTTATTATGGTGATGATTGTAATTTTTATCTTTTGTGCTGAAAGGTCTTTCATTGTACGTGGTTGGTAGGAAGGTTTGATATAATTCTTGACAAATTACAGTTGTTTACTCTATCATGATATCTATATATCTTGCAAACACTAATTTTGGCTATTCAGAATGGTCAGTTTTTAATCTTCTAGCAGAGTGGTTAAGAATGTGTGCTCTAACTGGGCATGGTGGCACAAGCCTGTAATCCCAGCAACTGGGGAGACTGAGGCAGGAGAATCACAAGTTCAAAGCTAGCCTCAGCAGATCAGAGAGGCACTTAGTAACTTAGCAAGACCCCATCTCTAAATAAAACATATATATATTATATATATAAATATATAAATAAATATGTGTGTGTATATATGTGTGTGTGTGTATATGTATATATATATATATATATAATATATATATATATATATATATATATAAGGGGCCTGGGGATGTGGATCACTGATTAAGCATCCTTGGGTTCAATCCTGGGTACCAAAAAAAAAAATGTGTGTTCTAAAGGCAGTTTTTTGGGGTTCATGTTTTACTCATATGAAGACACCATGAGCTTAAACAATGAACTATTCCACTTCTCATATATAAAATAGACTGTATGAAATGAAATGTATTTATATTACATTACATAGGAGCAATTTATTAATTTATATATGTTCAGCATCTGTGTAAGCCTGCTCAATCAGGATGGCCTATTGTCAATTTTCCTCATACAACTCTAATCCATGTTCTTAATAACAACAATGAAGACGCGAAAAATCTACTTACTAATCAGATATTTGTTGTTTCTATTATGTTTCCAAAACTATCCTGTCATTCAGAAATATAAAAGTAAGACAGAAAGGACCTCAAAGAGTTTACAAATATTATTCCTGAATTGTCAACAAGAGGTGTATTTCTTTTAAGCAGGTGCCATTTTAAACTGGTAACCTGTGTTTGGAACTGAGCAACCCTATAAGATTGAAGTTGGAGCAGGTGTAAAGTTAAAGATCAGAGGACACCAGGAAAATTCATCTCAGGGAAGGAGACCCAGAGAGATATAAGTTAAAAGAAACTGATAAATGAGCATTTATTAAATTTTGTGTTCGTAAACTTTTACAATGCAGATATATTATTGAAAAAAGCAATCTTTTCACAGTTTTTCTTCTAACATATACTGAATATTATCCTTTACCTTAGTATTCACCTGGTGTCTTGACCCTTCCCCCCCAAACTTAGAGGGCAACAGGTAAGTTTCCTAGGCAAAGCTTCAGATCCTCTTAACACAAATTTATTGCTGGTTTTTTTTTTTTTTCTATTGCTTTCCTGAGCTCAATTTGGAAAATCCATGCACTAATATATTGAATCAAGATGATATAATCTTGAAAATTCAGGAAAAATGGAAGAGTTCCTTGTTTTTCTGAATCTATTTCTATGATAACAGCACTGTTTCGTGCCTTCTAGATTCATAAAAAATTACTGAGAGAATAAGTAGGCCATGCCTTCTAAGTCAAGGAATTTACCAGCATCCACCTGGGCCAAGGAAGTTGGAGGACCTTAATCACACTTTTACCCTTCTCTGAACATCTTGCACTATAAGATGTTTCCTTGTTCAGTTGCTCATGCACTTAATGATTTATGAGTAAGTCTGAATACATAATTGAAGCAAGAACTTAATTAATGCTCAATGGATAAAAATAGAGCCCAAGGCCAACTGAATAATTTTAAGATATACCTGTGATGTTGCATTAGGTAGACAGGAGGCACACATCTTAGAGATCAGGAACAAATTGAAAGAGGAAGAAATGCAGTTGCGAAAAGTCAAACCTGAAATTTACTAAAAATTTTTTAAAGTAACAATGATAATGACAAATGCCTTGCTCAAAACTAATTCCCTACAATATGCTATTGCTAACATATGGGACAAAGATACAACTGAGGATTATACTACATTGTAAGTCTTTTTCAGTGAAAGAGGCAGAAGGAGAAAGGACAGAATGGGTACACTCTTATGAAATTTTAGTCCATGGTTGAAGTGATGCAGTTACCAACATCTGTCCATTCCTAAAGTATCCATCTAACCAAAGGTCTGTGTCTGATTCTGCATATTAATGAAATAGCTAATTTTCCCTGATGGAAAAGACCTGTGGTTTACAGCAGTAGCTATAAGGGAGTGAGAAGTATCCAGGGCTACATGGCTGCCACCCTACCAACTGCTTTGACTGAACAAATATCTATGTTTATACTTCACTTTAGTAAAGAAAGTATGTAGATTCTTCCTCTCAAAGATTGTTCTTTTAATTGATGTTTTGCAACATTTATTTGAAATTAAAATCTACTAAGATGAAAATATTTTTTCAAATGTAATATATGTTTGCATATAATATTTGTTTATGGTTGGCTTTCTTCCAACTCTATTCAAATTTTAAGCAAGATGTAAGCTCTGGGAGATTTTCTTTTCTGTTTTCTGGTATGCAGTATCTATCTTCAATTGTATGATTTAGAAACAAATTAGTTTGTCCTGGGTATTAAAGTTGGCAGACATTATTGAAAAACAAAACAAAACTAAACTACACTAACCAACAATCCAGCAATAATTCTCAGGTAATCCCACCCCTTTCCCCAGAGGATTAAAATAATAGCTCATCAATTGTTTTTGCAAGAATGTCAATAAATCCAGCTTAAATCACAGCCATGAATTCTTTAATCTTTGGGATCAATTTGTGTGAGGAGGATAAAATTTTCAGAGACATAGTGGAATACCCCAGCCTATCAAAAACATTACCTTTAGTACAAACCAATTATTCATCAGAAGAAAGAGAATACAGTCTCAGAGCTAGACTATTATTTCAGATCCAATTTCTAGTTATCTCTCGAATATTTTTGCTGTCACAGAAAAATATGTTGGCAAATGCACAACATTGATCCAGTGTTCAAAGACATTTTTCAGAATCTCCCTCAACAAAAAGAAATATACAAACTCTACCAAAATTGCATAACACTATTCTCTACCTGATATAGTTTTATATGTTCGTAAACATTATTGCTCACAGACAAGTTTCAATGTGATTTAATACTACAGTGCACAACTGCCGGTTTTTTTTTTTTTTTTTTTTTTATAAAAAGAGGTTTAAACTTTTGATACCAATACAAATACTTTAAAACTGCTTATAGTTAGAAAAATGTTCTCAAATATGGACCTGTTTTCTAATCTCTCCTCATTAGTCTTTTGGTCATCCTTGTCTCATTGCCATGTAAATCCATTCTTTTGGGTTTTGTTTCTCTTTTTGTTTTCTACATTCTCATTCCTCTTATTCTGCAGAAGTCCACTTTATTACGACTGAGAGAGCTTGTTTGAAAATAAATCCGATCTTCACCAAAGGTGTTTACTGAATGCCTGCTATGTATCAAGCATTTTGTAGATACTGGGAACATATGGATAAATATCAGTAAGGCATAAACCCTTAAGAAGCTTGCTGGGTTTCTAATTATTTGTTCACTCCTTATTTTGGCATACGTAAATCTCAATTTCAAACCTGATCTCTGCAGTTTGATTTCTCTTTATTGCACTTCATGCACTCAATCCTCTATTCACACTGGACTTCTTTCCTAACTCTGTCCTTTCATTCCTCTGTGTTTTTGTCCCTGGCATATCTCTCTCACCCAAAATGAAATTCCTCCTTTGCCATCTGTCAAAAAACCATCTACCTTGAGTCCAAGGTCAAAGTTTTATTCGACTCAGTAAAATATTTCCTAAATCCCAATGTAAGAGCCATTCCCTCCTCCTCTGAACTCCCTGAGTATTTTGTTCTTTCCTCACTCAGATTATTTAAATTATATCACAAAGTTACATTTTTCACTTCAGATGAAAATTAAGAACATTTAAAATTTTAATGTTGTAAAAGACTAATGTGAAATAAACAGTGTTGTACATTAAGTAAGTAATACGTCAGGAAAAAGGAATATAAGTGCTGTGTCTTTTCACAGCAGAGTAGACTAGAGGGATGGGGAAAGATAATGGTTTACTTTGCAATAGTATTGAAAAACACATGTGCCAAATGTAAGAAGAAGAAACAACACTGCTTTGTACAACCACAATATATAAATTTTTTTTTCAAACAGTTAATTTTGCAGGATACTGAAATTCCTGGTACTCAAGAAACTCATATTAGCATATCAAAGAAATAAGAGACTTATTTTTTTTCAAATTACACTAGAGCATTCAGAAAACGTGGTTGCTCTTGTAGGCAAATCACTTGAAAGGAATCCATTAAAGTAAGTAAGGAGAAAGTTTGAAAGCTGGTAAATTCAAGGACACACGTGTTGAAATAAATATCTAGTGAGGGTTAATGTAAATGGACCACATGCACTTAATTATATTAAAATCTCCCTGAGGTGAACAAAGAAAAGTTAAAATCATTAAAAATAAAGAACTCATAAAAGTCACAGCGTAGGAGGAAGTAGAGTGTAGTATTCAGTTTTGTGTATTAATTTAGTTATGTTAGTGTCCCCAGTTATTCAATCAAATACTAATCCAGGTGTTACCGTGAAAACATGTGGTTAAAGTCCATAAACAGTGGACTTCAATTAAGGGAATGATTTCAGTTAATCTGGCTGAGTCAGCTTTAGTTAGTTGAAAACGTTGAACTGATACTTGACTGATGAGGAAGATATTCTTTCTGGACATCAGTCTTGGCACATGCCCCAGCGTTGCAGCCTGCTCTTCTTGATGGCCTGCCTTAAGGATTTCAGATTTTCACTGTCACCTCCCAAATCATATAAGCCTATTCCTTGTAGTTAAAATCCCAATA
Organism: Sciurus carolinensis; assembly: GCF_902686445.1. Taxonomy (NCBI): domain Eukaryota; kingdom Metazoa; phylum Chordata; class Mammalia; order Rodentia; family Sciuridae; genus Sciurus; species Sciurus carolinensis. Next base: position 144,725,297 of record NC_062216.1, read on the forward strand.
TATATTTCCTACTGTTCTGCTTCTGTAATTGAATCCTGATTCATATATAGAATTCAATGCCCTTATATGTCATATTTGCAATTCCTTTCAGTCAATATGTAATCATTCGGCAAGTAATATTAGAATTATGAGCAATTAAGTTACTTCTCATCATTTGGTAAATCATCTGTTCAGTCAAAATGATTACCATCTCCTGGATGAGTAACTTATCATGACCAGATTTAAACTCTTGATCTTGCATCCAAACAAGTTCTTCTTCCAGTTTTCCTAGTCTAAATTGATCCATCGTGGTCCATCCTAGAAACCTGACAGTCATCTCTAGCATTTCTTTCTTTCTCATCTTCCTCGTAAAGTCCATCACTGTTAACCACATCAATTCCAGAAATTTACACATAAAGAATTTAGGGAAGGTATGTGTGCACAATCTCCAGTTGGTAAAAAACTGGGCATAATGAGTTTTTTACATAGAAATGAGAGAATGACAACGGCTGATTACCAGAATACAGCACATTAGCTCCCTCCTCTCTCTTTGCATGATCACTATCTCAGTCTATTTTTTCATTTATCAGATATCTTTGTTCTTACTTCCTCACAAGATCTTGAGTAAATTCTCCAATCTTCAGATTCATAGTGTCTCTAGATACGTCATGTTATGGTTTAGATATCAGGGTTCCCTAAAAGTTCCTGTCTGAGACAATTTAAGATGTAGAGGTAAAATGATTCGGTTATGACAGCCTTAACCCAATCAGAGCATTAATCCCTGGATAGGGATTAAGTGAGTGGTCATTATAGGCAGGTAGGGTGTCACAGGAGGAGGTGTGTCATTGGGGGAGAATCTTTGGGCTTTATATTTTGTCATTGTCACTCTTCCTGTTTCCTGGTGCCAATCTCCTGCTACTTTCCTCAGCCCCACACTTCCACCATTATGTTCTGCCTCACCTTGAGCCTCGAGGAATGGAGTCAGCTGTCTATGGACCAAGACCTCTGCAAGTATGAGCCTCAAATAAATTTTTCCTCCTCCAAAATTGTTTTTGTTGGGTCTTTTGATCACAGGAAAAAATTTTTAAAATGATAAAAAAGAACTGGCTAAACACCTTGATTCAGTGCCTTGCTTAAATCTCTTGGAAACATCTGAGAATATTTTTCAATCTACTTAGTAAAACTCATAGTAATGCAGTGATGCTTATAATTGTTAGTATCTCTCCCATTAGTCCATAAGCTTTATAGGTTCATTGTCAGGTCTGTTTTCTGTTTCTTTGGAAGGAGATGTATTTTTAACTTTCTAATTGAAGGATAAAATTAAGAAGGAAGAGTAGATTTATCACAAGTGTGGAGCCCGATGAACTCTGATATATAGAACAGCTATGTAGCAAAATCCAAGATCAAGGGACAGTTTATTACTAACACTATGGAGTTTTCCTCATGTTCTATTCCTGACTCTTGGCTTCCCCCATGGGCCAACTATTATCCTGAATTTAACAACATAGGTTAATTTTGACCTTTTTGTACCTTATATGAATGGAACACAGTGTCTGCTCTAAGGCTGATAAAGTTTTTCAGCATTAAGCTTGTGAGGTCCACCTGCAGTACCTCAGGCAATTGTTAAATTGTTTAATTTCATCAGAGTATAGTACTCCATTGTACAGGCATATCATGATGTACTACCCATCTTACTGGATGATATTGATTATAAGAGATTTATCAACAATGATACCACTCAAATCTTTTACGTAGTGAGATTTTTATTTGTATATATATATATATATATATATATATATATATATATATATATATATAGTCAGTTACTTTTAGGTGAAACTGGCCTAAGTACTGGAGATACCATAAGATTATTTTTTCTAGAAGTAATATTGATAAAGTAATATGAGTGTATACTCTTAGATTATATTTTCAAAACAACAAATTGTCAACTTTCAAATCAAAGTTTCCGTTTTCTCCCTTTTTAATTTTTTAATTTGTTATTTTTAGTTATGCATGACTGTAGGGTGTATTTTGACATAGGGTACAATCTATTACAATTTTGGTCTCATTCCTCTTGTTGAACAAGATCTCCATAATGCTTTCCAGAGTGGTTGCACCAGTCTGCAGTCCCACCAGCAATATATGAGTGAATCTTTTTCTCCACATCCTCGCCAACATTTATTGTTACTTGTATTCTTGATAATTGTCATTCTGACTGGAGTGAGAAGGAATCTCAGTGTAGGTTTAATTTGCATTTCTCTAATTGCTAGAGATGTTGAACATCTTCTAACATAGTTTTTGACCATTTATATTTCTTCTTCTTTGAAGTTCCTGTTCAGTTCCTTGGCCCATTTATTGATTAGGTTATTTGGTGCCTTAAGTTTTTTGAGTTCTTTGTATATCTTGGAGATTAATGTTCTATTTTTGACATGTCTTTTCACGAACATATGAATGGTTTTATTGTGAGTATATATTTAGAAATAGAAATTGTAGACCATCAAACATATGTATTCAGCTATATTCAATACCTCCAAATGGGTTCTGAGAGTGGTTGGATCAATTTCTGAGTCTCAATTTTTCTGAACACTTGGATTCAAATTTTTTCATTTAATCATTCTAATGAATACAGATGTACATAGTAGAATATGATTATTGCTTTAATTATTATCCTAATCATTAATATGATCAAGCAATTTTTCATTTGTTTTAAATATATAGAGATAGAATTAAATATATAGAGAGATTATTTATATGTATTTTCTTTTCAGTAAATATCTGTTCATATTTTGTTTATTTGCAATTTGTATGTCATTTTTATTTACTAAAGAAGTTCTTGTGATGAGTATGTATTTATGTCGCTGTACAGTTTATTCTGTATATATGGTGACTATTTTTGTCCACTCTATCTGATCCGCTTGCAGACTAGTTGTGGTATTTTTTTAATGACCAGAAGTTCTCAATATTAACATAGTTCAATATATTATTTTCTTCTTATATGTTATTTTTATGTGTTTTATTTTTGTTATTCTAAGGTCACAAAGATGTTTGATCTCTTCTTCAGAATGCTCTATCAAATTCCCCTTAAAAACCAGAACAAGACAGGGATGTCCTCTTTCACCAATTCTATTAAACATTGTCCTTGAAACTCTAGCCAGAGCAATTAGACAAACCAAAGAAATTAAAGGGATAGGAATAGGAAAAGAAGAACTCAAACTATCCCTATTTGCTGATGACATGATTATATATTTAGAGGAACCTGGAATTCCACCAGAAAACTTTTAAAGCTCATAAGTGAATTCAGTAAAGTAGCAGGTTACAAGATCAATGCTCATAAATCTAATGCATTTTTATACATAAGTGATGAATCTTCAGAAAGAGAAGTTGTAAACTACCCCATTCACAATAACCTCGAAAAAAATTAAATACTTGGTAATCAATCTAACAAAAGAGGTGAAAGACCTCTACAATGAGAACTACAGAACACTAAAGAAAGAAATTAAAGAAAACCTTAGAAGATGGAAAAATCTCCCATGTTCTTGGATAGGCAGAACTAATATTGTCAAAATGGCCATACTACCAAAAGTGCTATACAGATTCAATGCAATTCCAATTAAAATCCCAATGATGTACCTTACAGAAATAGAGCAAGCAATCATGAAATTCATCTGGAAGAATAAGAAGCCCAGAGTAGCTAAAGCAATCCTTAGCAGGAAGAGTGAAGCAGGGGATATCACAATACCAGACTTTCAACTATACTACAAAGCAATAGTAACAAAACAGCATGGTATTGGCACCAAAATAGACAGGTAGATCAATGGTACAGAATAGAGGACACGGACACAAACCCAAATAAATACAATTTTCTCATACTAGACAAAGGTGCCAAAAATATGCAATGGAGAAAAGACAGCCTCTTCAACAAATGGTGCTGGGAAAACTGGAAATCCATATGCAACAGAATGAAACTAAACCCATATCTCTCACCATGCACAAAAATCAACTCAAAATGGATCAAGGACCTTGGAATCAGACCAGAGTCACCCTTCATCTTATAGAAGAAAAAGTAGGTTCAAATCTTCAATATGGCTTAGGATCAGACTTCCTTAACAGAACTCCCATAGCACAAGAAATAAAAGCAAGAATCAATAACTGGGATCAATTCAAACTAAAAAGCTTTCTCTCAGCAAAGGAAACTATCAGCAATGTGAAGAGAGAGCCTACAGACTGGGAGAAAATCTTTGCCACTCACACTTCAGATAGAGCACTAATTTCCAGAATATATAAAGAACTCAAAAAACTCTACACCAAGAATACAAATAACCCAATCAATAAATGGGCTAAGGAAATGAACAGACACTTCACAGAAGAAGATCTTCAAGCAATCAACAGAAATATGAAAAAATGTTCAACATCTCTAGTAATAAGAGAATTGCAAATCAAAACTACCCTAAGATTCCATCTCACCCCAATTAGAATGGCAATTATCAAGAACACTAGCAACAATAGGTGTTGGCGAGGATGTGGGGAAAAAGGTACACTCATACATTGCTGGTGGGGTTGCAAATTAGTGCAGCCACTCTGGAAAGCAGTATGGAGATTCCTCAGAAAGCTTGGAATGGAACCACCATTTGACCCAGCTATCCCACTCCTCGGACTATACCCAAAGGACTTAAAATCAGCATACTACAGAGATGCAACCACAACAATGTTCATAGCTGCTCAATTCACAATAGCCAGATTGTGGAACCAACCTAGATGCCCTTCAATTAATGAATGGATAAAGAAACTGTGGTATATATATATATACACAATGGAATATTACTCAGTCATAAAGAATAATAAAATTATGGCATTTGCAGGCAAATGGATGCAGTTGGAGAATGTCATGCTAAGTGAGATAAGCTAATCTCAAAAAACCAAAGGACGAATGATCTTGCTGATAAGCGGATGATGACACATAATGGGGGTGTGAGGGGGACAAGAATGGAGGAAGGAGGGACTGTATAGAGGGAAAAGAGGGGTGGGAGGGGTGGGAGGAAGGGAAAAAATAACAGAATGAATCAAACAACATTACCCTGTGTAAATTTATGATCACACAAATGATATGCAATTACTCCATGTACAAACAGAGAAACAACACGTATCCCATTTGTTTAGAAATAAAATAAAAATAAATAAATAAATAAATAAATAAATATAAAAAAAGAATGGTGTATCAATTTGTCTTCAACAGTTATATTTGAAATCCATCTGGAATTGATTTTGCTTATTTTACAAACTATGCAATTCATAGATATAAGCACTAGGCAAAAGTTATTTAATCAATATTTTTAATAACTGAATAAGTAAATGAATGAGAACATTGGTTTGAATCATTTCTAAAACTGTAAGACATGTAGGATCATGTATACACAGCTGACAGTGTAAGTTAGGGGGGCTATTCAAAATTCTATTTCCAACTACATTATCTTTTCTCTTATATAATATTACATTGTTATGTTCTATCTTCCATTGCAGTTAGAGGCAGCCTTGTAGCAGTATTTTTGGCCAGTGAGATATAAGAAAAAGTTAGCTGTCATCATCCTTTCTTTTTCTTTTGCTCTTGGACTATAATAGACACATATGTGTGCCTGAAGGCACAGTAACTATCTTCTGACCATGAGGTTACAAGAATAAAGGAAAAAAAATCTATGTGCAAATTATTTAAGAAAAATATTAAAGCACAAATATAAAATGAGCCCTGGTCCCCAATAGCTTTATGGAACATCTATACTAACTATATACCTAAATACTTTAAAATAGATAACAACAACAAAAAGAAACCCACTTGTGACGTTTGATTTTGTGGCATATATAGGTTTACTTATCTCTTATTGGCAACCAAAGCATAACCAAATGAGACCAATCTACATTTATGAGAAATTTGAGAATGCCATAAAGTTTTAAAGAATACACTTTCTCATCTACCTTGAATGAAGACTTGGGGACTAACTTTCTTCACCTTGCTGTGCTCATATACATTAGAAAGTCCTGACCTGAACCCTGAATCCTGACTCTCTAGTCTACTAGCTGTTTGTTTCTTGAGAAACCTACTAAATAGCAGTCACAGATTTTTTAATTGCTCAATTTAAAAGAATGGAAAACTTCTTTGAGAGTTTAGCTTATGGTAATGTATAAAAGACACCTGATATGAGGTAAGCGGTCAAACATGTTAGGTATATCCCTTCATATCCCCCTCCCATGGACCTTTCTTTAATTTATTTATTTATATGTAGTGCTGAGAGACAAATGCAGTGCCTCACACGTGCTAGGCAAGCACTCTACCACTAAGGCACAACCCCAGGTTCTCCCTTCATTTTTAATTACAGTAAATTTAAAGAACATTCTTGAGAAAAGTGTCAAGCAAATAAGAAATAAACAGAAACAAATGGAAAATACTTTTTTTTCCTGAATAAGTTACTACATTAATAAAGATGTGCATTAGAAACACATTTTGCCCAAATGGCATCTCTCTGTGAAAATATATGATATATATATGACATATTTGAAATTCAACTGAAACATCTTTGACCTTATAGAAAAAGGGCAGGGACATTTTTTGTCATTTATGATATTAAATATTACCTGTAATCACAAATTTGAATTATTTTGTGGCACAGATTTAACAAGTTAACATGGATAAAGGAAGTTTATGATACTTCCAAAGATACAAAAGCTTTTATCAGAGAGTTTCATCCCTGATAGAATCAGGAAGTGCATTTCATATTACTAGGAAAACAACTCTAATTATTCGATGGGAAAATTAATTACTTATCCAAATATCTAGGACCTTAGGGGAAATGTTTTATGATGCTTTCATATTGTTTATCAAAAAGGTATTAAATTTAATTTTGAAATTTATTATCTCATATCTGTAACCCGTGTATGTGACAATGCGTTAATTAAAGCAAAATTATCTTTTTTGGAATAGACAATTGAATCATATCTTAAATCAGTTTATACTAATACAGCAAACATTGATTCAAATATTTTGTTTATTTTCAGGCAAGACAGATGAGGAACTACAAAGAAAAATAAGAGAGATTTCATGAAAAGACTGAAATGCACTTGAAATTGATAAAGCACCAATTTTAGACAGCACACAAACATTAAGAAGATTAAGAGAAAAGAGCAAAGAAATCAGTAAACCTCTAACTGACCTTTTAAAAATTTAATTAGGCTTAGAAATGTTCTCAAAGAAAGAAAAATAACAAGTCTTTCTGCCTTTGTCGTCATTGTTATTGTTCAGGAATAAATCAAGAAATTTTATTTTAATCAATTGAAGATATGCATTTCAGAAAATCAGTGGGCTGTACTGGAGCAAATGTTTGCAAAGCTTATTACTACACAACCCAGTTATTTCAATATTGAGAAGAGAAAGTCATGCCAAATTTTAATACTTTATAGGAAATATTACAGCAATCGCACACAAGGGAATTCAGAATCTGTTATAAAAGTGTCACCATTAGTTTCCTACAGAAAATTCTGTCAAGACTTTGAAAACTGAAAATAAAACATAATCAAAACTTCAGAGCAGCCTATCAAGTGGCTCAGTACATATATCTGATTCTCTTTGTAAAAAGCAATCTGATATTTCTATAGGAAGAACATGGGAAAAATGATAATAGCTTATATTTAGCATGTGTTCCTGCTAAGGCACATTCACATTTGTTATATAATTTGAGTCATTAAATAACTTCAAAATATATAGCAATTAATATGCCCCACTTTACTAATTAAGAGGTGTATTCCAATAAGCCCCGGAGATTATGACTTTGGAATAGAATTCAGTTCTCCTCACTATTAATATGAGGTTATCATTTTTTTTAACTATGGAAGGAAATAACATCAGAATTCAGTCAGTTTTAAAAAGCTCTCTGTACAGTATATTAGAGGTAAACAGAAAAAATCCAGATGATGGATGAGGCTAAAGGAAATCATTCATGGCCTGAAGTTATTAGTGTATTGTAATGTACTTTTCCTTTACAGTACACATTTCTGAATTTCACAGTTGTACTACCAAATGCTAATCCATTTGTAAATAGTATTTGGAATAGTTATAACTACTCAATGTCATAACTACTCAATGAAAGGTTGAACTGAATAGTTAATGTAAGCCATGGAACAAGATGTGATTTCTATAAAAACCTTAATATGAGATCAGCAGACACACATAATTACTGCACATTTCGTGGGACATGTAGGAAATTTGCTTCCTAGAGATGCAAAAGAATGAGATCAAGGCAATAAACAGTTCACTTCTGATGGGTACACAATGCTAGGAGTGAGCATGTGAAAATAATTGCAAATATGAATAACAGGTATGAATAAAATGTGTTGGAAATAAATAGCATCAGTCTATGCCTTATGAAATACAAATAGTTCTTCCTTTTCACACTCCCAACATTCTTTCCCTATCTTTATGCCGATGATGAAAGAAACCTCAGTTATTATGGGTTCTCCCATATCTTAGGTACTCATGGATACAAATCTGAGGCTTCTGAATGCTACTGCATCAGGCTTGGTATGAAGACCATTAACATGTCTGTAAACCTCATGTTTGGGAAACAAGACCTTAGGGGCACCTTTTGGCTTCCTGAGATGCTGTCATGAACACTAGCACAGCCTCCCCAAGGAGCTGATTATGTTATTTCTAGGCTCAGGCTGGAAACACTGAAAATAAAAATTCAAGAATTAAGATTATTAATACTTTCCTGATGGCTTATGAGACCCAGCTGATCTCAAGTTTGTAGATCAACTGTTCCTTTGCAAGGTATAGGAGACAAAATCAAGGTTAAAATTTAACAGAGAAATTTCAATTCATCCCTATGTAGTTGGGGACGATGGACATCATTATCCTTAGTGGGTGAATTGGAAAAATATAAGGTAATTTATGTCTCAGTTGGGCTATGTATGGAGAAAAATATTATTGAAGGAAGGAGTCTTCTCTAAGAATACCTAGCTATAAACTATAGTTGTAGCAAGTGACCACAAAATGCAAGCATGTAATTTAGTTTTAAATAGTTCAAGATAAGTAATGCATCTTGAAGATTTAGCAGAAACAAAGAATATTCCCTTAAAAAATGCCCATGAGACCCAGAATTCACATTATTTCTACATACAAAATTCAAAGATATAGAATAATAAATTTTAAAAATATTAAAATTACAAATGATCCAGACTGATATAAAAATAGGAGACGACTTTGGAATCAGACTCAAGGATACAACATACAATGGCACTATCAAGCATTAAAGGAAAAAATGCTAAAAATGTTTACCATGTAAAAAATAGAATGAAGTATATGATTAATAAGTAACATAGTTGTCATCACTGATTAGGAAGACTAAAAAAGAACTACATTATTCTCATATAAATGTTTCAAATATAAGTAACAATTTAAATTAGAAACTCAATAGTGTTACTGAGTGGGTGAGAATTACAAACCACCATGCATATTGAGCCAAATTGAAAGGGAAAAAAGGGTTCTTTACTGAGCATGACAAGCAAGGGGTGATTGGGAGCAGGTTAATGCCTCAAAGAACTCCCAGAACCTGAATTTTGGAAGTACAGAGTTTATAAAGGCAAAAACCACAAGAACAATTGAGGCACACGTAGGTCAGAAAGACCCTGTTGAGACAGTCGTTTTGATTACATGAGAGAATTGTTTTGATTACGCATTTCAGAGTCATTTTGTTACACATCAAGACCATAGTCAGGGATTCGGGAAGGTCCTACTGTACTGTCAACATAGATATAGCTGTCAGGAGGCTGAAAAGAAAACTTTATAAGCAAGCATATAATGGAGTCAGGTCAGAACAAAATGATATTACTTTGGGTCTTTTCCATTTCAATAGATGTTTTATATAGATACTGATGAAGAGAAAGCTGTAGAAACTGAATACAGATCTGTCTGAACAAATTACATCTAACAAAGCATAGAGAAACAAAGACGTGGGAAAAGAGTTAAGATATGTAAAGAACAGAAAGGTCTAATGTGTGTCCAAGTGAGCTAAATATGAAATAAGGAAGAATGTGGAGGGATATTAAAGGAGGTAATGTTCCAAAATTCATGAAAGAAAGCAAATTCCAATAGAGAAGCTCAACAGTTCCCAATGAGGATAAATTAAGCAAAGCCGAGGTGAAAACATAATGAATATGCTTAATATTAAAACCAAGAGAAGATGATTAAAACAGTTAGAAATGAAAGATTTTTAACAGGAAAAACAATAAAACTGACCTCTCAACCAATCACTGGAAGTTAAAAAGTAATAGAATCATGTCTTCAAACTTCTGGAGGGTAGTATATGACCAGTAAAAATATCTCAAAAATGAAAACACAATGACGGTATTAATTGACTGTCTGACTGTTACTACAGGAGATCCTAGAAGATAGATTCAGGGGTGGGAAGGATTATGTTGGGTAGATATCTAAAAAGAAAAAAACGTTGAGAAAGTACTTGGGTAAATTTAAATAAATGTCAAGTTCATAAAACATAAACCAATTTACTTAGTCAAAGAAAGAAATAGGAAAAATGCTGTATAATAATTGCACATTGGTGGCAATTACATAGAGGAAATCACTAAATGAAAAGATTCTAAGGTCCTTGCATTTTCATAAACTGCATAAAATATATGATTGATGTTAGTCTTTTGAAAGTTAGACAAGCATGTAACCACTAAATGAATATAAATAGTCCATATAACTTCTAATCTCTTTGGGGACAAAGTGGATTAAGATAACAAAACAAAAATCAATCAGTTCAAATCAAGCAAGAAAATAAGGAAAAAACAGAAATAGTTTAATATCGGCAGAAACAAGATGACAGACAAAAACCAAAATGAGTACATTTATATCAATATATTTATATCTAATAAATACAAGAGTTGAAATTATGCCATTAAAACACTAAAATTGTCACAGCAGACTTATTTACCTAAGATATGTGTAAGAGACCTCAGAAATACTGAAAGAAAATGATAGAAAAAGATAGATGTACCAGAAAAATACCAAACCAACAAACAAAAAAATCTTAAGTAACTCGACTGAAACAGAATAAGAATGAAGATAAAAAGCATTTATAGAGATATACACCCAGACACACGACTCCTGTACAGTGACTTACGGTTAAATTCACCTGTATAGTATAACAATACTAAACTAATTTTTACCTAGCTTTAAGCTATATCTGAAAATATCAGAATTGAATAGTTGGACAAATCTACTACCCCCATAGGTTATTGGAACACATTTTCTCATGAATAACTCATGCAAACAAAATGTTGGAAATTGCAATGAAGATTTGAATAACAAAATTGCATTAGAAAAGGAAACAGATAAACTTAGAAATCTCATTGATTCCTACTTTTTAAATTTTGAAAAATTTAAAGCAAAGACTAAAATAGAACTAAATAATTCTCATATAAATGTTTCTGCAAGTAATGATGTAGGGGTCAGGCTGCTTCCCTTCTGTGACTTTACCATTTTCTAGGAGAGGGCTTTCTCAGCTGGGGGCAAGTTTGAATCCTGTGGGAAATTTGTCACTGTCTGGAGACATTTTTGGTTGCACACCTGGGTGCTATTGGCATCTAGTGCACAGAGACCAGGGATGCCACTAAACATTCACTGATGCACAGGACAGTCACACAACAAAGGATTATCTGGTCCCAAATGTCAATAGTACTAAGGTTGAGAAACAGATCTGTAACTCAAAATCTTCTGTTGGATCTTTTGCATCCTGCCAGCAAATAGGGAGATTAGATTTCCATTGGGATAGTTTTTATGGATGAGGTCTAGATGTTACAGTTATGTCTAGCATCCAGAACTACCTCAATTCCTCAGAAAAAAAAGATAAGAAAAATCCCAAGAAAAAGATGGAGGTGAGTCATATATAACAATGTATGAATAAAAATGGGCTATACATATGAGTATGTACTCATATACCTAATATCATTGGTATATAAAAATTTAAAGCATATGGAGATTCCATATGACCCTTCTCAAACTGACATTAATGTCCAAATATTTAATTTTTGCAAAGATGTGAAAAAGAGGAATTTCCTATACTTTGACTGATTGTAAACTTGTATATCCAAGGTAGAGACCAATTTAATATTACCTGTTGTTGTAAAAATGCACAGATTTCATTGCCAAGGTTCTCAACTAGATTTTAATCCTCTACTAGATTTAAATCAGTTAGGGCTGTGGCTCTCAACACTGTCTGTGGGAACAATTGCCTGGGGAACTTTACAAGGCATCAGTGCATGGGTCCCCTTGCAGTTACTAACTCAACTAGGCTGGAACGGGTCCTCAAGAAAGGGATTCTTTTAAAAGCTTCCCAGATAACTGAAATGTTGTTACAGTTAAAATACATTTCCTCGGAATGTATTTTTCTGTGTACATATCTGCATTATTTGTAACAAAATATAAACAATCAAAAGTCACACAGGTACACACTAATTGGTAACTACAACCATACATGCTTGAAAGAGACAAATAATGGGGTTTGATAATACAGTGAAATTTTATACAACAGAAAAAACAAATCTGCAGCTGGACCTGTCTGGAATGGAATTTTAGAACAAAATTAAACTTTATAGAACATTTTGAACAAAAGTGATTCAAAATACCCTAATACATGCCTGTGTATACCATACAGTTTTCTTTCTTTCTCTCTCTCTCTCTCTCTCTCTCTCTCTCTCTCTCTCTCTCTCTCTCTCTCTGTATACCAAAATTGAACAATATATCCTGTAGTAAAATTCCAAAGGGAGTGGGGGGGAAAGCAAAGGAATGATTAATTCAAAATTCAGGGTATGGCGACTTCTCATGGAACTAAAACAGTTCATTTCATGGTTTTTTCTTTATTTTTAAGTTATGCATTAGGCATAGAGTGCATGTTTTATTATGTCCTTTAAACCAAACATATGACTTCTGTACACTCTTATTTTTAATATGTTTCAAAATAACTTTAAGTGAAAAAAAATACAAAAAAATCTTTGAATCCACCAAAAAGATAAAAATAATGAAATGTTCTCATTCCTTTTATGTATCTATCTCTCCCCCAAAATAGAACACCAATTAACTTCTGTCTAGTGGTGGGTTTCCCAGATGCAAAATCTTTATTTTCCTCCACAAAGTAATATCTAGCTAAGAGATTTATATTTCCCTCTGATCTTGAAGACCTGGGGTATGCATCTGTGAATAAATGTAGTTTTTATCCTCCCAACCTGTTGATACTGCTGAAGAGAATCAGGACCATGTCCCATTTTCCCCGTGTTGAAGATTGAACACCAGAGAAACACCAAGTCAAGAGCAAAAGGTTTATTTAAAGAATAGAAAAAAGAGAGAGAAAGACTCCTCTGCAGAGGCAGAGAGGGAGTACAAGTTGGAAGTTGGTGCCTGAGGAAGGTGGGGGTGTCCTGTCCCTTTTATAGATTTTTAGATTTTGTTTGTTCCCATGCCCCCCTTTCCTCTTATCTGACCAAAAGGTGAAGTGATCCAAGGACTAGAACAAGTACACCCAGGAGTACAGGCAAGAAGGGAGCAGCCAAGGGCATTCTTAGCAACTCTCCTGCAGGGAGGAACACTTCCCTGGAGGCAGGTAACCCTGGCAACAGGTTGGAGGAGGCAGGAGGACTCTGGAGGTATTAGCATTTTATTCCCTTTCCTTCTGTACCAACTCCCATTTTTCTGACCTGACCCAACCATACATTACCTATACTGACTGTCCTTTTGCCGCTGGCCCTTATTATCACCATCCCATCCAGAGGGGTTTGGGTGGGAGTTTGGTAATTAGTTACTTTTGGCATAATTATAGTTACATAGTGAATAGATTTGGACAAGAAGAGTTGACTGATTCTCAACCACAAATTTTTAGAATTACTTTTCTTATTGCTAAGATTTTCCAAGTTTCTAGGTTGTCCCAGTTGAGAGATAACCCCTGTGCCCAGTCTCACCATGCAGGTAGGATACTATTATAACTTGAGCCACATGCCTCTCAAAACCTAGGATTTATCATGGTTTTAAGGTTGCATTTGAAGTTTCTTGTTGATTTTCTAGCTGCCTGGGGATAGACAACTTTAGGTAGAGATTGAACCTAGTGTGTTAGCTTGTCTTTCTGATCTCCTTTTGTTGCTCTGAGGGCAAACAGGTCATATTTCACATGTGTTCTCTTCAGTGTATAGCGATCTTCCCCGAAAGAGCAAATAAAAGACAAAGACTGAAGGGCTTCCTTACAATCTTTGCCAACATTTTGTAAACGCTCCTCTTCTGAAGTTGAGTAGAACTCTTTAATCCCCACCATGGTTCACAGATGTTGCATCAGACCAGGGGTTGGTTATGAGATTAAGGGGTGTGTGCACTTGGCAGTGGATGTGCATCCCTGCACCTTTTTAGCCTCCTCTCAGGGAATGCTGTTCATACCTGATTTACAAATATTCCCCTGAATTGCCACTGCTTTAACAAGTTTCAAAAACTCCTGACTGGCAGGGTCTGGTTTGCTCTATCTTCCTGTTAGGTCTTTTGATTTTCAAAATGGAGTTACTTTGGCCTAAAGACCTAATACTTACAAGGGATAGTAAGTTCTGCAACGTTGTATATGGTGATCAGCATTCTGTCTAGGTTCCTTCCTGCTCTCACCTGTTGAAATTAAACCCAATCCATGCCTTCTGAATCTAAAACCCCTGGACTAGGGTTCTCTGTGCTTTAGGATCTAATTTGACTTTAAATCAAGTTTTTTTTTTTTTTTTCTTTCTAAATCAGTGTTCTTTCAGCATTCTCTGACAAAGCCCAGAAACTACGATGTTCCATTTCTAAAGTTATTTCCTTGATAACCTGTTCTTCATTCTTTTTGATTTGCTAAAACAAACTATCATAGACTGGGTAGGTTATAAACAACAGAATTTTTTAAATTTCAGGTCTAGAGACTGGGATGGCTAAGATCAAGGAGCTGACCGAGTTGGAGTCTGATGAGGGCCTGTTCCTGCTTCAAGGATGGTCAACTTCTAATTGAGTTCTCACTGGTGAAAAGGCAAAGGAAATCTCTAGGGTCCCTTTGAGGACATTGAGGACTCTGTCCTCTCAACCTGATTACCTCTCAAAGGCCCCGCCTCTTAACACCATCATCTTGAGGGATAGAATTTCAACATATGAATTTTGATGGGAAATAAACACTCTGTTCATTGCACAGGGATTTCTCAAAGACCTCTGTGGTACTCATTCCCTAAGTATCAGTCAGTTCATGACTCCAGGTATCTGTTATTAATGTGTCATGTTAGTAACGAATGCTCAATAAGATTTCCTTGCCTTTCTCCTGCTGTGACATTTTCTTCTCTTGAAACCCTCCATTTCTGGAAGGTCATTGCTTCTGCAGGAGTAAAATAGCCTACAGAGCAGTTGGCAGCATACCCAGGCTTGGTGTACCTGGATCCCTGGACCCTCAGAATTCCAACAATATTGTTTATTACATGTCCGTATCTCTCCAGGGAGAGATCACCTTTGGAATCTTTGACACTCTGCCTCCTTCTCACCTTTCCTTTCTGTGTTATATCTTAAGAGTCAAACAGCAATCATTACTAGAAAACTTTTAAAATTTATATTACTTAGTTCTCTCTCTTTTCTGAACATTCTGTTGCCTATTCTTTATCTTCTCAGGTGTTTCAGAAACTACCTAAAATATATTTTCAAAGTTAATCTCATCAGAGTTCACTTTTATTCCTCAAATCAGTAGTAACTTTTGGAACTTCACATACAGCCTGCTCAACAATTCTCTAAGAGATTCACAGATGGCCTAAAAACTAAGTTAAGCTTCAATTCAGGAGTTGCAATCAGCACATCGTACATGTAAGTGTGTTGCAAAACGGTTCTTTTCAATTCCAGAGATGGAACTGTTTAGCAGGTACTTCCTAGAAATCTAGTACATGTTAAACGTCACATTTTATGCGAAATAAGCAATTCCAGCACATCTTGATAATTAGTATGTAATCAAAGTCTTTATGGCTGTGCTGTTGTAGGAGATTCTTGATGCTATTACTTAAGTGCTAAATTTGTCTCTCACTTCAGTCATTTTAAAGGTACAGTTTTATTAAAAAACAAATGATTTCAAGTTTCTAAATATTACATATTGATACAAGTTTGTGGCAAGCTACAAATATTCTGAAATATAGACTCTTTTCTCTGGTTACATAAAGAAAATGGAATTTTTATGATTTTAGAATGACTTGAAATTTTTTTTGTTTGATGAGATATGTTTATGTATGTATTTATTTACATATTGCGGCGTGTGTGTGTTGTGAAAGAGAGAGATAAATAAAGAGAGAGTCTGGATGTATACAGTTGTATTATAGTATGAGTAGAGGAGTATGATATTTAAAAGTTTTCAAAAATGGTAACCTCCAGCTAAAATCACCTTCCAAAATGTATTTGATTCAACTTATGTAGGTTTCTAAGGTCTTTATCCACAGGGTGAGTGAAAATTCAATTTCAAATAATATGGTAGTTCCCTCCTTTTCCTTGGGTTATGCAGTTGGAGAGAGGTGAGAAAAGGCAAGGCCGGACGGGAGAATCTTTCAAAAACTGAAATTGCATTTTCTGAGAGGCATCTTCATGGGGTGAACTGTGCCCTTGCGCTCTTCACCACCCAGAGTACTGTGGGGGCTCGGGTGGTTGAGGTTGGCACAGGTATCCTGAATTCAAGGAGACTCACAAGTTCTACTACTTCCTATCCTAAGACAGTTTTCCTTCACTTTTGCTCACCTCAAACAAAAACAAAGCAAAACACAGAAACTCTCACTTACACTGGACACTTCTCCACCCAGACATTCAATAATTGGAATCATTGTCTTTGATGAGATTAGGCTTTTTTAAAAAGGCAATAAGAACGCTTACCTTTTAACATTTCTCTTTCTTCTTTCATCCCTATAACTTCATCAATACCTCTATTTAAAACTATTTTTTTCCAGCAGCAGCTATCCAATACTATTCTAGGAGCTGAAGAAACTACAATAATCAAAATTCAGTCTCTCATGGCATTTGCCTTTCTCAAAAAAAAAAAAAAAATTGGGCAATAAACACATGAATACATAAATCTGCATATGTTGGGTAATGATAAGTATAATGAAAATGAATCAAGTGAGATAGGCTGTAAGACCAGAACTTTCTTTATGTAGAGAGATCAGGGAATGGGTTGTGGTGGTGTGGTGTATGAGCAGAGAACTGATGATTGGGAAGCCAACCCACGAGGTTCTCTGTGGGAAGACATTTCTCGACCTTGATATAAATGTCCAGGAAAAAACCAGACCAGAAAAGAGTTTAGTTAAAGATGCAGAGAGGAGAGTAAAAGCCCAAAGTAGGACAAATTAATAAAATTGTGCCATTATGCATTGGATTCACTGTAAAAGCAAGGTAAATTCACAAATGGTTGCTGATTGTGGAACTGGTTTCTGGAGTTGGCACTATTCCTTAAAGGAAAGAGAGAAGAGTAGCTGACAAGTTTCTCTCCACATCTTAAAGGCCACATCCCAGTGACACCAGGTTGTTATTACAAGTTTATCGGAGGAACCAGGCAGTAGAAAACACAAAATGAAAACTGAATTCTACCATTTATTCAAAGTGGTTGTCTTTAATGAAACTAAGATTTTGTTCAAGTCTTTATTAAAATTTTATACAACAAATATACTGTTAGAACTAGGTGTATATATTATACATTTTCACTTTCACATTATACAACACTCATTTTCTATTTCTTTATTCCCCATTTATATCCTCAGTTCCTATTCAATATGAATCCCAATGTAGGTACACTATATTAATAGACTGATGTAAATCATTACACAATTTTCCCCATTATGCAAACGCAAATGTATGTTTAAAGATATTTTATTTTCTGTCTATGTGAATTATTTTGTGGAAATATGTGATCAGAAGTAATAAAAGTTTTGGTAATTTGGTTTTTCTTCATTACCATCAAACCATGGAAAGTCCTCCAGGTTTTGTAAATAGCTGCATATAATTTTGCTGTGGGCAACCAGGTGGTTTCCAGATCAGTGGCACTCTGGACAATGAAAAAAGAAAAAGTAACCGTTTTCCTTCTGTACTAGGGTTTTTATCTCCTTGGCATATGTATTGCAGTAACATAAAGGGTATATTTATTTCTCATCTTGGTAGATATTGCCCAGCTTATCTTCCAGGTCACTGTGGTAATTCATATCCTTGCCAGCACTATGTTTTAACGTTTGCTTGTTTATGACAATGTGGCAGCTGAAAAATTAATATGGCATTGTTGCTTCAATTTTTATTTTCCTGAAGTTATATGTGGATTTGGAGGATTTTACTCCATTTTAAATTGCCTGTTTATATCTTTTGACCATTTTCACGTTGGGGTGTAGTTTTTTTCCTATCAGTTGGAAAAACTGTGTATTTTGGACCACTAATTCTTAGATATCATAGACATAGAAGATATTTCCATCTGTTTATCATTTCTTTTGATATCTTGTGCATAAAAATATATGCATCTTTATACAGTTACATTTTTGTCTTTTCTTTGGTAGATTTTGATTTATTATTTTAAAAATTTTGTATGATCTGGTTATAAGAACAGTTAAATATTGTAAAATACACAAAAGTACAGAGAGATATTAGGAAGCCACTATAATTACAAAAACATGATTAGCAATTTTGTGCATGATGTTCCACATAAACATGTAAAGATAAACATATGCATGTGAATATAGGCATTTTATGGTGTTCAACTGTTTTTGAGCTAACAATTAAACTTCATGCGTTTTATTCTTTTAGAGTATTGCAAACCCTTTCTCCATGCCATTAAATTTTTACCAGTGTAATCCATCAACAGTTATTTGACCTTGAAAATTGTATCATTAATTTAAAATATAAATTACAAATTGATGAGATTTGAATACACATAATATTAGAACTAATATATTAGAAATATTATTAGAATATAGCAGTACTATGAATTGAATCCAGGGCCTCATACATGCTAGGCAAGTGTTCTATCACTAAGCACCCTAAAATTTGTCATTTTAAAAATACACAACTACGATTCCTTTTACAAAAGGTTCTGGTGCATGATCATGTTTATCTTAGTCTTAGCACAAAAAGGGTGATGGTTGTATTAAAAATCAGAAAGTTTTAAGGATTTTAATAGTCAATGAAAAACTGACCTTCAGAAAGGTTATAGTAATGTACACTGAAGTAGCAATGACTGACATACCCTTAGACTGTGTGTACATTACTATTGTTTCAAAACAATATAATTCTCATAATGTGTCTTCATAATGTGTCTAAAAATAGCTATATTCTTTATAACTCATCCCATGCTTTCCCAATTTTCATGGAAAATGTTTTTTAAAAACACATTTTAAAATTGATTCAAGTTTTCTTTAATCTAATGATGAGCAAAATTTCAAGTAAAACTTTGAATTATGAAGTGTTCTTATTTTACGTAAAAAAGTTGAAAAGTAAAAGACATAAATAATATGTTAGTGCTGCTACTGTAGTTGATATTGTGTTAATGTGAAGACTTGGGATGAAACAAGAAAAAATAAAACCATACAAATATATCATAATCATAATCTTATTTTCTTTCTTAATGAAGAAATGGAATTCAAACATCTTCCAAAGTAATCGAAGAAAAGAATACTCAGATTAAAAATATCATGTATCAATCTCAATTCGCTTAGGAAGAATATAATTTTTAAGCGTCAATAAGTAGCAAAATTCGCAGGGGAATCAGGATTATGACTAGAAGCAAATAGGAAGTGTAATTAGAATACCAACCTAAGAACAAAATGAATTCAATAAATATGAATTTGCAAACTCCCTTATTAAAAATTCCTCATAATGTGTCTAGAGTATCCAGTGATGTTTCATCACTACTCATCCCATGTATCCCAATTTTCATGAGAAATGTTTTATGAAAGATGCATTTTAAAAAAAGTTTTTGTTTTTTTTTCTTTCTTAATTTGGAAAAAGAGGAAAAGGAAGGGGAGAGAAAGGGAAGGAAGATGGAGCCAGTGAGGGGAGAAAAGAGCATTTTTATCTGTCTTTATGATTACACGAATGGTATGAATCTACACCGTGCACAACCCTAGACACGAAAATATGTACCCATTTGTGTACAATGAATCAAAATGCAGTCTGTAAAAAAATGATTTAAAAAATAAGAAAATAAAAGAAAAAAAACAACAGGCTCCCTCTTCCTAATGCCTGAGATTAAGAGCAATGGACATAAAGTGAAGAAGGGATGATGCAGCTTCCTAATTTATTTGTTGACCTGAGGATTCTGAGAATTGCTAACTTTTCTTGTCTCCCAGGGTCTCTATCATTCTTTTGGATGGTGGAACTTCCTTCTAAGTGTGAGTGTGAAGAGGCCTGGGTAAATGAGGCCTGTCACTTTTTCACTGGCTCTTGTGTTTTATCCTTTATAGAGGTGGGTCAGGGAGGGGAAAGGACATAACTATGACTTATTTTTCTCAGGAAAGTTATGACAACACATGTGTATACTTTTATGTAGAGCATATAGTATTTACAAAGATCTGGCAAGAAAGCTTAGTTCAAAATCCCTTTAACTTGTTTTTTCTGCTCATTCTGAAGGATACAGAAGCATCTGACCATTAAGCTTATTTCAATTAGGTAATAAGTTCTAATTGGATACTCCTTGGGATGAGTGATAAAATATCTCGAAGACTCCTTTCTTTTGAGGAACGAATCCATTTGTAAGCAAACTCTTTCTTTACTGACTCATAAAAAAATGGAGGACCCAGTTACCAGAGTTTTGGAAGAGTCCAATGCATAAGATAGCTGAAACCAATGTGGTAAAATTGGAGAATCATAGAAGAGTGTTTTGAGAAGAAAATTATAGAAACAATATTCCATCTTGCTTTTATATTTATCTTACTCTAGAATTTTTGCCTCCAGAAAGATCAACATAGGGAAGGAAGCAGGTAGGTACAAGGAAGGGGAAGGAGAGGTACTGGGGTCTGAACTAGAACATGAACTATTCCATGTTTTTGCTATTATGTCAAAATAGATTCTACTGTCATGTATAACTAAAATAAATAAATAAATAAAAATAAAATGGTACCTCCAAAATTAGGCTTAAGGAAGGAATCTGCTGCTGACTTTGGTATGTAACCAACCAATCTTGTGAAAAGGATACGGAATAAGATGTCACACATTCAAGATCTCAGCACACTTTATGGAGCAGAATTTCTGGGCTCATATTCCTGAGCTACAGGGCAGTGCATTCAAAATGAAGAGAGGGGGACAAAATGGAATGAAGAGAGTTCAGGAAACTTCTTCCTCTCTCTTTTCCTTTACTTACCAACCCTCCTCTTGTCCTAAGAAACAAGGGGCTGCTTCTCCTGAGGACTTTGGAAAATATGGACTTCTGGAGTATGAAAGATCCTTGGTATTTTGTTATCCCCATTCTTTTTAGTCTCACATCATCTTTGATGAAAGATTAGACTGTGTAGTGGGGGTAGTAATAACTTGGAATATGTGTCTTTCCCACTCAGTTCTGTTAGAGAAGTCTTAAAGTTGTTTTCAGCATTTAGGAATAATCTAGGTGGCATGTAGAAGCACAGAAAATAGCCTGAGATAACTTTTGCATATTTTGACAGAAACCAGAAACTGGCATTGGGAAGGTTATGGGCTATCTACCATTGAAAATTCTCAGTTGACTTGGTGATCAAGAAGGTAACTATGTGACGCATCCATCAACATAGAAACTGCTCTACATTTCAACTTCAAAATGGCAATGATCCAGAAAGAAAAACAAAAATAAACTGGAAGATTTTTAGATGTGGGTTAGATGTGGGATAACAGAAGAAAAGTCCTGACTATCCTGAGTCTTCCCCTCCCTTAGGAACAACTCATAAAAAGAAGACTCAACACAATAAAATTAAAATTCTATGCTTACACACATCTTATGTTATCATTTTCAGCCACAAGTAACTCTGTTTAATATGTGTGAGTTATTCTTTCTGTTTTTATAGATAAGGACGTGTAATTTTGAAATAGGGTAGGGATCTTGAAACTGAAAGTTGAGCAAATATACAAACTAATTAAGTTAAAATTAGTGGTCTGAGACTCAGTCTCAAAAATTATTGTCTATGTGGAAAAGTCACCTTCTAAACACACAATTAAAACTAATTCTTACACTAAACTTCATTGATAAAAGAATGGAAAAATCTTGTGTAATTATTTTGAAGGTTGAATGTGTGATGTGCCCAGAATAGTTATGTATCTGTGTAAATGAGAAATGATTTAATATTTGATACCAAGATAAAGTTCAACCAGTAAAACAATTCTGTTAATACTTTGACTAGAGGTTAAAGCATAACTTTCTTGTTTTTCAGAAGAATTTTTATTCTTTGAACTCCCAAATGGAAATTGTTGGCATAGTAAAACTCTGATACATTATAATTCTCATCCGGGGTCCCCATTATACAAATCCAAAAATATACACAGTGATGAGAATGAACAGTCAAATCAAACTTTTTTCCCCAGGTTTCCTTTCATGCATAAATTCCTATGTCCCTGTATGTAGATACCTTAGAGTTAAGCAACTTACTAGGGTGTAAGGTAAGATGAGGTTTGTTCTGTCTGATCCCCTATCTGCTTACGCTGGTTGCTATGTTCTCCATCCTGCTATTCACTGAAATTTCTGTATCTCTCATGCACTTTCAAAGGTTAAAGCCAACTCATCCCTGTCTGCTCAGCCTCTCCAAACTCCCCTAGGTCCTAGTATCAACCTTCAGCCCTCTTGGCTGTAACCATTATTATAGACAGCTCCATTTACCAACAATATATACTGCCACCTAGAATTAATAGAAATATCCATGTTAGGTATTGAACAAAGGAAAGAGTGAGATATAAATATTTGCAAATTCTTTACAAATATTTGTAAATATTTGTAAAATAATTTCAAAATTTAAGCTAATCACAATAAACATCTCTAGATATCTTATTTTTGTGACTTGTGAATATTATTCTAAAATTTATCTTGGTAATTAACTGGCTGCAATAGGTATATGAAATTATTAATTTAGAATGGCAAGCATAGTGTCACTTTGAGAAAATGACAATGATTAAAGTCAGTTATGGCAGACCACTGAAGTTAGTGATGGAAAAATTGATATGTGTAAATTTATAATTAAGAATAAAATCATTTATTTTAATAATACAACCTATGACAAAATCAAATCAGTGAGGAAAGAAGAAATAATTTAGTAATATGTTAAAATATTTGCTTGGTAATATGGAAAGAAATCTCATTTTACCCAAACCACATAACAGGCACAAAACAACTTGTGTAATGAATAATTATTCAAATATCCAATGTCAAATGAAATGCTAATTTAATAATCCAGTGAGGATATGCTGATCCTAAGAATACAACAAGATTACCCATAAAACAATGCAAGACTTTTTATGCGTATGAAGTTAAAGGGATCCTTGAATTTCTTAGGGGAGACGGAGAATGAGGATGAGACAATGTGGGCAGTGCAAAACCTTCCAAGTGACTGTCCATGTTGATGGAAAGGGTGTACCAGTTTTCCTCAAAAGGATAAGTTTCATTCGGTGAGGTAGCTTCCTTCCTTACTGAGCTCCAAGAGAGCCTATTAGTTTGCATTTAATGAGGTTTGCATCAGATTATTTAAGGATGGACAGGTCTGACATGTAGACAGCCTTATGCCTCTATCAAGAATGTGTTTGTGAAGGATTAATGCACTTAAGCCAGTTACTAAATTCATATAACTAGCACAGCAGGATCCTTGGAGTTTTGAAATCAGGTGACTCTAATTTACCATCATTTTCCAACCTTTAGCGAGATACTACATATGGGCATATATTGATGAAGACATTTCAGTAGTCCTAGAGATCCAGGAGCAAATTAAAATATTTTTCTAATACCCATTTACTCTTTAAGCAATTCTAAGTCAAATACAGTGATTACCACATTGGTACTTAATAATTTTGGTTTGGTTTGGGAATATTTGTGGTTTTTATAAAAAATATTATTTTCAACTTTTTCCTCATCTAGTTTATTTCTCTATTTTTGTGGGAAACCCTAGAAAAGTTTGTTCTGCCGAAACACTCCTATAGTTCTGTGAAGAAATGCAAAGTTTGTTGCCACAATTACCTGGTACTCTGGATGTCATGCTAACTTCCTCAATGTGTTATACAGAATGTTTGGTGAATATATTTAGACAAGATGTCAGATACAGATTTTTTGACCCATTACATATTTAAGATAGAAGTTACCTCACTGAATTGTCACTTGTTGAATTTGAATCTCTTAGTCGGTTTCTGGACACTACATTCAAAAGAAACAACAACAACAACAACAGAAGACCTTTTCAGTTCATTCTTTGATATACTGAAATGTGAGAGTCACTCAGTTGCAGGATTGTTAAAGAAGAAGGAACCTCTAAGGAGTCTTAAAAGAAGCAGACAGAGGATTGGGAGAGAGAGAGAGAGGGGAAAAAGAAAGAATTCAGAAGAGATTCATTTCATTCGTGAATCAAATCAATGATAGTAGGAATAAAATAATGAACTCACTCACATATATTGATTTTCATAAAACTACAGACACTATTCAAAGAATCATATATTGCATTGAGAACATAATATCTATTCAGAGAAATGACAGTTTCCAACATCCACTGAAATCAGATTTTAATGTGGAAATCATGTGCATATACTATGGGAATAAAAGGAAAATAACCATAAACAGAAATTCCGAGAAACACAGGTAATTAGTGTGAATCTGTTTTAGTCAGCTTTTTCACTGCTGTAACGAAAAGATCTGACCAGAACAATTTTAAAGGAGGAAATGTTCATTTGAGGTCTCACGGTTTCAGAGGTCTTAGTCCATAGAAGACTGACTCTGTTCCTCAAGGCTCCAGGTGAGGCAGAACATTATGGTTGAAGAGCATGGCAGAGTGAAGAAGCTCACATGCTCTTCAGTAAGCAGAGAGAGACTCCACTTTCCAGATACAAAATATATACCCCATAGCCACGCCCCAATTTCTACCTCCTCCAGCCACACTATGCCACTTCAATTAATTCCACCAGGGATTAATTCGCTGATTGGATTAAGAATCTCACAACCCAATTATTTCTTCTCTGAACCTTCCTGCATTGTCTCACATGTGAGCATTTGGGGGACCCCTCACATCCAAACCATAACTAACATAATCCTTCTGGAATAAGTATAACAAACTTTTTTGACCACAAAGAAGAAAATGGACAGATGAAATGATGAACTGAAAGCTTCTCCTACAAGCTCTCAAAGGCCAATGTGTATCTCTTAGTTAAAAATATCCATCGTAGAACTATTTAGACCTTAGAAATGGAAAAATACTGTAAATCAACCTCTCTTCTGACCACCATGCCTGAAATGGCAAAAAACTGTCCCCAAAGATGAAGAAAGACAGAAAGAAATTCAGAGAATAACCATTAGAGTTCTGGGCAGGCCAGAGTTTTCTTATAAGAAAAGATAAAGATTAAATAAGTAACTATGTAAAGTCTAGCCAAGCAAAGCTTAAGGGGAAATATGATAATTATCTGGAAATGTGTGCAAAGAAGTAAATACCTGACAAAAGGATCATAGTATAGTTCCAGGCATAAAACAAGGATCAAAGTGAGTAACTTCGGTATAATTCAGCAAAACCTAACTAAAAGTGGAAAATGATAGAATATAAAAAAAAATTACTAAAAATCGATTGCTGTAATAATATCTAGGGGCATTGGAAACAGTGCACCAGAAATATCTGCACTTTGTAGAGAATAATTTTACTCCAACACAGAAACTAGAAGAGCTAATAAAACATGAGTAAAAAATTTTTTGCTATTCTGTTTCATATTTTGATCATACTTATTGTTGTTAATTTATCAAATCTGAAGTATTTTCCTATAAGAGGAGAGTTGTTTATATTCAAATCATTGGTACATATTTGATATAATAAATAGAAAACTGAAAGATGTATACATTCCTCATTTTATGTGAAAAATTGTCAATTATTTTTAATATACAAACTTTTCAGTTTGAAAACTGCAGTCACAAATTCAGGGGGAAAAAAAAGGGAAGTCCATTTTTACAACTGCAATTAGGAAAGGAAGACTAATTCCTGGAATATTCTCACCCCGAAGGCCCATGTATCTATATGCTTAAATTGAATTATCCACAGTTCCTCACATTTCTTAGAAGGAGCATATAATTTAAAGATACAGAAAAATCCCATTTCAGGTTTGGTAAGACCTATTTTGTATTCATTCTCATGCTTGAATTGCTATGACTATGTCAAAGGAATCGATATATTTAGGGCTGAATGAAATTTCTTTATAATGTTTTCCATGGACTGAGCTATTTCTTAGAACAATTGGGAACCATTATGCAGCTATACTCAGAGGTTTTATAGGCCTTTTGTTGAAACTTTAAAAATGTAATGTTACATAAGGGAGTATGATATGCCAATTTTTTGATAAAAGTTCTTTACATTTTAATATTGTGTAAGTATTATGCATAACTTGGCTAGTTCACAGTCATGACCATCACCTCTGAATAACTCAGACTTTTAGAAAAACCATAGTACAATGAATTTCAGAATTTATAATCAGTTCTGTGTGAGGAGTATATGTATTTTACTGTAAGTTGTAGTATTACTACATTTTATAAGATAGCCTTTATTGAAGATTTTGTTGTTGCTTCATTCTTTTCAGTAATAACTGGTTTCATTGAAGAGTGTATTATGGTGTATTATTAACCCATTTGCTCTTGGACTTCCCTCCCACCTATCTTTTCTTCTGCCTCTTTAAGCTGTCAGTCCATTGTATTCAATGGAGCATCAGAAAATACCACGGTCTTTCAGCAAAACAGCAGGTGCGCATTTATGAAGCGTATCTGATATATTCAGCAACAGTCAACAGATTAATGTCACTGCTCACAATACTTGTTAGGAGAAAGGGGGAAACAGTGATATAAATATAAAGCTCCTATTTATTTCACAAATTTAAAGATAACTTTAGAAAATGTGTGAAATGGTCTTTCTAGATTCCTTAATGACAGCAAGTAGCACTTTTTTCAGTCTAGTTTCTAGGCTCATTTTGGCTTTAAAAAATACTAATCAGGTGTTCATTTCCTGAAAGTACACAATATTATGGATGAGGCCAAAGATAAAGACACATAAAATTTAGATTTAGAAGATTCAAAAATTCATTGTCCCATTCTATTTGTATGAGCTTCTACAATTTTCAAATAAATTTGGCAATTGAATATTTCCTCTTTCCTTGTTTCATTCATTAAAATAACAACAGTATAATATTCAGATAAAAAAATTTATGAAGTAAGCATAGAAACTTGAAACATGAGAATATAGAAGTTGAAGTACTCATTTCAGTATTCCCCCATTTTGAGAATAACATGTTTAAAATTAACATTAAATTATGTTGAATATTATGGTAAACTGATTTAATTTATAGTCCTAAGTAACAGCTTCCTGCCTATGAAATGTGACTTCACTAACCCCTCACTTTAAGAGGTGGAGTTCCTTCCTTTCTTCCTTTCTTTCTTTCCCATCATCTGTTGAATCTGAACTGGGTTTAATTCTTACTTTGGTTAATACAATATAGAAGTAAGAGTGGCTATTTCTTTTTTGTTGTTGTTGCTGGGGATTGAACACAGGGACACTTCACTGCAGAGTCACATACCCAGTCTTTTAAATTTTTTTAAATTTTGAGACAGGGTCTCACTAGGCTGTTTAGGGCCTAAGTTAACAGATGCTGACTTTGAACTTGTGATCTTCCTGCCTCAGCCTCCTGAGTTGCTGGGATTACAGGCCTGTGCTACTGAGCCCGGCGGGTATGTTATGTCTAAGCCCAGGTCACGTAGACTTTATGTGATACTATTTCCACTGGATTCCTGTCTTGGTCCTGCAGACAAATCTGCATTAGCCTATAAGAGAATGAGAAAATATATGGAGAAAAGCAGATGCCCTAGCATGCAAACCTCAGAAGCCAGGTCAAGATCAACAGAGCCTCTCCTGTGTCAATAGGAACAATCTGTGTCAACCAACAGATCAGTGCAAAATAATAAGTTGTCTTAAGCAATTATGTTTTGGCATGCTTTTTAATTTAATGACAATTTGCTGATACCAGACTGCATATAAATCCCTCATTCAAATTGTCTGTTCCCTGAGCAATGTCAAGGTCCTTTCACATACGGAAATAAAAAGTAATGTTAAAGTAGCCATAATAATGTGAAGAGATCTATGCAGCAGGATTTTTAAAAACTTTCACTTTTGTCCCCTAACTACCAAATTCTATACCACAAAGCCCCAGTCACACCAAGGTCCAATCCAGTTTCACTCTGTACACTTCCCCTCAACTTTACTCCCACAAATTTTGTTTTATAAATCCTAGAACACTAAGTCTGTCAAATTAGAACTGTCCTCTGAAGCCAGGAAGGAGAAAAATGAAATAAAGTGATTCTAAAAGTCCTTCAGCTAGCAAAGAAGGGTAAAAGATAAAGGTCTGCCTGTCCATATCTCCAATCCAGGTGCTTTACCTACTTGGGTCAGTTTTGACTCATCTAAGCAACCAATTCATGTTTATTCTCCCACTCAAATAGGTATCATTTAGAATTAGTACTGTATAAATGATTCTGATTATGATGATTATTTTAGGTAGTCACAAAAGGGAACTAGAATCCAGGGTTCTGATAGAGCCTGTTTTATTTTTCTTTTACCTTATAAAGCTGATCTCCTTTGTTTAGTACAGCAAAATCTAAAGATGTATTTTTGTTCTTGCCCTAATACTCCTGAGATTGTCTTTTTTCCTTTTTTCTTTGGACTTGCTTCCCAGAGTGTACTCATATTTAATTGCAGTTTAGGATGTGTTTAAATTGCTATTTTTCTTTTAAAAAAATCAAAACCTTGGGGAACTTTTATAAATTGCATAACATTGTCAAAGCTATCTCTGTTGTTAACTATCTTTAAAAAAAAAACACTAATTTCATTTCTGTACTGCAAAAGAGAAAATGGTTTTAATTTTTTAAACACAGACATAAAAAGTAGTACAAAACAAACCTACAGCTTAATGAAATACAAGGCGAAGGCACTTGAAACTACCATTTAGATCATGACATAAGGCTTGGTCAGCTATTCTAGGACCCTCCTCATGTACCTTATTCCATCTCAACTTCCCACCTCTCTGTGAATGTAATATTATCCTTACTTTTATAATGTTATGGTTTGGCTCTGAAATGCTCCCAAAAGCCCATGTGTTGAAAGATCAGTCCCCTAAGGCAGCAAGGTTCACAGATGGGACTGGCTGATAGGTAACAGTTGGATCATGAAGGCTCAGATCTCATCAGATCTTAATCAAAGTAATCCATTGATAGCCGAATGGACTACTGGGAGCTAGGACCTCATTGAAGGAAGCAGGTCACCAGGAGCAAGCTCTGGAAGGGTTTATCTTGTCCCCACCTCTACCTCCCACTACTCCCTTCCTTCTCTTTCTCTTCTCTCCAGCTGCAATGAGCTCAGTCGTTTTTTTC
This sequence comes from Sciurus carolinensis, assembly GCF_902686445.1. NCBI lineage: Eukaryota > Metazoa > Chordata > Mammalia > Rodentia > Sciuridae > Sciurus > Sciurus carolinensis. The sequence goes on from NC_062216.1 coordinate 144,754,897, forward strand.
CACTGTGCCCTTCCATCATGGTGTTTCTATCTTGGAACCCCTGATCATGAACTGAACTCCAAAACCAAGAACCAAAATAAAGCTTTTCTCCTCTAAATTGTTCTTTTTGTCATAGTGACAAAAAGCTGACTAAGACATATAAGAATTGCTTTCTTACATTCCTTCAGGTTTTAACCACATATGTGAATTTCTATAAACTGTAATTTATTCTTGTTCATTTAAAATATATCTTTTAAGGCTTCTTGAACTTATTAATTTCCCCTATCCTTCTCTATTACTTACATTTAGCTCTTGAATTACCTGTAGACTTTCCTACACTATAGGTTTTGCTGATTTCATGGTAATAGAACAATTCAACATATACCCTTGTCTTCTATATTTTATACAATTGGCAAGTAGATTCAGAATTTTTATGAGCTGCACATTTAATTCATTAGTCAAGGCTACAGGTGATTGTGTTTTTATCAGGAAGTGTCTGGTTGTCTTTTTTGTGTTTGATTTCAATAGAAGTTGATTTCAAAGTCTAGATTTATTAATTCATATATGTGGCAAAATGGTGATAATTATGTTGTTTCTTTTTTTATATTAGATGACAAACTTTTATAAAGAAGAGGAGGGAATAGATGTAGAGATAGATAGATAGATAGATAGATAGATAGATAGATAGATAGATACTAGATACATATTCTAAAACTTCTATATTTCCAGTTAAAAATTAACATCTAGTACAACAAAATTATAACATATTCTGCATGATCTCTCTCTCTCTGTTTTGTTCCTTCAAAGAATCCTTGTTGCCATAGACACAGTAGATAACCAAATTATAACTTCTTTTATTAATTGGTTACTTTATCTCATATTACCCAGAGAATGGCAGTCATAATACTACCACCAACAGTATAATTACTGAGAAGAACTAAAAGTTTTCTTCAGCTGGTGTTCTTTCCAAATTAACTTATTTTTATACTGACATTTTTATCCTACACTATGCATATAGCAACTCACACTAAATATTTTGTTCTGTTCGTTTGCACTCTCATTTAATCTTGGTTGTACAATTAATAATATGTTTAATGCTAACACAAATCCTTACGTTGTAGTCATTTTGGTTCTCTGAAACACATTCTACAATAGATTCTGAGAAAGGTCACATGCCATCAATATTCTTTTAGTTAATATTTGATGATCTTTATAATTGAAAGTCATTTCTGGTAGGTATAAACACCTTGGCTAGCACATTGCTAATTGAATATCTTAGATATCCTTCTCCATCTTAATCTGTAATGAAGCATTGCTCTCAGAGTACAATGAGAACTGAATTTTTGTTGGATTATGTTTCACTGGCTACTCTTACCTAAATATCAAAATAATTTTTTTCTTTAAAAATCAATATTTTATTAAAATGAGTTTTAAAATGAGATGCTCAAGGTGAATAGTCTCATTAATACATTGTAAAATGTACAATGATAAACTTTTAGCTACCTTGACCAAAGTAAAAAGAGAAAATGACTCAATCATCTCAAATTAGAAATGAAGGAGTAGACTTTACCATCAACCTCACAGAATTTAACAGGATTTTAAAGAAATATTATAAAAAGTTTATAACAACAAAATAGATAATGAGATGGGAAAATTTTGGAAGGAAAAATTATTGAACTTGACTTAAAAAGTGACAATATGAAAAGACAAGTGAAGATATTGAATTAGTTATCAAAAATTATCCAGATAGAATATCTCAGGTCTTGATGACTTTACCCTTTAATTGTACCATGTATTTTAAAAAAGTAATACTGATTAACAGTTTGTTCTTCAAAAATTCTTCCCACAAGTGGAAGCAGAAACTCTTCCCAGAGTTATAGAGTCAGTTTTAAATGTATACTAACACCAAAGACAGCACAAGAAAACTACAGACCAGTATCTCTCATGAATATGGTGCAAAATGTCTAAACAAAACACTGTCAAAATAAACTGAATAACATACTAAAATAATTGTACACCATGATTAAGTGGGATTTATCGTGAGCATGCAAGGTTAGTTCAACATCTGAAAACCAATTAGTATAATGCATCATACCATCAGAATAAAAACCAACTTATATGATCATCTTAATAGAAACAGAAAAAGCATTTGACAGTACTTAATAACTTTCTGTGATTAAAAACTCTCAATAAACTGGAAGTAGATGGGATATTCTTTATCTGATGAAAGAATCTTTGAAACATCATACTTAATGGTGAAAGAATGAATTCTTTGCTCCTAAGTTTGGGACAGAGACAAGGTGTCTGCTTTTATAATATTTCCCCAAAATTTTATTGAAAATGCTAGCCATGATAATTGATCAAGAAAAAGATATAAAACACATCTTTGTTGATAAGTAAGATGTAAAACTATCTCTATTCTCAGATGACTATATTAGTAGCTTTCCTTTTCTAAAAGATAATACCTAAGATGATTAACTTAAAATGAGGAAAGATTTATTTTGGCTCATGGTTACAGAAGATCCAATGCATGATCACTTGACTCCATTGTTCTGGATTTGTTGCAAGGTAGAATATCATGGGGGTGAACACATGGTATAGCAAACCTACTCTCCTCATGGTCACCAGGAAGCAAATAGAGTGAGAAAAAAGGAGCCAGGAATCCAATATTTCCCATAAGGGCACGCCCCAAATGACTTAACTTTCATTTATTAGACCCCATGTCTTAAAGGTTCCACAACCCCTCAATGGTGCCACAGGCTGGTGACTAAGCCTTTCAAGCAGGACCTGTGGGGAACATTTAAGATCCAAACCATAACAATGAAATAGGCTTATAGCCAATAAAATTCACTAAAAATACTACTCTAATTATTTCAACAAGATTAAAGGACATAAGATCAATATACAAATATCAATCTTACTTACAATTACCTGTGGATTTGCAATGGACAATCAGAATATAAAATTAAGAAAACAATTCAATTTAGAATAGTACCAAACATTAACTAGTTATGAATAATATAACAAAACAAGTGCAAATCTTACACACTGAAAAGCACAAAATATTGTTAAAATGAATTAAAAATCTAAATAATTAGAGAAACATTATATATTCATTAGAGAGAACTCTTAATATTGTTAAGATAGTAACTCCACAAACTGATCTAAAGCTCTACATATTCAATGGAGTCTCTATCAGAATCTCACATGACATTTTTGTAGAAATTGATGAGCTGCTTCTAACACTCATATTGATTTGCAAGGGTTCAAAATAGATGTGCACGCACACACACACACACGCACATACACACCTTGAAACATAATAGTAAAGTAGGTTGACTAACACTTCCTGAATTCAAAAGGTAGGACAAAGCAATAACAATCAAGAGAGTATAACCCGACACATAGAGATATCAATCAGTGGAATAGAATATAGAACCCAGAAATAATAACACACATCTAATGGCAAAATGATTTTTTAAAAGGGTGCCAAAATCATCCAATGTAGGAACAGTCATCTTTACAAGAAACTAGATGAAGTCAACTGTGTAGTTACGCGCAAAAAATGAAGTTCGACCCTTATCTCACACATATATAAAAAGTAACTAAAGAAGTCATTGAATAGAAGATAAAAAGCTTCAAGAAATATAAATAATTTCAAGAAGACACAAGGGTAAATCTTCCTGTATAAATTATGCATTTGTGTAAAATATCCAGAATAAAGAAATTTATAAAGATAAAAATCAGGTTAGTGTTTTTCTAGATCTGGGCAAGAGTCCATAACTAAAGGGTATAGGTTTTGTTTTTAGATGATGAATAGGTTCTAAAGTTGACTTTGGTGACATATTTGTGAATACACTAAACTTTGCAAAAATTCATTATGTACTTTCAATGGTAGAATAGCACAGTATATGACCTATATTTCAATAAAACTATCTGAAAAAGTTAACAAGTTCAAAAGAAAATACACTCCAAAGGGCAAAGTTTGAGAGTTTCATTTGATTCTACTTGGTATTTTCAGTTTTTCTTTTTATGTATGCCTGCAATATTATTATAGTACAGCTTTAATTTCATTTCTCTGGTAGTATACAAAAATGAGCACATTTTATATACATATTGTAATTTTGATATCCTCCATTGAAAAGTACCTGTTTAAAACTTTTATTCAATTTTCTGTTGTGTTTTCTTAGAAATTCTGTATTTACTCTGGAGGTAAATCTTTTGTCTTAAATATGTTTTACAAATATCTGCTCCTATTTTTGTTTGCCTTTATTCCCTATACTAATGTATTTTAGCAAACAGAAATCTTTATTTTAAAATGGCCCATTTCACAATTTTTCTTTTTATGACTAATACCTTTAGTATTTTGTTTAAGAAAAATTTGCCCAGGCTAAGGTCAGGAAAATATTCTGTTTTCTCTTAGAAACATCAATACTTTGTTGTCAACTTTAACATTCAAAGTATGTGCAATTTGAGGGAGATGTCAATTTGTTTTCTTTTTTCCATATGTATATCCTTTAGCCCAGCATTAGTTATGAAAAAAGTACCTTATCACATTAAATTTCTAAGTTTCCTTAATCATAGATCAAATGATATATGTTCACACCTATTCCTTGGCCTCTATAGTTTGGACTTTTAAGAAATGTTTACTTAGGATACAACAGTGTTCTAAAAGTAAGGTTGATGTCATTGCTTGGGTAATCTATATCTTTATTCATTTTCTTTTAAAATAAATGTCCTCTCAATTCCTGAGAAAACATTAAAATCTTCATCTATGAAGACTGGAATTATTTCTCCATTTATTTTTGGCAATTTCTGCTTCATGAATTGTAATACCATTTATTTCTCAAATGTGCAAATCATTCATGACTGAATCATCTGAGCCTGCAGTTCTATTCATAGGAAAGTATTTAGTTTCAGATACAACTATGAAAACGAATATAGCAGTTCGTATATTTTCTATTTTTTCTACTTAGATTTATGTGATTTTTTGTAAGTTGTATATTTTAAGAAGAATGTCTATTCTAAGTTGCCAAATCAATTGACATGAGTTTTTAAAAATATCTTCATGATTTTTAAATTATCTTTAAGATGGGTAGTGATATCCTTTTTCTCATTCCTTATATTGTTGATTTCTTATTATTGATTTTCAGCCTGTATTCTTTCTTTTTTGAAAATATAAATGTAAAGCTCAAAATTCCTTCCAAGGAGTCCTTTGGCTGAATTTGGCAAGTTTTGTTTTGTTGTTTTAGTTTGGTGGGAGGGAGTACTGCGGATTGAACTCAGGGGCCCTCGACCACTGAGCCACATCTCAGCCCTATTTTTATTTTATTTAGAGGCAGGGTCTCACTGAGTTGCTTAGCACCCTGCATTTGCTGAGGCTGACTTTGAACTAGCAATCTTCCTGCCTCAGTCTCCCGAGCCACTGTGATTTCAGGTGTGTGCCACCGTGTCTAACTGTATTTGGCAAGTTTTATATATATATGTTATTTATGAGTCAGCGTTAAAAAATTTTCCTATTTCCATTTTGATTTTTTTCATTGTTCCTTCCTTGAGTTGTTTAGAAATATATTGAATAATTGTGCAGCTTTGGGACTTTCTAGATTATTTTAATGTGGCTAAAGAATATACTTTGAATTTTTTAATTTATTGAAATTTGTTGAGGTATATTTTATGAACCAGCATATAGTAAATATTGGTGATGTCCCTATGTGTATTTCATAAGGACGTATTTTCTGTTGTTGGGTGCAGTGTTCCATATTTTCCAATTACAATAAGTTCATTGATTTTGGTGCTTTTTTCTTTTGTATTCTTATTGATGTTTGATTTTATTATTTTTTCTTAGATCAGTCACTAAAAGGTATATTAGAACTTCAAACTATGAATGTGGATATACACTCCATTTAGTTTTATAAAATTTTGCATTACATATTTTGAAACTGTTATAGAAGCATGCACATTTTGAATCAAAATATCTTCTTTATGGGTTGATGATATTTTCTTTCTAAAATGCCCCTCTTTAAAAAAATAAATAAATAAAATAAAATGCCCCTCTTTAGGTCAACTTCATGGCATTTGTGTTGTTTTTGTGATGATGGGAAAGCAGCTAAAAGTGTACTCAAAAGAAGATGAACCCAAACTAGGTTTATTGTATTACACAAGGCATGCAGTTAGGATTCTGCTATTTGGGAAGGAGATTTGACACTACAACCTAAAGAAAATTGGGAGATTAGAGAAGTTAGATATTGCATGTACTGTCTCAAGACCAAGAAATGTGTCAAGCTTTTTTCTTGTGTTATTTGATTTGCCTAAGAATCATGACTATGAACTAACAATTATGATTTTAACCAGGTCCTTCAATGGAGAAGTTGAAGTCCTAGTGAAGTCACCTACAAAGATGCTTGATAGAAAATTTGCACAGAAGGAGAAAGAGGAGTGTAGAAAGAGAAAGGCAAAATGAAGAGGAAAAGAGAATAACCCAAATTAATGTGAAATATAAAATCCAGTAATGAATAAACCGATATAATTCCTCAAAACAAACAATAACAAGAAAGAAAAAGAAAACAGTTGGCAACAACAACAAAAAGATCAGAAAGGGGAGGGAAACAGGAAGGACAATAGAATGAATTGGACATAACATTCCTATCCTTGGGCTGGGGAGATAGCTTAGTTGGTAAGAGTGCCTGCCTCGCAAGCACAAGGCCCTGGGTTCAATCCCCAGCACCGCAAAAAAAAAAAAAAAAAAAAAAAAAAAAAAAACATTCCTATCCTTGTATATGAATACAAGACCAGGGTAACTCCGCATCATGTACAACCACAAGAATAGGATCCTAATTAGAATAAGCTATACTGCCTGTATGTACAATATGCCAAAATATCCTCTATTGTCATGTATATCTAAACAGAACAAATAATTTTTAAAAAATCAGAAATAAATCCTATGCAGGCATTAGAATTCCATAAAGTAGTTGATCAAATATTTTTTAATAATTGTATTTTACATTGCCAAAAATATAAAGGAAGTCATAACTCACATTTCATAATATGAACTAAAATTGACATAAACAATCAAAAATTGCATACGTTAAAGAAATTAAAATGTTGACAATAAAAATATAGTGAAGCTAAAATTTAAAAAGATGTAATTAATGATATGCACCCATTAGTAGAATGAGTGAAGGTGAGAATTAAATGAAGTGGCTGTTTATTGAAATATTCTGCATAGTGCTACAAAGAAACACAGAGGCTACAGCAGCTGGTTAAGGTACATGGAGTTTGAAAGGGTATTTTATATCATATTCTATATGTTTTCCCAACTTTATATTTGTTTGTATTTCTTTATATTTTTGTTTGTATTTAACTTACGGATTTACCAGCTACATTATGTTCTAGGAATGTAGTCCTGTGCATAAAGGGCATCTTTTTGTGCTTCTATGAGTCTTAAACAACCCAAATTCAAATGTTATTTGTACCATGACGTAAGCATCTCTGAACTGACCACTAATGTGCCCCAGATTGTTAAAACACAGGTAAGGCCTACCTTTACGCCCTTGATCACAACATTTCAGACTCCCTCTATTTCCACTGCCAACCTGTCTTAATTCTAATGGATTTTAGTAGGACTTCTGACTTCCTGGTTTTCACCAATAGGAAACCACAACAAAGTCATTATTTCCTTGACAAAACTGCAAACATTTCCAAGTACATTCTTTCTCTTAATGAAATATACTCCATAATCTCATCAGTCAGATTTGTGTTCAATAATGACAAGTTTGGCAACCAAAACTATGCTAAGGAATTAATGATGAATAATGGAAGTTTAACCCTTCTTTGTGGCTAATAAGAGGTTGCCTTTTTAGCTGCAAAATGTACAATCTTTGTCTAAATGCAGTATAAGTATTTAAAAAATATGTTTTCTTCCTATCATTCCTATCATACCTTCTTCTTTATCTACCATTTCCATTTATACACAAATAAAATCAAGTACTTACCTAGCTCTGTTTTCCAAGGTTTTAGCAAGTAAGGAATTTTGTTATACATTTCAAAATTTAGTTCTTTAATCACCTAGTAACATTAAGGTTTTCGGTTTAAAGGATATCCCCAAGATAAGGGACTTAGTGAAATCTTGCTATTTATTGAGAAAGTGAAGAAGGTAATTTCAGGCAAAGCCAAATATCCAATACTAAATCTCATTAGCCCCATATCAACTCTTCTCTGAAAACCCAAGTGCCATGCTGTTAGCAATAAACTGAGATTCTAATGCCTTTCCAGAGCTCCAAATTACAATATGTAAATCCAAGTGTAAATAATTAAATGTACATATATTTAACGTGAATTACCCTGTAGACATGCTGTTCTCACCTCCTGCCCCCCACCAGACCTTGTCAGTTGCTGGTAAAATGAGAACATGGCACTAGAGAAGAAGAAGCAGCAAAGGTGGTGAGCACATTATAGCCCTGCAGTGCTTAATCCATAAACCAAGAAGCACAAATTGGTGAATTGGAGCAACGACAGGGTTACACTGAATTACAGAAAAAGGCCCCTTAGGGGGCTAGCAGGAAGTAAATTGTGTTCTATTTTCTGATGATGGTTCATTTACATTGTTGTAATTATTTAAATAATTAATTTCATAATGAAAGAAGCTTATAAAAGCCAAAGCCCCACTGAGCTGCAAATCCAAAATTTGCTCATGCTAAATCAAAGCTGTTCATCCCCCATAATATATCAGTAGATCTATTTAAGGGAAAAAAAAATAGGGGACAAGACTTAAAACACAAATGACTTAGTTGGTTCTACATTCTAAAGAAAATGTCTTAGTCTTGTAGCTTTTCAGTAGCTGTTTTCAAGCAGTTTTCTAACCCAGAGGAGGTAGAAAGAAGTCTTCCTCCTAGCCAGGAAAACATATTCTCATTCATATCCAGCTTAGGCAAGCCAAGAGCACTACAGAAAGTATCAAGAGGATGTGCAAGGTCAGGACCAAGGGGATTAAAGGAGCAGAACATTGCCAGAATGTAGTAAATCAGGTCAGGAAGGTAGCTGTCAGTCTATGGTAAACAGATCAAGACTATTCGTGAGTCAAAGCATATTAAATAAAGAAAGTGGGTTAAACATCCCCAGGTCAAGTTAGACAGATAACTCTGGAGTCTGGGAAGGTTCTCCAAAGCAGAGGGTCAACAAAGGCTGAGAAGGTTCAAGAGGAACACTGCAGAATCAAACACTACAGAATCAGTTTGACTTTGGCAGATTTCTTGATTTTTTTTTCTTGCCTTGTCAGATGGAAAATAAAAGAATGAGAATAATTCTAGTTCAAGTATTTAAGTGAGACACCGAAGAGGAAAGTTTGAAAATATAACATGACTATTTTTCTTATCTCTGTTAGAGCCTCTCTTCAGAGACACATACATGCTTTTCTCCAATTCTTTGGAGATATTATTAACTTATCTTTAGATATGTAACATTTAGGGATCTTCTCAATATAATTTAGATTCAATTTCATTTCTAAAAATGGTTATAAAATAGTACTTACCTCACAAGAGATATTTCTTAAAAAGGACTTTCAGCATAGTGCTTGAAACACTGTGAACACACAATATATTTGACCTGAATTAGTATGAGTCTTTACCCACTTTCACCACATCAACTATTCCAATATAATACTTGCTAGTATTATTTCTATTATTAAGACTTTGTCTTTCTATCCATACTCACCACAAATTTATAAGCTCAATCAAACATAATTTCATCATCCAATGATAATGGTATTCCTCTCTTTCTTTAGTCCAATTGGCCCTCTTTAAGTTCTAGAACTTGTACCATATAGTCTATGACTTGGAATGAATGTCATACCAAGCCTCAGCCTCAACAGATCCAGTTATGAATGTGTCTTCACCTCTCCTTCTCTCTATGGTATTTTCCAGGGGTTTCCCAACCTTGGTGAATGTGAAAACCAAAGATCCAACTACCAGAAAAAAAGTACTTGGGAGTTAAGTTTGAACATTCATTCTCTTGAAGTATCTACTCGTTTGTTTATTTGGTTCTATAGTATGGATTTCTTGAAAAATACTTCTATAAATCACCACTACCTTAAAATAATCCCCCTTTTCTCATGTATTGCTGCAATGACCTTCTAACAGTTGTCTTTGACTCTACAATGTCTTCCTTCAAAACTAACAAAATTTGTCTCCTTTCAGAACATTCTTCATAACTTTATAACTTTGAACTCTTATCATAAATAGTACTCTAATGTTTAAATGATTTAATGGTTTAACACAGTCATCAATGAAATAAAATTTGTACACATAGATTTATATTTGTTCCATTTAACATTGTGGAGTTTAACTGCCAAGATTCAAATTTATGCTCATATCTACTTCCTGGCTCTGAATCAGGTAAATTACTTAACCTACCTAATTATATGATAATCTCATAATGTAATCCCATATACGCTTTAAAATTCTGAAATTCTATTTCTAATTTATTTCTTTTCAGACATATTGAAAGTAATATAGGATACTTTGGCAGCATACAATGAAGGTTAGATGGAATTACTAATATTTACATGCTAATTTCTTTACAATTATCCCTCATTAGATTCTCTCCACCTATCTTTCTGGTATAGGTACTGTAATCTTCACTTAAACATGTGAGTTTTAGATAGATTAACATCTTTTTCAATGTCACAAATCCAATTAGTAGAATAGTTAGTGCAGATTTGTCAGTCTCCAATTTCTCTGTTTTTTCTATGTCTGCTTTGTTGTCTCTTACAGGAAGTTCAGCTGACATAATTATGCCTGCCTGTATTCTTATTTTTAATTAAAACCCTCAATTGACATGTGCAATTAAAAAGTATGGTTGGCATACTTTCCAGTAACTTGGAAGTCTAAGCAGTAGGACTGCAAATTTGAGGCCAATTTCAGCAAATTGGCATTAAGCAACTTAGCGAAATCTTGTGTCAAAAAATAAAAATGACTGGGAATATAAATCAGTGATAAAGTGCCCCTGGTTCAATCCCCACTACCAAAAGAATAAAGTAAAAAAAATTTTTGGTTGAATTTAATTTTGAATGAGTAAGCGCATGAAAATTTATACCACTAGATTGTATTCCTCAAAGTATTAAGGACAACTTCCATTATGTTCCCTAAAAGTCATTTAAAATCCAAATCTTCAGACAAAAACCTAGATCTTCATCATAGGAATTGTTAATGGTATTTCCCCAAAATATTCTAATGGATCCAAAGAAAACCACTGACTAAAAGTGAGGATAAATATGCAAGATGTAATCACTAATTGTCAAGTTGTTAAATGTGAAGGACATACCAGTGGAGAATATGCTTATCATAGGTACTTTTATCAAATATGTGTCTGGAAAAGATATCAAGAAAGGAACTGCAATAGTTATTTTGTAGAGTCCAATTAAACTGGAAAGGAGAAAGAGAAGGGAATCAAATTTTAATTTTTTATTGCTGGTTCTATAATGCATGTATTGCTTAAATTTCATTGATAACCCATCTTTTTTTCCATTTCTAAGAAAATGGTAGAATTATGACTTCCTTCTGGTGAAGTAACACATGGCTATACCACTTAATATAAGCAATTAAGTATGAGTGGAATTGATGTTTAACATTTCTATGTGGAATCATTGAATTGCTTTTTTTCTTCATTTTTTAAATGTTTACTTGATTGAATTTTTTGGTTCAATGTAATTATACATGAGTGAAATTGATTTTGCTATATTTACACATGCACATAATTTGATCCATCTCATTCCCCAATACCTTGCCTTCCTTCCCTTCTTCCTTCTCCATGATCAGTTTTCTCTACTTTATCAATCCCTCTTCTATTATTATTACAATTAGTGCAATTTATATATATATATATATATAAATCTATGTACATGTATGAAATTCATTGTGGTATATTCATACTTGGACATAGCATGATTTGGTAAATTTCATTCCTTACTACTTCCCCATGCCATTCCCTCCCTCTTTATTTTGGTGGTGGGGTGAGTTCCAGGGATCGAACTCAGGGGCACTGGACCACTGAGCCACTTCCCCATACTTATTTTGTATTCTAGAGACAGGGTCTCACTGAGTTGCTTAGTGCCTGGCTTTTGCTGAGACTGACTTTGAACTCACGATCCTCCTGCCTCAGCCTCCCAAGCTGCTGGAATTACAGTCATGCACCACCTTGCCCAGCTCCTCCCTACCTCTTGGTCACTTTCTTCTATTCTTGGACTTCCTTCAATTTTCATGAGATTTCCCTTTTTCTTTATTCCTTTTTGAAAATGGTTTTGTCTTTCTAAATTGCATATATGAAAGTAAACATTTGATCATTGAATTTCTGAGTGACATATTTCACTAAGTGTGATGTTCTCCAGTTTCACGCATTTACCAGCAAATGACATAATTTCATTCTTCTTTTTGCCTGAGCACACTCCATTGTGTATATGTATTACATTTTGCTTGGTTTTGAATACACCTCTTCCCCAACCCCAGGATAACAGGAGAAGGTATGCATAAGAATTTACATGGTGAGCCATCACCTGATAACCACTCTTCTGAGGAGATGCTGAGTCTCAAACTAAATATCCAAGTAGTAAATCACTAAGGTTTATTTTATGTTTTTGTTATGTTTTACTTTTGCTAAATTAACATAAACTATACCACTATCTTAACTGATATAGAAAGTATTATGTTTATTAAGTGACTTTTTAAAACGTGAATTAATTGAAATATTATTCCAATTAATTAACTAAAGGAGATATGGTTGTTTGATTAATTCATTTAAAATAGGTCCAGTTGCCTCTAGGAAAAAAATGACTTTCCTTACTTTGTTTCAGATAGTAATGTCCCCAAAGAGGCAAAGTGGAAACAATTAAGTGAAATAATCTTCCATGTTGGAATTGTCATCAAATAATTAGATGAGATTAAGGATGCATGCCACCATGCTAGGTGTCATGGGGTTTTCAAAGCTTAAAATTAATCTCCTTTGAACTGCTTTTGACTCAAAGCAACCTTAATTACAATAGTATTCCCCAAGACTAGTCTACTAATGCAATTCCAGACCTGTCTGCTTATTAAAAGATTTCAAAGATGTATTGATATGCATATGGTATGATCCTTTAAAAAGCTACTATATTAAAAAGTAAATGCAAAAAGTTTAACACAAAGCTAAATGTTGGTATTCAATTGATTTTTCCTTTTCATGTGCTAAGAAATCTTGTTTTATGTTTAAAATATCTTTCACATATAAGGCATAAAGAATAGATTTAGATGCGTTTCACTTAAAATTTAGAGTACCTCAAAATAAATAGCAGAACAACTGCCTCTAAATTATTCCCTGCCATCATTTTATGCAGGAAGGAAATTTTCTAGAGTAATCTAACTATCAATTGTGAAAATGAATGGAAAAGCTAATCTTCCAATACTTGTTCTAAGAATTGATGATATTAAGTTTGGGTGTGTACATGCTTGTGAGGGAGGTAGAAACATTTTGAAGTAGTTGATACCAATCTGTTCTGGAAAAGTATGGACATGAAAGACCACACTGCAAAGACTACTGTTCTTCCATTGTGTTTCCTGATTGAGACAGGAATTTGAGGATACATAAAAAGAATAATGCACTGAGTCTCAAAAGGGGAAGACCCATGAACGCTTGAAACAGAGGAAACATCCATGAACCTCTGTAATGTAAAACAAGCAACTCATGAACAACCTAGTCATGCTCTTGACCCCTGCCCTCATCTGCAAAATGTATGAAGGCAATGTGCAAGAGTTAGAAATACTAGGGCAAAATTTTGAACTATGCCCTGACTCCACCCCTAGATCAGCCCTTAGCTACTGTCCCTCTATAAATATTAACACTCCAGACCAAGGGATTGCTGTCTGTCCCATGGAGATGGCCTGCATTCTCCCTTGAACGTGCAGTCCTTTCTTTATCCCCAAAGACATCTCTCTCTTGAGTTAACCCTATTGAGATAGTCAACATTCTCCTCTGAATGTGTGTGGGGCTCTCCTAAATAAATCTGTCTGTATCTCTGACTGGTACATGCTAAAATTCTTTTCCATCACATATGCTAAGTAATTCACTTATCCCGAGTCAAGTTTCCCTTCTCCAAGAACTTTCCCAGTACAACTTCAGTTTGATGAAGAAAGTATTTTGTGTTTGTTTATCATTCATTCCACAATTATTTATTTTGAGCCTATTATTTGCCACGCTTTGTTGAGACACAAGCAGGGGGGGATGCGGTATACAAAACAAGATAGAGTTCCCACCTTGCAGATTATTTTATAGTAGTGTGTAAGATTGATATTAATCAATTACACAAAGTAATTTAAATGTGAGACCATATTCTCAATCTTTTCTTGCTTTTGATCATCTTAACAGTTTTCAGAAGTACCAAATCTCCTATGCAGTATGAATCTCAGTTGGAATTTGTTTGATTTTTTGCATAATTAGAATTGGATTATAGGTTTTTAGGAGAAGGTCTCAGAGATAAAATGCCATTTTCATTACAACATATCAAGCATATATACTATCAACATGATTTATGACTTTTGGTGCTTGCCTTAACCACTTGGCTGAAATGGAGTTTGATGCAGGATTCTCCACAGTAAAGCTGTTTTCTGCCTTTTCCACACTCTCCTTTTTGGAAGGAAGTTACTCTACACAACCAGCATTTAAGGACAGAGCGGCTATTTTTCCTATTGTTTTTAAAAACAATTTTGTAGTTGTAAATAGACATCATGCCTTTATTTTATTTATTTTTTAAAATTATTTAATTAATTATTTATTTAATTTATTTTTTACAGAGTACATTTCCTGGGATCCACTAACTTGCTAGATTTTTTTTTTTTTGCATACATTAAGGTTTTCTCTTTGTATTGTAAAGTTTTGTGGGATGAAAAGATGTCTAATCATGTATCCACTATTACAGTATCATATAGAATAGCTTCACTACCGAGTTATTTTTAAGCCATGGCAATATTCAAGTATTCAAAAATCTTTCTTTTTCAGTGTGTTTTGTACTGGGGATTGAACCCAGGACCTTGTGTATGCTTGGCAAGCATCCTACTACTTAATCTACATTCCCAGTCCTTTATAAATTTTAATTTATTTTGAGATAGGCTGCCCAGGCTGCCCATCAACTTGTGATCTCCCTCTCAGCCTACCGTGTAGCTAAGATTACAGGCACATGCCAAAGCTCCTGACTGTAAAAAAATGTTAATGTCTATAAGTTCCTTTGAAAAGTATTATTATCAAACTGAATTTCTTATTTTTATAAGATGATAATGATAGCTAACTACCATACTTTATTATTGATAATTTAAAATTATTGTTATCATTATTAAGACAAACTTGATGTACAAGTTAATGAAAATACTGGGCCTTTAAAGTGATCTTTTGGGTGATGATATCAAAACATATACCAATCTTGAGCATTTCAATAAAGTGTTGTGTTATAAATCAAATTCATCATGACTCCAGGGAACAGCTTGTATATACCATGTTGTCCTGGAGATACATCTCTCACATATTGTTTGAAATGATTGTGCAATCAGTTCGTAGCTTGAGGATATTTTGAATACAATTTTGTTTGAACAATATTTTTATTACTTCTGAGTAAGTCTTCATGCTGGCCATGAGTTCATGGGATTTGTGAATAGCAATCTTCTTTGCAAGCAATTGAAGAAAAAAAGAACACTCATTTTATTGGTTCAGTGTCATATGTAATAAATAATTGAATTGTAAAATAGTTGGAAGAAAATCAAACAAAATTATATCTCTGAGTGTTAACAAATTGTTAAATAAATGTAATAAGTTCTATAACTCAGAATGTAGGCCTTCATAAGTCTTGAGATTTCAGTTTGAAAATCAAATAAATGAATCTTTCTTTGTTGTTTTTAAAAAATGTGTTGTCACTCATAGAAACCCTGTTCCATAACACCAAAATATTCCTGCCTGAGTCACTATGTCTGTTTTGATTTTTTCAAATCCTCAATTTCACTTTAAAAGTATCCCAAGTCCTCACACCTCTCAAAGGCATGTCATGTAAGTTTATGCCATATTGCACATTCAATTTGAGCTTTTAAAGGATGATTCTAAATGCTGGTATCTTTGTAATTCAAAAACAACTTATACATATATAAAAATAAAATGTTATTTAATATGAGGTTTCTTCCTCAGGGCCTCTGTGTTTGCTCTTCCTGAGTCTAGAAGAGCATCTTCCCTCAGATATCTGTATATCTCGTTTAGTATCCTTCAGTATTTTGTTCACATATCCCTTAATTAGTAGTGCCTTTCTGGACTCCCTTCTATATTTAAATGAGGGTCTATTTTCTGTCCATTACTCTATGTTGGTCCACAGGTACCATTCCTCTCCCCTACCTACTACATTTTAGCCACTCTGGCTCATTGAAGCTCCTGAAAGACATCAAACTCCTACACAACTCAAAGTCTTTGCACTTGCTATTTCTCCACCTGCCCCTCTTATTGCCTGATTTATCTATAGGAATGGCTTCTTCTAGTCCTCCACACTGCCCCTGATACTGGGGATTGAACCCTGGGGTATTCTATCACTGACCTCCATTGTCAGCCTTTTTTACTTTTTATTTTGAGAAGGGTCTTGTTAAGTTGCTTAGGCCCTTCCTAGTGCTGAGACTGGCCTCATATTTGTGATCCTCCTGGCTCTATCTCCTAGTAGCTGGTATTACGTGCCTGGAACCTACTCTTTTTCAAATATAAACTACTCACTGTGATAAGGTACAGGGAATACCACATCAGATAAAAACCCTCATTTAGTAGTGGAAGTTGTAAAGTAAAAAGGTAACCAGTTTCCTGTTACATTAGGAATGGGAACTGAGATCACATAGGAAGTATATACTGCTCAAACCAGGGGAGGTGTCTTATAGACTGGAGCTTAGTGTTAGAAGCAAGTGAATCAAGGACAGATGAGAGGATGAAAGAAGATTTGAAGTTGAAAAACAATATGTGCCATCCAAAGAATTGTACAATGTCTGAAACAGGGTAAATACATTTATAGGTATTTTTTGTACATGATCCTCTGAAACTAATTCTAGAAAAAAATTAGAATTAAAAAATCACTATTATTTGATATTATATCTTACGTGTCTCTACATCCAGTCTTGCCCCTCTAGTACCTCTGGTATTTTCCACTTGGCAACTATTATAATCACTCTAAAAATAGGTCATATCATGTCACTCCCTTCCTCAAATCTTCTGGTAAATATTACAGCCACACTAATCACTATGCTTTTCCTTGAAACAGGTAGACCCCTCAAAGAGGCACTGCACTGGTTATTTTCCTTTCTTGCAATCCTCTTCCCCTGAAACTGTCCCTGGGCTCTTTCTTTGCTTTATTCTTTCTCCAGATGCTAACTCCTTTTAAAGTGTCCTAAACTGACAAGCCTCTCTAAAAAAACCCCACTCCCATCCTCTTACCACTGTCACCTGCCCCTGCTTCTGTCTGTTTTCCTGTCCTCAATATGAATGTCACGTAATTAGGAACCCTGTTGATAATTATTCAGCATTATATCCTCAGTATACATAACAATGCCTGAAATGCAACAGATGCCAAGACCATATTTGTTGAATGAATGAGTAAACAATTACATAGTTGTTGCAATAATTAACAAACACATATTTGTTGAAGAACTTAACAGATTAGGGTGGAGATGTAAGCAAGTGTTATGTATAGGAAGAGATTTTGTACTGGGGGGTCAAGAAGTTTCCCTTCTATCTTGAGGAAAGGGTACACTGAGAATAATTTTATTAAGGAGTGAGACCTGATCAGATTTTAATTTCCAAAAGGTAACCATGGCAACAGGGTTGAAAGCAAACAAAAGGGTTTAAACTTAGAGCCAAGTTTCCCACATAAAAAGGGCTGAAGCAATAGAGTGACATATCCAAACAGGGAGCCCAGTACGAGTGGCAGTGGAAATGGAGGGAAGTAACTATGTCCTGGAGACATTAGAGAATAACTTGTGGTTAATTAGTTAGGGAGTGGGAGAAGAGCAGCACTAACTAGAGGAAGGAGGTCACAGTTTCCTTAGGATTCAGGTTAGGTCATTGGTGGTGTAGACAGTTATTAGGATTCAGGAAAGAGGAAGCACTAGTGGACTAAGAGAAGTCAATGTGCACCTCATACTGCATTTTGGATGTTGCAGGGAATAGCAATCAGCATTTAGGTAAACTGGACAAGAATTTGAGAGGAAAAACCATAGGACAAATATATATTTGGGTATCGTTAGCAGAGAGCAGGAAACTGAAACTGTTGAAATTGACATCCTATCTCTCAAAGACAGTGGATAAAGAGAAAGAGATCAGAAGACAATATTCACAAAAACATAGGCACCTGAGGGATTGGGAAAGAACAAGAAGCCCACAAAGAGACTGAGAAAAGAGAAGAGTGGAAGTCAAATAAGAGAATTTCAAAAAAGGTGTGTCCAAATATGGAGAAAGTGAAAGGGAGAAAGAGATAAAGTAATTCATACTTTCCTTCCTTCTTCCTTCTTTCCTTCCTTCCTTCCTTCCTTCCTTCTTTCTTTATGGCAACAAGAGACTTCCAAGTGGAATTAAACAGGACAAGAATGGAGATTTCAAGATTTCCAATAAAAGTGAGGTAAAAAGGTGAAACCCACATTATTTAGGTAACTTAACCATGAAGATTAAAAGTGATAGGGCCTGAGATAAATATCAGATTAACAGGGTATTCTATGATAAAGATATTGTATGCACTTTAAACAAAGACTGGAAAGGAATAATACACAAGAAAATGTAACTAATGTATGAAAGTGGGGGTGGTAATAGCATTAGGAAAAAGAGATATCAACCAGGGCATAGGTTGAGCTGCGGGCCTTGGACTTGAGGGAGGAGATCGATTCACTGGGGCAAGGGCAAGATGTTATGAAGAAAGGATGCATGAGCCGTAATTGAGAAATTATTTACTGAGGGCACTCTTTTCACTAAGTGGGTGGAATCAACTGAGTTTAAGAGAACAAATGAGATGTAAGTAGACTGGAGGGCAAAAGTTTGAAATAGTAGCTGGTGATAAAGAACTCACTGAAGAAATTAAAATAATTTTACAACAGAAACTGAAATGTCAACTAAAGGAAGAGTCAAGTAGTGATTCCAATCTGGGTGAATAAATGAATTCCTTCAACACTACACTTAGATGTGGTAGCAGAGAGAAGAGCCAACAGCTGTAGTTTAGCATTTTACCATTAGTAGAAATGAAATGTAAAGACAGGGAAGTAGAAAATGTAAGACATCAGTCAGAGTGTACTTAAGTGGCAAACATCAGAATCTGCACTGCATAATAAGTTTAGATTCTTGGACTAGGGTTCAAGAGAAAGGTTGGAAGAGAGGAAGGAAAGACATCAAAGGAGTCTGGGTTTAATCAGTTGGGCAGAGCTTGAGAAATGATAACAATTTTTTTCTTCAGCCTACAATTTAATCAGTGTGGTGACTGGGGTGGAGAATAAGGGTAATCCTTTGAGTGTGCATTCAGCCAGCTTCACAAGCTTGGTCTTTGCAGGGGGTTGGACTTTCCTTAATCTCTACTTGATATTAGGAGTATTGGTTTTATGTCACTCCTATTTCACTACACCTGAGGCTAATAGGGAGCTGAAAATTACTATAATTCTACTTAGCACTGCATAGGCTTAACTAGAGCTACTCACTGGGATCCAAAGTGCTGATGACAGCCCAAAATTCTTTTGGCATTGTCAAACTCATAGAAAAATATTTTGCATTCCTACTGGTATTTCTACTTTGGCAGAGTGCCCAGTTCTTACATCTGCTTTTATTCTACCAAAGTCTGTTTCCAACTGGGAGTCTCAGACTTCCAACACATGATGTCCTTGCTATGTCAGGGAAAATACAAAGAAGTTGTCTCATTTGAAAAAGAAAAATATTATCTTGGTTACAGACAGAAGAAAAGCATGCTTCACTTAAATTATAAATAACAAATACAAATTAGTAGATATTGTTTAGTCCCCAAGTACCCCTGCCCTAAAATGAACTTGGAAAAATGGAAGATGAAGGACATTTAAAATAAGAATTAAATACTTTTCGTTTTTTTAAAAGTACATGAATTTTCTTTAGGGAGTAGCAACTATTAAATGTACAGAATATTTGTACTTGACTATAGTTAATTCATAAATTATGTATATGTATATATATGCATCTATACATGTATATGTACATATGTAGATGCTATGTACATTTCATACTGCATATTATATGTAATATTACTAAGTATACAATATTATGTGCATTGGTTTTAATTATGAAATTATTTAATTTTAGTTTTTACCTCTTATCTTGGTGATACCCAAGTTAAATATATCATTCCTATTTCTTAATTACAAAGAACAGAAACTAAATCATGTAAGTAGTCACCTAATGTGGGAAAAAAAAAAAAAAAAAAAAGGAGGGCTGCATTAAAAGGATACTAGATAGATCCTAAAGTATCAAGAAGGAAAATATCCCAGTCATAGAACTAGCTCTGAAGACACTAATCCCCCAACCTGGGAACACGTATAATTCCAATTACGTCACCAGCTCAGGACACCAGAGTGCTCATGGATACATTAAATCTGCTCTTTTTGGAAGGAGGCACGGAATGACCACTATTTCCACCTTTCATCCGGAATCTTCTTTGTAGTCCATGTTTCTTTGGGTCTCTGGCTTCCACTCAGTGTGCCAGCAGGTGGCGCCACAGTCACAATGCCACTCTGGTTACCAGGTGCCTGGAATGGGAGATTCCCCTTCCCTAGAATACAATTTCCCCTCTTTCAGATGGAAACTCCCATTTCATCAGGAAGGAAAGTGAAGCCTTATTCTGTTCATAATAATCTTTCCACCTTTGTAGAATTTAGGAATAATTTGTAGAAAAATGTTTTTGCCTTTTCCAAATGAGAGTGACTGAAGTTTTTCTTTAAGTCTCTAAAATCAACCTTTCAAGATTTGAAAGCAAGTAAGTGTGGCAGAATTATAGAAACGTTTACATATTCCTGGACATATAAAAGGAGCGTTAATCAATGAGATTCTGTTTTTTTTAAGAACCAGTTAATTAACATATTCTTTTACCTTCTTTTAAATGATTTGACCTCCTCTATCCCAATCATCAGTCCTAGAATAGTCCACCCAAGAAATAGCACTTTAGTTACTTTATTCGCGATTATTTAATATGAGGAGTCAGCTAAACACGTTTCAAAAAATTTTAAAGACTAAAAGTTACACTAAGGCAACAAGGACCTAGTAAGTTTAGAAAGCAGTTATTACCCGTGACGTGGGCAAGGGGAAGAAATTGATGCCGTAAGAACCTAGAAGACTAGAAGAGGGAATTCACAAAACCAGGACACAGGCCACTGTGGAGGGCATTGTCCTATTGACGTGGATTCCTATGTCAGAAACAAGTAAAGCTGGTTCTTGGAGCACCCAAGTGGGGGACAGGAAGGCTACTGCTGAGTGTCATTACTGGCTTTCAGTTGCCCTCTAGCTAAAACCCTATGAATAGGAAGTAACAAGGAGCCACCTGGAGGAAAACTGTGATGCGCAGTGACACAGTTCTAATATCACAAAGCAGAGGTAAAAGGGTTTGATCCGAGAGATAATAGCTTAATGACTAAAAACTCCCATTTCCATTTAAACAAGGTAATATATGGCTGATGTTCTTTAATTAGATAAATCCCAGATTAATGACACCTTTCTAAACCTTTTAGAAATTTTAATCACTAATAGTTCTGAAAATAACCTAAATATAGATAACTAATTTGCAATTACTCTCTCAAAGTAGTAAAAAGTCATCATTTTACAAGGGAGATTGAAATGTGCAGTTGACTTCATTTTAGGCCTGATTTTATTGTTTATAAATTATACCATCTTGGTTCACTTTTGAACTGCTCTGCCTGAGTTTTCTTTTATGTAAATGTGATTTACAAATGCCTTCCGTGTTTTTCATAGTTATTATGCAGATCAAATTAAAATATGTATGTTAAAAAGCCGTGTAAATATCTAGACCTAACATGGCAACATAAATACAGGTTTTAAATTTCTTTCCATTCTGGTGCAACATTTCAGGGAAAAATCTCGTGCAAGAGGCTATAATCTCAATGCCATAACTGATGAGAAATGTCTGCTGGGTCCACTGCACATGGGAAAGCTCAGAAGGATAATCTGCAGGCACCCAACCTGAAAAATATAGCACCTATGATGTTGCAAAACATTCATTCCCATAATTTGGGAGGAAAATAAGACTTCGAGTAAAGTAAAGATGTTGGGTAGCGAGAAAATGACTAATATATGACTTGCATTGTCAGGGATCAGTAGAAATTGAAAAAAAGTATCAAAACAATATGTTGAGGTTGATTTCAACATTACAGCCTGGAGAATATTCACAGTATGGGAAGGGACTTAGGTGAAGTGCAGTGAATCTTAGATGAAGTACAGCTTGATATCTGATGATAGGCTAGGCAAAGAAGGTACTGTAATCAGAATGTTGGCTCTTACTTCAAGAGCTTTGTCAAACACATAAAAACAGAAGGCAGAAGTTAAGCCATTCTGAGGTATAAACCAGTAAGTTCAAAGCTCTAATTCAAGTCACTTTTCTCCCAGTGTATTAGATTACTAAAATAATAAAGTAATTTTTATAGTAGTTTGTTATTTGATTAAAATCAAATCTAAAGAAGATATTGAAAGAGTAATTTGTATAAGGAATGAAACTATGGAAAATCCACCTATTTTTTTCTTGCTTGATGGTTAAAAGGAAGTTTTGGGGACACTATCCTCATTCAAGACTGAGTGAATTATATTGAAACTCAAAGCCAAAAATCTAAAACTGAGTAATGGCAATGATAACAACTACCCTCAGCACAAACAAGTGTCACTATAAAATTAAGAATAATTCAGTTCTCAAGATATAATAAATTCATACTTTTGAAAAAGTTTCAAGAAGGAAATTTTTAAACCTATGAATGAAAAACTTGAAAACAGACTTTAAGAACTAATAGAGGATTTTTTATTACAAAGATGGAATAATAAGAACAAGAATCACCCTTCCACCAGATACAACAAAAAGACTGTAAACCGTATGTGAAACAATATTTTACTAGTTACTGAACTTTAGGCATTGAAGACAGTAAAACCTGACAGATGGGAAACATAAAAAGGAAACCCTTTTTTGGCCCAATTTGATCCCTTGACAGCATTTCCAGATCTAGATGAATTTACTGGTAAATTCTTCTAAAGCTTAAAGAAGAAATTAAACCTATTATTCACAAACTCTTCCATAAATTCAAAGTGGAGAGAACCCTTCCTAATTTATTCTGCAAGGCTAACATTGTTTTGATTCTAAAACCAAAGATAATACTGGTAGCAATGGAAAGAGAAGGAGGAGGAGGAGGAGGAGGAGGAGGAAGAACCACAATAGAACAACATCCCTCAGAAGTCTTAAACAATATTTGAGCAAATAAAATTCTTCAATACATAAAAGGGACAAAGCACCATGAATAACCAAGTTTTATCCCAGGAATCCAAGATGGCTTTTACTTTTGAAAATTAATGTAATCCATTGTAGTAATAAAATAAAAGTACATAATATTATCAGCTCAATAGATACAACAAAAGCATTTGTCAGATGCAAAATCCATTTCTGAAAGAAAAACTATCAGCAAATTAAGGACAGAATGGAACTTTTATCAACTTGATAAAAGGCATCTATGAAAAATCTCCAGTTACATATGAATTAATGATGAAAAACTGGATGTTTTCCCTGTAAGATCAGAGACAAGAGAAGATGCTTGCTTTTGCCACTTCTACTTAGCAAAGAAGTGGCAGCCCTGAAAAGTTCAAAAAGGCAAAAGAAAGGAAAAAAAGGAGACAGAGGAAGGAAAACTGAGTTGGAAGGAAGGAACAAAGAAAGAAGAATAAAGGAAATTAAAGCAACATCCCAATTGAAATGGAATACATAAAAGTTTTGGTAATTCTTGTTGATTTTGTTTTACTTGTTTTGTCTCAGCAGGAAGGGAAAGGTTTATAGGATCTCGTGTGTAGAAATTTGGAAGGAATCTACAATAAAGCTACAAAGTCCATAGGGGAGTTCAGAGAGATAAAGGTATACAGTTTGGATATATAAAATTAATCATATTCTTGTAAACTGATAATAAGTAATCAAAAGTAAAAACTGAAAAGTACTATATTTATCTAGTGTCAATAAATATGAAACACTTAGGGATATAGAGGACTAAAGATTTACAAGATTTATATGCTAAAACTAGAAAAAAGTTGACTGTAAATTAAAGAGGACCTAAACAAATTTGATGTTCCATGTTCATGTATAGGAAGATTCAATGTTGTTAAGAGATCAATTTTCCCAAAATAATCTGCAGATTCAACTTATGCCAAATTAAAATCTCACCTGAACTTTTGTAGAAATCAACAAATAAACTGATTTTAAAATTCATAAGCAAATGTAAAGGACATAGAATAGACAAAATAACTTGGAAAAGGAAGAATGAATGTAAAACCTACTAATACCACCTGATTATGAATTGTCATAAAGTTATAACTAAGAAGACAGTTTGGTATTGGCATCAAGACAGAGATCTAGAACGATGGGACAGAATAGCAAATGTGGGAGTGGATTCACATATATAGGCAACTGTTTTTTCACAGAAGTGCAGAGCAAAGTCGATAAAGAACAATAGTATTTTCAACAAATATTCATGGATAAGATATCTGTTTGAGAAATGCAAAATTTAAAGAGGCTAACAAAAAACAACTTATACCTAAAAGTAAAATCCTCAAATCATAAAACTACTAGAAGAAAACAGGACAAAATTTGATAACTTCAGGTTTGGTAAAGATTTCTTAGAACATTGCATAAAGAAAAACTGATGTGTTTAAAATATGAGATCTCAAAAGACATCTTTAAAATAATCAGGAAACAAGGTAAAAATATATAAAATATATGTGATGAAAGACTTGCACTTATGGATAAAGAACTCCCAAAAATTAAAAAAAAAAAATGATAAAAATTGTCAAAATATTTGATCAGATACTTCACCAAAGAGGGTGTATATATGACAAGTAGGGTATTAAAAGATTTAAATGTTACTTATAATCATTGTTAATCTAAAATTGCTGCATAAAATAATATAGGCAGATGGTCTACCAAATCCTCAGTCATAATCATTTTAGTGAAAAGAAAAGCTCAAAATCATAGGTGACTGGGAATTTTGAAAAATCATGGGAAGACTTTGGATTTTCAGTAAGAATAAGAATGATTAGCTGTGGTTATAGGTAATATAGGATGTGATTTTGATGAATTTATAATATTGATTTTGATTATTTTTATTATCTTATTTACACTTATCTGGATATTGTTTATCACAATAAAATATGTCATTTTAACATTTAAAATACTTGTTAAATATGTGTGATTATAGAAATACATTTCAAATGAAACAAAATTAAAGATGTATAATAAATTACTTGTTAGAATTTAGAGACTAAAGTTGATGATGCTAAAATCTTAAAATATGCATGAGCACATATAAGAACCTGAGGGAAATTTTATTTTTACCTGGTCACTTGATGCAAAAAAAAAAAAGTACCATTCAAACAATACCACTAATTACTTTGTATTTTATTAACAATAAGTGCTTTTGAGATTGATAGAATGCCAAACCAAAGGTGAAGGGTACAATCAATCTCAGTAGACATTTATCAAGAGTACACTGCAAAGCAATTAAGATTACTGTTTAAATCACTGCAATTCATCTCCTTGGAGTGAAAGGGCATATTGAAAAATTCAAGGACCACACCCAGTGTGTATGTGTTCTTGAAGCAAGTTATAATTAGTACACATGGAAGGGATGAATGGTAAATGGACAAATGATTAAAGCAATACCTGATGAGGAAGGACTGAGTAGAAAAAAAATATTAGGGTGATTAAAAATCAAATTTTGCAGCCAGGTGCGGTGGCACATGCCTGTATTCTGGTTGGCTTGGGACACTGAGGCAGTAGGATTTCTAGCTCAAACACAGCTTCAGCAATTTAGCAAGACCCTAAGCAACTCAGCAAGACCCTGTCTCTAAATAAAATATAAAAATGGTTTGGGATGTTGCTTAGTGGTTAAACGCTTCCAGGTTCAATACCTGGTACCAAAAAATAAATTAATATTTTGCATAAGTTTTAAAAATGTAATCTTTGCCTTACAAAGAACAAATTCTTTTACAAACAGTATGAATTTGCCTTTGATTTTGTTACTTTGATATATTTTGAACAACTCGCTAAGACAAAGTAGGAATCTTACTTGTCATTCAACAAGGGAAGGGGCATCAAGTCAAGCTTACAGACTCCTGATATACAAAGAATCAGACAAAACTTTGATGAAATGTCATTAAAGCTGTTACAAAGAAGGGTAGGGAGGGCCAACCTTATGGATATGTGACTTGTGTGCAGTCACTTGGAACTCTGAGTTTAGCAGGGCCCACACTTTATTCAATACTCTGTTAAAATTGTCTTGAAATTCTTAATATTTTTTTTACATGAAGTCCTGTATTTTTATTTTGCACTGGGCCTGAAAAATTATCTAACTCATCCTGAGAGTCTCAGTGAGTAAAGATGTTAAGGAGAAAAGGGATTCCAAGAAAAAAAGATAATATTCAGAGATCATGAAATGCTATGTATGGCACATGAGTTCATAAAAAATAAAAATGACTCTGTATTCCTTGAGATCAAAAGGGAAAATTGCACTTGGCAAGGTCAGTGCAATGGAGGAAAAGTCTAAATTATTAAATGCCTTTTAGGCCAAGTTATGGATTTTGTTTCAGTTCAAGTATTTCAGGAAGCAAGTGCCAAGATATACTTAGAAGTGCAAGGGATTTTGGGGGGAAATGCCTGATAAATATTGTAGCATTCTGGGAGACTTCAGACAATGATAGAGGTCTGACACTTGGGGGGAAAAAGGAGCATTGGGTACAAAGAATTGAAGACAGCACTGCAGCACTAGTAAAGTCTTACTAGCTGAAGGAGACCCAAAGCTAGATCACCTACTAGACAAGTCCACTAATGGTCCACTAATGGGTAGCAATGGACTAGTACTTGTATTCTTACCATGCTTAGTCATTAGCTGCCAGCATTTTGACTTCAATATGAGCCTGGAAGGCAAATTCTTCAGATGAAAGCTGTCAATTAATTCCATTCCGGACAACAAAGTGTTTTTAATAGAGATCTGGGGAAAGAATAAGAGATTTTCAAACCTTCCAGACTTTGATTTTTCTTACCTGACACCAAGGGTCTAATATGGGGTTATTCAATTAGCAATTATTCCACTTCAATTATATATAATGTAATATATATATATAATATATGTAATACATAGATATTATATATAATATATATAATACATATACATATATATATAATATATATAATACATATATAATATATATATGTAACTTGCGAAGTGACCAATTTGTGGATCTTTGCTACTGTGGATCCAGTCTAAGTTGAGTTTTAGCTAGGAATTCATTTACCACCTCATGCCTTATGTCACCAATCTAGCAGAAGGCTATGAAGGTGCTCTGTATCCTCAAGTCAACTAAGACCCTTCATGTACACGTCCTTCAAATGCTGTGGTATTCATCTTTCCTCAATGGTCAGTCAATTAAGTAAATGACTGTAAGTTCTGTTAGGACTGGAAGAATCTTTGTAGTATGTACTTGCAGGGGTGCCATAGGGTCCTTCATCCTATAAACCTATGTGTCATATTTGTGAGAATTATGGAAACTGAGGAAGGAATTGTGACTTTATATTGGGTGTTATAGTTTCAATAGTAGGTGTCTCCCAAAAGCTCATGTGTGAGAGAATGGAAAAAAGTTTAGTGATGAAATGATTGGGTTGTGAGAGTCTTAACCTAATCAGTGCATTAATCCACTGATAGGGATCAATTGTGTGGTGACTGTAAGCAGGTAGAGTGTGACTGGAGGAGGTGGGTCATTGTGGGTGTGTCTTTGTGGTATATATTTGTCCTTGGTGAGGGGAGTTTTTCCTGCTTCCTGAAGATCATGTCCTGAGCTGCTTTCCTCCACCACACTCTTTTGCCATGATGTTCTGCCTCATATGAGTATCCAAAGAATGGAGTTGGCCGTCCGTGGACTGAGACCTCTGAAACCCTGAGTCCCAGAGTAAACTTTTCCTCCTCTAACTGCTTTTGTCAGGTCTTTGGGTCACAGCAGAGAAAAAAAAAACTGACTAAAATACTACGCTTTTGTCATCTATGATCACCCACCGCCCACGGGGACAATCACAACGCGTACGCTCTTCTTGATCACAGGAACCAAAAAAAGTTTATTCCGTAAGTCTCAGACTTATATCAAGAACATCAACCTATCAGAGCGTAGACTACCAGGAAAGTCAGCCTATCAAGGAACAGTCTCCAGGCAGATACCAGGATCGCCTCATGTACAACAGCCAACCAGAGTTACTTCCTAAAACTTGTATATGAGTGCAGCTATGTCTGGCAAGCTGCCAGGCGCCATCTTAGAGATCAGGCCACAGTGCGGCTCTGGGGCCCTCAGAGCCCGCCCCTGACAGTCATCTACCTATTGCTCCTCCATAATTTACTCCTTCTGACTGTTGGTGCTAAGTAGCATCCTAGGACTGCCCTTCTAATTGTCCTTAGTGATGCCTGTTCTATAAAACATCTCCACAATCACCTGTGAGCCAATACCTCTTGGTAACCTTTTGACCTTGCCAGCCATTATGAAAATGGTTTGTCTCTCAATTTGAAAAAAAAGAGGTAGGGAACTCACCTCTTTCATTTAGGTGGGGATAGGAAGCGGCAATTGTATCAATGTGGCAATTCTCCTTAAAACTTTTTTTCACTCCAAGTCTTCTCTGATCTTCCAAATTTTGTCATAATATCTACATTGGATACAACTATAAGAATCATGTGAGCCCATCTCTAATACTCAATCTTCAAATTTTAGTATTAGTATCTCACTTCAGTTTAGCATTTGCATTATTTCTTGATGCTTTGAGATCTTCAGTTTAACAGCCCAGTTACAATTGCATGGAGTGATTTTAACACTTATAATTAAGTGACAGATTGCAATGAGTGTGAGATCAAAAATGGGGAAAAGAAAAGTAGCTCGTCTGTTAAGAGTTATGACTGTAGAAAAGGAAAGATACTGAAAGATAGAGGGAGCCCGCACCTGTATAAACACAGGCTTCCCCAAACTGCCCCCAGCCTCCTGAAAGTGGTAAAGAATTTTCCATCTCTCATCTTATCTGTGAAGGCCAGGGGGGCTGACCCAAGAGTAAACCTTGCTAACAACAACCCTCTCGGAGGTCAGGGTGACTCAGAACTTAAGATAACATGCTTTACAATTGTATATGTTAACCAATTAGGAAGAACACTGTATAACTGCTTGCCTTTCATTATATAAACCCTGCTAACGAGGGCTCGGGGCCTCTTAGCGTCACTGGTTGAGGACGCAGAGGACCAGGCTCAAGCTTGCTAATAAATGACTCTTTGTTGCTTGCATTGATCGTGGTCTCTGGTGGTCTTTGCGGGGTCTCGAGCCTTTGGGCACAACAATACAAGAGTGGTGTAGTTATTCAAGGGGATTGTTTCATTTTCCTTTATTTATTTATTTTTGTGTGTGTGTGTTTTTCAGCTCGAAAATTTATTTCTTTCCTTTTATAATCTCAATCTCTTTTTCACCATTCTCATTTTGTTCAAGTACTGTTTTCTTAATTTACATTTGTTTTATTTTGTTTTGTTGTTTTAGTACTGGTGATTAAACCTAGGTAGGCTCTACCACTGAACCTGTCTCCAGCCTTTTTTTTTTCTTAATTTATTTTTATTGTAAACAAATGGGATACATGTTGTTTCTGTTTGTACATGGAGTAACAGCATACCATTTGTGTAATCATACTTTACATAGGATAATGATGTTTGATTCATTCTGCTATTTTTCCTTCCCCCTGACCCCTCCCACCCCTCTTTTCCCTCTATACAGTCCCTCCTTCCTCCATTCTTGCCCCCCTCGCACCCCCCATTATGTGTCATCATCTGCTTATCAGAGAGATCATTTGTTCTTTGCTTTTTTGCGATTGGCTTATCTCACTTAGCATGATATTCTCCAATTTCATCCATTTGCCTGCAAATGCCATAATTTTACTACTCTTATTGCTGACTAATATTCCATTGTATATATATACTATAGTTTCTTTATCCATTCATCAGTTGAAGGGCATCTAGGTTGGTTCCACAATCTGGCTATTGTGAATTGAGCAGCTATGAACATTGATGTGGCTGTATCTCTGTAGTATGCTAATTTTAAGTCCTTTGGGTATAGGCTGAGGAGTGGGATAGCTGGGTCAAATGGTGGTTCCATTCCAAGTTTTCTAAGGAATCTCCACACTGCTTTCCAGAGTGGCTGCACTAATTTGCAGCCACACCAGCAATGTATGAGTGTACCTTTTTCCCCACATCCTCTCCAACACCTATTGTTGCTTGTATTCTTGATAATCACCATTCTAATTGGGGTGAGATGGAATGTTAGTGTAGTTTTGATTTGCCTTTCTCTTATTACTAGAGATGTTGAACTTTTTTCCATATGTTCTTTGATTGCTTGTAGATCTTCTTCTGTGAAGTGTCTGTTCATTTCCTTAGCCCATTTGTTGATTGGGGTTATTTGTATTCTTTGTGTAGAGTTTTTTGAGTTCTTCATATATTCTGGAAATTAGTGCTCTATCTGAAGTATGAGTGGCAAAGATATTCTCCCACTCTGTAGGCTCTCTCTTCACATTGCTGATAGTTTCCTATCAATAGAAAGCTATTTAGTTTGAATCTGTCCCAGTTATTGATTCTTGCTTTTATTTCTTGTGCTATGGGAGTCCTGTTAAGGAAGTCTGATCCTAAGCCAACAAGTTGAAGATTTGGACCTACTTTTTCTACTATAAGATGAAGGGACTCTGGTCTGATTTCAAGGTCTTTGATCCATTGTGAGTTGATTTTTGTGCAGGGTGAGAGATAGGGGTATAGTTTCATTCTGTTGCATATGGATTTCCAGTTTTCCCAGCACCATTTGTTGAAGAGGCTATCTTTTCTCCATTGCATATTTTTGGTACCTTTGTCTAGTATGAGAAAATTGTATTTATTTGGGTTTGTTTCCATGTCCTCTATTCTGTACCATTGTTCTACCTGTCTATTTTGGTGCCAATACTATGCTGTTTTTGTTACTATTGCTTTGTAGTATAGTTGAAGTTCTGGTATTGTGATACCCCCTGCTTCATTCTTCCTACTAAGGATTGCTTTAGTTATTCTGGGTTTCTTATTTTTCCAGATGAATTTTATGATTGCTTGCTCTATTTCTGTAAGGTACATCATTGGGATTTTAATTGGAATTGCATTGAATCTGTATAGCACTTTTGGTAGTATGGCCATTTTGACAATATTAATTCTGCCTATCCAAGAACATGGGAGATCTTTCCATCTTCTAAGATCTTCCTCAATTTCTTTCTTCAATGTTTTGTAGTTTTCATTGTAGAGATCTTTTACCTCTTTGGTTAGATTGATTCCCAAGTATTTTTTTTTTTTTTTTTTGAGAGGCTATTGCAAATGGAGTTGTTTTCCTCATTTCCCTTTCAAATGTTTCATCCCTTGCGTATAAAAATGCTTTAGATATATGCATGTTGATTTTATAGCCTGCTATTTTGCTGAATTCATTGATGAAGCCTAAAAGTTTTCTGGAGGAGTTTTTTGGATCCTCTAAATATAGAATCATGTCATCAGCAAATAGTGACAGCTTAAGTTCCTGTTTTCCTATCTGTATCCCTTTAATTTCTTTAGTCTGCCTAATTGCTCTGGCTAGAGTTTCAAGGACAATGTTGAATAGAAGTGGTGAAAGAGGACATCCCTGTCTTGTTCCCATTTTTAAAGGGAATGGTTTCAGTTTTTCTCCATTAAGAATGATGTTGGCCATGGGCTTAGCATAAATAGCCTTTACAATGTTCAGGTATGTTCCTACTATCCCTATTTTTTCTAGTGTTTTGAGCATGAAGGGATGTTGTATTTTGTCAAATGCTTTTTCTGCGTCAATTGAAGTAACCATGTGATTCTTATCCTTAAGTCTGTTGACATGATGGATTACGTTTATTGATTTACAGATGTTAAACCATCCTTGCATTCCAGGGATGAACCCCACTTGATCATGCATTTTCCTTTATTTTTGTTTTCCTTTATTTTTTTGAATATGAGCAACTTAAGGACATTAAGTGATATTGAGAAGGTGTGAGTAGAAAGGAAATTGTTGATAATAAAAGAGAAAATATAATGGATAGTCTATATTCCTTGAAACTGTAAGATCTGTAGTTTTTAAACTAACAGTGAAGGGATGGGTTTTAGCAAGGAAAAGACAATGAGAATAAGAAGAAAAGACAGATACAGTCAGGCACCACAAACTGATGTTTAAGTCAATGATCAACAACATATATGATAGTGATCTCAAAAGATTATAACAAAGCTGAAAAATTCTTACCAGTGACATTTTGGCTATTATGAATTATTCCTAATGAAATATGTTACTCATATGTTTATGGCGATATTGATGCAAACAAACCTACTGTGCTGCTACTTGCAGAAAAATATAGCACATATAATTACATACCATACATAATGATTAATATTAATAGTAAATGGCCGTGTTACTGGTTTATGTATTTTCTATACATTTTATCAGTATTTTAGGGCATAATCTTCTATTTCTTTTAATAAGGTTACTGGAAAACAGTATGCTGTGCTGTGCTGGCAAGAGTCTCACTCTTTTGGTTGCATCAGAAGGCCATGTTGAATGATTGACTGACCTTTGTGTAAGTACACACTATGATGTTCACACAACAATGAAATTAACCATTGCATTTCTTGGAATGTATCCCCTGAATGACACCTGACTATATAAGCAAGTTCTAGGATTGGAATTTGATCCTCTTTGTTTTCTTTTCTTTCTTTTCACTGCAAAGTAGAAGTTGAAGGCATCTCAAATGAGTGAGATGATTTTGAGAAGAAATTTTAAAATGTCCTCTAGAGTTTAAACCTGTTCTCCCCTCCAAAAAAAATAATAAATAAAATTGAATGGAGGAAGATACCTAGAGCTTTCAGTGATTATATGGTGAGAGACGAAGATGGAAACTGTTGATCCTAATGCACTTCCACCAGTTGATACCATAATCATGTGTAAATTCCTTAACAGGAAAGAAAAAGAGGAATATATATCTTGGCTGATGTGGGAGGTTTATATCTACAAGGAGGCATCAGGATCTGGGGATGATACTCAGAGGTAGAGTGCTTGTCTAGCATGTGCAAGTCCCTGAGTTCAATCTTCAGTACCACAATCAATCAGTCAATCAGTAAAAAGAGACACTGGTAGATCTTACCATTAATAGTAGGATCAAGGAGGTGAGGTATAGTCATAAAAGATAGCCAGAGTACTGACATTCTATTGTCTGCAAAATTCACCTGAAATAATTAACATTTGTCCTAATGAAGAACATAATGGCCAGCGTGATTTAGTCAAGACAGAGTTTAAAGCAGCATTAACAACATAAAAAAAATCTAAATCTAATTCTGCCATTTGCTTCCTTCCTCCCCAAACTTGAATCTATAAAAATTCGGGTACGGAAATGTAATGGAACAAGAAGAGCAAAGGAGTGCCCACAATCTACGTTTGCATTTCTTAGTCTCTAGTTGGTTCTGATAAAGCAGAAGACCTGAATTGAGTTTACCTATTTAAATGTTATAACTTGAAGAATTCCCTCATACTAAAAATTAAAACTGTGTCCATATTTCCTTTATTCCTTTAATCCATGTACATAGTTAGTGTGTATTTATCCTCTACTATTTAGCTCTATACATAGCTCTTCTGATATGAGAAGTCTGAATTTAGAATATAAAAATACTGTGATCCAGATGGTATTGGTGCTATTTCAGGAAATTTACCAAAATAAAATTAGAGAAATTGAAGGAATGATTTACCTGTCCATTCCCATGTGTTCAGTGATCTGCCATACTGTGATATGGCTAAAGACCATAGTTGGGGGTTGGGGGAGGGGAGAGATGGGTATGAAAGCCCATTAAAAGAAGGTATGTTGGGGGTAGCTCCTCAGTGAATCTGAAAAGTGATCTCTAACTAGAATAAATGAGAACATTAAACTCTGTTTTCCATTAAGTTAAAGGAAAAAAAAAATTATAGAAATCTTGCCAGTCTAGTTACAATTATCTTAGTGATATCTATAAATGTGAATCCTGAAAAACATGTTTCAGAAATGGGGAGGGATTTTAGGGGAGAAGGAGAGATATTGAGTAAGCTCTGCAGAAACTGCAATGTATTATTTCCTGAGCTGGGTAGATTCAGTTCTAAACTCAGGACCTATGAAAGCATGAACCATAGTTTTCTGATCCTTCCTGAATCAGTTGAGAGATTGGCTGGTATGTAAAGGCTTGAGAAATTCTGGAGAAATAGAAGAGTGAGCCATGGGTCTATGCCCTCCTGTCTACCAGATCTTACCAGGGTGAGTCAGAGGAGGGAGAGGATAAAATAACACTTTTTTTTTTTTTACTATAGAGATTCTTCTGGACCAGAAAGAAAGTTATTACAGAAACCTGAGAAAAAAGATAAATAGTTATATAGTCTCCAACATAGCTTCTACCAAACTCTCACACAAAGGATTTCAAGAAAATATTAATAACTGTTAATTCTGATTCCAAAGACAGGGTTCAAGAGTGAATGATTTTTCATGAACACGTTAAAAAGATATATTTTACAGGATATATAAATATAATCTTATTAGGAAATAGAGCATTTACAGGTGTAATTAAAAGCAAGTCATACAGGATTAGGGCATGCACTAATCCAGTGACTGGTGTCTTTGAAGAAGTAGGCCCTATTTTGCTTACAGACACTGGGAGATAAGGATGCTATGCTCCTTGATCATTATATTTCAGAGGCATAAATTTCAGGTCCTTGAGAAAGATTTTCTTAGTTGTAAAAGTGAGAAGCTTGCATCTCAAAGAGGCAGAGAAAGAATTTAAAATTCCAAGTATTTAAAAATACTCCAAGAAAAGAAAGGTCATGCCCTAGAGGCAGGAAGACGCTTGCCTAAAATTTAATGAAATTGAAGGAATCTTAAGGTTATCTTGGTCAGCTTCCAGAAAAATTCAAAGCCGTGGGCACTTTGATTCAGAACTTTTAGCACCCAGCATGGTAAGAGAATAGATTTCTGTGGTGTTAAGC
Organism: Sciurus carolinensis; assembly: GCF_902686445.1. NCBI lineage: Eukaryota > Metazoa > Chordata > Mammalia > Rodentia > Sciuridae > Sciurus > Sciurus carolinensis. The sequence goes on from NC_062216.1 coordinate 144,790,207, forward strand.
CTCCCAGGGTGTGGGAATTTGTTGCAGCAGCTCAATAAATTAATACAATAAATGATGAAGTGTAACTTAAGTCACCTCTGAAATGGTGATGGTGTATCATCATCACTCTGAGTTCCAAAAAGAAACACAAAATCTGAGTAATAAAAACACTCTCTTAAGGAAAAAAAAAGTGCTATGAAATAGAAAAACTATTTCTGAGATTAAAAGAGATTCTAAATTTAAATAGGCTAGTTTCATCTGAATGTTTGTTATGTCTCAAACATCCTTTGTCCTTATATTTCTTAACTAAAATTTACTAGCCAGAAGTCTACACTTAAACATCACTGCCTCAGCGAAGACCTCACTAAACTCTTACATATGTCTACACTTACCTTACCATGTTTTAATTATGTTATTGAAAGTTTGTCTCTTCTGCTTGGGTCATGGCTCACCTTTATGGACCTCCCATCCCCTCAGACCCTTCCCTGTGGCTGTGGCTTAAATGGACATGGTGTAAGAATTAGTGAATGAATTTCCTTACCAATTCATTGAAAATGCACGTACATCTAAGTGAGATTGAGGATGGCTAATACAACATTAAAATACGAACAAATAAAGATCTGCGGCAAAGGAACTAGATCATGGAGTTCTATAAAAGGCATTATTAAGTATATAAGTAGTTATGGTATGTAAAGATATAACATGGTCTTAAATGGTGTATCCCCAGAAGGATACTATATAGGACAGTATTCATAAACTGACCTTATCAATGTTTGAGGTCAGCGTCTCTCTTTCTTGAAATTATCCTAGAAGTCTATACATTCTTTTACATTACCTAATATGTAACTATGTATTCTACACTGTTTAAGAAGTTCTTTTTGATTCTAATGATGAATATATTAAATTTTTTGTTATTAAACTTTCTCAGCAATTGATTCTTTTTTTAATTTTTTTTATTTTTACAGACTGCATTTTGATTCATGTTACACAAATAGGGTACATCTTTTCATTTCTATGGTTGTACACAATGTAGATTCATACCATTTGTGTGATCATACATGTACATAGGGTAATAATATGTGTCTCCTTCCACCATTTTTCATATCCCACTCCCTCTCATTTTTCTCTACATAATCTAAAGTTCCTTTATTCTTCTCTTACCCCCCACTCCCTCCCACCCCCATTATATATCATCATCTACTTATCAGGGAAAACATTTGGCCTTTTGTTTTTTGGGATTGACTTATTTCACTTAGCGTAATATTCTCCAATTCCATCTATTTATCTGCAAATGTCATAATATTATTCTTATTTATGGCTGAATAATTTTCCATTGTGTATATATACCACAGTTTCTTTATCCATTCATCTGTTGAAGAGCATCTAGGTTGGTTCCACAATCTAGCTACTGTGAATTGAGCAGCTGTAAACATTGATGTGGTTGTGTTACTGTAGTTTGCTAATTTTAAGTCCTTTGGGTATAAACCAAGGAATGGGATAAATGGGTCAAAAGGTGGTCCATTCCAAGTTTTCTGAGGATTCTCCACACTGCTTTCCAGAGTGGCTGCACCAATTTGCAACTCCACCAGCAATATAAAAGTGTGCCTTTTTCCCCACATCCACGCCAACATCTATTATTGTTTGTATTCTTGATAATAGCCATTCTAATCGGAGTAAGATGAAATCTTAGAGTGGTTTTAATTTGCATTTCTCTAATTACTAGAGATGTTGAACACTTTTTCATATATTTATTAATTGCCTTTATGTCTTCTTCTATAAAGTGTCTGTCCAGTTCCTTGACCCATTTATTGATTGGGTTCTTTGAATTTTTTGGTGTAAAGTTTTGTAAGTTCTTTTTAAATTTTGGAGATTAGTGCTCTATCTGAAGTGCATGTGTAGAAGATATTTCTCCCACTCTGTAGCTCTCTTTTCACACTATTGATTGTATCCTTTGCTGAGAAAAAGCTTTTCAGTTTGAATCCATCCCATTTATTGATTCTTGCTTTGATTTCTTGTGCTTTGGGAGTTTTATTAAGGAAGTCTGACCCTGTGCCAACATGATGAAGATTAATTTTTCATCAAAAATTTCCTAAGTTAAAAATAAAGACTACATGATGTATTCGCAATACAAAATTCCTGAAGAGTAAAATTTTAGCAAGAAAATTAATTTTCATTGGTCCCCTCAGATTTCTGTAGCACCTAGAAGATACTTTTGCCCTAAACCAATGTTCATTTAAACCACAGCCAAAGGTGAGGACCTGAGGCAAGAAGAGCTACTCCAAGATGAGAGAGAAATCCTAGCAGGGAAGACAATATTTTAATTAAAATAAACTGGATAAGGGTAAAGGAGAGGTTAGTTAGGTGATTCAGACCATCTTCACTCATCTTGGACATCTCAAAAAATGCAAGTATTTTTAGTCACATGTAAAATACCACAAAATTCATGAAGAAATGAGAGTAAACTTAACTCTGAGAAATTTTAATTTTTTAAAAATCAAATTATAAAATAATGATGTTCATGTTATTTGATAGACATTGTGTAAAATACTTAGAAAATACTTAAGTAACTATGATAGTCAACATTAATTAACTACAACTAACTAGTTTGATAATTGTCATTCTTTGATCCTGACATTAAAATTCACCCTCTGAATTAGGATCACTTTTATCCATAGTTCTTCAGATTGCATTCAACTCTTCTTTTTAGCATATTTAATAGTAGGTATACTGATTTGGGCTTCAGACAATTCTGGATTTGGATCCTTGTGACACATGTAGAAGCAGTGAACATGAAGGGATATTGATTAAACTGTTTGAGGTTCAGAGATTTTTCCAATATGTACTATGGAAAGAAATTCTGAATCTGATTAAAGCAGAATGACATTATTTTATGCAAAAACCCACTCCCTCTAAAACGTATCAAACTACCACTTGTGTATTAAAAGCATGTGCATGTAATATAGTTAATTAATTACCTATTTTTTATTTATTTGTTCTTTATAAATATACATGACAGTAGTGTGTATTTTGAAATATTATACACAGAATAAGTATCACTTGTTCCAGTTAGGATCCCATTATTGTGGTTGTATATGATGTGGAGTCGCATTGGTCATGCATTCATACATAAGGATAAGAAAGATATGTTTGATTCATCCTACTGTTTTTTCTATTCCCATCTGCCCTCCCTCCCCTTTGTCTAGTCCAGTGAATTTCTTATCCTTCCCTCCCTTGTTTTGGGTTAGCATCCACATATCAGAGAGAACATTCTGGCTTTGGTTTTTTTATGGCTGGCTTATTTCACTTAGCATGATATTAGCCAGTTCCATACATTTACCGGCAAATGCCAACACTTCATTCTTCTTATTGGTTGAGTAATATTCCATTTTGTATATATAACACATTTTCTTTCCATTCATCTGCTGTAGGGTACCTAGGTTGGTTATACAGCATGGCTATTGTGAATTGAGCTGCTATCAATATTGAAGTAGCTGCATCACTAAGAGATTGGATACACAGGACTTTGTGTAAATATGGATGTAACTGAGCATGAATGTGTATACTAAAATTCAGAGTCAGAAATTTCCCTCAACTTCCACAATGATGTATTTCTGTAGTTGGGAAAATATTTTTGTTTAGACTTATTGTCACAATTGTCATAGTCTTCTAATGGAGGATCGTTCTCTTTGGCTTTTTATTTCTCTAGTTGTTTTCAATTTAAGTGTGGGTCTTATTCCCTGAAAAGTGAAGGCCTACCCTGATGAATTTTGCCTGTTCTTTTGCACAAAGACGGTCCTTAGAAACATGCTAAGATGTTGAATGATTGTACATGGGACAAAATCCTGGGTGGCTACGCTTTGCATTAGATGAATTAAGATACAGTGCAAAGCATTTCAAATTATTAACTGTATAGCATGTTAACTTGCTTCCTCTGTGAGCTTTTGAATTAGATAGGCTCATATGCCACCATTCAAATGTTGATAGGTCTGAGAATAGAAATGGAAAATGTTAGCTGCAGAATATGTAGCATCCTTGCCCATAACTGTCCTTTGGGTTATAGATGACTGAGATTTATTGAGATCATATACTATGTCTCTAATATAAGGCATTATGAATCTTTGGGGACTTTTTCAAGTATAAATTAATTAACTTATAATACAGATACAGACAAGAAAATAGAAATATAATTGTTCAATAAATATGGTTGATACGAACTGGCATCAGTGAATATAGAGGACAAACTTTAATTACTTGCAGTTTTATTTAGGATAAAAATGGATTCTATTAATATAAATTTCTTATCATCAGTTATTCTGTTCTTCACATTATACTGTACATTGCAATTCAGTACTAGATAATTACATAGTGACTCATTTTGATATTCAATAGAAATCACATTGCAAATGCATTAAGAAAATAAAACTGAATAATTTATATGCCTTTTAAAAAGGAAGAAAATTTCTAGACTGTATGGTACAATATAAAAAAGTAACAAAAGTGGAAACACAGTTATATACGGAAGGATCTAAATGTTCAAAGGGTAGAAGAAAAATTACTTTTCATACACTGAGTTTTTTAATAATCAAAGGTATGTATTTATAATATACAACAGTTAATTGCTGTCATAAGGCTTCCCAGTATAACTGATGATTGGTCCTATGTGTGTTTGGTTTTCTGCTTTTTCAATACCTATAGGCCATCTCTGATGTTTAGTTCTAATTTGTTTCTGATGATTGAAGGATAACCAGTTCATTGCATATTTCAAATATATGCAGCTTTTCTTTTCTTCAAATGTGTTATCACTAGTACTATTAAGAAATTCTATTTGTTTGTATAAAGTATTTGTCCCCATCTATGAAAAAAATGGATGGGAAGGTTGTCATACCCAATGGAATCAACCGAGTCCAACAGCTGAAAAGAACCTGAAGGTGTAGGGTTGCTCTCATGGAGCTTGCAGAGGGACATGAATAGATGAGCAATGCTGAGGTTCTAGGAGGAGCCAAGGGAAGTGCAGATAAACAGACAGTGTCTGATTTAGATTTCTGCCAAGCTTCAAGAAAGTGGAGGCAATCTGTGAAAATACTAGCCCAATTAAGAATATTTTCATCTCTCTCACTCCTTTTTTCTCCCCAAATCCAGCCAAGGAGAGGTCAGAAGTATAAATTAGCCAGTTAGTTGAGGAAAGAGCAAAAAAGAGAGAAGGAAAGAACTGAGGAGAGCAGAAAAACTGAATAAGAGGGAGCTCCTCCTGCCTTCCTGCCTTGAGCTGAAACGCGGGTCTTTCCCTACCTTTGGACTCCTCTTTGAACTGAAATGTTGCCACTTCTTGAATCTGGAGCTACAAGCTTTCCAACTGGAGTTACACCATCTGCTGTTCTGTATCTCAAGTTGGCCAACTCACTCTACATATCTTGGGACGTCTCAGCCTCTACAATCACAAGAGCCAGTTTCTTATGGTAAATGCTTCTCTGACACTTCTGTTCCTCTGGAGAACCATGACAAGTACAACTGTGGAGGAGATATGTTATTAAGTCAAATATGAAAATTTTTATGGGGGACTTTTAGTTATGATTGTTGATTTGAGCTGATATTGGAATATAGTATAACCACAAGTCTGCCTAGGACATTTTAGTTCCTAATCCTGAACTGAAAATTCGTGAATCTGGTTCATATTTTGGGGGTGGGGGGTGTGGTACTGGGGATTGAACTCAGGGGAACTGAACCACTGAGCCACATCCCCAGCCCTATTTTGTATTTTATTTAGAGATAAGATCTCACTGAGTTGCTTAGCACCTTGCTTTTGCTGAGGCGGGCTTTGAACTCATGATCCTCCTGCCTCAGCCTCCCAAGTCCCTGGGAATTCAGGCATGCACCACTGGCGGAATCTGGTTCACATACGCACTTAAGATTAAGAGAAGAATTTTAAAGGAACAGTGTAAGAAAAAAAACGAAGTTGCCTTTTAATCACATCCTACAAGTTGACTGTCGTTAAAAGGGAGTAAGTTTATAATTTCAGTGAAATAATCTACTTATGAGTACAAATGAAAACTGAAGGAGAATGAATGTCACTGAAAAATTGATAGAGTCAGCATAGTTCAAAAAACTGACTCATGATGATAACATCAAGTAAGGCAAATGTAAAGGCAGGAAATATATCACTTTTGTTTCCTAGATTATTTCATTAGGTAAAAGAAATAAGAGTTTTGTTGTTATTCTTCCTCAACTTAATTATTTTATTTGCCGATATTTGGGAGAATTCTCTATTTCCTCAAATCAGAATGTATGGAAACCTATTGTGTTCTATGAGAAAATAAAAATAATCTTTCAATGTATAGGAGATACAATAGTGTCTCAGAAAAATCTTCTAGTTTCATTTTTCCTCCTCTTGTTATGCAAACATATTGAATTTAATAAAACAGTATTAGGAAAAAAATGCAATAAAGAGAAGCCAGTTTTTGTCACTCAGGAAGAAAATTATGAACACAATAGCTTGGTAATGGCTCAGAAAATATTTGTACATTATAATTTAATAAAAGAACTATAAATATCAGTGCAAATTGTAAGTGTCCCACACAATATTATTTCATAAGAACAATGAAATCAAATCTGTCTTCATTTTCATCTTTACAAATATGCAATTAAATACTGCTTAGGTACCAGGCACAATAGTTGCTTGGTTTCCTCAGTGTGTGTGGCATATTATAAAATAGCAATAGCATAGTTGGATTTTAAATGGAGAATCACACTTATTAGCATAAAATTAGAAGTAAGCATACTGCTATAAAATCTAAACTCATGCTAGTAATATAAGATTCAAACTGCATCCTATTTAAAAATATAATTTGAACTTGAAAGTCAAAAATTGCCGTATCTTCTTTATCTTCTGACTTTCAGTGACACAATCCACAGTTCAATACTCTGCCTTCTGCACCGATATTTAGACCACTGGATTCTACTACATGGAATAACACAGGTATTTTTGCCTTGTTTTTTCAATTTAAGATATGATCATTTTGCTGAATTTTACGTTTGTGATTCAAGCTAAGACCTTTTATCTACTCTTATTATTGAGAGGGGGAAAAAAAAGCTTGATGGCTTAATGGATAAAAATTCTGACCTTTCCAAGTCCACATTTAAGCCCTAACCTCCGGTGAGAAGTAATCCATATCTCTAACACAAATACAGAGTTCTATTCAGTCAACCTGGTGATTACAGAAACCCCAAGGAACAGTTTGGGCCTATGTTTTTCAGTTCTTCCCTGTGCTCCTTTATTCCTGAGCCTGAAAAAGGGGCTAACCAAATAAGTGAATACAGACTTTCATTAAGCAGAAAATCTTCTCCAAATGGAAGAGAATTCTTTATCCCAGAATTGCACTTAATATTTTCAGCTATCCAAAATAACTTTCAGTCCTGTTTTGTCTCCGCCAAATTATGACTAGAGTCACCCAAAATCAGAGAGCAGAGATGTTCCCACAAAGTAGGGCCCCAAACTGTCCAGAGATGGGCCAGCTGGGATTCCAGAGAAGGAAACCTAAACATCAGCATGATCACTTCAAAATATTTGTTAGGGGAATTTATTTATAGAAGGGGCTACAGCAACCCTCAAGATGGACAGTGAAAGAGATGCTCTATTTAATTATGTCCACAGAGGTGTTAGGGTATGGAAAGTGTATGAGGGTTTAAGGAATTTGGTTCAGGACCAGGCTGTTTCTTTCAGTGGCTTGAGTAACAACCTGCATACCTTTATCAATGTCAGGGAATGTTCAAACCCCAGGCCTGGGCGTAAGTCTGCAGGCAAAACATGTAGCTGACTGTGTCTCAGGGCAGGTAAGGCATTCTGTATTTCTCCATTAGGACACAGAAAAAGGTGGAGGAACCAAAGAAAACGTTATAGCCCTATTTTAATAATAATATAAAATAAAATTTAAAGTCACTCCTGTGTATTATCTTAAAATAAATGCTTGTCTGTAGCATTATTTAAAAATTGTGATGCTTAACTCTAGTTAAGCAGTTAAGGCATTTAAACCAAATATCTCAGACAACAATTCCAGTTTGTCCATTTTCTATGGCAAATTCTGTCATATTAAGATAACAGAATTTTTAAAATCCGTATCTGTACATCTAAGTTAGCTTTAAGCTTAAGGTTCTCAAACATCTCATTTCTCAGTCCTAGTAATCACATCATGGGGTGCCACACGGAGTCCTGAAGGCATTACATCTAAACCAAATCCACCTTTTCTCTTTTTCACATCCCAATTTGCTCAGAAATCCAAGTCGGAAACTATGTATTCTTCTTTACTTCATCCTCTAAAACACATATCCAACAGGGACCAATGCCTTGACATCTTTCATCACCAACTCTTTCTCTCCAGTTTCACTTTGCTTCTTTGGTTGTAATCCCTGCACATTCTTGTAAATCCTCCTTCTTGTTTCCATCTGTCAGATGGCGCCAGTCAAGCCAGATCAAGCAATTTCAGTTTCTGGTCAGGTTAGACTGAGTAGTGGAAAACTAAATTGATAATCTGCAAAGATGACAAGAAAGATTTACAGCAATAGTTGTGTGTTGAAGCACAACTTGCTGCTTCTCTTTTTATTTCTTGTATCGTTTGATTAAAGGATGGGGAAAGCATATTTTGAATAAATTTTAAAAATGCCAAATGTGGAATTTAAAAACTCTTCACTTGTCATTTTACAAAGATATTGTAACTTATCTTTTCCAACCATTCCTCTGTTTTTAGACTACAGTGTGATTTTCTTCTGCAAGAGATAAAAAAAAAGTTGCCTTTAGCTTAAAATTTTGCTAGCAATGAAATCTAGAGCTTCATAATTATGTTAGTCTCACTGACTTTTTAGAATTAATAAGACATTTTAAAAATTAAAAGAGATTTTCATTTCATGTGGTCATTTCTCAAGACCACCTCTAACTTCTTACAGTCCTAATAAAATTTAAAAGTTCTTCCAATACATGTCATCTTCTTACAAACTTATGAAGTCTTTGTTTTCTTTGTGGTGTTTCAAATACAGATTTAATTTTCTCTGTGGATATTATATACTTAATGTAATAAAAGACTGCTTTAATGTTGTATTTTGATAAGAATGTATAAAAAAATATGCTTACATGCCATGTGCACACCTGTCATCCCAGTCACTCAGGAGGCTGTGAGGCAGGATGATCACAAGTTAGAGCTCAGCCTCAGAAACTTAGCAAGACCCTAAACAACTTAGCAAGATCCTGTCTCAAAATAAAATGTAAAATGGACTGGGGATGTAGCTCAGTGGTAATGATGTCTCTGAGTTCAATTTTCAGTACAAAAAGCAAAAAGTGTGTTACATTAAGATTGACTCTATATAATTTGATGGTTGGCAAATTATGAAATTTCTAGAAAAAAATATACTAGAGAGGAATTAATATAATTTTAGCAAGCATTTATTGAGTGTTATTTGTGAACTCCAAGTTTGAGCAATGTGAGAGACAGACATGTGCATAAATAAAAGGCTTGGGGACATGTAAAATTTTTCTTTTTTTGGTGTTTTTTAAATAACTAGTAAGTACACAGTGTGAGAAGTGTCAAATATAGGCCTAGTATAAGATGTAACGTTTTTGGAGAACTATTGCCTGATGTTTTGCTAAATATTGTATGTTTCATTTTAATTCTCACAGAACTGCAGATTGCTTGATTAAATGAAGAAGTTGAGGAATAAAGAGTTTGACTAACTAATATCACATTGCTGAATTTTAACCGAGATTTTTCTCATTTTAAGTCCATATTTGACCTTTAAAAGAAAATGTACGTATTTGGGAGTCAGAAAAGTTTTAATAAAGGACGTTTAAGCTAAAATCCCAAACAATGATGAAGTACTTTTTCAGTTAAATGAAGTGAGGGGAGAGAAGTTGGTCAACCAATAAGAATAAAGAAGAAAGAGTATATTCCAGGGAAAATAGTTGGTATTTGCTGATTTGGGGAAGTTTCCAATAGAATATCTTTGTAAGAAGGTAAAAAAAAAATAACTTCCTTCTATTCTTCCAAGTTTTCAGCTGGAGCCTCTGAAACAAAATCAGATTAACTAGAAAAAAAAAAAATCAAACAAGTTTATTAATGTGTATATCTCATGTATACAGGGAAATGAGTTCATCTCAGAGGTGACTTAGGTACTGGCTTAAATATCATCTTCAGCTAAAAACAAATAAAGAAGAGATTGCAGGGGCAAGTTATGGAAGTGATCAGGAGAAGCTCCATCATCAATGGAAGGGTTTGTTGTGCAGATAAGTCCATACTTTCTCCCCTGATCAGTCCTGTGATTTAAAGTTACCCTTCCTTTCCCAGAACAGCAGAGAAACAGCTTTACAAATGGAAATTTTCATTCTCTCTTTTGTTGTATTTTTGGCAGTGCTGAGGATCAAACCCAGGACCTTGAACACGTAGGCAAGAACTCTACTATTGAGCTGCACCCACAAACTAGAAATCTTCTTTATAAATTTCCCTTATAAAATAATAACCCACTTTAGTTTCAGAGCCCCTCCCAGGTCTGTCGTTTCTCAAAATACTGCTTCTGGAAAAGAGGCATATTCTGGGGTGGCATATTCTGGTTTACTAAAACTTGAACAGGATTAACATGAAACATGGGAAGGTAAACAACAAATCACAAAGGCCTATCTGCCTTGCTAAAGAGGGTGAACTATATCTTTCAGCTAAAAGCAAATCTTAGCACACTTTATCAAGAAGTTAGGTGATTGGATTTAAATTTTAAAAAGATGATTTTGGCAAGGATGTGAAACTTGGTGATAAGGAGAGATAAGAAGAGTAGATTTAAAAAGTTAGAAAGCCAACATTCATGCATTATTTATCCAAATATATCTAATAAACTGCTATACCTTAGGCATTATGATAGGAGTTGAGTATAAAGCATTCAATTGAATAGACTTGATCTTTATTCTCATGCAGCTCATGGTCTTGTAGTCTGATAGGACAGACTTTAGTAAAGGAAAGGAGAAAAAATTTCTTGTTTTAGGTGTGAGGCATATTTATTTACTGTTTCTTTATATAGATGTTTCTATGTCCTCTCTCTCTCATTTATAAATGCTTTTTGTTCAAATGTCTTCCCTTCTTCCTGTGTTCCTTCCTTCTATAATGTTCTGTATTAATCTGATTTCTCTTGCTAATACCTAAGGTTGGGTAATTTATAAAAAAGTAATCTTCATTTTGATTCATGGTTCTGGAGTAAAGGGGCAAAATACATGGGGGAATCTTGCTTTATTACAGACACTCTCCTGACCACTAACCCACTCTCAAAGGAATTATATTAATCTTCTCATGAAAACAAATCTCTTTTAATGCAAAACACCTTTTAAATACTCTAATAATGTCTCAACATGTATGGGGGAGCCAAGCTTAAACATGAGTTTTGGTAGGGACAAACCAGATTCAAACCAGAGCACACCCTTATTCCCTAACTGGTTTGCTAGCTTTAATGGTGTATCTTATGACTGAGACAGCCTTAACATTTCCATCAACTTGGTTAATATTGGACGGGCTTCTTCCTGTCTCTAGGCCTTTGGCCTCCTGACCTCACTCTCAACCTGACTCTGACAGAATTCAGAAGTCCTAACCACAGCTCCTTTCTCTCTCTCTCTCTCTCTCTCTCTCTCTCTCTCTCTCTCTCTCTAGGTACTGGGGATTGAACCCAGAGATAATTAACCACTGAGTCACATTCCCTGCACTTTTTTTTTTTTTTTTTTTTTTTGGTTAAGAAGACAGGGTCCCACTAAGTGCTTAGGTCCTCACTATTGCTGAGACTGGTCTCGAACTTGATTCTTTTGCTTCAAACTCCTGAGGGGCTGGGTTAACCAGTATTCACCACCACACCCAGTTCCCATCTCCCTATTTTCTTAGTGTCCTTGCTTTTGAGAACTTATTAAAAAAAAACACATACATATATATATATATATATATATATATATATATATATATACTTTCTTTGCCACTTTGAGCAGAAAATCTTTTGTTCTTGCCAGGTTTACAGTCTAGGAATGCTCTTTTCAAGAATCTAGGAGCCATTTATTGAAATGTAATCATCAAGGAAGACGGCATTCTTGTCTGTTTGCACTACTATGATGAAGTAACTGAAGCATGCTGACTTCACAAGCTGACTTTATAAAGAAAAGTGGTTCATTTAGCTTACAGTTTTGGAGTTCAAGGGCATGGCACTGGTATTGGTTCAGCTCTAGCCAGGTCTCATCATGGAATGTTTGTGTGTGTGCGAAGGATCGCATCTTGGAAGAGGTAGCTGAAATGAGAGTGGGGCCCCCCAATCCATTCCCAGGACCTGTCCCAAGTGACTTAAAAACCTCCTACAAAGACCCACCTCTTAAAAGTTCCAGCACTCCTACACTAACACCACACTGATTAAATCTCCAACACATGGAATTTGGAGAGACAAGTCATATCCAAACTATAGCAGCCCCTATGTTTCCATCTCTGTGGAGGACATAGGCCTTTCTCCACGTTCTAAAACTATCTTCGCCATAAAGATAATAACTTGAACGCTTTCTAACACTCTCACCTTATTGTTCTCATTTTTATTTTTATTTATTTTTTTTTATTTTGGGGGGCGATGGGGATACTGGAGATTGAACTCAGGGGCACTTAAACACTGAGACATATCTCCAGCCCTTTTTATTTTTTATTTTAAGACGAAGTCTCACTGAATTGCTTAGGACCTTGCTGAGTTTCTGAGGCTTAGCCTTGAACTTGTGATCTTCCTTTCTCATGCTTCAGAATGGCTGGGATTATAGGTGTGCACCTCCCTCCAAGCTTCATTTTTATTCTCCTTATTGGTTTCCCATCATTCTTTAACTCCCTTAATTAAATACTCAGTTAAATGTATTATCTTCTAGTTACCTTGTGATTTAGTCTTCCTTAATAATATGATTTCATTAGTTTCTTTAATTTCTTCCCTGAATTAGATCATCTTCTTTTTTGAATTTCTGATTGAATTGTTTTCATATTCATAAATGTTTGAGAATATTTAATTTAGTTTGAATGTTCAGTTACAGTTTTATTCTATTGTGTGTGTGTGTGTGTGTTTTAGGGGAACTGGTAAAAGGATCATTTTTATATTTTGATTACCATTTCTAGTTTTTTTTTTTTTTATTTCTTAGAGTAGCTTCCTTTCTTTATTAATCTTCATGAAAAAGTGAGAATTTTCCTAACTTCAAAGATTCTTGTCCCAAGAATGCCCTCTTCTAGTGTGCTGAAAAGCAGTTTCCTTAACTGAGTTTAGAGGAGGACTGATATGTCTTACATTTTGTGATTTTATTTCCTCATTTTTCAGAATCCCAAAACTTTCCCTTGTTCTTCTTGTCTTCATCATTCAGTCTACGAGTGTCTCCTCCTTTCTGTTTACCTCCTTCTTCCCTAGAGCTAATACACTCCTGAAAACAGAGCCTCTGATCTTGAAGTTTCAAGTCCTCTCTCTCTACTCCATTTGAGACGCACTGTTTTTATTTTCTCCTTTTTCCTCCTATTCATGTTGGACCTGTATTATCAAGGAAAAAGATTTTTCAACTCTTTCTGGTGGTTTTATCACCCGCCAGCCTTTCTAAGCCCTTCACTCCCTGTTCTTCTGTACAACATCTTTCATCTTCTCCCACTTTCTGTGTAAGTGGGGTGGAAATGGTGGTAGTGGAGGTCAGAAAAAAACTGTTAACATTTAGTGATTATTTCTCTATGGTTTTGAATTGTGTAGTATTCTTTTTCTCCTACCGATGCTGAAGTTGTATCCTTTTATTATTTGTATTTTTGCCTTGCTAATTTTTTTTTTTACTTACTTGAATTTTTGGAGAGTATTTAACTTTAGGATGATGCTATTTTCAGAAGGCAACATGGAACATTTTCCATCCAAGGATTTTATCCTTGCATTAATTTTTAAACACATATATATCTTCTACTACTTTATTATGCATTAAAATTTGTATGTGTAATTTTTTTCTCTATGACAGTTCTAATTTGTTTTATATGAAGCATCTAGTTATATGATTGTACTTATGTCTGTATCTCTTTGAGTAGACTAATTCATTTGTAACCTTTTATAGAAATAAAAAATATATACTGAAAAGTGCTCATATAATGCTGTCCAACACTCTGAATTTTCACAAATTGAATGCTTCCACAATGCCAACTGCAATACCAGAAAAAGATGGTTTCAGTCACCCTAGAAGCTCCCTTGTGTTTTTTTAAGTCTCATATACTTCCTAAGATTCCTCTGTACCTTCATAGTTCATATTTTGCCTGTTTTTCTCTAATTTTACACACTCCTTTTTTTAGTTAAGTTTTACCACCTTTGTAAAAAGGTGGACCTGTGGTTTCATGTAGTTCAGTTATCATCCTATGTACTACTTTTTTTTTTTATTCAACTCTTTAAAAATTTTTTTGGACATATACCTTTATTTATTTATTTATTTTTATGTGATGCTGAGGATCTAACCCAGTGCCTCACACGTGCTAAGCAATCCCTCTACCACTGAGCTACAACCCAGTCCTCATTCAACTCTCAATGAGAAATTGCAATTCACTTATATTTACTTGATTATTGAGGTCTTTATTCTTTTCACTTGTTTATTTTCTACTTAATGATTCTTCTTTGTCATATTTATGCCATAGTTTTGATTGATTCAGTTTAGTTTGTTTGTTATTTATTTTTCTCTTGGTTTCTTCAGAAAGTAACTCTTCACTTTTTTTTTCCTTGTGTTGCTGGGATCCAACACAGGGTTTCACACATGCCCAACAGGCACTCTACCATTTAGGCACAACCCCATACACCTTAATTCTGAAATATACATATTTCAAAACATACGTTAACATATTTGTTAAGAGAATGCATATCTTCTGCTAGAACTGTCTCTACCGTATTCTTCCCTTTCTCAGTTTCATCACATCTGATTCCTCTTTTTCATTCACTTCTGAATCCAAATGTATATTTCAAGTGCCTAAAATGATGTTTGGCACAGATTAGTCACTATGGGTATGAACTGAATAAATGAGTGAATCATTGAACACTTTTTTCTATTAAAATCCTGAGATGGTTTATGCCCCTCACCCACAAACCAGGGTTTACCATACCTCATTGCTCTCCTTTCTTCTCCATCCAAGGTTATCTGCTAATTTATGATCATCTGAGATAGTAGTTTCATGTGTCTTTTTTCCTCCCTTCCTTCCTCCGTTCCTTCTTTCCCTCTCTCCCTCCTTCTTCTTTCAATGCTGCCTTCCTGCTTTTTCTTTCTTTTACCCTCCCTACATTTCTGCCTTCCTTTGTTTTTTTTTTTCCTTCTTTCAGGTGGTTCGTTCAGTATTGTTTCTTGGATTTCACATATTCCTTTGAGTTTTCTATCTAGCATGCGTTCTCCTTTTTCTGAATACATTAATTCTAATTCAAGTTCTCCTTCACTAAAACTGGTTAACTGTTATACTTTGATGCCATTTATTACTTTTTTTTTTTTTTTTTTGGTTGTTGTTGTTGTATTGTTTTGTCTTGTTTTTAAATTTCTCTCTCCGCTCCATCACATTGGTTTTCTTTAAGAATTGGGGGGATGATAGCATGTTCCTTTAGGGGAAATTTCAGCTCAATTATTTGTGTGCTTTTTCTGTGTAGTGTCCCTGCCTCTAGTGACCATGAGCTTCTGGCCTCTGCATCATCCGTTCATCTTCTGATTGGACAAGCAATAGCCACGGACACAGCCACATTCCATATCACACTCACCCCTCTTCTTTAGACAAATGACTGTCTGAACACTATCGTGGAAGAATGGGAATTGGATAGGGTAGCACCAATTAGCCTTACCACCTCCTTTATAGTTTTTCCACCATTCATCTAAACACTGGTTCCTACTTCCAGTTTCTATTTTTCTGAGATTCATTTACAGTAAAAGCACTCTAAACTTTTGGCAGCAAATACTCTCCTCTAATTTCCTCCTCTTTCTGTTAATCTTCTTTCCATTGTTGAAGATATTTTTCTTCCTCTTCTTTTTCTTCAAATTTTTGTTCCTTATATTAACTTTTACTTTGCAAATTATTAAAGTATGATTCTTTTTCTCCTGTTTCTTCTTTTCATCCTCCTTATTTATTTTTATTAAATTGTCTAAAATTTCCACTTACATAGGAAATTAGGAGAAATCAGTTTGTGGGTTTAGATTACCAATTCAACTTAACCATTTCAATATTCTTTTGGTTATCAAGAACAAAGAAATGAGCGTGGCACAGTGGCACACACCTGTAATCCTGGTGACTCAGGAGACTAAGGCAAGAGGATGACAAATTCAAGGTCAGCCTCAGCAAATTACTGACACCCTAAGCAACTTAGTGAGGCCTTGTCTCAAAATAAAAAGTGGAAATGGGCTGGGGATGTGGCTCAGTGGTAAAGTGCCTTGGGTTCAGTCCCCAGTACAAAAAAATTAAAAAATGAAAAATTTTCTCATAACTAAATTCCACATGGGAAAATTTTTATTTGCAAAATAAACTAGACTAGAAGTCTTATAATAAAATGTTCCCACATGGTTCATTCTCTAATAACTTGACATAGTAGCTCAGTGTCCTGTTGTACATAAAATTAGACATATAATCTTCCATTCCCAAGCAACCGATGTTGTATTCAACAACTTATCTAATATCTTACATCTGGCAATTCCCAGCCTTATTCAAATCTTCTTTTTTCTTTCTGTCATTGGTCTTTTTTTGTTTTTCTTCACCCAGTTGAGAAAAACAGCTACCTTTCTCTGATTTCCTGAACAATGCTCACATAAGGCAATAATAAAAGATTATTATAGAAGACATGAGGATAATTGAGAATATTATGTCACATCAAGCACAGCTGAAAACCTAATTCAAATATCATTTCTCTCTGGATTCACATGCTGTTTGCCTCTCTGCCTGGAACATTGCTTACTTGTTGGCAAGCTCTATGTGCCTGTCCAACTCCACCTTTTCTGGTAACCTTCTGCTGAAGTCCCTTTCTTAAATTAACTACAAACTTCTTAATTAAAAGCAAAAGTCCTTCCTGCAAAGAATTTTGGATAAATTTTGGGCTTTCATCATTGGCGCTAATAATTAAATGGGTGATAGTTTCTGGCTTTTCATGGTGCTCACACAGCAACATTCCTACTTTGTTCCTTAAGATATCTGAAGTATTTAGCATAATATCATTGAAAAAAGGTACATGTCCCTTAATTGATGGCTCTGACCCTTTTCCCCTGAGGCTTGTAGTTGACCTAAATTAATCACACAGGCCAATTATTATACTGGAAAAAAGAGTTGCAAATAACTAATCTTGGTAAGGGCAAGATTGAGACTGACTAGATCTCCTGATAGTAAACAGCTTACTCTAAAGGGGAAGAAAAAGAAAGAAATCTCAAAAATTATCAAGAGGTCCCTAGATAGGGGGAGAACATACCAGCACAGTTGAATGTAAACTCCCTGAAAAGATAGTTTGAAAATAAATGGTCAAACACACAGATAAGCTTGAGGCAAGACTAATTATTGTTGGATATTTGTAGCTTTCATGAAAAAGCAAAGGAAAAAAAATGAAATCTACATGAATACATTTAGAAATCTATGTTTGTATACAACTATACGTAAAGGATACAGATTTAAGAAGTCAGAGGGAGGTGAAAATATCAGTAATCTCCCACATTCCTCAATTCCTCTCTGCTGAGAGACTCATCAAAGATCTGTATGTTAACAGTAGCCATATTTCCCATGTTTCTCCAGGAATAGCCAGGAATAGAAGCTGATCGCCCGCTGCTTATGTGAGTTCATAACTTTTAAAACAATGTAATTTGCCATTTTCAAGAAGACAGAGAGACAAGTGAGGTCATTTATCTAGAGGGTAAATTCTCTGTCTTGGTTTCCCATTTAGATTTGTATGCTAATGCCAGAGAAATTATATATTACATCAAAATTTTAAAAGGCAGGATGAAATCATAGCGTGAGTGTTTATACCATCTTCCAAGAAAGGGAGTGGAATTATGTAATTAGGTGAAAATTTGTTCCTCAGGAAAACCTTAAGAATGACTTGCTTCATGTGAGGTTGGCATTTTTTATTCTCCCTTCTGATTCATGCTCTTTTTCTGAAGACTCATTGAAGGATAGAAACTGTTTTTCAATCGTGTCTTGAATAAGTAAAAGATCAGAAACCTAAAAATAATTTTTAAGACAGAATTTGTGCAACTAAATCATATTTTAAAATCTCTAAAAATAAATTTTAGGAGGTGAAAATTTCCCATCACTTATGATCTCATCCAGAGAATCTCCCTGGGGAGAGGAAGATTAGGAGGCCCAAATACTATGCGTGGTAAGTAGTCAGTGAATACAGGGTTGGGAGGAGGGGGATCAATCTAATCAGTGGGTCAGCTATGTGTTTCACCAGCTTCTAAGAATTCTCATTCATACAGCATAGTATTGGGTCTCTTCCTATTTGCAAACTCAGTCCTTGAGATAAGCTTCTTGTCTTCACACTTAGGTGGCTCTGCCCAGTTCCTCTCTCCCTACTTTTTGGTCCAAATTGATCTGATTTCTAGTTTTATTTCTATAATACAAAGCTGCTCCCCCGCCCCTTCCGCAGCATCACAACCTAACCTTTCAGTCTGAAAGCTGCTCTGCCTGCCCCTTACGTTGCAGCCATTTCCATCCTACCCTGCGGCCATTTCCTGCCTTCCAAGTTACATCCTAGCTTGTCAGTCTGTGAACATCCTAGCTAGCCATTGGTTCATCAGTCAGCTTGCAAGTATTCTCCTCCGCTATTGGTTCCTTCCAGTCCAGGAGATTCCAATATCTGGGAGAAGCGCCCATGCCATTTCTCTTTTTTCCTTCCTTCCAGCCCCATTGGCACTCTAATCATCTGCATAATAAAATCTCTTGCTTGAGGTCTTGTGTCTGGAGTGGATTTCTGGGTGCTGTTGCTGGAGACTCAAACCAGGTGTCTGGAGCGCCTGCTCCCTTGGATTTAAGGGCCAGAGATGCCTTGGTACCCGAGCTGAGCTGCAGTTTCTTACAATCTCCTTTTATTGTCATTTGTACATTAATGCTATCAAGAATTTTATAAGCCATTAAATTTCAAATTTTAAATGCAGTCAAATATGTAAATAAAAATTAAAAACTTAAATTTTCGGTTTTCAAAAACTTTTCCAAACTTAAAGAAATGATTAAAAATACAATATTTTGAAGAAATAAAAGATCCCTGAATATCGGCAATTCTTCAGTTTTGCTTTTCTAGTCTATACTTTCTATGAGAAGTTGATTATGAGTAGTCTGATTAGGAAAGTGGACATTTCATCAATCTATGTAGGGTGCATATGTATGACTCATTCAGCTCTATTCTCATCACTTTTTTAAATTATTTTTTATTCTTACAGATTGAATTTTGATTCATTGTACACAAATGAGGAATACATGAAAAAGTGTTCAACATCTCTAGTAATTAGAGAAATGCAAATTAAAACAACTTTAAGATTTCATCTTACTCCAATTAGAATGGCTATTATCAAGAACACAAACAATAATAGATGTTGACATGGATGTGGGGAAAAAGACATACTTAAACATTGCTGGTGGAGTTGCAAATTGGTGCAGCCACTCTGGAAAGCAGTGTGGAGAATTCTCAGAAAACTTGGAATGGATTCACCTTTTGACCCAGTTATCCCACTCCTCGGTTTATACCCAAAGGACTTAAAATCAGCATACTACAGTAATGCAGCCACATTAATGTTTATAGCAGCTCAATTCACAATAGTTAGATTGTGGAACCAACCTAAATGCCCTTCAACAGATAAATGGATAAAGAAACTGTGGTATATATTGTCATCACTTTTTAGAAACAGACCAGGTCTAAGGAATTCCCTGGTTCCAAACACAATGTCAATTATAAATGATAAGCAATCAAGGTTTTACATCTCTCAATGAGCTCCTTACCCATGTGAAATACTTTATTGGTTCTCTCTTACATGAATAACCATGATATTTTACCTCATTTTCTCCCTTGGACAGGACTCCTAGACCTCCATTGCTCTTCCTAGCCATGTCAATGGGGGAAAGGTTGTAAGGAAGAGGTAACTCTTACCTACTTTCACTGAAACTAGTTTTGGGTTTCCATTTCCTTCTTCCTTTAAATTATTCGTGATTACCAAACTGGAAACCTAATTTCATTATTTTTGCAGTATCCCTTTGCTGTAAGTTTTAAGTGCAAGGACGTCACTGTGGAGATAGTTTTCATCTATTTTAATTCAGGGCAGAGCTGTGTTTTCTACATGTGTGAAGGACTATGCTGAAGATGTAGAAGAAAATGTACTTTTCTGTTTTGTGTGAGTCTCAAAGCCTATCTAGGAACCTCAAAAGATCATTATCCATTTTACAAAGAGATTACAAAGTTTCAAAGATGTTTTACATATTCTCAGCCAGGCACAGAGTCACAGGCTTGTAATCTCAGTGGCTAGGGAGGCTGGACAGGAGGATCAAAAGTTCAAAGTTAGTCTCAGCAATGATGGGGTACTAAGCAACTCAGTGAGATCCTGTCTATAAATAAAATACAAAAAGGGAGCTGGGGATTTGGCTCAGTGGTTGAGTGCCACTGAGTTCAATCCCCAGTTCCTACCTGCCCCCCAAAAAAGATTTTTTACCAAGTTGCAAAGATTTTGAGACTTTATAGAAAGCACATAATTTTAGTAATCTCTAAGCAGAGGAATGGGAGGCTTCAACTGTCTCAGAAGCTCCCATGATTCATTCTTCATTTTAAAAAATTATGGTTCACCTACTGTGTGCCAAGATCTATTTCAGGTAGTTAGAAATATAGCAGTAAGTATCAACATAAAAATAAATATCAATGATCTGTGACTTCAAAGAGCTTATATTCTATAAAGAAGACAGATAATACCTTAAATAAGAAAGTGACATGGTATGTTAGTTACAATTTTAATATATTTATATTTTTGTTTAATAATATAAATATTTAATTTATATTAATTATTAATCTAGTGTAATGAAAAAATTTAAACATTAGGAAAGAAAAGAAAATAGGGCAAGGAGTCATTGAGAGTCAGGGGAGAGTGTTGATGGGTGTTATATAGTGGTTGAGGGAGGCCTTAACAGAAGGAAACATTTGAAAAAAGACCTGGGAGTAGTGAATGAAGGAACGAAACTTCCTCTAAGAAATCTTCTCAGATCTCCTCTGTCAGGTCTCACTTGACTACTTAATCTCTAAAGCCAACATTCTTCTCCAACTCTCCCTCTTTCCTTGCTCTATTTTCTTTCTTTATACTTAAGATATTCTCACTGAGAGAGCCACTAGTGCATAGATTCAGAGGTGGGTGTGCCTTGGCATACTTAAGAAAATGGTAAAGACCTAGGAAAAAAGGTAATCCCAGTTACTCAGGAGGCTGAGGCAGCAGGGTATCAAGTTTGAGGCCATGGTGGGAAATTTAGAGAGATCCTGTCTCAAAATAAGATATGTTCATGCATGTGTAATTTTATCAAAATGGACTCTACTGTCATGTGTAACAGAACAAACCAAAAAAAAAAAAAATGTTAAAAACAATTAATAATAAAAGGGTTGGGGATGTAGCTCAGTAGTAGAGCACCCCTGGGTACAATTGAAAGAAAGAAAGAAAGTGAGAAAGAGAGAGAAAAAGGAAAGGAGGGAGGGAGGGAGGGAGAAAAGAAAGTAGGAAGGAAGGAAGGGAGGGAGGGAAGGAGAGAGGGAGGGAGAAAGAAGAGAGAAAGAGGGAGACAAGAAAAACCCATTAAGAACATGAGCAGCTCTAGTCCAGTGACTCTTGGGGCTGTAGGAAATGACATCAGAGAAGTATGGAGTAAGATTATTAGGACCTCCTCGCCCGTGTGGAGATACTGGCTTTCACTCTGAGTCATATGCAAAGCCACTGCAGGGTGTCAGCCCAAGAGAAATACCACATATAAAGTTTCAGAGGAGAGACAATGATGACAGCGGGGATGGGTGACCAGTAACCTGGATGTATTTGGCAGCAGGAGCTGACAGGTTCTACAGAGAGATCACGCGTGTAGTATAGGGTGAATTCCACTTAAAGATCTCTTTTATAAAAGCCCTGAAGATGGCACAGCAGCCCGTTCCTGTTCCATGACCCCCCGACCCTCAATGCTGAGCTCTTCCAAGGTCACTCTGGAAGCAATCAATGCTGCTCCCACAAAAGCTTTCTCATACACATTTTTGGTTGCCTTTCATTTTTCCAGCCTCTCAGTCAATGGCATTTATCCTGTGTGCTTTCCTCCTGAAATTCCTTTAAACTGCCCTCTCCACCAATTCTTGTTTGTCATAGTAATACATTTCTTTGTCCCTTTTTCTTAATCTTAATTTTCTACGGTTTCCATAAGATTCAAGGAGAGAAGAGATAAACACGTGCTCAGTCAATCATACATTTCCATTTTTTTTTTATTTTAAAAAGGAAGGAAAGAAGGAGTCGTTGCTAAAAGAAAGCAAAACGTAAAAAGTCATTTTCTTTAACATCTGTGTCAGGACTTGGATTTATCTGCAAGTAATAGAATCTGGTAATAGCAATAGCTTAAATAAGAAGATTGTGTTTCTCTCATGTACATGTAAAGAAATCTAAGATTTTTAATTGAGGGCCAATATAACTAACTCATGATGGGCAGAATCTAAACACCATTTTTGCTTTCTCTTTTTAATAAATGGTTTTCATTGTTAAGGTTAGCTCATCATTTAAAATAGTTGCCAGTGGTCCAGACATAATGCCTACATTTCAGACAGAAGACAGGAGCAAAGGGTACAGCATTAAGGTACACATGGTAGCCAACAATCCCTCGAAATTTAAAACAGTTCTCTTTGATTAAGTAATAATGGATAATAGATTTGTTAGGAAACTCTGTTAGTATCACCTACATGCTCCAATCTTTAGTCAGAGAACTTCCACTACACGTTTTACAAAGAAGAATTTTCAAATAAGTTTTGGAATTTTAAAAATGACTTAAAATATCAATCCAAAAAATGAAATTATCTATTGAGAGTTCTTGAAGTTTCACATGAAAACAGTTGCCTAGAAAATCAGAACATGAGTTGACAAAAAAATTATATATACATGTACATATGTGCCATATTAATGAGCAATGAACTTTGACATCAGATTGCCTGAACTTTAATTCAGACTCTAAGCTGTATGCTAGTTCAGCTGGACTGTGGTCAAGCCAATTAACCTCACTAGCTCTCAGTATCCTCAGGTAGCAAATAGATATCTACTTCCAACTTCCTGTATGAGGATTAAAGAGTTATGTAAAACTCTCTGAAGGGTTTTTCGAACTTAAAAATCACTTAAAAAGTGTCACACAATTGTTATTTAAATTAATTTATTTGCTACTGATTCCCAATAATTTTGGGGGGAGTCTGAGAAGACTTTTGAAATGCATGCAGCCATATCTGATGTGAAGCTGAATTTGAGAACATGCATACTTCCCCTCATAAAAGAAATTATTCAAAATCTAGACATAAAGATCACACAAAAATGAAAAATAGGTGATTCTCATCTCTGAACAGCAAAGAATCCTGTTGGTTAGTTAAAAATCTGACTTTTCCTATATAATTAGGATTCAGAAGAGCACTCAGGACCTCTGCATAGGTCTTCTCTGTAAGGGAAGGTATCATTCTAAAGTTACACTTTTCCTCCAATAAAATCATTTAATAATATTTAATCCATATGTTGTTTATACAAATGAAATAGTCTTCATCTTCCAGAATAGATATACTTGGTGCTAGGCAGAGATGTTTGATTTCTCCAGGGAATTACTTACATACAAATAAAAAATCAGGTAGTTTCTTGTTTGTTTTGCATTTTCCAATTTTCCTATATCTAATGTTTACACAATCATACAACAGTGTCCTTGGGGGATTGGTTCTAAGAGCCCACCATGAATACCAAAACCTGTGGATGCTCAATATCCTTATATTAAATGTAGTATTTGAATATGACGTACACACATATTTCTATATACTTTGAATAATTTCTTCATAACTTCCACCTAATACAGTGCCAATACTACATGAATAATTGTCACACTATATTGCTGAGGAAATAATGACAAGAAAACAGTCTGTTCATTTTGTATACAGATTCATTTTTTATTCCAATTATTTTCAGTTGGTGGTTGGTTGAATTCACAGATGGGGAAAGCCATGAGTGGAGAACCAACTTTGTTTCTATCTGCATATTATTTTCATTGATTTTTAATCTCTCACCCCTTCTCTACCTCTTCCTTTTCTTTCTCCTCCTCTATCACTCTCTCTCCCTCTACAATTATTAGGAGGTTTTCTTTCTTTCTTTCTTTCTTTCTTTTTTTTTTTTTGGTTCATTTTGTTTTATTCATCTTTGTCAGGGCTTCTTGATGATGAGTGCCTGACATTTTAGGTCAGATGATTCTTGGTTTTGCAGGTTATCTTGTGCATTTTTGCATGATCAACAGCATCCCTGGTCTCTACCCACTAGATTGTAGTCACTCCCCTACATTCCCAATCATGACAATCAAAGCTGACTCAGAAATTGACAAAAATCTCTGAAGGACAAATCATTCCCAATTGGAACCAATAATTTCAATAATTTCCATTTGTTTTCTTATATATTTTCTGCTGTAAATTTGGATTGTGTTTCACAGCACTTTGTGTTATTTTCTTAACTTAGTTCTCAGGACCTTCCACACAAGTCCATTTGAACACTTAGAAGAATATGGGGGGATCTGCCCTTAGGAGATCTGGACTCGGGTTTCTATATGTGACTGGCAATCACAACTTGGACAACCCCATCATGCAGTTTATCCCTGAGTTGCCTCAGTCAAAAAATAATTGGACTGGGTGATGTCTAAGGTTTAAATAAAATACAAAATGCTAAAATGACATTTCATTTCCCATGAATGATTTCTTAGGGAAGAATTCCATACTACAATATTTATTTTTTCTTTTTCTTTTGTCTCTTTATGATAGCTCTGTTTTCGGACTTTTCCTTCAATTTTAATATTTTCAACATTGTTACACTTTCTTAAAATAAATATAGTTTATACTGTTACTCTTTATAATTATCTCTATTTTCTTCTAATTCTTCCAGTTTATTATCAAAGTGCACTATTTTCCAAATAAATTCACAAACTAGAAAACTGAATAACACTCAGAGAGTTTAAGTTAATTTCTCTAGGTTTGGGATGTATTAGTCATATGTGTGAAAAGTTTTTAAATATAAATATTAGATTTTTTTAGCTACATTGCTTTGCTTTTTAAATAAGATAAGATATAGTCACTGTTTTGAGAAGTTTGTAAACCTAAAAGAGAAATAAATCAATTAAAAAAAACCTTTCCTACAGGCTTGAAAATAACAGCATAAAATTTAAAATTAACTAGAATATTATTGAAATATGGATTTATAACGACTATGTTTAACATGAACTTTCCCCAAAGGATATATTTTGAACTACATTATTAACTAATGACAGTTCATGTAGTAAAATTTATAAATAAAAGCATACTCATATTTGAAGATAAAGGGCAATAGTAATTGTTTTCTTTTGCTGATAAAAATACAAAGAAACACTTTGTAGATTGTTGGTACAAACATCTGTTAAAAGGATGGGAAAAAACAAAGACAAAAATGAGCAAAGAATAAAACTTAATATACAGTAACTAAAGTCTTTTGGAGTGATACATGACATGCGTTATGGTTTAGATGTGAGGTGTCCCCCAAAAGCTCACATGTGAGACACTGCAAGAAAGTTCAGAGGAGAAATGATTGTGATGTAAGAGTTTTAACCCAATCAGTGAATTAATCCCTGGTGGGATTAATTGAAGTGGTAGGGTGCTGCTGGAGGAGATGGGAATTGGGGCTTGGCTATGGGATATATATATTTGTATCTGGAGAGTGGAGACTCTCTCTCTCTGCTTCCTGATCACCGTGATGTGAGCTGCTTCCCTCTGCCAGCTGCTTCCCTGTCCAGTCTCACCTCTAGCTCTGAGGAATGGAGCTAGCCTTCTATGAACTAAGACCAAGATGTCTGAAACCATCAACCCTCAAATAAACCTTTTCTCCTCTACAATTATGCTGGTCAGATCCTTTTAGTCACAGCAGTGAAAAAAAAACTGAATAAAACAACATGTTTTATAAAAAGAGGAATTTGGCAGTCATATTCAGTATGAAGTTGTTGGGGAAAAGAACTGAGCAGTTGAAACTGTAGTTGCAATTTTTAACACAATTTATGTCACTAAACAACTTTTTATTATGGTGTCTTGCATACTGGTTATGATTACGTTCTCATTTCCTGAAGGTTTTTCTCTTGCTCTCTATACCTAAGGAAATAGAAGATGTGAAGTATATTTTAGATCAATGAATGGCCAAATGATCATAACTATTAGGGATTCAGGAGTAATCAGTTTGATGACATTATATCCCAGGATTCAAAGTCAGGAAAATTGTTTAAATCCCTTTTAATGAACCATTATTTCCTCATCTAATATAAAAGTATAACAAAGGTAGCGATAACTGCTTAATCAATAAAGATGTCTTATTTATCCAATGCTATCCCATATATAAACAAGTAAAATTGTATCTATAAAAACAATAAGGATAACAAAACATTAATCACTTAATCATGAAGGCATCTTACTGGCCCAATGCAGTCCTAAAAACAAAGCAAGTCTGATAGCTATCCAGCACATACTTTATGCTATTTTTCTTTTCTGAACATAGACCTCCAAAAATCATTCATCAATTAGTGTCTGAAACTTAACCTAATAGGTAAATATTTTTTGGTTTTCTTATTTCTGTAAGTTTTGGGAAAAAATATCAAAGCATAGTTCATTTTCCAAAAAACTTCATTGGTCTCAAAGAAGAATATTAACCTGATTTCAGTACCCAGATTCTGGAATAGTGATCAAAATGTCAGGGAAATATTTAAGAATGTAATCTCTGTTTTGGGGCAAACAGCAGGTATCCATGGGAAAAGCAGAATTCACCATCACTAAAAATATCTCTGCCCTTTAGGACACCAAAAACCTGAGAGCTTATGATGGTGACTCCAAACCCCAGGCTATGAAATTGTTTAGTTATGGACATATATGGGATTTGAAAGGAAAAAAAAAAAGCATATGACATATAAAAAATAAAGGAACTTCACATTTTGTATAGGGAGATGTATAATCTTTGCAATAACTCTCCACTAGATTTATTGAATTTAAAACTAAGCAAAATTTCCTAAGTGAGACAATGTATCTATATTAAAATGAGGTGATTTTGTTTGGCAAAGGAACTTTACTTCCAAATTTCTCCTCTCCTCCTGGAAGGTATGTGCATTTACTTTATCTGACCCAGGCATGATAGAAGAGGTTAGGTTCTAAGTACAAATATAATAATAAAATAAAGAAGTAAATAAGGAAAAGAAAATCCAGATTTTAAGATGTTCGTATTTAGTTTCCTTGCTTTCTTCCCTCAGTCAAAATCCCTCTCTAGATACAGGCCTGTATAAATATTCCACTTTTTCCCTCTTAAGTACCTTTATTCTGTTCCCTTGATCTATGGTTAAGAGAGAAGCCAGATGACTAGGTCTGCAGTGTTGCATAAGGAGTCAGAGATTGGTCACACTTTGTTATTTGACAAAAGATGTACTAGAACTCTTCCACAAGCAATTCTCATTTTGTTCATGAGTGCTTTTCTTTTACCAATTTAACAAGACTTGTTGCTGATAAAAACCTTGCCATGTTAAGATCAGATAGAAATCTCAAGTATAAAGAGATTTCAACACAAAGGTCAAAGAAAAAAATTGAAGCCATTCGTTTTCAAAACGTAGAACAAGAAACTTGTATATCCACATGTAAAGCGAAGAAGTCTATTATACCTCCACCTTTTCCTGAAATTACTGTATTATGATATTTGTCTTGAAGGGTTGCTTTCCCCCCATTACTTTATAAAGTGAAATAAAGCAATACAAGTTTCTTATATAAATAAGAAAGTAAATTATTCTGATTATAAACCCTGGAGTCTTTTGATTGAGGTAAAAAATATCTGATTGTTTTTATGTGGTAATTTTAGCTGATAAGCTTTCAGAGACAGACTGAAATCATTTTCTTGAAATACAGTTTAGAACTGGAAACTATTGGGGCATTGTGGATAGAATTTCATGCCAACCTGCTTGACTGGTTTTAAGTATAATTTTGAAAAGATATCAGTTTCTAATGAAAGGAAAGAAAAACAGAAAAAGTGTTTAAAAATAGGTATTTTTGTACTCTACTTCCTGACACTTATTTCAACTCTATTGCTTTGTATTTTAAATGGTGATTATATTCTGAATAAAAGAAATGGGTGTTTCAGAATACAATATTTTAGTTAACTGACTTAAATCCAAAAGTGGGAATTTGATGTTTCTAAAATTTAAGTTCTAAATATGTTTCAAATTTATCCTAATTATCTTTTTAACAATTAAAAGATTAGGTAACATATTTATTAACAGACTAATTCATTCATAAATATCTATTGAGTAATACTATCTGACAGACTGTTCTTGGCACTGGAGCTACAGCAAAAAGAAAAAAAACAAACAAAAAAACAGAAATACACCATGTCTTTATGGATTATGATGGAAACACAAACTAGAACATAACGTATTGGCTTATGATAAGGGTGAATAAGATAAATGGAGAGGAAAGTGGTGACAGGGAGTGATGGGGATGCTATTTTCAGCCCATCTGGATGATCTGATTAAAACAGATAACCATTCAATGAGGAGGAACCTAACACACATGAGACAGGGAGGTCTAAGGATACTGGGGAAAAGCATGACACACAAAAGGAACCACATCCAAAGGCCCCACGAGGTGTGTACAAAGGATGCACAAGATGCCAACGCCTCGGTAGCAAATGAGATCGAAAAGATTATTGGTCGCCAGATGCAGGGGACTATGTAAGAGTAGTGATGTTTACTCTGAGACACATGAGAACCTCTTAGTAGGTCTGAGTTGCTCTAACTCCCTATGGCTTGCTAGCTTTGACTGCTGTGTAGAGTGACTGCCAGGAGGTCTGGGGTGGAAGAAAGGACCTGGTTAAGAAGTTACTGCGAGGATCCTGCGGGGAAGCAATGTTTGCCTTGTCTAGGAGGAGCTTAGTGACGGTGCGTAAACAAGATCAGAAGTCTGACTGTAGAGATTTGGGAAAGACTATGCAATTTACTAATGAATGGCAGCTGGTTCTGTGGGGGGAAGAAGGAGTTTAATGATGACTGAGTATTTTTCGTCATGGACAATAGGAGGAATAAAATTCTTAGTCACGGAGGGAGGGAAGATTGAAAGAAAAGGACAGGTTAGTTGAAAGTCAGCAGTTAATTTTAGGCCATTTTAAGTATTTGTTAACCTGTCATTTGTTATGGGATTATCAGCTGTGACCATAATGATATGAGGAAAACCATTACACCTTTCTTGGCCTCCTACAATAACAAATTCTGGCACAGAGTAGGTGCTCAGTAAACCTATGTTGAAATTAAGAATGAGCAGGTATTTGGCTGTAATCCCCAGGAGGAGAAGAAAGGAAGAGTTGAAGGAAAGAAATGGAAAGCACAGTTGATGCGTGTTATGCCTCAAGGAGAGGTTCAGAGACTGACTAGTAGCCATGCAGATGGGTAGAAAGCATCAAAGGAGATGAAGAAGGAGAGTTAATAATGAAAGAGGAGAAGCAATTCCAGCAGCATTCTAAAGAGTACATTTCAAGGTTCAGTGCTTGGTCACAGGTTGCTCATAATCTCCCCAGTTACCAGGTGAAGGTTTAGAAGGGAGAATGTATGCACAGTGATCATGAACAAGTTTTGAAGAATAGTTTTTTTAAAGAAGAACAGATAATATGGGTCAAAAGCCAGAGCTGGATGAAAAATTCCAAGAGAATTTTTAACTATGTGTAACTTTAACAATAAACTTACATATAATTTCCACTTCTAAAACATGTGACCAAAAATCATAACACTTTGAAAAGTGGGATTTCTCAAAACCTTAAATAATTTCTAAATAACCCCAACCCCTTGCTCACAACAGAGTTGCATTGAAAATTAACACTCTAATCTAAAATGATAAAGTTATGGAGTAATCATTTATAGTAATTGGTCTGGCTTCTCAATTAACTCCTTTATTCTGTAGGATTAAGTCCAAACTCTTTAGTATGATGTATATAAAACATTATAAAAGATATGACCCTAAATCAAAGTTTTGACCCCATTACTAGATTATTTCTGACACAAAGTACATCTATATGAGCTATTTTTAAAAATTTAATGTCTAGATAGGTAGTGCATTTGCTGCTCTCTTTGAATCCCTAAAATCTATAATATTGTACACAACAAGTACTTCTTTGGTATATGCATAAATTAAAGTATGAATAAAGTCAAAGTGTAAACTGCTCTCTAACAAGATTGGAAATACTCCTAACCAATCTATAGGATCCTTAATAAATGCACTTCCTTTGTGAAACTCATCCCTCATAGTGTTACAGAAAATCTCTGGGTTAACAAAAAATGTGCTGATTAGAGTGACAGTACAGTAAATTGGGAGAAAGTACTGCATGGAATGGGAAATTAAACTCAGGAATGTTTAAATTGCATGGGAATTTTGGAATAAATTTCCAATATGGTCTTTGGAATCTTTCAGATTTTGCAAACCTCAGTTTAGTGATTTAAAGCAGTGATCTTGAATAAGTGTTCAAATCTCCCCTCATAGGTAAAATAGGCATTATGGTCCCTGATCCAAAGGATTTTTCCAAGGACGAATGAGACATGTGAAATATACATATTCTACTGTGCACTATTTAGGAAGAAGTATTATTACATTTTGTATATCTTTATGTCCCCAGAGTTTGCTATACCTCAGTTTTAATAGTAAGGGTAGTCTGTGTTTCTGTTTTAAGAAGGCACTGAGACCACTTCAGATTTCTTTGTAGAACAGTGTCATGTTAAAAAATCTAGTATCAGCCAGGGCAGTAGCGAAAGGGGAAACATGAATGCCACATTTGGTTAGAGTTTTCATGGAGGCAACTTTTTATTGGTTTCCCTCTTTGGAGAATATTGACTTAATTGTCTCAAAGTCTGAGCATGACAATACAGAATTTAAACTTCCTGAAATGTGAATGCTTTGGTAAATAAGTAGATCGAAGGATAATAAATAAAAATGTAAAAAGCATTTGAACTCAAAAAGTAGATTAAAATGGATGGAGAAAATGAAATAGAAACAATTGTTTGTAACTTTTAGCATCTAATGTCATATAATATGCAAAGGCAATATTTCACATTTAATTATTCTTGGGTCTAAAGAGACTTGAAATAATTTAGTCTGATTTCCATAAAAAGTGACTATTGCACTCAAGTAGTAAGACTGAAGATTGCAGACAATTATACCAGAGGTTTAACAAATCTCAAAAGGAACGCATAATTAATTCACCCCTACATCACTCACGAAAGTCACAGGAGTTCTCTGATGCCTGCAGGGTTATTTTTTTTTCAATCATTTAATATGCTTGATACAGCAAAATGTAACAATGTCCCCAAAGGACAGCTATTTATTATGAAACATACACATAGGTTAAATTCTTCTCCTAAACTTTCCTTCTGGATAAAATGGAAAAATTAGAGTATTAATGTTCTATAAATGACAATAGTTGATGAACAATTTTCATACATTTGTAATTTCAATGCTGAGATATATTAATAGTAGTCAGATATAATTTACAAAATGTATTCAACTCTCATGTGCTCTGCTGCAGTGAGACAAATTCTAGTCTCAGACTCACTGTATTTGCATGATGCTTCATAAGTCATATATCTGAAAAATGAGAGCACGTTTGGGGGTTAAATTAATTGATTTTTAAGATCCCTACTGATTCTATAATTGTGTTATTTTAAGTAGTTAACCATGTTTTATATGAGCTTTAAAGAGTATTATATTGAAGTTAAATAAATTACTCAATTCTAAGCACTGGCAAATATATATTTTTCCAAATAGCTTTCTTTTATTTATTTTTTTTCTGGAATTAATATAAAACTCATTGAATGACTCATTAATTCTGGGCAGCTCAGCTCAGAAAATTCCATCCAAATGAAATGGATATATACACTCTTTCTTGATTCTACCTGAAAATTTCAGCTCTCTACTTTCAGAGTCAGAATCAATCACCCTAGCAAACACAGTAACTTCCATCTTCGCCTCCTGATTTAGAGATATAAGGAGCTCAGTGTGGTTAAGGTGACATTCTTTAACATTCGGTTCAGTGGAATCATTGCTGTGTTTTAAGGTAGAAGCGTTCCCCTTGAGTTACCCCTGTATCTTTCAAGTCCATCATGATGACTATAATCATTAAAGTCTTTCTAGAAATGTGACATTGCTTGTGGTTTAACAAATTTCAGAGTAACATGCATATAGTCACTAAACTCCATACTATACACAAGTTACTTAGCTTCATAAACTGCTTACACTATGGACTATCAATAATCTTTACTACAGAAAAATAGTCATTAGCACCTTTCAATTTAATCACATTAGAGATAATACCAGAAAACTCAGAACCAATGTATAAATAGACATATAGAGATTTATTGTGAGAATTGGCTCATGTGATTATGAAGACTGAGAAGTTCCAGAATTTGCTCTCTGCTCCCAGGAAGTCAGTGGAATACTTCCAGCTTAAACCCTAAGTTCTGATCATAAGAGGGGCTGATGATGACGTTCTGGCCTGAGTTCAAAGACCTGAGAGTCAGTGATGTCAAAGGGTAAAAGAAGATGGACGTTCCAGCTATAACAGAGAGCAACTTTTTCATTCCTCTGCCTTTTTTTAAATTTTCAGATTCTCAATGAATTAGATTATGTCCACTGTATGAATGAGTTTGATCTTCTCAATTCAATCTACTGATCCACTAAAAGTCAATTAAGAGAGATACTCAGAAATAATGTTTTACCAGGTATCTGGTTATTCTGAAGCCCAGTCAAGAGGACACATAGAGTTGACCATCCTGGCCACCAGTAATACACTCATGGAAAATATAAGGTTATAGTAACTTCAATAATTATTGAACAACAAATTTAAATGTCATAAAATTATATCTGAATCCAGCATATGATTTGCAAACATATTCTAAATTGACTAATGAGTTTGATGTCTCCAATGAACCAATCCAAAATGTCTTTTCATTATCTAGCAAAAGCATCATCTATATTGAATATATGAAAATAGAAATGTATGTTCTTGATGATTCCCCACACTGACTTTAAAAATATATTCCTTCAGTGTTTAATTTAGCAATATTAAATTACTTTTTCATGAAACATGCCTATTAAATGACAACCAGCAGTCAAAACATTTGCCCTAATTTGACTTTGTATTACTATTATTGCTTTCTTAATCTGTTTTCAAACAGATTTTTCACTATCATAGTCCATAAAGAAAAACACCCTTTCAAGTCAATACTATACTCATATGTGTCCTATGCACATAAAACTTGAAAAATTATTATTTCAATATTTTTATAATAATTTATACCTAATCTCATCTGAAAAAGAGGTTTTATTGTTTTTCAGGAGCGTTTTATCATAATTTTAATCAGAGAGATTTTTCATCAATATTATCATAAATATAACTTGATTCTTATAATTTAAAAAATTCACCAATTATCCTAGATATATGCTGACGTATACAACCATGCTGATTATATTTATGTTGTCCTATATGTATGTATTTATTCTTTCTAGATAAAATTACCCACGTTAAAATCCTAAACTAATTTCATCACTTAACTCTGTATCTGCATGGTCTCTGTGTACCCTAAGCTGACCATCTGCCTATTCCCCATAAGCTAAAAATGTTATGAAATTGACTCTTTCATCGACTACACAATATCTTTTCCTCCCAATTTCAGGTAATTCTACATTGAAAATCTCTCAAAAGTATAATACTGTGTATCTTCTACTCTGTACTGAGTTATCTTCTCCTAGCCCTTTCAACTGGTCAGTCTGAAAACTACCTCTTCTACCTGGAACCCATTCACCACAACATGAGCAAACTTACCTTTCTAAGAAATATATCTGATTTTGTCATTGTAAATATTAAACCTTTGTATTCTTTACCTTAGATGGAGAGAAAGTCCAAATAGATTTTCTAACAGGGCATACAATCTTTCCACAATGTGTTTGCAAACTTACTCTAGATTCAGTATCACTATCCACTCTCTCCTCAACTCATAATCAATTTGAATGTCTTATGATAGTCTTGCTGTTGCATGCATGGTAACCATCTCTTCCCTGTGTCTACCTGATCTAATGATGTAGAGTTCTCTTATGCATATCCTAAAATTATGCATAGATTTTTTTGAAAACAGACATTATTTTTTCATATTTTAATTTTTATTATTAATGTTTTATAGTTTAATATCTAGTTCCACACAAAATTTTATGCATGTATGATCCTACCTTTAGTCTTATAAATGTATAATCTATGTAATTGATTTTAGCAGATTGTATTACTTTTATTTGTACCTCAGAGAATTGAATAAGAACACCATTTTTCACATATATGTTCAGCATATAATACATAGAAAAAATTAGAAGCTTTAAAATATAATCAATTCACTCTCTACTTTCCGTAAGTATAGCACTTTGATAATATGCTCAATTTCTACAGTTTCTGATTTAATTTTTTCTATTTTATGTCAGATATCACAGATACCAAGTTATTAAAGAAAACAATGCAATTTAATTAAAATTCCAAATTATTATTATGTAAAAGACTAGGATTTTAAAATTCATTTACAAGTTAATTTTTTATAAGTTCCTCCCATTCTTTTGTACTGATTTGTATCTATATTATTGTGCATCAAAATGCCACAAAATTCGCAGCATAAAATATACCAATTTACAAACTCATTTTGTGAGGTCAAAAGTCAATTATAACATACTGATTCTTTGCTAAGAGTTTCACAAGGTTTGGTATTGTGATGTTGACCGGACTGACTTCTGGTAAGGCCCTAGGGGAAAAATCACTTCCAAACTCATTTTTGCTGTTGGAAAAAACCAGTTCCTTATAGCAGAATAAATAAATTTTATTTTATTTTTTTCACACTTCAATTCAGGAGCCACTTTCAGACCCTAGAGGCTACCTTCAACCTTGTCAAATAATCCTGTCTATTTTTACTTTAGCAATGACTCATTGTTATGATTTAGATAAGAGGTTTCCCCAAAAGCTCATGTATGAAAAATTGCAAGAAAGTTTAGAGATGAAATAATGGTTTATGAGAGCCTTAACCTGTTCAGTGCATGAATCCCCTGATAAGGATTAACTGAGTGGTAACTGTAGGCAGGTAGGATGTGATTAGGGGAGGTGGGTCATGACCCATGGGAAATGCCCTTGGGGTTTATATTTTGTCTGTGGTGAGGGGAGTTCTCTCTTTTTGCTTTCTGATGGTCATGACCTGAGCATCTTTCCTCCACCACTATTACACCATGATGTTCTGCCTCACCTTGAGTACTGAGAATTGAGACCTCTGTTGAGTTCTTTTCCTATTCATATTCCTTTAATTTCTTTCAACTGATTGCTCTGACTGGAGTTTCAAGGACTAAATTGAATAGAGGTGCTGAAAGGGAGTATCTCTGTTTTGTTCCAGTTTTTAAAGGGAACGATTTCAATATTTCTCCATTTAGAATGATGTTGGCCTTGGGCTTGGCATAGACAGCCTTTACAATGTTGAGATATGTTCCTACTTCCCTATTTTTTCTAGTGTTTTGAACATGAAGGAGTGCTGTATTTTATCAAATGCTTTTTCTACATCTATTGAAATGATCATATGATTCTTAACTTTGTCTATTAATGTGATGAATTACATTTATTGATTTCCAGATGTTGAATCAAACTTGCATCTCTGGGATAAACTACACTTGATCATGGTGTACTATCTTTTTAATATGTTTTTGTATGTGATTTGCCAGAATTTTGTTAAGAATTTTTGCATCTGTGTTCATCAGAGATAATGAAGTTATCTTCCCTTGATGTGTCTTTGTCTGGTTTTGGTATCAGGGAGAAACTAGCTTCATATAATGAGTTTGGAAGGGTTTCCTCTTTTTCTATTCCATGGAATACTTTGAGGAGTAGTGGTATCAGTTCTTCACTGAAGGTTGTAGAACTCAGTTGAGAACCATCTGGTCCTGGGCTTTTTTGGTTGGTAGGATGTTGATGGCATTTTCTATTTCATTGCTTGAAATTAATTAGTTTAAATTGTGTCTGTCCTCCAGATTCAATTGGGTGGATCATATGTCTCTAGAAATTTGTCGAGGTCTTTGAGATTTTCAATTTTGTTGGAGTATAGGTTTTTAAAATTATGTTTTGTATTTCAATAGTGTCCATCATGATATTTCCTTTTTCATCACAGATTTCAGTAATTTGTGTTTTCTCCGTCCTTCTCTTCATTAGTGTGGCTAAGGGTTTATCAATTTTGTTTATTTTTTCAAATAACCAACTTTTTGTTGTATCAATTTTTTCAATTGTTTCTTTTGTTTCAATTTCATTAATTTCAGCTCTCATTCTAATTACTTTCTGTCTTCTTCTACTTTTGGTGTTGGTCTATTCTTTTTCTAGGACTTTGAGATACAATGTAGGTTATTTATTTGTTGATTTTTTATTCTTTTATTGAATGAGCTCAATGAATTTTCCTCTTATTACAGATTCATAGTGTCCCAGAGATTTTGGTATTTGCTGAGGACAAGATTCTATATTTAGAAGATCTAAAAAATTCCACCAGAAAGCTTCTAGAGCTAATAAATGAATTAAGCAAAGTAGTGGGATGTAAAATCAACATTCATAAATCTAATGCACTTCTATTCATAAGTGATGAATCCTCTGAAAAAGAAATTAGGAAAACTACCCCATTCACAATAGCCTCAAAAAAAAAAAAATACTGGGGAATCAATCTAACAAAAGAGGTGAAAGACCTCTACAATGAAAACTACAGAACACTAAAGAAAGAAATTAAAGAATTTCTTAGAAGATGGAAAGATCTCCCATGTTCTTGTATAGGCAGAATTAAGATTGTCAAATGGTCATACGACCAAAAATGCTGTACAGATTCAATGCAATTTCAATTAAAATCCCAATGATGTACCTCATAGAAACAGAGAAAGCAATCATGAAATTCATTTGGAAAACTAAGAGACCCAGAACAGCCAAAGCAATCTTTAGCAGGAAGAGTGAAGCAAGACCTTGCACTGTACTACAGAGTAATAGTAAAAAAAATGGTATGGTATTGGCGCCAAAAGAGAATAGAAGACACAAAGACAAATCTACAAAAGTACAGTTATATCATACTAGACAAAGATACCAAAACCATACAATGGATAAAAGATAGCCTCTTTAACAAATGATGCTAGGAAAACTAAAAATCCATAGGCAACAAAATGAAATTAAACTCCTGTCTCTCACTCTGCACAAAACTCAGCTTAAAATGGATCAGTGACCTAGGAATTAGACCAGAGACCCTGCACCAAATAGTAGAAAAATTAGGCTGAAATCTTCACCTTGTCGACTTAGGATCAGACTCCTTAACAAGACTCCCCAAATGCAAGAAATAAAAACAAGAATCAATAAATGGGATGGATACAACTAAAAAGCTTTTTCTCAGCAAAGGAAACGATCAATATTGTGAAAAGAGAGCTACAGAGTGGGAGAAAATCTTTACCACATGTACTTCAGATAGAGCACTAATCTCCAGAATTTATAAAGAACTAAAATAACTTTACACCAACAATACAAAGAACCCAGTCAATAAATGGGCTAAGTAACTGAGTAGACACTTCACAGAAGATATATAATCAACAAATATATGAAAAATGATTCAACATTGGTATTAATTAGAGAAATGCAAATCAAAACTACCCTAAGATTTCATCTTACTCCAATTAGAATGGATATTATCAAGGATACAAGCAATATTAGGTGTTGGTGAGGATGTGGGGAAAAAGGTATGTTCATATATTGCTTGTGGGTTTGCAAATTTATGCAGCCACTCTAGAAAGCAGTATGGAAATTCCTTAGAAAACTTGGATGGAACCACCATTTGACCCAGATATTCCACTCCTTGGCCTATACCCAAAGGACTTAAAATCTGAATACTATAGTGAAACAGCCACATCAATGTTTACAGCAGCTCAATTCACAATAGCTAGATTGTGGAACCATCCTAAATGCCCTTCAGTAGATGAATGGATAAAGAAACTGTGATTATATATACATGGTGGAATATTATTCAGTCATAAAGAAGAATAAAATTATGACATTTGCAAGTAAAGGGTGGAGTTGGAGAATATCATGCTAAGCAAGATGAGACAATCCCCCAAAACCAAATGCCTAATGTTTTCTCTTGATAACCAGATGCTGATACATAATGGGGGTGGGATAAGGGAAGAATGGAGGAACTTTGGATTGTGTAGAGGGAAGTGTGGGAAGGGGAGGGAGCAGTAGGTAGGAAAGATGGTGGAATGAGACAAACATTATTACCCTATGTACACGTATGATTACATGAATGTTGTGACTCCACATCATGTACAACTAGGGAAATGAAAAGTCGTACTCCATTTGTGACAATGAATCAAAATGCATTCTGCGGTCATGTATAAATAAATAGGACAAACAATAAAAAATATTGAGACCTCTGAAACTGTGAGTCCCAAAATAAACTTTTCCTCCTCGAAAATTGTTCTTGTCAGGTCTTTTGGTTGCAGCAATGAAAAAGCTGACTAAAACACCCATTGAATCCTTCTCATGTTTTGAATCTCAATCTTCTTCTGTGACCGGTCACAAAATTCTGCTTTTAAAATTTTTATATGTTGACAAATTATAGTTGCATATGTCTATTGGGTACAAAGTGAATGATTCAATTAAGCTAATTAGCATATCCCTTGCCTCAAACATTGAATAGGTCTATGATAAGATCATTTATTTACTCTTTGTGATATTGAAATGTGCAGCACTCAATTTTTAGCTACCATCTGCATGCTTTGCAATTGACCTAAAAAAAAAAATCAGACTTAATCCTCCTGACACTTTGTACCCTTTGACTATTGTCTGCCACTTTTCCATTCTCCAACCTCTAACAACCACAGTTCTACTTCTCAAGTGCTTTAGATTGCACTTACATATATTATTGTTTCTCTGTGTTTGACTTATTTCATTCAGCATAATGTTCTCCAGTTCTATCCAGGCTTTTGCAAATGACAGAACATCTTTTTTTTCAAGGTTCAATAGGAGTGCATGGTATGTCATGGTTTATGTATGTGTTTGCTTATGTATATTTACATACACTAAATATTCTTTATCCAGTCATCCCTCAATGGACCCTTAGGTTGATTCCATAATGAGGCTAGTTAGTTGATAAATATTTGCTAGCTGAATTATTAAAACAATTAATTTTAAAAGTCATCTCATTTTGTTTCTGAAATTCAATGCCTGCAATTTTCTACAACCTGTGTTCAAGACATTAAACGTCTCACCTTTCGCAGAATACTAAGCCATTTCACACATTTTTTTTGTCTTGACACATGCTCTTAGCTATTTTTGTAAAGGCTTTTCTCACTTTCTCTGCTTCCTAACTTCAAGATACATCTCACATGTTTCCTTCAGTGTGAACTCTTCCATGATATCCACAAATATTTTAGTCTTCTTCCCTTTCTATCACGTTGATGACCTTATGAAATTATAAATGGCATAATCATGTCAGGAAGAAAGTTCTATAATGTGATAGTGTGTTTGGAACTTCAAAAGGCTATCATACAGTTTTTGAAAGACGATGAGCTGAAAATACTGCTTGTTCTATAGCGAATTGGGCAAAATGATGGGTTACAAAATAAACAATCTTGACTCATAAAGAAGAAAGTTAACTTTTGTTTTCACTGGATGATAAAAAAAAGTATGTGATATCTATTTATGGGAAGAAATTGCAGTACAGCATATGCATAGAAAAACACTAATGAAGATAGAAGGGCCCAGCACTCGGAATAGCACATACCCACAAGGAGGGAGGATAGGAAGTAGGAGGGGGCCAGAGTGAATTTGTAGACTCCACAGCAGTTCATAGGTCATAACCTCATTCAAGAGCCATTTAGCACTGATAATGGAATCAACTTTAAAGCAAGAATAGTGAAATTGGGATATGCTGGGAACTGGTGACATCTGAGATGATCAAGGACCATAAATGCTATTCCAACAGAATCTGGTTCATATTATCTTATTTCTTCATATCACTATCAAAAATTATTTTCTTCATTTACTTACAAATTCATTTGTCTTCTTCAATTTTTAAAAAGAATTTTGGCTTATTCAAAACTCTGTGCACTTTGAGTTGTGACTATTATGGTTTAGATGTGAGATGTCTCCCAAAGTTCATTCACAAGGCAATGCAAAACATTTCAGACGCAAATTTATTAAACTATGAGACATGTAACCTAATCAGTAGATTAATCCACTGATATGGATTAACTGGGTAGTAACAATAAGCAGATAGGATGTGACTGGAGGAAGTAGGTCACTGGGGGTATCCCTTTGGGGTTGATATTTTGTCCCTGGTAAGAGGAGATCCCCCTCTGCCTCCTGGTGGCCACATCCTGAACTGCTTTCCTCTCTACTACACCTTTCTCTCGTGATGTTCTGAGTAACCTCAGGCCCAAATCTATTAACAGCTAGCCATGAATGAAACTCTGAAACCATGAACCAGTTAAACTTATCCTTCTCTAAATTCCTGTCAGGTCTTTTGATCACAGCAACAAAAAAGTTGACTAAAACAAGTGCCAAGTTCTCAAAAGTTAGTTGAATGAATATCAACAGAAATAATCACAAGCAAAGGAGTCCCTTCTGACTTAACCCCCTACAGTGTTTTGGGTCCACTGAATCTTGCATTGGATGTCGTCCAATATTCTTACATTTTTCTTCCATGTACCATAAGATACCATCATTTTTCATTTACTGAAACCCACGTTTCTAACAGCCTAGTTCAAATTATTGTTATTGGAAAATTTAACCACATAAATTCTTAATATCAATTTCTTCAAAATCAGTTGTTTTTACCAAGGATGACTCCTTTGGCTCTACAAGTTAAGATATTAGAAAAAAAATAAGTTCAAAATTGCAAGATTTCAGGGGAAAACCTTGAATCTAGATTCTTAGATCCTTGCCACATGTTGAAGACATTGATTTCCAGGGCCTTTCCTGAAGGAGAAACTTTCCAACTTCCAGCACCATGTTTTAACCCAGACTTTTTCCATTATTTATTAACTGCCAACTACATGGTAGGCCTCATTCAAGAACTGGAAGATATAGAAGTGAACAAAGCAAAGATCCTGCCCTTAGAGAGATTGGTCTAGATAGAGGGTGAAGACAGCTAATAACCAAGTAAGATTATATTATATAAAATGAATTGAGAGTGATGAAAAAAAATTATGTGCTGTGTTTATATTATTAAATATCAGATTTTCAGAGACATATGTTCATGGTAGGCAAAGTCCTGAAGGAGTGATAATGTATCTCATAAACCTTCATAAAGAAAGAGCATAGCAGGCAAAGGAACTCACCAGTGTA
Organism: Sciurus carolinensis; assembly: GCF_902686445.1. Lineage (NCBI taxonomy): Eukaryota > Metazoa > Chordata > Mammalia > Rodentia > Sciuridae > Sciurus > Sciurus carolinensis. Next base: position 144,831,815 of record NC_062216.1, read on the forward strand.
AAATCCCTGAGTGAAACAAGATGGTATCAAGGATATCCAAGAAATAGAAAGGTCAGCATACGTAGAACAATGCAAGCAGAGAGTGGGAGCAGATGAAGTCAGAAAGGTAAAATGCTGAGATGTGGGTTATGAAAAACCTTTAAGATCAATGTAAGGATGTAGGATTTAATCAATTAAATATAAGTCTGAAATGTTAATCTGAGGGAGATTTGAGTACAGGAGTAATAGAGTCTGACATATTTCAGATGAGTCATCCTGTGTGTGAATATTGAAAATATATGTTTTAGTCAGCTTTTTCACCACTGCAACTAAAAGACCCAACCAGAACAATTATAGAGGAGGGAACGTTTATTTGGGGGCTCATGGTATCAAAGGTCCCAATTCATAGACATCAGGCTCTTTTCCTTGGGGCTCAAGACAAGGCAGGACATCATGGCCGAAGAGTGTGGTGTAGGGAAGCGACTCACGAGATGATCAGGAAACAGAAAGCAAGGTCTCTCTCCACTTCCTAGATACAAAATATTTACCCTGAAGCCAAGCCCCAATTCCCACCTTCTCCAGCCACACCCTACCACCCTACCACTTCAGTTACCACTTAGTTAATCTCTATCAGAGGATTAATTCACTGATTTGGTTAAGACTCTCACAACCCAATCATTTCTCTTCTGAACCTTCTTGCATTGTCTCACAGTTAAGCTTTTGGGGAATACCACACATCCAAACCATAACAATATATTTCCTCCTTTTTTTAGTTTTAAAAAGCAGAAAATTAGGATTTTTAAATTTTTAAGCTCCCCAAAATCATTTTGAAAAAATATTTAATTTACAAAGGGGAGACTTTTCTCCAGATTTCATTATATACAATATGGTACCAAATTCTTCAGTTGAATGACTTGACATTTCCAATACTCAAAAGTCATAATTTGCAGAAGGAAGCAATTTCATAAGTCTTAACCTGTTATTAAGTAGTCTAAGAAAGATGCTTTTGTATCTTCTGCTGCTTTTTTATGCATTTTTCACAATAGTCTATCAATTATTATTTTTTGCCACAGTTTTCCAGATCTTTACATCTGTCCCTGTATAATTCTTCTGTGTTATATAATTCACTCTAAATAAGTTTCCTGAACTTAGATGATTTTTCATACTTTACTTCCTCTTTGAACTTATGATGTTTAAGTTTCTAAATTTGGTGAGAAATACAGACATTTAAGAGTGGAATACAATTTTCAATAAAGTTTGAGACACACAAATATAATATTTTCCACACATATAAGATAAAATGACCAAATTATCTTATGAAAATCTCTATTTGTAGGGACTGCTTAGTTTTTCCAGAAATGTTAGATTTCCATCTTCATTAGTGCCTATAAAATGTGGTAAATATGACTTTCTGGAACATTTAAATCATTGACTAGAAAAAATATATAATAATACTAATACTATTATTATTATCATAATTATTATTTTGGTACTGCAGATTGAACCCAGGTGCTCTTTACCACTGAGCTATATCCCCAGATCTTTTTATTTTTTTTTATTTTGAGGCTCATTTTATTTTAAGTCTCATTAAGTTGCCGAGAGTCTCACATTTTGCTGAGGCTATCATCTTAACTTCTGGTCCTCCTCTCTCAGTCTCCTGAATTAATGTGATTACAGGCATGTGCCATTATACCTGACCAAAAATGCTTTAATTTTTAACAATGAGGCTTAGTTTCTGAAAAAAAATTTAGAGGGTATTTAAATTATGATCATGCAACTGTGCTCTTTGAGAAGAAAATACAGTGAAGGCTCTTTTCATAAAATTTCAAAGTTGTATTCCTGTGCTCTTTAGCTAATTTTTATTTTTACCAAGATTAAAATCTGTTGTGATAAACAGTGATACACTGTCATAAAATAATTAGTATGGAGCAGAGTGTGGTGGCACATGTCTGTAATCACAGAGGCTTGGGAGGCTGATATAGGAAGATCAAAAGTTCGAGACCAGCCTCAGAAATTTAGCAAGACTACACAACTCAGCAAAAACCTGACTCTGGGGTTTTTGACTGGGGATGTGGTTCAGTTCCCAATACAAATGGATAGATAGATAGATAGATAGATAGATAGATAGATAGATAGATAGATAGGAAGGACAGGATCATTGACAATTGCAGCTTCAATTTCACTTAGTGAGAGAAATATCCTAAAGAATTGTGCTTCCTCAAGAAAACTTGGGTAAAGGGTAGTTCATGTATATATGATAAACTGTGTTTCAAAAAATAATTGCCAAGGAGAATTTTTCTCTCACTGAGTTAAAATTACATTTTAAGATTGCTAGATATAAGAGATTTGATAAAATTAACTACACAAAGAGATTCAGTAATATTAACTATGGGTTACCAAAGCATAATCCTGAAATAAAATATTCTGTGTCACATGTGTCAATAAACTGACTATTAATGGCCAATCGCAGCAGGAATTTTTTATTGCCTCTAATCTAAGCTTTATTTTATTGTTTTTTTTAAATAAAATTAATTAAGTTTCCTGACAAGTAGTTTCATGAGGCATGCACCCAAACTAATTAAGCTTGTTTTCTTAGGGATTTATGACTTATGGTTGATTGACTTTGTAACTGAATTACATACTAATCTTCTAGGGTTATAATTCCTGATATTTTTTACTTAAACGGTGTTCCTTTTGCCTGATAATGTCTATAGGAATGTTTTCATGGAAATTCTTATTACTGCCATAACACAGATTTGAAATAGTCTCATTGTTGCCACCCGCTCAATCTTATAACAATAGAAATGCTTCACACGTAGGAGTTTTATTAGGGCAATGACCGAATACACTAGGGCCACAGCCATCAGGTATTCAAAGGAAGGCAGTATTGGTAAATACAATCAATAAATGTTTTGGACTGAATGAATTAGTTGCAAAACAACCCTTCCAGGATCTGACATTATGGTATAAATGTAGTTTGATAATGGAGAGGGGAAAAATACCCAGGGTCTCCACCTATCGAAAAGACAAACATTTTAAATAATATCATCTTGAACTTCCATATGTGGAAGCTGTAGAGAGTTGTTAGCCTCTGTCAAGGATTTTATTATAAAAATGTCCAGATTTTTGTGGTTGTACATGATGTAGAATTGCACTGGTCATGTATTCAAATGTGAACATGGGAAAGTTATGTCTGATTCATTCTACTGTCTTTCCTATTCCTATCCCCCTCCCTTCCCTTCATTCCCCTTTGTCTATTCCAGTGAATGTCTCTCCCCCACCCATTCTGTTAGCATTTGCATACCAGAGAGAACATTTGGCCTTTGATTTTGGGGGGATTGGCTTATTTCACTTACCATGAGTCCCCAGTTCCCTCCATGTATGTATAATATGTCAAAATACATTCTATTGCCATGTATAAGTAAAAGAACAAATAATTAAAAAAATAATAATAATGCATTCATTTTTAAAAATGTCCTGATTTTAAAAACATACCATCAAGTTTTTCCCTTCTGCTTACATTATAAAAGTGAACTAGGTTTAAGATGATCTGAAAGATATAACTTACAATCTGTATATTGTTTCCCTCTAGTTGTTCTTGGTTTATTAAAATCTGCTTTTCTGATCTCCTATGGAATGTCAACATGTTCTCACTTGGATCACCAATTACAAACTTCACAGAGAATAGGTGCTTTAAGTTATGTGGTTCTCATAGGTATGCTACTTATTTGGTTTAGCTTATTAATTAATTCTTAATTCAAGCCTGACTCTCTGTGGTCTAGCCTGCTCCTTTCTTTTCAGTACTGAAGAGACATATGCTCTTGTTGACACATTTCACCATCACTTCTCCTGCTACCCATCTAAATACCAGCATCAACCCCACCTCAGTGAAAGAAAAATAAGGCCTGTTCTATGTAACTGCTTATGGAAGATTCAAGGAAAAGTTCCCGGCTCTCAGTTACAAAAACCCTGACTTGTTCATCAGTCCTCTGGATTCAGCTTGAATATCTACGGCCAAGTTAATGTATTTCAGTCTTAGACTTCATGAGACAGAGAAAAAAAAATACTTTATGTGACACCGAAGTGTCAGTATTTTAAAGTTTTAAAAGGGATAAACAACACTGACTGCAAAAAAAGAATTGAAAAATGCAAAATTCATTTTGTTTTTTCTTATTGTAAGTTAAAAATGTGATAGACACTTGTGTATCATTAAGAAGCAGAATAGAGGAGTAAGTTCAGTGCCTGTGTAGAATAAAGAGATTGAAGGCTCTTGCAAATTCAGTTTCTAGATCAACAGTGAAGACTGTCCACTGGGAAGCCTAATGGAACTGCCGTCAATGATCAAGTCCTGAGCACATATGCCTATTGCACAGGCCATGTGAGCATACACACGTGTGCACACATGTGCACATGCAGGCACAAAACATAAAGAGCCAATAAGAGAATCAGTTATGCCCACTAATCAATTACTTTTAAAAGAGATGGCGGTAGAATATACATAATATAAATTTTTATTTTAACTATTTTTAAGCATAACCATTTTCTTTGATAGAGTTTTATCCCCCAAATCCTAGTTGTTGGTAGCTTGGTGTTTTTGAGTTATAAGTAGCAAAATAACCATATGAGCTACCTGAAATAATTAATGTCCTGTCTTCCTTTCTGACAAATGCTTGGAAGCAGTATGCAGAAATACAAAGCACGGAATGGTCAAACACACTCACACAGATCAAGATCTTAACCAAGACAAAAACTTGCTAATGACTAGGGAGGCACAAGCAAACCGTGGCATAGATGCAGCTCAAAGCATTGGTCACTTGAAGGGATCTAAGTCATCAAACCAGTTCAAAAATAGTTATTCTTTCTGCCCTGAAAAATGTTTGTGCAAGTTCTAAGGATGTGTGGAGTGCAACTTAGAGAAAAGAAAGCTGCTCTGATTTGGGCTTCTTGGGATTTATACTTCATTATGCATTCAAGTTGGGAGCCTGCATGACTTAACTTTTTTCTTTACCCAACTATTCACAAGGTAGTCATTGCAAGCTTATTTATAATAAGCAATCTAAACATATGCAATGTATTCTACTAAATACATCCCTCAGTAAGGAGATTTCCTAGTTATCTTCCTGCCAGGAAATGCTATCCCATTGATGTTCACACGATCGACTTCAATAATGTCTGTCAAAGTCCACAGTGCGTCTCACATCCCTAAGGAATGGAGAACAAGTTCCACATCTTCTGCCAACCCTTCTCTTTTCAATGGATCACATCAAAATCATACATGCAAACACTAGCATCAGATTTTCTGAGTTCATATCTAGCTCCACTGCTTATTAAATGTATGACATTAGACAACTTGCACAATTTCTGAAAGACAGTGCCTCGTGTGTGAAGTGGCATTATTATTAAGTCCAAAAGCATTTATGATTAAATGACCCAATCCCATAGATTACTTTCCCCTTATATTTTGCACAGAAAGTTCTGTTTATTTTTCTCACAGATGTAGACTCATCTGGAATAGCAACTCACACAATATTAGGCACTTATTAAAACTTTTTTGCCAGGGGTTGGGGTTGTGGTTCAGCAGTAGAGTGCTCCGCTACCATGTGTGAGACACTGGGTTCCATCCTCAGTACCACATATATGTAAATAAAATAAAGGTATTGTGTCCACCTACAACTAAAGAATAATTTTAAAAAATTTTTGACCTGTTTCAATGAGTGAATGAATGAATGAATAAGGTCAGGGACCACACTGCATCCCTTTTGGGTTTCTCAGCAAGAATATACATCTTGAAGTTGAAAATCATGTTCATCCTACATAAGTATTTATCAAAAACATTTTAATTTACCTAATGGTATAATAGTTTGCAACTTGTTTATTCACTCATATATTTAAGGATTTCTTGATACATGATTTATTTGTATCATACATATATAATTTGATGTCTGTATCATACATATATAATTATGTATTATGTATATATAGACATAACATTCTAGTATATGAATAAATGATTTTATAGTATTCACTGCAGATAAATAATGACAAACTATTTAAATTATCTCTATTTAAGGAATACCATTATGAATATCCTTCTACCTGTATCTTTGTGCAAACATGCAAATTGTTCTCTAAGGTATATACTAAAACAGTAGAGTTAATGGATATTAAAGCATCTCTGTTCTCAATTCTACTATGTATTTTCAAAGTAGTCTCCTAAATTGTGATGAAAATCTACTTTATAAAGTAATGAGTAACTTTTCTCACAACATTGCATAATTCAAGACTGAGCATCATATGAGTTTTTAAATGTATGGCAACCTGACAGGAGAAAAATACTTTGCTACATTCTGTTATTTTCCATCTTTTACCTGTTAGAAAAGTGACTGCCCCTATTATCGTTACTGGCTATTAAAACTTTCTTAATCTGTGTATTAACTGTTCATATTACTTGCTAGTTTTTCTATGGAATTTGATATTTACTCCTCTTTGACTTGTATGTATATTACTGAATTCTGAATACCAGACTGTTTTATTATTATTGAATTTTATGTAAATATCTTTTTTCAATCCATAAAGTATTTTTAACTTTGTTCATGTTGCCTTTGTTTTATAGACCTTTTAAATTTAGAGTAGTAAAATTAATAAGTTGCACCATGATGATTTCCATTTTTTAATGTCACATTAAGGAAAACCTTCATTTCCAATGCAATAAAGATCTGATCCTATAAAGCAACAGCAGTAATAGATTTTTATTACTGTTTTAATTTTTAACAATCTGAAAATTACAAGTAATATTTTTGTTATTTGCATTTGCCCAACTACTCAAAAAGTTAGATATCTATTAATAAAACTGTTAAACTTTTGAATTTGCTCCAAAACGCTTATTCATAATTGTTCCTTACCTATAGTTTGTATTTTTGTCAATTTCTAGTAGTTAATTTTTTTCTTACACACGTTTAGTATTTTATTCATAGCTTCATTTACTATATATATTGTGAATTGTATCCTCCGGTATGTCAGAGTTTTACATTTTAATGTGGTCAATGTCAATCTTCTCTCTTATGGCATTTGAATTTCTAGTCTTGGTTACATTGGTGATATATTTCTATCTATCTATCTAGCAATACATTATTTATTTTTGTTTTCTAAGCTGAAGTCTTCATTTTTTGTGTTTTTATTAATGCACTGAGTTATTCACAATATTGGGGTTCATTGTGACATATTCATACATGCATATAACATGCTTTCCTCCATCTCATTCCCCAGGACATCCCCTCTCCGCACTTCCTTCCTCTAATCTCTTTCTTCTACTCTACTGGACTACCTTCTACTTATTTATGATTTTAATTGATATATTATAATTATAATTATAATAAAAGTGGGGCTTATTGTACTGCTCCTTTATTTTGCATGTCATTACCTGTCCTTCTTAGTGTTTTAATTTTTTATATTTAGTATTCAATTACTTGATCTATCTACATGCACCATTTTACATTGTGAATGAGTCGACTTTTATTTTTCCCAGTTAGATACCCAATTGTGAGAGCCTTCCATTCTTTTTCTCCTGAATTAAACTCTTACCTTTGTCAAATATTTACTTCTGTATAACATGTAAGGGTAAAGTGTCAACAGAAATCTTGTACTAAACCTGTAGTTCACAAATAAAGGCATTCACTTCAGCCCCCATCCCACCTCCCATGAGGATGCTTAAATTTGACTCTGGATGTTTGTATCAGTCACAACCTGGTGGGGAGAACTACTGGCATCTGGTGGACAGAGGCATGGATGCTGCTAACTATCCTACAATGCTAAAGACAACCTTCCACCCCTTACCTCAACAAATGATAATCCAGACTTACAAGTCAACAGCACAAAGATTGAGAAACACTGTCCTAGATCTAGGGCTCTAGATGTATAATGCTGGATTTCCTTTCTTGTAACACAACTATCTTATAGGTGATAAAAGAAGGTAAATGTGAAATATTCAAACTGCACCTGGTTATCAAAATTGTTACTAGTGAAATGACTTGATGATGAGCTGTAGCAGCAATCGGAGCAAATCAAGCGTGCAAATATTCCCAGAGAAACCATGACAAGTATTAGTAAGAGTAATCAGTAAACACAGAATAGATAACTTCTCTGAATTGAATTGGTCCATGGAAGCTTCAACCTGCTTTCTAGCAACCACATGTGCTCCCTGGTGTGGGAAGGCCAGTAAGTTGAGTTTGGCAAGCTGTGATATCTCCTGCTGCGACTACTGATTCACAGGGACCTCTATCACCAGCCATAGCCTAGATACAGCTATGTAAGTTGGGAACATTGTGTGTCTTGTGAGTCATCATCAGGGGCAACTATTTGAGTCAGAAGTCATGTCAAATTCATAATTTCTTTTAATTCTCTATTCCGTGATATTGATCCATTCACTCATCCTGAAATCGCAAACTTAACCGAATGAAGTGCCTTGTTCCAATGGTATATGCTTAGAACCCTATGCGCTATTCTCATTTTCATTGTTTTCTTAGATATTTTTGTGAATTTATTCTTCATTTGATTATGAATTTTAGTCTACCTGACTCTTAAAAATGAAAAAAAGGAAATACAAGGAGTGTCAGAATTCTAGCTAGGATTGCTGTGTATGTGTGTGTGTTTATGTGTGTAGAATTATTATAATATATATACAATATCATTTTTTTCCTTTGTCAAATGTCATTTTTTGACATTGAGTCTTCCCATGAAGAATGGAATTTATTTTCACTTCTACAGGTCTGTATATCTTCAATTATAAGTTTTAGCATTCTTGGCTCTTTCAAAGTGTTTTATTTTATTATATTGTCTAATGCTCTAACATTGAAAAATTGAATTTCCTTAAAGTGAAGGCCAAATGGAAGTTATGGTTTTGTATAAACCTTAATAATATTTGTGTTTTCATTACTGGATTTAGTTTTCTAATATTTTACTTAGAAAAAATCTTTATTAATGATTTTAACCCATGATTTTCCTTTCTCATTTGATATTTGTGCTGTTGGTTCATGCAAATTCTGGCCAAAAACTTAACAGTAATTTTATATTATTAGTTACTTCTAATTTTACAATTTGTGGAAAGAAACTTTTAACATTTTGTTAATAATCTGAATTTACTTGATCCAGGAAAATTCACTGTGCATGAATAGAATATGTATTCAGATTATGTAGTGTTAAAGTCGTAGACTTAATGACTTTCTTCCATTTTTCAAGTTTCACTGATCTGCATATAAAGTAAACCTGGAACCTAAGCTTTATTGGTATCATGTTTGAATTTTAATTACACTTCCACTAATAAACTCATCTCAACAACATGGATTATTGAATCAGCAGAGACTAAAGTTAGTTATCCCCCCTTGCTAAATTTGCAATGTTATATAATTAAAAAATACATTTTAATAAATTAGAGAATTGTCTACTTTTCTCTTTACTTAAAAATATATTTTAAATATGCTTAACTTTAAAGAAGTACAGTTGTAAAATGATTTTTGTAATTATTCATATTCATGTACAGAGTATACAAGTACTCTCTTTAAAAAATGAGTTCTTTATCCATTCATCTGTTGAAGGGCATCTAGGTTGGTTCCACAATCTAGCTATTATGAACTGAGCTGCTATAAACTTGAAATGAAATGATATACCCCATTTGTGTAAAATGACTCAAAATGCAGAAAAAAAAATTTAAAAAAAGAGTTCTTAAACACTAAACACAATAAGTATTTGGAACCAAAATAAGCACAGTTATTGCCACAGGGATTTTTAGATGTTAAAAGATTAACCTGACACCTTCTGCCCCCTAAATTGGAGATTATAATACACAAGCACGGGACCAACTAAGAAAACTAACTAGCATATCTTAAAACTTTCAGTCATTGGCTTCTTCTAGCTCTGTGTAGGCAAAACTAAAGCATCTACTCATTGAATGTGTTGCAATTATTCAAAAGTTGCTAACTTGACTTAAAGCAATTAGAATTCTAATGAAACACTAATGTAAAGTCACTCCAGTGAGTTTCAGTGCCATTCTAAGCCTGAAAATCACCTAGGGAGGTGGTGAAACTTTCAGTCTCTGGTACATCCTAGAAATTATATTTTAAGAGTCATCTTAGATCACTCCAATGCAGGTGGTATCAGAACATAATTTGAGAAACACTACATTAAATCATCCAAACACACTGGTTCACGGGTATTGATGGTCACATATTAGCATGCCTCCTTGCTAGAGAAATTGCTTTCTGGTTTCCTAGTGTTTAAATTACAATATTCAAAGGATGTGGGAAAATCATTGATGGTGAACATAAGGGTCTGAGATAGCATTATGTTTATGTTTAATGTATTCCGTGTGAATTATACAGTGGCTCTCCTTTTTGTAAATTGACAATTCAGTCATAGAAGCTCTCTTTAACTGTCATACTCTTTTAAGCAGAACACCTCCATCTTCAAATGCTTTGAAATAACAAAACATAATTTATTCTAAAAACATAATTACTGTGAGGAAAGGCAGATGTTTTAACTACTTTAATCATGTGTGTGTGTGTGTGTGTGTGTGTATGCATGTATAGTAATTATCCTTGCTCTATTGAAAATTCCCCAAATTACTCAAATTGCTACTAGTAAGCAGTACATTTCTATATATATACTTATAATGTATGGAGATAAAATGTTGGAATTACAGTAAGTCCTGAGAAAGACAGATTTATGGTACTATGTTCCAACTTTTTGTTCTTTTTCAAAGACATGGGATCTTTGCTAACTAGATGACTAAGTGATGCTTATTTCAACCCTGGTTATCACTTTTAATGTTGGTCAGAATCATATGTCATAACTTTAATTTTATTCCTTTTAACATATCTGTAGGTTGTAGAGTATGTATTTGTACAATGTAGATCTCAGTGGGCAGCATGGTCACAGAAGATAGGAAATGGTTTCTTCTTTTAAAAATTCTTTTGATTAAATTTCTTGTTTACAGGTACATAAAATGTTTTAAATTGTTCATACTAATGGAATAGCTTATGATGTTTTGATAGATGTAGACATCATGTTATATTTAAATGGGGTTAAATATATCAATCTCCTGGGAGCATTTATCATTTTTGGTGGGGGGAATACCAGGGATTGAACTCAGGGGCACTCAACTACTGAGCCACATCCCCAGCCCTGTTTTGTATTTTATTTAGAGTCAGGGTCTCACTGAGTTGTGTAGCATCTCACTAAGTTGCTGAGGCTGGCTTTGAACTCCTGATCCTCCTGCCTCAGCCTCCCGAGCCATTGGGACTTCAGGCATGCGCCACTGTGCCCAGCCATTTTATCACTTCTTCATAGTAAAAATTTTCAAAATCCTTTCTTCTCGCTTTTTGTAATGTACAGCATATAATTTTTATTTATGGTCACCCTATTATACAATGGCACAACGTACTTGTGGTTTCTGACTGCAGTTTAGTACACAGTGATCAATCTTTCTGCATGCTTCTGTCTTCCTGCTTCTGCAGCCTGTGGTAACAACTATTCTATGCTTAACTTCTATGAGATCAAACGTTTTAGATTCCACTTAGGATTGAGATCATGTAGTACGTGGCTTTCTGTGCTTTGCTTATTTCATTTAACGTAACAATCTCCACCCATTTTGTCACAAATAACAGGATTTCTTTCTTTTCATAGTTGAATAGTATTCCTTTACATGTATAAACCCATTTTCTTTATCCATTCTTCTGTTAATGGACTGATGTTTCTATTTCTTGACTATTGTTAATAGTGCCACAATGAACATGGGAGAGCAGATGATTTTCTGACATATGATTTGAATTCTTTTGGATATATACCCACCAGTGGGACTGCTGAATTATCTGATATTTTTATTTTTAATTTTTTGAGGAATATCCATACTGTTTTTTTTTTAATGGCTGTACTAACTTACCAACAATGTACAAAGATTCCCTGTGTTCCACATCTGTGCCAGCACTTGCTATCTTTAGTATTTTTGGTTAATAGCTGATCTTACTAGGGGGAGGTGATACCTATTGTGACTTTGATTATTACCTCATATGACTTTGATTAGTACCTCAAATTATCGGTTCTCTAAAGAGATAGAAGAAGTAAGAACTCTGGTAACATTATGTTTGAAGGATCACATTTTTCTTGAGCAGTTTTTGGACAAAGATGATTTAAAAATGTGATCTATTATTCACAGAACAATTATTTAATGAGTTAGAAACTATGTAGCACATGCCAGACAAGGTTGCACAGGTAATCCCAGTTACTCAGGAGGCCAAGGCAGGAGAATCACAAATTTGAGGTTAGCCTCTGCAACTTAGTGAGGACCTGTCCAAAATTTAACAATTAAAAAGGTGTCGGGATGCAACTGAGTGATGTAACACCCCTGAGTTTAATTCACAGCATGGGGGAATAAAGAAAAGAAAAGGAAAAGAAAAGAAAAGGAAATTGCGCATCACAGAGGAAGATCCGTTTCATTTTTTGAGAGTTGTATCAGCTGAAACCTTGCTGGGCAGAAAAAAAAAAAAAAAAAGGAAGAAAAAAAAAAAAAAAAGAAAAAGAAAGACGCCTGTCCTCAGCAATCTGTTCCCCAGTTTTTGACTTAGAGCAAGACCAAAAGAAAAGTAAAGGGGGAAGAATAGTTTCTCAGAGACCCTATTTGGTGGTCAGAAAAAGATGATAGGAACAATTTCTGCTTAAAATGAGATCTGGATAATGATCTTAATTTCCCATTAAAGTATATATGAAGATTTTGAAAACAATAGAACATAGCAAAGGTAAGATTGAGCAATGCCCAGAAAACTGTCGGATTTTATGATTAAGTTCTACTGTTGCAATATCTATGAAACTGGAATTAGAATATCAGTTCCATCACATTATTTATTACCTAAAAAGAAATGGAGAGAAGTTAACACATATCTTTACCCATTCAATATTCTGCTCCTGGTCAAGTTTCTAAGGTCTGTGCCAAAGAAAAAAAATGGGCAGTCGTCCTTCTGGTACATGAATATTGCTTTTCAGATGGCTAAAATAAACAGCATGTCTAAGAGTACAGTTCATTCTATTTTTTGTTCTAGGACTTCATTTACTGGAAAACAACATGTTAGCAAGCAGATGGAATCAACGAAGACACATTGCAACACAAGATCAACATCTTTGGGGTGGGACCCAGAGGTCTTCATGTTTTTAACACACCCAGTAACTAATTCACCTAGAAGGACAAAGAGAACCTCTGACTGAGCTTTAGATCCATTTCTTTTTTACTGTAAAGACCTGACTTTCTTTAAAAAAAAAAAAAAAAAAAAAATCTCTGCTTTAGAATCTTGTCACTATGCATACTTTCTCTGCCCTTCTGAAATCCATGTAAACATTCTTTCATGTTTTACAACCCAGCAACTACCTTTCTCAAGGACCAGGGAATCATCTTTTTCAAATGTATACATCAAAGCAGATGGTACCCCATCACCCAGTCTCTGTGGTGGGAGCCTATCTTTGGTTATAAAATAATGCTCCCCATTGTAAAACTACTTTATGTCATGAAGATAGAAGACAATTTACTTTTTCCTTTGGGTAAGGGCAATTTAGCAAGCACAGATGGCCTAATCCCGAGAAAAACATTTGCAAGTCAGGAGTTACTCCATGCATCAGACATCCATTGATGAACCCCATCTCAACACCCACCAGGACTTATCCACTAGCTCACTCCAGTGCTTAAAAACCCTTCTGCCTTTTGTTTCAGTGGAATTGAGTTCAGTCTCCTTCCCTTTTTTCAATAATCAGAATAAAGTTTCCCTTGCCTGTTGAACTTGACCTGGTGCATATTTAGGCTTGACAACAGTAGAACTGGAGACTTGCACAGCCATCACATTCCGGGAAGGTTTTCTTCCACCACCACCTTCTTCATCTTATCCATCTGGCCAATACCAAAAGACTTAGTTTAACTATGGACTTCATAGAAAGTATTATTTAGTCTCCCTCCATGTTCTCCATCCTTGCTACTCAAATTCCTGATACATGGGGGTGACTGCAGTTTATTTTGTTATAATGAAAACACCATGGGTTTTGGCTTACCATTACACATATGATTTCACTGTAAGCCTGCTTTGTGAACTTAATAGAATCTGGGTTCTTTCAGGTTTGACAAAGAAACAATAATACCTCCTCCCCAAGGAATGTGATTTGATTAAAATGTATAGTTTTAAAGTTCCTATTGTATGATCCTCCATTCTCTTTTGAATTGACTGAATTTTTGTTTATTGGACATAAGTGTGGTTAACTGGGGATATACTTGTCTTCTGAGTAACTTTCTCCTCCCTGGATACAAAATTCCCACTTTCTCTTTGGAGTTACCCTTTCACTATCCACTGACTCTGCAGATTTCAAATATTGAATGGGCTTGTGACTGACACCAAGACACAAGCAGCTTGCTTCATAATGGAAATCAACAGCATCAAGAAAGTTTTTCTTTGAAGAAGAAAAATACAGCCTAACTAATGAGTACAGTCAGTGAGGTAGGTGATGTTCTTCCTGATACAAGCTCCAGTTCTGCTTTCAGAAGAGTGACAGCAGTTGGAAAGCCTCAGATGATTCATGAACACATTTTGAGCAGCACTGACCTTTCTCCAGTTCAGGTATTGGTGGGTATGAGACTAAAGTGGGTCCAAAATACTTCCAGACACCTCCTCCACAGAATAATATGGAAGATGGCATAGAGATTGGCATTTTCTGCTTTTGAGAATGTGCAAGGTAAAAGCAACAAGGCAGAAACTGCCAAGGGGATATTAAAGTGAAGATGGGTCATTGTCTAGGGAAAATAAATTTCTTAAAAAACAGATAGAATTACAGTGAACCCAAAGTTTTGAAGTCAATATTACTGAAATTGATTTTAAATATTCTCATTTACCATGACTTTCAAATTCAGTGATTGACCATATAAAAAACCTTTAGCTATAGATACCTTTTAAAAATATTTCTATAAGACAACATCTAGAAAACATTTTTTTTAAAAAGCATATATAAATGAAGTTATCCTGATTAATGTGATGGTGGTGGTTCCAGAACCTTAATTGTGCCCTACTGGTCATTCTGGCCCATCCATATATCCTAGATGCCATCTCAGAATAATTTCCACATCACTGGATGGTTTCAAAACTCTAATCTGTAGAGACTGTTAATCTCTCTAATTTGTCAGAAGGCTTTTGCAAAGGCAAAGAACTACATTTGACAAATGAATTAATAGTCGTGTATAACAATGGCCTTATGTGATTATAACGAGACTGAAAAATTCCTATCACCCAATGATGGAATCATTGAAACAGTGTAGGGCAACACATTTCCTGTGTGTCTCTGGTGATGCTGGAGTCAACAGATCTACTGTGCTGCTAGTCCTATAAAAGTATAATTATGTATAGTGTGTGCTACTTGATAAAAAAATGGCTGTGTTACTGGATTATGTTTTTCCTGCACTAAACTTTTATAATTATTTTATAGTACATTTTTGTCTACTTATTTTAAGAAAAGAAGTAAAATAGTTTGCTCTGTTTTGGGACAACAGCCTCATACATCCCATGTTTACTGAGTCTCTTGATAGCATCATTTTCTCTTGTGCTTGATTTAATCTCAGCCGTTTTGTTCATGATGACCTCTAAGCATATCAGATTCACAGCTAATGTTGTCAGTAATAGGTCACCTCAAGTGATTTTCCTGGATGTGAAATTAAAGGTGAGTAAGGACTCTGAAGGTAGAACATCAGTGATGGTTATTGTTTACCTGTCAGGCATGTCCCTTTCCACCAGACCTAAGATCTTGAAGAACAAGAAAAAGTGAGAGGAGGTATTACAGGATCTGCCTCATTGAAGGCAATGAGATTAACTAAAACTCAAAAAGGGCCAATATCCAATATGGAGCAACTCCGAACAACCTGGACTGAAGACCAGACAGAGGAGCTAATCCCTCACAGCACCCTGAGGTTCACAGCCAAGGCAAAAAACTTGTTTTTGATGTTGAAAGAAAAGGCTGGACCTGACTCTGATGTTGAATTTACTACCAGATCCGGATGGTTTAAATGAGTCAAGAATCATTATTCATCACACAATGTGAAAGAAGTGGTGAGTCTGTGAGTGCTGATGTGAAGGCAGCTGAAGAATTTTTAGCAACTCTAGATAAGCTGATTGTGGAGGAAAAATCACTTGTCAGAGAAAATCTTCCATATGATGAAACCTCCCTATTCTGGAAATGGATGCCTGAAAATACTTTTATCCATAAGGAGCTAAGTCAAGCCAGATGCCAAGGCTTTTAAGGACAGGCTGAGAGTCTTGCTTGGGAGCAATGTTGCAGGCTATATGTTGAAACCCTTTGTGATCTGACACAGTGAGAACTTCAGGACTTTCAAGCATATCAATAAGCACAAACACAAATGTTCTTTAGGAGCACTATGAAGTCGTGACTGACCCAGCTCCTCATTTAAGCTGCCCTCCTGAAATGTTTTACTGCGTGAAATGGAGAAGCATGTGTGGGGAATAGCACACCTTTCAAGATTTTATTTCTTGTTGTTGATGCTCCCACACATCCTCCTTTTATTGGTGACCTTCATACCTACATCAAAGTGGTGTTTCTCCCCACAAACACCACCTCTTTGAATGATCCATTGAATCAAGGAGATATAACAGCTTTTAAAATCTCCTGCCTGACATTACATTTCCCCAGGCTGTTGCTAGAAATAAGGAAGACATTGAGAACATGTCAACGTGATCTGAAAGGACTGTAACATCGAGAATCTTTTTTGGGCTTGGAGTGATGTCACCAGTGTATGAATGGCAAATGGAAGAAGACATTCAAAACATTCATCTATGAGTTTAGTGATTTTGCCAACGAAGAGGAGACTGCAAAAATCAACAATACTGTGATTGAGGTGGTAAACCACTTTAACCTGAGAGTGGATGAGTATGAAATTGGGAAGTCTTTGAATTGGTTACTAAGGAATTGACTAGGGAGGAGTTGGAACTAAAACAATAATGCATAGCTAAGAAGAGGCAAGAGGAAAGGAACATGATGGAGAAGAAAAATATGAAGAACTCCCAGGAAAATCCATGGGAAGGGATTAACAGAAACTGCTGCAAACTTTAGTAAGTTCCTTTAAGATGTTGAAAACAGGGACCACAACCCAAAAGTTATTCATTAATAGAGGGAATGTTCATGGTGTGTTATCTGCTATAAACAAATTTGTGATGATAAGAGGAAATGAACCAAGAAATTTTCCATAGATGTTTTTTAATTTTATATAATATCTTAATATCTATGCATTGAATTATATCTTAATTATACATCTATATATATTTTGAAAGAAGTAGCACCTCTCAGGTATTTCAGAAGAAAACATTGTTAACAGGAATGACAGCTCCTCTTGAATGCACCTGACAACCTCCTGGTGGGGACAAAACTTGGAGGCATAAGACAGTGATATTGATGATCCTGGCCCTGTGGAGGTCTGAGTGAATATATATGTTTCTGTCTCAGTCAGTTTTTAACAAAACATTCAAATGGTAAAAATATAGAAAATTCTAAAAATAGAAAAAAGTTCAGAGAAAAAGGATGTTTAAAATATTTTTTCACAGTTATATAATGTATATGTGTTTTAAGCTAAGAATTATTTAAAAGGTCAAAATTAAATTTTATGAAGTTAAAAAAACTAGCGTGAGATAAGACTAAATTATTATTGAAGAAAACATTTTAACTAAATATAACATCGCTTAAGTGTGCAATCTTTGTAAAGTCCACAGTAGTATACAGTATATCCCAAGCTTTCACATTCACATATTTCTCATCTACTGCCTCTGTTATGGTTCACATCTGAGGTATCCTCCAAAAGCTCATGTGTGAGACAATGTCAAACATTTCGAGGTGAAATTATTACATTACAAAATATGTATCTAATCAGTGAATTAATTCACTGATATAGATTAACTAGGTAATAACTGTAGGCAGGAAGTGGGTGACTGGAGGAAGTAGGTTACTAAGGTGTGCTTTTGGAGTATACATTTTGTCCATAGTGAGCAGAGTTGTTTCACTGCTCACTGATTTAGCAACCTGAGCGGCTTTCCTCTACCACACCCTTCCACCATGATGTTCTGCCTAACATTGGGCCTAGAGCTATGGAGTTGGCCATATATGTATTGAACCTCTGAAACTGAACATCATTCTAGATTGATCTTGTTGGGTCTTTTAGTCACAACAGTGCAAAGTTGACTAAAGCAGACTCAATAAGAGCAACTATCTTCCTGTAAGTTTATTTATGGTAATTGCCCAATACAAGTACACTATTTTTACATCTTTTATGACACATTTTCTACTATACCTTTGCTATGTTTAGTCATGCAAATATTGGTATGTTAAAGTTGTCTGTAATAGCATAGTAGCAAGCTATATATGTATGTAGTTTAGGATCAATGAGTTGTATTATACAGCCTAGGTGTACAACATTAGTCTATCCAACCTAGGTTTGTGTAAGTTTACTCGATGTCTACACAATAACAGAATTGCCTAAGGATGCATTTCTCAATATATATGTCCAGGTTAAGTGATGATTGACTATTAGGGAAACATTTCCCAAATGTATGTTTGCTTTCACCTAAAAATGATCAGGAAATGGACAATATCAAAAATATGTTTATTCTCAGAGGAGCAAAATATAGATAAATCGATGGAATAATATCTATCCTGGTATAAAAATGCATGAAAAAATTTTCCCCAAAATTCCAACTGCTTAGTACTACTAGAATGGAAACAAATCCATCCCATTCAGTCCCAACATGAAATTTGGCCTTATGAGACATCATTTAGTTGGTTCACTCTTCTGCCTTTGCACATTCTCCCTATCAAAGCAGATTTCAACACGCCAAATGACTCAGATCACTGACTCTACGGCCAGCTGTTGTAATATAGCTTAAGTTGTTGGCTAAGGAAGACATTATTGTCTGTTGAAATATTTATATTTTGGCATATCTTTTTAACAGGTGCGACCCAGGAAGAGAGACTAAAGATCAGGAGGCATTACAGGTGCTAGAGAACAGATCACTAAAATAAAACTAACTTGGAATAGATTTGTCACTTGGCACCTATGGATTTTGAGATATAGTTTGATCAAACTACACTTTAACATTTAGTTGCTGTAGCAGTTAGATTTTAGAGGATGCCCAGTTTCAGTTCATGTAAATATTTACTTGAATGAAATTTACCTTTAGTTATTCATGCCAATAACATTGGTTCTACCATTGCTAATTCTAAAGCTACCTGAAAAAAAAAAATCACTTAAAAAGAATTTGCAGAATATTTTTTTCTAAAAAAAGAACTGAAGGAATTCATGATAGAGGTCTAGAAATAATAATTTAGGGGAATTAAGTACTTTTTTGTGAAATGAGAAAAATTTTGAAAGCCACTAGACTGTGTTAGGTAGGGAAATTTCTGCTTCAATTTTTTTCTTTGCTTTTTATGCAAATGTTGCCTCTGTAGATCTGTTTGAAGTTTAGAGTTTTCATAGCTCGCAGTCACTTTCCATTTAATAACTCACTCTGGAAAAAGCTAAAGGAAGCCTCTCAAAGGACACCTGGCATCTTCAGAAGCCTGAGTTATTTTAAAGTGGACTTCTAAATGAAATCACTGTTTTCATATACAAATGGCATTCACATTTGACCATGAGTGTTAGATTTTGTGATAGAAAAAATTACCATCTCAAAACAAGTATTTTTAACGTGTGTTTTGAAGCAAGGCATATATTTCTAATCAAAAGAATATATCAATTATTTATAGATTTTTCTTATGTTCTAATAAAGGTAGCATTGTATGGGTGGAAAAAAGATACCAAATCTCTAATTATTCCATTGTTTTAAATTTGTCAATAAATTTGTATTTCCTGTACAGTAGAATAAAATTCCTGCAAGTAAAGACTCTAGATTTTTTTTTTGGAGTCATCCAGACATACCTTCTTTGCTGAGTAGTCACCCTGAACATCCCTTTTGCTCTGGCTACCATCATCTCACTGTCACTTTTGTCTGGATGTTCCCAACATCGTCATTCACCCTGGTGTTGCTCTTTCTGCTGTGTGTTGCTGGGTCTGCTCACAGAAATTGATCTGCTCTAAGATGTCTTGGAAAGACCATTTGGAGGTTGTTGACTCTGCAAGGCTTTCAATAAATGCATGTATGTCTTCTACAAGTAGGCCTTCTATTGACAAGGAAGTGAATTGTTCTGCATAAAATGCATAATGTTTGTGTCTATGCCCATTTATGGATAAAAGTGTCTCATAATTCCTGCTGTTTGAATATGGAGATGTCTGCTTCTAATTGTAAATTGCTGCTATTACTGTGAAATAAACTTTTTAATCTGAAATTTTAGGTTAAGATCATCACAAAATACAAATGCCTTCTAAAGGATTTTCCTTTATGCTTCTGTGTAAACAAGGAAACAGGACTGAATTTCAAGTTAGGACAAAGGAAACAGGAATCACTTCAGGATGGGAAACACAAGGGATTTTCAACAGCACAAGACATGAAATCGTAAACTTCTAAGAATTCTCTAAAATTTGGGAAATGTCACTGGACTGAGATGTGGCTTTGGATGCCATAATTTATTTTTGCATATCTCTGCCTGCACCAGTCTCTGTGCAAGATCGCAGGGACATTAGCTAGCTGCTATGATACATATGTGACTTGACAAAACTATATTTTATCACTAAATTTATATCAAAAAATTAAATATACCTTTTCCTGTCATAGTATATCCTCAAAGATTCCAAAATATTGGTAGTTATGTGAACCAAACTTTATGTACCTATACAATAAAGAAAAATACATTGAAGGTCCTTTAAATATTATGAAGATGAATATTTTAGCTGTAAGAATAATAGGAAAAATTAAAAACAATAAATTTTTTAGAGAAAAAAATTTACACTCCAGAAGATTAAAAAGAATGATAAAGAACATTACTTTTGATCATATCATTTTCATAATTTGCATCTATCTTCTTGCTATGTTTCAATAATTTAATAATTTCTAAAATATGTTAATGGAGTCTTAATATGTAGTATATGATATTTTATCTTTAAATAACTGAAAATAAACAACGATGCCTTATAGCAGAAGGATTTTTGAAAACACATTTTGTTTTAGAGGTTCACCTGTGAAATAAGAATGGCCCTTTTTGTAAAAAAGAATGAATACTTTGAAACCTGTTTTATAAAGTATGGAATTCCAAGGAAAAACAACTATAGTACGCCTCACACAGGACAAAGATATTTTCTATAGGAACTAACTTACCCTCTAATATCCTCGATAATATAGACTAAGTATGTTTTACATTGCTTTTCTTTTTATTGTTTCTGTTTGCTACATTTGATTTGACCAGTTCACGACATGTCAAGATGAAGCATGTTGTAGTGGTACTCTTGTGAAAATGCATAAATTCCAGCATGTTTATATTATTTAGCTTTGGTGCTAAACTTAAAGAGTTTTCAGATTACATTTTATGGGAGCTGGATTTTATCCAAATTCCTGAGGTCCCTCATTATGAGATAACATTTTGCCAAGTAACTTGTATAACCATAAGCAATTAAGCAAACTGGATATATCTATATCTATGCCTATATACATATATAATCTCCAGCTATTTTAGGCACAGTATTCACCTTGCAATAATTTATTCACCAGCCTCTTCAGTGGTAGCCGCTCCCATTTCTTCATTTTAATCAATGGCACAGCAGTGAAGTTAATAGTCCATTGACATCCTAATCACTATGAGGTCTTGCAGCTAATGTAGATATACATAATTATGTAATTAGTTTTAAAAATTTTTATATCATTCTCAAAAAGAAAAGCATTTTAATTTATATTGAGAGGAAATAGATTTACAATAATATCTATCTCTAATGTGGTGAAAATTCCCATTAAAATATACATATACTAAGATATTTCAATTAAACAACCCATTAGTAGGGAATTTAATTATTTTCCACCCTCCCCCTTTATCTTCTGTTCCATTTACTATGACTACGTAACAAATTCTCTTAGACCTTAAACATTCACCTTATAGACAGACTCTCTGAGCTTACTGCACACCATCTGATTAATGTAGTTAAGATTCTTATAGCCGGAGTGGGCAAAGAAGTTACTCAACAGAAATTTAGATTCATCTGACAGTGTGTGCTACTGCCCAAGGTGCTCACTGTGGACAGTGCTAAGAGTTGTGGGAGACTCTGGGTGGAAACTAACATGGATTCTGGTTGGGGACCTGTCTGTTAAAGGGGAGATGAGATGATCTGCAATACTACCTATGACATGAGGAATCTGGAGGGTGGTTGAACAGTCACTGCAATTCAGCGAAGATAAGAAACAGCATTGACCTGGCAGGAGCTGATAAGGAGAGTCTGAACAACCCTGATTTATCAAATGTTTTCTCACATGAATGGGTTTTAAAGTTTCAAAAAAAAAAATCATTTCGGTAACTGCAAGTTTTGCAGTGCACTGGAAGGGGATGTCTTACCTACTTTGACTGTGTGTGTGTGTGTGTGTGTGTGTGTGTGTGTGTGTATAAAATATATCTCATATATACACATTGCATATATATACATATCATCTCTGTACTTTATTTTAAAATTATATCTGCTGAACATTTTTTTTCCAAATGCCAAGCTATGAAAGTATTAAAAACTTTCTAAAAAACATGGTTTTATAAAGTTTTGTGACTATCTGGTCATTTTCATTTTTCTGACATACTCTGGGATCCCAAGAAATAAGGCAGGTTGTATTGTCCCTGTTTTTGTTTTTTGTACTTCCTTCTGATAAGTAAACTGCTATCATTTCTGTCAAACAGCTATAAGTAGTTTATCAAGTTGTATATTTCAATTTTGAGATATTTATAAAGATTAAAAAGGTTTTTTTGACTCAAATTAAGCCTGAACATTATTTTTAATTGAATAAATTGGTAAAACAATTCCATTGTCATCACAATTATCTCCCTGAAGACTAAGGAGTAGAAATTTGAAACAATAACTAAAGAAAATTAGTACAAGTAAATTTTGTCAAGTGTAAAAAGAAATTTTTAGAAACTATGTTTTGTTTTAGTTTTACCATAGGTATACATCATGTGTGTCTCGTTTTCAGGGCCCAAGCTTGTAACAAAAAATTTTAAACGTATAATTACAACTTAATATCATTTTTTAGTCAGAATTTTTTGTTTGTTTTGAGACACAGGTCTTACTTCATAAAACACAAGTACAGGGGAAGATTATTGTAAATATTTAAATAATAAATTAATAAGGAAACGGCACTCATGAAAATGTGAGGAAGTGATGGGAGTCACAGAGGAGTGAGTTGGACGTCATTTTGAGGTATCCTGGTTAGCCTAGGGTAGCTTACAAACAGAAATTTATGTCTCATAGTTCCAGAGATCAGGAAGTTCAAGATCAAGGTCCTAATTGAGTTCCTGCCAAAGGGCCCCCCCCCCCACTGGCTTGCAGACAGCCCCCTCTTCACTTGGCCCTCACCTAGTGGAGTCAGGGGAGCACTGAACTCTTCCTCTTCTTACAAGGACACTCATCCCAACATGCCTTCCTCTCTGAAGACTTCATGGAAACATGACCATCTTCCAAGGTCTCCACCACCAAATGCCATTCCACTGACGTTCAGGTTTCAGGATATGAAAGACACGAGTCCTCTCTAGGGATAACAGGACCAGGGATTTGAAGGCAACGATTGAAGAAGTTGGTCTTTTTTGACTCAGCAGCATTTCCCATCTGCTCTTTTTACCCCAACAATAAATGCTTAATACTCAGCAGAGCATCCAGGAGTGGTTTTCCCCCTGGATTTTCAAAACCTCTATTCAAAAATGTATCAGAAATATCTGATGATTCTGTTACTGCTACTTGGAACGATATGCAATTTGATTTATTCTCTTATCACTACTTTATCTTGTGTCTCTAAAAGATTTTAAATCTGTATTAGAAAAATACAAGATAAACTGAAATAGTCTAATTACAAATCTATAACTCAGAAGACTGCATGTTATTAACTAAAAAGATTGAATACATAAATCAAAACAGCAATGGTACTCCAATAATATATACTATTTTTAAATTTTTATGTATCAGTTAAAAATAAATTTATTTTTCTTCAGTGCTGACTGAACCCAGGGACATGCTCTTGCCAGGCAAGCATTCTACACTGAGCTTATGAATTGAAGGCTTATAAATTTAACTTTAAAATATTGTCAAAGAGTCAAAAGAAATAGATTTGTTTGGGAACAAAATTGCAATAGAGGTGCACTGAATCAGGACATCCCTGAATAGTGAGTATCCTGTAAAGCAAGTACAAAAAAGTTTTTTTTTGTTTGTAGATTTATAAGGTTTTTCAGAGGCACTTCATTGTCTGGGCAGAAATTGTAAATTATAAGCCCATTTTGATTGGCTAGTTAGTCACTCCCAGCTGAGAGATACCGAAGGCCTTTGAATACTGACTTCAGTCGTTTATCCAAATCTGTGGGAACATTCTACGCTTTGACCTTTAGCAGGTATTAGTATACCCTTCTCACAATTTCCTCACTCCACCTCAGAAACTCTTAGCCTTAGTCGCGTCATTCTCTTTCACAGTGTTAAAGGCTACATGTTTTATGATTAGAAAATATTGAAAAAAATTTCTTCAAAATAAGAAAAAGAATAAACAAAGAATGAATAAAACTTTAAAAATGAATAAAGGCAAAATAAATAAATATCGGGTCAGCAAAAAAAGCAATACTTTTGCATGTTTCACATGTTTGCATATCAATCCATGTGTGTGTTTTAGAGAATAAGTAAATGAGAGAAAAAGTCAAAATGATCATATTTAGGTTGGTGATATATGGGTTTTGATTGTGCTATCTTTTTGTTTTCTTGTATGGTCAAAATATTTTATGATAGAATTTTAGGGGAAAGTAGCATGAATAAAAATCACTTTTAAATTATTTAATTTAATTAAAATTATATAATTTATATATTTTACATAAATTTGTCACTCTGAATATAAATTTATCACTCTGCCCAAGAACCTCACATTGTTCCCTACATTTTCCATCTTTGAAAGGTAATTTGTGTGAGTGCATGTACAATCTAATTTGCATTTCTCTCACTATCAATATTCTTCAAGGGATTTCAGTGTTTCCAGACTCAAGTGGTTTAAATTCAATCAAAATATAGAAAACTTTCTAATGCATTGAATAAACAAACTTTTCATTTGCCATACATAGGACATGTGCTCCTTCAAACAAATCTCAAAATAATCTTTTAAAATGTAGCATTTATTATTTTGGTGTTCCATAATGAAATTGTGCATGTCCATTTAAAAATATTTGAAAAGTAAAGAAAAGCATAAGGAAAGAACAAAAACTTGTAATTACACTAGTTAATAAATATTTATCTGCTATGGTGTAGATGTGAGGTGTCCCCCAAAAGTTCATGTATGAGACAATGCAAGAAGTTTTAGAGGAGAAATGTTTAGGTTATGAGAGCCTTAACCAAATCAGTGAATTAATCTCCTGATGGGATTAACTGGGTGGTAAGTGAAGGTAGGTAGGGTTTGGTTGGAGAAGGGGAGTCCCTGGGGGCTTGCCTTTAAGATATATATTTTGTATCTGCACAGTGGAGTCTCTCTCTCTGCTTTCTGATCATCATGTGAGCTACTTCTCTCCACCACACTCTTCCACCATGATATTCTCCCTCACCTGGAGCCCTAAGGAATGGAACCCCAAGGAATGGAGTCTCTCAAACTGTGAGCCCCTCAAATAAACTTTTCCTCCTCTACAACTTTTCTGGGAAGGTCTTTCAGTCACAGCAGCAAATAAGCTGACTAAAATATTAGGTAACATTACTTCCTGACCTGTTTTTCTTTTTCTTTTGAAAACTTGAGGTATTTACTTACTACAATACCTTTTTGAATATCACACGTGAGCTTTAAATGTAATTCCATTTACGTAATCTTCTTCATGTGTACTTATAGAAATAGGTCATTAGATTGGGAATCAAACATTTTGTGTTCCCTCCTAAAACATTTTCCTCTTCAGACTTCCTTTTTCCATTAATATTCTACTGGTATCATTTGCTAAGTCTCAATGTCAGAATTATTTGTGATTTATGTTACTGCTTAGAATGGGTGGTTTACAAGTGGCCCCAAGGGTTCATGAGTTGACATCTAACACCCATGTTGAAGTACTCAAGTGGAAATTTAATCCGAATGTGGTGTTTAGAGGTTGGTGTTTGGGTAGTGATTAAGTTTAGCTAAGGTCATCATGGTAGAGCCCTTGTGGCTTTATAAAAAAAGGAAGAGAGGCCAGAAGAGAGACATGCATGTGTGCTCCCTCTCTTTTGCCATGTCATGTCATCCCACATTGCCTCAGGACTCTACTAACAAGAAAGCCATCACCACCAAGGCACAGTTGCACACATCTGTAATCCCAAATCTCAGGAGTCTGAGGCAGGAGGATCCTGAGTTCAAAGTCAGTCTCAGCAACTTAGCAAGGCCCTAAACAACTCAGTGGGATACTGTCTCTAAATAAATTACAAAATAACTTGTTTGGCTCAGTGGTTAGTTGCTGAGTGCCCCTGAGTTCAATCCTTGGTTAAAAAAAAAAAAAAAAAAAAAAAGCCGTCACTTGAAACATGAGCTAATTAAATTCATTTGCTTTATAATGTAACCCAACCTCAGGTATTTTATTAAATACATGATGGACTAAAACAGCCTGTTTATATATACCCTCTCACAAAATCATATTAATTCTTATTTTTATTTGTCCTCAACTTCAACATGGGATTTTAGCCAATCCTATACTCAGTACCTGATACTCAAAATGAACCACATCCCCAAAGCATAGGTATATAAAATTGCCCTCTAAGAATTAAAAGCAACAGGTCCAATATATTTGTAAAGTACAAACAGGCCAAATTAACTAAAAGTAACCAAATGACTGGTTCAACATCCAGGCACCTAGGAGTTAACTGTGACCAATGGTTACTGGGAACCGAGTAAGTCTATCCGAAAAGAAGATATGAAAAGGGAAATTTACGCAATAAGCACATTGTTATGGAAATGTATTCAATTCATATTGATTGCGTGAATTTCTAATAATGCTGTGTTGGTGTACTATCTAACAAGCTGCCTAAGAACCATCAGATACTAGGGAAGAGCTCTTTGATTTACTGTTTATATCGATCAGAGCAGGGCAAGACAGTTTACATCTGCATAATTTTAGAAATTAGCTTATAGAAAATAGGCAAGTTTTAATGACATATATGTCCAATAAAAGAGACAACCCTAATTGTATGGTTTTTATTGTCCTATAATGCATTAATTTGCTTTTTATCTATTTTAGGAACTTTTTAACTAACTACATTAAATCATAACTATTATATTCTTCTATAAAATAGATTTCTTAGTCTGCAAGTTCCCTCATTCATGAGTTAAATCAAATTTGACAAAAATATTTATAGTAAGAAAATGGATATATTAGACTATCAGTAATTGAAATCAAATATATATATTCGTATATATAATATATAAGCATGTATATATAATATATATATATTAAGTTCTTTTATTCTGATTCTAGTTGTTCTGCTTATGATTTGACTGCTCAGTAGCATGTTTCCTGGGAGAGAATTTGATGGTCAAATAACAGGTATCTGGCTCCCTGATTTAGTTGTAAGAAAGTCCATATGTGAGAGAAAAATATATTTTTTTGTGTCTATCTAAAATCTGGTTCCTAAGAGAACTGAAGAACAGGTTCTAGACCATGACCAAATAGATTCACTAGCTCAAACATGCCTTCACAAGTGGCTGGCTCCCTTCACTTCAAGTAAGGAGAATGTATCCCTAAACTGAGCTGGAAAAGAATACTTCTTGTGTGTGACAGGCGATAGGATTTACAATCTTTTCCTGGGAAGACATCTGTGTTCCTAATAAAATGATCAAGCAGGATTTCTATAGATGATTATCAGAGTAAGAATTTGGGGAAGCTATTCTTCCACACTCAACTGAATTTCAGCCTAGTGTGTTACCGTCAAATAAATAGTCTTCTGTTTTTATATCCACTCTAGTCGAATAAAAATAATTTTAAACTTTTTTTCCCCAAAACAAGTATCTACACAAAGAAAAATCTTAGAATGTTTGCTAGTGGCATTTCTCTTGCAGCAAGATTGTGATGAAGTTTTAATGGTCTGACAGTTTATGTCTTTCAAAGTCTTAAAGGCCAGTCTTGCTTGACCACACCTGACCATCTGACCCCTATTTTCTTCACAATCTACTTATAGCAATCAAATTTTTTGTAAAACAACTCTTAAATTGATGTTACTTCCTTGATTAAAGTATCAATGGTTCATCATTGCCAACCTAAACTAAACAAACCAGTGATACCTAATTCCTACCTAAAGGCGTGTGCTCACCCTGAGGCCTTACTGCAAGTACTCTTTAACAGACAATAGCATCACTCACCACTCACTCAAAGATATGCTATGTATTTTATTCCTATTACTTTTACTTTCTTCCTGCTTTTATCAAACTTTACTCTTCTGTCTCACTTTTATACATTAATATTTATATGGAATTGGAGCTCAAATGACAACTCCTGTCATTTATCCTTAATCCTTTCAGCCAAAATTAACCCTTTCCTCCTCAGAAAATATATTAACTTACTACATAGTTGATATTTATTAAGAAACCTAAAGTATGCCACATTATAGCCTCAACAGAAACTGAGGACACAGGGTATATTTGGAGCTCTAGTGGGGTAACAGATGATTCAAAAGTAAGCAAATTATTACATCAGACAGTTTTGAAAGCTAATAAGGAAAGGCCTAAGAAACATTCCAGAATAAGTTAGAGTATACACCCTTGGCAGAAACAAACTTGGGGATTCCACGTAATGCAGTTTCTACTTTTTTGTTGGAGTCGGCTCTCCGTATCCATGAGTTTCACATCTATTAATTAAGCAAACCAAAGATCAAAAATTTTTTTAAAAATTGCATCTGACATAAACATGGAAGGACTTTTTTTGTCATTAATCTTTAAACAATGCAGTATAAACATTTACATAGCATTTATGTTGTACTGTATTATAAGTAATGTAGAAATGATATAAAGACAGCAGGAAGATGTTTGCAGGTCATATGCAAATACTGCACAATTTTATACAAGGGACTTGAGTATCAAAGGATTTTGGCATCTGCAGGGTTTCTGCAGTCAATCCTCCAGGGATTCCAAGGGGTGGTTTTTGTATCCCACCCTTGATAAAGGAATCAACCATGATAACAGCAGAAGGTCATAAATCCCTCTGCTACAAAACTAAATTTATATCTTCAGGAAACTAATAGATAGCATTTTAGTGGACAGGCACTGTGGCAGCTTTGAAATATATGTAATCAGTGCTCTTTAGGAGTAACATTTTCAAGCTTATGTCTAGAATATCAGCCTTTTCTATACCTAACGGTCTCTCCTCCTCTGAATAACACAAAACAATTCTCTAACAAGGTCATAGGTGAGATGTAAAAGGCTTAAAATAACACATTACTAGTTGGAGGAAGAGATGGAAATGTGAATGAAAAAATGCTCCTTTTATTTCTTTCTTATGTGTATGTTTTAATAAATGTCAAACTATTATTTTAAATCTTGTCTGTCACCTTGCTTCCTGTTCCACCTTGTATCATACTTATGGTAGCATCCCTTTGGAAGTAATAAATTCCTGAGGCCAGGGACCGTGCAGGATTCATGTTGGTACTTGCCACCTCACCCATTTTACAGCAGAAGAGTTATTCTTAATACCTTTGTGCTTAATAAGTGACATATATGTGTCCCTTCATAAGGAAAGTCTTTACAACAATATAGGTTCTAAATTTATTGCCTTTTTAAAAAAGACAATTGGTAGAAGTAGCGTTATTGAATATTGACTTGACTTCCAGCAGTCCTGGATAAAGCAGGCTATCAATAAGTATGTCTGAATATTGAATTAAAACATTTCAGGTTTTATTCATCCAAACATGCATTGGTCTTCAAAGCCATCAACTCAGGAGGCCACTTTTTTCTTCCAATAATTCAACCCTTGCTCAAAAAATTCTTGAAAAATAATTAATATACTTTTGAATAGGATCAAAAGTTTCATAGTAAAGTCATGCTGGCTCCTTTGTAGATACATCTGGTTATTTATTACCAAGAATCACTAACTCTAAATTAAAAAAAAAATCATTCCTGCAATAGCAGCATTTCAATGATGAAGTAACAGTTGAGGAATTGTTCAGACTTAAATGGAAAAGTGATCATTTGCATGTAAAACTTCAGATTTGAAAGCATTTGTCAGACACTAATGAGAAAATCAGCTCCTCCATAATACAATGATGCTGTCAGTAGAAAAAAAAAAGTCCTTCTAAAATAAATGAACTATTTTCAAATGTGTATTATTAGTACAGGTTTCAAATAGGCTTTTTGACATTTCTTAACCCAAGGTCTATTCCCTGTGGAGCATCACAAGACAGCTCTCCCCAAGAGTCACAGAGTCTTGTCTACTAATCACAGGGGAATCTTTAGGAGAGTCCTTAGGTACTTATACAAAAAAAATGAAGGAAAAAAAAAAAAGATACAACCTTAAAATCATGATGAGTTGCAGAAACAGGGTTTGGTGGTTGCAAATTATTTGTTCTTTTCCATTCTGCATCTGTGGCTTTTATTTCCCTATATAAACACCTAAGTTCTAACAGCACATTATTAACATGTGATGTATTTTAAAGTATATGCGAGATTCCACTCTGCATAACATCTCAGGAGTCATTATCAATTCTCAGTCATCAGATTTATGTGCAACAACCAAGCATGCCCACAAATGTTGCCTTTTCACGCCACCAGACATTTTTTAATCAGATACGAATCAGGGTGAGTTTAGTCAAGGGACTCATTTTCCTCCGGCGGTGATTGCATTAGCTGTCACAACTGGAGTCTAAACTCATGTACTTGGGGTCACATTTTCCTTGATCCAGTTCTGTTCCTGCCGTTGGCAATATCAGCAGCTGTGATTATTATAACTACCCCCAGGTGCCAGAACTTAGCATTTCATTTTGGGGGAAAAAAAAGAGAAAAGTAGTGAAAAGGGATGGAAGGTTTAGTATCTATGTAATGTTTATGACATTCCCAAGTACCACTCGGCTAGAAGAACAAACTCCATCTAAAGCTGCCTGCCTAGGATGAGAACAGAGGGCACCCTAAATGGGTCATCATTCAAGCAACAGTGCATTAAAAATTCCTTTTCTCCCCAGTAATTGGAGTTGCATTGGAAAAAAGAAAAAGTTGCTGTTATTTCAAGTCATTTTCCCACCTCAGTCCTGCTAGATACTATGTTCATGATTCTCTTTGTTCCTTATTCCTTCCCATATCAGGGAGAAATCGATGCATGAAAATAACATTTTTTTTAAAAGATTGATATTTACGCTGTAATTCAAAATAACAAAAATCTAATGTTTCACCAAATAAATGCTAATTACACTAAAAACAAATTATTTTCTTAGTGAATGGGCAACCCAGTGAAGCTCACATACACATACCACATCAGTTTCAAAGTAATATAGTTTCACAGTTTAAAAAACAGAAAATGGGTTGCACCTGTTAAAAATATCGCATCCTGAGATGCTGACACTCATAGCATAAACATACCCAGTCATTACATTTTGTGTGCAGAGTTTTAAAAGTCCTCCAGTGGGAATAAAGGCAGCATTGGATAAGGTTTGTTTTTCATTTTCCTATTATCTTAGCTGGATCTTTCCTCCATTGTACAAAATCCAACAGGATCTTTTCCTGGCTAGTATATTTGGAAGAAGTTGAGTTTCTGTAAATCTTTAAACGACTGAAGTATTTTTTTCAAACCATCAGGAGGAAGAGTTTTTTGGAGAACTGGTAAATAAACAACACCTGTGCAGAGGTGCACAGCAGTCCTATAGAAGCATTACAAACTCTAATTTAATTCATAATTGTAATACAATTTAATGTTTAGATTCTTGATTCTTACTACAGAAATTTAGAAATGTTGGCTTTTATTTGTGTGGAATCCACCCATGTATCTTACAAAC
This sequence comes from Sciurus carolinensis, assembly GCF_902686445.1. Lineage (NCBI taxonomy): Eukaryota > Metazoa > Chordata > Mammalia > Rodentia > Sciuridae > Sciurus > Sciurus carolinensis. The sequence continues at coordinate 144,863,919 of NC_062216.1, forward strand.
CTACTTATGCTAGGACCCTTCCATATTTGCTTAACAATCTGACCCTCTGCAAATAAAGTCTTCAGTTCCCCCAAGCAACTTGCCATACCACAGATGGCACAGTGAAACCAGGAACTTGACATTTCTGTCATAGGGTGAACTGTAGGGCAAGAACCAAGGATTAAAATACTGATTTCTACTATCTACTATTTTTCCTTGATTCTATGCTTAGTCCCCTTGAGGTCAAGTTCAGCTGGGCTGCAGCATACTGCCACTATGCTTGACACTTAGGGATGCAATACAAACCCCAGTTGACAGTGAAATATGGGGGGAGAGAATTCTTCTGCCACTAAAATGCTCAAGGGCTCTGAACAAGTAAGGAATTTAAAAATATGCCACTTCTCAGCATCCTATCCAACTGGTGTATAAGTGCTATATGAAAGTTGTATCCTTTTAATGACTGGATTATCTTCTCAAGGTAAACAAAACTTCACCTTGAAAGTATAAGCAAGAGAGGTGTCTAGTATAGACTGAAGAGTTTAAGTGTCTTAGATCTCACTTGTTCTATCTCATAACAAAATTTAATTGAAAATATTTGGAAGCTAAAATATCTGGAATTGTTGAAAAATTTGTTGGCTTGCTTTTTGATTATAGTATGTGTATATATTCAGTTGATAAAATAAACAGAATTGGGAGGGTAAAAGAGAAAAAGGAATTAGAATTGTAGAGATAGAAAGTAGAATGGTAGAGTCTAGCAACTGGAAGAAATGGAAATGAGGTGATGGGGCTCTTAGGTATATAGTTTTAGTTTGGGATGATGAAACAGGAAATGGATAGTGGTTATGGTCACAACAATGTGAACATATTTAAATGTCTTTGAATTATATACTTTAAAAGGATACAGTAATAAATTGCTTGTTATGTATAGTTTACCACGAATAGAGAGCAAGAGAGAACATAACTCCTCTGAAATTTGACCTCATTTGATATATTAAGGACTATACCAAAACCTGAGACAATTTTATAAGAATTTGACTTATTTCTGTGCATCTGGCAAAAATAGCTGTCTTATATTGCTCTGAGTAAGGATATTTTGAATGTTAAAACATTATGTTCCCTGCATATAAATATATGGCATTTGTTGGAATTTTAAATCAGGAGATTCACCTATGAAGGACTTAATTTTTTAGATGTATTATTTTCCTGTGATTGATGAAGTAAATATCCAAAAACTGAGTGACTGGAAACAACAGAAATTTGTTCTTTTATGGTCCTAGAAGTCAAAAGTCTGAAATAAACTATTAGATGGACCCTTTCCCTACAAACACTTCAGGAGAGAGCCTATTCTTTTGCCTTTTCCACCTTCTGGTGACTACCAGAATATTTTCCAGGTGACTACATCACTCTGCTATCTGCCTCTGTCTTCACATGCTTTCAATTGCTAAAAATCCAGCACAATCTCCTCATATCAAATTAAGTTAAATATATCTACAAAACCACTTTTATCCAATTAAGGTAACATTCATAGATTCCAGGGATTAGAATATGGATGAATTATTTTTGGGGGGGTACCATGCAATCTATAATAGATGATAATGCATGGATCATAATTTTAAAATTCATAAATAATATATTTGTAAGTCATCCATGGAAAAATATTGTCACTGAAATTACCTTTGTTCTGGACTCTGCTTTCTGCTATGGTCCTCTATAATCTATTATCAGTAGAGCAGAGATGGTGATTCTCTTAAAACATGACTGAATTTATACTACTTATTTGTTCAAAATCTTTCAGTGATGTTCATACTCCCCACTCCAGTCTCATCCAGCATAAGAAGCCAGGTGTTTGTGTACACCTGCTCACCCTGCAAGATCTCTGGTTTCCCTGCACTTTATCTTCTCTGACCTCATTTCACAGTGTTCTCACTATGTACGATCTGCTAGAGGTACACCATTTATTTGCTGTTCTCTGGGCTTGTCAGGCAGGTGCCCACCATTGCATTTGTTTCTTCTGCCTAGAATGTTCTTCTCTGAGGTAATTATAAGACTTTCTGATGACCTTCCTCAGTCATTGCCCAGTCATCACCTTCTTTGTTCTCCTAACCACCTCACTATTTTTCTCCAAAATGCCCATCACCTATTACTATGAAATAATACACATAATATATATGATATATAATTTGCTTATTAATTTTTATGCATTATAAATTGAACCCCATTAGATGGAAATTCCAGGAGTCAGGGGTTTTTCGACAGTTTTGTTCACAACTGTATGGAGATAAGTCAATGCCTGAGACATAAGAGATTCATAATGTATAATGGTTGAGTGAATTAATCTGTAAATAACTCACCCATGAGTCATTATCAATTCCTTATAAATATTTAACAAGAGAGAAGTAATTTTTTTTCTTTTTTTTTTTGTACCAGAGATTGAACCCAGGGGTGCTTAATCACTGAGTCACCTGCCCAACCATTTAAAATATTTTTTATTTAGAGACAGGGTCTCTCTGAGTTGCTTTGAACTTGGAATCCTCCTGTCTCAGCCTCCTGAGCCACTGGGATTACAGGTTGCACCACCATGCCTGGCAAGAAGTATCTCTTGATAAAATGAAGTATGAAAATTTTGGATGGGGAGACTTCTCAGAAAAAAGTAAGGTAGAAGGCATAAGGGAAATTAGATTCATGAAGATGCTCTTGGCTTAATAATTTGATATTAAAGTATAAAGCCGAAAGTCATTTTCCATTTAGTTTTCACTTTCTTTAATTTTGAGTCACAGGGATAAGGTGCTCCAGGCAATAATTATCACCAGTGCCTTCCAAATCCTTTTCAATAATATCCTGAAATAATCTTGTTCAAATCATATATGGAACTAAAAGGCCATGTCCATGTGGAAGTGGATCTTAGTCTATGATAATCCTCTGTTCCTGAGATAGTGCCAAGACAAAAAAAAAAATACCTTTAGGGTTGGAATGTTAATTCATGTAACAAACATGCAAAGAAATTAATTGGAACACTCATTTTCCTGTGGACAAATAGGAGAGACATAAAGCACTGTATTACTCTACTTTGGGCAAATTCTGTAACAGCGCCATGTATTTGTGGTATCTGATTCAGGTGGACAATAGCAATACACAGTCAGGAAGGATGCTATATTAAACATACCTGTGAAATTTGACTAAAGTTGTTGATGAAGGTCATTTTCAAAACCCCCTCACTACACAATAATTTTTTGTGTGACTTTTCCATTTTTGTGTAAAGTTCTCTGTTATCTGTCTCATATTGTTTCTTTTGAGCCCTGCAAGAGCTGCAGTTTTGCAGAGATTTTTTTAAAAATTGAAAAGGTTAACAGAGGGTGAAGGTGAAAAATTGTGGATCTGCCTATATTTTTCAAAAGACTTTTCTGTGGGAGAAAAAACAAAACCATCATAAAAATAAATATGTACCATGCTCCCTCTTCAGTTGCTGAAAGTTGGTTTGAGGTCAATAAAATAATTTTGGAATACTATTGTTGGCAACAGAACAAAAATATCAAGGGGAGGAAATATCCATTTAAACTTCCTCTGTCACATTTTAAAATAAAAAACAAATTATTTTCCAAAGCAAAAAATAAACTAGTCATCTGATTAGTCCCCAAACCTCTTAATTGAAACTAAAAAGAAAACCAAATTCAACATTAAATTATTAATGTTTAGTGGAGATTCATTGTCAAAATTATATTGTGGTCAAAGTAAAGTTGTTACACCAGCTGTTTCCTGTGTTAAAGCAATACTAGCATCATGCTCCTGAACTTCTGCAGTTACTTTTCCTCTCTGGAGGTAGAGCAAGTTATCTGTTCCATGTGGACACATATGGGTCCACCTTTCTCTTCCTATGGATTCAGTCAACCCACAGGAGATACACGGTGTCCCTTGCTCCTTCTGGCTGTTACAGGAGCAGAGACCAACACCAGAGAAGCTTGCAGCATGTATGTCTCTATATATCTGGGATTTAACATTAGGCAACTCATTATTGTCACTTATAGGTTCCTGAGTATTAGGATTTACAGTGATAAAATGAGACATTTCATCTTCATCTCTGGCAGCTTTGTCTTGTTTCTCTCAAGTGATTCAGAACATGGGATGGAGGAAAGAAGAAAGTTACTGTCCTTGGTCCACCTTCAAACTCCAGTGCCAAATTGGGTTTTTATTCACTGGAAGGCTTACTTTATAAAACAGAACTTCATGTAGAAATAACATGTGATCTAACTTTTCAAATGGCTTTTATTATCTCTGATTAAAATCATTATTGAAATTTTTAGAGGCAGATATTTCTATGAAATATTTTATTATAATAAATGTTTATATTTATTTAATTTATTTTTACTAAATATCAACAAGGGAATCAAGCAATTTTCTGTTCAAATAATAATCCACTAAGGAAAGTTTAAAATATCTGAATCTTGATATTGTTAATAAATGGGATAAGCTATTCCATACACACACACACATACAAATAGTCCTGTTGCTAGAATTTATTCCCATAATTGCTAAGACTATTTTCATACTCATTTCTTTAAATAACTCACTCTAAATGTAATAAGTACCTCTAACTTTTTCCAAGGGGGAAATAAAGAATGTTAGCTTTCCAACTCATTACTGTACAACTCTCACCAATAAATCCTTATTAGTGTTTTCTCAAATTTGAGTTCTAGCTCTTAGAGTAGGAGAAAGATTGCTATTTTTTCATGCTATCTATCTAAAGGCCTACTTTCTTCTATTTTTTTCAATTATAATTATATCAGTCAGAGTTTATCAAGTAAACGGTGGTTTAAATAAAAGTAATTGGGCCTACACAAATCTAAATCCTGGAAAGACTCACTAGAAAATGTCCAGGAGTTCCTTACCCAAAATTTCAACATGAAGCACCATAGCAGACATTTATTAGGAGCTGACCAAATCATTAATAAAAATCTTAATAATTTTGGTGATCAATTCTGAGATGGGGGCAGAATCTGTTTGAGTATTTCCAAATGCCCACATTAAAGCAGACAAACACATATCAAGGCCAGAACTTCATGGAAAGTGTTTATAATAAATCTAGGAAGCAAAGTATAACTGGAAAGTTCAAATTATATGCAGGGTGAACATAACCTACCCATAGCCACTAGATCTGCATATCAGGTTCTATGCCAGAAGAAGCAGAGAAAAGCAGTAGAAGCTCTGAAATAAAAAGAAATGAGGAACACAAAAAGTCAATGTGAATTCATAACAACTGTTCCTGAAAGTGGCACTGCCTAGCCACAAAACATGTCAATGTCAAAGATTTTTCCAGTAGGGTTTAAATATGCTGAACGGGATAATCCATAAAATCTTAGAATTTACGAACCACAAAATCCCTTAGAGCAGAGACCCCTCACTAAGGAAAATATTTTTGAAGTGGAATCAAACTTGAGTAGAAGAGGGATAAAACAGAAGGAAGGAGAAGGCCCAGATAAAAAGGGTAGGAGCCAACAAAATTGGTGCATTTCAGAATATAAGTTATCATATTTCTGAGGACTACATGAAAACCACCCACACAAAAAAAGTGGAGTGAGGGAGGGACTTTATGAAGTTAAGAAAGATTATATTATGCAGTAATTTCTCTTAAATATTAAGAAAATTAATATAACATTAAAACAAGCATAAGAAAGTTTTGCAGTCACATTCCAAACAAAGGAAAAATGTATGGAGCAAAACAACTTTGATACAAATGATGAAATTGCATTAGAAAGATACAACCACAAAATCAATCAAATGAAACTGTAATTGATACACTTAGTTTTTGTTTTATTTTGTTTTGTTTTTCACCAAAAATTAACTTTGGAAAAGAAATAGAAATACAAGGAAATAAATCTTTAAACTAATGAAGGTAAAACTAAAAAGAATATGAGAATATATAAACACGGCCTTAAGGAAACTAGAAGGTGAAATGACAGTCTCACTTTCTTACATAATAATAAAAAGAAAACATTTAAGAACAGTTTGGGAAAAAATAATGCCCCGATAGGTAAATAAGATCTAACATATTTAAAATAATAGTCCCTGAAGATAAAAGGCAAACACAGAAACAGAACAAATACTAAATATTTTTCTTCAAGAAATTTTCCTGAAATTAACAACAATAACAACAAAAGAAAACTAGATTTAAAACATATTCCACACAACAGAGAACTGAGAATAGTAACCTGAAATGACCAAAAGCCAAACCATGTTCTAGGAAAAATCACTGGAGTTTTACAACAAAAATTTCTTTGGAGATTTAGGGGATTTATAAAAGGAAGAGGATTTTATTATTACCAGACTTCATAGCAATTCATTGTGTTGTAAAATAAATGGAATCACATATTGAAGACACTAAAGGGAAAAAATTGAGCCAAAGTTATTTTTATATTTTTATATTCAGAAAAACTGACTTTCAAGCACAAAGGTAGAGGTAAACATTTATCACCAAATAAAAATTCATAGATTATTATTTCCATGGGCTTTAACTGAAGTATCTACTAGAAGACAAGCGGCAAGCAATCAGCTTGACTGAAGAGACATAGGTTCAAAGACAGAAAATGAGGACTAAATACACAATTACTTGTTGAATTAAAAAATTTTAAATTTTTTAGTTTAAAGCCAACAAAAGTTGAAATGGAGAGAGCAGAGTGGGTCGCAGCTATATGCTCTGAGAAGATGTGTATAGTCATGAACAATTCCTGGAGCATGCTGAGAGCAGCACTTGCTAACTGATTTCCAAGTCATGTAAGTGGTGGTACTATTAGTACTGCTCATTTGAAGAAGTCTGTGAGTATATTAGTCTGCTAGGACAGTTATTAGAATATAACTCCTCCTGGATGGCATAAAGAAAGAAAATTTGTTTTCTCACAGTTCTAAAGCCTAGAAGTCCAAGATCAAGATGTCATCTGAGTTGGTTTCTGGGATCTCTCTCTTTGGATTACTGATGGTCACCTTTCCGGCATGTCCTCCTGTGGCCTTCTCTGTGTGCACAGGCAGAGAGGGAAAGGTCTGGTGTTTCTTCATTGTCTTACAAAGGCACCATCCTGCAGATCATAGTCGTACCCTTATGGGCTTTCTTAACCTTTGTTACTGTGTTATAAACTGTATTTCTAAGTACAGGCACCTTGGGGGTTCAGCTTCATATAAGAATTGTAAGGGAACACAACACCATTCAGAATAGAGAGCATGTTGTGGGATAAAGAGAACAATCAATCATGAGGTTTCCTAATTTTATAGTTTCCTGAGTCCAAGTGAACCAGCATTCTCCTTGTGCAACAGGAGATACACATGTGCTATAGTTAACTGCAAGCCCTGTAATCCTGAATTTAATTTGCAACTATTATTGTTTACTTATGCAATATTTTGTTGTACCTACATGCATATAACCTGGTTCTGCCCTTTGAAAAGGCTAAAAAGACATTGACAGCTCAACAGTGATGAGTGTCCTCCACACTCAAACTGTAAATGTCATTGTCCACTGAATGAAATAAAGGTCTTCCAGAGAAGTGGCTGCTTCCAGGAATGGAGTAGTAAAAGTAGATTATATAAAATAAAGTATTATAGTCTCTGATTGTAAAGAAGCTATCAAAAATTGCCAGTCATGTCAAAAAGTTTAAGGCTAACGTTAAAAGACACCCACTGGTCAAAGATGAAAAAACTTGGGCATCAAGAAAGAAAATTATTTCAATGATTTGAAACTCATCAAAAAAATTAAATTAATGATTTTTTAAAGTTGTGGAACCCATCGAATCCAAAATAAGTTGGATATGCAGCTTGAAAATAAGTTCATAATAAAGGAACTGATTTACTGTCTTGACAACTGGAAATAAAGAAGAGGAACCAAGCATAAATGTCCAACTTTTTAATTTGAACTGTACCAGTGGAAAACCAAATAGTTTAGAGGAAGTTTTGCTTTCTAACACAAACAGTAATAGATGTCGGCATGGATGTAGGGAAAAAGGCACACTTTTACATTGCTTGTGGAGTTGCAAATTGGTGCAGGCACTCTGGAAAGCAGTGTGGAGATTCTTCAGAAAACTTGGAATGGACCTACCTTTTGACCCAGTTATCCCACTCCCCAGTTTATACCCAAAGGACTTAAAATTAGCATACTACAGTAAAGCAGCCACATCAATGTTTACAGCAGTTCAATTCACAATAGCTAGATTGTGGAACCAAACTAGATGCCCTTCAACAGATGAATGGATAAAGAAACTCTGGTATATATACACAATGGAATATTATTCAGCCATAAAGAAGAATAATATTATGGCATTTGCAAATAAATGGATGGAATTGGAGAATATCATGCTAAGTGTATTAGCCAATCCCAAAAAACCAAAGGTCAAATGTTTTCCCCAATAAGTGGCGGATGATATATAATGGGGTGGGGGGTGAGAGAAGAATGGAGGAACTTTAGATTATGTAGAAGTAAATGAGAAGGATGGGGTATGAAAAATCATGGAATGAGACAGACATCATTACCTATGTACATGTATGATTACACAAATGATATGAATCTACATTGTGTACAACCATAGAAACAAAATGATGTACCACATTTGTGTACAATGAATCAAAATGCACTTTGTAAGAAATAAAAAATAAATAAATAATTTTTAAAAAGTATTTTCAGTTTATTATTTTTATATCATAAAGGGTAGAATAACATCATGGTGAAATCCCAATGAGTTAATGAATCCAAGTTGCAACTTTTGTAAGAATAGAGATTGAGCAGACCTCCTACTGAAAGAAGAGACCATTAGCACTAAGAGAACACTCTGTCAAATGGGTAGCTCCTGAATCTGAATAAATATCTGAATCTGCCTATCTGCAGAAAGAAAAAAAAAAAAAAAAGCAGTGAACAGTGGTCCATCACAAACTGCACAACGAGTATACAACAGCAACACTCAGACTATAGGGGATTCTACAGGTTCAAAGGCATTTTGAGTTGCATCATAAGTAGGAAATCAGTAGCATTCAGACTAGTCCAAAGAAAGGAATGAAGAGAAATTCTATGCATTATTACAAACTTAAAAGACATCATCATTTTCAAAAGGAGGAAGTGGGGGACAAGATATTACTAGAGTGTTCATGTTAAGTAAGCAAAATCAGTTCCTTAGAGAATAGAAGTATATTCTTATCAGTTCTGTGTTTTACAGAAATTAACACCATATGGGGCACTTGGTAATCTCTAAAATTGGACAATTTATGAAATCTTTCTTTTCTGTTTATATATGTGTGACTAATCCATGCACCTACAATACACACATCCATTATTCAAGTGAACAAAATCTGAGGTCCTCATGTAGCTCTAATAGAAGTGGGATATTTGAGAACCAACCAATCATGTTCATCCACATCACCACTGAAATCGTTATAGGTACCCACGATCTGTGGTTAAGGCACGTAGGATCTACTCCATTCTGTGACCTTTGTGAAGTGGTTCTGCAGTATCATAGTTCATTCCAACAATGACACATTTGTTGCCTAAACATTTTACAATAAGAATTTCATTATTTTATCAAATCTATAATCATATGACCCTCTTTTTTTTTCTCCATCAATGTTGTTGGTTTCAGAAAATAACAACACGCTTTTCCTCATGGTGTCTGAAACTTGGAATACAATATTTTGAAGGTGTACAAACAAATCATAGATTGTCAAAAGATAAATCAGAATGGGATTCAGGATTCTCTGCCATTTCAAGCACTTGTAGTACCATCTGTCTCAGACAAGATCATCCTAGAAGTGATTTCTTGACATTGCACGTTTGATGACAGATGCACCCAATTCTTCGTTATTTGACAAGGAGTTCTTTATGAAGAGAAGCTTATGCATGAAAACACAGAACACAACTTTCCACAAATAACCACAAGCAGTGTCATGTTAGAATTTGTCAGGAAGCAGTGCAATACACCATGCATTACTGTGTAGTATTCCTTGTCCCAGTGTCCTAGTTATAGGATAGCTATTTTGGAAACACTGAAAATTTGAAATACATTGTGTTCCTTAAAATAAAATGATGCCCTCCTCCAGAAAATACTTTCATGAATGCATTTCTTACATTGCATGAGTTATGTATATACTATTTTACTCAGACTTTTGCACTAAAGTTTATGCCATTTTCACAATGAATTTAAAAGTATTTTCAAACACTGTCATCTATTACTTTCCTCAAAATATTAGAACTCATAAAACATAAGATTTATTTTAACATTACCTTAGTGATACATTTTTGCTTGATTTTAAGTTTTTTCTGGGTGTCCTATATACAGAACAATGGGACACAATGGGTTAAGAAATGAAGGCACTCAAGTCATGCAGAGAAACCAGGTTCCAACTGGCTATCTGAAGATGTAGAGCTACAATACACTGCAGGTGCAAAGCTATGCCATGAGAAGAACTATTATGAAAGAATACAGACCTTCTGTTCAGAGTGAATTATCATTAGAAAAATCCCCAGAGGCTTTCAAACCTCTTATTCCATGAAACCTCTGTTCCAAGCATTAGGAAAAGGGAACTTGTTGAGAACTTTAAAATGACTATGAACTGCTTAGGAGATAGAAAAAACAGCTCTTTGGAAAACTCTTACTTTCACAGAAATTTCTAGTTTTCTTCACTCTACTTGAATTCTTTTCTAATACATAACTTTTCAAAGACATTAAGAATTGGGATATACCCTTGAATTCCAGCTCATTAAATAATCCTGTCAATTTCTACTTCCATCAAATTACCATTATTACATTGGCCCAATGAGTACTGGATGTTCTAGAATGACCATATTTGGAGGGGGGCAAAAATAAAATCTGCCTGTTATTATCAAAGTTTCATGAATTGGGGACTTCCAATACTACATAATACTCAACTGGTGTATGTTTAAAAAAAAAAAAACAAACTCAAACTTCTCCTATACAATAGAAAATGGTCAACTCACTCTCTACTAAATTTTGAAATTTTCTAAAAATCATTATGTAAGCATAGATGCAAATCATAATATTTTCTATAATAATATTAAGTGAAATCTGTAATTTTATATGTAGTTTTATATTAATAAATAAATATTTCTCAGGATCAAATATTAATATTTCTGATTTCTGTACTAACCCCAAATTTTTCAATTCATTTCCCTGTTGTTGCAATAATTAAAGTAGAAAAGATAAGAAAACAAAAATGAAAAACATGGTTATCTTAAAATTATTTTAGAACATTCTTTAGTATAATCTTAATCAATAAAGTCTTGGTTTCTGAGTTCACATTTAATAAAGAGGTACAACTTTTACCAAAGCTGCTCAATTAAGTAGTGTCTGTTTCAGAATCTTTAGACATCCTTCTGATGTCTCAAGGCATCTTCTAAAAGGCAACTGATTTTTCTGCTTTTTATATCCTAAAGTTATTTGCAGGTCAACCTAAAATGAAGCTTTTGAGGTATATCCTGTTAGTATTAAGAGTTGTTTTGCAAATATGAACATGTATTGTTGTCTGAATCTAATAAACAGGACATCAGTGGAGGATCCTTTATTCTAAAAGGCAAATGGACACAGAGAGACAATAAAAAGGAAAGAAAACAAAGTAAGATACTGAGACCTCTCGGTCTTAATTGTGAGCTCACAAATGAGCGTGGGGGATCCTTTACTTTTGTGCACCAACACCAGGATCCTTGAAGTAAACATTTTTATTTTCTCTTTTTGTGCAAATGACAATTTCAATAGACTTTGAAAGAGTGTGCAAGTATAAAACATTGGTTTTTGTATTTCAAAAGTTGGAGGAAGATATCCAGTCATTTAAAAGTCTACAAAACATAAGTCACTAGGCTATATAAAAGACTATATACAATATATTAAAAAAGCTAAAATCAGTTAATTGTAAAAATAACTTTAATTTTTTTTCAATTTAAAATATCATCTATAATCATCCTTTTGCATGATGTGTTTGTCTTCTCTTAAAAGTCAATGCTGAATAAATATTACATAATTGAACAAATGGCAACATGCATGGATGGATAGATAGGTATCTGTCTGGCAGGATGGACGCTGAGGAAATAAGCTTTTAAAATGCAGAAAATTGAAAGAAAATGACTTATAATAATGAAGAAGACATAGTATTGGATACCTCTCTAGATCAGTGATCTAGAATCATGTTACCAATAAATTTGTAACAAGCCTCCTAATAAATGTTATTGAAATGCCTTTTAATATATATATTACACATTATAAAATGATGTTTTTAAAGTATGATATAAATCTCAATAAGATAAAAATCAATTAAAACGTTCCATCACCCCCCTTCATGTATCATATTGCATATTGGAGTTTATTCATTTCATATTGGAAGTCACAAGCCTAGACAATGAATTTGGAAATTAGACCTTTTGCCTGTCTACTCAAAATGAGCAAAAAGATCAAGCAAGGGTAGAAGAAACACGAAGGAAAACACTCTTCTCTCCTAGGACAATTCACACCATGAATCTGATTAATAAAACAGGAGTTCTTAATAATTCTGTTTATTATGGACTTATTTGACAGTCTAATAGTTTATGGATCTACCTCTCCTCACAATGATCACTCAAATGCATTAGAGAACATACATAAGATTATGAAAAGCAATTATATTGAAAGTTATTAAAATATTATAGTTATAATCTAGTTAATATATGTACTTCTTGATTAATGTATGATATATAAATATCTTATGCTGATTATAATAATAACTAAAATTTAAAAGTAGCAATATTTCAGAATTGTCTATAACATATGCAACAAGATGTAATAATAATCTCATTAGTAATGCTAATATTGCTGTGGTTTTTTTGTCCAGATTTGAGAATGAGGAAAGCTAAATTCTAGTTGGAGTTTAGCAAAAGTAAAAATATTTATTTTCCCATCTAGTTAATAGCATTTCTAAATTCTACTAATGGACACTTAAGGGGTATTCAGCACTCAAGATTCAAAACTCCTACATTGAAATAGTTTTGTGAGCCTTGTGAGCCCTCTATTTCTTTAAGAGAAATTGCCTTAAAACCCTTTTAATCATTTTATTTTCATATTGTATATATTTGCGATTTTATATCTGTAACATTACAGAGTGTTATAGTTAAATAGGTATGCTCAATTGCTAAAATAGCAAATAAAATTAAAGATATCAATAATTAATAAGTATATGTTATGATATTAATATTTCTTCTACATATGGTGTGAAAACTTTACTTTTCTGGTATAATTTTAATATTCATAACAAATAAAAGAAAAAAGTATACTGAGTTGGCTGTATATTTAAGGAAGCATAAAAGCAATTTTCTTTTTAAAAGGTTCAATTATTTATTCAAATCTCTTTTTCAAATATAATTTCTCTGTACTTAATTTGGATTTCATTACATTTCTAAGTATATATATTTTTCTGAAACTAAAATTGGTCTGTTGCATCTATCAAATTAGGGAAGATCATAGAAATTTCTACAACCATGTTACAAATCAACTGATACTTTGCTCACCTATGAAAAAAAAAAAAAGGAGCAGAACACAGTCTTAAGTGACAAAGGATCAAGAGAGGATAAAGTGAGAAATGATTGTATAATATTTTCTCTTAAGATTATTACATTATTTATTACTTTGAGGGCCTCCTTATTAAGATTGCAAAATATATGAATATCCTAGTATAAAGAAAAATACAATTACACAATGCCTCTTTGAAGTACTATCCTAGTTATCTCAAGAAATTTCCTTAGCCATCCTGGTGTGAAGTTTTAGGCTTCCCAAAATGTCAATAATAAAACTATTTTGAAAATTTATACTCCAATAAACTGGAAAATTGAGAAGATATTGACAAATTTCTAGACACATATGATCTACTCAAATTTAACCATGAGTACATAGCAAACATAGACCAATATAAAGCAATTCAATTGAAGTAATAAATGAAAAGCTTATAACAAAGAAAATCACAGGACCAGATAGATTCTCAGCTGAGTTTCACTAGACCTTTACAGAAGAACTAATGCCAATTCTCCTCAAATTATGATGAAATAAAAAGGGAAGGAACACGCCAAATTAATTATATGAAGCCAGTATCATCCTGATACCAAAACCAAACAAGACACATCAAGAAAAGGAAGCTTCAGACCAATATCTCTGTTGAATTTAGATGCAAAAATCCTTAAAACACTATTTGCAAAACACATTTAAAAACACATTAAGAAAAAAGCACACCATGATCAAGTGGGTTTCATCACAGGGATTCAAGGTTGGTTAAACATATCCAAGTCAATAAATGTGATTTACCACTTAAGAGAGTTAAGGACAAGAATCACATGTTTATTTCAATAGAATAAGAAAAAGCAGTTGACAAAATGGAGCACCCATTCATGTTAAAAATGCTGGAGAAACTAGAGATAGAACTTGCCTCAACATTGCAAAATTTATATATAATAAATCCCAAGTTGATATCATACTGAACAGAAAAAAATTGAAAGCATTTCCTCTAAAATCAGGAACAAGACCAGGATGTCCTTTTTCACCACTCCCATTCACTCCTATTCATGTCCTTGAAACTCTAGTCAGAGCAATCAGGCAAGAGAAGGAAATTAAAAGGATACAAATAGGAAAAAAAAGAAGCCGAATTATGTTTGCTGATGACATGATCCTATATTTTGAAGACACAAAACCTCCACCAGAAGACTTCTAGAGCTGATGAGCACTTTCAGTGAAGTAGTAGGCTATGAGATCAACACACTAATTAATTGCATTCCAATAAAGACTATTTGAGAAAGAAATTAAGAAAACTATCCTATGCACAATAACCTAAAAAACATTCTTGGTAATAAATCTAACAAAGGACTTGAAAAACTCTTCAATGAAACCTATAGAACACTGAAGAAAGAAATGTAAAAAGAACTTAGAATATGGAAAGACCGCCCATGTTTTCAAATAGGCAGAATTAATATTGTTGAACTTGCCACACTACCAAAGGCATATAGATTCAATGCAATTCCCATCAAAATATCCATGACATTATTCATAGAACAAGAAAAAATAGTCCTAAAATTTGTTTGCAAGGACAAGAGATCCAGAATATTCAAAGCAATCCTAAGGAAGAAGAGTAATACTAGAGACATCATAATACCAAATCTCAAATTATATTACAGAGGTATGGTAACAAAAACAGCACAGCACTAGTATCAACACACACATGCAGACCAATGAAGTAGAATAAAAGACACCGAGACAAAACTGCATATAGTCACTTGATACTCAACAAATATGCCAAAAACATATGTTGGAGAAAAAATCTTTTTACCAATGATGCTGGGAAAACTGGATATCTATTTGTAAAAGAATGAAACTGAATCCCTATTTCTCACTCTGCACGAAAATCAACTCAGAGTGAATCAAAGACCTAGGAATTAGACAAGTAATTTTGCAACTGGTAGAAGAAAACAAAGGCTCAATACTCCAACACATTGGCACAGGCACGGAATTCTTTAACATCATTCCTAAAATGCAAGAAATAAAACTGGGAATCATTAAGTTGGTAGTATCAAGTGAAAGTCTTCTTCAGAAGAAAGGAAATGATTAAGAGCATGACGGGAGCCCACAGAATTGAAGAAAATCTTCAGTAATTGCTTCTCCAACAAGGGAGTAATATCTTAAATATATAAAGAACTCAACAAACTTAAAACCCAAATAACCCAGTTAATAAATGGGCAAAAAAACAAAATAGACACTTCTCAAAAGAATATAAATGGACAAAAATACATGAAAAAATTTCAACATCTCTGATAATCAGGGAAATGCAAATCAAACTCATATTGAGGTTTTATCTCACTCCTGTCTGAATGGCAATCATCAAGAACATAAATAATGAATGCTGGCAAGGATAGGAGCAGGGAGTATATTCATATATTGTTGGAAGGACTGCAAATTAGTGCAACCACTATGGACCCAAGCATCCCACTCCTTGGTATTTATACAAAAGAATTAAAATCAGTATACGATAGTGATATAGCCACATCAATGTTTATAGTAGTGCAAATCTCAATAGTAAAGTTGTGGAACCAGTTCATGTGACTGTCAACAGATGAATGGATAAAGAAAATGTGGTATGTATACAAGTGGAGTTTTACTCAGCCAGTGAATCTCCACGTCACATATAAACACAAGAATGTAATCTTATTTAGAAAACAAATATACTGCATGTATGTATTCTATATCAAAATATACTCTTCTGTCATGTATATCCAAAAAGAACAAATCAAAAAAGTTTGGCATAAGAGAATTGACAGTATGTAAAATAAATCCAACTAGATTTATATTCACAAGAAAATTCCTGTGATCCTAAAAAAAAAAAAAAATATGAATTTGATATCAGTTAAAGGAACATCACAATTAGGTCTTAAACTCATTTCAAACTGACTGATTAGACATGTTATTAGACATTCTCAGAAGAAATACAAGACATTAAAGCAATGACAAAAAATAACAAACCATAATACTATGAATTTAAAAACTTAAGTAAGGAATATATCAAGACATGGGATGGAAAACTAAGTCCAAATTCCTATTCAATTTGAGAATGATAAAGATAAAAAGGTAACTTTTATTGAAGATTTTTAAAAACATATCAAATTAGATATTATAATGCTACAAATACCAATATTTCCAAGATCTAGGTATTAGTCCTTAATATTTCACTGTATTTTTTACATGTTTATGTTTAATGTGAACTGCAGGTTTGATTCAAGACATACTGTTTCCATTGCTCTGCAAAATATCTCAATTTTAATTCATTTGTCATGTCCTCCTTTCATTCCCAACCACAGTGTTCTCCCAGGTAGTAATATATGCTTAATTGTATAAATGTGCCAGAGACATACATTTGATATACATTTTGGTATAAATATAATATCTTAATTTTAATGCAGAAGTGCATTTTAAGAGCTATTCTATTTGTAATATTAAAAAAATAAGTATCTTTAATGATTATTGTTACATTGTATTTATATCTTTGCATATATCATGGTTAATTTATTCATTATTTTAGTCGGTCTTATTCTGTTCCAGCTGCTATAACAAAATACCAGAGATTGGGTGATGTAATTTTTCTGTTTTGGAGCCTTGAAGTCCAAGATCAATGTGTTATCTGACTTGGTTCTGGGTGATGACTCTTCCTCCATCCCAGTGTCCTCACTTGGTGAGGAGAGGGAAGAAGAAACTCTTTGGTTGGTTGGTTTGTTTTGTTGGTTGGTTTAGTTGACACATAGTGAATGCACATATTTATGGAGTACAGTGTAATAATTTGATATATGTTTATAATTTGTAATGGTTGAGTAAGAGTTATTAGCATTTCCACTTCTTTGTTTTTATTGTTTGTTTGATTTAGTTATACATGAAGGCAGAATTCATTTTGATTCATTGTACAAAAATGGAGTACAACTTTTCATTTCTCTGGTTATACACAATGCAGTCACACAATTTGTGTAATCATACATGTACATAATGATGTCTGTCTCAATCCACCATCTTTTCTACCCCTGCTCCCTCCCCTCCCTTCATTACCCTCTACACAATCCAAAGTTCCTCCTTTCTTCCCTTATCCCCACACATTATGTATCAGCATACACTTCTCAAAGAAAATATTTGGCCTTTGGCTTTTGGGGATTGGCTTATCTCCTTTAGCATGATATTCTCAAACTCTATCCATTTACCTGAAAATACTATAATTTTGTTATAAACAGTACCATTTCTTTTGGTTGGGAACCTTCAAACTCCTCTCTTCTGGTTCCCCAACATTCTATGTAACATAATTTCTCCCATCTAACTGTATTTTGGTACTGTTTTCTCAGGTCCTTCTATCAATCATAACTCCTAACTGCCCAGACTCCATTTGATCACTCTTCTAATCATTTTTCAATCAGATCTGTTCTTCCCTTATAAGAGCACTAATGGCTCTATGAGGACACCATCCTCATGACCTCATCTAAACTGAACAGCCCCTCAAATGGCCCCACCTACAAGTATCACATTGGGAGTTGGGGCTTCAATACATGAATTTTTGGAGGACAGAATTATTTAGTCCACATCAGTTAAGTTGTTCTGCCATAATGCTGTGGAACAAGCAATTTTGAATCCTTGATAGTTTATACAGGCTTACATATTTTCCATGAATGTGCAAAAAAATTGTGTCTCGGCAAAGCTCAGCCTAAGTCAATGCTGCAGTAAAGTACATTCTTCCCTCAGAGAAGCCATGTAAAGGCTGGGGAGAGAGAGAGAGGAAGGAGGAAGAATTGTGGAAAGATAGTGCTTTCACCACTGTTGCTAACATGGGATGGAAACATGATAACAATATCATGTTATATGCATATATGAATGTACCAAAGGGTTTCAATCTGTTTTCAGACGAGTTTCCAGCATCAGATAATGTTGACTTCATTCAACGATTTGGGAAGTGTTTCCTCATGACCAGGGCAATGAATACTCTTAAACATGATTCCTAGGGCACATGCTGAAATTGCTATCAGACATTGACTAGGCCTAGATTTTCTGAGTTAATAAAGTTACTGTCTCTAATTACTAACATTAGGTAGGCCAGACTTTTAGAAAAGCTGTGCTATAATACTTCCACCAGCAAGATATCAGGGTTCTCAGCACACCAACATCACACCAGCATTTGGTGTCACTTTCCATTTTATTTATTTTCCAGTTAGATGGTAATAAAAAATATCCTAAACTTTTACTTTTTTTTTCCTTTTTAATTTATATGGTTTTAAAAGTAGTTGGGATCCTCTTTCAGAGTTTTTAATTCAGATTTCTTGTTCTGTAACTTGCCTCTCCACAGGAGTCTACTTTTTCCTTGCTGATTTCCAGGCACACCTTTAGAAATTCATAAGTGACACAGAATCCCCCAGTGAACCACCCTATGACAACATTTTCATGGCTTTCCAGATGGATCAGAAATTCTTGGTTGGGACTAAAACTGTAGCTCAGTGATACAGCAGTTGCCTAGAATGCAGGAGGGACTGGATTAAATTCTCAGTACCACAAAAAAAAAAAGAAAAGAAAAGAAAAAAGAAAAAGAAAGAAAGAAAGAAGAGGAAGAGAAGGAGGAAGAAAAAAAAATTTTTATTTATAAAATTATTTATTTAAATATTTTATCAATGGATATCATGGCCTTAGGGTAGTATATAAAAAAATTCCATCCATAAAGTAACAGCAGTATTCTCTATTTTCTAAAGATGAGGTTTTAAAAGTTTAACTTTTCTTTCTTGTAAGAAATGTCAGTCATAACATTTGGGCTGCCTTTCCACAAATTTTTCAAGTTCCCATAAGGTTCTACCTTCTCTTTGTCTCCTCTGTTCTTACAGGACATTTCTTCTGGGACTAAAGGGGAAAAAAAATGTCTCTGAAACGTCTTTCAGAATCCAGTCTCTAAATTTCATCCTTTTAACCCAATAGGGTTATAAAAGAGCAGCCTGGTTTCTCAGTCTGTTGGCTGCCTCTTCCTGGAATCATTAAATCCTCCATAGAAGAAACCCAGGACTCAACACTGAATTCACTGAATTTGGGTCTGTTCTTCCCAAGAATTATTTACTATACTAGTAATTTCTTCAGACTCTCAAAAAGTTCTTGCAGTTTATTCATTTGCTTTTATATTTTTTTCAGTTTTCCTAGTGGTACTCTGATGTTTTCTGATATTCTATAATAAATAAATTTTTCATTATTTATTTATGTGTGTTTGAAATAATTATCTAATATATCATTCTGTATGATTAACTTGAGATTTAACTCACAAACTGTACAATAACCCATTTAGAGAATTTTTTAGTATATTTATCTAGTAGTGCAGTCATCATCATAAACCAATTTTAGAACATTTTTATGAATGCCCCAAAGAAACTGCCCTTAATCACCACTGAAATCTATCTAAAGAAAACACTAAATTTAGTTTCTATAGACTTGGCTAATATGGATATTTCCTATCAATGGAATTGTATAATTATGTAGACATTGATGACTGGTTTCTATGTGACTGTTTCCAAGGTCCATCCATGTTGTACCTTGTATCCATAATACTCATTTTTACTGCTTACTAATTTTCTATAGTGTGGGTTGACCACATTTTCTTTATTCATTCATCAGTTGATGAATGTTTCGATGGTTTCCAATTTGGTAATGGTACAAATGAAATGTTATTAAATTTGAATGTAAGTATTAGTATGAAAATATGCTTTCATGTTCCTTGGGTGTATGTCTAGGAATGGAATTTCTGGGTAATGTAATAAGGTTTTCCAAACAGCTGATAAGTTACTTCAGAGAGTGGTAGCAAATCATTTTACTATAGCATCAGCATCAAATCCTCCACATACTTGCTAACATTTGTTAATGTCTTTTTCAATAACAGTCATCATAGTATATGTAAAATAGAATCTTGTTATGGTTTTGGCGCGTCTTTCCTGAGGAGTACTAATATTGAGCGTCTTTTATATGTTTATTATTCATTGGGGCATTTTTATTGGGGGAATACAATGCAAAAACTTTGCATAGTTTTAAAAGTTGGTTGTTTTTTTATCTGTTGAGTTCTATGAGTTTCTTTTTGGATTGTCTACACAAGTCATGATAGTTAGGATTCTCCAGAGAGACAAAATCAACATATTTCTATAAAATACAGGAAGACAATGAGGAAGTGATTGGTTCATTTTATTAAAGAATTGGGAAATCCCATGATTTGCCACCTATAAGATGGAGAACCAGGAAGGTCAGTAATGTAAATTATGAGTGTAGAGACCTGAGAAGGAGAGGAGCCAATGGTGTAAATCTTAATCTAAGGGCAAGGGAAGACTGATGAGCCAGCTCAAATCACTAAGGCAAAAGAAGGAAAAATTGTCCCCTTTGCTAACTTGTGTTCACGTTCTTAACAGACCAGATGATGCTCAATTGGGAAAATTGATTTGCTTTATCAAATCCACTGATCCAAATACTATTCTCACCCATAAATACTCTCTGAGACACCCAGAAATCATGTTTAGCCAAGTATCTGGGCACCTATAATCCTGTCAATCTGACATAAATCAATCATAGCAAGTCTTTAAGACAAACAAATTTTGGAAATAGTTCCTTCAATTGTGTTGGGTATCTTTTCAAGTTCTGAAACACAAAAGACTTTAATTTTGTGGTATCTAACTTATTTTAGTTTCACATCTAAGAATTCTTTGCTTAAGTCAGTCACAAAGATTTACTCATTTTTTTCTATTAATTTCATAGTCTTATCTCTTAGGTTTTTCATCCAGTCTGAGTTAGTTTTTATTTATGGTATAAGAAAGGCATTCATCTTCATGCTTTTGTGTATAAATATGTAGCAGTTCATAGCTATTTGTTGAAAAATTATTCTATCTGATCTAATTGTTTTGACGCCCTTATAAAAAAATCAAATAATATAGAGTGTTAGCCCTATGTTGCCCTAGAATAGTTGCAAGTTTTATCATCTAACTGCTAAATCTTTGATCCATTTCGACTTCACTTTTTTGTGCAGGGTGAAAGATAGTGCTCTAATTTCATTCTTCTACAATTGGATATCCAGTTTTCCCATCACTGTTTGTTGAAAAAACTGTCTTTTCTTGAACATATATTTTTGGCATCTTTGTCAAGTATCAGATGGCTATTAAGAATGTGGGTCTGTCTCTATGCTTTCTATTCATTCCATTGGTCTTCATGTTTATTTTGATGCCAATACCATGCTGTTTTTGTTCAACTTCCCCTAAAGCTTAATAAATAAAACCAAGAATCAGTAAGTGGGATACAATCAAATTAAAAACTACTGCACAGCAATGGAAACAATTAAGAGCACTGCTCTTCTGACAAAATATTAATATTCAAATTATGTAAAGAACTAAAATATTTAATGTCAAAAAACCAAATAACTCAATCAATAATGAGCAAAAGAACTAAACAGACATTTCTCAAAAAAAAGAAATACAAATAACCAACAAATATCTCAAAATTTTTCCAGCAATCAGGGAAATGCAAAGATGTGCATTTTCAAACTGAGATTTCACCTCACTCCAGTCAGAATGGCAATTATCAAGAACACAGTGATGATAAAAGGCACACTCTTGCATTGTTGTTGGGAATGCAAATTAGTACACCACTCTGGAAAGCATTACTGAGATCACTCAAAAAACTGGAAATGGAACCACCATATGGCACAGCTATCCCACAGCTATACTCCTTGGTATTTATTCAAAAGAACTAAAATCAGCGTATTATAGTGATACAACCACTTCAATGTTTATAGTAGTACAATTCACAATAATCAAATTATGGAATCATCTCATGATACTCAACAATATATGAATGAATCAAGAAAATGTGATATAACACACACATATATCATATATATCATATATATATATGCCATAAAGAAGAATGAAATAATGACATTTACCAGTAAATGGATAAGAATGGAGAACATTATGCTCTATGAAAGAAGCCAGACCCAGAAAATCAAGGATGGAATGCTTTTTTTCACATGTGGAAACTAGAATAATATAAGGGAGAGAAGGTGGTGGTTGGGGATTGGATATTAAAACACACACACACGCACACACACACACACACAGAGGGAAGATCAGTGCAGTAGAAGGTGAAGAATGAGAGGGAGGGAGGAAGGATGGGAAAGGGGAGGAAATATGGCATAAATTTAACAATATCATGTTATATGCATATATGAATATACCAAAGGGTTTCAATCTGTTTTCAGATGAGTTTCCAGCATCAGATAATGTTGGCTTCATTCAATGATTTGGGAAGTGTTTCCTTATCTTCCATTTTTGGAAAAGTTTATGAAGGATTATCATGAATTAATTTTTTAAACATTTGCTAGAATTTACCAGTGAAGTATTCTGAGATTGTACTTTTCTTGGTGGGGTTTTAAAAATACTAATTAATAAGGTTCTATTCAGATTTTGTTTCCTTTTTTCTTTTCTCAGAATTAGAAGTTTGTATCTTTATACAAATGTGTTCATTTTAGTTAGTTACCTTATTTTTGCTAGAATAGTCTTTATTTCCTTTTGATTTTTGTAAAAGTGGTAGTAATGTCTTATTCATTTCTGATTTTAGATATTTGTGTCTTCTTTTGTAATTGGTCAATACCAAAAAAAATATTTTCTTTTGCTTTTGCTTTGAATTTTGATTTTCTATTTCTGGTTTCTAAAGGAGGAAGATTGTATCATTTGCTTGAGATCTTCCTCTACTTTTAAATGTAGACAGGTACAACTGTACCTTTTCCTCTAGGCACATTTTTAGCTATATTCGGCACAGGTTGGTATGCTGTGTTTTTGTCTTCATTCATCTCAAAGAATTTTTCACTTTTTCTTGTCATTCCTTCTTTGATTCATTGCAATGTGTTGTCTTAGTGTCGTGTGTTTTAGAATTTCTCAAACATCTACTTGTCACTAATTTAAAATATCATGTCGTTGAGGCCAGAGAACATATTTTATGACTTAAATCCTTTAAAGTTATTAAAGCTTTGATCATATATAATTAAATGGTTCATCCTATAAATTAATCCACCTGTAACTTATGAATAATGTACATTCTGCTGATGTGGTGTGGACTATTCTTCATACAATTGTTGGTTCTTAGACGTTTGTAGTATTTTTCATGTCTTCAATTTATTATTGATCTTCTGTGTCATTCTTCTTTCCCTAACTGAAAGTGACATCCCCAATTATCCATGTTAATTTACTTATTCCTCCCTAAAGTTTGGTGAAGGATTTCTTCATTCATTTTTAAACTATGTTCTTGGGTTCAAATACATTAAAATTAGGTACTCTTCATGGATTGAATATTTAAATATTATAAAATTTCTCTCTTTAGCTTCCAAAGTTGCTAGGATTACAGGAGGACATCACTGTTCCTGGAAAATGTGTAGTTTTAAAATAAAATTTTTAGTCACTACTCATTCATATATTATTTCTTTTTTGTATTTCCTCTCCTTTTATGTACTTGTCATGTGAACACTGGTATGCATAAGGGTACCCCACATTTCTCCAAGGCTCTTCAAAATTTTCTTCATCATTCTTTCCTTCCCATACCTCATATTGAATGATTTATATCTAGTTTTCTCGAAGTTCATTCATTTTTTTTTCCGCCAAACTTGAATCCTTCTGGTAAATATTTCATTTGGTTATTAAACTTTCAATTCTAGCATTTCCATATGGTTCTTTCCAAAATAACACCTCCTTATAGATATCAATTTTTAAAAGGTATTGTCATCATATTTTTCTTCATGGCCTACTTTAGTCCTTTGTCCATATTTATAAGAGCTATTTTCAATTTTTGCTAATCCAACTCCTGTGTAAACTTAAAGACTATTTTTATTGTCATATTTTACTGTTGTACAATTTTCTTCCTTTCCTATTTCTTTGACTGTCTTACAATTTTTTGTTGTTGTTGAAAATTGGGCATTTTAGGCAATGCATTGTAGTAACTCTGGCTATTAATTTCTCTCTAGAGCCTTTGTTTGTTTGCTTGCTTGATTGCTCATTCAGTGTCTTAGATGTAGTAATTCATTAAACTACATTTCCATTTCATTGCCAAACTTCATTGTCATTGTTTAGAAGACACAACCTGTACATAGTTACACCCTAGGGATTACTATGCTTTTCTTTGACTCTCTTTTTCCCTGAACTACTTGTTAAGTTTCTTTCTGGTTGCTTTTATTAGTATCATACCTAGACGTTAGCTTCCACTAATTGTTAACTGTTTCCTATATTGTTCTCAACAGTGCATTGTTCTATAAATGTTTCCAATGTTTAATGCAATGGAAGTCAGATTTCCTTGCAGGTGTAGTCTACAAAGCCACTTTGAGGCTTCCTCCAATCTCGTAGGACTTGCCATATCTGTAATTCCCCCAATTCTCCCTGTGAAACGTGGGATTTGTTGGCCATTTTAGTTGCTGCTACAAAAAAAATTAACATCTCCCTTTTAGTTGCTCACCACCAAGATTTTCATTGTTTGTGACAGACTTGTCCCTAACATAATATTCCACATAAAGTCCCCTTAGAAAGAACTATGGAGTTCTCTGTTCTGTGACCTGCCTCTTTCCCTGGAAAAAAACTGTGCCACTGCTCCCATGTTGGGGAGCCCACTTCTCTTGGGCTGACCTCACTATCCTATGAATGGGACACTGGATAGGGCTGGTTGCCTCTGGTCTCCTCAGCTTGCTTCATTAAGCATGGAAATTCTACCTAAAAATGCAAGCTGTGATCAGGCCCGAGGATTCATAAAATGCTGTCCTTGTGGTAGAACCTCCCCTCTAAGAGTGTGACACTATACCTCTGGTATGCATTTTTCTAAAATAAAGCTTTTCCATAAGGATAAAAGGTCACAAGAATACTGATGACCTGCCCATCTCAAGAAAAAATTGTGACCCTAGACTGGGAGTTAAGTGACAGGGAGTCTGTGATCTTAACTACACTAGAGTAGACCTCCTATCTCATTGAGCTGAGACATATGGATCACAAGTCAAATGCCATAGACTCACATTGTTTATTAAGACTTCATATACTTTCATGAATAAATGTTTTTATATTTGCCATAAAAGCTCAGGGCAATTTTGAGGTTATTGAATGGTTATATTTGTCATTTTCTATTATAAATTTTATCTTATAATTTAATTTTCTTTAATAATTGTTTCTTTGGGGAAATTATCATTAAACCTCCTCACAATATCTTCTGGAAATGCTTCTCCCTGTAACTTCTTTTATTTATGGACATTTCTAAGTTGATAACTCTACTCTTTACTCTTTCCCTGTCATAGACCTATTTTTGGACCAGTAATAGAGATTTTTACTTCAATTATAAGAAAGAAGATGTAATGCCTGTGTGGTTCATCTTGCATCTATTGTATGGGGTATGGGATAGCAAACGGTCTCTGACTCACATTCTAATAGACTTCCCCTTACATTTAATTATTCAGAAACTGTTTTTTTTTTTTTAATTGTAAATAATGGGATACATGTTATTTCTCTGTTTGTACATGGAGTAAGGCATATCATTTGGGTAATCATAAATTTACATAGGGTAATGTTGTTTGATTCATTCTGTTATTTTTTCCCTTCCCCCCACCCCTCCCATCCTTCTTTTACCTCTGTACAGTCCTTCCTTCCTCCATTCGGGCCACCCTCCTTAACCCTAACCCTAAACCTAACCCTAACCCTAACACTAACCCTTCCCACCCCCCATTATGTGTCATCATCCGTTTATCAGTGACACCATTCGACCTTTGGTTTTTTGAGAATGGCTTATTTCACTTAGCATGATATTCTCCAATTTCATCCATTTGTCTGCAAATGCCATAATTTTATCATTCTTTATGGTAGAGTAATATTCCATTGTATATATATGCCACAGTTTCTTTATCCATTCATCAATTGAAGGACATCTAGGTTGGTTCCACAATCTGGCTATTGTGAATTGAGCAGCTATGAACATTGATGTGGCAGCATCTCTGTAGTACGCTGATTTTAAGTCCTTTGGGTATAGGCCAAGGAGTGGGATAGCTGGGTCAAATGGTGGTTCCATTCCAAGCTTTCTGAGGAATCTCCATACTGCTTTCCAGAGTGGCTGCACTAATTTGCAACCCCACCAGCAATGTATGAGTGTTCCTTTTTCACCACATCCTCGCCAACACCTGTTGTTGCTTGTGTTCTTGATAATCACCATTCTAATTGGGGTGAGATGGAATCTTAGGGTAGTTTTGATTTGCATTTCTCTTAATACTAGAGATGTTGAACATTTTTTCATATATCTGTTGATTGCATGTAGATCTTCTGTGAAGTATCTGTTCATTTCCTTAGCCCATTTGTTGATTGGTTTATTTGTATTCTTGGTGTAGAGTTTTTTGAGTTCTTTATATGTTCTGGAAATTAGTGCTCTATCTGAAGTATGAGTGGCAAAGATTTTCTCCTACTCTGTAGGCTCTCTCTTCACATTACTGATAGTTTTCTTTGCTGAGAGAAAGCTTTTTAGTTTGAATCTATCCCAGTTGTTGATTCTTGCTTTTATTTCTTGTGCTATGGGAGTCCTTTGAAGAAGTCTGATCCTAAGTCGACACATTGAAGATTTGGACCTACATTTTCTTCTATAAGATGCAGGGTCTCTGGTCTGATTCCGAGGTTCTTGATCCATTTTGAGTTGAGTTTTGTGTAGGGTGAGAGATAGGGGTTTAATTTCATTGTGTTGCATATGGATTTCCAGTTTTCCCAGCACCATTTGTTGAAGAGGCTATCTTTTCTCCATTGCTTATTTTTGGCACCTTTGTCTAGTATGAAAAAATTGTGTTTATCTGGGTTTGTGTCCATGTCCTCTATTCTGTACCATTGATCTACCTGTCTATTTTGGTACCAATACCATGCAGTTTTTGTTACTATTGCTTTGTAGTAGAGTTGAAGATCTGGTATTGTGATACCCCCTGCTTCGCTCTTTCTGCTAAGGATTGCTTTAGCTATTCTGGTTTTCTTATTCTTCCAGATGAATTTGATAATTGCTTGCTCTATTTCTGGAAGGTATGTCATTGGGATTTTAATTGGAATTGCATTGAATCTGTATACCATTTTTGATAGTATGACCATCTTGACAATATTAATTCTTCCTATCCAAGAACATGGGAAATCTTTCCATCTTCTAAGGTATTCTTTAATTTCTTTCTTTAGTGTTCTGTAGTTCTCATTGTAAGGGTCT
Source organism: Sciurus carolinensis (assembly GCF_902686445.1). NCBI lineage: Eukaryota > Metazoa > Chordata > Mammalia > Rodentia > Sciuridae > Sciurus > Sciurus carolinensis. The sequence goes on from NC_062216.1 coordinate 144,891,650, forward strand.
TTCACCTCTTTTGTGAGATTGATTCCTAAGTATTTTATTTTTTTCGAGGCTATTGTGAATGGGGTAGTTTTCCTAATTTCTCTTTCTGAAGATTCACACTTATGTATAAAAATGCATTGGATTTATGAGCATTGATCTTGTAACTACTTTACTGAAGTAATTACTACTTTACTACTTTACTGAATTCACTTATGAGTCCTAAAAGTTTTCTGGTGGAATTTCCGGGTTCCTCTAAAAATATAATCATGTCATCAGCGAACAGGGATAGTTTGAGTTCTTTTCCAATTCGTATCCCTTTAATTTCTTTGGTTTGTCTAATTGTTCTGACTATAGTTTCAAGGACGATGTTGAATAGAAGTGGTGAAAGAGGGCATCCCTGCCTTGTTCCAGTTTTTAGGGGAATGCTTTCAGTTTTTCACCATTTAGAATGATATTGGCCATGGGCTTAGCATAGATGGCCTTTCCAATGTTAAAGAATGTTCCCACTATACCTATTTTTTCTAGTGTTTTGAGCATGAAGGGATGCTGTATTTTATCAAATGCTTTTTCTGCGTCTATTGAAATAATCATGTGCTTCTTAACTTTAAGTCTGTTGATATGGTGAATTACATTTATTGATTTCCAGATGTTGAACCAACCTTGCATCCCTGGAAAAAAACCCCATGATCGTGGTGCACTGTTTTTTTAACATATTTTTGTATGCAATTTGCTAAGATTTTGTTGAGAATTTTTGCGTCAATGTTCATTAAGGATATTGGTCTGAAATTTTCTTTCCCTCCATGTGTCTCTGTCTGGTTTAGGTATCAGGGTGATATTGGCTTCATACAATGAGTTTGAAAGGGTCCCTCCTCTTCTATTTCATGGAATACTTTGAGAAGTATTGGAATGAGCTCTTTTTTAAAGGTTTTGTATAACTCGGCTGAGAACCCATCTGGTCCCAGACTTCTCTTTGTTGGTAGGCTTTTGATGACTTCTTCTATTTCATTACTTGAAATTGATCTATTTAAATTGTGTATGTCCTCCTGGTTCAGTTTAGGTAATTCACGTCTCTAGAAACCTGTTGATATCTTCAAGATTTTCTGTTTTGTTGAAGTACAGATTTTCAAAATAGCTTCTAATTATGTTTTCTATTTCACTTGTATCTGTTGTGACATTTCCTTGCTCATTGTGAATTTTAGTAATTTGAGTTTTCTCTCTCCTTCTCTTTGTTAGCATGGCTAAGGGTTTATCAATTTTGTTTATTTTTTCAAAGAACCAACTTTTTATTTTATCAATTTTTTTATTGTTTCTTTTGTATCAATTTCATTGATTTCAGCTCTGATTATAACTATTTCCTGTCTTCTTCTACTTTTGATGTTCCTCTGTTCTTCTTTTTCTAGGGCTTTGGGTTGTAATGTTAGTCATTTATTTGTTGATTTTTTTCTTCTTTTATTGAATGCGCTCCATGAAATAAATTTTCCTCTAAGAACTGCTTTCATAGTGTCCCAAATATTTTCATATGATGTATCTTTGTTCTCATTTACTTCTAAGAATTTTTTTATTTCCCTCCTGATGTCTTCTGTTATCCATTCATCATATAATAGCATATTATATAATCTGCAGGTATTGGAGAAGTTTCTGTTTTTTATTCTGTCATTTATTTCTTATTTCAGTCCATTATGATCTGATAGAATACAAGGTACTATCTCTATCTTCTTGTGTTTGCTAACAGTAGCTTTGTGGCATAAAATATGGTCTATATTAAAGAAGGATTCATGTGCTGCTGAGAAGAAAGTGTATTCGTTCTTTGTTGGATAGTATATTCTATATATGTCCGTTAAGTCTAAATTGTTGATTGTGTTATGAAGATCTATGGTTTCTTTATTCAAATTTGTTTGGAAGATCTATCCAGTGGTGAGAGAGTTGCGTTAAAGTCAACTAGTATTATTGTGTTGTGGTCTATTTGATTTCTGGGATTGAGAAGGATTTGTTTGATGTACATGGATGAGTCAATGTTCGGGGCATAGATATTTATGATTGCTATGTCTTGCTGATTTATGCTTCCCTTAAGCAGTATGTTATGTCCTTTATCCCTTATGACTAACTTTGGCTTGTAGTCCACATTATCTGAAATGAGGATGGATACTCCAGCTTTTTTGCTGTGTCCATGTGCATGGTATGTTTTTTCCCATCCTTTCACCTTTAGTCTATGGGTATGTCTTTCTATGAGATGAGTCTCTTGCAGGTGGCAAATTGTTGATCTTTCTTTTTAATCCTATCTGCCAGTCTATGTCTTTTGATTGATGAGTTCAGGCCATTAACATTCAGGGTTATTATTTGATATGATTTGTATTCTAGTCATTTGACTCATTCTTGTTTTTTGACATGATTTGGTTTCTCCTTTATTTGGCTATTCCTTTAGGATAGTTCCTCCCATTGCTGATTTGCATCATTGTTTTTCATCTCTTTCTCATGGAAAATTTTGCTGAGAATGTTCTGTAATGCTGACTTTCTTTTTGTAAATCCTTTAGCTTTTGTTTATCATGGAAGGATTTTATTTTGTCATCAAATTTGAAAATAAGTTTTGCTGGGTATAAGATTCTTGGTTGGCATCCGTTTTCTTTCAGAGCTTGAAAAATGTTCCAGGCCCTTCTAGCTTTTAGGGTCTGGATTGAAAAATCTGCTGATATCTGTATTGGTTTCTCCCTGAATGTAATTTGATTCTTTTCTCTCACGGCCTTTAAAATTCTGTCTTTATTTTGTATTTTAGGTATTTTCATAATAATGTGACTTGTGGGTCTGTTGTAATTGTGTATATTTGGAGTCCTATAAGCCTCTTGTAATTGATTTTTCATTTCATTCTTCAGATTTGGGAAATTTTCTGATATTATTTCATTGAATAGATTGTTTATTCCTTTGGTTTGCTTCTCTAAGCCTTCCTAATCCCAAAAATTCTTAAATTTGGCCTTTTCATGATATCCCATAATTCTTGTAGATTCTGTTCATGATTTCTTACCATCTTCTCTGTTTGGTCACCTTTGTTTTCAAGATTAAATATTTTTTCTTCAATGTCTGAGGTCCTGTCTTCCAGGTGTTCTATTCTATTGGTTATGCTTTCTATGGATTTTTTAACTTGGTTTATTGTTTCCTTCATTTCAAGGATTTCTGGTTTTTTTTTTTTCCAGTATCTCTAACTATTTATTGAAATGATCTTTTGCTTCCTGTATTTGCTCTTTTAACTGTTGATAGGTGCGATCATTTAATGCCTGCATTTGCTCTTTCATCTCCTCGTTTGCTTCCCTGATTGTTTTAATTATGTACATTCTGAACTCCCCCTCTGACATTTCTTCTGCTGTGCTGTCATTGGGTTTGATTGATATAGTATCTAGGTTTGTTTGGGACATCTTCTTTCCTTTTTTTCTCATATTGATCAGATATCAGTGGGACTCTGAGATATTGCAGATTTCCTCTTTGGCTTATAGTGTCCCTGTAGATTTCCAGTATATCACCTCCCAGCCTTCAGTAGCCTGAAGTCTTGGAGGAACTTGATAATGCAGTGCTTCCAAAGAAAGCTGCCCCTAGCCAGCTACTGGGTCCAGGGCGGGGGGTTGGTTCTGCATGGAAATCCTCTCAATGGGCAGTCCTGCTCCTAGGAACTGTTTAATTGACCCTTCTTACTGCAAGAGAATCATGGGAAATGTTATCTGACTTTATTTTCTTCTGCTAGAATAGATTTTTGGCAAGGAAGAAGGGTGTTTGGAAATGGCTATTGCGTTAAGAGCTACAGTGTATCTCAAAATGTATCATGTCTGTTTTCTTGTTTAACCTAGTGTCCATATGTTTATGATTTGTTTGGTTCTAAGAGATGCCTTTAGTACTAGTTTTTGATTCACAAATATTCTCTTCATCTGGGTTTACTGTGTAATTCAACACTGAATTGTTTAACTGATGACATGCAAATCATACTGTTTATCATGGATTTGCTTTTTCTTCTTTTGTTTTTTTTTTTTTTTTTTTTTTTTTTTTTTTTTTGGTACCAGGGATTGAATTCAGGAGCACTCAACCACTGAGTCACATCCCAAGTCCTTTTTTGTATTTTATTTACAGACAAGGTCTCACTGAGTTGCTTAGTACCTCACTAAGTTGTTGAGGCTGGTTTTGAACTTGAAATCTTCCTTCCTCAGACTCCTGAGCTGCTGGGATTACAAGCATGCACCACCATGCCCGGCTGTCATGAATTTATTTTTATTTATTTATTTTTAAACTTGAAAAGCATAGTTTAAAATAGAGGAGGTAATTTTTTCCATTTTAGTTATATTACTTTTCATTTTTTTCAGAATACCCAATGCTTTTGCTCACTATGCCCAATCATTGCTTTTTTTTCCCTCTTTATTGGTTCTTTTTAGTTAAACATATATACATACATTAGGATTCATTTTGATATAATTGTAAAAGCAAAGAATATTATTTTCTCTAATTCAGTCCCCAGTACTTCTACTTTCCTTCCTCTCCGCCCGCCTCCTGTTCCCTTTCCTCTACTTTACTGATCTTTCTGCTATTTATGTTAGTCCTCTTATATTTTTATTTTTAGTATCTTGCAGAATGGTGGGGAGATTCAGTGTGGTACAAGTTAGGCCAGGAAAGTTAGGTCAGATTCCTTCCATTGTTCTTCCCTTACTGTCGCTCTCATGAATAATCCTCTCCCTAGTATCTATGTTTCATACCTTCCCACTCTTATATTATAACATCTATTTGTATCTTTATATCTTTGAAAACATTTACCATACTTATTTTAATGTCTATTTTCCCGTTGTTTCATTATCTATTTTCCTGGATGTGAAATAAATTATATATAGTCTATATATAAAAGTCACCATCATCTTTTATTGCCTGGACTTTCTCATATGTCCTGCAATTTATTCATGTGAATGTAACTCCTACAGCAATTTTTTGGTTCTTCTTTTTCTTTTTAACCTCTATTGGCTTTTCTCCACCTGTTTCTTACTGTGGGCATTTTCTAATGGAGTAATATCACCACTGCCTTTGCACTGTCTTCCAAAGTGTTCTAGCCTTGAGCAAGATTGTATGTCCTTGATACAGATGATAATTGTTCACAGGGAAATTAGCACAAGTATTTGCTCTTTAAATATTTGTTTTAATTTATGGGAAGAATCATGGCTGGAATACTGTGCTATGTAGTTAGAAAAACCTGGCTATAAACTGTACTAAATATATAATTTCAGACAGGTCCTATAACCTCCTTTAGTCCTTGTTTCCTTATATGTAAAATAAGGGTAATATTTCTGAACTTACTCAAACTGTAGAAAGGTCTGGAGATAATGTGTAAAAAATGCCATCGAATAATCAGCACAGGCTTCTCTGAGGAAGGTCTACCCAGCGAGACACTTCAGCACAGAGTGAGGGTCCCAGGACTGGGCAGCAGAATCAGAACCCAGGGAACCTCACAGAGGAGGGTTGCCAAGCCCAGGTGGTAGTTCTGGACTGAAGGAAACTTCTTGGAGGAGAGCTGCCCAGCAAGACTTACCCACCAGGTGAGTCTTCCCCGCCAGGGGAGGCTTTCCCACCAGAGTGGTAGAACCAGAGACACAGGCCCAGACCAGCCATGCCACAGCCCACAGTCTAGTCCCCCTTTTGACTGACCATCAGTCAACAAGTGGAGGCACGTCTCCCCACCTAAAGGCCACCACCACTAAAGGGGCAGCTTCCTTATGGATCACTGCATTATTAAGTTCCTCCAAGACTTCAGGCTACTGAAGGATAGGAGGTGAGTTATTGGAAATCTACAGGGACACTCTAAGTCAATAGAGGAAATCTGCAATATCTCAGAGTTTCACTACTAGAGGGGAAGATACCTGAGCAATATGAGAAACAAGGGAAGAAAATGTCCCAAACAAACCTAGATGCTACATCAATAAAATCCAATGACAGCATGGCAGAAGAAATGTCAGAAAGGGAGTTCAGAATGTACATAATTAAAATGATCAGAGAAACAAACGATGAGATGAAAGAGCAAATGTAGGCTTTGAATGATTGCACCACTCAATAGTTAAAAGTGTAAAATATGGGAAGCAAAAGATCATTTTAATATAAGAGATAGAGATACTGAAAAAAAAAAAAACAGAAATCCTTGAAATGAAGGAAACAATAAACCAAGTTAAAAAATCCATAGAAAGCATAACCAGTAGGATAAAACACCTGTAAGACAGAACCTCAGACATTGAAGACAAAATATTTAATCTTTAAACAAAGTTGACCAAACAGAGAAGATGGTAAGAAATCATGAACAGAATCTACAAGAATTATGGGATATCATGAAAAGGCCAAATTTAAGAATTTTTGGGATTGAGGAAGGCTTAGAGAAGCAAACCAAAGGAATAAACAATCTATTCAATGAAATAATATCAGAAAATTTCCCAAATCTGAAGAATGAAATGAAAAATCAATTACAAGAGGCTTATAGGACTCCAAATATACACAATTACAACAGACCCAAACAAAGGCACATTATTATGAAAATACCTAACATACAAAATAAAGACAGAATTTTAAAGGCCGTGAGAGAAAAGAATCAAATTACATTCAGGGGGAAACCAATAAGAATATCAGCAGATTTTTCAATCCAGACCCTAAAAGCTAGAAGGGCCTGGAACGACATTTTTCAAGCTCTGAAACAAAATGGATGCCAACCAAGAATCTTATACACAGCAAAACTTACCTTCAGATTTGATGACAAAATAAAATTCTTCCATGATAAACAAAAGTTAAAAGGATTTACAAAAAGAAAGCCAGCACTACAGAACATTCTCAGCAAAATATTCCCATGATGAAGAGATGAAAAACAATGATGCAAATCAGCAAAGGGAGGAACTATCCTAAAGGAACCGTCAAATAAAGAAGAAACCAAGTTGTGTCAAAAAACAAAAATGAGTCAAATGACTGGGAATACAAATCATATCTTAATATTAACCCTGAAGGTTAATGGCCTGAACTCATCAATCAAAAGACATAGACTGGCAGATTGGATTAAAAAGAAAGATCCAACAGTATGGCTGCCTGCAAGAGACTCATCTCATAGAAAGAGATATCCATAGACTAAAGGTGAAAGGATGGGAAAAAACATACCATGTACATGGACTCAGCATAAAAGCTAGAGTATCCATCCTCATATCAGATAATGTGAACTTCAAGTCAAAGTTAGTCAGAAGGGATAAAGAAGGACATTTCATACTGCTTAAGGGAAGCATAAATCAGCAAAACATAGCAATCGTAAACATCTATGCCCCGAACATTGGCTCATCCATGTACATCAAACAAATCCTTCTCAATCCCAGAAATCAAACAGACCACAACACAATAATACTAGGTGCCTTTAACACAACTCTCTCCCCACTGGACAGATCTTCCAAACAAAAATTGAACAAAGAAACCATAGATCTTCATAACACAATCAGTAATTTAGCCTTAATGTACATTTATAACAAAGAGTGAATACACTTCCTTCTCAGCAGCACATGGATCGTTCTCTAAAATAGATCATATATTATGTCACAAAGCTAATGTTAGCAAATACAAGAGGATAGAGATTCTACCTTGTATTCTACCAGATCATAATGGATTGAAATTAGAAATAAATGAAAGAATAAAAAACACATACTACTCCAACACCGGGAGATTAAATAATATGCTATTGAATGATGAATGGATAACAGAAGACATCAAGGAGGAAATAAAAAAATTATTAGAGGTAAATGAGAACAAAGATAAATAATATGAAAATATTTGGGACACTATGAAATCAGTTCTTAGAGGAAAATTTATTTCATGGAGTGCATTCAATAAAAGAAGAAAAAATCAACAAATAAATGACTAACACTACAGTTCAAAGCCCTAGAAAAAGAAGAACAGAGCAACATCAAAAGTAGAAGACAGGAAATAGTTATAATCAGAACTGAAATCAATGAAATTGATACAAAAGAAACAATAAAAAAACTGATAAAATAAAAAGTTGGTTCTTTGAAAAAATAAACAAAATTGATAATCCCTTAACCACACTAACAAACAGAAGGAGAGAGAAAATTCAAATTACTAAAATTCACAATGAGCAAGGAAATGTCACAACAGATACAAGTGAAATAGAAAACATAATTAGAAGCTATTTTGAAAATCTATACTTCAACAAAATAGAAAATCTTGAAGATATCAACAGGTTTCTAGAGACATGAATTACCTAAACTGAACCAGGAGGACATACACAATTTAAATAGATCAATTTCAAGTAATGAAATAGAAGTCATCAAAAGCCTACCAACAAAAAAAATCCAGGACCAGATGGGTTCTCAGCCAAGTTCTACAAGAAATTTAAAAAAGAGCTCATTCCAATACTTCTCAAAGTATTCCAAGAAATAGAAGAGGAGGGACTCTTCCAAACTCATTGTATGAAGCCAATATCACCCTGATACCTAAACCAGACAGAGACACATGGAGGAAAGAAAATTTCAGACCAATATCCTTAATGAACATTGACGCAAAAATTCTCAACAAAATCTTAGCAAATTGCATACAAAAATATGTTTAAAAGACAGTGCACCACGATCATGGGGGTTTTTTCCAGGGATGCAAGGTTGGTTCAACATCTGGAAATCAATAAATGTAATTCACCATATCAACAGACTTAAAGTCAAGAATCACATGATTATTTTGATAGATGTAGAAAAAGCATTTGATAAAATACAGCATCCCTTCATGCTCAAAACACTAGAAAAAATAGGGATAGTGGGAACATTCCTTAACATTGTAAAGGCCATCTATGCTAAGCCCATGGCCAATATCATTCTAAATGGTGAAAAACTGAAAGCATTTCCCCTAGAAATTGGAACAAGTTGGAACAAGGCAGGGATGCCCTCTTTCACCACTTGTCTTCAACATTGTCCTTGAAACTGTAGACAGAGCAATTAGATAGACCAAATAAATTAAAGGGATATGAATAGGAAAAGAAGAACTCAAACTATCCCTATTTGCTGATGACATGATTATAAATTTAGAGGAACTGGGAAATTCCGCCAGAAAACTTTTAGAACTCATAAGTGAATTCAGGAAAGTAGCAGGATATAAGATCAATGCTCATAAATCTAATGCATTTTTATACATGTGATGAATCTTCAGAAAGAGAATTTAGGAAAACTACCCCATTCACAATAGCCTCGAAAAAAATAAAATACTTGGGAATCAATCTAACAAAAGAGGTGAAAGACCCTTACAATGAGAACTACAGAACACTAAAGAAAGAAATGAAAGAAAACCTTAGAAGATGAAAAGATTTCCCATGTTCTTGGATAGGCAAAATTAATATTGTCAAAATGTCATACTACCAAAAGTGCTATACAGATTCAATACAATTCCAATTAAAATCCCAATTTCGTACCTCACAGAAATAGAGTAAGCAATCATGAAATTCATCTGGAAGAATAAGAAATCCAGAATAGCTAAAGCAATCCTTAGCAGGAAGAGTGAGGCAGGGTGTATCACAATACCAGAACTTCGAGTATACTTGAAAGCAATAGTAAAAAAAATGGCATGTTATTGGTACCAAAATAGACAGGTAGATCAATGGTTTAGAATAGAGGTCACAGACACAAACCAAAATAAGTACAAATTTCTCATACTAGACAAAGGGGCCAAAAATATGCAATGGAAAAAAGATAGCCTCTTCAACAAATTGTGCTGGGAAAATTGGAAATCCATATGCAACAAAATGAAACTAAACCCATATCTCTCACCATGCACAAAACTAACTCAAATGGATCAAGGACCTTGGAATCAGACCAGAGACCCTGCATCTTATAAAAGAAAAAGTAGGTCCAAATCTTCAACATGTTGGCGTAGGATCAGATTTCCTTAAAAGAACGCCCATAGCACAAGAAATATAAGCAAAAATCAATAACTGGGATAGATTCAAACTAAAAAGCTTTCTCCCAGCAAAGGAAACTATCAGCAATGTGAAGAGAGAGCCTACAGAGTGGGAGAAAATCTTTGCCACTCATACTTCAGATAGAGCTAATTTCCAGAATATATAAAGAACTCAAAAAAATCTACACCAAGATTACAAATAACCCAATCAACAAATGGGCTAAGGAAATGAACAGACACTTCACAGAAGAAGATATACAAGAAATCAACAGATATATGAAAAAATGTTCAACACCTTTAGTAATAAGAGAAATGCAAATCAAAACTATCGTAAGATTCCATCTCACCCCAATGAGAATGGCGATTTTCAAGAATACAAGCAACAATAGGTGTTGGAGAGGATGTGGGGAAAAAGGTACACTCATACATTGCTGGCGGGGTTGCAAATTAGTGTAGCCACTCTGGAAAGCAGTGTGGAGATTCCTTAGAAAACTTGGGATGGACCCACCATTTGACCCAGCTATCCCACTCCTTGGCCTATACCCAAAGGACTTAAAATCAGCATACTACAGAGATACAGCCACATCAATATTCATAGCTGCTCAATTCACAACAGCCAGATTGTGGAACCAACCTAGATGTCCTTCAATTGATGAATGGATAAAGAAACTGTAGAATATATATACAATGGAATATTATTCAGTCAGAAAGAATAATAAAATTATGGCATTTGCAGGCAAATGGATGAAATTGGAGAATATCATGCTAAGTGAGATAACCCGATCACAAAAACCAAAGGATGAATGATCTCACTGATAAGTGTATGAAGATACATAATGGGGGGTGGGAGGGGACAAGAATGGAGGAATTAGGAACTGTACAGAGAAAAGAGGGGTGGGAGGGGTGGGGGAGAAGGAAAAAATAACAGAATGAATCTAACACGATTACCCTATGTAAATGTATGATTACACAAATGGCATGCCTCTACTTCATGTACAAACAGAGAAACAAATGTTTCCCATTTTTTACAATAAAAATAAATTTACAACAATTATCAGCACATAATAGGTTCTTATTAATAAGAATTCAGACCCTGAATTATATTAGCCTATTTATAAGATGATTATTGACATATACGATTATCTTCCATTAAGATCTTTTATCATACTTTAGACACGTTGTCAAGGCTGCATGTCTACTAATTTGTTTATCTAGTAGTGGGTGAATTGAGATATTAATGTTTTCTGCACAGTCACACACATATATACAAATTTATATACACACAAGTATCAAAAAGAAAAAACAATATGCCTAGTCTTAACTTATTTGCATAAGAAGATAGAATTCCAGGAAATTCATCTTTATATTAGAAACATTATTTTAGTCAAGGCCCTGAGAGGGCATATGAACATATGTGAGGCTGTATGTGTGTGTGCATTCTGTATATTTACGAGTACATATAGACAGGAGAAGCTATTTCAGAGTAAAGGAAGTTACTGCTGTGTTGGAACATTTAAGCACCACATTCATTACTCACTAGCTTTTTGAGCATGTTTCTTAATCACTCTGGGACTCAGTTTTGTCATCTATAAAATGAAAACAGTAATTATCTCATAGAATTATTCAGTGGATCAAAGATAAGAAAGTTGATAAAGCAACAAACAGTATTATTTTGTAAGTTCTTAAGAATTTAAGTAGTTTAATGATCACAAATATGTTCATAATTCTCTCACTGTGAAAAACAATAAACTCTTCATGAAACACCAAGAAATACTGGTACATTTACAATTATTTACATTTGACACATTTTATTATTGGTATAGAAAGTGAACGTTGTGTAGACCTTGGAATTGAAGGTGAGCATTTAGGTATTTCAAATTTTGTTTATTAAGAAAATCATTTACCCACCTTGTGCCTCAATATCCCCACATATAAATAAGGAATATTAACCTAACAGGCTGTTAAGTAAATTAGAGTGGCAACACACAGAGTTCTGGGAAGAATGTCTGATACATAATATAAAATATGCAGGAGATTTTATTAACATACCATTATCTAAGCACAAGGCTGCATTACTTTTATGCAATATAAAGTTAGTAACTTGATAAAGTCAATTTATTTTACTATTCCCTTCTCTGTGATCGTGAGCATGTTGGTGCTTGTGATTGTGTGAGGAATATAATCTCATCCTGCATGGTGTTTACTACAATATAGAAATTGTGGCATATATAAGGTAACAATAAGCTCTCTAACATTTCCCTTGTCTACAGTTCAAGCAAGTTTCAGTTTACCCTTTGTAATCAAAATTTCTCAACTTCTGGAATTCACTAGAACACAAGAGGAATCGGGCTAAAACGTTAAGAAAACTTTAATGGGAGAAAGCTTTTACAGTAAGAAAAATCCTATCCCAATTTTAAACTTTATATTCCCTGCACTTACTCACTCTAACTGGAAAAAAGTTCACTGTTATTTGATTTCAGCAGTAGAAATACCCTGCTCCTATCACAGGTCCATGGTACCTCATGGGCACAGAGTATCAGCATCAGTAAAGAAATTGTTCTTAACCTCCTTTACACTTTATTTTTTTTTAAATTTTTATTTTTTAGTTGTAGATGAAAACAAAGTTTTTATTTCATTTATTCATTTTTATGTGGTGCTGAGAATTGAACCCAGTGCCTCACACATGCTAGGCAAGCACTCTGCCGCTGAGTCACAGTCCCAGCCCCAACTTACACTTTAGAAAACCAAGCAAAACTAGGATGAAAGAGAAAAAATGACTGCATGGAAAATTGGCATGCTGTCTTCTGAATACAGTTTGACTATGTCCCACAAGGCTTATATACAGGAAGCTTGAACCCAGTGTGGCAGTGTCGAGGTGATGGGCCTTTAAGAGTGGACCTCATTCAGGGTGATTTGGTAATGTGGGTGCTGACCTCAGAAGGGATGAATGTTACTGTCATGGAGAGCACTAGTTCCTATGAAAAAGCCAGTTACTACAGAAAGAGCCGTCGAGGCTCCTTCTTTTGACTCCTGTCTTACTGTTTTATCTCCTCTGCACACACTCCTGCCACTATGGTGCCATCATCCATAAGGCCCTTACCGAAAATAAAAGATGCCAGCACCATGCTTTTGAATGTCCAGCACTGTGAACTAACTAAACCTCTTTTCTTCATAAAGTACTTGCCTCAAAGATTGTATTATAGCAACATAAAATAGACTAACAAATGACATGCAATAGAGATCTCCTAAATTGAATAATGTTTTTTAATTGCCTGACAAGGATGAAATTTAAAAAATAAATAAATAATTTTTCTTTCTGTGAAAATCATCACTGCTGACTATCATTTAACATGTTTTAAGCTGTGTCACTAACACATGAAATATTTGATTTTTTTTTTAGAGCAAGAAAATTCAGTAAGCTATCTCCTTTATTGGATAAGGAGCAATAGTGCATACAGCTCTGTATAAGTAACATTTTGACAAAGATCCAATATGATAATTCATATTTAAAATACTGAAATTTATATTCAAATTGACTTACCATTAGATTAGCAATTTATATAGCCGACAGTCATCTTTTCTCTCAACAAAGATGTGCATCAGATGTCAGCAGAAACAAGATGTATTTGTTTGTAGTTAGTCTAAGATGTCAGAAGCCTTTCATAGAATTTTCCCATGTTCGGCAAACTCCATTTTATTTCATTTTTAAAATGTGAAGCACTCCCTCCAGATTGGTTTATTTTTACTTTATTTCAAGACTCAATAGAGTTATCTGTGATCAAATTTTATCTGCTATGGTTTAAACAGGGTTTGTTTCCTTGGAAAACTCATGCTATAATTTAATCCCCATTATGTAGTACTTAGAGGGTAGAAACAATCTATTAACAAGTATTTACAAGTGGGGTTTTTGAAGATGATTAGGACTTGATAGTTATCATGATTGAATCCTGGTGGCTTTATAAAAAAGGGAGAGAAACCAGAACAAATGAAAATCACAGTTTCTCTTTTTCTTACAGGCAATGTCCTTTGCCACCTAGGGACTCTTCCTGAAAAGGCCACCACCACATGGAGTCCCCTGACCTAGGGCCAGAACTATGAACCAAAATGAAGTTTTTAATATAATACCTAGTATGTAACATTGTGTTATTAGCAATAGAAAATGACTTAAGATAGTATCTTATCCATGTAAAAAGTATTTGATTTTATTATTATCAAATGCCAGGGAAGAATATGCTATAGGAGAATAAAGAGAAAACAACAACAAGAATTTGGTTCATCCTGTGAACTTGGTCAAGTTTTTTAACTTCTCTGAGTTCACAATGTGATCATACCAGCCTTGCAGTGAGAGAACGCAAAGAAATAATCAATAACATCAAATGAACAAATGCAAGTTAGAGATGTTCTTTAAATTTTAAGTTAATAATGCCAAATGTAGGTTTATTAGGTGAGGAATAGCAATTGTGTTTGTTGATCCCATTTAACCAAGGTCTCTTATGTGCAATCAGTATGGCCCCATTTTAGATTTCTTACAGGGAAAAAATTTACAACTAATAGAATATTCACAGTTCTGTTCTTTTCAATTCTTCATTGGTCAGTAGAGCATTTCAAGACAGAAGACAATGGAAAATGAAACAATTGTGTCTGTCACAAAGAATCAATGAGACAGAAGTTAGGTTTAAAATAGCTGGCCAGTAGTCCCTGCTGTATACTCTTCCAACTTCCACTAATATACACATAAAAAGCAGAAATTTTTGAAAATTTTCAATGCAGAAAACTATGATTGACAGTCAGCCAATTGCCAGAATGTGGGGAAAATTTCCTGTAGCTAAAAGCCTGAGAGAACTAGATTGAAAAATATCAGATAGCCTGCTGTGGTAGGCTTCACTTGTCTGATTTCCTGAAAGTGGGTAAAGAGACCTTTACTGTCTTCTTCATTGTCAGTCATTTTCATTAAAAACAAAACAATCCAAACAAACTGAAGACCAAGGTGGGCAGAACTTTGGGATGTTCTTTCTTTTTGTAATGAGAGTTATTTTTCAGAAATAGGAAACGCTGATCCTCAATTCCCCTTTCTTCATCCAAAGAAACAGAACAACTTTCAGAAGAAAGCTTAACAGATTTGGAGCATGCGTGACTAAAGGCGAACCATTTCATTCTTGAGACAAACTCCTAGCAATTCCCACAAAATTATCTGAGTCCAGCAAGGTGGTCTGCAGCAACCCTGGAAATCCAAACTCCTTTTCTCCATTTGTAGAGATTATAAACTCAGTCTGTTGGAAGAGGATACTGAATTTTTTTTTTTTAAATAATTTCCTAATGTTAAAGGAATGATGCTGCCTGGGAGTCACTGACTTAAGGTTCTTGGTGGATGTGTTCCGAGTAGTTCCCCTTTGTTGTCATTGACTCTAAGGTTGTCATATTGCTTTCTGTGTGCTTTACATCTGTCACAAGGCAGTTCTTTTTCATGAGAGAAATTAGATCCAGTGTAGCAGTTCCCCTGGATTCTTTGTTCACTTTGTCACCAGTGAAATTTTCAGCAGGGTGAATAGGAAATTTATCAAAACTGTTGCAAGCAAGATGAGATTTCTCATTTTTCTAGATAGTTAAAAGTTTACAATCATACCATCATTTAATAGCTTACTTTGCAATTTTTCTTTTTGTAGTTACATTTACATCCTCTATTTAGTTTTAGCCCATCTTCTGTCTTCAATTTTTTCTTTTCTGTACTAATGTATAGAAAATACTCTGATATCATTTTAATTCTATGAAACTCTATTTTTCAGGGGATTTTGGCCACATTTTTTCCACTTATTTTGCTCTAGCTTCTGCATATGAGAGAATATTAACCCTTAACTTTCTCAGTCTGCTTTATTTCACTTACAAAATAAGTATACATTTGTATAGTTTACATAAATAAATATGTATGTATGTTAACATTTATAAATATATACAAAGTATATTAATATAAATTTTATACATACACATATATGCTTATATATGTATATATTTTATATAATATATGCATAAACTAAATTATTTTCAATGTATATTCCAATTATGTGCCATACTTCAATAACTGCTAGCAATTCATACAATCTTGTGATCAATTTTCCTATTGACTTTATTATCATACACTACATTTGCTTAGGTAAGTCTATGGTTATTCCAAGACTCCCTCTGATATGCTTCCTTTGAGAGAATTTCAAAGATGTATATTCCTTTGAATGAGAAAAGAAGTAAATGAATTCTGGAATTGAATATTTATATAACTAGAAAGCAATTTTGATTATTATATGTCAACCTGTCATAGGAAGACTGTGCCTTTTGCCTTTTATCAGTAGAATTTATCTTTGCTGTAAAATCAAATTATCCTCTTGGTAAAATGTAAGAGCTATTTGATTTTTCAAATTACATCAGAACTCTAATGCTATTATTTTAGAAATGTGAAGGAATCAACACAATATTAACTGACATCATCAACCACAATCTGAATAATTAAATAATTTTCACTAATACTGGGACTTTAGTACATGCTGCCTGCAAGATGAAAAGGCATCAAAATCTAGAATAAGTTAGTTTGCTAAGTTTAAATTTGAATATATTATTAATTAATAAATAGTATTATGTTTTTAAAAAATCCAGGCCATATTGTAACCCATGGAAGAATTTAACTTTTTCTAGGTAAGCAATTTCACAATAGATAATTTATTTTCAGTACAGGAAAAATACTTGAAAGAAATATTCTGAATTGAAATGCTTCCTGATTCTATATGGTTATGACTTAGAAGAAATGCAATTGATGGATTTTAATAAGCATACGGACACTTGTACATTGATAGGAGTGTTTTTTTTTTCCTTTTGAAGTGTTTATGTAGGAGGCTATTTGTATATTCTAACAGATATTATTGCTCAAAATATTTAGGTAATTTCTCTTTGGGAATAGATCTTTGTGACTATACAGCACATGTTTAAGTATCCATAATGGTGAAAAATATTTCTCTCTTGAGAGCAGATTTAATTTTTTAAATGTCTCAGAGTCATCTGGAGGCAAGCATTAGGAGTAAATTTGATGATCAGGATGAATGTTAGCTTCTGGGTCAGCGATAAATCTAAAGTAATGAAAACTAATTTAATTGCACACTTTATAACCTGCTTTTATGGAAATTATCCCTCTAAAAAAATTACAGGATAACGTTGGGAATGGGTAGCATTTTTTAAGTATATAAACTCCAAAAGATAGAATCCGTTATTTGATTTTTCTGCAAGTTTGAGTATAATATTTAAAAATCAATCTTATTGCTAAGGAGCCAACTCCATATCTTCTGATATGATGCTTAGTATATACCAGGGAAAAATGTTACTAAAATTAATAAGAAGACATAAGTGTTAATCAAAAAATGTTTATGGTAGGAAAAATAATTTAAGTAAACCAGTGTTTTTTAAAGGTACTTTCTGAAATTACCAATAGTACAGATAATCTATTTATTTTAGAAATTCTTATAGTAGCTATATTTATTTATACTTTTCTTTATTGCATCTACACTTATATTTTGATAATACACATGTTTATACCTTACACACAATTTTTATTAAGAAAAAAAAAAAAGAAATACTTAACCAAAAAATGCTATCATGGATTGTTATGGCTAGATTGCAATAAATCACTGAATCAATCTTAAAGCAGGAGACAGAACTGTCTTTATTCACCAGTTAGTGGTCCAGATCCACCAGCTGGCAAGACTGAGGGGTGCTGCAAGGGTTAGAGTATAAGTTTTATACCATAAGTAAAGCATATCAGTACATTAATCGTAAGTGGCTGTTCCTATGATTCAGAACTACAAGCAAACATCATGAGACCTAAAATCATAAGCAGAAGGGGAAGTGGGTCAAAACGACCCTAGTTGAGTACAAGTTAAAGAATGGTCACTAACATCGAGACAATCATTCTCTGACAGGGTACATTGTCCAAGAAAAAAATGAGAACCAAATAGAGAACAATTTTACATTGTGTAAGAAGAACAGAAAAGTTTGCTTTTCTAAGCAATGTGTGCTAAGCAGGATCAGGATGGCAAAGGTGCGGTTTCCTCATGGGAGACTCATTTCTTACATGACAAAAAGTCTCAGGGTAAAATGGGGTCTATTTGGTCATTGCCCATATAGCCTGGCTCATAACAGGACCATGTGAACTCCTGCCCTTTTATAGATACTGCATTTAACTTCTTAGATTCCTTGATAAATAAAGAAAACCATTTAAAATTATTTAGTGCCAACTCTAAAATGTAAATATTTCCAAAAATTTATGACTGCTGCCCATTCCCATTCATATAATTTATCCTTTCTCTTGTTGTTCATTCTATGGCCTGGGCATTTTGATCTGCTATCCCTTCTTGGTCCTTTGAATGTGAATTTTCCTCTTTATCTGATTACTCCTGCTCAGCTTTCCAGTCTTAAATTGACTACTACTTCCTACCACTTCATAACTTCACAAGAATGCTTACATTATTACATTATTATTAATATAATTGCACTATTATTGTATTATTGCCTCTACACTCAGGGTTCTTTTAAATTGAGTCTTTTATTTTTCCAACTTTGTACCCCAACTTTGGACCTCAATATACAGTTTAGAGCATAGTAGGTGTTCAATAAACATACGTGGGGTAAATTAATGAAGAAGTCTTTCTTTCAAGATTCTCAGTTTTTTCAAACCTGAAATATTTATGAACTTCTCGTTTTTGTTTTTTCATTTGACATTAGTACAAAGCTGAAAAAGGAAATATGAATAATCAATTGTCAGTGAAATATATGTACATTTTGGACTATAATTTGGCTTAACATTATTACAAATACAATTACTAAAATAATTTGGAATTCTTAAAATATTATACTGCTGGATCACTAGTTCCTTAACAAGGAGACTTTCATTATTCAACAAATATTGATTTTAAGCATAAGTATGTAAAAACGTGTGTTTAGGTTTTAAAGAAAGTATGTTTTCTTTTTTAAATCACTTATTTTCTCAATTTATATTCTATCAGATTTCACACAGAAATACATAAGTAAAAACAGTAAATCTGTAACCATGTTTTATTCAAGGAACTTTCACCAAAGTGATTTGAGTAGGGAGATTAAAATGATCTTCCTGGGGTTTAGTTGAATAGAATCAATGAATTATTTCCTGCAATCTTTAGGTTACTGTTACTTTAATTTAAATATTTGCATTTAGAATTTAAAGCATCTTAGTTTATTGGAGAAGCCAAATTGAAAAACCCTCACTGCTTTGGAGGGACAGGATTTTTCCATTAATACCTACCTAATGGTTTTGTTTGAGAAAACAACCTGTTGATCATTTTCTGTTGCTGACAGTAATATTTTTAAAATCAGTCCTTTAAACAGTGGTCCTTTACTTACTTAAAGCTCAGATTTTATACTCAAAATTTTAAAGAACTAAACATACATTAGTTTCCTTCTACATTGACTAATTTGTATTAATGGTAGTAGGTTAAGTGTGTATGTGTGTGTACCTGTGTGTTTATACTTCTGTATGCATGCATGTGTGTACACACAGATAGTATAT
Source organism: Sciurus carolinensis (assembly GCF_902686445.1). Taxonomy (NCBI): domain Eukaryota; kingdom Metazoa; phylum Chordata; class Mammalia; order Rodentia; family Sciuridae; genus Sciurus; species Sciurus carolinensis. The sequence continues at coordinate 144,911,133 of NC_062216.1, forward strand.
GTGTGCATTATTTTGAGAAAGTAAACATTATCATCAAAGTTTATAAAATGGAAGGAAGTGATTCTTCATTTGAACAATTATTTTAAGAAGAATTTTTGAATGTGTAATGTAATTTGTTTCTCCATATTTCACTTTTATAAAAATACCTAGTAAATATAATTATACATAAACAAATACCTCCCACTTAGCAATAGCACAGGCTTCAAGTATCTAATTATCCCATAAAAAGGAAAGTAGACAATGGAATAAAAGAAAGAAAGAAAGAGGAAGAAAAAAGAAAAAAAGAAAGAAACAGGATTCAAAGAGTGAGAGAAACTGGTTGGAAGAGGGAGAGAAATAAGAAAATATGTCTGCAACTAAAGGAACAGGGAAGTAGATGGCCTTTTCACACTAGTATGAAAGAAAATTTTGATTATAATTGGAAACGAAGTACTATAGTTGTTTATTCTCTGACCAGAAAAGCAGAAACTGTTTTGGCATTCCAATAAAAAGCCAAAACTGACATGCTTTAGAGAAGAGAAATAAGAAAAAGATGAGACAATGTGTTAGTAGTAAAGCAGAAAGGATGAACCAAAAGTTTTGAAAGACTGGAAAGGAGCAACAAGCAGCAGGATTCCACCAAAGGAGGAGAAATGAGGCCACTTCTTGGCTGACCAAAATGGAGTTATTCTGTGTTATAACTATTGGGCAGTTTCAAGATGGTGGAATAGAGAAGGTTGCTTTCTTGCCGGCTCCATGATGTGAAACCAAAAAAGCAGATAGGCAACTTCTCAGCAAGGTGAGTAAATTAAAAAAATAAAGTGGGAAGAGGACTATACTGGCATTTAATAGTGGATATTCAAAGCAGATCAGGGATTCAGGAGGTCGGATACAATAAAATAAGGAAGAAATCCTCAGCACCACCTCTGTTGCCACTTTTGGAGGCACCAGTCAATGCAGTCCCTCTGCAAGCAAAGAGGAGGAATAAGGGAATTAAAGGGACCCACATTTTTTAGGAGGCCTGGAGCATGTCTGGGTATAGAGGGTTTAAAGATCAAAGACACTGCCCAACTAAACTGAAAGGCGTGCTGCACAATATCCTAGTGAGGGAAAGAAGCAGCATCTCTCCTGGCTGTGTGTGGAGGAAGGAATCATTTTGCAGCCACAGCGCAGGGGCCAGCAGCTGGAAGAGCTGATTCCTGACATTCTGAATTTGGCCTGAAATATAAGCCTGGTAAACTCACACTGCAGACATAGAGTATACCTAAGTGACCAGGAGAAAATCAAACACACACTGGGGTTTACACAGGGTAATACTGGACATGGAAACCCACCAGGATCTCCCACTCCCTCTCTAATCTGGTTGTTTGAGGACCAACTGGGATAGATGCACCTGCCAGAAATTCTAAAGGGTGGGACTGGAGAGACTGATTTTGGAGATTGAACCTGAGACCAGGAAACATGGGGTTCCCAGATGATGGAGTGGACTAAGAATTGACTCAATTCATAAGAGTGGAACCCAGGGGAGGTCCTGAGGTGCTGTCTTCCAGGGTGGACCAGAAATTACTAGGCCTGGAGGTGCACTGATTTAAAATCTCCAGACCAATTGGCATTCAACAAAGAGCTGGGAGCCTACCAAAGCTTAAACCAGCCTCCAGGAGTTCAGCCTACAGGATTAACTCTTTCACTCTAGCAAACCCACCCTGAGGTGAAGAAAGCATCACACTCCCGATGACCCCACCTAACACTGCTGAGAATGGAAGCTGAGAATATTTTGAACTCCAACAGAAACAATTTTTAACTTTTCACCAATACTTTTTTTCATTTTTTCTCTGTAGAATTGTGTTTTTTAATGGTTCATGGACACTTACACATATTCATATTTGTTTTTTTCTCATTTCTATCACTTTTGAAACCAGTTATTTTTCATGGATCAGTAATTTAAGGACTAGGGTGTTTAATTAGTACATTTCAGTTTTGTTTTATATTATTTTATTTTCATTTTTAATTTTTTCAATTTTTACTTTATATGTATCTTTTTTACTCACTTATCTATTTCCCTTGATTCTCTTTCTCTTTTCTGCTGATAACAGCCAAGCTCTGTTGTTCTCTCTTTCACACTTGCTTTAATTTTTTCTTCTAACTTCTCTTCTCCTCTCTCACAATCATCCAATCCTATATCATTTCTGTGTTCTCCTTCTTCACCATTCAAAATTGTAAGCCTTTTTTGCAAACTTACAGTCTTTACTGCAGGCAATAACTGATCATATCATTTCTGTTTATTGTGACAACATTGTAGACATCACAGCAGAAATTATTTTTTTAAGGCTGTATACTGTTCACACTGATTGTTGTTATTTTCTCCCCCTAAATAGTGAGGTATTGAAAACATTCAGGGATACTATCAGTCCACAGGGTAGAAACTCTACTGCCACAGATCTGTAATGTTAGATGGGTAAACACACAAACAACATGAAAAAGCAAAGGAACAAATTGCCCCAAACAAACCAAGATACTTCCACCACAGTGGAAGAAATGCCAGAGAAGGAGTTTGGAATGTACATGGTTAAACTGATCTGTGAGGTAAAGGATGATGTAAGGAGTAAAATCAGAGAAAATTTAGGAAATGAAAGATCACTTCATGAAAGAAAGAGTCTGAAAAAAATAAAGCAGAAATCCTCAAAATGAAGGAATCAATAAGTCATATTAAAAATTCAATGGAAGGCATTACCAGCAGACTAGACCACTTGGAAGACAGAGTTTTGGGCAATGAAGACAACATATATAATCTTTATTATGACTATTATTATTTTAATAGGTAACAGACATAAGCAGTGGGAACATGAAATTAAAGGGATGATTTTATAAACTGGCCTTCTGTGCTTTCTTCATAAAAGCAATTTACCTGTGACCCTGCCTGGCTTAAGGATATGAGATATTCCTCAGCAAACAACCTGTTAAGTACAGGAGAATTTTAAGGCCAAAAGGTGCCTCTCTGCCAGTAAGAAGAACACAAGTTACCCTGAATGGGAGACTTTTTCAACTTTTATACAGACTCAATTCCAGGATGCAGGGAGATAGGACAATTAAAAGTAAAACCCTCTAACCATAAAATCTGTAAGAACAAGCTCCAATTAGAACCAGTCAGAGTGGGCCAAGGTGACCTGGAGTTGCCTTGGATCTTCAACATGTTATTATAATACTAATATCTTCCCCTCTGTCTTGTAAGATGATGTGTAGTGGGATCTTGGAAGTCTGATGCAATTGTGTTGTCAGCCAAGAGTCATAATAAACTCTTGTCTGCTACCATGTGTGACACATCTGAAATCTTTCCTGCATGGTCACAAGAACTGGGGAGGGAGGACATCCATGGTCTCCTGGGTTCCACAATGTTCTTGCTCTGCAGTGATTTTAGTCATTCTTAAAGTGAGTCACTCTTACATAGGACTGCTACTATGTGTAAGTGGTGGGGAACAGAAAAAGAAGATCAGCCAAGGGAAGAGGTCAATTTCAATATTTTATGAAACTTTCCAACTGGGATTGGAAAACTGAAAATTATTGAATAACTATTATGTGTCAGACATTGCATAAAATGCTTCATATTGTTATTCTTTTACAAATTTCTCTGAATTATGCAAAAATACAAAACTGTTTGAATTTTCTTTTTTAGGGGAAGACAGGGAGCACAATTGCAAAGTCTTTCCAGAGTGCAAAATCTGCAAAATCTTTTCCTAAAAATGCAAGATAAATTTTATTTTTTAATTCTATAATATATTTATAAACACTTCAAGATAAAAACAATGCTTTAGTTTCCTCATCAAGTTAAAGCAATGATTAGAAACATGGATATAATCTCCATACCATCAGGTATAGGAAATCTGCATTTTAATAATGGTTTATACAATCTCATTTAATTTTTTTTAAAAGAAATTTCAACACAAGCTTAATCACAGCTATACAACACAGAATCTGTTCTTATCTAAATGAAGAACTCTCTAACTTGGGACTTCTCTGATTCTTGTTATATTATAATAAAGAACATAGTTATAATTGTGTTAATATTAGATAAGTGGCCAGATTCTGGATATATGTGGATATATGGGCAATACCACTCCTGGGAGTTAGGCATTCTATCCCCAAAGGCTTTTCCTCATTTTAAATTATTAAAACTCTAATGTATTATAAAATACGATAACTAAAATTTAATAAAAACTGTATGTAAGTGATGAATTATGTCACAGTACAAATGCTTTGTGATTACCAAACTATTAATATAGACACTGACAAAGATTTATTTGTCAGTAATATCACCTGTTACTATTTGTTAGAAAAATCTGAGGGACTTATTTCCTTTGTTGAGACTTTTAAAATATCTTCCACATGATTTTGACATTTTATAAATTTTATTTGGAATATACTCAACATTTTTCCCACCAAGACTTTTCCACACATCATTTTGTCAAAATGTTCATTCAGAATTTGTTAAAATATTTGTGAATATTTTTTGAATATTAAAGAAGTTTTATTGAATTGAGTTTTGAGGATCTAGATGTAATTTTTCATTCATAATATTCATCTGAAAAATTTTGTTTTAACAAATGTATGTACATTAACTGAAGTTTGACTCAAAGACCAAGAGGAGATAGAATAAACAGGATGATTTCTCATATGTAGAATCCAAAATGATTGATCTCATAGATGGAGAGAGCATGATGGTAGTTAAGAGACTGGAATGTTTTAAGGAGAGAAAGATGGGGAGACACCAGTCAAATTACATATAATTGTAGATAGATAGGAATTTTAAAAATCCAGATTAGGCAAAGATATAAGGCAGAAATTAAACAAGTGATTGGGGTCTGGGAGAAGATAGGTGGGAGGGTAGGAATTCCTACCAATGGTTTTGGAATTTCTTTTTTGTGTGATGAAATATTCTACAATTGATTATGGTGATGGTTACACAGCTCTTAAAAATCATTGTACACTTGGATAAATTTTGTATGCAAATTTTTCTTAATAAAGCTATTTTTATTTTTAACACTTATTTATTTATTCATTTTGTGCTGGGGATTGAACCCAATGGTACTTTACCACTAGTCCTTTTTATTTTTTATTTGGAAACAGGGTCCCATAACAAACTTGTGATCTTCCTGCCTCCAGAGTTGCTGGAATTTCAAGCATTTGACACCATAACAGGCTTCAGAAGAAACTATTTTTAAGAAAATTAAGAAGCATTTTTTATTAGTAAATATTAGCTAAATAGAAGTTCTACAGGTTATACCTCTTTTTTATTCATTTTTTTCTCTCTCTAGCTTCTACGTGTGAGAGAAAATATACTTGAATTTTTGAGTCTGTTTTATTTCATTCAGCATGATGTTCTCCCATCACTGAGAAAACCAAACAATGAAAGAATGGAGAAAGAAGAGGCCCAAGCTCTTCTGAGCATGCTGACATTAAAATACTCAGAAAAGAGAAGAAACCATCAGAGTGGACCAGGGCAGGCAGAATGACAACTTCCGAGACCTGTCTACAACCTAATCCCAAGAACCTGTGACTATGTTATGCCATGATGGAATTATGATTGTCAATTGCTGACTTTAAAATAGGGTATTTGTGATGAATTAGTTGAGTATTTCTTCAAAGTGGAAGTGGGAAGCAGAAGAGTTATTGTCCAAGGGATACAATATAGGAAAGATTTGGCCAACCCCATCACTGAATTTGAGGATAAAAAGGAATCAAAAGTCAAAGGATGTGGGCAGCATCTAACAATGGGATATTAAAATATTTTTGGTGTTTAATGAGATATTAAACTATTTTTGGTGTTTTTCAACTTGGCCTGCACATTGAAATCAATGATTGAACCCAGAGATACTGAGCGACATCCCTAGTCATTTTTATTTTTTGAGACAGGGTCTCACTAAATTGCTGAGACTGGCCTCAAACTTGTGATCCTCCTGAATTAGTCTCTGAGTTGGTGGGATTACATCTCAGGCCTGTGCCACTGTGCCTGACGATCCTTTTAAAATATCTCATGCTGACAGTCCAACTCCATTGTGATTATTATTTTCTTTTCAAAAAAAAAAAAAAGAATCTCTTCATTATTTTACTGTGCATCTGGTTTTGAGACATGTGTTTTTATTTCCATGAGAATTACCCATAATAATACATATAAACTACTTAGGAAACACTTACTAAGGGCTTAATTAATACCTATTTCAAATACCATAATTTTACAGTTGAAAAAATTAGGTTTAGAGAGAAAAGAAGTTTGCCTAATATCACAACTGACAAGTGGAAGTGTCAGATTTAACTTCAAAGAAGGGTTCAGTTTAGTAGCAAACACAGGGTACAGAAACAAAAGACAACAAATGAAAGACCTGATTTTAAATTTAAAAATGTATTAACAGCAGTCTACACTGACATTACTTAACAATTGATATGTTACTATGTACAGACTTTAATCCAACACAGTTTTGCTTCCTCTTTAACTTTTAACATTTCACAATCAAGGTGTTAAAATGAGTTTGAATATTTTAGAGATAGATTTTCCATGGTCCATCTTATCCTATTTTTCTCTGTAAGTTAAGTTCATCAAATAGTACATTTCAAAGAAGTTAGCCTACACCAAAGGGAATTATGAAGGAAATTAATTCACTTGAATTTCAACACTTATTTACTACCCAGTGGACACAAGTCCTAAATAATGAAAATAAAAATAACAATGGTTAAGATTTATTGGAAGTTTGAAAAGTAATTTACATGCATTAAGTAATTTAATCTTTGCCAAAATCCCTTGAGTTATGTCCATTTATTACTCCATTTTTTTCAGATGAGTACCATTCTGAACCAGTTACCTAGTCTGTACAATAGACAAAGGAAAACTGCAAATAAAAAGATGATATGAGTTTTCTAGTCAGACAAAACAGAGGAAATGGAGTCTGAGGATATCTGAGGGAACAAAAGCTACAAGAAATTTACTTAAAATAACACTTGCTAGTGATGGAGCAGGAAAGCTAATTTAATCTGAATGTGTGGAAAAGAAACAAGTGCCAGAAAAAAGAAATACTTTCCAGGAAATGAATGTATTTTGCCTTTCTATACATAACTGTTTTGGGTCTGAACATTCAGAGAAAATTTGTGCTTGAAGAGGCCAAGGCTGCAACAAATACTAGGTGTGACTTGTGATTCCCATGAAGGCAGGCGCTATGGTTTACATATCAGGTGCACCCCAAAGTGCATGTGAAACAATGCAAGAATTTTTAGAGGTGAAATGATTGGATTATGATGTATAACCTGATCCATAGATTAACCCACAGATATGGATTAACTGGTTGGGAATTGAACTGGAGGAATGTGGTTGCTAGAAGAGGTGGATCACTGAGGGCGTAACTTTGGTGTATAGATTTTGTCTCTGGGGAGCAGAACTTTCCTAGTAACCATGTCCTGAGCTGCTTTCCTCCACCACACTCTTCTACCTTGATATCCTGCCTCACCTCAGACCTGGAGATATGGAGTCAGCCAGCATTGGACTGAAGGCTTGAACTAAAACAAATTTTTCCTCCTGTATATTATTCTTTTCATGTCTTTTGGTCACAGGAATGAAAATCCTGACTAAAACAGTAGGGATGAAGGCACAGGAGTCTGAGGGGTGAGGGTGGTTAAGAGGTGTCAGCATTGGAGGAAAGGATCCATGGAGGTTGTCTCTGATATGAACCTCCTGGTCGCTTTCAGAAGTTAAGCATGTTTTAAATGGTTATAGATTTGGTCCTTAGAAAGCACTACTCTCCACAGCCTCATGACTGGTCCAGCAGAGGTTGGGGAGCATTGGAATAATTACCCTGGAATCCTAAATGCCTATGAATATTACAACCTGAACACTGAAGGACTCATGCAGAGTAATTATATCAGCCAATGTGGAAAAATGTATCCAGTCTAAGTTCTCCAAGAGTTCTGAGTTTCAATATCTAACCTGTGTCCTCACTATTAATTTGTGCATTGTTTACTAGTTTTGATAGATTCAGATCCCAAACACAATGTTTTCATAAGTATGCTTGTACCTTTTCTCCAAGAAGAAATACTTCTAAAGGGAATGTGTTTCCTGACATTATGCTATAAACTAAGTACACAGGAAAAATCTAAAATAATACTAAGATGGGTACTAAATAATGTCCATATTGAAGATTTTTTTTTAATTGGGGATAGAAACATTACAGAGAAAGTGTCCAGCATAATTATTGGTACTATTAGAGGGAAAATAGTATTTCAAGTACAGAAGAATTCGTAACTGCAAAAATCCACCTTATAGCTATAATAGAGCTGTGAAGTCCAATTTTCCACACAAAATAAACATTAAATAACAAAATATCTTTCATTAGAAAGAATCATACCTGAAAATAAATTGAACAATGAATTCCACAGCAAGATATGGAAGGTATATGTATCCATCTGGTAGTTTCCTCATTTTCTGGGCAAATCCTAATAGTTCCTCTAAACACAGGCTAAATATGTTTATCAGTGCCTTGTCCTTGGAGTTCTTCCTAATAGATACGATCAAATCCAAGTCTGCTTGGGCTGCATCAGAGTAAATCTAGTATTCAAATGCCAAATCCTTTCTTGTTATAATTTTATCTTCATTTATTAAGTGCAGAAGAAAATATATTTGAAATATATTTTCTCTAACATGCATAAAAATAGTCTTCCAAAGCCTATATGAATATAAAATGTGAAATTTTGACACCACCTTCTTTTTTTATTTTGGACACCACATTTGCAATGTCATCACAGTTCACATGTAAATTGTGAATAAAGTATAAAGATTGCCCTCTACACATTTATGAAACTATATCACCACTTCCCTTCTCTTGTAGGCTATAGTGTTTCCAATCAAAGCAATAAGTGTGATTGCTCATGCAAAAATCTGCACCTGTGACCACTTAAAAAAATCATACACTGGTATGTACTAAAAATCAGTATATTGATGAGATGTGCATGACATTTTTCAAAACTAATGCAAAACCCGAGGGACTGTAGAAAAATCCATTATTTTGCATGTAATAATCTGCCAAAGAAACACAAAAATTTGGCCTTCCTTATTCACTGTAGGTATCATTTTGAGAACGTGATGCGTTTGTCAAGGATAAGATAGGAAAATAAAAGCTGTGCCTACCAAGTCTATATTCACTATTCACACTATCTTTTCTCATCAGTATTCTGAAGGGGGTTTTTTTCCCCTTGAAGAATCACTGTCACTTTTCACATTTTAACACCCCGTCATCAACTTTTCCAAAAATGCAATAACACCAGGAACTTCTTCATCTGCATGTGTCAAAAAGAAAATGTAAAAGATGTATATTTTGTGACATAATAACATTCTACAAATTTCATGATGGAATTCTGCAACCTTTGGAGGTATTTTTCTCAGACTGATCCAATAGCTGTATCTTTCACATATGAGTTTTATTTTCATCTTATTTTTGTTGAATTCTCTCTCTTAGTATTATATCTCTCTACCCATATAATACTTTAGATTTTTCCAGTGTTTTACCTTGTGCTGTTAAAAACACATTTAGTCTCTTGAATTTCATAATGTGGACACCAGGAGATAAGGGGAAAATCAAAATAAAGTTTAACCCATTTGATTTAAAATAAAATTCCTATTTGAATAAGTATTTTAATTTTACATGAAAAACATGACCTCTGAAAAACTTCTGTGGACTTCCAATAAGATAATCACAACTTTATAAACACAAAGCAATACAGTAGACCTGATATATATAAACCAGGTCCACCATGAAATCCTAGACATTCAGGGTTCCTTTGAGCATTAAATTTATAGAAGTTTGGCATATAGTAAGTGGTTTTGTTAGATTCCTACTACTGTTATAACATATTACCACAAAATTAGTGTTTTAAAACAATAAAAATTTATTCTTTTTTCATTCCAGAGGTTAGAAGTCTGAAATCAGTTACGCTGGCTAATGTCAAAGATATCAGCAGAGCTAGCTCCTTTGCTGGCTGAAAAGAAAATCCTTTTTGTGTTGCCTTCTTCAGGTTTTAGAGCTACAAGCCTAGTGTTCGTGGCTCACACTTCCCTTCTATCGGGAGCAGTGAATGAATCATTGCTTTCTCTATCTTCAAAGGCAGCATTATGGCACCTCCAGATCTCTGTTTCCAAGATCACATGGTCTTCCCTCTCTCATAAAGCCCCTTGCAATTGCATTAGTCACCCAGATAATTTGGGATAATCTTCCCATTTCATGATTCTTAATCACATCTGCAAAGTTCTTTTGTTATATGAAGTAACATATTCACTCATTCCAGGGATTAAGACATGGACATACTGAGGTCCCCTTTTCAGGTGATGTACATGCTCAATAAATGATAGTATTTATTATTATCAGCAGTAGTATATAAATGAAATAGAAATTTGGTAAAACATAAAAAAGTAGCAATAATCATAAGCAAGGCATAGTTAATGTGATGGTTTGGACCTGAAATGTCCCTGAATGGCCATGTGATAAGGGCTTGGTTGCCAACCTGTGGCACTACAGGGTCTAGGTGAAGACTTGGAGAGGTGGGGACTGTTTGGAAGATGTGGGTCATTGGAGGCATCCCTTTGAAGGGTATGTTTTGCTCCTGGACACTTTCTCTCTGAATCTCTCCTTCTTGACCTACATGAGGTGAGTAGCTTTGCTCTGCTATGCCCTCCTCCACGGCATGCTGCCTCACCATGGGTTCAGAAACAATGAATACAGCTAGATATGAACTGACACATCTGAAGCCATGAGCCAAGACACATCTTTCCTTCTCTAACTTGTTTTTCTTGGGTATTAGGTCACAGCAATGAAAAGTTGAGTAATAGTTAAAAACCAAGTATAAGATGATGAGTTTTAAAAGATGTTGGCTCTCTGTCATACACAATCTTTCTGACAAGCCTACAATGAAACATAAATTTCTATGCCTAATTCCAATTCTTTGATTTTAGCCTTTCTTAGGCAGACAACATATTAATCCATCAAGTTCCTACATGATATAATAAAGACATAATATAAAGAGTGATAAATGCTTCTTCTTTATGTCATTGGAGCCCAGTAAATCCTTTAAGTAATGATGCATAAAATGAATAGATTTTTATGGAAAAGAAGAAGAAAGTTCTTCTTTGAAAGACAAAGTCTATAATGTGTCACAACACAAGGAGGGATACATAAGAACAATGAAGAAGAGGAGAATAAAAAATAAGAAGGAAGAAGGAGGAGAATATTTATTGAGTTTCCATAATGTCTAGGAACAATTTTTAGCAGGTTACTTGCATTCACTCTGATAATAATAAAAGCTTTATGAGGTTGATGCTAGTATTCTCATTTTATAGATAGAGTAACAGAAACAATGAGTCAAATTGCAGTGGGCCTAGTACGTATTCCAGGTGTCTTGTCTCCAGGTTGCAGACTTTTAATCAGGAAGCCTCAGTAGAACCCTGTGACTGGTCATGGACAGCATGCCTCTCTAAACTCCAGTATGTGGACTGCACCTGAAAGGAAGTGGCTGCCTCAGAGTAATAGAAAAAGAGTGGTTAACCAGTGTGCCAGCATTGGGAGCTCACATATCTTTAAATTTGAGAATTTTACCAAATGCTGTTCCTTTGAGATGAAAGGAACTCAGGTGAGGTGGGAGGGAAGACAGGAAGGTGCATGAAAATTACAATACACTAATAAATATTGAGTTTGATTTAATTAAAATATTTTTCTTATTTAAAAGTTAATATATGTGCTTCATTGAAAACATGGAAAATGCAGAAATGAACAAAATAGTGAATAACCCAATGGTACCTTCCTCACCATGTTTTTTATAGAATTAAGATGTTTAATATCCTGATTATATTCTAAGATTTTAGTTAGACTTCATGAAATTTAACCAAAAGTGAGTTTGAAGAAAGATGTCCTGTAATTCTTATAATTTGGAATTTCTGAAGATCATGATGCTGATAAAATAGTGGTTGTTATGATTTAGATATGAGGTGTCCCCTGAGAGTTCTTGAGTGAGACAATGCAAGATAACTTAGAGGTGCAATAATTGGGTTATAAAAGCCTTAGTCTAATCAGCTCTTCAATACACCATTAGGGAGTAACTGGGTGGTAAGAGTAGGCAGGTAGGATGTAGTGAGAAGAAATGGGTTATTAGGGGCTTACATTTGGGGTATATTTTATTTCAGGTAAGTAGAACTCTGTGCTTTCTGGTACTGTGTTCTCAGAAGCTTTTCTCTGTTAAACATTTCTGCCATGATCTGCTCCCTCACCTTGGGCCCCGAGTAATGGATTAGGCTGTCTGTGGACTCAGACCTCTGAAACTGTGAGCCACCAAATAAACTTTTCTTCCTAAAATTGTTCTTGTCAGGTCTTTTAGTCACAGCAGTGAGAAAGCTAAAACAGTAGTAAGATCTGATAAAAGCTAGAGAATGCATTTTATAGCAAAATTTTTAAGATAATTTTGGAAGATTTCAATTAGGATACCTTTCATGTTCATCAGAAGTCAAGAACCTTTACTCTAGATAATTAAAATCACTTCTGCCAGACTCTGCCCTGGCAATCTGGAACACTGTCATCACTGGTTGCTATTATTTTCAAAATAGAACACCAGGAGGTCCTATTTTAATGGACAGAGTTTTTCAGTGTTCTCACATATGTTAATTTAGAGGAACATATCTTTTTTTAATGTCAATTTTCATATGCTAATTTCTAGAAGAAAGTTATAAGAAATGAACTATAATACTAAAATGTAGTAATTCCAACTTCAGTTTTACATTTTATTCTTCAATTTATTTTTAAAGTGGAATATTCTTAATGTAATATGTTTTCGTTCTTATTTGTCAAATATGGAAAAGTACAATAAAGGGACATATTAAACATGTTTCAAAAATTAATGATGAACTTTTATTATAGATTAACTTTCCTTCTCTTTTTATAAATAAATAATTGAAATTATACTGAATATAAAATTGTTACATTCATTTTAGGTTAAACATGGACTGAGGAATTTCCATATCATTAAATATTCTCTGAAATCATTTATGAGTAAATTTATGAATAAGATTACATCATGTGGGCTGGGGATATAGCTCAGTTGGTAGAGTGCTTGCCTCGCATGCACAAGGCCCTGGGTTCAATCCCCAGCACCGCCAAAAAAAAAAAAAAAGAAGATTATATTATGTAAATTTATTTAGCCAATGAACACTCAGTTGTACCCTAGTGATTGCATTATGAATAACCATCTATAAATATTATGTATGCATTTATGTAATTACATGCATTCATATATATATTTAAAGTGTTTGTTTCCATCTATAAAGATTCAAGTATGTATCTGGAAACACATTATACCAATAAGTAGTGGAGAAATTAAAACTTAAAAATATAGGAGAAAAATGGAAAGAATTTGAGGAAAGGAAGAGAAATTCAAATGGAAGTCTACCATAATTTCCATATGAAAATATAAAAAAAGTGAAAGGGACAATTTTCAAGGAGATGATGAATAAGAATCTCTCAGCATTGGGACAATGTATAAATTTTCTAATTAAAGAAGCATATTTATACAAATAAGATAAGGGAAACAAATCTATAGCTAGAGTGAGTAAAGTAAAAGTTTACAGGATTGCATACAAAGTAAAACAATCTGGAAAACTTTGAAGTAGTGGGAAACCATTAAAAGAAGTGTTAAATCATTGAATTACTTTAGATAGATATATGCCTTGATTAGATTCAATTTGGAAAAAAATATCCTGGTGTAAGAATTGAGAATATATTTTTATGGACTAATATTGAAGGCAAGTACATTGCTGTGACAGCCATTGCTTTAATCTTGATCATTAAAGCCATGGGAAATGTCAGAAAGGGATGAAGAAATACAGCAGAGTAGGCAACTGCTCCTCAGTGCCCAGTTCTTTCCTTCCTGAGTATGAAACTGAAATACACTCTTCATCCTCATTTGCCTGAGCAATGTCTAATGGAACTGGATGAAAATACTGTGCTGTACTTCTAAGAGTCACCATTAAAGTATCTGAGCATTCTTCTGACATCCTTCTTGTTCTCTTACAATGATCTTGTAGCCCTTTATAGACTCAGCAGGTGAGGATTGCTGGCCAAAGGAACTAACTCACCAGGGACAGGCACTTTAGATTTTACATGAGTGAGAAATAATTTCTTTTGTATATGTGAAGAGTTGAATGTTCTGTGGATTGTTAGTGATAGCAGTTGACATGAATTACTCTTATTATTGCAAAATGAAACATGTATATGTCTGTGGTATTAGACTGGCAGCATCGACAAGACTGGGCTACCTGTTGCATGTGAATGAGGAAGCAGAGGCATCTCCATGATGACTCCTGGTTTTCTGGTAGTGACTCTTGTAGTGCTAAGTTATGTGACACTCAGAAATGATTGCCTTTCACTAGAGAATTAAGAAAGGGAGATTTTAAGCTAGTAGCAGCAGGTATACTTAATTACTGTGAAAAAAGATCATGATTATGGTTTTCATGGATAAGAGTTAATGCTGGTGATCTGATTTCAGACAACGCTAAAAGTTTAAAACTTTTAATTTATTCATTTCCTTAGCCCATTTGTCAATTGGATTATTTGCATTCTTGGTGTAGAGTTTTTTGAGTTCTTTATAGATTCTGGAGATTAGTGCTCTATCTGAAGTATGATTGGCAAAGATTTTCTCCCACTCTGTAGGCTCTTTCTTTGCATTGCTGATAGTTTCCTTTGCTGAGAGAAAGCTTTTTAGTTTGAATCTATCCCAGTTATTGATTCTTGCTTTTATCTCTTGTGCTATGGGAGTCCTGTTAAGGAAATGAATAGACATTTCACAGAAGAAGATCTACAAGCAATCAACAAACATATGGAAAAATGTTCAACATCTCTAGTAATAACAGAAATGCAAATCAAAACCACCCTAAGATTCCATCTCACCCCAATTAGAATGACGATTATCAAGAATACAATCAACAACAGGTGTTGGTGAGGATGTGGGGAGAAAGGTACACTCATACATTGCTGGTGGGGCTGCAAATTAGTGCAGCCACTCTGAAAAGCAGAAATGGAAACTTGGAATAGAACCACCATTTGAACCATAGAAACCATAGAAACCATTTGAACCATAGAAAACTTGGAATGGAACCACCATTTGACCCAGCTATCCCACTCCTTGGCCTATACCCAAAGGACTTAAAATCAGCACACTACAGAGATACAGCCACATCAATGTTCATAGCTGCTCAGTTCACAATAGCCAGATTGTGGAACCAACCTAGATGTCCTTCAATTGATGAATGGATAAAGAAACTGTGGTGTGTATATATATATATATACACACACACAATGGAATATTACTCAGGCATAAAGAATGATAAAATTATGGCATTTGCAGGCAAATGGATGAAATTGGAGAATATCATGCTAAGTGAGATAAGCCAATCTCAAAAAACCAAAGGACGAATGATCTCACTGATAAGTGGATGATGACACATAATGGTGGGTGGGAGGGGTTAGTGTTAGGGTTAGAGTTAGGGTTAGGGAGGGGGGCAAGAATGGAGGAAGGAAGGACTGTATAGAGGGAAAAGAGGGGTGGGAGGGGTGGGGGGAAGGGAAAAAATAACAGAATGAATCAAACAGCATTACCCTATGTAAATTTATGATTACACAAATGGTATGCCTTTATGCCATGTACAAACAGAGAAACAACATAAACAACATGTATCCCATTTGTTTACAATAAAAATAAATAAATAAAAAAATAAAAAAAACAAGTAAAAAAAAAAAATTTTAATCTGATTGTACTATCTAAAACATACCACAGACTGGAGATGAGCAACAGTCAATAGCAGAGTCTAGACAAGAACTCTGGAGGCCTAAACCAGTGTGTGACACTGAAAATGAAAAGAAGGGAATGGATGAGATATTTTGAAATGTAGAATTTTCTCCATTTTGGAATGTAAGGTGATCAGTTTAGAGATAGTGAGTGGCAGGAAACAGAAAAAAAAGGAACTGTTTGGACTGATACTATAGGTCAAAGATGACACCAAGACATTAAACTTTAAAGAGAAGTTTAATGGCACCCTTCACAGTAAATAACAACATAGATAAGGGAATAATTTTGAGTAAATAGGTATAATAAAGTCATTAACAAAACCTTCAAGTGGAGATGAGGATTAATTTTTTTTTTAAATTTTTAAGCTGTTATATCACTGTTAAGATATGAGTGTTCAAAAAAGATGCTGTCCAAACAGATGAAACAGATGCAAATAATTGATATGTCAGTTATTTGGTTTATCCAAAGGAGAATATAAATACTGGTAAAGGATTCAGGAAAGAGGAAGAAACCAAATTATCAGGCAGATAACTGATAGAAAAAATAATGACAAACAGGATGTGACAGTCATTGTTCTGAACACTTTGCATCCCTTAATTCAATTAATTTTCCCCGCAAATCTATAAGGTAGTATTGTAGTCAGCTTTTTCACTGCTGTAACCAACACCTGACAAGAACAATTTTAGGGGAAGAAAAGTTTATTCGGGGGCTTCCCAGTTTCAGAGGTCTCAGTCCATACATGTCCAGTTTCATTCCTCAGGGCCCAAGTGAGGTAGCACATCATGGTGGAAGAATGGGGTAGAGGGAATTAGTGCAGGATGTGGCCACCAGGATTCAGAAAGTTTGCTCCCCTCAATACGGACAAATTCTATACGTTAAAATATGCCCCCAGTGACCCACCTCTTCCAGCCACACCCTACCTGCCGAAAGTTACCACCCAGTTAATCCCTATCAATGAACAAACACACTGACTAGATTAAGGTGGTTATAACACAATCACTTTACCTTTAAACTTTTTTGCATTGTCTCATGCATGGACTTTTGGGTACACCTCGCATCTGAACCACAACAGATAGACATTTTTATTAATTTCATTGCACAGAATAGTTGTGCCAGAGCAGTGGGGTAGGTTGAGGAGAAGATGAAGAAAATGCCAGAAGATAACACAGGAGACATATGATTTATTTGGGGAAAACTTAACAATGGATTAGAGATTGTTCCAAGAAGAGTTCAGTCAATGGGTTGACAGCATCCTCCGAGGTGCTCTGCCAAGCCTGTACCTCTTTGTCCAGTGGTAGCTGACTGGACCGGTGATGTATATCCTCTCCACAGTGCCCTCAGTTCCATGCTCATCTCTATTCAGAGAGGGGTTTTACATGGCAGGCTGCAGAATCAATGATGTCATCAACATTAACTTGCTTATTTTACTTACATGACCAGTGTCCTGAGTAGCCCCGGTCTTGGTAAACTTGTAAGAAAGTAGCTTTCTACATTAACACCAACTTTCTCTAGTTTCCATTGTGCATAGGAAAAAGCCGGTGTCCTCCAGGATAACATGTCCCTGGACTTTCCATCCCAGGCTTACTGCTATTGTTCCCTCCATTCAACTAGGCTTTTGGGAATAGAAAGGGAGCATTCAGGGTCATGGTGTTTTTCTATCCCCCTTTATTTTAGGGACAATACAGATGTGTAACTAGAATTTGAACTCAGGTTGTTTAGTTCAAAAAATTTCTCTCTTTAACTACTGAGCTACGCTAATTTTTAAAAGGAAAGAAAACAAAATGCAGTACAATAGAATCACAGTTGACTTTTCAAAAAGTCATGGATTGAAAATAATACACAAGGCAGATAAGTCAAGAGGCATGAAGATAAAAACAAAACAAAACAATAGCAGTCCACAAGTTTAGAGATCTATGAGAAAAATTGATTTTAGCAACTGATGCAGATAATATTCTGAAGAAGGAAGAGTGAGTGTTAATAAGCACTCAGGAGGTAAAGGCTTTGAATCTCAAAATATTTTATGAACTGAAAAATGAAGAGATGTGAGTAGGTTTAGGTATAGCAGAATAACCCAGAGGAAAGAATTTTGAAAGCAATTAAAATATATGTTTTAAGTGAATGCAACAATAAAATAAATTACTGGGTATTTAGTTCATTTAATCCTTAAGAAATTCTTATGATCAGTGTTATGGTCATCCCTATTTTAGCAATGATGCAAATGAGACAATATAAATTACTAGACTTTAGTCTCAGCTAGGTATGGGTAAAACAGGGATTCATACCAGTCGTTATCTTCATTCTTTAGCTTCTCCTACTAAAATCTTAATGAATAACAAGCCAAAATCTAAATTAAATCATTAAGAAATGAATCCAACATATTCATTAACAAATTAAGAATTCAACGACAGTCAGTTCCATCCCCCAAACTCTTCATTTTCAGCTGTGAATCAGGAATAAAAACAATTACTTGGTTCTAAGACAATAAGAGTGTATTTTAGCAAAAGAATAAGGCTTTTAAATATTTTATGATTCAGTTAATATGGTTCTTTTTAAAAGAATTTTATGGAGAAAATAGAATCAAAAAGACAACAGTAAAATATTGGCTGTCACTGCTGGAAATTCTTACCAGGAACCTGACATCACTGGATTTTGCTTTAGGGTTTTTTTAAAGGTCATTCTTGACTGCAGAACAATTTAATAAATTATAAGATTCTGAGGTTTCTTGAAAATACAGAGAGGTTTTGGATTTTTGTATTCACTGACTAACCCATCATTTATTTTGGTATTGACTCTAAGGTTTTTATTTAACTTTTTAAAAATATGTGTATAATATTTAAAGTCATACATGTCTATAAGCAAGATTAGGAACTGTTTTTCTTACTATTTGGAAGAATAATTTGCTAGGGGTTTTCAATACCAAAAAAAAAAAAATGAAATGTAAATATGGGTGGCTGATTTCATACTTTGATTTATTTGAGATTGCAAATTAAAACGTATATAGTTCTACCTATCTTTGTAGCCTAAAGGCTTTTTGTGTAGTTTAGCTATGTTGCAAACTTTACACTGTTTTTTTATTCAATAGTCCTCATCAAAAACTGTTTAAATATTCAGCAAAGCTTTAAGGCAATTTTTATTTGTATTAACTCTTTGGCTATTTATGCATAGAAATACAATGAAATTGATAAATTATAAATGGAACTATGAACTTCATTATGGGCAGAAAAACCCCTCTGAAGTTAACAATACAGCTTAAGTGTACTGTGGGATTTGAAAAAGTATTTATTCACTCTATCAGCGGTTTGGATTTGGAGAGGATTTTTTTCCTAAGGAGAACCAGTACAAACATTTGTACCTGTTTCATTTATCCAATGAGGCACTGATCATGGTAAGTTCTTCTGGTATAAAAGAGATAATGGAGACACCAAACATCCCAGTGTTCCAATGCACCTTTGCATTTGCTCTCATTTCAACTTAGCTCATGAAAATGCATCATTGATTCCCTCCGGTCCTTCTTACAGATTCTTTTTGTTTCTAGTTTATTTAGTTCATTGTTTTTGTATTTGGAAATTAAGAACAGTTTATATGTATGTATTCAGTTACTGGAGCAAAAATGACCAGGAAGCTCTGAACTCCAACTTGTGACCTTAACAGCTGAGATCTGTGCCTGGTTCTACTACATGAGGCTTCTCTGAGCCTCAGCTTCCTCATCTAGAAAATGGGGAAAGTATCTACATAGCTCATCATTAGAAAATAAAAAATTTTTTGCAAGGACACAATGGAAAGTATAAAGTCCATATAAATGTGAATAGTAGCAGTCCTGCTGACCTTCAATCCTCATTTTTTTAATTGCTTGTTCCATTTAGTTATGCATCATAATAGAATGCAATTTGATTCATTGTACAGAAATGGGGTACAACTTTTCATTACTCCGGATGTACATGATGTAGAGTCTCACCTTTCATGTAATCTTACATGTACATAGGGTAATGATGTTTGTCTCATTCCACCATCTTTCCTTCCCCCTTTCTTCCCCTCATTTCCCTATACAGATTCCAAAGTTACTCCATTCTTCACTAACATCCTCCCCCCACATTATGTATCAGTATCCACCTATCAGAGAAAACATTCAGCCTCTGTTTTTTTGCAATTGGCTTATTTCACTTAGCATGATATTCTCCAACTCCATCTATTTACCTGCAAATGCCATAATTTTATTCTTCTTTGTGGCTAAGTAATATTCCATTGTGTATATATACCAGTTTCTTTATCCATTCATCTATTGAAGGGCATCTAGGTTGGTTCCACAATCTAGCTATTGTGAATTGAGCTGCTTGGTACATCACGGCGGTATGTTGATTTTAAGTCGTTTGGGTATAGAATAAGGAGTGGGATAACTGGGTCAAATGGTAGGTCCATTTCATTTTCTGAGGAATCTTAATACTGCTTTCCAGAGTGGCTGCACCAATTTGCAACTCTCCCAGCAATGTTCAAGTGTACCTATTTCCCCACATCTTCACCAACACCTATTGTTGCTTCAAGTCTTGATAATAGCCATTCTAATTGGAGTGAGATGAAATCTTAGGGTAGTTTTGATTTGCATTTCTCTAATTACTAGAAATGTTGAACCTTTTTTCATATATCTGTTGAGCACTTGTATATCTTCCTCTGCGAAGTGTCTGCTCAGTTCCTTAGCCCACTAAATCCTCATTTCTGAGACCTCTCTTAGGGGATAGTTTCTCCAGATATTTCTAGCACCCCCTGAATGCACAGAATGATCATTATGCAGAAGAAAACCAGAGGAATTTTGTGAAGTCAAAATAAGGAGTAGGGTAATGAGACATAGACTGTTATTTGACAAGTTTGTCTGTAAAGATGCATATATGCATGTGAAAGGCCAGATTCTCAGTCTGATGTCATCTTAAAAGAATGTACTCTTTTCATAAAGTACATAACTATACATGTCTAAGACAGCACTTTTACAAAACACACAGCGATCATCAATGCACACACACAGCTTAACTTTTCACTTTTTTTCTACTTGGCATGTCTTTAAGACTGAGACTGGATTATCTTGTTAAGATGATTTCAGTATCTTAACAAGAGTAAGTGTGTGTGTGTGTGTGTGTGTGTGTGTGTGTGTGTTTTAACAAAAAATATACTGAGCAACAGTAAATTGACAAAGTGCAGTTCAAAGTACATAGGTCTACACAGGAATGAGCTGCCCTGACAGCAGCAGAGGTGAGACTGGCCTCAAATACCCAGCCTCCTTCACAAAGGAGCAAATTCAACCAAGCACTGCTTAGGGGTAGAAGTAAATAAAGATCACAACACAAAGATTTGAAAAGGAGAATTTTTTAAGCTTTTTACTGTGTCATTCGGTTAAGGACATCCCTTCTCTTTTTCTTCCTTCACTAATTTCCTTTGGAGCCCTGATTTCAATCTTTTAAAATAAGGAAGGGGACACCTTTCTTCGTAGGTTGATTGGAGACTGAGGGCTTACAGAAAGATGATGCTAGAAAGAGATCAGTTTCAGAAATCAACAAAGCCACTTTGAAGCCCTCTAAAGCACACAGGGCTCATAGTCATATGGTACCAAACATGCCATTTCTCAATGGCATAACACATCATCTTTCTCTCTGCTCATTCATCAAAGAATATTCACTCTTTGATGTGGTGTTTATTAGAGAATAGCTACACTTTAATAAAAATATTCTTTTACAAACAAAACCCTTAAAGCTGTAGAATAGAAAGAAACATTAACTTACTGAAGGAAGTTTAAGGGAAAAAAAAATAAGATATTATGCAGGACCTTCAATGGTTGTTATGGAAAAACAACAAAAAGGAAGCAGGAAAATGCAAAATATTGGAATTTTTTTCAATATATGAAATTCACAGGATGAAATGTTTATTCAGAGAACATAGTAATTTAAGAAGTTCTTAAAGGTGATATTCTATCAAATTACTTAGTCATCACCTTTTACATCTCTGCTTCCAAATTATATTGCAAATAGATGTTAAAATGTAAAATAGAGATTATGTTTTGGAATATAAAATTCCAAAATTATGCTGAAAGATATAATTTACAAATTGCACAATACAGTTCCAGAGAACTCCCCTTCACAAGCTGTGATTCATACTGCAAAGCATTTCCAAACAGGGTCTGTTAACATAGCTGATCTCTTCCCTCAGCAAGGATCAGATAATCAGAAAAACCTTAATTATCTCATTCCCTGGTTCTCTCCATCCTGTTTTTAGATATATTTTCCATTTCAATTCGCACTGGGGAAGACATCACCTACCAAGAAGAAGAGTATGCAAACCTTTGGGCAGCTTGACAGCTTGTCAGAAATCTAGCTCGTATTGCAAGACAGAAGGAGTACAACAAAGTTTGTCTGACATTCACCAAGCCAGCAGCTAAAGGAAGATGTAACTTTTTCTTCTGAGGTTGTTATTTCCCTAGGGACAGAAATCCTTTTCTGACTCACTGCTTTCCAGAAACCATGCATAGTGCATCATTACAAAATGAAAAATTGGTTTTTAAAAGAAAATTTTGATTGGTTCAAGTTTTGCTTCACTGCATAAACTAGAACTCAGCCTGGCTCTAGGAACCTTTTTTTTTTTTTTTTTTTTTTTCCATGCAGCCTGTCTTTCACTGATAGAAATTCAAAGTCTGAGGTTTTATAAATCATTTTTCTATTCCTTCCCTTTCCTTTCTTCATAGCCCTGATGCCTTATTTCCCTTACTACAAATATGTATATAGGTCTAATCATTTGCAATATAACAAAAACATATCACTCATATATAAAGTTGAAACATTATATTTTCTGGAAAAAAAACATGAAAATGCCTTGTTACAGTAAAATCAGTCATTTATATAAAGCTGATAAGCTGGAAGATGGGGAGAGACTTTAACCCAACCATATTAGTAATGACCAACTTGAATTTGAGATAGTTGATGATCTAAAAATTACCACTATTTATATGTCATAAAAATTAAACTAAAAATGCAAAGCTGGAGAGAAATTATGCTTTTTTAATAGAATAAAAGTAAATAAAAATTATGAAAATAAATGGAAAATGGACTTGATATTGCATTGTCTCATGTTTCCTTATTTATCCATACCACTACCAGATGCACTGTTGCTAGCATAAGGATCACAAAGCAAATAGCTGATTAAAGCCTTCCCATTCATTCTGTCTAGAAGATTGATTTTAATCTTCACTTACCTAAATAAGACACTAACTTTGTAAGTATAAAGACCAAACCAAAATCTAATTACTGAAAATTTTCCATAATAATAGAAATAAAAGCCATCTTATTTCTTTTATATCTTCTAAGTAAAATGTGTAACATACTTTGGGTGGGGGAGATACTCTACTTTCCTGGAATATGTGGGTTTTTTTCTCTTTTCTCACTGAGTACTCTAAAAATGGGAAAATATGTCCAAATGCTTTCTAATTCCTGTGAAATATGAAAGGAGAAAGCCAGGTCCAATCTGTAGATATAAATTTTAAGAACATGCTTTGATATCTTCCCTGTTTAATTGAATATTTATACATGCTATAAATATCTCTCCCAAAGATCCTACACTGCCCACCCACATGGTATCCTCCAAATGTCTATGAAAAGGAAAAACGCATTTTACTAAGTGAAAGTCAATTGCCTCATTCCTAAAAGTGAAAAGGAGACAGTTAATATGAGAGGTTTACTGAATATGACTTAGTTAATGATTGGGAAGCTCTCTAAAACACATTAAAAAGAAGAAAAAGACTTTTTCAGAGTGTCTGTGGTGTGTTTTGCTAGTCATCTTAATTGATTTTTCTCTGCAAAAAGCAAATGTGCAAAAAAGACAAAAGCAAAGAGCTACACCTCCGACATTATGCATCATTAGCTGAGCACTACTCCATTTTAATGCTCCCATAATTGATTTTGCAGCCCCAAACAAGTACAAAGAGCAGTGATTGTGGGTACAGGGTAGCATTAATTCTTTGAAGAATGTATATACCTTATGAATACTTTGATTTAGAAGCAAGAATTCCCTGGGCACTTTGTCTTCAGCTATGGTTCAAGTAAACCTCTTGCTGATATCAATGGACACTTAGCTTCCCTGGTCATCAGGGCTAAATCCGTGGTTAAGAGGTCAAAGAACAGAGTGTCCTTAAGTATTCTGGAACTTTCAGGTAAAGGAAGGGCAACATCTTGATTAAAAATTTGATCTTTTTGTCAATGTTGGAGCTATTTTATACAAGATCAATAATAACTTAACAATTTCCATGTCTCACAATTTCTTTCCCCTAAAGTTTATGTTAATTTATGTAATTTTAATTGCATGTGTTTTTATAATCTGCCTTGCAGGTTGAAACACACACACACACACATGCACACAAACACACACAAAACACTAAAATAAAAATCCTTGATTTTGGAAGCCTGTCCAAAAATATGCTAAGAAAAACTCGTATAATCATAGCATCTACTAACATTTTCACAACTCTTCCTCAAAAGAGATTTGTATTCAAGTTACCAATTGATAAAAATTCGATTTTTGCTTGGGGGACTGGAAATAGCATAGCAACTGCTGTTTTCAAAGAAAGTCCAATACCAGTTTAAAACAGACTTCAGCAAGCAACTCAGGTTTGTTGCTCAAAGGAGTGTGGAGACCTAAGCTTTTCCATTCCATTCTTTTATTTCTTGCATGAACTTGACCAATTTTTCTCTGTGGCCTACAACTTGCCTTGACGCTCTGCCTAGTCAGACCACCATTTTTTATGAAACAGTGGTTTCGGCTCCCTTACTATCCCATATCACAAGACTGTATGATGCCAGTCAAGCATTCTGATTTTTTTTCACTCCAGCTGTGTTGAACCACATGTTGATATGAAGTAACTGACCTTGTTGTTCATTGACTTGTATATGATGCTTTACCACCTACTGTTCTGTGCCACTCACTTCACTTCACAGATCTTCTCAAGTCATGACCTTTGCAGCAAATATAATTCGCCAAGCTAGTTTTAGGAAAGCAAAACATTAAGTACAATATGGCCAGCATTATGGAAATATCAAAGACAAGCAGAGTTTACTCTTCTATGATCAAGGGAACTAAAACCTTTTGCTTTCCAGAAGAATGATAAATTTACACTATATGGAAAAGTTTGCTGTATATAGTAATTTAAGAAATATTTAAAGTATTGACTTATTTGCTTATTTTTTGCTTGCTTATTATAAACACAGTTAATTCTTTCTTTGGGGGCTACGTCTATTGGATAGTCTGTAATAGGAGGATAGATTTCAAACATTCAAAAGAATTAAGGAGAGTATTTATAAGTAAGTGGAATCTACCACTGAATTCTATCAGCCACAGTTTTGAAATTGGGCAATTTACATTCAAACTGATATAACCTTTATATACCCAGGAATAAATCTGAATTCACAGCATTTGTACAAATAGTACAGGAATTATTGGAATACCTATCAATCAAGTGCTAATAACATAGACATTATTTACAGAAATTTTGAGAAAATAGAAATTAATCTATAAAAATAATGATATAAATTATATTAATCATACATTTTCTCTTTTTTAGGATCTATTTTTACTACCCATTGCATTTCATGACTATGTGATAATGAAGGTCTGTGTATGAGTGACCTCAGACCATATCAGAATGAATTAAAAACCCAGAATCATGGGCATTTGTTAAAATGCTAATTGTATCAGTCAGTATTCAGTCTTAAAAGAAGATAGAACTATTATGGAGAAAAGAGAAATTAGAACTAGTGAAGCTGAGGTTTAAGATATAGGAATTGGAGAAACAAAGGAAGTCTCTTACTCCCTGAGAACTGATTTTGTTGGGCGGTTCAGAGTCTGCAGTAAAATTCCAGAAGTTACACTCTTGCAGATGCTGCAGGAGCTCATTGAGAGGTCTTTGGAAGCTATCATTTCTATAGAAAGTGTGCCCTGATGCTTGTCACTGTTGTTGAATTCTAGTTACCCAGTCCAGGAAAATTTGGAGCCACTTAAAGTTTCTCAGATTAATTAACTAAATCCAGAACTTCTAGTAAGTTGTCTTCATGTTAATAAAGTCAGCCCTCTGCAGTCAGCCCTCTTCCATCACTATCTATCATCTTTAGAATGCATTCTCATTTTTATTCTTCTTCAATGGTAATTGAAGAAATTATTTTGGTGTGCAAGATATATCTTGGTAATTTTGTTCCCCATCTCTTTAAGCACTTTGTACCCAACCTCCTTTAAGCACAGCAGAATTTGAATTTGTTTATAGTTCTAGAAACAATAGATAATTCTAGGTATGAGTCTTGAGTCAAGTGCAGTAAATTTTTTCCTGTGGTCATTTTCTAAGGCTATTGCAATAAGATTGCCACCAATTTGTTAAACTAATCAACACAAATGTATTTTCTCACAATTCTGGAGACCAGAAGTCAGAAATCAGTTTCCTCTGCTAATGTCAAGGTGTGCACTCCCTGCAGAGGTTCTAGGGAGAATGGGTCTTTCACTGGTTTCTGCTTCTATTGACAGCTGGCATTCCTTGGCTTGCTGACTCCACCACTCTAATCTTTGCTCTGCTTTCACATCCCCTTACCCTGTTCTTTTGATGTGCTATGTTAAAACATAAATCACAAGCTGCCTCACAGTTGTGATGTCATGACATGAGGGCCCACCCAGATAACTCAGAAGCATTTCCCTGTCTCTAAGTCCTTAAATTGATCACATCTGCAAAGGACTTTCTTATTTTTTTCTATTTTTTTTTCCAACTAAGACAACATTTACATATATTAGGGATTAAAATTTGTATTTGATGGCAGACGGTGGGGGGTGTCATAGTCTAATAAACCTACCAGATATTTATTTATTAACTTTTAAATGATCATCACAAGTTCTTAATCCAAGATTGGTCACCATTTTCCAACAGGTGTGCACTGGCAAGGGCGACATATGAGAATTGGGAGTGTCAATATTTAATATAATCTGTCCTCATGTCCCCAATCTCATCTTCTGGAAGTTACTGCTTCCTAGTCAATACACTAAATGGAAGACTTTGCAAATCTACAATTTTACTATAAAATGCAATTTAGCCATATATAGGAACAAATTTGGGTTTACATTTTACAAATATTAAATCTTTAGTTACAGAAGACAGTTTTTTGAGCAACTGTAGAAACTTTCTACTTGCTTATTCTGATTGTGAACTGGAAATATAAAACACTGTGTTAATAATTTTTCTTTATTTAAGTTTTCCTTCACACTTTTAGGAAACCATAATCCTGATGTTGTTTATTTCCACTATGATTTTCAATGACAGAATTCATCCAAAGCCTAGCCTTCTATATAGGCAGCTGACTCTATAATAAAAAATGATGATTACAATAACTATTTTGCCTCTAAATGCCAACCACCACTTGCAAATAGGCCATTAATGCCTTTAAATCTAATCGGGTCAGAGAACCAATTTCCAGAATCACAGCCTTAAGGTTCTGCTTTCTTGGAACCAATATATAATATCTCCCTCAGTTAGAGCTCAGTCAGAAATCCAGAACCATTAGAAATACTGAAATTAGAGTTTGCTATAGGAATTCCAATGTACACAAACCAAGGAGCTGTGGAGGTACGATTCCAGAGAAGGGAATGTTGTAGGGTCAGAGTTACCAGTCACAACACTACACCTAAAGTACTGAGCTGTGTGTGCAGGTCAGAACTTGCAGAAAAATCCCAGGAACCAGTCATATATGGCTGCCAAAGTAGCCAAGGGGGAAGTTGGAAAAAAGTAGTCATGCAGAGTTCTTTTTTTTGTTTTTTGTTTTTTGTATGATCTTTTTATATTTTTTTACTTTTATTTTTTTTAGCTGTTAAAATATTTTTATTTGTTATACATGACAGTAGAGACAATTTTGACATATTTATACAAACATGGAAGCTCTTCATTTCTGTTTGTTTGAAAGTTTCTTTTCTTTTTTTTTTATTGTAAACAAATGGGATACATGTTGTTTCTCTGTTTCTACATGGAGTAAAGGCGTACCATTTGTGTAATCATAAATTTACATAGGGTAATATTGTTTGATTCATTCTGTTATTTTTTCCCTTCCCCTCCACCCCTCCCACCCCTCTTTTCCCTCTATACAGTCCTTCCTCCATTCTTGCCTCCCTCCCTAACCCTAACTCTAACCCTAACACTAATCCCTCCCACCCCCCATTATGTGTCATCATCCACTTATCAGCGAGATCATTCTTCCTTTGGTTTTTTGAGATTGGCTTATCTCACTTAGTATGATATTCTCCAGTTTCATCCATTTGCCTGCAAATGCCATAATTTTATCACTCTTTATGGCTGAGTAATATTCCATTGTATATATATACCACAGTTTCTTTATCCATTCATCAACTGAAGGGCATGTAGGTTGGTTCCATAGTCTGACTATTGTGAATTGAGCAGCTATGAACATTGATGTGGCTGTATCTCTGTAGTATGCTGATTTTAAGTCCTTTGGGTATAGGCCAAGGAGTGGGATAGCTGGGTCAAAAGGTGGTTCCATTCCAAGTTTTCTAAGGAATCTCCACACTGCTTTCCAGAGTGGCTGCACTAATTTGCAGCCCCACCAGCAATGTATGAGTGTACCTTTCTCCCCACATCCAACACCTGTTGTTGCTTGTTTTCTTCATAATCGCCATTCTAATAGGGATGAGATGGAATCTTAGGGTGGTTTTGATTTGCATTTCTCTTATTACTAGAGATGTTGAACATTTCTCCATATGTTTGTTGATTGCTTGTAGATCTTCTTCTGTGAAGTATCTGTTCATTTCCTTAGTCCATTTGTCGATTGGTTTATTTGCATTCTTGGTGTAGAGTTTTTTGAGTTCTTTATAGATTCTGGAGATTAGTGCTCTATCTGAAGTATGATTGGCAAAGATTTTCTCCCACTCAGTAGACTCTTTCTTTGCATTGCTGATAGTTTCCTTTGCTGAGAGAAAGCTTTTTAGTTTGAATCTATCCCAGTTATTGATTCTTGCTTTTATTTCTTGTGCTATGGGAGTCCTGTTGAGGAAGTCTGGTCCTAAGCCAACAAGTTGAAGATTTGGACCTACTTTTTCTTCTATAAGATGCAGGGTCTCTGGTCTGATTCCGAGGTCCTTAATCCATTTCGAGTTTAGTTTTGTGCACGGTGAGAGATATGGGTTTAGTTTCATTCTGTTGCATATGGATTTCCAATTCTCCCAGCACCATTTGTTGAAGAGGCTATCTTTTCTCCATTGCATATTTTTGGCCCCTTTGTCTAGTATGAGAAAATTGTATTCATTTGGGTTTGTGTCTGTGTCCTCTATTCTGTACCTTTGATCTACCTTTCTATTTTGGTACCAATACCATGCCGTTTTTGTTACTATTGCTTTGTAGTAGAGTTGAAGATCTGGTATTGCGATACCCCCTGATTTGCTTTTTCTGCTAAGGATTGCTTTAGCTATTCTGGGTCTCTTATTCTTCCACATGAATTTCATGATTGCTTGCTCTATTTCTGTAAGGTACGTCATTGGGATTTTAATTGGAATTGCATTGAATCTGTATAGCACTTTTGGTAGTATGGCCATTTTGACAATATTAATTCTTCCTATCCAAGAACATGGAAGATCTTTCCATCTTCTAAGGTTTTCTTTCATTTCTTTCTTTAGTGTTCTGTAGTTCTCATTGTAGAGGTCTTTCACCTCTTTTGTGAGATTGATTCCCAAGTATTTTATATTTTTGGAGGCTATTGTGAATGGGGTAGTTTTCCTAATTATTCTTTCTGAAGATTCATCACTTATGTATAAGACATGCAGAGTTATTTAGAAATTGTTTTTTTCTCCACAAAGTGCAATTGAGCCCTTAGTGATGATTAGTTTTTTTTTTTTTTTTGGGGGGGGTGTTTGCGAGTGAAAGACCTCTGTACTTTGCCAGTTCCAATTAGTTGAGGAAGCAACTGGAATCTAGAACTGCTGATTGTGTCTGATGACCACCACCATCTGAGAGTAATAGCTTCTGTTTAAATTCCACCTTTCAGATCATACACAAGTCATACACAAGTTGTGCTTTTGACTAACTATAACCTTGACCACAGACATTAGGATTCTGAGAAATGTAGGCCCTAACTGTAGACAAAAGTGTTGATGCTAAGAACACAAAACAGACTCCAACACAAATCCTACTAATAAGTAGGGCTTAAATTCTAAAAACAAAAAAGAAACTAACAACAAAATCTTTTCCATTATGATGAGAGGGATAGCTGGAAAATATGCAATTAGGCAATTTTTAATAAAGTGTTAACTCTGTAAAAGATACCTTAGTCCTCATCATTTCTTACAAAACTATGGGGAAAGGATCAAAATATCTACACTATTCCTATATGCTCAATTTTCCCTATTCACAAGCCTAGAAAATAGATTGTGTAGGTATTTAGCAGGTGGTGGCCTAATTCTAACATCTTACCTTCTAATTATTCTTGACTTATGTCAGAAGTAATTAGAAAAGAAGAAATCATGTTAAAAAGTGGAAAACTTCACATGGCAAGGATTGTGTTGGAATGTAACGGTAGCTTTTGTTAGCAATGATTTTTAGCTTCCCAGTTAAC